>NC_057415.1:7900820-9100820 GCF_019320065.1 Cervus canadensis | reverse complement strand
GAAACTGCCTCAACATTTTAAACTTTTACTCTAGGTCCCCTTTTCATAATGTGGACAGTAGGGATTCAGGGAGCTTTCTCATCCTGGATTTATTAGCCAGAAAATATGGACAGCTCTCTGCAGTTCCCCCTTGAAAATAGGAGAAAACAGAAGATCTAGTTAAGGCCTAACACACCTAAACCTGCTTTATGATAGGATCTGTCCCTGGCCTGCCTCTATGGACCTGGAGCTGCTAGCCAGAGTCAGAAGGATGCCCAAGCCAACAGAAAAGTCAGCACTGACTTTACCATTCCTAAGCTAGTGGTTTATTTTATTTACTATGGTCTTAATTGGGAAGGCAGCCTAGCAAAATGGTATTCATTGCATTGAAAAATTACTATCTCAGGACTTCCCTGGGAGTCCAGTGGTTAAGACTCCACACTCCTAATGTAGGGAGTGAGGGTTCAATCCCTGGTCTGGGAAATAAGATCTCACATGCCGCACAGTGTGGCCAAAACAAAAAACCCACAACAAAAATTATTGATTGTCTCCATTGACCCAGACTTCTGGAAATTTTAGGAATTATTCTAGACAAGTATGTGAAGACAGATGTAGAAGAATGGTTGTTGAGCATTATTTCTTTTTAATATGTTTTCTCAACTTATCAGAGTGCTTTTTATTTATTTATTTATTTATTTTGGCTGCACTGGGTCTTTGCTGCTGCAGCAGGCTTTCTCTTGTTGCCGAGAGCAGGGTCTACTCTCTGGGTGCGGCGCGTGGGCTTCTCATTGCAGTGACATCTCTTGTTACAGAGCACGTGCTCTAGGGCATACAGGTTTTGGTAATTGTGGCCCACACTTAGTTGCTCTGAGGCATGTAGGATCTTCCTGGACCAGGGATTGAACCCATGTCCTCTGCATTAGCAGGAGGATTTCTAACCACTGGACCACTAGGGAAGCATTAATTAGCAAAAAGACAAAACAAACAACTGGAAGTTCATGCTCAGCCTCAGTTAAGGGCTATAGCTCACCAGGCTCCTCAGCCCATGGCATTTCCCAGACAAGAATAGAGGAGGGAGGAGCATGCTTCAAGATGGCGGAGTAGAAGAACATTCGCTCACCTTCTCCTGCCAGAGCATCAAAATTGCAACTAGCTGTTGAACAACCATTGACAGGGAGATACTGGAACCCACCAAGGAAAGATACCCCACATCCAAGGACAAAGAAGAAGCTGCAGCGGACCAGTAGGAAGGGCACAATCATGATAAAATCAAATCCTATACCTGTCAGGTGGGCAACCCACAAACTTATAATAATAATACCAAGGAAGTTCTCCCACTGATGTGAAGAAGCTGCAGCGGAACAGTAGGAAAGGCACAATCGTGATAAAATCAAATCCTATACCTCGCAGGTGGGCAACCCACAAACTGGAGAATAATAATACCAAGGAAGTTCTCCCACTGATGTGACGGTTCTAGGCCCCACATCAGGCTCCTCAGCCTGGGGATCTGGACAAGGGACTGGGAATCCCTGGGGAATCTGACTTTGCAGGCCAGTGGGATTTGATTACAGGACTTCCACAGAATTGGGGGAAACAGAGAGTCCACTCTTAGTGGGCACACACCAAATCCTGTTCACACCAAGACCAAAGGGAAAGGAAAAGTGACCCCACAAGGAGCTGAGCCAGACCGACCTGTGAGTGTCTGAGGGTCTTCCTGCAGAGCCGTGGGTTGGCAGCGGCCCACCATGAGGACAGGGTCACTGGCAGCAGCAGTCCTGGCAGCTACATCTCTCGTAAGTCCTCTTGGAGGTCACCAACAGCCCTCCCTTAGAGCCAGTATGGGCTTCCCTTGTGGCTCAGCTGGTAAAGAATTCGCCTTCAATGCAGGAGACCTGGGTTCGTTTCCTGGGTTGGGAAGGTCCCCTGGAGAAGGGAAAGGCCACCCACTCCAGTATTCTGGCCTAGAGAATTCCGTGGACTGTATAGTCTATGGGGTCGCAAAGAGTCGGACACAACTTCGCGAGCTTCACTTCACTCACTCTAGAGGCTGTAGACGCCAGGACTGGGTCGCCTCGGGCCAAACAGCTAACAGGGAGGGAGCACAGCCCCCACCCCATCAGTAGACAATTGGATTAAAGTTTTACTGAGCACTGCCCTGCCCACCAGAGCAAGACCCAGTTTTCCCCACAGTCAGTCCCTCCCATCAGGAAACTTGCATAAGCCTCTTAGCCTCATCCACCAGAGGGCACATAGAGGAAACTGGGCAAGAATACTGGAGTGGGTTGCCATTTCCTTTTCCAGGGGATCTTCCCAGCTCAGGGATCTAACCAGTAACTCTTAGGTCTCCTGCATTGGCAGGTGGATTCTTTATCACTGCATCACCTGGGAAGCCCATTAATAAGGAAAGAGTTAAATTTTTTTTTTAAGTTAAATTTTAAAATTAAAAAAATTATGTTTTATTTGGCTGCTCTGGGTTTAGGTTGCAGCACCCAGGGCCCCTGCATTGAGAGCACAGAGTGTTCACTGCTGGACCACCAGGGAAGTTCTAAATAAAAATGTTAAATATTCTTGGTTAATCTTACTACAGAGAGAGACCACCACATACTATGTTCCTCCTAATGGGTTGCAATAGGAAATTAACAGGATTGCTTAAGAACTACTCTTGCCAGAAAATCAAACTTGATCTGAGCAAGCTTTTAAATCTTTAAGTTTTCAGAAAATACAGTGGCTAGAACATATTAATGGTATAGCAGGGATGCAAACAACCAAATGCAGAACCTAAGGAAAATGTTCTACTTTTTTCATTCAACAAATAGCATGAAAAAAGAGAACTATTATATATTAAGGGAGACTTGAGACAGGCATAGGAAGCAATGTAATGCATAAGGGTGTTTATATCCTAATTCAAAACAATGCA
Organism: Cervus canadensis; assembly: GCF_019320065.1. Classification (NCBI taxonomy): domain Eukaryota; kingdom Metazoa; phylum Chordata; class Mammalia; order Artiodactyla; family Cervidae; genus Cervus; species Cervus canadensis. The sequence continues at coordinate 9,097,924 of NC_057415.1, read as the reverse complement.
ACTGAGAACGATAATCAGGGAGAGAATTCCCTGGCAGTCCAGTGGTTAGGGGCTAGTGGTAAAGAACTTTCCAGGTGGTGCTAATGGTAAAGAACCTACCTGCCAATGCAGCAAGCTCAATTGCAGGGTCGGGAAGATCCCCTGGAGGAGGGCATGGCAACCCACTCCAGTAGTCTTGCCTGGAGAATACCATGGTCAGAGGAGCCTGGTAGTCTATAGTCCATAGAGTTGCAAAGAGTCAGATATGACTGAAGTGACTCAGCATGTGTGCACCAGTGGTTATGTCTCAGCACTTTCATTGCCGGCAGGGTTCAGTCCCAATAAAAAAAAAAATGCCACTAAAAAAGAGAAAAAAACACAGATAATTAGGGAAAACTTAACACTGACTGGATATTAGATAATAATAAAGAAGTACTATTACTTTTTCTAGGTATAATAATGATATCCTGAGTATGGACTTTTTTTTAATAATTACATTTTCTTTTAGTCTTACCCCGTAGAGATATTTTATTTACAGATGAAGTAACATGATGTCAAGCATTTCTTTTAAAATAATCCTAAGAGAAACTTCCCCACTGGTCTAATGGTTAAGAATCTGCACTTCCACAGCAGAGGGCACAGGTTACATCAATGGCTGGGGAACTGAGATCTCCTATCCTTGAGGTGTGGCCAAAATTAATTAATTAATTAATAATAATTCAGAGGGTTAGATTATTTTAAAGAGTTATGTTGGTAATTGTTGAAGCTGTCAGATGGGTTTATGGGGGCTTATGATGCTAGTCTTTCTAATTATGTAATATTAGGGATTTTTTTATAATAAGTTTTTTCGATGGTACATAACAGGTAAACCTATATGCAATGACAGAATAATCAAAACATAGGCTATATTATTAATTAAGAAAGTTATAAGCCAGCTTCCATCTCTTGTAAAATTCATACATATCTAGATTTAAGTAGAGGAAAAATCTAAAATGTTATCACTAGTGGTTCTCTTCCTGTGTGTGCTCAATTGCTCAGTCACGTCTGACTCTTGGCAGCCCCATGGACCGTAACCTGCTAGGCTTTTCTGTTCCACAGAATTTTCCAGGCAAGAATACTGGAGTGGGTTGCTGTTCCCTACTCCAGGGGATCTTCCTAACCCAAGGGTAGAACTTGTGTCTCATTTGTCTCCTGCATTGGCAGATGGATTGTTTACCGCTAAAACCACCCGGGAAGCCTGTGGGTCTTTTTTTTACCCCCTTTGGAATTTTGGTAGCAGAATTTTAATGACTTTTTTTTTTATTCCCTTGCTCATCTGTATTTTCTAGTAGTGTCATTTAAAATACACCTCTCCCAGGCTTCGGGGGTGGCTCAGTGGGAAAGAATCCACCTGCCAATGTAGGAGACATGGATTCAATCCCTGATACAGGAGGATCCCACACCCTATTGGAGCAACTATTGAGCCTGTGCTCTAGAGCCTGGGAGATCCAACTACTGAGGCTGCATGCTCTCCAGCCCCAGTTCCACAATAATAGAAACCTCTGCAATAAGAAGCCCTCGACCATAACAGAGAATAGCCTCGGAGAGAGTAGCTTCCGATTTCTGCAACTAGAGAAAAAGCCTGAAGTTTCAGCTCAGCCAAAAATAAATAAATTAAGTTGAAAAAAAAATTATTTTTTTTTTTTCAGCTTCAGTAATAAAAATTTATTGAGAATTCCTGGGGTGGTGGTTATCGTCTCCGGACCACGAGGGAGGAATCAACACCGTAGCAAATCACTGAGAAATCACACTGTCCCAACACCCCTGGCCAACACAGGGAGGAAAGTCATTGCCCCAGAAGTGGTCAGTCTTTGTTCATCAGAAGGGTTGAGAGGAGCGATGCAGAGGGACCATCTCAAGAAATAAAGACACCTCAGTTTTTTTCCCAACATAGGCTGGTTGTGAATAAGTAGTTAGTAATCAAGGAGGAGAGAGATTTTTTTTAATGTTTATGTATTTATTTGGCTGCACTGGGTCTTAGGTGTAGCACATGGGCGCACACGGGCTCTTCAGTCTTTGTTGCAGCATGTGAGATATTTTAGATGCATTGTGTGAATTCTTAGTTACAGCATATGGGATCTAGATCCCTGACCAGGGATCAAACCCAGGCCCCCTGCATTGGGATCATGGAGTCTTAGCCACTGAACCACCAGGGAAGTCCTGAGGAGAGAGAAAATTGATTGCTCCTTTGCTCAAAAAACCTAGAACAAAAATTCCTCACTTCCCTTTTCTGGGGCATGAACCTTCTGCTTAGCCAGCCAACTCATCCAACCCTCTCAATTCACACAGCACTTCCCTTGTCAAAACTGCTCACAACCAGACTTCCCTGGCCATCCAGTGGTTATGACTTTGAGCTTCCAATGTAGAGGGTACAGGTTTGATCCCTGATGTGGAAATTAAGATCCCACAAGCCATGCAGCAAGGCCAAAAAAAAATTGCTCACGACCAAAATCTTTCAAGGTGTGGTTCAGAGCCTAACTCTTTTAGGAAGTCTTCTGTGATCACACCCCTCTCAGGGAGCCCTGCTTCTCAGGGTCTTTCCGAGCTCAGGCAGGTACATGATCTTTCCCAGAGCCTCTGGGTCTTCTGGAGAGGCTGAGTAATTCCTTTGGGGCAATGAATTCATCATATACCCAGTAGGGGGAGCCAGAACTTACTTCCCAACCTCTGGAGGCACCATCCCTGTGTAAGCAAACTCCATATGGAGTGTGATCAGAGATAAGTACAAAACATGTTTTTTAAGAGGGGAGGAAGAAGGAGTAGGCTGGGCTGTAATGTAAAGTCTTAAAGAAGACTTGTTTCTTGTTTCGTTTTCTATAATGGACTTTTCAGAGTGACCATCCTTGAACCAAACTCCTCTATGCATTTATGTACAGATTTAACTTACAAAAATATATGCACACAATTTCTCAAAAGTGTGTGTGTGTGTGTGGTTTAAAGCCAGATAGACCTCACCATGCCAGGAATGAACAAGATGTTGCCACTGAATCTCCAAATTCAATAAACTGAGCGTTGGAGGAATGAGGTAGGAGGCAGTCTGGAGAAAGAGCACTGGGTCTAAAGTTGATGTTCCTAGTGGCATCCTGTCTCCAATCATAAACCAGCTATTTGACTGTAGGCTGTCTGAATCTCTCTGGGCTGATGGGGAACTTCTGCAATAAGATATGTGAAAGGGCTTTGAAATAGGGCACAAGTGTGAAGCATTCTTAGGGTTCCCAACAGGCTAAGCCATCGGTTGAGATTTCACAGTCTCAGGAAGATGGCTAGCCTCCCTCACTCAAACTCAAGTCCAAATAATTATGACTATGGGGCAGCTAGGCGCATGGGAACTAGCTGGAGTTAACTTGGACAAAAAGCTCCAAGCCTTCAAGCATCCAGCCAGGCCTTTACCACACCAGGAACCAGAAGCCCCTTTACCCTTTCTGGGCTCAGCCTCCCGTTTTAACCACGGAGAGAAGGGAGGCTTAGCCACATTGCCTATGCCAAAGGAAGCCATTATTTGGCCTTTCCCTAGGACACAGGGGACCTGAACAACCCTGGAGAAAGAAGCTGAAAGCTGGGTTCCTAGAGTCATTGATGGGATGTAACTTCGCTAAGAAATCTACTAGGAACTGAGCTGGTAGAATTGGAGCAAGGTCTCAAGGAAAGAGGTATTTTTTTAACTAACCAGGGTTAGGGCTTGATGAACATTAGCTTTGCCCTCTACAGATCCAGTTTGGGTTCATCTATGTTTGGCCACCTAACATGAACAGCAGACTCATTGGAAAAGACCCTGATGCTGGGAAAGATTGAAGGCAGAAGGCAAAGAGGGTGACAGAGGATGAGATGGTTGGATGGCATCACCGATTCAATGTACATAAATTGGGCAAACTCCGGGAAATGGTGAGGGACAGGGAAGCCTGGCATGCTGCAGTCCATGGGGCCGCAGAGTCAGACACGACAGAGCAAGTGAACAACAACAGTCAAAATGTTTGGAGTCAGGTTCTGACTTGTGTTTTCCCTGAGGTCTTTCCCCTCTTTCTGTGCTGTTTGTAGCTGACCGTGGCTACAGTCGAGGCCAGTAGTTTTCTGCAGGGGCTATTCCTCAGCAGGACATGTTCAGGCCTGCAGAAACTGGCTTGACTTGCTTCTGAGAGTCTTAACTCCACCCCAGACTCCTCTGGCTTCAGGGAAAGGAGGAATCAGGGTGGGGGAGGAAGAGACAGGATACAGTCAAAGGTAACTGTGAAATCAGGAGAGGTAACTTTACTCTGAAGAAGGAGAAGTTTCCCTAGGTCTCCCTGAGCTTTCACCAAACTATTTCCTCACACAGCCCAGGACAGACTCCAGCCCTCTCTGTCTCTTGTCTAGTGGGCATCTCTGTTGATTCTCCAGGAAGTCTTTCCTGCCCGACACCATCACGCGGGTCTCCAGGAGGAGTCATCTATGATCAGGCCTCACCCTTTGTAGACTAGACTCAGGTTCCTTGAGGCCAGGGCCTGGGCTGTTGTAAGGTTCTCCCCTAGGTCTATGTGGAGTCGGCACTGGGCTGAGGAGAAGAGCAGCCCCTGGATACTTCCATCCACCCATCTAGTCTCTGCTTCCCTCAGCATATGACAGCCAAGTGCCCTAACTTGGAGTTTTCTTGAATCCTGTTGTATCTTATGTTCCTGGCAGCTTGCTGGGTTGCGCACTTTAAGGCAAATTTATGGGGCATAAATAGCATTATTTGAAATGTCAGTAAATAATATGATGACAGGCTGGGTTTCCCTGCTGGCTCAGTGGTAAAGAATCCACCAGCCAATGCAGGAGACATGGGTTCCATCATTCCTGGACCCAGGAAGATCCCATATACCTCAGATCAACTAAGTCTGTGCTCCACAGCTATTGAGCCTGTGCTCCAGAGCCCGGGAGCCACAACTACTGAGCTTACATACCACAAATCCAAAGCCCATGTACTCTAAAGTCTGTGCTCTGCAACAAGAGAAGCCACGAAAGCAGCTGCTGCTCACCACAACTGGAGAGTAGCCCCTGCTTGCCGCAACTAAAGAAAAGCCCCATGTAGCAACAAGGACTTGGCACAGCCAAAAATAAATAAACAAAATCATCTTTTAAAAAAAGAAGCCAGACACAAAAGAAAATATCAAAAAAAAAAAAAAAATGATGACAGTTACTTCCTTTTAGCTCCAGGTCTGCTTTCCATCCTCCCTGTTCAGGGCCCCAGTTTGGTCTCTTACAACACACTTCCTTATCCTCTGGCTTCTGGTTAGTTTCAGCCAATGAAGCCTAAAGGAAGGGGAAAGAGGGATGTGAGATTGTTTATTCCACATCACAATCACACACCCCACCTTTCTAAAAGCAGGGTCTGCAGACACCTTTCCATATACTCTCTTCTCCCTCCCATTGTCTCCTCAGTTCAGTTCAGTCGCTCAGTCGTGTCTGTCTCTTTGCAACCCCATGGACTGCAGCATGCCAGGCTTCCCTGTTCATCACCAACTCCCGGAGCTTGCTCAAACTCATGTCTATCAAGTCAGTGATGCCATCCAACCGTCTCCTCTTCTGTTGTCCCCTTCTCTTCCTGCCTTCAATCTTGCCCAGCATCAGGGTCTTTTCCAGTGAATCAGTTCTTTGCATCAGGTGGCCAAGTATTGGAGTTTCAGCTTCAGCATCAGTCCTTCCAATGAATATTCAGGACTGATTTCCTTTAGGATGGACTGGTTGGATCTCCTTGCAGTCCAAGGAACTCTCAAGAGTCTTCTCCAACATCACAGTTTAAAAGCATCAATTCTTCAGTGTTCAGCCATCTTTATAGTCCAACTTTCACATCCATACATGACTATTGGAAAAACCATAGGTTTGACTAGATGGACCTTTGCTGGCAAAGGAATGTCTCTGCTTTTTAATATGCTGTCTAGGTTGGTCATAGCTTTTCTTCCAAGGAACAAACGTCTTTTAATTTCATGGCTGCAATCACCATCTGCAGTGATTTTGGAGCCCAGTGAAATAGTCTCTCACTGTTTCCATTGTTTCCCCATCTATTTGCCATAAAGTGATGGGACTGGATGCCATGATCTTAGTTTTTTGAATGTTGAGTTTTAAGCCAACTTTTTCAATCTCCTCTTTCACTTTCAAGAGGCTCCTCAGTTTCTCTTCGCTTTCCTCCGTAAGGGTGGTGTCATTTGCGTATCTGAGGTTATTGATATTTCTCCTGGCAATCTTGATTCCAGCTTGTGCTTCATCCAGCCCAGCATCTCACAGGATGTACTCAGAATGGAAGTTAAATAAGCAAGGTGACAATGTACAGCCTTGACATATTCTTTTCCCAATTGGAACCAGTCTGTTGTTCCATGTCCAGTTCTAACTGTTGCTTCTTGACCAGCATACAGATTTCATAGGAAGCAGGTAAAGTGGTCTAGTATTCCCATCTCTTTAAGAATTTTAAGAATTGTCTCCTCAGGTCCCATAACGATCAAATTTCCCCCTGTCACTGACCTAGGGATTATCCTTTGTCTCATGCTGGGACCCTGATAAACATGGCAAGTACCGCTGAGATATATGAATTACCACCTAACCTAGCTATGTCATTTACCTGTGGGACCTTAAGTTACTCAGCCTCCCCGAGTCTCGGTTTCCTCCTTTATAAAGCACTGCAGGGAGGGAAAGGATGCTCTGAGATCATTTTCAGCTTTTAGACTCTTCAGTTCCAAGGTGATAAGTGTAGCTCCTACAGAATTTAACCAGGAGACTCGTGGGCCTGAATGGAAAAATATGTAGAATTATTCCATTGGGCATCTGGATGTAGGAGTTACAGAGGTTACCTCAGAGTTAAGAATTGGTGGAAAAAGGTAAAGAATACCTCCAGGGATTTCCCTGATGGTCCAGTAGTTAATAATCTGCCTTCCAATGCAGGGGACATGGGTTTGATCCCTGGTCAGGGAACTGAGCCCCCACATGACTCAGGGCAACGAAGCCCCATAATTGGCAACTACTGAACCCACGCACCACAGCAGGAGAGTCTGCGTGCTGCAACTAAGACCCAAGGCAGCAAAATAAATTTTTTTTTTTCTAATTTTGGAAAGGAAAGGAATATTTTAAAAGGAAAGGAAGAAATACCTCCATCTGTGCTGCATGTGTGTTTATTTTAAATATGGTCCTTTCCAAGAAATTCTCTAGCACGTGGTCAGAGTCTGCTCTTAGTTCATCTTCAGCCCTGTTTATATTTGTTTTCTCTTGTTAGAAAATGTAGGAAAAATCTCTTTCTCTTGATGTTGTTGTTTTTTTTTTCTCAATCTGTTTCTATTAATCTAGTCTCTCTCTGTATTTGTTTTCTTCTTTTTATTTCTCTTTCTCTCCAATAAAACAAAGGAAAGGAAAGGAAAAAAAAGATATTCCCCTCAGCACGTACTTAGCTGGGGAGAACGAAAGTTCCTAAAGGAAGGCTCCTGGCAGGCATCCAAATGAAGCGGTGGAAACTCACCAGCACCTGGAGCTGCCAGTCATAGGGGAGCGTCCCAGCGCTGGAAACTTTCGGCTCTGGAGAAGTTTTCCCAGACTGAGACCCAGACTGACAATTTTAACTTTACACTTTGGACTGAGTCCACTGTGGAATCTACTTGGCTGTCTCTTGTACCCCTTGGATGGCTTGTACCTGTGATTTCAGGAGAAGTACTTGAAAACCAGAGAGGGAGGCTGAAATTTCTCTTTAACTGGAGTCATAGAGGGCCCTAAGATTTCTAGAGCTGGAAAGACTTCAAAGATGATTTATACTAAAACCTCTATGTTTTACAAATACAGGAACTAAGATCCTGGGAGGGGAAGGGTCTTGCGCAAGGACACACAGTAGATTAACAGCAGACTGAGTTAGTCACTCAGTCATGTCCAGTTCTTTGCGACCCCACGGACTGGAGCCCGTCAGGCTCCTCTGTCCCTGGGTATTCTTCAGGCAAGAATACTGGAATGGGTTACCATTTCCTCCTCCAGGGGATCTTCCCAACCCAGGGATCAAACCCCTGTCTCCTGCATTTCAGGCAGATTCTTTACCATCTGAGCCACCTGGGAAGCCAGCAGAGATAATACCCATTAAAAGGTACAAAATGCCACATATTAACTCTTTTAATTCTCATCACAACCCTATGAAGGCAGTATTAGTATCATCACCTTCTCATTTTACAGATGAGAAAATAGGCCCAGAGAGGAAAAGGACTTGCTTGCACTGAAGTCTATGTTCTCTGATACTTCACACTACCACCCCCAGGGTGATGATGTAGCTTGCTGTAGCCTGACAAACTCTGAGGCTTGAATGATGTGGGGAATATTCCTGTCGCAGAAATCAGCAGATGTTACAATCAGCTTGTTTTCTTGATTGTTATGGCTTAAGAAAGTGATGAAGGGACTTCCCTAGTGGTCCAGTGGTTAGGAATTCACTGGCTAATGCAGAGGACATGGGTTTGATCCCCAGTCAGGGAAGATTCCATACGCTGTGGGGCAACTAAGCCCATGTGCCACAACTACTGAGCCCATGCTCTAGGGCCTGCAAGCCACAACTACTCAGGCCGCATGCTGCAACTACTGAAGCTCACACAACACAGAGCCTGTGTTCCACAAGAGAACCTGCTGCAACGAGAAGCCCCATACCACAAGTAGAGAGTAGCTCCAAGAAAGTGATGAAGATCCAGAGGCACAGGGAGATGTAGAGTCTCCCCCCACCATGAGAAAGATGGAAGGATCACCCCCAAAACAGCCTTGGATTTAAACAAGTTTCCAGATGCATCCCATTCTCTCTCATGTGTAACCTTTAAAGTAAATTCCTTTGTTCTTAAGTCTTCCCCATATAAATAAAGATCATTTCTGGAGTGTGTGTGTGTGTGTGTGTGTGTGTGTGTGTATTTAGGTATAATTTCTATAAAATAAAATGCAGAGATATTAACAGTTGAGTTTTTACAGTGTATATCCCCAGGCAACCACAACTCAAAATGAGACATAGATCATTCTCATCATTCCAGAAAATTCACTCAAGCCTCTAACCAATAAAATATCCACCACACACACACAAAAATATCCACCACAGCTTCCAACCTGCCCTCCCCCAACCACTTTCTGATTTCTTTTAAGTACATAGGATTTCAGCCTTTCAGCTGCTCAGGCCAAAAACCTTAGAGTCGTCCTTTGCTCATCTCCTTCTCTCACACCCCACATCCATAGTGTTTCTTGTCAGGCAGATTTTCAAAATGTATCCAACATTGACTCGCTCCTCATCAACTCCACTGCTGCCTCCGTAGTCCAGGCCACATCATCTCTTGCATTCTGACTGGTCTCTGCTTCCTCATCTTCCCAAGCTCCTCCGTTCTCTGTACAGTCTGTTCACACAGCTACCTGAGCCATCCTTAGTCATGTAAATTCAGATCATGACACAACTCTGTAAAACTCTCCAATACTTACCATCTCTCAGGATAGACTCAACCTCAGTCTCTACCACTGGCCTTTTTGGATCTCAACCTACTGTTCCCCACTAGTTTACTGGGCTCCAGTCAAACCAGCCTCTTTACTGTTCCCTGATTATACAAGCATATTCCCTTCTCACAGCCTTGATCCTTGCTGGTTTCTCTACTTGAGATGCTTTTCACATGGCTCATTTCCTCAGTTCATTCAGGTCTCTGCTCAGCTGTTATCTAATTATAGAGAACTTCCCTGACTGCCCATTCAAAATAGCACATTCCCTGACATTCCGACTCCAGACTCTGTTTATTATTTCTTCCTAGTCCTTAAGACCTTACATTATATTACGTCTGCTTATTTGTCTTTTTTCCCCCGATGAGTGTGCTGGCAAAATGTTTAACAACTAGCTCTCTGTAAAATGTGAATGTGTTAGAGAACAGTTCATGTGCCTGACGCACAGTGAGGGCAAACAAACCGAAACATCGGCCTTTTGAGAAGAAAAAGGCGTACTGCAGGACCAAGAAAAGGGAGCAGATGGCTCAGGCTCTAAAACTCTAGACTCTCCCATAGTATTTGGAGAAAGGTTGTTTGTTTTGTTTTGTTTTGTTTAGGCAAAATTTGGAGTGAGTGCTGCAGGATGTGTGACTTTCTTCTGATTAGTTGGTGTTTAGGTAAGTGGGCGGTGCTCCAAGAATCTGGGGCTCAGCCTGAAGTTACCATCCTCTACCTGGGTGGGGATCCTAGTTCCCACAGAATAACTCAAAGATACTATTTTGTTTGCTGTTAAAGTGCTGCACTCAATATATCAACAAATATGCAAAACTAAGCAATTTCTACAAGACTGGAAAAGGTCAGTTTTCATTCCAGTCCCAAAGAAGGGCACTGCCAAAGAATGTTCAAACTAACTACTGTACAGTTGCGCTCATTTCACATGCTAGCAAGGTCATGCTCAAAATCCTTTAAACTAGGCTTCAGCAGCATGTTAACCGGGAACTTCCAGATGTACAAGCTGGGCTTCAAAAAGACAGAGGAACCAGAGATCAAATTGCCAACATGTTGGATCATGACGAAAGCAAAGGAGTTTCAGAAAAACATCCACTTCTTTTTCGTTGACTATGCTAAGTCCTTTGACCGTGTGCATCACAACAACTGTGGAAAATTCTTAAAGAGATGGGAGTTCCAGACCACCTTACCTGTCTCCTGAGAAATCTGTTTGTGGGTCAAGAAGCAGAGTTAGAACTGGACATGGAACAACTGACTGGTTCAAAATCAGGAAAGGAGTATGTCAAGGCTGTATATTATCACTGTGCTTATTTGATGTCAACTACAAATTGGCTCTTGCCAAGGGCATTTGCCAGTGACTGAATAGCAACTACAAGGGCATTTGCCGTCTGCTTCCACGGAGATGGAACCCTGTGCTACTGCAGCTGTTGACCTTTGACATGCCCTGAAAGGAGTTCAGGGTGAAGAATGAGGCACTCTGTGCTCCAGGGAAACTGGTGGAACAGGTCTTCAGATAGATATTTTCAGGAACTGATTCTCATGATCTGAATCCTTGCACCTCCTCATATCTAGAAAAGCACACTAAATCCCTTCATGGAGGAATCAGTTCCTCATGACCAGCAGAAAACCTTTTGTAAAATAAGTGCTTGGCTGCATTAAACTCCTGCTTCATCAAAATCATATGTAGTGACCTTTCCCCACTACCTTTTTGGAACAGTTTCTCAGAGCTATCTGAGAGGCGTTAGCTAGGACTGTCTCCCAGACTGCAGTCCCCATTTTGCGTCAGATAAAACCTAACTAGCAACTCTCACCTTGTGCATCCTTTTTTAGTCGATATTAGCTTATGTGCGGAAATTTTTGTTGTTGTTGTTTAGTCCCTAAGTCGTGTCCAACTCACTTTCAACCCCATGTGTTATTGAGTCCAAGCACTGTCTGCTCACTGCACAACAGGCCAGTTAACCAAGAGAGATGAGGTATTGGGGCAAGGAATATGACTTTATTCAGAAAGCTGGCTGACAGAGAAGAAGGCAGACTAATATCTCAAAATAATCATCTTGTCAAGGTTGTCTGGATTTGTTGTTCAGTTGCTCAGTTATATTTGACTCTGCGACCCCATGGACTGAAGCATGCTAGGCTTCCCTGTCCACTATCTCCAGCAGTTAGCTCAAACTTGTGTCTGTTGAGTCGGTGATGCCATCCAACCATCTCATCTTCTTCATTTGTTAAAACAAGTCACAAGAGTCAGGGAAATATTTATTTATGTTTCTCAGTTTATTGTAAAGTATATTATAAAGAATACAGATGAGCAGCCAGATGAAGAGGTACACAGCGCAAGGTCTGGAAGGATCCTGAGTGCAGGAGTAGAACTATGGTATGCCACCTTCCAGACCAGAAGCTCATAAATCTGCCCTGAGGTCAGTGGGCAGGACTGAAACTCTCTGATCACTGGGACTTCCTGATCACCAGCCTGTGTAGGAAACCTCCCCAGGTCAACCCTAGCATGACTAAGGTGGGAGAGAGTAGTAGTCGTAGTTGTCGTCGTTGCCCAGTCGTTTCCGACTCTTGGTGATCCCGTGGACTGTAGCCTGCCAGGCTTCTCTGTCCATGGAATTCTCCAGGCAAGAATCCTGGAGTGGGTTGCCATTCTCTTCTCCAGGGGATTTTCCCAATCTGGGGATCGAACCCAGGTCTCCTGCATTGTAGGCAGATTCTTTACCATCTGAGATACAGAGAAGCCCTAAGGTAGGAGAGAAAGGGCTTATTGTGAATAACAAAAGACAGACAATCCTACCACTGAGATAAATACAAAGATTTTATTAGCTTTCTTCCAGGAACCAGGGCTCAAATACAGATGGTCTTCTAGCCCTCTGTATCTGTGCATTCCCATCTGCAGATTCAACCAAGGGAGGATGGAAAACACCCAGGGGAAAAAAAAAAAATTCCACCAACTTCCAAAAATGAAAACTGGAATTTTCTGGGCACCAGCAACTGTTTACATAGCTTTAAATTGTATTAGGTATTATAAGTAATCTATAGCAAGGAGGTATAAATTAAAGTATAAAGGAGGTAAGTTAAAGTATACAGGAGCAGGAATTCTCTGGTGGTCCAGTAGTTAGGACTCTGAGTTTTCATTGCAGAGAGTGTGCATTCAATCCCTGGTCTGGGAAATAAGATCTGACAAGCTGTCAGTGCGGCCGAACAGAAAACATAAGGGAGAATGATAAATGCAAATACCATGCCATTTTATATAATGTACTTGAGTATCTGTGGATGAATACTCTGGGTGGGTGGGGTGGGGTGGGATCCTGGAGCCAAGCCCCTCTGGATACTGCTGAAATGAAATTGATATTTAATGGCAAGACAAGAAAATTTAAACAAAATTTTTCTTTGCCTGTTTGGGCCTCCTCTCTCCCCTTTCCTGTGTACTATGCATAGCTACATAGGAATTCCCTGGTGGCTCAGATGGTAGAGTCTTCCTGCAATGAGGGAGAACAACGTTCGATCTCTGGGTCAGGAAGACACCCTGGAGAAGAAAATGGCAACCCACGCCAGTATTCTTGTCTGGAAAATCCCATGGACGGAGGAGCCTGGCGGGCTACAGTACATGGGGTTGCAAAGAGTTGGACATGACTGAAGAGACTTCACTTCACTTCACTTCATGCATCTACAGGAACCAGACCTCCTTGGGAGATAACAGTCCTTTTTTAAATTATTTTTTAGGTTACTCTCACACCATTTTTATCATCTTGCTATAAAAAAATTACTTAAAACTATTTCTTTTGAGTATAAATGAAAAAGATTAAAAAATAATAAAAATAAATGAAAAAGATTAGAATATTTGGTCAACTAGAAATATTGCTAGGCACATATGTCTGCAGTTGCATTGAAGCATAATACAGAGATTATGGTGGAAACAAAGCTGAAGAAGCAACAGGGAGGGGTCTGGGGAGGCCCTGGGGCTGGGGGGAATCATACACTCGATTAAAGGATTGGGTGGCCACAGTCCTCCACCATGCCAGGCACAGATAACATTCCTTTTTAATCTCATCAGGTTTCTCTCCTGGCTCAGCTGATGAAGAATCCACCTGCAGTGCGGGAGACCTATGTTCGATCCCTGGGTTGGGAAGATTACCTGGAGAAGGGAAAGGCCACACACTCCAGTGTTCTGGCCTGGAGAATTCCATGGACTGCATAGTCCATAGGGTTGCAAAGAGTCGGACACCACTGAGCAACTTTCACTTTCACTTTCTTTCAAGAGTCACTACTCCTTAGGAGATAGTTCAGTTCAGTTGCTCAGTGGTATCTGACTCTTTGCAACCCCATGGACTGCAGAACACCAGGCCTCCCTGCTGCTGCTAAGTCACTTCAGTCGTGTCCAACTCTATGCGACCCCATAGACGGCAGCCCACCAGGCTCCCCCGTCCCTGGGATTCTCCAGGCAAGAACACTGGAGTGGGTTGCCATCTCCTTCTCCAATGCATGAAGGTGAAAAGTGAAAGTGAAGTCACTCAGTCGTGTCCGACTCTTAGCGACCCCATGGACTGCAGCCCACCAGGCTCCTCCGTCCATGGGATTTTCCAGGCAAGAGTACTGGAGTGGGGTGCCATTGCCTTCTCTGTCAGGCCTCCCTGTCCATCACCAACTCCCAGAGTTTACTCAAACTCATGTCCATTCAGTCGGTAATACCATCCAATCATCTCATCCTCTGTCGTCCCCTTCTCCTCCCACCTTCAATCTTTCCCATCATCAGGGTCTTTTCCAGTGAGTCAGCCCTTCGCATCAGGTGGCCAAAGTATTGGAGTTTCAGCTTCAGCATCAGTCCTTCCAATGAATATTCAGGACTGATTTCCTTTAGGATGGACTGGTTGGATCTCCTTGCAGTCCAAGGGACTCTCAAGAGTCTTCTCCAACACCACAGTTCAAAAGCAGCAATTCTTTAGAGATTTCTTAGGAGATAACCTTGCTTCTTAATCTTGCAAGGGGCCAACACGACCTGAGACCTACTACTTTGTACCTGTAGATCTGGATTGTGTAAAGTCTATGATACGTCATTTGTCTCAAGAACTTCTATAATTGTGCTTTGACTTCCAAGGGGAGAATAGTCCTCACAACTTTCTAAAAGACTGTCTCCCAGGCTATAATCCTCAGGTTGGCTCTAGTAAAATTTTCCATTTCTTTCTTAGATTGACTTTTTTTTCAACTGGAGGATAATTGATTTACAATGTTGTGTTTACAACGTCTTTACAATGGGCTTCTCTGGTGGCTCAGCTAGTAAAGAATCCACCTGCAATTCGGGAGACCTGGGTTTGATCCCTGATTTGGGAAGATCCCCTGGAGAAGGGACTGGCTACCCACTCCAGTATTCTGGCCTGGAGAATTCCATGGACTGTATAGTCCATGGGGTTGCAAAGTGTAGGCCATAACTGACTGCCTTTCACTTACTTCACAATTATTGTGTAGGTTTGCTGTAACAACGTGAATCAGCTTTAAGTACACACATATCCCCTCCCTCTTGAGTCTCCCTTCCACTCCCACCTCATCCCACCCCTCTAGGTCATCACAGAGCACCAAGGTGAGCACTCTGTGGTGCCTGTGGATTGACTTTTAAAAAATCACTTATTTATTTGGCTGCATCAGGACTTAGCTGCATCATGCAAACTCTCTCTTTGTGGTGTGTGGGCTACTTGTTGCAGTGTGCCGGCTTCTCTAGTTGCAGCGCATGGGCATAGTCGCCCAGCACCATGTGGGACCTTAGTTTCTCAACCAGGGATTGAACCTGTGTCCCCTGCCTTGCAAGCTAGATTCTTAACTGCTGGACCACCAGGAAAGTCCATTTTCCTTAGACTGACTATTGATTAACTTTGTCATCAACAATACTGAGGGACAACCATATCATATATTTGGCTTCACATTTTTAAAAAAATTTCATTGGAGTATAGTTGATGAGGAGCCTGGTGGGCTATAGCCCATAGGGTTGCAAGGAGGCAGACACGGCTGAAGCAACTTAGCATGCATGCACATGCATAGTTGATGTATAATATTATGTGAGCTACAGTTGAGTAATACAGTGATTCACATTTTTTAAAGGTTATACTCCATTTATAATTATTATAAAATATTGGCTATATTTCCTGTGTTGTACAATATATCCTTCCAGCTTTTTTTTCCACACTGTATGACTCGTGGGATCTTAGTTCCCTGAAAAGGGATTGAACCTGGGCCCACAGCAGTGAAAACACCAAGTCTTAACCACTGCATGGCCAGAGAATTCCCTATAGCTTATTTTATACATAATAGTTTGTACTTCTTCATCCTTTACCCTTATGTTGTCCTTGCCCTCTTCCCTTTCTCCACTGGTAACCACTAGTTTGTTCTCTGTATCTGTGAATCTGCTTTCTTTATGTTATATTCACCAGTTTGTTGTATTTTTTTTTTAGATTCAATATATTACTGTTTTCATACAGGGTTTGTCTTTCTCCATCTGACTTATTTAACTTAATATGATACCCTCCAAGTCCATCCTTGTTGCAAATGGCACAATTTCATTCTTTTTTTTATGGCTGTGTAGTATTCCATTGTATACACATACTGCATCTTCTTTACCCATTCGTCTGTTGATGAATATTTAGGTTGCTCTATATTTGGCAACTGTAAATAGTGCTGCGATGAACATTACTGTGCATATATCTTTTTGAATTAGTGATTTTGTTTTTTTCTATCATATATTCAGAAGCAGAATTACTGGGTTACATGTGTCTGCTTTTTTCCTTGGTTGGGGGGTGGTACACCAACCCAGCTTGCTGGATCTCAGTTCCTCAAGCAGGGATCAACCTGTGCTCCCTGCAATAGACGTGTAGAGTCATAACCACTGGACTTCCAGGGAATCCTCAACATGTGTATACTTCTTACCACACAATAAACAGGAGAAAAGGGTAGGAACTTCATCAGTGAAGTGAGCAACTTACTAGCTGAATAATACCTTTTGAGTACTGGAAAAATATTTCTTTAATTTTTGTGGTATCCATAATGCAACAGCTACAGACATGAGACACTTATAATTTGCTTTGTTCATATTTTCTCCATCACTTTCTTAAGTCTAGACAATGAACAAAACTAGCTCTGATTTGTAGCATTTGCTGATTTCTGTGGGTAAATACTCCCACCATAGCCTATTTCAAGCTGCCAACAATGATGTCACTGACCATGAGTTAGGAAGAAATGCACTGTAGCAGACCATTATATGGTTTCTCCTCCATACAAATATAATAGCGTAGATAATAGTAACATTGGAGAAAGGAATGGCAACCAACTCCAGTATTCTTTCCTGGAGAATCCCATGGACAGAGGAGCCTGGCAGGCTAGTCCATGGCATCACAAAGGGTTGTACGTGACTGAAGCCACTTAGTAATAGTAACATCACTAGAAGGCAATGAATTGGAGTATTTATTATCGTTATTTTTATATAACTTTTTTTTCTTCCTTTTTCCATTTATTTTTATTAGTTGGAGACTAATTACTTTATAATATTGTAGTGGTTTTTGCCATACATTGACATGAATCAGCCATGGATTTACATGTGTTCCCCATCCCGATCCCCCCTCCCTATTTTTATATAACTTTTTAAAGATTATGTAATTCAGTTTTTGAGGACTTCTCAAATTTCTGAAAATTTAGCAAGTGGCTCTCGTGAGCCCATGGGAGCCAGCTCTAGCACACCCTGGTTTCTTACTAGACTATAAGATCCACAAAAATAAGGCCTGGCACATAATACATAGTCAATAAATGCTTCTTGCATAAATGAATGAAAGTAATTTCAGTGTTATTCAGTTTCTTGCCACCTAAAGAACTTGATTAAACTAATTTGACAGGGAAGTAAGAGGTGGGTACTATCTGAGCTGCTGTCAGACCCTCATGCCATTTCTAAAGAAATCTGGGAGCAGGTTAGCTAAAGGAGTAAATTGGTCAGGGAGGCCTGAAAACTCCAGATTGAGAATGAGGGGAGAGTGAGAACATCCATAACACTGTCACTCAGTCATCCTCCACAAGGCCGCCATCATTTATTTTTTGTTGCTGTGTTTTTTTTATACTGCTGTATTTATTTTTATTTTGACATGTATACACTGGTGTATTTGTTTATTTATTTTTGGCTCTGCTGGGTCTTCATTGCTGCCCTCAGGCTTTCTCTAGTTGAGAAGAGAGGGGGCTACTTTCTACTTGTGGTGCACAAGCTTCTTCTGGCAATGCAGGAAGAAGAACACGGGCTCTAGGCACTCGGGCCTTAGTAGTTGCAGCACTGTGTTTCTGTCAGTTTTGGCTCTTGGGCCCTAGGCGTGCAGGCTTCAGTAGTTGTGGCTCTCAGGTTCTAGAGCGCGGGCTCAGTAGTTACGGCACATCGGCTTGCTCAAGGCACATGGAATCTTCCCAGACCAGGGATCGAACTGTGTCCTCTGCACTGGCAGGTAGATTTGGTGTATAGTTTCTAGTCTCTGAGGTCTTAGCTGCTGCCCCATCCTCTCTGGCATAATTAATTCTCTACTATTTTCATACACTGGATTGGGGAGATGTTGGTCAAGGATACAAACTTTCAGTGATAAGAAGAAGAAGTTCTGGGACTTCCCTGGCGGTCCATTGATTAAGAATTTGCCTGCCAATGTGGAGGACACCAGTTCGATCTCTGATCCGGGAAGATCCCACATGCCTCAGTGCAACTAAGATCCTGAATCACAATTACTGAAGCCTAAGCACCTAGAGCCCATGCTCCTCAACAAGAGAAGCCACTGCAATAAGAAGCCCTAGCACTGCAACTAGAGACTAGCCTCCACTCACTGCAACTAGAGAAAGCCCGTGTGCTACAACAAGATCAGTGCAGCCAAAAATTTAAAATGAATAAATTAAATTTTAAAAAATAAATAAATTTTAGAAGAAGAGTAAATTCTGAGGATCTAGTGTACAGTATGGTGACTACAGTTAACAATACTGTCTTGTATACTTAAAGTTGCTATGAAACTGGAGCTTTCACATTCTCACCATAACAATACAAAAAAGGGACTTTCCTGGTGATCCAATGGTTAGGACTCTGTGCTCCCACTGCTGGGTGCCTGGGTTCCCTCCCTGGGTGGGGAACTAAGATCCTGCATGCTGTAGAGTGGCCAACAAAATAAAACAAAAGCAAAAAGCAAACTAAAAAACAAACAAACAAACACAAAATGGTATTAATGTGAAGTGAAGGATTTGTTAGCTAACCTTGTTGTGGTAAACATTTGGCAGCATCCATGTGTATCAAATCATCACATTGTATATCTTAAATTTACATAGTGTTGTATGTCAATTATATCTCAACAAAACTGGAGAAAAAAAGAATTGACATATCTGTTTCCCTGCTAGACTGTGAAAGCCTTGAGAACAGAATCTGATTCATCATCTCCCATGGCCCAATTTAGTCTCAGGAGTTCACTTAGTAGGCAACAACAATTGTTTATCAAAGGGATAGTCTAGGGAGAGGAAACCATAACAGCTAATCTCTCTAGGCCTCAGATCTTCCTCTTTAAAGATAATGTTTCCTTGCTTGCCGGGAAGCTGAAGGAGATGAGCTTACAGGTCATTTCTCAGATCCATGAGATGCTTCAGAATTTCCCCTAGAGGGGAGCCCACTTTCAGATGTGTTGAGAAGCGCTGTGGTTTTATCCTTCACCCCAAAGGTATTTGATCTTACTTTAAGAAGCCAACAGGTGTAGCTATTCTGTTGCTGCCAAAGGCCACACTGAACTATCTTTGGCCCGGAAGAGGGTCCAAACTGTTGGGAGATTTGTGTTTGGCTGGGGGAATGTCAGAGAAGATCTGGGCTCAACAGGTTGTCAAGTCCCCTCCACAGCCAGGCTGGGAATTTTCCTCGTCTTTCATCGGAGCAGATTTCTCCTGGCAACTACTGTGTGCTTGTTCTTGGAAGCATGATAGGAAAGTTTTACTCAGGTTTACTCAGGAACTGAAAACTGACAAGCAAGTGAGTGTTGAGTGGAAGTATTCTTTCCTTAGTGACCGCAGCTGGCCCACTCTCAAGATGGCAGAACTGGCACCGTATCAGCAGAGGATCTAAGGGGGTGGCCTCCTCATGTAGAATATTCATCCTTCCACCTGTCATTCCACCGTTCAATCTGAATTCCTCAGTGTCTCTAAGGAGGCTTTTCTGCTTCTAGAAACCCAAGTGACATTCCACTTCCTCTGGAGAGAGCATTTTAGCCAGAATGAGTAACAGGAGGAAATAAAATTCCTTAGCTTAGCGTCAAGATACTACACAATCAGACACTACCGAGCTCTACAATTTTATCTGCCACTGCACTGATCCCCAAAGAAGTCTCCTTTAGCCAAACTGGTCTTTGAGCCTATCTTGCATTTATTACACCCTCTACTTGCTGTCCATGCAATCTCCTCTGCCTGGGATATTTGGCCACCCATCTTCCCCCTAGCCTGTCTCTCTTTCTTTTCTCAGTAGACATTAAGAAAACAAATTATTATTTTTATTTGGCTTCGCCAGGTCTTAGTCAGAGCACGTGGGATCTAGTTCCTCAACCAGGGATCAAACCTGGGAGCAAACCTGCCTTGGGAGCTCAGAGTCTTAGCCACTGGATCACCGGGGAAGTCCCCTCAGTAGATATTTATTTATCATCTACTCCATGGGAACGCAAAGGCATGTTCCTTTCAGACATGACTGAAGCGATTGAGCATGCACACACAGACACACACACAGTGAAGCACTGTGTCAGGGTTGGGTTTTTTTGTTTGTTGTTTTTCAATTGTTTACAGCTCCCAGAACAAAGCTTGACACGTATTGGGCATACAGCAAACCCAATGTGAAGCTTGCCTTGTTTTCCTTCCATCTCTAGAATTTGCTGGGCTTCCCAGGAGGCACTGGTGGTAAAGAACTTGCCTGCTAATGCAGGAGACGGTAAAAGCTGGGAGTTCAATCCCTGAGTCAGGAAGATCTCCTGGAGGAGGGGGGCATAGCAAGCCACTCCAGTATTCTTGTCTGGAGAATCCCATAGACAGAGAAGCCTGGTGGGCTACAGTTCATGTGGTTTGAAGTGACTTAGTACCCATGCTAGAATTTGCTAAGTTATAATTTGGACATGCAGGTGGGTATGTATTGTTTTCTGCATTTCCCTTGTAAGCAAAACATAGAAAGTAAAAAATTGAATTTTGTAAGACTGAAAGTATCACTCTTATTTAAAAAATACTGAGTATGCTTGCTATGAGCTAGAAACACAGACATGAAAGGACATGCTCTCTCGTCTCGAGAAGCTTTTAGTCCCATGGGAAGAGGCAAGTAAAAACACTAATGATTTTGGAGAAAATTAAATACTATGTTTGGAATTAGGGAGATCTGAGTGTTAATCTTGACTCTGCAACTTGTTAGCAGTATGTTTTGAATTAACCCTTTCTGAGAGGTGATGATGCTGATGATACTTCAGAGTTGCTGTGGGAAAATAATTTCTATTAAACATCTTTCTCTGGGTCTGGCACTTCACATGGGCTCAATAAATATTAGTTTGCCTTCATTTTTCCTTAAACCACAAGCATTCATTGAGTCACTCTGAGTCTCATGAGGAATATAGGCCAAGAGGGAATTTAGAACAAGTACCAGATGTGATTTTCTGCTAATTTATAGTCTGTTAAAATAGCGAGACCCACACACATGAAGAGTTAATAATACTGTGAGACTGGATCAAGGAGGGCTGGGATTTCCTGGAGAGGTGGGCCTGGAGAGGAGATGAGACTTGTGTTGTGGAAAGGTAGGTATTGGGGAGGGACAGTGAAGGTATGTAGTCATGAAGGTCTTGGGATGAAGGAATGGAGGTGCTCCAATGGATAGAAGTGAAAAATAAAGTGGAGTAGGGAGTATGATTGCTGAGAGAAATATCAATAACCTCAGATATACAGATGACACAACCCTTATGGCAGAAAGTGAAGAACTAAAGAGCCTATTGATGAAAGTGCAAGAGGAGAGTGAAAAAGTTGGCTTAAAATTCAACATTCAGAAAACTAAGATCATGGCATCTGGTCCCATCACTTCATGGCAAATAGATGGGGAAGCAATGAAAATAGTGAGACACTTAATTTTCTTGGGCTCCAAAATCACTGCAGATGGTGACTGCAGCCATGAAATTAAAACACACTTGCTCCTTGGAAGAAAAGCTATGACAAGCCTAGACAGCATATTAAAAAACAGAGACGTTACTTTGTCAACAAAGGTCTGTCTAGTCAAAGCTATGGTTTTTCCAGTAGTCATGTACAGATGTGAGAGTTGGACTGTAAAGAAAGCTGAGCACCAAAAATTGATGCTTTTGAACTGTGGTGTTGGAGAAGACTCTTTAGAATCCCTTGGATTGCAAGGAGATCCAACCAGTCCATCCTAAAGGAAATCAGTCCTGAATATTCATTGGAAGGACTGATGCTGAAGCTGAAACTCCAATAATTTGCCACCGGATGTGAAGGACTGACTCACTGGAAAAGACCCTGATGCTGGGCAAGACTGAAGGCAGGAAGAGAAGGGGACAACAGAAGATGAGATGGTTGGATGGCATCACCAACTTGACGGACGTGAGTTTGAGCAAGCTCTGGGAGTTGGTGATGGACAGGGAAGCCTGGCGTGCTGCAGTCCATGGGGTCACAGAGTTGGACACGACTGAGTGACTGAACTGAATTGAACTGAACTGAGGGAGTATGAACTAGATTATGGAGGGTTTTGAGAAGTGGTCAGAGTTATTTTATGCTGTTTTTAAAGCACTGTGTTGATTTTTGAACAGAGGAGTGGTGTGTTTTAAAAATATAATTCCTCTATACATTTAAAATGTACTTACTCTATGAAGGATAAATATACAGTTACCTTTCTTTTTGGCTGTGCAGCATGCAGGATCTTAGATCCCGGACCAGAGATCAAACCTATGCTCCCCGCCGTGGATGCACAGTCTTAACCACTGGACTGCCAGGGTTTAACCACTGAACTGTCCCCTGTTTAAAAAATTTTTTTAAATCATAAAAGACCTGAGTAATAAAGGCAATTTGAAAATATAGAGGTGAAAAATGAGAAAATGTTATCTATAATCTCATTGTCTAAACACTTGTCTGTGCCGTCGCTTCAGTCCTGGTGACGCTCTGTGACCCTGTGGGCCATAGCCTGCCAGGCTGCTCTGTCTGGGGGATTCTCCAGGCCAGAATACTAGAGTGGGTTGCCATGCCCTCTTCCAGGGTATCTTCTTGACCCAGGGATCAAACGCATGTCTCTTAGGTCTCTTGCATTAGCAGGCAGATTCTTTAATACTAGTGCCACCTGGAAAGCCATGCCCCACCCCCCCCAAAATAAACAAACACAGCCCATATTTACATTCGTTTGATGTACTTTTATAGCCTTTCCTATCTGTAGTGTTCTTACGTAGTAGTTACATTCTCTTAGCAGGTTTTGGCTTTTTATACCTAGCTCTATACAGCCAGCATTTCCCCATGTTCTGGCACGTTCTTTGTAAATGTTATTTATAAAGGCTTCGTTGTGTGGGATCTCATAAGAATGCCATAATTTACTTACCCATTTCTCTCCAGTCAGACATGTATTAATAAGATGTTTCCAATTTTTTGCTATTATAAATAAAGCTGTGAGAAATGTTTTTTTGGCATAATAATTTTTCCATATTTTAAAATTATTTCCTTAAGGCAGGGCACCAGAATTGCTTTGGATGAAGGAATTTTAATACATTATGACTTTTGTAATGCTTTATGCCAGCATATATTTCTATTAGCCACATAAGAGAGTGCCTCTTTTACAAAACACTGATTAGCATTGGGTAACATCATTATTTTCACTATTATTAATTTGGTAGGCAAAATACATGTTATTGCTATGACTTTCGACTTAAAAACTTGTAAGCAAGGCAAACATTTCCCTATGTTTTTTGATTGGCTCTATTCCCTCTTTTAGAAATTGTTGACAACTTATGTACAGAAATTTCAGGGTTCTTTACATGAGCTTTTTATGGTAAGTATTATACATTCAAAATTTTGTTTCCCACCATCTATTGTTTATCTTTTAATTTTTTTTAATGTTACATTAAAAAGTTTTCTATTTAAGAGTAGTTTTTCTCTTAATTACTTTCTTTCTGCCTCTCCATGGCTTAAATATTTATTTGTTTCCTTTAAACTTTTCTATTTTTTAAAAATGACAAGTTTTGTTCACTAAACCAGGCTGGTTTTTTGACTAAACCAAATCGAGCACAGCCTGATTTAGTGGAAAGAGCACAAGTCCTCTCCTCTCTGTTCTGTGAAATCTAAATACCTACCTTGAATATTTTAATTGGGATAAAAATAAGATGGACACATATAGCACTATGCCTGACATACATTAAAAGCTTACCCTTTTATCTTTAAACCATTTCCACACAGAGAGTGCAGTGTGACTCTGTCTTTCCCTCAGACTGGTAATAGATAGTATCACTACTGTTTAGATTATTATTATTTTTTTCTTGTTGGCTGCTCTGGGTCTTCATTACTTTGTATAGGCTTTCTCTGGTTGTGGTGTGTGGGCTTTTCTTTGTGGCTTTTGGCTTCTCTTGTGGTTCATGAGCTCTAGGGCACTTGGGCTTCAGTAGTTGTGGAGCAAGGGCTTAGTTGCTCCCCACAAACACGTGAAATCTTCCCAGACCAGGGCTCAAACCTGAATCTCCTGTATCGGCAGGCAGATGCTTAACCACTGGGTCACTGGGGAAGCCCTCTCACTGTTTACTTTTAACTACTGTCTGCAAAGGCAGAATTTGTTTCATTAGTGGACAGCAAACATGCTCCTTTCACAGCTGTGGATGTTTGTGAAGTCTAACTTAGACTAAGTTAAATTTTTTTGTTTCCCTGGGTCTTTTTCTGAAATATTTCCCTGCTACCTTAATCCTAAGAAGAGTATATATACTGAAACTGGGATTTCTCAGTTTGCTCAAATATTTTAGGCATAACAACTTTGAGAGTATGGAAGTAGAGTTATGATGAACTGTTTTATTTTTGGCTGCACGATACAGCATAGCATATGGGATCCTAGTTCCCTGACCAGGAATTGAACACAGGCCCTTGGCAGTGAGAGCATGGAGTCTTAACCACTGGACCGCCAGGGAATTCCCTGAACTATTTTATTACACCAAATTACTGTCTGTCTCTTCTACTTCAGCCTGGATTGTGGTTGGCACAGAGGATACATGCCATTCTACATTGAGGTCCATGCATTTTCAGCCACTAAAGGCAAATCTGTCTTGAACAAAAGAAAAAATTAACCTGGCAGAAAATAAACAATATTTTTGGATCTTAGTACTAACTTAGAACTTAGTACTAACATTAGTTCAGCTTACAATGTGCCAGAGAATGTTCTAAGTATTTGTATTAATTCAGTTTTTTCAACCTGCAGATCTAGATGCATTCATGGGTCAGGAAATCAATTTAGTGGGTTGTGACCAGCCTTTTTAAAAAATATACTTTGAAATAGTTTTAGATTTGAAGAGATTCGAAGATGGAAAAGAGAGTGTTTCTGTATACATTTTGTCTAGCTTCTTTGACAGAGAAGGAAATGGCAACCCACTCCAGTATTCTTGCCTAGAGAACTCCGTGGACAGAGGAGCCTGGTGGGCTGCTGTCCATGGGGTCGCACAGAGTTGGACACAACTGAAGCGACTTAGCATGCATACATGCATTGGAGAAGGAAATGGGAGCCCACTCCAGTGTTCTTGCCTGGAGAATCCCAGAGACGGGGGAGCCTGGTGGGCTGCCATCTATAGGGTTGCAGTGTCAGACACCACTGAAGTGACTTAGCAGCAGCAGCAGCTTCTTTGAATGATAACATTTTATGTAATCCTGGTAAGAAATGAACAAAACCTTCCTAATTAAGCTACAGATTTTATTCCCATGTCCCCCCTTTTCCATTCATTTCCCTTTACTATCCCAGAATCCAGACCAGGATCCCATCCTACATACGGTTGTGATTAGTCTGTTCTGATCTGTATTAATTTCTCAGTGTTTCCTTGTTGTTTTTAAGTTTGACATATTTGTATAGTACTGGTCAGGTACTTTGTATACTGACACTCAGTTTGGATTTGTCTGCTATTTTCTTATGATTACATTCAGATGATGGATTTTGGGAAAGAATGCCACAGAGGTGCACATGAATTCAACATGACTTTTAAAAAAATTTTTTGTAATTGAAGTTTTATTTTTATTTTTCTATTTTTATTTCTTTTTTTTAATTTTTTTATTTTTCTTGAGGGTATTTCTATTTTTTCAACATGACTTCTTACTGTGATGGAAACCTTGGCCACTTAGTTAAGGTGGTGTCTGTCATGTCTCTACAGTATAAAATTGTTCTTTTTTCTCATTCTATTCTTTATTTGTTCATTTCAGTTCAGTTCAGTCGCTCAGTCGTGTCCAACTCTTTGCGACTCCATGAACCACAGCACACCAGGCCTCCCTGTCCATCACAAACTCCCAGAGTTTACTCAAACTCATGTCCATTGAGTCGGTGATGCCATCCAGCCATCTCATCCTCTGTCATACCCTTCTCCTCCTGCCCCCAATCCCTCCCAGCAGCAGGGTCTTTTCCAATGAGTCAACTCTTCGCATGAGGTGGCCAAAGTATTGGAGTTTCAGCTTTAGCATCAGTCCTTCCAGTGAACACCCAGGACTTATCTCCTTCAGGATGGACTGGTTGGATCTCCATGCAGTCCAAGGGACTTTCAAGAGTCTTCTCCAACACCACAGTTCAAAAGCATCAATTCTTCAGCGCTCAGCTTTCTTCTCACTCCAACTCTCACATCCATACATGACCACTGGAAAAACCACAGCCTTGACTAGACAGACCTTTGTTGGCAAAGTAATGTTTCTGCTTTTTATTTTTTTTTTTTTTTTTTTTTTTTTTTTTTTTATGCAATAACGTCTCAACTTTTATTGACTCCCTGCTCCCCAGGGGATCCTGCTTCTGCTGCCTCAGTGCCTCAGAACTTTGGTGTCTGAGGTCTCAGACACCACTTTGCCATCCACGAGCCGGAGGGTGGTGGTCTTATGGATGGTTTGCTTGGAGTTGCTGCTGTCCAGAGCATCGCCAAGGCTGAAATCCTCCCCATCTTCCAGCAGGCGGCGGTAGGTATTGATCTCAGCCTCCAGCTTGACCTTGACATTCAGCAGGGCCTCGTACTCCTGGGTCTGGCGTTGCCCCTCTGCCCGGGTCTGGGCCAGCTCTGACTCCAGGTGCAGGAGGACTCCGTTGAGCTGCTCCATCTGCATGGCGTAGCGGGTCTCCACTTCCCTCAGGCTGTTCTCCAAGCTGGCCTTCAGGTTTCTCATGGAGTCCAGGTCGATCTCCAGGGACTGGACGGTGCGCCTCAGCTCTGTGAGGGTCATCTCAGCAGCTCCTATCTCGGCAGTCTGCGAGGTGACCACTGTGGTGCTCTCCTCAATCTGCTGGGACCAGTACTTGTCCAGCTCCTCTCGGTTCTTCTGAGCCAGCTCGTCATACTGGGCCCGGATGTCTGCCATGATCTTGCTGAGGTCCTGAGGTTTGGGGGCATCTAACTCCACAGTCAGCCCAGAGTTGGCAATCTGGTTTTGTAGACCCTTTACTTCCTCCTCATGGTTCTTCTTCATGAAGAGCAGCTCCTCCTTGAGAGCCTCGATCTCAGTCTCCAGCTGCAGCCGGGTGACATTGGTGTCATCGATGACCTTGCGGAGCCCGTGTATGTCACTCTCCACAGACTGGCGCATGGCCAGCTCCGTCTCATACTTGACTCTGAAGTCATCAGCAAGACGGGCATTGTCAATCTGCAGAACGATGCGGGCGTTGTCCACAGAATTTGCAAAAATCTGAACCCTCAGGTCCTCGATGATCTTCAGGTAATGCCCCCAGTCTCTGACCTGGGGTCCCTTCTTCTCCAGGTGTTCCCGGATTTTGCTCTCCAGTCTCCGGATATCAGCCTCCAGGCTCCTCACCTTCTCCAGGTAGGAGGCCAGGCGGTCATTCAGGTCTTGCATGGTCTCCTTCTCGCCCTGGATGCCCCCTACACCCACCAGACCCCCGGCCATCCCGGCGCCCAGGTTCCCGGACCCCCAGCCGCCCCGGACGCTGGTGGAGCGGGACACGGAGATCCGGGAGCCCGAGCCCCCGGCGCCTGCATAGACGCTGGCCGCGCTGCTGACCGGTCGGACCCGGTGGCCCGACGACTGCACGGAGCCCAGGGACCGGTAGTTGGAGAAGGTGGATTGGGCGCTGAAGCTCATGATGTTTGTTCACGAGGAAGGAGCGAGGCCAGGACTCAGGTGCTGGACCGTCTGTTTCTGCTTTTTAATATGCTCTCTAGGTTGGTCATAACTTTCCTTCCAAGGAGTAAGCATCTTTTAATTTCATGGCTGCAGTCACCATCTGCAGTGATTTTGGAGCCCCAAAAAATAAAGTCTGACACTGTTTCCACTGTCTCCCCATCTATTTCCCATGAGGTGATGGGACCAGATGCCATGACCTTTATTTGTTAGATATGAATTATTAAGCCCAGCTTACATTCAAGGGGTAAGAGAATTAAGCTCTACCTCCTGAAGGGAGGAGTATCAGAGAACTTAAACAACCGTAGTAATTAAAAACTATTTTGAGTGACAGACTTTGAGGCTATGTAAATATCTAGTTTCTCAAACTTTTGCTTATTTTTACTTTATTTTAAAATTTTTACTTTGCAGCCTCATGGCATGTGTAATCTTAGTTCTCCGACCAGAGACTGATCCCATGCCCTCTGCATTGAGAGCAGTGAGTCTTAGCCACTGGACCACCAGGGAAGTACCCCTGTCCATTTATTTTATTATTCATTGGTAAGACAATAATGCAGGAGACCCTGGTTTGATTTCTGGGTTGGGAAGATCTGCTGGAGAAGGGATAGGCTAGCCACTCCAATATTCTTGTTCTTCCCTGGTGTCTCAGCTGGCAAAGAAACCACTTGCAATGCGGGATACCTGGGTTCAATCCCTGGGTTGGGAAGATCCCCTGGAGAAGGAAACAGCTACCTACTCCAGTATTCTGGCCTGGAGAATTCCATGGACTATAGGGGTCACAAAGAGTCGGACACAACTGAGCGACTTTCAATTCATTTTTCATGATAATAATTATGTGAAATTTATAAAGGTGATTTTTTATTGCTCTCATTCCTTCCATGTGTATTAATTGGAATTCTTCTGTATGGAAGAGTTTTCTTTTCTCCCTATTTACTCTTCCATTTATTTATATCAGCATTTACTCCTGGATATTTATTTCATTCCTTGAAGTATAATCAAATACCATCATTATTTATTTTGCTGCTCAAATTGTTCCATTTTTGGTCATTGAATGCTCTTTCTACTTTTAAAAAACAGAAATAGCATAGAATATCAGAGTTTAATATGCTGTAATTTTGTAAAATGTTAACATTAAGGGATGCTAGATAAAGGGGATGAAACTCTGAGTACATAATTATAAGGATAGATACTGTTCTATAAAACTTATTTCAGTTTTATATGTATGGGTATATATTAATTCTGAAGATTCAGTGGTAAAGAATCTGCTTGCATTGCAGGAGGTGAAGGACACTCGGGTTCAATCCCTGGGTCAGGAAGATCCCCTGAGGAAGGAAATGGCAACCCACTCCAGTATCCCTGACTGAAAAATCTCACGGACAGAGGAGCCTGGCAGGCTACAGTCCATGGGGTCACAAGAGTCAGACCTGACTGAGCACGCACATTTCTTCTTATGGGTTGCAGTCCAAAAGTACTGAACCCTGCCTTCTTCCCAGACCCTTCTTTTCAGTCCAAGGAACTCTCAAGAGTCTTCTCCAACACCACAGTTCAAAAGCATCAATTCTTTGGTGCTCAGCTTTCTTTATAGTTCAACTCACGTCCATACATGACTACTGGAAAAACCATAGCTTTGACTAGACGGACCTTTGTTGACAAAGTAATGTCTCTGCTTTTAAATATGCTGTCTAGGTTGGTCATAACTTTTCTTCCAAGGAGCAAGCATCTTTTAATTTCATGGCTGCAATCACCATCTGCAGTGATTTTGGAGCCCCCCAAAATAAAATCAGCCACTGTTTCCACTGTTTCCCCATCTATTTGCCATGAAGTGATGGGACCAGATGCCATGATCTTCGTTTTCTGAATGTTGAGCTTTAAGCCAACTTTTTCACTCTCCTCTTTCACTTTCATCAAGAGGCTCTTTAGTTCTTCTTCACTTTCTGCCATAAGGGTGGTGTCATCTGCATATCTGAGGTTATTAATATTTCTCCCGGCAATCCTCCAGAGTGTTTTTGATCTCATTCATTGCATTATTCATTTCTAATCGAGTCTTTTTTATTTCTTCTAGGTCTTTATTAAACATTTCTTGCATCTTTTCAATCTTTGTCTCCAGGCTATTTATCTGTAACTCCATTTTGTTTTCAAGATTTTGGATCATTTTTATTATCATTATTCTAAATTCTTTTTCAGGTAGATTCCCTATCTCCTCCTCTTTTGTTTGACTTGGTGGGCATTTTTCATGTTCCTTTACCTGTTGGGTATTTCTTTGCCTTTTCATCTTGTTTAGATTGCTGTGTCTGGAGTGGGCTTTCTGTATTCTGGAGGTCTGTGGTTCCTTTTTATTGCGGAGGTTTTAGCCAGTGGGTGGGTCTCCCGGCAATCTTGATTCCAGGTTGTGCTTCATCCAGCATGGCATTTTGCATGATGTACTCTGCATATAAGTTAAATAAGCAGTCATAGACAGTACATAAATGGATAAGCATGGCTGAGCTTCATCAGAACTTAATGAACACTGAAATTTGAATTTAAGTTCTGTGTGTTGTGAAATATTTCTAATCCATTAAAAAATGTAAGAACAATTCTTAGCTAGTAAATTGTAGAAAACAGGAGGTGGGCTGGATTTGGCACATAAGCTGTAGTTTGCTGACCCTTGTTCTGAAATCCAGGCCTTCTTGGATTCCTCTAGAACTCATGCTTTTACCACTGACTAGATAGGTACTGATGTAACCAAAGTTCTTCTTGATAATAATAGTGCCTTACAATTTTTATGGTCCAATTATTTTGGGGACTTTCTTATATGAACCTGACAATGCCTTATAAAGTTAGCAGAATTTAGCTCCTTTATACAGATGAAAGAATAAGTTTAAAAAGGACAAGTTATCAATTAGTAGAGTTAGGAAGGAACTGGACTTTTCGAGAAATGAGACACAAGTGTTACCAAGGAGTTTTTTTTTCCTAAATAAATCATTTTATTTATCTATTTATGGCTGTGCTGGGTCTTCATAGCTGTACATCAGCTTTTCTCTAGTTGCAGTGAGTGGAGGCTACTCTCTAGTTGTGGTGTGTGTGCTTCTCATTGCAGTGGTTTCTCTTGTGGAGCACAGTCTCTAGAGCTTGTGGGCTTCAGTAGCTGCTGTTCCCAGGCTCTAGAGCAAGGCTCAGTAGTTGGCACATGGGCTTAGTTACTTTGTGACATGTGGGATATTCCTGGACCAGGGATCGAACCCATATCTCCTGCATTGGCAGGTGGAAACTTTACCCCTGAGCCTCCAAGGAAGCCCCACCAAGGAGTCTTTTTGGCTATTCCACACAGGTCTCACACAGACTCATTCACACATTAACTGTTTGTTTACTATTTTCAAAGGTCAGCGTGCCCACAGCTGGTTCTGGGCATAAACATACTTCAGAAATTGATGGTATATTCCAAATTGTCATTGTCACTGTACTAATTTTCAGCCAAACAAAACAACATATGGTCCTCCAGTTAATAACACATTCACACCTCTGGAGGAAAAATCATGAGAAGCCAAATTTTAATTCTAGCTTGTTGGTGACTTGGGAATTTCGGTGTATCTTTATGAATAGTAAGGCATGGAGCACTAATCTCTATCTGCCAAATGCAGATCTGCCAAAGGGACCAGAATGTCCCACATATGGGTCTGGTCACCGTCTTCTCTGCATGATGTATATTTTTGCTTAAGATTCTTTTTAAGGTTCTATACAGACCATTCTTTCTGAGTTATCACATTCTTCATGCAAGGTATAATGCATTTGATTATGATCGTTTATTTTTACTGTAAGTGAATAATTAGATTTGAAGTGTGATTAACTTTATCTAGATTGTGAAAATCCTTTATGAGCCTATATTTTACCATAAATGAGTAGATTAGACTTGAAAAGGGATTCATTTTATCTAGATTATGAAAATCCTTTGAAATTGATACACATGGATTCGACCTTCCTAAATGTGAGCTACCAGTTACTGATTTTTTTCTGAGATGGGCCTCATTTCAGAATGACTAATTTCACTCACCTACCTTAGGTACAGACTTAAAAACCCAGGCTTCTGAGAATTTCTCCAGTGTATTTTCTATCACATTAAAATGCTCTCACTTCAGTCCAGCCAAGAGCACTTAAACAAAAGCTAGTGAAAGGGGTGGTGATGTGAAATTAGTTTCAATTTCTCAGTCAGGCTGGGTAGAAAAAGGTGGTGGTGATATCCCTCAGGAGAGATTATTTTCAGAGGATAGTTCTATTGCATCCAGGTGGTAGGAACTATAATCAGAGCGGATTTAGGACTTTGATGCCCCTATTTTCCCCCCTTATTTTAAGTCTTATGTAGGACTTCTTCCTTGATAAACGATAATTTGGTGAAAGCACCCAGTGCAGCATGCCTGGAATAGAAAAACAGACATTTTAAAATATAACAACAAGAGAAAATTGAGGCCTGGAGAGGTAACATAGCTTGTACAAGCTAACACATGGTCTCTGGTTTCTCTTTTCTTAAAAGTTAATCTTCAATTAAAACCAGTACTTTCTCCATGTAGAAAATGAAAACATTACAGATTCGATTATAGTCTCTTTCGACTAGCACTCTCAGTCAGCTCTTCCCACTTCTCAGAGACAGATGTTATCAGGTTTGTCCACATCCTTTTGGAAGAGCTTTCTTGGGCTCTTTCCATTGTCTATGCCTCTCCAGGGTGGTTTCGTCTTTGACTCTCCCACACATTTCTATACAGCAGAAATACAAAAAGGAGGAAGACTGAATCGCCCAGACACAACCTTAGCTCAGTGTCAAAAGAGAGATAAGACACATCTACACATGAATGGTCATGATAATAAGTTCTGTTTGTTAAATGCACAGGCTGAACATTCTTTGATCAATTCAGATGAATAACAAAGGCTTCCCTGGAACTGAGTGGGACAAGGTTTCAAGTGTTTTTCAAGTAATTTAATCTACAACTAAGAAAGGCAATGTCAAAGAATGCTCAAACTACCATACAATTGCACTCGTCTCACACGCTAGCAAAGTAATGTTCAAAATTCTCCAAGCCAGGCTTCA
Organism: Cervus canadensis; assembly: GCF_019320065.1. Classification (NCBI taxonomy): domain Eukaryota; kingdom Metazoa; phylum Chordata; class Mammalia; order Artiodactyla; family Cervidae; genus Cervus; species Cervus canadensis. Next base: position 9,065,109 of record NC_057415.1, on the reverse strand, counting down.
ACAGTACTTGAACCGTGAACTTCCAGATGTTCAAGCTGGATTTAGAAAAGGCAGAGGAACCAGAGATCAAATCGCCAACATCCGCTGGATCATCAAAAAAGCAAAGGAGTTCCAGAAAAACATCTGCTTTACTGTCTATGCCAAAGTCTTTGACTGTGTGGATCACAACAAACTGCGGAAAAATTTTCAAGAGATCGGAATACCAGACCACCTTACCTGCCTCCTGAGAAATCTGTATGCACATCAAGAAGCAACAGGACATGGAACAACAGACTGGTTCCAAATCGGGAAAGGAGTATGTCAAGGCTGTATATTGTCACCCTGCTTATTTAACTTATATGCAGAGTGCATCATGAGAAATGCTGGACTGGATGAAGCATAAGCTGGAATCAAGATTGCCAGGAGAAATATCAATAACCTCAGATATGCAGATGATACCACCCTTATGGCAGGAAGTAAAGAGGAACTAAAAAGCCTCTTGATGAATGTGAAAGAAGAGAGTGAAAAACCTGGCTTAAAAGTCAACATTCAAAAAACTAAGATCTTGGTCCAATCACTTCATGGCAAATAGATGGGGAAACAGTGGAAACAGCGACAGGTTTTACTTTGGGGGGCTCCAAAATCACTGCAGATGGTGACTGCAGCCATGAAATTAAAAGATGCTTGCTCCTTGGAAGAAAAGCTATGACCAACCTAGACAGCATATTAAAAAGCAGAGACATTACTTTGCCAACAAAGGTCTGTCTAGTCAAAGCTATGGTTTTTCCAGTAGTCATGTATGGACGTGAGTTGGACTATAAAGAAAGCTGAGCACCAAAGAATTGATGCTTTTGAACTGTGGTGTGTTGGAGAAGACTGGAGAGTCCTTTGGACTGCAAGGAGAGCCAACCAGTCCATCCTAAAGGAAATCAGTCCTGAATATTCACTGGAAGGACTGATGCTTAAGCTGAAACTCCACTACTTTGGCCACCTGATGTGAAGAACTGACTCACTGGAAAAGACCCTGATGCTGGGCAAGATTGAAAGCAGGAGGAGAAGGGAAGAACAGAGGATGAGATGGTTGGATGGCATCACTGACTCAATGGACATCAGTTTGAGTAAGCGCCGGGAGTTGGTGATGGACAGGGAAGCCTGGCGTGCTGCAGTCCATGGGGTTGCAAAGAGTCGAACACGAATGAACAACTGAACTGAACTGAGTCTATTAGTAATTATCAAGTTAGTAAGCAGCATAGTATCCTACGCAAATATCACTATATGCTTAACTCCCTTTTCACCTTTATTAAACCTGTTGTTTCCAAAGGGTATATACAAGGTGTGAATATGATTACTAATATTTATTAAGGGATTGCGTGCATGCTAAATCGCTTCAGTCCCGTCCGGCTCTTACTACTCTGTGCCAAAGTGGTACTTCACATAATCTCATTTAATTTCACAAGCAGGTGAAATGTTGTCACAAAGTAATGCTCGAATTGCGGCGAGGCCTGCTGGGCTCCAAACTCCGTGCGTCTAACCAGTTTCGGATATGCCTGTGAGGATCCAACAGGCCAGTAAAAGAGAAAAGACTAAAAAACACTGTGCCGTAATTATGACCCACTATTCTTTACACTTAATTCTTGGAGTTAAAACAGGTGAGGTCATTTTGAGAGGCAGGTTATTCATTGTTTGGAGATAGAAAACTTGGATTTGGGCCAGTTCAGCTGGGAAACTGAATTCTTGCTTTACGCTTAAAACCGGGACAATTCCTGCCTCAAAGGGTTGATTCTATGACTTAATAAAAGAAGTTGTATGACGTCCGACAAGAGTAGGCTTTTCAACAAACTGTAGTCTTTTCAGGCTGAAGAGGCTTGGGAATGCAGAATTCAAGCCCTCATTGAACAGGACAGAAGCTGCGAGGTCCGCCCGCCCCGTGGAGGTGCTTCCCGAATCCCGCCGGGCTCAGCGGCTACCTTGGCGAGCCGTTGGCATTTTCCCGCGCAGGGGGCGGGGCGGAGCGCGAGCCCGGGAACGTGGTCGCAGAACCCCACGCCTCGCCGGAACTACATCTCCCAGGAGGAGGGACGCTCAGCCACCTGGCAGGCGGCGCCCACTGTTATTAGTCTCAGGTGATAGCCCTGTCCACTTTCCGCCTCGGCCTTCCCTCGGACCGAAGTCACAGGCGCACCATCTAACGAACCCAGGAAGGAAAGGATGTGGTGGTGGGTGCCTGCTGTTTGGGAATCGCAGTCCCCTCGCATAAGGTTTGGGAGCCTGGGTTTGTCTTGAGTGGTCGGACCACACCACGTGATGACGGAAAGGCGGCCGTAGGCAGGGGAGCGACCTGAGCTGCCTTGTGAGGTCATCACACAGCGACGACGAGCTGTTCTTGGGCATCCCGGACGCGGTGGGTAGTACGTCTCTAAGAACTCCGAGTTCGAGAAACTCCATAAAAATCTCCCTCGTTGACTCCATCTGCGTGCCTTTCCCTGACCCGCAGCTGTTGGCCTCTCGGGGTGGGAGTTGGGGTGGTGGCTACAGGAAACAACGCGCTCTGTAGGCGGGCTGATGAGCCGCGCGGCTAGCTACGTGTGTTGGCTCCTCCTTCGGCCGTGACGCGGGGGTCACGTGACGGGCCGGGCCGACTCTGCCGCCGCCGCCGCTTTGTAAGAGGCACATTGGCAGGTAACGAGCGGCGGCGGCGGCGGCGGCGGCGGCAGCGGCGGGTCCCGAGTCCAGCGAGAGCGGCAGCGGTAATTGGCACCTTCTCTCTCTCCTTCCCCGTTCCATCTCCTTGAGCGCTACAGCTTGCGCTTAGTAGACCTGGGTTCAGCTCTTCTTTCCCCCAGAGCCCTTTCTACTGCCCCAGCGTCCACCCTGAGGTTGGGCCGAGCTACGCTCGCCGGCTTCGTGCGTCCTCAGTTCGCCCAGGCCTGGGTGCTGTCTTTCCTCTCCGCCGCTGTTTGTCCGGCGCTCCTTTCTGCCTACCCCTTCCTAGTCAGCCCAGCCCCACCCAGCCCCAGGGGGCGCCTGCCCCTCCCCCCTTCGGGTTTCTGTCCTGGAGGGTGTGGTTTTCTCACACCGTTGTCCCTTCCTGCCGGTCCGCTCGAGCTCCCGCGCCACGCTGTCGCTGACCACCTTTCCGCGTTCACGCCTGTCGCTAGTCCTGGAACTGGACATCTCAGAGCCCAACTTCTGCACACACTCGGCTTTCTCGGCAGCCCGGAGGCATAGTTCAGTTTTACTTCTTCTCCTCACTCTGGAAGGCTTTGGTGCCAGACTCTCGGGATTCAGTTTTCCTCCTCGGTCCTAGTTCCTGTGGGCTGGCTGTGTCACGGTTGTGCTTTACTGTAGGTTTGAGAGGAGGTTTGTAAACTTAAAGCGCTCTCTTTTATTTTATTCCAAATGTTATTCTTTTCCTTGGTGCATTGCATCTCAGTTTTCTTTGCCGCTGAATCACTTTTCCCACTCGGCAGTCCCACCTTTTCCCCTGGGTTTTCAATCTAATTAGTTGTCCAGGTATCTCAGGTACCATCACTGTTCTCACCACTCTGGTCTCTTCCTTGTTATCTCTAGGAGTTAGTTGATTCCATCATCATTCCTGTTATTTCCTGTTTGACCTAATCCTGTAGTTTACTTCCACCTCTGTTGGATATTGTTTCTGCGTGTATTCAAGGTGTCTCCGTCAGTATTTAGGCTTACTGTATTCTGCCCTTCCGTGCAGAACAGTTGAGAACTTTTAAAGGTCTCCACAGGGTACCTAAAGATCATCTTTTATTTGAAGGGCATATAATTCACTTTTTGAGTGAACCCAATTGCTTTATATTTTCTCTTTGATTATGATAGTACTTTTAAAATCAAAGGTGTGTCAGTAGTTAGTGTGTTCCTCACTTTTCCGCTATGAGTTGTGCATTCATAATTTTTAGTTGTAGTTTAGTTTGTCTAATAAAAGTGGAAGGAAAGTGAGTGTAATCCTAAGGATTGGGTGACTCTTGGGGTGGGATGTCTGTCTGTCTCAGGAAAGGGAATGAATTTGCTGGAGATGAAGGGTCTTCCCGTACCCCAGCATCTCTTACTTGCAGAGCCCTTGGTTAAGACTGCCCTCTCATTGCGGTGGCACCTTCACTTATCGAGGCAAAAGTGATTAGTTTCTCCTACACTACTTTTCTGCTTGCTTCTAGTGTGTTCCTCCTGAGTTTGTCTCCTTAAGGCTAGTTGGCATGTGTGGTGAGATTTTTTTTCCCTCCACTCCTGTCCTCCTTGTTTCCCACAGCTCTGATTTCCTCCGTCTGCTTCCTTGTTTCTGACCTTCAGTAGTTAAGAAAACGACTGAAAGAAGGGAGGTTTTTGTTATGATTGAAATATTTGACTGGAAGTGGTGGCATGGGAATGAGGCCATGGGAAAGGCTTGTGGTAATTGCCCCTGCTGCCTGTTTCCTGCCGCTCTGGTTTCCTCTGGCCTCTCTCTCTGTACGTGGGCTGGACCAGCAGTCTCAGAGAGCGCTGCCTTTAGAGCTGGGCTAGAACAACGGTCACTCCTCTGCTTCCCTTTCCCGGTAACCGGTCAGCCTGTGCAGTGCTCACCGGTGGTGTCTTGGTATTAGCCTGGGTGACTTTTATTGTTTGGTGAGACGTGGTAGGAGAACCAGGAGGAGAAGGGGTTTATTTCAGTATTTGTGTTTTGACAGAAACTGGTTGCTATCCCTGCTCCCATGAATATAAACTGCATATAGAGAGTATAAACCAGTCTTGAAGGTTTGAACTGGTCTGAAGAGAAGCCTTTACTTTTGAAGTGTTGATTCCCCAGTCCTCTTTAAAAATGAAAACTTACTCTTATGATTTTGTTGCTGTCATAAGAAACTTTTTGGGGTGTGTGTGTAAGTGCATTTTAAAGGATTAGTGCCTGCTCAGAAGAAGTGGTCTGCACGGATTCACAGATTGTGAAGTTCCCTTTGCTTTTATTATTTTTTTAAATTTATTTTATTTATTTGGTTTGGATGGGCCTTTGTTGCTGCATGAGAGCTTCTCTAGTTGGGGTGAATGGTGGCTTCTCGTTGTGGAGCACAGGCTCTAGGGAGCATAGGCTTTGATAGTACTAGCACACAGGCTTAGTTGCCCTGTGGCATGCAGGATCAAACCTGATCCAGTGATCACACTTGTGTCCCCTGCATTGACAGATTCTTAACCACTGGCCAATAGGAAAGTCCTCCTTTGATTTTAAACAAATCTATCTTTTATTTCTTCTTGTGAGGCAGCTATAAGTCAGCAATGATCAGTTAGCTCTTAGTTGTTAACTTGAGTATATGCAGTGTCCTTTAAAAGCTAAGTAGTATGGCACTGGTGGTGTTGACTAGTGAGAAGGTGGGTCTCTGACAGAGCTTAGAAACCGTTGTTTTCTTTCTCTTTTTTCTTTTCCCCAAAAGGAGAGTGGGAATATAACTTGAAATAAGGTGAAGAGAGGGAATATCACCTTATAAACCTGTGGTAGGTTTTGAAATATTTTTGACCCAATTATTGAGAGTCCCTTGGACTGCAGGGAGATCCAGCCCGTCAATTTTAAAGGAAATCAGTCCTGAATATTCATTGGAAGGACTGATGCTGAAGCTCAAGCTCCAATACTTCGGCCACCTGATTCGAAGAACTGACTCATTGGAAAAGACCCTGATGCTGGGCAAGATTGAAGGCTGGAGGAGAAGGGGATGACAGAGGATGAGACGGTTGGATGGCATCACCGACTCGATGGACATGAGTTTGAGCAAGCTCTGGGAGTTGGTGATGGACAGGGAAGCCTGGCGTGCTGCAGTCCATGGGGTCGCAGAGTCGGACAGGACTGAGTGACTAAACTGAACTGATCAAGTGGACTTCTTTCTTTTTTCTTTAAGTCCAGGAATCAAATTAGTTGGTTTTGTTTTGACAATTATAATGTCAACTATGTATGCTGAAATTTCCTACTTTTAAAAAACTTTTATTGTTTTGGCCACGTTGAGTGGCGCGTGGGATCTTAAGTTTCCCCACCAGGGATTGAACCCGTGCCCCTACGTGGAAGTGCAGAGTCTTAATCATTGGCCTGTCAGGGAAGTCCCCCTCCTACTCTCTGTTTGTTTTCTTGACAGTGTTTCTCTCAAAGATGCTTGCTCTGTACTTTTTAAAGAAAGTAAGTTATTTTAGTTTTGAAATTTCTTGGCCTAGGTTTTGAAGAACAGGCTTGTGAAATTCTGGCTGACATAGCATGTGTATTATAGTGTGTTTCAGTTTTCAGAAAACTCATTTTCATACTGGAGTTGTGAGCTCAATTAAATTGAAACCCAGTTCACTGTTTGGAATTAATTTATGAAATGAGGCATGGACCACGGAGTAGGTATTTCATCTAAGACTAGGCAATGCTCTACTTTTAAAGGGTGTTAGCAATACGTTGCTTGTTTTTTTTCATTTGGACTCTAAAAATAATAGAACGTATGTTGATTAGATTAAACTTTGCTTATTCTCAAGGATTTGTAGAGGAGAGAATTTTATTTGGATTTAGACTTGTTGCTATACCTTCATTTTTTTTGTCATTAACTTTTTACGTAAGTTGTCACATAGGAGCCTACTCATGTAAAGTTATGCTCTACATACATAATCCACTAATACTTTATTTGTCCACATCATGATATCTGGGGTATTAGTTCCCTGACCAGGGTCCAAACCCATGCCTTCTGCAGTGGAATTGTGGAGACCTAACCACTGGAGAAGGAAATGGCAACCCACTCCAGTGTTCTTGCCTGGAGAATCCCAGGGGCGGCGGAACCTGGTGGGCTGTGGTCTATGGGGTTGCAGAGTCGGACACGACTGAAGCTACTTAGCAGTAGCAGCAGCAGCAACCACTAAACTGCCAGGGAGTTCCCCCAATACTTTAATGCTTTGCTCTTTACTCAAAAATTTTTACATGTTGCAAAAGAAAGAAAAGAAAGAGAAGTTGCCCGGTTGTATCCGACTCTTTGCGAACCCATGGACTGTAGCTGACCAGGCTCCTCCGTTCATGGCATTTTCCAGACAAGAATACTGGAGTGGGTTGCCATGTCTCAGTCTTCTCATCAAATCAGTTCTAGGTATACCTATACTTTTAGAAGCTCAGCGTTCCTTCTTGCTATTAATGTCTTTCTCCCTCTTTGCCTTCTTGAATTCTTTCCATTCCTGTCCTCCTTCTGTTTTCCTCTTCTTTCTCTCTTTCCCTTGTTTTCTCTCTCTTTCTTTTTTGCCTTCTGTTCCTTCAGCCACATGCAAAAATACTCCACACGCAAGTTTCAGCTGAGGAGCTTGTATTCCTTCTGCCTCTGTTTGCCACCATGACATTGCTGCTTCCTAAGCAAGCAGATGAAAACCTGAAGTATCTTTGCTGTCTCACGGGCTTGGGGGAGGTGTAATGTGCTATCTGTATTGTGCATGTCTACTCAGCTGGAATGTGTGCTCTTTGGAAGGTGAGATTTTTCATTTGATAATAATGTTGTCAGATCATAAACAAGAGAATAAGTGGGTTTAAAAAATACAAATTTAACTGAAATAAGGTCTAGGGAAAAAGTAACTGTCTTTAGGATTTATTGACAAGCCTGACTTGTTTCCTAGACCAAACCAGTTCTTCACCCTCTCTTTTTTCAAGTTAATTTACAAATTTCCATTTTAAGATTGGTTTTTGGGTCACGCTGGCTGGGACTGTTTTACGTAAGAAAATGCATTTTAGAAAATTTGGAAAAAAAAAATGACTTATCATGGTTTAACATTTTAGTATAAATCTTTTTTCTTTTTTCCCTAGATAAAGTGTACACTTTAAAAAGAATGAGATCATACCTTTCATACTTTTTTTTTTTTTGAAAAATGTAAACTACATGCCAAAGGAGGTGTATGAAGTAGAAAAAAACGTGGAGTTTTCAAAACCAGAAATAAAATGACCAACCAAGAAATGGAACATTAATGCCACCTTAAACTCCCTTGTGTCTTCCATCTCCTAAGTTACTTTTTCCCCGGGGGGTTACCGTTACCCTATATTTTGGTCTTAGTATTTTTTAGAATAATTTTTACTCAATATGTATCCATAAATAATATATAGTTTAGTATTGCCCATTTTCAATCTTGATCTAGATGGGATTGTGTGATTCTCCGGATACTTTACATGTTTTACTTTCATCCATATTGATTCTTCTCCATCATTTTCAGTAGTATGTTACTTTATTGTAAGGATATGGTGCATCTTATTTTATTGTGATGAATGTTTGTCTCATTTCCAGTTTATTTTTTTTTTTTATGATTACAAATTGTACTCATTCTCCTTGTGAACATTTGCACCCCACCTCTAAACAAGTAAACTAGTTTGCTGAAATTGTATGACTGAGAGTGGAATTTTGGGGTTGTGTGTAGGGTATGTGTAACTTTACCAGGTAATCCCAAATTATTAGCATTGTTTTGGTCGCTAGGTCGTGTCTCTGACCCTTTGCAACCCCATGGACTGTGGCCCCCCAGGCTGCTCTGTCCTTGGGATTTCTGAAGCAGGAATACTGGAGTGAGTTGCCATTTCCTTATCCAGGGATCTTTCCAACCCAGGGATCGACTCTCCTGCATTGCAGGTGGATTCTGTTTTTTTTTTAAGGTAAATTAAAAAAATTTTTTTAAATTTATTCATTTTTTGACTGTGCTTGGTCTTTATTGCTCTGCATGAGCTTTCTCTGGTTGTGGTGTGTGGGCTTTTCATTGCAGTGGCTTCTCTTGTGGAGCATGGGCTCTAGGGCTTTTGGGTTTTAGTACTTGTGGCACTTGGGCTAGGTAGTTGCAGTTACTGGGCTCTAGAACACAGGCTCCAGTAGTTGTGGCACATGGGCCTAGTTGCGGCACATGGGCCTAGTTGCTCCACGGCATGTGGGATCTTCCTGGATCAGGGATGGAACCTGTGTCTCCTGCATCTCTTTACCACTGAGCCACCTGGGAAGCCCATAGTATTGTACAGTCATTCTTAAGGAGGCTCCTCATTTGAATCACTGTGTGCTGTGCTTAGTCACTCAGTCCAGCTCTTTGCGACTCCATGGACTGTAGCCCCCAGACTCCTCTGTCCATGGGATTCTCCAGACAGGAATACTGGAGTGGGTTGCTATACCCTCCTCCAGGGGATCTTCCCAACCCAGGGATCGAACCCAGGTCTCCTCCCACATTGCAGGCAGATTCTTTACCATCTGAGCCACCATTCGAACCACAGAACATAGAAAGTGACTATTTTCTCAGTTCTCTTGAGGATTTTACATAGCTAGTCTCATTCTAGATACCTACAGGAAAATTTAATTTGTACATGCAATGGATATGTTTGACATTGGAGCTTAATTCTTAAAGACTGAATTGGTGAGAGCTCCACATTCTTGCTAACATTTGGTATTGCTTTAATTTTTTGCTTTAGCCAATTCTAGTGGGATGTTTTAGATAGATCTTTTATGAACAACACGCAGCTGGATTTTGCTTTGTTATTACAACCTGCCAACTTCTCTTTTAAAAACTGGAGCATGGAGACCATTCATATTTATGGTAATTATGGATGTTTGAGGTATATTTCTGCCATATGGTCCTATACTTGTCTTTATTGTTTTTCTGTCCTCTTTGCAGTTTTAATTCTTTTTTTTTTCCGTTTGGCTTCCTCCAATTTAAAGACATTTTCCAAATCTATAAAAGCTGAATGAGTATAATGTATACCTTTGAACTAGAGTTACTACTTAATATTCACATTGACTTTTTTCTATATATACTCCATGCTTTATCTTTTGAGTCTAAATGATTTGAAAGTAAAATGCAAATATTTTGACATTTATGCCTAAATGTTTCCTTAGCAAGTGTTTCTTCACAATAAAAACTTCTCATAAATAGGCACAATAACAGCTTTACACCTAGGAAAGGGAATGCTTATTTAAAATATAATGTATAATGTCAATAAAATTTGACATCCACATTCAGATTTTCCCACTGTTCACAAAGAATCCTTTATAACCTCCTTATTCAATCAGGGTTTCTGTTTCTTTTTACCTTATTTAGTTATTGTCACTGAAGTACACTACTGAATAATCATTTCTTAAGTGATTATTTTCTCAATTATTTATCAGATGTAACTGCCAGTCAGAAAATCATCTGATAAGCAAGAGTGAACTATTGCTGTTACTTGTTCAGTCGCTAAGTCCTGTCTGACCCTTTGTGACTGCAGCACGCCAGGATTCTGTCCTTCACTGTGTCCCTGAGTTTGCTCAAACTCGTGTCCATTGAGTCAGTGATACCTTAATCCAACCATCTTATCTTCTAGTGCCCCTTTCTTTTGCTGTCAGTTTTTCCCAGCATCACTGTCTTTTCCAGTGAGTCAGCTCTTTGCATCAGATGGCTAAAGTATTGGAGCTTCAGCTTCAGCATCAGTCCTTCCAGTGAATATTCATTCAGGGTTGATTTCCTTTAGGACTGACTGGTTTGATCTTGCAGCCCAAGGGACTCGCAAGTCTTCTCCAGCACCACAGTTCAAAAGCATTGATTCTTCAGTGCTCAGCCTTCTTAATGGTTCAACTCTCAGGTTCATACATGACTACTGGAAAAACCATATCTTTGATGCTGTTACTTAGTTAAGATAATTCTTGTAAATGTTAAGTAAATTTCACTTTATTGTAGGATAAGTATAACTTTCTTGGATTCTTAGAAGGCTCAAAGTGTATCCTGTTACTCCTTTGCCCACCCCAAATTTTGAAACACTGATCGAAGTTCCCTTTTTATTTTTTTTATTTTTTTATTTTTTTTTCGAAGTTCCCTTTTTAATGTGTGAGAATGAAGCCAAACTCTTAGATTTATAAAAACTTTTAGATAGTATATTCTCATGACAAGTCTCTGGAATGCTTAGAATGTAGGTTAATCCAGATTAGGCCTGAATAACAGTTTTTTGGTGTTACTGGTATATGCTACTATACAGGTGTTCACTTGAATAAATGTTTACTGCTGCTACTTGTTGGCAGTTGTTAGATGCTAGGGATGTAGGTGAATAATGCACTGTCCCTGTGGGAAGACAGACAGTGCAGTTAGGAATCAGGATGCTGTGGAGGGTGACAGAACACACTGTCAGTTGATTCCAGTATTGGCCAAGGTTTCCTTGAAGTATTAGGAGTCTGAGCCTTGCTTCTGCTGGGTTCTTCCCAAATTCCTGAAGTTACAATTGTTTCTTTTGTTAAAACATTTTGAATTTCATCATAATGAAGTTTTATTGGAATTTGGTGTTATTTGGGTTACCATGTTATTGTATCATTTGTTTGGCCTTGACTTGGTAGTTTATTTGTAGCCACTAGTAAAAGAGAAAGTTATTCTTAATGTAAGTTGGTAGTTTTCAACATTTTTTTGGGTAAGTGTTTTATTGGAACTTACTGGATGTTTCAACATTCCTCCTCCAGTCAAGATCTCATTTTATTTTGAAGAGAAATTTCCTGTAATATCAGTTACTTGTTGAAATGCTGCTTTGAATTGTTGAAGATCAGATGACCTCTTAAAAAAATTCTTAGCTTAGGTACTTCACCTTATTTAGTACCTTTTTAATTCCTTGTGATTGGGAGTGCTAAGGTAATGGTGGAAAAAATACCCCTGTGCAGAACATTCCAGGTAGTGGTAACAGGAATAAAATTCTTGTTAGCTAAAGTAGGCCATTTACTATTTTAACCAAAGCACTTTCAACTTTCATTTTTTTAAAGGCAGTTTGAGCTGTTTAATTGTTCTAATGCTTATCTCATGTTGCCAAAAGATCCCAGCTGTAATGGGGTGTAGCTGGCATACCCTGAACCAATGTATATACTCTGGTCTAGACATCTGTGGGACAAAGAAATGACCAGGGTCACGAAGGGTCACGAAGGGTTTCGTTGTGGTGACATTTGGCCTGTAGTGATAGTTGTACAGCATCATGAATACTAAAAATCACTGAATTGTACACTTAAGAAGGGTGGATTATACAATACCCATTATACCTCAGTAAAGTTATTTAAATTGTTTGAATAAATCGACAATATTTTGAAACAGAATTAACCAAAAAAAGTGGTCAATGTACTTTAATATCCTATAGGTGCTACCAGTTATGATCTAGTTTAACAATATGAGGTACATTATCTTGTGTGGTACTCCTTATAGACTTGAGAAAGAGTAAAATTCTCAAGGTTATTTAATCTAGTAATTTGTGTGACTTCCAAGCCTGTACTCCTAATCATAATACTATACTACTTTATCTGTCTGAAATACTTCTGTCAGGAATACAGCCAAGTGCTAGCTGATAAGTCAAACAATGTCCACATTTGTGGTACGTAAGGCTGGGGTTTTGTAATGGCCGGGGAATGAGGAATGGATAGATGCAGGTGGGGCCTGTGAACTGTACCTAGTTCCTCTAGACCCATTTCACTTTATCTGCTCTATGTGTTAGAATTTAGTCACTGGTTTGGTTGGACTTGGTTTCTGTGGTTTAAAAACAAAGCAACACACTTGCCTTTGCTTTAGTTTTTCATTCTGATTTTAGCTGATTTTACTAGCTGTTCTCATCAGCGTGGTGAGCTGGTCTGTGAGCTCTCTGCCAGTTTGGGTGCGTCCTTTGAGGAAGGTGAGAAGCAGCAGTTGATAGCACACTGGCACTTCCTAAGAATGACAGGGAGGCTGTAAAAATTACACTTCAGAACTCAAGCAGCTCTGAAGTAGGGCTGTTTACTATATTGTTAAGTAACACTAAAATAATCATAATTATTATGGACATCAAGTAAAGACTAATCGCTGTTTACATTGAAGGACAGAAAATGAGAAAATGGAGATATGTTCAGTATGCTGTTGAGAAAATATGTCTTATGAAGGGTTGATGCAAAAAGCAACATAGGAACTTCCATGGTGGTCCAGTGGCTAAGACTCCATGCTCCCAATTCAGGGGGCCTGGGTTTGATCCCTGGTCAGGGAACTAGATCCCACATGCAGCAACTAAGATCTGGTGCAGCCAAAACAAAACCAAACCAGGTGCAGTTTGGAAGAATGACAAGGCCGATTTGATCAAAGTGTAGGGATCAGAACAGAATAAAGACCTTGTATTTGTGATGATTGATGGTCTGTGAACAGAAGTTAATGAAGTTTGTTGTCGTTTAGTTGCTCAGTTGTGTCCTCCTCTTTGTGGCCCCATGGACTGTAGCTGGCCGTGCTCCTCTGTCCCTGGGATTTCCCTGGCAAGAATAGTGGAGTGCTTTGCCATTTCCTCCTCCAGGGGTTCTTCCTATGGGCAGGTGGATTCTTTACTGCTGAGCCACCAGGGAAACCCAAGTGACATTGTTGTTTGATAGAGTTTAGCAGTATTCTGAAAGATTAAACATTTTGATCCACTTTGGCATTAGTTTCTTAATTAAGATAGTTCAGACAGGTAAATAGGGATATGTCATTTCAGTGAAGTAGAGAAGAGGCAATTACTGATATTCCAGTTGATAAAGATGCCTTAGAACTGCTTAGAACCTTAGAGACTTTAAGTATAAACAATAACCCTTAATCAGGTTCCTGTTGTAAGTTGATGACAGAGAATGTAAAGAAAGGCATAGATATAAGGCCTTAAATCTTAAATTGGTATAGGAGGGAGTGGTTCATTAAAAGAATGGCTTAACGGTTTTGAGCTCTGGAACACTTGGAAAATGCTGTTGGCTACTTGGAAAATTTTGGAAATCTTCAAGTAAGGTCGTTTTGGATGAACTCCATTATAGGTGTAACTATCTAATAGGCAGTTACTTGGAGGTTGAATCTCTGGAGAGACAGTCTTTAGCTTTTGCTTTGAAGTTGAAAGTAATAATTGATGCCAGTAGGGCATAACATTTCTGTGGGAAGGGAGAACGTGCTTAAGAATTGAACAATATTCTTTCAGAGGTGGGAGAAAGATGTGATGCTGCTGAGCATTTGAAAAGCTGAGAGAACTAAGATGGTGTATTATCTGAGAAACCAAGAGAAAAAGTTACACAATGTGTCACATGCCAGAGATAGGTGAAAGAATGATGAGAACAAGAGAGGTTTGACAATCACTAGGAGTCAGTGATGACTTGGGGGAGTAGTATCTTTCCTTTTGTTGGAGTGTTAAGGTGGTGGAAACCAGATTGAAAGTCAAGGAGATGTTTGGTGAGGAAATGGAGGCAGTGAGTGTATTCTTTTTGAGAAAAATAGCTTATGTAGTCACTGCTTGCAGGATAGAACATGCAGTTTCTAGGAGGACTGAGAAGGTAATTTTTCTAAGCCATTGTTTTTAAAAATCTGGATGTAGAGAATAGTTGAACAGGTTTTTGTGCACATTCTTGTGAGAACTAAAAGAATATGAAATATTTTCTCAGTGTAGCTGTTGGAGATTTCCTCACTAAGGAATTTTCTATTTGGTTTGAATGAAAACTGAGCCTGGTACATAAGTGACAGGTGTGTTAACATTTACATGGATTGCGTGACTGTTTTGGTAGGTACATTCTTCAGGTAACTGACATTTTTTAAAAAGTTGCTTTTGGCATGAGCGAAACAGTAATAAAGATGCCGTTAGAATAAAACAAATGTGCTTTAAAGAAAGGGAAAAAAGTCAAGCAGTTCAGGGCTGTGTATCCTGAGGTATATGAGGAAAGTTGAAGAACTGTAAGGAAAAGCTGTGGGTATGAAGTACTTAAAAAATTAGTGTTTATATTTTTGCCTTATGATAGAGCTATTTTCGAATAGCTTAACAATGAATATACTGAACCTTTTAAATCAATTGGGAAATGTTTATGTATTTGTAACAATTGAGTGTCAAATGTTTAAATGATTTGTGAAAAATGAGAGTAACTTGAAATATTTTGTTATGTTTTCAGTAAGAATTGAAGATTTATAATGTAATATAGATTTGTAATATTGTAAATCAGCTAATATTCAACTAAAAAATAAAAAGAACTGAAGATTTGTAAAGTTTTGTCTGTTGAGGAAGTATAGTTGGGGTTTAATCACTTTCAGCAGTAATATCCAATTTACTGTATATTATTCAGTTTACTATATGAGAGTGGTTAGCAGAGATGCCACTTTGCCCAAAAACCAAAACAATAAATTAATGTGAGATAATGGGTTAAAACTTTTTAAGTGATTGTGGGTTAAACTGGGTAATATTTTGAGTGCTGTTGAATAGGGATATTTCCTGAAGTTCTTTTCACATCTTGAGGAGTTTGGAGATTTTCCTGTGTTGGGTATTGTTATGGGTTTTCTGTTCTCGAAAATAAGAGGCAAGAATTAAACTGGCATTACAGTTTAAGATAATGTTTTGGCTTAGCGTTATCTTTGTAACTGGTTCTGGTCAATATGACTTGACTAAAACAAAGATTTGGTGTATCGAACTTGTATCCCCAAGAATGGTGAGGTAGGTTAGTCTACCCTTTCTCAATGGGTCTCAGGAAGAGAAAATAACCCAAAGGAAGAAGGTGACTTTTCCTTGCTTATCCTCTTCACTATAAAGGCCTTGGGCATGAGCAGCTAGTGAGAAGTTCATCTTTCTCCAGTGGAGGGTGGTGGCAAAATGGGAGTGTGGGTGTGAAGGCAAAAAATTTACAAAAATATGTCTCAGTCTTCATCACAGACTAAGACTACTCTTGGCATTATGTCTGTTGTGTTCCAATGGCTCTGAGACTTCACTAGATTCTCTTGAGAGGGTAGGTGGGGATAAATGCAGCTGAATGTGGTGGGGAAGAGCCAAGTCAAACTAGGATGTGGATAGGAGAATTTGAGATGGGAACATTCAGCTGGCAATTTATTATGACTTATTAATACCCAGGAAATAGGCCTTATTTTTTCTTTCTCTGTGGTTTTTTTTGTTGCCTGATGTAATGTACGTTGACATCAGTGGCTCAGTGGATGCTTACACGTAGGTGAGGTGGTCTCTCAATCTTTCAGGCTACCAGAGAACAACCTGCAGAAAGTGAGGAAACATTTGAGGGCTTCTCACAAGAATGTTTAAGGAGGAAAGTGGTGTCTTGTCTCCTCTCCCCCTCAAGACAGTGAAACAATGCAGATGATTTTAAAACAAACAAGGAAACAGCCTGAAAGATCCTATTGTCCTTGGGTTCAGAAATATTTTTGGAACGTGGCCATACTGTGCTGCCCAGAAGTCATGCAGATGTGTAAATGCTGCCACTTTGAGAAAGAGGCCAAGACAGGAAAGATAATGATGATGAGTTTATTTAGGAAAGCAAGTTCCTGGGCATGCCCCAGATTTAGATAGATTCAAACTAATTCCTCACCTTTACCCATCACATGGTTAGAATAACTGATGTAGAATCAGAAAAAGTTAAATCATGTTTATTGTACTGTATTTGCCAGGGAAGAGAAATACTGCATTTTAGAAGGCACTTATATCAAAAAGGCTTGGAGCCAAAAACATTTCCGCACCTAAAGAATTTTCTTTCATTTTCTTGTAATATACCCAATTTCTCAACTGACTAGTGTAATCAAGGTGCTATAATTATATTGCCACGTTGCTTTTACATAATAGTTTATATGTTAATGTTCTGTGATAAAAAGCATGATATAGTCATTTCTCGTGGATTACAATGATGGAAAACAAATGAAAACAGTGGAAAGCTATTCACTAAACTGTTAACAGTAGTTATTTTGGGGTGGTGGAAGTGTGGGTGGTGGTTTTTTTTTCCCCACTTTTCAGTGTTTTTTTTTTTTTTGGAACTTTGTGTTACTGAATGACTATTATGGGTAAAATAATAAAGTGAAATTATGTTTTTTGTAGTTTTCTCACCTTTCAATTGGAACCAACAGGACCAATGTTTTCCTCTAAGGTTCTTTGAGGGCAGTAATTTTCAAACTTGATTGTGCATCAAGTCTTGTTTAAACATTCCTGACTCACCAGATCTGGGTGATCTTTGGAATGTGCATTTGTGACGAGTTCTCAGGCAGTGCTGATGCTGCCGGTCTGGGTACCACACTTTTGAGAACCACTGCTCCAAAGTAGTTGGTGTGACATCCTGGCTGCACATTAGACATCTGCAGAGCTTGTTTTTTTAAAAGATTGATAATGATTTATATATCATAAAATGCATCCTTTTAAAGCCTGCAGTTCAGTATCTTTAGTACGTTCACAAGGTTGTGCGAGTATCAGTATTCCTAGAACATTTTCATCACCCCAAAAAGAAGTCCCCCCCATTCTCATGAGCAGTTTGCCCATTCTTTCCTGATCCCATCCACTAATATACTTTCTGACTCTGTGAATTTGCCTTTTCCGGACAGTACATGTAAGTGGAATAATACAGTATACATATCTGCTCTTTTGTGACCAGCTTCTTTACTTAACGGTTTCAATGTTCATCCATGTTGTAGTTTATATCAGAAATTTGTTCCTTTTAGTACTTGACTAATCGTTGTATGGTTATATCACATTTTGTTTATCCATTCATCATTGGATTGTTTCTACTTTTTGGCTATTATGACTGATGCTCCTTATGGACATTCCATGTGTGAATTTCTGAGTAAATATATGTTTTCAGTTCTCCTGAGAGAACTGAAATTGCATGGTCATATGGTAACTCTGTTTAATTTTTTAAGAACTGCTTGGAGAACTTTTAAAAAACAGTATTGCTGTCTGGGTCTTAACTATTTTGAGCCTGATGTAATAGGACCTGGTTTCATTTTTTAGAAATTGCTCAAGTGATTGTACTACGCAACTAGGGGTGGTGATGGATGGTGATCCACTCACTATTCCAGAGTCTTAAACTTTGTTTATTTGATGATGGGAAATTCCTGATGCTTTTGAAGGTATCACCACTTAAGAGTGGACATTTGGACATGGTTGGAAAGCCACATTTAGGTCATGAGGAAGCTGACAAACCTGGGCTGACTTCCTAGCATTTTTGCAGAGTAGAGTTTTCTGGGCTCCTGCTTTACCTGTTTCACCATTCTGTTGGTTCCTTACGCCCATTGTGCAACCACGGGATGGGAACGGGGCAGAAGATAATGGCGTAGTTATCTAGTAATTGTTTTTAAATTTTGAAGTATAGTAGCTTTACAATGTTGTGTTAATTTCAGCATAGTGATTAAGTATCTTTTCAGATTATATTTCATTATAGGTCATTAGAAGATAATGGGTATATAGTAATTCCTTGTAGCCACAGCCTGTGAGGTAGTTAGAAGGTTTAAGAATGGAGGTTGAAAGCAGACTCTAGATGTGTCACTGTTTATGTGGGTGGGTGATAATTCTGGGAGAGCAAGGCCAGAGTATGTAACATAGGAAGATGAACAGAATCTGCTATAATTAGAGCAAGAAAAAAAATGTGAGTGTTTAGCAAGAATTATGGATTTATGAGAAAGCTGTTAATATTATATTCTGATAAGTGGATGATTTATAGAAATTCTGTTTTAATCTAGTTCCAGTGTAAGTTTTTTTTTAATTAAAGAAAAATTGAACTCTACTAGTTTTTGTCTATGGTGTTGTAACCCTCTACTGAAGGTAACATCCTGGTATTTTTTGGGGAGTGCTTGTTTGAATGCAATGTAAGTAAAAAGTACAATACTATAACTTGTAGATCTTTTGAAATGCTGTACAATATAGGGACCCCCTCCAACATCCCTTCTTTTTTAAAAAGATTTTTATTTTTAAGAATTTTTTTTTTTCTTTCTTCTTCTCCATGCTGTGAGGTGTGTGGGATTTTAGTTCCCTGACCAGGGATGGAAATGCAGAGTCTCAACCACTGGACTGTCAGCAAAGTCTGAAACCCTCTCCTCTGCCTTTTTTTTTTTTTTTTTAGAGAAAAGACCTGAAAGGGTTAAGACTGCTCATGAATACCGAGGGGCTTTTCAAGGGATAGGCAGGCAAAGCATCATGAGGTGGCTGCTGAACTAAGACCTTAGTTAAAAGCCAGGGTTTAGAGCCAAGAAGTGAGCAGTGGAGGAGGAGTGGGACAGATGTGTGGAAGCAGCTATTGGGCAATTAAATACTTTTTCTTGACTGACCTTGCTGCTGCTGCTAAGTCGCTTCAGTCTCTGTGCGACCCCATAGACAGCAGTCCACCAGTCTCTGTGCGACCCCATAGACAGCAGTCCACCAGGCTCCGCCGTCCCTCGGATTCTTCAGGCAAGAACACTGGAGTGGGTTGCCATTTCCTTCTCCAATGCATGGAAGTGAAAAGGGAAAGTGAAGTCGCTCAGTCATGTCGGACTCGTAGCGACCTCATGGACTGCAGCCTACCAGGCTCCTCCGTCTATGGGATTTTTCAGGCAAGAGAACTGGAGTGGGGTGCCATTGCCTTCTCGGTGACTGACCTTAGGCAACCGCAAAGAGAAATATGACTATGCCAAATACTTTTTGATGTCCCATAATGTTCAGGAGTTCACCAGCACTCATCTTTTCGGGGGGCAGATGATGTGTACAGAAAAGCGTGTGCCACGCCTGGGTGTGGGGGAGTTAACCTTGTCCACCAACTGCTCGAGGCCTGACCCTGCCCTCAGCAGCTGCGGAGAATAAAAAAGTACCAGCTTGGTCAGCTCCTGGCACGCATGGCACAAGCAGTTTAGCTGTGTGGAATTGGGTCTCACACTGGAGTTCCTTGGCACTGTAGCTGCCTTACTGTCCCCTGAGTTGGGGTTGTAGACTTCCCCTTGCTGGCTGCTTTGGGCCTTCCAAATTTGTTGAGGTCCTTAGTATAAATCAGTGTTGTTCTCTGCAGGAATGAAAAGATGAATTTCCTCTGCACAAAAAGGTTGAGAATAATGGGTGTTTTCTCGATAGAAAAAGCAAGAACACATATTGGAAGTTAAGTAAAAATAGTAAAACAGATCCGATTAGCAAAACATTACAATAGAGAACTAAGGGAGCCCCTCTGGGTATCTGAAAGGCTGGGAAGTTAGTTAGGTGAGATTCGGACCCAGAACCAGATCTTTTGCATCAGAGGTGAGTTATTAAGGTGACACTAACAGGAGTAATGCTGTCTTCAAGATGAGGAGGCTGACTTGGGATGTCTTGTTTATCTATAATTGATACATATGCTTGCAGCATAAAATAGTGGGGAAAGCACAGACTGTGGAGCCAGATGGCCTGGGTTTGAATCTTGGCTTTAGCACTTGAATCTTTGTCTTAGTTTCTTCTTGTCTGTAAAATGGGAGTAGTGTTCGTATGTATTTCAGAGTGTTGTTGGGAAGGTAATGACAATTCTGTATGTATAAAGTACTTCAGCGGTGTCTGGCACATGATGAACAGTTTGCATTTGCTGCTGTTATTATTGTCATAGCTTAATGGTTTCAGGATATTGGGAATGAGTGAATGAGTCTGATGCAGATGAAGGACCCCTGACCGACCCAGCCTTGCCAGTCTAAGATAGCTCTGGCATTGCTGGCCTCAGGAGTGAGGGAACAACATCTCTGTGAGCATTCATTCTTTTTTTTTTTTTTGGCCTTAACGTTTGGCCTGTGGGATCTTAGTTCCCTGACCAGGTATCAAACCTGCACCCCCCCGCCCCCCTGCAGTGGAAGCACAGTCTTAACCCCTGGACTGCCAGGGAAGTTCCTCTGTGAGCGTTCTTGGTGGAGGCTGGCTTCTGTTCTTAGTAGTTGAGCCCTTAGCTGATTACATAATTCATGTTGTGTGGGTGTATTATCTTCTGTTGGGGGGAAAAAAGACATTCATTTTGCTGTTTCTGGAATGTAATTTTTTCTTTTTTTTAAATTTTTTCTTGATGCAGTCCGTAGCTGAGATACTCTGTGAACCTCCTGGTTTCAGAGGTATCTTCCAGTGCTGACACTTTGTGACACTGTCTTCAAGGCCTTGGTGCTTTCACCAGCGTCTTCACAGTTCTCAGCATGTTATCAGCAACTGTTCTGTAACTCTTCAGGATGACCAAATGTACTCTTGTTTTTCTTTTAGGGTTTATATGGTTTTTAGATAAATTTTTACCCAGCTATTTTTTTGAATGTCTTTTTTATGTCTAACTTTAGTTACCGTCTTCTTATAATGAATTTGTGGTATTGCTTATGTAAACTTTAGTAGAAGTACAGATGGCTGTTAACCGTTTTGAGTTCATTCTGAAGTTCTGGAACACTTGAAAATGCAGCTGAGATACCTTATCTACAAAAGGTCCTTGAAAAAAAATAAGTTAATAAACCATTTTCTAAAAATGACCCATTACAGAGAAAATCTTTGTACTTTAATCAAGTTGGTTTATTCTGTTTTACTTTCTTTATATTGCAAGTAATTTTATTTTTTTGCAAGTAATTTTAGACCATTCTTGGACTTCAGATAATCTAGGAGGAGCTTTATGTGGTATTTTGCTGATTTTGTTTTTAAATATTTTATTTTATGTGATATTTGCTGATTTTGTTTTTGTTCTACAGATGTAGTAGCACATCTTATCCCTGTTAAAATCTATCACATCTTTAATTTACTTTGAATAAGGTGAAGTAAATATGGTTTTTATTTTATGTTTTTTTTAAAATATGGTTTTTAGAATTTGGTTGTATGGATTGAAATGACTAGGTGCTTCTGCCACTTGAGAACCTGAGATATGTATGTTTGCGTTTCTGCTGCATTATTTTTAGAATCTCTTGCTCTTGTCTGTTTCTATTCTAAGAATTCTCTTGGAACCTGTCCCATGGTAGTAGGTCTTGGGGGTGGAGAGTGATAGAGGGGATAGAACACAAGTGTAAACTGAATTCCTGTGGTCTGGCAGCTGGGTGCTTATTGGAGAAGTACTGTCATTTACTACACAGCTCTTTTTCCAGAAAAGGAAACAGAATTTCCCCATGTATGCTGAAGATGTTGATTTTTACGTCTGATTTCCATGCCTTACTCATTTTCACAGTTCATTGGTGGTAATTTTTAAGGATGTTGGTAGTGATTTTGGTCACTTAGGCTTTTTACCTTGCTTTAAGAATTCACTGACTCCAGAACCTTTATGTAAAATATAAGAAAATTTGTCTGTTGAATCATACATCCTGTTAACTTTGCCTTTTCTGAGCTCTGTTTTCTTTTCCCAGAGGATTCCATTATATTTAAATATTGTTGTTTGGAAATAACCATTTTTCTCTTTTAATTAAGATTTACTGCTTCAGGATATTCATAAACTATTGCTACGAAAGACCTTTGGCATAAATATTGCAAATGGTTATTTCCAAACAATATTTAAACATAAAGTAAGCAATGTACTTTTCATGTTTTACAAAGCAGTTATTTTGGTTTAGCTGTGGAGCAGAAGCCTAATCACCTATTCATTGTTGAATGTGGATTAAGAATTGATGATTGGAATGGAGATAGAAGATGGCACTAGTGGTGAACCCTTCTGCCTGTGAAGAAGATATAAGGGACCACGGGTTCGATTCCTGGGTAGGGAAGATCCCCTGGAGGAGGGCATGGCAACCCACTCCAGTATTCTTGCCTGGAGAATCCCCTGGTCAGAGGAGCCAGCGAGCTCCATAGGGTCACAAAGAGTCAGATACGACTGAAGCGACTTAGCACACACATATGGAGATAGAAAGTCTTAATGTTTATATATTGAGACAGTGAATTAGTAAATTTTTTATACTTTGAAACTTAAGGAGCTTATGGTTAATCTGATTGACAGCTGAGAATTTGGATATATTACATCAAAACGTTTGGTTGTAATAGCAAGGCTATTAAGACTAAAAGTCTTTTGTAAATCAAAAAAACTCAGTCTTAATCCATTCAGTTTAGCCTATTTCTGTACCTGCAGATTTTCATCACCAGATGGCACTGCTGTAAGAAGAAAGTTTCATTTTGCTATTTTTCTTTATTTTTTTTTTTTTTTCATTTTGCTATTTTTAATGTACCTAGTTTATTTTCATAAATAGAGGCACTGAGGGATAAATAGTTAAAGATAAGTGAGAAAAGGATCACATTATTCAATTAAAAAATTAACTTCTGAAATCTGTGGATAAACAAAAGATTTTTTAAAAGGGTTTTACCCCTGGAATACCCACTCAGACAGGCAAGTTTTGGTTGAATGCTTAACTTTAGATACTTAGCATAGAATTATAGAGTGAAGAATTATCGGGTATTGATGCTCAAAGTGATTTTAGAAGTAAGGAATCTCTTTATTTCAGAAATACTGTATGTTTCACATTTGTATGGTGCCTGACAGTTAAAGTATTTGTATGTATGTTTTCATAGCTGAGAACACTAAACTCAAAGAAAACTCTTAAGATAATCATGACATAACAACCTTGTTTATATAATACAACCAAAAGAATAAACCCAAACCAACAAAGTCTTCAAATTGTTTAACTCAAAAAAGGAGGCAAAGTGTGCTATTCGTACTGACAGTGAGAGATTCAAATAGAGGAAAAAGTTTTAAACCATGATAGACACATGAGATGTTCTCATTAATTGGTTATTTGCTATTATAGTGTATGCAAAAGAGTGCAGTAACATGCCTGTAGCCTTAAGCTTTCCAGTTGACAGAGGACCTATTAAGAAATCAATAAATGATGTTAGGACACCTAGTTCAGTACAAAGCTTGTGAAACCTTTTTTTAGCTAAAATCGTTTTCAGGGACATAATTTTCCTTGTGATGCCTGAAATGGTATCCTGAGTTATGATGTCTCATTAAATTTAAGATACACAGGTCCAAAAGATAACTAGAAATGCTTGTTTAATGCCATTTCATTAACCTGAGATGTGTAAGATTTATAAATAGGGGTACATTGTTTCACGACATGGGAGTGCTTGCTTTGCGGTCTCCATAACTGATTGTTTTAGAAAACAGTTCAATTTATGTATTGTTCTCTTTTGGAATCATTGACTCTGTTATGATTTGGTCTTTCTTAGGTTATTTTTAGTGTTTATAGTTGGAATATATGTGTACATATAGCCGACTCACTTCGTTGTACAGCATAAACTAATACAACATTGTAGAGCAATTATACACCAATAAAAAAAAAAGATACCAGCTTCTATCACATGTCATTTCAACACATTTGTCAAATGTCTCTTCTATTGACACCTACAGAGTAGTAAAGGGAGCAAAACAAAATGAGTTTCTGGTCTTGTTTATGATTTAAGTCTGGGAAGGCAAGTTAAATATAGAAGAAAGAGAGAATTTATAAGCTGAAATATGAATTGCATGTATATATTTCAGAGTTCAGAGGAAACTCAGTAGATAAAAGGCATTAGGAAATAAAATCCTAGGAATCTGTAGGCTGTTTCGGAATATTTTAAATGGACTTTGATAGAAACTTAAGGACGGTTTGGGTTATCTGCTGTAAACTTCTGGTCAACTCTTGCTGGTTTTCATAATGGATAGTTTTCTATTGCTTCTTGTTTCGTAGTATTTCTTTCTTTTTTCTTGGCTGTACTGAGTGGTTTGTGGGATCTTAGTTCGCCTACCAGGGATTGAACCTAGGCCCTCAGAGTCCTAACCATGGGACTGCTGGGGCATTTCTCATAGTATTTCTTCCTTCCCTCCTTTCTTTTTTTTTTTTTTTTTTTCCCTCCTTTCTTTTTAGTTGAAATATAGTTGATTTACAATGTTAGTTTCTGGTGTACAGTAAAGTGATTCAGTTTTACATATATATATATGCTTAATATTTTTTCATTATGGTTTATTACAGGATATTGAATATAGTTTCCTGTGTTGTACAGTAGGACCATGTTGTTTATCCATCTTAGTATTTAATAAAATCCAAATACTACTTGTCAGATGTATGTTGATAAAAAAATTTCCCAGATTATGGCTTGTATTTTCACAGGGCCAGCCTCTTTTTTATGAACAGAAGTTTTTAATTTTAGTTATTAATCTTTGGGATTTCCCTGGTGGTTCAGTGGCTAGGACTCCACGTTTGCACTGCATAGGGCATGTGTTTGATCCCTGGCTGGGGAACTAAGATCCTGTATGCCACATGGTGAGGCCAAAAAAAAAAAGTTATTAATCTTTGCAATTTTAACACCTTTTGACTTAAGAAAATAATTACTGTTATGAGATAAAAATTCCTGTATATGGGGTTAAAAAAATTAGCCTTATTTTCTTCTGAAATCAATAATTTTGCTTTTTGTGTGTTCTTAGAGTACCTGTAAAGTAACTTATAATGTATGGTTTAGGAAAAGACATTTTAAAAACTATACTCAACCAGTTCTTTCAGCCTCTTGGAAAGTCCATCTTTTCCTGACCACATGCATCTTATCTTGTTGGAAATCATATTTCTGGGCTTTCTCTTCTGATCCATTTCATGGATTGTCTATCCCTGTACCAATTGTCTACTGTGGTAAATACTGTAGCGTATAATCCTTGACACCTAGATGGTCAGTCTGGTGCCTTGTTGTTTTAAGAAGCATCTTAGCTGTTGACTATTTGTTCCCTGTGTTATTTTAGAATCACCTTGTCAGGTTTGAGAACAAAACCCTTGTTAGACTTTTGTTGGGAATTCAGTTGAATCTAGTTGAGGAAGAACGACCACTTTTATTGAGTGAACCTTTTAAGATGGGTGTTAGAGCACTTTTTTTCAAGGACCAGATACTAAATATTTTCTGCTTTGCCTGTGTTATAACTTTTCAGTACTGCCATTGTAGTGCGAAAGCAGCCATAGACAACTTATTTAGAATTTTTTTTGTTAGCTGGTATTTAGGTGTAATTAATTTTTGTATGTTTATTTTGTATCTAAAATTTTGCTGAACTTATTAATTATAATAATGTATCTGAAGATTCTTTATATTTTTTATTAAAATTTACAGTGTTTCAGGTGTTTACACTTCTCTTTGGGAACTGTGGTTTTTTTTTATTTTTTAAATTTATTTTTGGCTATGCTGGGTCATCATTGCTGCACCTGGGTTTTCTCTAGTTGTGGCGAGTGGGGGCTACTTTCTAGTTGCTGTGCGCGGGTTTCTCTCTCCTTGTGGAACAAGGACTCTAGGGTGAGTGCCCTCAGTAGCTGTGGCTCACTGGCTCCAGAGCACCGGACTCAGCAGTCGTGGCCCACAGGCCTGGTTGCAGCATGGCACGGGGGATGTAACTGGACGAGTGATTGAACTCGTGTTCACTGTTGAATCTCCGGGGAAGTTCTTGACCAAAAGAATACCAAGGAAATTGTTTCCAACTGGATATTCTTGTTTTACTGCCACCTTTTTGTAGAAATGCTTTGTCACTAAAATGGATTCTTAAAAACTTTTAACATGTTCCCTAAGCATGAAATAATATGACCATTCTACATTATTTTGCCATATATATTACCACTCTCCATTTTCAGCTTTCTATTTAATTTGGTAAAGCTTTTTATTTTTTTTTAATTAATTTTTTAATTTATTAGACACACAGCATGTGGGATCCTAGTTCCCCAACCAGGGATCGAACCCATGCTCCCTCCATTGGGAGCTCAGAGTCTTAACCACTGGACCACCAGGGAATCCCTGGTAAAGCTTTTTATGTGTAGTTATTGGAATTGGATTTGTTTTGCTGTTTTCTCTCTTTTTGATATTTATTTGCTTGTTTGGCTGGGTTGGGTCTTACTTGTGGGATGTGGGATCTTTGGTTGTGGTGCACAGACTCTAATTGCAGTGCAAGGGCTTAGTTGCCCTGCAGCAAATGGAATCTTCCCAGACCAGGGATCAAACCTTGGCAGCAGAGAGAGAACTCTGGCTTTTTAAAAGAGGACCTTGAGAAGGCTGATAATGAGTTTCTAGGCTTCCCTGAGTGGACGGATATGATCCAGTCTAAACAAGATAGGTTGGATCAGGCGGTAGGTTGGATCAGTTAGGGCATTGTAGTATTCTTTTGCTTGGACATCTCATTCATTGAATCATCTTTTAAGTGGCAGACACTGTTAAGTCTCAGTTTAAATTTTCAATCTAGTAGGCTCAACATTAAACATTTAATATCAAGTACATTATTATTATTTTGTACTTCTCCAGGGAGTTTTTTATTTTTTAAAATTGAAGACTAGTTAATTTAAAATACTGTGTTTGTTTCAGGTGTACAGCAAAGTTATTCAGTTATATAAAATTTTTCCAGATGATATTCCATTACAGGTTATTATAACATATTGAATATAGTTCCCTGTACTGTACAGTAAATCCTTGTTGCTTAGCTATTTTAATTACAGTGATGCGTATCTGTTAATTCCAGATTCCTAGTTTATCTTCCCCCAGCTTCCCACTTGGTAACTGTAAGTTTCTGTGTCTGTTTCTGTTTCGTAAAGAAGTTCATTTTTTTTTTTAATTCTACATGCAGGTGATGTTGTCTTTGTCTTTGGTCTACTTTACTCTACTTTACTCAGTATGATCTCTATGTTATTTCATTTTTTTTCATGGCAATATTTCATTTTTTTTCATGGCTGGTTAATGTTCCATTGAAGTACATAATTTTCTATGTGCCGCATTTAGGACAGTTGATTCAAGCAGATATTTGTAGGCCGTAGATGATTAGTCTGTTTCCAGTTCATGCTCCTTAAGTGTGGTTCAGAGGGGAAGATGCATGTGTTTTCCAGGTAATTATATTCACCTGAAACAGCAGACTTTTTTTTTTTATTTTAATCTTAATATAGAATCTTTATTTATTTTTGGCCGTGCTGGGTCTTCGTTGCTATGCTTGGGCTTTCTCTAGTTGCGGCAAGCAGGGTCTGCTCTCCAGTTGCAGAGCATGGGCTTCTCGTTGCAGTGGCTTCTCTTGTAGATCATGAGCTGTAGGAGCTTGGGCTTCAGTAGTTGAGGCTTGGCAGGCGCAGTTGGTTGTGGCGCTTAGTTGTCTTAAAGCATGTGGGATCCTCCCGGGCCAGGGATCCAACCAACCACTGGACCATCAGGGAAGTCCTACAGCAGACTATTTTAACACTACAATTAGTTGATTGGGTTTATACCCATCTCAGCAGATCTTGAAAACAATAAGTTTCTTCAGAAAGAACATAGGTAGTATGTTGATTAAATACCATGTATAAGTTTATTGGGGGTCAGCATTTTCTCCTAACTAATAGTTTCTTTGGGAACAAGCAGGTACCTTTTGTTCTTAAGGAAGCATAGAGCCTGTTAAACAGTGTGTGAATTATAGGATTTTGTTTAATGACCGAATTAGCAGTTACAGTCTTCATTTTGCCTGGAAAGAAATACCCTTAAGCTTTAAATACATTTTAGAGCTCTGCTAAATTCTTAGAGCAGGGTTTTTAGCCTGGGCATCCATCAGCATTGAGCAGGTGGAGTGGGTTGTCCCTGGATGGGTTTTGACAGGAGAGGGAGGGGAGATGAGATGAGATGTAATTCTGAAATTTCAGGCAGAAGTTTCTGTGGATATGCCTTTTTCTGAGGGGAGGGGCCATGGTTTTTAGCAGTTTGTCTAAGTGCTTAATGGCCCAAAAGATTGAGTCACCATATTAGAGTGAAACACATGCTTAATGACAGACATGAAAGTGTTATTTTTACCTTTAATGAGGTTGTGAATTTGGCATCTGAGATTTAAATGAACTGGAGAGAGAACATTCTTTAGGAAGGGATGTTTTGAAGTATGTATTGAAGCTTAAAGTATATGAGAAAGGCACCAGAGTTAGCAGTTCTTCACCTAGTGACATCATGTATGACTTAAGTGGACTCTTTCTTGTTTGAAATTCAAGTTCTTTGTATTTTGTGGGATGTTTCAGCAAAGGATCTCTTCATCTTAACTCACTTCTACTTTAATTACTGAGTTGAGTTGTGATCCTGAATTTTTGACATTCTAGTTGCTTTCATGGTAACGTGGATTAGTACTGTTGAACATTTAAGATTTCTGCTTTCAGTAGAGATCATCAGTATCATTTTTTCATTCTTTTTTATTCTTTCCGCTTCCTCTTGTATTTGACTTAGCGGTTAAAACCTTTGCCATTTTCTTATGTTCCTCCACCCCCCACTCATCTAGTATGCATTCTCTGCAGGTGTTTTGTCTCTTTTACTAAAAAAGTAAAGATTGATAAAACCAACTCTGTTGACTGTCTCTCCTAATCTTCGAAAAATTTAGCTGCTGTCGCACCCGCCCTTTTATTCATTCTGTTGGCCTGAGGAGAGGGCACCCTCTTCTTTTACAAGGGAGTCTTTTTCCTTTATTGCTATTTCAGTTTAATGCCTCTCAGTTATCTCCTCTTTGGCTTGTAGATAGGCCTCCTTTATCCAGTAAATATGCATTAAATGATTAAGCACACATCCCACGTTAAGCCCTGGAGGAACAGAGTGACAGGATGGGTGTCATCACTGTGTTCATGGTGCTTACAGTATATTTGAGTTGCTCAGTGTACCTCATCCTTAAAAAATTCTACTTTGTTCTGTATCTCCTTCTGGTTACTACTTGCAAGTAATAGATGGTAACGATAACCCTATATGCAAAACAGAAAAAGAGACACAGAAATACAGAACAGACTTTTGAACTCTGTGGGAGAATGTGAGGGTGGGATATTTCAAAAGAACAGCATGTATACTATCTATGGTGAAACAGATCACCAGCCCAGGTGGGATGCATGAGACAAGTGCTCGGGCCTGGTGCACTGGGAAGACCCAGAGGAATCGGGTGGAGAGGGAGGTGGGAGGGGGGATCGGGATGGGGAATACGTGTAAATCTATGGCTGATTCATATCAATGTATGACAAAAACCCCCCCAAAAAAAATAAATAAAAAATAAAAACAAACTATTTTAATAAAAAAAAAAATAAATAAATAAATAAATTTGGAAAAAAAGAAAAAAGTATGATTAGTTAGTTTACTGTCCCTCTCCCTCATTCATCTTGGCATTTTCCACTCCACTTTTTCGACTTTTTTCAGGGTTTCTAAGCTCTATTGGCAGTGGTCACCAATCACCTCCTAGTTGCAGAGTTCCAGTGGAACTTCGATTGACTCAGTGATTTTTAAAATTCTTGAAAATATTAAAGGGTTTACTTTGTTATTTTAAATGTTCATGTTGTTTGCTATTTTTTAGCAAATAACTTTGCTATTTTTCTGAGCATATATGACTGTCAGAAAAAGTTAGGGAGATGGTGCTAAAGTGAAGTCGCTCCGTCGGGTCCGATTCTTTGCGACCCCATGGACTATAGCCTACCAGGCTCCTCCGTCCATGGGATTTTCCAGGCGAGAATAGTGGAGTGGGTTGCCATTTCCTTCTAAGGTGGGCTGCAAATTATGGTGTCTCTAGCCACAGGTCTTTGTGTGTTGGAGACGGCAGTGTCTACAGTTGGGTGTTGTGTAGCTTGTTTGCATAAATAAGAGTTCTGTCTCCTCCATCCTTGATGTTGGGATATTGTTTTGCTAGTGTAGGATATGAAGGCAAGAGTTACTCACTGGTTTGATTTCTAGGCTCTGTACCCTAGGAAATAAGCAATTGGGGCTCACTGTGTTGCATCTCATTGGTCTATAGAACCTTTTCAAGTTTTATTTCTGATTCTTAAAATGGGGATTATGCCAAATTCTATAGAGTGTTGAGGATTACAGTGAGTAATTTAAATAAAACATTTAGCTTGTTGTTCAGCATGTAATTAATTTAAATAAAAAGTTGCTGTCACTGTATAAACATTACAGTTGAGCCATATTACCTTTTATGGGGAACAGTAATTGGTTTTTTTCCCCTCACTGTTGTTTATGTGTACCCATCACTGATTATACTTTATCATATATACAAACTAACTTCTTAAGATGGTCAAAAACATTTTCTTGGAGGCATCT
Organism: Cervus canadensis; assembly: GCF_019320065.1. Lineage (NCBI taxonomy): Eukaryota > Metazoa > Chordata > Mammalia > Artiodactyla > Cervidae > Cervus > Cervus canadensis. The sequence goes on along the minus strand of NC_057415.1, from coordinate 9,034,511 downwards.
CTTTGGTACCCCTCTATTTTCCTGCTCTGATTAGATTTGATTTCTCTATAGGCCTCCTGTAGTCAAGATGTCATCTTGATAATTTTTCACTGTCATCTGAGGGAGTCACCTCTCCTGTCTCCTGTGTTAGACCTCCTTATTATCCCCCAGTTTTTGGCAATCACTGATCCTACTTTCTCTAATTTTGTCTTTTCTAAAATGTCATAAAAATGGAATCATACAGTATGCAGCTTTTTAAATCTGGCTGCTTTCATTTAGTATAATGTATTTGAGATTCATTCATGTTCAACAGTTGGTTCCTTTTTATTGCTAATTAATAGCTGTATGGATATGCTACATGTATTCACTCTTTGAAGCACATTTGGCATATTTCCAGTTTGGGGGGACTGTGAATAAAGGTGCTGTGACTTCTCAGATTATTTTTGAGAAAAGTGGCCTGTGGCCATCCCGAGCTACAAGGCAGGCTGAGAAATTGAATATTTAGCTTTTCACCCTCTTTGTAAGAGGACTGTGAGAGAAAAAATATGTTGTAAAGGGATTTTGGTAGGTAATTCATGGTGTCAGTTGCAAATGGCCTTTTCTTGGTATGCTGTTTCAGAGGTTTTGTTTGTTTTAGGAGCTTCCTGAGTTTGAGGTCCACAACCTGTTTCTGTCTTTACATTGATTGGAATCTTTGCTGAGTTTAGGATTCTAGATTGGAAATTATGCTCTTAAGACACTGTTGCACTGTTTTCTAAATTGGGGTAAAGTATACAGAATTTACCATTTTAACCATTTTTTAAGTGTACTTTTGCACACTTTATGTTAAGTACATTCACATGGTATTGTGGCCATCCATCTTCAGAACTTTTTACATTTCTTCCTCAATGAAAATTCCATACCCATTAAACAATAACTCCCCATTTCCCCAAGCTCTGGTAACTATTAATCAACTTTGCCTATGAATTGGACTACTCCAAGTAACTCATGTAAGTAGAGTCATAGGATATTTGTCCTTTTGTGGCTGGCTAATTTTGCTTAGCATAATGTCCTCAAGGTTCATTCATGTTTGTTGGATGTGTCAGAAATTCCTCCTTTTTAAGGGCTGAATAATACTCCACTGTATGTTTATACTCCTTATGCGCTTAACCTTTTATCTGTAGATAGAAACCTGGGTTGCTTCCACTTCTGAGCTGTTGTTAGCTGTTTTTAGCTATGAACGTGGGTGTACAAATATCTCTTTGAGACCCTGCTTTTAGTTTCTTTGGTTTATACCCAGAAGTGGAGTTATTGAATGGGATGGTAGTTCTACTTTATAGGAACATGGTACTGTTTTCCATAGTGGCTGCACCATTTTATATTCTTACCAGTGGTATTCAGGATTCCAGTTTTTCTGCATCCTCTCTGAAACTTATGTTCTATTTAAAAAAAAAATTTTTTTTATCATAGTGGCCATGCTGTTCAGTGTGGTGTTTTGTTACTGTAATTGTGTTTTGATGGCGTATTGAATTATGTGCCTGGCACTTAGTTGCTATTGAGTAAGTGTTGAGTAAATAAAGGAAAAATTACAGTTGTTTTTGTCTCATTGGAAGATTTGTTATTTATAAGTGGTTTTTGCCTTAAGGTATAGCTTGCTCCTAGACATCACATTTTGAATTAGATTATTGGCAGTAAAGTCTTTTCTGGACATAATGTTGCCTTTGGGTTCAGATACCAACTGGAAATGGAAAGAGGCAGCTAAAACTACATATATTAATAGTAGTAACTGTATACACTTGGCCCTTGGCATCTTGCACAGGGTTGGTTCTAGGAGCTCCCTCAGATGCCAGAATCTTGTGGATGCTTGTCTCCCTTATAGAAACGGCATAGTTGGGACTTCTGTGGTGCTCTAGTGGTTGACTGTGCTTTCACTGCAGAGGACGTGGGCTTGATCCCTGGTCAGGGAACTAAGATTCCCCCATGCCAAAAAAAAATAAAGGCAAATAATATTTCTTGAATATAACCTACACGCATCCTGCTGTATACTTTAAGTCATTTCTGGATTACTTATAATACCTAGTACAATGTAAATGCTGTGTAAATAGTTGCCATAGTGTGGCAAACTTGAAGTTTTGCTTTTTGGAACTTTCTGAAAAAAATGTTTTTCTAATATTTTCTATTTGTGGTTGGTTGAATCTGTGGATGCAGAGGGCCAACTATATAGTGGTAAACTAATTGCTGCTAAAATTGAGATATTTTATATTTTTGTTTAGAATTGCTGTAATCACTGTTGAGAGTAGTGTTTGCTTTGGGTTTGTTGTGTATGGCCTTTACTATGTTGAGGTATATTCCTTCTGCGTCTACTTTCTAGGGAGTTTTTATCTTAAACAAGTGTTGAATTTTGTAAAAAGCTTTCTCTGAATCTATTGAGATGATCATATATTTTTTATCTTTCAATTTGTTAATATGGTGTATCACATTGATTTGTTATGTTGAATCCTTGCATCCCTGGGATAAAGCCCACTTGATCATGATGTATGACCTTTTTAATGTGTTGTATTCTGTTTGCTAGAATTTTGTTGAGGATTTTTGCATCTATGTTTATCAGTGATATTGACCTGTAATTTTCTTTTTTGTGGCATCTTTGAGTTTTAGTATCAGAGTGGTGGAGGCTTCATGGAATGAGTTTGGGAGTTTTCCTCCTGCAATTTTCTGGAAGAATTTCAGCAGAATAGGTGTTAGCTGTTCTCTAAACTTTTGATAGAATTCGCCTATGAAGCCATTGGCCCTGGGTTTTCGTTTGTTGGAAGGTTTTGTATTACAGTTTTGATTTCTGTGCTTGTGATTGGTTTATTCATATTTTCTATTTCTTCCTGGTTCAGTTTTGAAAGAATATACTTTTCTGAGAATTTGTCTAATGAGATGAACCTGGAGCCTATTACATAGAGTGAAGTAAGTCAGAAAGAAAAACATATATGTATATTAATGCAAATATATATGGAATCTAGAAAGGTGGTACCGGTGCTCCTGTTGGCAGGGCGGCAGTGGAGATGCAGACACGGAGGACAGGCTTACAGATGTGGGGGCGGGGGAGGGGAGGAGAGGGGGAGAGGAGGGGATGAGCGGAGGGAGGAGCGTGGACGCGCACACACTCTCATGTGAAATAGACGCCGGTAGGGACTTGCTGTGTGGCTCAGGGAGCTCAAACCAGCGTTTAACGACCCAGAGGCGAGGTTGGGCAGGAGGTGGGGGCTTCAAGAGGGCCGGCGCATGCGTATAACTGTGGCCGATTCATGTTGGTGATGGCAGAAACCAACACAATACTGTAAATCAGTTATCCCCCAATTAAAAATAAATTAATTTAAAAAATTGCTATAATTGTAAACCATAGCCATTTAGACTTGCCTTAGTAAAATTGGCTTAAAAGCTACCAGGGGAATCTAAAATCCTTAGTGGGTAGTTTCTTGAGAATTTCCTTTCTAGAGAATCTTTGCTTTATCTCATATTTCTTCCATATCCCTGAATTTTATCCTTGCTGTTTTTTTGTAATCTGGAAGTTTTGCTTACCATGTCTGATTTCTTGCAGATTTTCTATTTTGTGCATACGTTATTTTGTATATACTGTATATGATGACTTCCGTGAGCAGTGACCGGTCCAGAGGTGCTCGGGAAAAACCACAGATTTCAGCGACACAGGCAACACAACTACAGAAACAAGTGGTACAGGTAAGTTTTTGGGGAGCTCTTGTTTTCTTTGTTTAAAATTACAGAAATTAAGGGGCATATATGCTTTAATGTTCTCCTTTGTAGGAAACCCAGGATTTTGAAACTTGTTCTTAAAAAGATAGTTTAGGGATTTCTCTGGTGGTCCAGTGGTTAAGAATCCATTGCTAAAGCAGGGAACAATACTCTGAAGTAGAGAGAAATCTGAATTACAAGAGATTTTTAAAATGCTGTCTTTTCTGGGACTTTCTGGGTGGTTTGGGAGTTGGGACTCCATGCTTCCACTGCACAGGCACAAGTATGATACCTGGTTGGGTAGCCGAGATCCCGCGTGACGTGCAGTGTGGCAAAAAAACAAAAATGAGTTGTTGGGAATGGAAACTGTCTCCATCTCCCATTTTCCCAACTTTTGGAAAGCCGCCCATTGAGCTTTGAGAAGGATTTCTAGACCCTTAGATTTCTGATTTCCAGAGAATCAAAGTCTACAGAATGGAGGAAGGAGGGCCGCCAAGTATTGTTTCTACTAGTTTTTCCATTGGCCCTTTAGGGGTGACTCATTTTGTAGAAGAAAAAAGCTGCCCACTGAACTTGGAGAAGAATTCCTAGACACTTACATTTCTGACTTTCCTTGTAAAAAAACGTTTGGTGAGAATTTCTCAAAACAGTATTATCATTAACAGTTAAAATCATTAACCCTATTCCTGAAAGTGTTTCTTAAGGGAACAACCTGAAATTGGGGGTGGAATGTGTGTCCCTCATTCCAGAAGATACTTCCTGCCCAATCTAAATGTCTAATGCAGAGATGTACTGAGACACCCTATCGAGGCAGCAGGGTGTAAGAAGACCATGAGGTCTTTTGAATCTGAGTAAACCTGGGTTTGGGACCTAAGTTTGCCACTTTACCATTGAGATATTATTTAAGTCTCTTTGAACCTCAGTTTAAAAGAAAAATTGCTTGGAGAGTTAGAGAAACATTTTGAGAGTAGTACATATAATTTCTGAATATCCTTCTAGATTCCCCCCAGATTTTAACATTTTTGCCATGTTTGCTAATTTATCCTGTTCTCTCTCCTACAAAGGAGAGACCACACAACTTTTCCTTCAAACTTTTTGAGAATAAATTGCAGATATGGTGCATCTCTACCCCTAAATATTGCAGTATGTATTTAAAAAAAAAACGATCTTATGTAGTCACAAAACAGTGATCAAAAATCAGAAAATCAGCTCATCTAATGTAACCTGTACATTGTATTCATATTTCCCCAATTGTCCCAATAATGTCCTTTTTAGATAATTAAGTCCTTGATCATACATTGTATTTAGGTGTCAGTTCTCTTTAGTCTTTCTTTTTTGAAATATCATTTATTTTTTGGCTGCTGTGGGTCTTAGTTGTGGCACGTGGGATCTAGTTCCTTGACCAGGGCGTAGACCCAGCCTCCTGCATTGGGAGCATGGAGTCTTAGCCATTGGACCACCAGGGAAGTCCCTCTTTAGTCTGTTTTAATGTAGGACTTCCTCTGTTTCATGACACTGATGTATTTGAAGAATATATGCCATTTATTTTAAAGACTGTCTCCCAGTTTTAGTTTGTCTTGATATTTTTTCATGATTAGAGGGAGTTTATGCATTTTTGGTAGAAGTACCACAGAAATGATGATCTGTACTTAATGCATCATACATGATGTATAGAACATAGGTTTGTCTTATAAACTGGTAATTTTGTCACTTGATTATCTAGTATCATGTGAGGAGATAGAAAAACACTCAAGTTTTAAAAAATATAAAATGGAGTGTGATAATGTTAAGCTTAAGAAGTTATTTTATGAGGAAAAATGGGCTTACTTGGGAATAGTAGAGAATTGCAATTCAGAATAAGCAAGCCATCGCAGAAACCATAGGCAAGTCTCAGAAACAGAGGAACCTTATTTTATAGAGAAAAATGAGGAAGTTGGGAGGGGTTATTTTGAACAAAAGTCCATTAGAGAAAAGTGAGGTACAGGGTAGTAAGGGTTTCTCAGTAACTGAGTTGCTGAAATAGTTGGTTTCTTGTGGGGATGCAGTGTACATCTTTTCCCATCGGGGCCTCCCTGCAGTGTTAGTTTTTCCTAATTGACCTCTAGTGGTACTGCCTGAGAGTTCCCCCTTCTGGTCTCCTGATTCCATTTTAGTGAATTTTCCCTCTATTAATTTCACAATGTTTACTTTACAGAATGCTTGGAAGGAATTAGAGATTATTTAAGTTCTATTCAAGAAGTGGTAGCTTTTACTCTTATTGTATATTCTGCATATGTTATGAAGTGATTATAATAATATTTGAAATTTTAATGAAAAAGGCCTGGTTATTGAAAGAACCCAGTATTTTGCTTATAACCCAACTGTTAAAACATTTAAGCAAAAGAATAGTTCTTAATTGTTGTTCAGTCGCTAAGTCATGCCTGACCCTTTACAACCCCATGTACTGCAGCACACCAGGCCTCCTTGTCCCTCACTATCTCCCAGAGTTTGCTCAAGTTCATGCCCATTGAATTGGTGATGCCATCCAACCTTCTCATCCTCTGTTGCCCTTTTCTCCTTTTGCCTTCAGTCTTTCCCAGTATCAGGGTCTTTCCCAATGAATCAGCTGTTTGCATTAGGTGACCAAAGTATTGGAGCTTCAGCATCAGTCCTTCTGATGAATATTCAGGGTTGATTTCCTTTACAATTGACTGCTTTTATCTTGCTGTCCAAGGGATTCTCAAGAGTCTTCTCCAGCACCACAGTTTGAAAGCATCAATTCTTTGGTGTTCAGCCTTCTTTATGGTCCGACTCTCACATCTGTACATGACTACTGGAAAGACCATAGCTTTGAATATACAGACCTTTGTTGGCAAAGTGATATCTGCTTTATGCCGTCTAGGTTAGTCATAACTTTCCTTCCAAGAAGTAAACATCTTGTAAATAATTAATTATAATGGAAACAGTGGCTGACTTTATTTTTTTGGGCTCCAAAATCACTGCAGATGGTGATTGCAGCCATGTAATTAAAAGATGCTTACTCCTTGGAAGGAAAGTTATGACCAACCTAGACAGCATATTAAAAAGCAGAGACATTACTTTGTCAACAAAGGTCTGTCTAGTCAAGGCTATGGTTTTTCCACTGGTCATGTATGGATGCGAGAGTTGGACTACAAAGAAAGCTGAGTGCTGAAAACTTGATGCTTTTGAACTGTGGTGTTGGAGAAGACTCTTGAGAGTCCCTTGGACTGCAAGGAGATCCAACCAGTCCATTCTAAAGGAGATCAGTCCTGGGTATTCATTGGAAGGACTGATGCTGAAGCTGAAACGCCAATACTTTGGCCACCTCATGTGAAGAGTTGACTCATTGGAAAAGACCCTGCTGCTGGGAGGGATTGGGGCAGGAGGAGAAGGGGATGACAGAGGATGAGATGGCTGGATGGCATCACCGACTGAATGGACATGAGTTTGAGTAAACTCTGGGAGTTTGTGATGGACAGGGAGGCCTGGCGTGCTGCGATTCATGGGGTCGCAAAGAGTCGGACACGACTGAGCAACTGAACTGAACAATACTTATGTTTAGATGGTAGGCATAAGGTGATTTATAAAACAAAATCTGACTTCATTGTATTTTCCAAATCTGCTAGGTGACAGATACAGCCCAAACCATTTGACTCCACTAGAAAAGCTATGAACACATTGTTCATTGTGAAAGTAGCTTTAGCTCATTATGAGCCAAGTAAATGGAAGAGAGATCCAGGGGAAGAGAGTTAGTAATGCTGTTTTTCTTGGCAAGACTTTTATTTTTCCACTCAACAGTTGTATGGTGGATGTCACTGATGTTTGTTGTAGGGGAGGGTGTGTAACCTTGTTAACTTACCCCTTGATTCTGCTTTTTTCCTCTGATTTCAGAAGCTGAACAGATCTCTTGACACATTCTAGAGCTCAGCCTGGCAACTTTCCTGTCATACTCTTAATTTGGTGCTTTGGTTATTGAATATTTAAAGTAATTTTCTCTTGACTAGGGTAGTCAGCAAAGGAAAAGAATATTTTAGGTTCTGATTTAAAGTGCTTTATATTCCATCAATATGCTATGCTAGTGTTGCAATACTGTACTCCTATTAAGTGCATCAGCTGTGTTGTGTCTAGATGGTCTATAATCTCTTAGGAATAAAATGATGATATCACTGAAGAGAAATACAAAGAGTATTCCAGTCATAGTATTTAAGCTGAAAAAGCTGAGTCTGAATAAGTTAGTGATTAGTATTTACCTTACATATGGTACTGAAGAATGATTTTATGGTTAGAAATGTGTGGGTGCAAAAGTATCAAAATGAAAATAAGGAAATATATAGAAGCCCTAAACTATTGCCTGCAGCAAAATGCTGTTGGCAGTAACTTTTCTGCTTATAGTCTTGAGTGAAAGTTCGTCAACTTGAGTGTTTCTCTTACTAATATTTTATAAGACATTTTAATAGAGTTAGAGGAGCGTTCTTTGTTTTTGTAACTTGTGTATATTTAGGAAGCACAGACAATTCTTTAGCAAATTTTAAGTTTAAATATTGCTGCCTTTAGAGGTATTATTATAGCTATTTCCCTCCCTGCTCTATTACTTTTAGTTGATCCCACGTCCCTTTTCAGAAAGATATTATAGCGAGAGTTCCTGTCCTTGGTGTATCATTTACTCTGTAAAATTGTTGTATGCTGTATTTTCTCTGTGAAATGTCTTGAACTAGGCATATTCCGCTAATAAACATCATACAGTGAGTGAATTTCTCCAACTGGTCTGTGGTTCACTTTCTTGGATATTTTCCCCCATTTATTGTGTGTGTGTGTACTTATTTTTTAATTGAAGTATAGTTGATTTACAACATTGTTAGTTTCAAGTGGACAGCGGAGTGACTCAGTTATATATATATATTTCAGATTATTTACCATTTATAGTTATTAAAAGATACTGAATACAGATCCCTGTGTTATGCAGTAATTCCTTGTACCTTAACTATATTTTGTATAGTAGTTTGTATCCATTAATCCCATACTCCTAATCTATCCCGCCTCCACATCCTTTCCCCTTTTTAACTGTCAGTTTTGTTTTCTATGTCTGTGAGTCTCGTTTCTGTTTTGTATATAGATTCATTGGTATTATTTATTAGATTTCATATATAAGTGATATCGAATAGTACTTGTCTTTCTCTGATTTCATTTATATTTTTTATTTTAGCTCCTGTTTAACATCTATTTTTCCCCCTTCTTTTCCTTCGTCCTTAATTTTTGACCTTCTTCCAGGCCTTCTTTTCTGGTCTGTTGATATCCCCCCCCCCCCGCCAATATTTTATTATGAAAATGTTTGTTTATTTTATTTATTATTATTTTTTTTTTCATTTATTTTTATTAGTTGGAGGCTAATTACTTCACAGTATTGTAGTGGGTTTTGTCATACATTGACATGAATTAGCCATGGAGTTACATGTATTCCCCATCCCGATCCCCCCTCCCCAAGTGGGAGCACTTGTCTCATGCATCCAACCTGGGCTGGTGATCTGTTTCACCATTGATAATATACATGTTTCGATGCTGTTCTCTCGAAACATCCCACCCTTGCCTTCTCCCACAGAGTCCAAAAGTCTATTCTGTACATCTGTGTCTCTTTTTCTGTTTTGCATATAGGGTTATCGTTACCATCTTTCTAAATTCCACATATATGTGTTAGTATGCTGTAATGTTCTTTATCTTTCTGGCTTACTTCACTCTGTATAATGGGCTCCAGTTTCATCCATCTCATTAGAACTGATTCAGATGAATTCTTTTTAATGGCTGAGTAATATTCCATGGTGTATATGTACCACAACTTCCTTATCCATTTGTCTGCTGATGGGCATCTAGGTTGCTTCCATGTCCCGGCTATTATAAACAGTGCTGCCATGAACATTGGGGTGCACGTGTCTCTTTCAGATCTGGTTTCCTTGGTGTGTATGCCCAGAAGTGGTATTGCTGGGTCATATGGCAGAAAATGTTTAAATATAAAGAGAAGGTGAAAGACTTGTACAGCAAACACCCACAAGTTCACAGTTACTTTTAAAAAATTGTTTATGTATTTATTTGTCTACCCTGAGTCTTCGTTGGTGTTCATGGACTTTCTCTAGTTAGAGGGAGCTGGGAGCTACTCTAGTTGTGGTGTGCAGGCTTCTTATTGTGGTGGCTTCTCGTTGCGGAGCACAGGCTCTAAGGGCATGCAGGCTCCATAGTTGTGGTACATGGGTTTAGTTGCTTTGCGACATGTGGAATTTTCCTGGACCAGGAATCAAACCAGTGTTCCCTGCAGTGACAGGTGGATTCCTAGCCACACACCACCAGGACAGCCCCCTCACAGTTACCTTTTTGCTCTATTTGTTTTTATCTCATTAGATTAGCTATCCATCATGCTATCTTATTTTTTTATGTGTTTCAAATACATCAATATGATTTACCCCTGGACACTCTTGCTTATATGTCATTAACTAGAGCTTAATATTTGTCTAGGTTTCTCTCTTTTTTTTTTTTTAGGTGCAGTTTACATACAGGTGCATTTAAGTGTATCAGATCACTTAAATATATTTTTTGTATACATTTTGTGTAACCCAGTCTCCTATCAAGATACAGAACATCACCTTCATCCCAGAAAGTTGTGCTCATTTTATTTTCTTGGTATAGACACCTGCGTTAGGGTTCTGGTGATGTTATGTACTATTGACTGCTTTCCACTTTGCCCTCCATTCTCCTGCCTCTTTCCATTGGATTCTCACAGGTTTCCTATGACGAATGTAGGCAGAGTTCTCCCAGATCTTGTGCTTGTTGCAGTCACTTTTCTCAGTCGGCAAGTATAAAGTGATAGAAGAAACATCTCCTTTTACATCCCTTCCTTCTCGTGGCCACACTAGCCTGGACTCTCATGACTGCTTTCTTAGACTGTTCAAAAAGCTTCTTCCCTAGTTGGGAGACAGCATAATTGTTAACACTGGATACCCCACACCTCTGGTAGTTAGGAAGCCTGTGCCAGTAACGCCCAGCATAAAGCGTTAGTAAATTACACAGGGGTGCAGCATGGAGTTGAACTGGATTACTACCTCCGAGATCTTCCTAGCCATAAAACAGAAGCTGTACTTTGTGATTTAATAATTTTTATAATAGGAACTTTTTGATCTTTTAGGAAGATAATTCTTCATTGATGAACAGTTTCATGATGGTTATTTACCAAATTACTGTTGGCCCTATCCTGTATAATATTTGTACTATGTTTTTCTCAAGTTTGGGCATTTTCCTGAGAGAGAGAGAAGAGTGAGTGAGTGTGTGTGTATGTGTGTGTTGGCATTTTAGCCATAAAAATTCAGTTCATGCATATATTCTACTTTCCTCACTTAATTGCTGAAAGACTTGGTCTGTTTAGACCCTCCAGTACAAATGGCTGGAACAAACATCCTTATTTTGTTCTTGATGTTAGGAGGAAAGCTTTCAGTTATCTTTCACCAGTAAGTAGATTATTAAAGTTGTTGGTTTAAATTAAAGTTTTTATTAAGTTGAGGAAGTTCCCTTCTATTTCTGATTTGTTGGAGTTTGTTTATCCTAAAGGGGTTCAGTTCAGTTCAGTTGCTCAGTCATGTCCGACTCTTTGCGACCCCACGAACCGCAGCACGCCAGGCCTCCCTGTCCATCACCAACTCCCGGAGCCTACCCAAACTCGTGTCCATTGAGTTGGTGATGCCATCCAACTATCTCATCCTCTGTTGTCCCCTTCTTCTCCTGCCCTCAATCTTTCCCAGCATCAGGGTCTTTTCAAATGAGATAGCTCTTCGCATCAGGTGGCCAGAGTATTGGAGTTTCAGCTTCAACATCACTCCTTCCAATGAACACCCAGGACTGATCTCCTTTAGAATGGGCTGGTTGGATGTCCTTGCAGTCCAAGGGACTCTCAAGAGTCTTCTCCAACACCACAGTTCAAAAGCATCAATTCTTCAGCGCTCAGTTTTCTTCACCGTCCAACTCTCACATCCATACATGACCACTGGAAAAACCATAGCTTTGACTAGATGGACCTTTTTGGCAAAGTAATGTGTCTGCTTTTTAATGTGCTGTCTAGATTGGTCATAACTTTCCTTCCAAGGAGTAAGCGTCTTTTATGGCTGCAGTCACCATTTACAGTGATTTTTGGAGCCCCCCAAATAGTCAGCCACTGTTTCCCCATCTATTTGCCAGGAAGTGATGGGACCCATTGCGATGATCTTAGTTTTCTGAATGTTGAGCTTTAAGCCTAAAGGGGTACTGGATCTTATTAAATTCTTTTCTGTGTCTACTGAAATAATCATGTTTTGTCCGTTATTCTGTTAATATGATTTATTACGTTAAGATGTTAAAAAACCTTGCATTCTTGAGGTAAACTTAACTCAGTCACAGTACATACTCTTTTTTGTGTGTTGCTGGTATGCTAGGGTTTGCAAGGATTTTGTGGGGAGATGTTTTTCTGTAGTTGTCTTTTCTTGTGATGTTTTTGCTTTTGGTGTCAGGGTAATACTGGCCTTATAGAATGAATTAGGATGGTTCCCTTCTCTGTGTTTTGGAAAAGTTTGTGAAAAACTGATGATTGGTGTTCTTTCATTGTTTGATAGGATTTACCAGTGAAGTCATCTGGGCCTGAGTTTCTCTGTGGGAGCTTCTTTTTGACTAATTCAATCACTGTTACAGATTTTGAGTCTTTCTTGAGTCAGTTTCAGGAATTTGTGTGTTTTTAGAAGTTTGCCTTTTAGACAGAATTGTTGACTTCTGTCTAGGTTATTCAGCTAGATGGCATAAACTTGTACATGGTTATTTTCTTACAATACTTTTAATTCTTCTGAAGTTTGTAGTGATGCTTCTCATTTCACTCCTAATTTTAATAATTTGAGACTTCTGTCTTTTTTCTTGGTTGTTCTAGCTAAAAGGTTTATAATTTTAAGATTTGAAAAAAAAAAGTTGGAAAATGATAGAGGTCTCTACAACATTTACCCAGCTTCCTTTAATCCTAGCCTTTTATATTAAATATTGGCAGAGTTTTTCCAGAAAGGGCCAGATGACAAATCCTTTCTGGTCTGAAGGCCACACACAGTCTCTGCTGCATGTTGTTTCTTTCTTTGTTTTTGTTGTATTACAACATTTTTAAAATGCTAAAAACCTTTCTTTGATGGCACACCATACAAAATCAGATCTTAGACTGTAGTTTACGGACTTCTGTCTTATGTAATTATTTGTCAAGAGGAAGATAACATTGGCACAATATTATTAAATAAATACAGACTTTATTTGGACTTCTCTAGTTTTTCCACTGAGGTCTCTTTTCTGTTCCAGGATTCGATCCAATTTGTTGCCTCCTTAGTTCTCCTTAGTCTCTCCTGATCTGCAGCAGTTTTTCATGACTATTACATATTTGAAGAATATATTGATACATTTTAAAATAATTACTTGATTACCTATCATCCTCCAAAAGTGAATACTTAATATGAACTTAACCGGTTTTACCACTTAAAGGGTTTTATTCGTAGTTTTTTTTTTTTTTTTTTTAAGTTGAAATTATCCCATCTTTAGCCAGGTCTCTTGAAATTGGCTCCTGAGGACTTTTTGACTTGGTTCTAGTAATCTTTGATAGTTTCTTCATAAACTGGCGTTATAAGTTACTCCAGACTTCTCTTGTATAATTTCTGCTGCATTTCTTGATCAGACATTGTGCTAGGGTATCCTGGCATCTTTTAGTGGGAAATGGCACTTAGAGACTTCTATCTGGTAACAGATTTGGGTTTGTCATTGTTTATAGGTCTCTCCAGTGGACAGAGTGAAAAATAAAAATGCCTCATGAGTTAATAACGCTGATAGTTCAAATTCAGGACTACAGAATTTTTTTTTTTCATTTACTTTTATTAGTTGGAGGCTAATTACTTTACAATATTGTAGTGGGTTTTGTCATACATTGACATGACTACAGAATTTTCATTTTCATTTTTTACATTGCATTTTCTTTACTTCTACACTGAGAATCCTAGTTTCTTCAGAATCCAGAGGTTGGCGTAATTAGAATATCCCCAAATTACTCATTTGCTTTATCTCACATTATGTATGTATACAGCCTTTAAAATAACAATGCCAAAACTACTACCATGTTTTCCCCATTTTTACACCATCTCTCCTTGCCCAGTGCTGTTTTTATTTATACACAGTTTTCAACTTAGGGAACTTGTCCTTTTTCATTCCAGGGGCCTCCATAAACGTTACCTTGTTTTTATGTAATATCTTGGTCATTGGTATCAGATTTCAACATACTGAATATAAATGTTTACATTCTTTGCTGGAGCAAATGTGTGTATCAGTTCTGATTCTGTAAAAAAAATTTTTTTTTTAATTTAGAATTTTTAGCTTTACCTTGAAGTCAGTTGATAGAAGAAATGTCTAATTGAATAGTTTCTTCAGATGTGAAATTTCAGTGAAACTGCTTAGCTTATTTGCTTCAGCTCCTTCTGTAGCAGCTTTTAAACTAACAGCATTAATTTGCAGGATAATCACACTTGTACATCTGAGTGCCTCGATTTTTATTAGTATTGGTGAAAATTATTCAACAACCAAAAGGCACTCTGTGTATAGACCTGGGAAGTAAGTGTCTTCAGTTCTTGAACACAACAGGGGTCTCTTAGCCACACTTGTTTATGCCTTAGGCCTTTGGTCTCATAATGTGACTCATAATGCGGAACCATTGTCAGCTGTCATTCTATTATTTCTTGACATAGCCAGCGTTTCTGGTTATCTTGAATGGTCACTCTGCTACACTTTAGTAATTTGTCATCCGCTTTCCTTTTATGAGGGTCACTACATGGTTTTTTGCTATGACAGCCTTATTAATAGCCTTGAAAGCATATTTTACTTGATAGAGGTAGCCCTCGAGTGAAAAAAATGATATGACTGCTAATGCCAGCACAAAGGACAGATTGGTGCACTCACTGTTCCAGGGTACAGCCTTTGGTATTCATGGCACCTGGATCAGCCGATAAGCTCCATCTGGAATTTGCGGGAGTCCCCTTCTGTCCCTCTTTAAATAGTGTCCTATACCTGCCTGCCCTGTTCATACTGTACTTTCTCCATTTGAGACATCATTTAGTTTTACTTCTACAATAAATACTATTGTGACTATTAAGCATGTACTTAGGTCAATATCTCTAGTCATTTAGATTATTTACCTGAAGTCAGTGCTGTTGTTGATTCCCCAGGAAAGGCTCATGGGAATAATTATCCCAGTGTTCTATGGTGCTGGTAATGATTTATGCCCTTTGTATTTGACTTTAAAGTCATTTTTTTTGGCTATACATGTTTGGCTCTTACTTCCTCTACTTGAATATCTTAAAATGTTTATTTTCTTTTTGCATTAAAGCATTGCTTTTGACAAGTTTATTGATAACTCTGATTTCTTTCCCTTAGAAGTCTTTTGTTATTTCTGCCTACATACACATGGATATTTTTGTTTTAAAGTCCAGCTGTTTTACTAGAAAATATCCTAGTGTGGATTGTTATGCATTGATATTCTTAAGTACAGTGTGTTTTTGTTCACACATTTAAACATTATTCTATTTGCTTTCCAGACATTTTTCTTGAAGTTTAGTTTTAAACATTTGTACTGTTCCCTTTCTGTCCTTGTTGTCTTCAGAGACTTGTATTCTCCGCAGATTGAGGTTGGGTTGTCTTTTGCCTACATTCAACATTTGACACTTTCTTTTCTCCCATTCCTTTATCTTTTTCCTTTTTTAAATTTCATTTTTACTTTAAGTATTTTCCTCTTTGGCCTTGTGTTTCTCTTATAGCATTAATTGTTAAGTTTACTTTTGTGTTCTTTTCAGTTTAGTTTTCATTTCATTTCTGAGTTAGAAAAATGTAGACATAAAATGTTATTCTTTTATGTTTTTATCTTTTTCTTTGTGCTCAGTCTTTTACATTTTGAAACAGAAGATAGTGGTTTTACTTTTTTCCCTAGGCACCTTTTTTGGTGTACTGTCATTGGTTATGGGGGGGTATTACCTTGCTTATTCTTTTCTTTCTTGCTTATTCTTACACTAACTTTGTATTGGGTTTGATCTTTACTTTTAAATTGCTCATTTTTATGTGAACTGAGTCTTGAACTTTTACATGGCAACATGGTTCAGAGTGGCTTTTCTCATTTCAGTGTTTCCTCTTTACCTTTGTAATTATGTTGGCTTGCTTTCTGAGATTTCCAGGCTTTGTTCTGTTCCCCCAATGTGGACTTTTTTTGGAATTTTCTGTATATGTGGCCCAATTTTGATTCTACTTCCAGTATTTTCTTTTGATGGGAACTTTAGCTAGTTAGTTCAGTTCAGTTCAGTCGCTCAGTAGTGTCCGACTCTTTGCGACCCCATGAACTGCAGCACGCCAGGCCTCCCTGTCCATCCCCAACTCCTGGAGCCTACCCAGACTCATGTCCATTGAGTCGGTGATACCATCCAACCATCTCATCCTCTGTTGTCCCCTTCTCCTCCTGCCCTCGATCTTTGCCAGCATCAGGGTCTCTTCAAATGAGTCAGCTCTTCACATCAGGTGGCCAGAGTATTGGAGTTTCAGCTTCAACATCAGTCCTTCCAGTGAACACCCAGGACTGATCTGCTTTAGGATGGACTGGTTGGATGTCCTTGCAGTCCAAGGGATTCTCAAGAGTCTTCTCCAACACCACAGTTCAAAAGCATCAGTTCTTTGGTGCTCAGCTTTCTTTATAGTCCAACTTTCACATCCATACATGACCACTGGAAAAACCATAGCCTTGACTAGACGGACCTTTGTTGGCAAAGTAATATCTCTGCTTTTTAACATGCTCTCTAGGTTGGTCATAACTTTCCTTCCAAGGAGTAAGCGTCTTTTAATTTCATGGCTGCTGGTCAGTTTCATAGTTTATGATGGTACTACTCCAGCCTGTTTCATCCTTTCTGCAGTCCTGACACTTGGTTTGCTGTTGGAGTTGTCAAAACCCTCTAGTATCAGGTGCTGTGCACAGATTGGCCAACCTTACTTTCAAGTCAGCGCCACTTGACTACATGGGGTTTCCTGTTCTTCAACTAGTCAGCCAGTTCATATTCCAATTTTGTCCATGTGGAACTTTCATTTATTCCAATAAAGTCATTTACTCCAATAATGTCTTTTATGTCATGTTTCTTTCCAGTACAAAATCATCATATCCTATTTGCTTGACAAGCTTCTTTAGTCTTTATTAATTTGGAACCGTTCTTGGTCTTCTGAAATAATAGCAGTTTTTTAAGAAGGCCAGTTACTGTAAAAAATGTTCAGTTTGAGTTTGTTTGATGTTTCCTTTATGATTAGATTCAGGTTATAGATGTCTGTTTGGAACGCTCTTTAACTGATACGGAGTATCTCTGAGTCCCACGTGTAGTGTCACATGATGTCTCTGCCCTCACTGAGGATGTTAATTTTGATTACTCAGTCAAGGTTTTGCTCACTTCCCTTATTGTTAGCCAACAACTGAAAAATAATCTTTGTGGAGACACTTTGAGACCCTGTGTAAATAACCTCTTCCTCATCGAACTTTCCCCTTTAAAATGAGCATTCATTGATGATTCTTATTTGAATTAATTTTTCCTGTGGTGGTTGCAAAATGAAGATATTTCAGCTCTCCTACACTCTTGTTTCATAGTCTTTTTTATCATTAGCATATTAATGTTTATTTTTAAAAAGATTACTCTTACTAATGATCTACGAAGTAAAATCAAACTAAATAGAGATCATCTTTATTTTTAATTGGTTAAATTTGCATTTTTTAAAAACTGAATTTTGAGAAAGCAGACCCTTTTACACTGTTGATTATAAATTTTTGCAGCCTTTGTGAGGAGCATTTTTGAGCAGATGTGTGAAACTTCTTTTAACGTTTTTCTAGACACTTCTTTGACTCATCATTGTATGTATTCTAAGAAAGCTATCTTGGATATATATAGAAGATTAAGTGTAATAATGACTCCTGTAGTGTTTAGATTGTAATGAAAGTTTATAGAGTAAAATGAAAGACCTATCCAGTAGATTTTTATGCAGCCAATAAACATAATACAGGTGTTTACTATTGATAATGTGACCCTACAAAATAGTAATGGTTAGTATTTTGCTTTTGATATCAGAGAAAAATATGTTAAGTGCCAAGTAAGTAGTTTTGGTATTAGGTAGTTACCTTATATGAGTCACTGTGATTTTCTTGTGGACTGTGTGTAAGTTTTGTTATTTAAGGAAATTTATGTTAAGAAGCGATGAGCTTGGTTTGGATATGCTTGGATTGGAGCAAGGCTGAGAGAATATGAGTGAGGCACGATTTTTAGACTTGAAGTTCAGAGACTAGGAGGGATTAGTATTAGGGAAAATGGACAGAAATTAATCATGTAGGATTTTAGCACAAAGAGCCCTAATGGTTTAGTTCATTTTTTTAAAATTTATTTTTAATTTTATTATTTATTTTTATAGAAGTATAGTTGATTTACAATGTGTTATTTATTGCTCTACAGCAAAATGATTCTCATATATATATAGTTTATATATTCATTTTTTCTTTATCCCAGTGGGTTTTTAAACATTGTTTATTTTTACTTTTGACTGCGCTGGGTCATTGTTGCTGTGCTCAGGCTTTTCTCTAGTTACAGCGAGTGGGGGCTACTCTCTGGTTGTGGTGCGTGGGCTTCTTGTTGCAGAAGCTTCTCCTGTTGGGCATGGGCTCGAGCTCCACGTCGCGTGGGTCGGTAGTTGTGGCTTGAGGGCTCTAGAGTGAAGGCTCAGTAGTTGTGGTGCCTGGGCTTAGTTGCTCCATGGCATGTGGGATCTTCCTGTACCAAGGATTGGACCTGTGTCCTCTGCCTTGTGAGGCAGATTCTTAACCAGTGGACCATCAGGGAAGCCCTGTCCCAGTGGTGTACTTTGATTCATAAGTGGTTGCCACTACCCAAAACTCAGATATGTAATGTGGAAGTGCCATCTTTCCAGAACTCATTTTCCCCTTTGGTTTTCCCTTTTACCTCATTCAGTTATTTCATACCTTGGTTCTTTAGACTGCAGCATTAAGGCCCTTATGTATACTGATGAGGATTGAGGTAAAATTGGCCATATGTGTAGACAGTGTTTCTATAATGTAAACATCTTTCTGTAATGTACTAGCACTTCAGCTGAGATCACAGCAGGCATAGGTTGGGATCAAAGGATTGGCCATTTGGTTGGAGGGAACTGGCCAAAGCTATCTGGGGCTTGAATAATCAGCCATGCACATGAACTGGAAAGGTCTTATGAAAAGTGTTTTTATATTGTTCAAAATGCTAACAGCCCCCTCACCCCCACCGTCAAGATTATGATGAATCTATATTAAAAGCAAAGATGAAAAGCTGTTTTTTATTAGCATTTAGTGAATCCCCCACCCCAGGCTCATTCAGTAATTTAAATGATTTAACTTTAAAAATGTTTATGTTAGGAGTTAATATAGATTTTAGCTAGCAGTAGTAACTTTACTTAAATAAAATTACTCCAAAATAGTTTTTTATTTATTTTGTCTGTGCTTGGTCTTCGTTGCTGCATGGGCTTTTTCCTAGTGGTGGGGGTTACTCTCTAGTTGAGGGTCATGGACTCTAGGGTCTGTGGACTCAGTAGTTGTGGCTCCCAGGCTCAATAGTTGTGGTTGCCCTGCTGCATGTGGAATCTTCCTGGACCAGGGATCAAACCTGTGTCCCAAAAAAAAAAAAAACAAAAAAAAAACCTGTGTCCCCTGCATTGGCAGGCAGATTCTTCACAACTGAGCCACCAAGGAAGCCCTGGAGTAATTTTAGATGTATTAGAATGTTGCCGAGAGACCAGAGATTTCCTGTATATCCCTCATCTGGTTTTATTGTCACAATTATGGTACCTTTGTCAGAGCCAAGGAACCAAATTGGTATGTTGCTGTTAACTCACTGCACAAGAGTTACCTTTTCAGATTTTCTTTCAAGTTTTAAAAAAAACTTTTAATTTTTGTTTACTTATTTTTGTTGCATCATGCAGCTTGTGGGATCTTAGTTTCTCGACCAGGGATTGAACCCATGCCCTTGGTAGTGAAAGTGCAGAGTTAACTATTGGACCTCCAGGGAATTCCCAAGAATTACTTTTTTTTTTTTTAATACCTTTCTAAATTTTTAATTGGCAGAAATACTACAAAAGTAAACCTCAAAAATTCAGTAACTTGGTCTTTTTTTTTTTTAGAAAAATGGTTTTGAGTGAAAAAAGCAGCTGGAAAAGAATTTTCTCTGTAGCTGACTAATTTTAGTGTTTGAAAGTTGGTTCTTTAAAAATTCTGTTAAATGAAAATCATTAAAAAAAACTGGCTAAAAATAAAAATATAACTTAAAAGTTTTCATTTAGGAAAGTACAGCCTTCTCTTCAGAACTGGTCTTTTTTGAGTTGATAGCAAAGCTCTTGATTTTTGATAGCAAGGCTGGGTCTAAGCCTGTATTCTGGAAGTTTGCACTGCTTCCTGTTCTTCCACTTTCTGTTATGCTATAACTTTATCTCCTCAAGGAAAAGAAAATTCAAAAAAGAAAATTTAAATGAGTCACATGGCTAATGAAAATGAACAGGACTTTGTTTAGGTCATTTGGCCAAAGGAATGGGACTTTTATGCTATTTAATTTGATACTTATTTATTTTATAGGAACACATTATATACACTTAAGAGGTCTAAATTCAGAGTCGTTTTGTTTTTTTAGTTAATCAGTATTTCTGTAACCATAGTGATTGAGAACTTTTACCAGTTTGCACCAGGTTTTGGCATTAAATCTTTAACAGTTGTATTTGATTTTCCAGGCAACAGCTGAACAGATGCGTCTTGCTCAAGTGATCTTTGATAAAAATGATTCAGAGTTTGAAGCTAAAGTTAAACAGGTATGTTTCTGGCAAAGGATACTGTTATTTTTGTAATCTATTTTACTGTGCTTTAAAAGGTAATTTCACTAGAGATTCTTATTTTAAATTACATTTTTTGCTTAGTTGCAAATAATTGGATTTTGAACCGGTGATTAAATACCTGTATTGGTGGCTAGACTGAAGCAATTTTAGCAGTAGAACCTTTCTGAGTTACTAGTGTTACATGTGAACAATGAGCATTTGTGAAAGCAGGCTGACATTGTATATACTTGTGTATAGAGAGTATATTTAGTTAGTATTTGACAAATTCTCAGAAAATTTTGTTTGATGTTAAGGAAGAGCTAAATTGTCTTTTCACATATTGTGATGGTTCCAAACATAGATTGGAAAAGTTATTACATTTTAGGGTGATGTCTTCATTTAGAACTTGCAGTGAGGTAACATTAATTTCATGTTATTCTTTCTTGATAAGAGTTTCTTTCCATTCAAGATTCTAGGAACCAAGCTATAACCCTTACCTTGGTAGACGTCTACCAATAATTCCTTGTAATGAAAGTCCCTTGGTGAACCTTTTAGCGCTTTACTGTGGTACACTCTGTTCTTACCTAAGTTGCTGTCATCAGACTTACAGTGATATTTTTGGAAAGCCATAGAAAGGATTTCTTAAAAAGTCATAGACCTCATTAATTGGAGTGAGGTTTATGAATTATTTGAGACATATTTCTACATATTTATCTGAAGAGCATGGCAGACACACAAACAAGAGCACTGGTTCAGGAGCTCAGAGCTTTAAGTTTTAAGGATGGTTCTCTTTTTACTAATCCAGTCACTGGGGGAATTTCCACAGTAACTGTACATCTTAATAACTGCATGTGATGGTTGTTGGGCCACTACAGATTCTTGATAAAAATCTAACCTTGTTAGTAGACATCCAAAGACTGAAGCACTGGAAAGCTGTAGAGTGTATACAGCCTTACTGGGTAACACAGGAAGGAAATCGGATGGAATGGGGTGGTGTAAAGAGCTGTATTTATGAGATCAGGAGACCTGCCTTTTTGATAGACTAATTGTTTTATGACCACAGAGAAATCATTTCAGATGTTGGGGTCAAAGTGTTTTGAAATGCAGCTGATATTGGTGCATATTGAAATAGTTAAATGTAGTTAAACACAACAGATATTTAGATCATATGTTTGCTCACTAATAATTGAGAAACCTATATTGTGCCTAATCTGTGGTTGTTCCTTGTGTTGAACATGTTAAATAGCTTAGTATCTCTTGTTAAAGGGAGTCCACCAAGGAGATTTCTTTTTTTTTTTTTTTTTAGGAGATTTCTTTAATTTCAAACAATAGTACCCTGTTGAGGCCACTTCAGAAAATAGTATGTCCAAGAGTGAGTTTTGTGATAGCTGCCAGATTCTAATTGTGAGACCTTAGAGTGTTATACGGCTTCTCTGGTGGCTCAGGCAGTAAAGAATCCACCTGCAATGCAGGAGACCTGTCAATCCCTGGCTTGGGAAGATCCCCTGGAGGAGGGCATGGCAACCCACTCCAGTATTCTTGCCTGGAGAATCCCATGGACAGAGGAGCCCGGTGGGCTCCAGTCCAGGGGGTCGTAAAGAGCCGGACACGACTGAGTGACTCTCACTGAAGTGTTATAGGTTATTTTGTGTGTGGAATGTTCTAAACCACGCAGTGATAGCCCATGTAGGGAGCATCGGCAGAGACTGCTAGACTGTTGTGCAGAGCAGGCAGTTGGACTGGATGTTTGGCAGCTGTGGCCAAATACTCATACTTGGTCTTTGGGAGGGCTTCTCTGGTGGCTTAGACTGAAAAGATTCTGCCTGCAGTGAGGGGAACCCAGATTCGATCCCTGGGTCAGGAAGATCCCCTGGAGAAGGAAACAGCAACCCACTCCAGTATTTTTTGAAATATATATAGTCCCACTTAACATTTGAGTAAGTTTAGAAACTTGGGAATCCCAGGCCTGTGAACTAGTTTGAGCAGTCATAAAGCTGATCCTGAGTGTTCTGAAAATGTTGGTATGTATGTATATATATGCTGCTGATTAAGAATCTGATGCTTGGTCAGCTTGGAGGAAGGTTGATTTGTAGCTTGACTTTGCCAGTTTTGGTGGAAAGACATGGAGTCACCACAAAAAGCAAGTAAACTGGACCTTAGATTGTACACTCAGAGTCTGGAAGAGGTCATCTTCATGTGGAAGGATTGCATAATCTTTGTCTTTATATAGTAGAATTTTAAAATTAATATCAAGTGCCAATTTTGGGTTCCCCTAATCATTTTCTTATAATTTCAACAGCTTATGGAGGTGACAGGAAAAAATCAGGATGAATGCATCGTGGCTCTACATGACTGTAATGGAGATGTCAACAAAGCTATCAACATATTGCTGGAGGGAAATTCAGACACTGTAAGTGTTATTAATTGATTTGCATTGCTAAACTTTGTCTCCAGTTTCATATTGCATTTTCAGCTTTACCTTACTTGGTGGAGGTAGAGGGGATTATGGGTGCCATTCTATATATGTTTTAGAACCAGAAAGAACACTAACCAGAAATGTCTGTTTTGATATGTACATATGGTTTCTTCATGACGCTGTAGAATCTGAAGACTCTAAAGAGAACTTGGTCATCTAATCCAGCCTTACACAGTTGCCAAAATTCTCTGGGCCTGTGGACATGTTCACTACCTGAAAAACTTCTTGGCTCCACTGTTCATGTTCCTTCATCTCAATTATCGCCTCTTGCTACTCCTTATATCTCTAGGTTAACAGAAAAATCAGGATTTGCTGGTATATCTATTTGCTTATGTGTCAGACACATTTTCATGACAATCTGACAGCTATATAAAATAAGAAAAAATTTTTTTTTAAGCTTTGTAAAGTTTGAGGAATGTACATGCACTCTAAAGCTCCTCCCTTTGTATTTTAGAAAGGGTGCTGCTAAAGCCACACCAGAGACAGGTGTCAGTTCTGATCTTTTGATTTCTAAATAGAAATTACACAGTATTTCATTTGTATTTTTTCATCGAGGAAATAAATTTCAGAGCAGATTAAAACAGTCATTCATCCCTAAACGGGATATAAAGATGAGCACATCAAAAAGTGCCTTCCTTATCATTGTTTAGGTTTAATCAGGTTCTCATTTTTATGGGTCGACTTTGTTAGTCACAGGCTGTATTAAAATGAACTACTGTGACAAGCTCAAAACTGAAATGAGTATCTTTTTATTTAATAGGAAAGCAGGTGGAATGAGATTTATAATTATAAACATCAGGTAATTGAGAAAATACTTCATTTTTTGAGTATAAAATTCTGTGTAAGATAACACTGGTCCAACATGATAAAACTACCAAATATGTCAGTTTGTCAGGAAAATGCGTGATGTTAAGTGAGTAAATCAAATTTTGAAGAGTGCTTGTTTGCTGACACTAAGGCATATGTTTGCTGGGTTTTATAACATATGGGGAGTGTTCAGCCCATTTGCTAATGGATGCAGTGTAGAATGGGTCTCACTTATTTTTTAAAATGAACTGAAGGACTGAATTGCCCTTTTTTTTTTTTTTTTTTTAAAAAAAAAAAAAGCACTGAATAAATGAAATATTTCCAGATTGTTAATTGAGGGGCCTGTTTTCTTCTATATGGTCAAAATAGGCCTGGATGCTGTTTTCTCTTGCCTTTCCTTTAGCTCCCACAGATTCATCATTCATTTTCTGTAGTGGCCGGGTCAATCTTTAAGTGTCTAGTGAACATCCAGTTCTATCTCAATAAAGAGTTTCAACTTTCCTTTTCTCATTTGGAACTGAACTCAAAGGAGGTGGTTCTGGGCCGAAAAATTTAAAAGTCTCTTTGATTATCTCTAGAACCTAGAAATCACACAGTTGGGGGGTAGATCTGCCATGTTGTTTTCTTAAAAGATTGGAAACTTGCAAATTAGAGCCTGAACACAAACACAAAAGACCTTTGCCTATTTGGAGGTGAGAGGGCTATAGGGGAAATAGAGAGGCAGAGGTTCCTTTTGAAACCCTGGTTTGTTTAGAATCATTCTGGCCCATCTTTCATCCTGTTTGCCTTGTTCTTACTTTGTTGTCTGCAGCAGCCATGGGTAACCAGCTGTAAGGAATATCTTCCCCTGCCTGCGCCAGATTATTTGGAGTGGGCAGTTGGAGAATATGAACATGGTAGGATTGATTCCTAGGAGCAGGAACTGTTCAAAATAAACTATGAAAGCAAACAAATCTTTTCCTATTGGCTAATCTTGTTTTGTAACAAGGCCTTCTGAAAGAAAATGGTTACTTTGAAAAAATGTTAAGTGGACTTGTCCTCACTATCTGTAGGGGTGCATTTGTCTATCTAATGTAAGAGTAGTTGTCCAAGGAAACCACTGAACAGAATCTTAAGTACTGAACTTTTCATTTCATTATAGTGCTGTTTTGTTTGTGTGACAAATAGTTTTGAACTTTAAGTCTCTTGCATTAGTGTGCTTAAAAATATATATATTTGTTTTTATTTCTTATGTATGTATGGTGAGTACCCAGTTGTGTCCAGCACTTTGTGACCCTATGGGCTGTAACTTGTCAGGCTTTTCTGTCCACAGGATTTTCTATGCAAGAATACTGGATTGGGTTGCCATTTCCCCGTCCAGGGGAAGTTTCCGACCCAGGGATTGAGCCTGCATCTCCTGTGTTGCCTGCATTGGCAGGCGGATCCTTTCCACTGAGCCACTTGGGAAACCTGTTTGTGTTGTTTACTTCTTGGCAAATATAAAGGGGTAGGAGAGTGATTTTGAATGAACTGGCCTGGACAGCTGCTTTTCTGATTGCTAAATATGGTATTCTTGGAAGATGGTTTCTAGTAACATTTCTTCAAACCTATTATATAGGTAGCAAAATATAGATGACAAAGGTTGCCAGAAGTACTGTTGAAAATCTTTTGTAATTATTTGGTTTTCTTTGAAAGCCTGTGTGCATGCATGTAGACTTTTGCAGAATGTGCAGTTGTATTCCCTTTAACGTTCACTGTGGTGTTAGTCCATTTGCCCCTTAAAGGTTCCTTGCCCTGCTTTCCTCCCCAGATAAGTTCTGGTTAGTTATAGGGGTATCCTTTGCTGAATGAAAATAGGGTAAGATGTTACTGTCTCTCAAATGTATTATATAGAAATCTGTCCTTTCATAATGATGAAATGCCTTTAGGTCTGACCTTGCGAAGACATACACTGTATAGATGTGCATCTTGTGCTGACTCTGCTGTGTGTAATTTTTCTAAGACCTCTAAAATTTACCTTTTGTCTTGATAATCTTAGAAGATGGGATTCTGTCTTATATATTTGTCATGTTTATTCATATCAGCGAACATAATAGGTGGAGTTTATATGCTGTGGAATTTCTTTTCTGGAATAAATAAGCTTTATTGTTTTGCCAATTAAAAAACAATGCAGAACAATAAAAAAGGTAAATGATCTTAAAAGGCCCTCACTTAGATAACTACTACGTTTTCCAGCAATACATAAGCTCCTATTTGAGCTTTAAAATGTAATCCTATTTTACACAGTTTGTTGATCACTTGCGTCACTTATATATTATGGCTCTCTTTCTATGAACACATGGATTACTCTTTAACTAGCTATATATTTCTCACTTTATGAATGTTCTAGAGTAGGTAGTCTGTTAAGCTAAATATTTGGGAAATTTTCCATCCTTTTGTTCTGTTGTTCATTGTCTGCATATAAATGTTTGTGCAATTATCAGATTATTTCCTCTGAATAAAAACCAAAAAGTAGAATTACTGGGCCAGAAGTTTTGAACTAATATAAAATTTGGACACTATTGCCAGGTAGATTTCGTGGAAGGTTAGAATGGATAGATGTTCATCAGAACTGAGAATACCTGATTATTCTGCCGTAGCTATTGGCTGTTGATTTTTTAAAACATTTATCAAAGCTTAGAGGTGGAAAATAATTTGTTTTAATTTGTATTTTTTTCCCACATCCAATCATTTTATGCACTTATGTTTATTTGGATGACGATTTTTTTTTAAGTTTAAAATAGCTATTGCTTAGTTTGAAATTGAATCACTTCAAATCCCTTGTGAGTAAATTATGGAAAAGTAAATAGAAATGAATGGGTCAGTTTTGGGATCTCCCAGCAACATTCTGATGGATAGCCTAATACTCATATCTGTAAGAACATAGTGTTTCATTCTTTTCTGCACGATTTTTATGTGTATGATTTGATTTGTGGGAGAAAGGAGGTTATATAAATCATTTAACTTCTCCTTAGAATGGGTCTTTGGGGGCTGAAATTTTCTGTACTTAAAACGAACCTCAAATTTGTCAACCACTAAACTCTTTACGATGGTTACCTTAGACAACTGAATAGGAAAAACTATATTCCTGAGATTTTAGGGTAAAATCTTAGTCTTTGAACTAGTTCTGTCTATTAATAGGTGTTTGGCCTATTAATAAGGGTGGGGATGGTATAGAGTGGGAGCTTGGGAAAATAACATTTGCTTTATTCTTACCAGTATAGAAAAAGGCTCTGTCATGGGACAACATACAGTATATTGTCAGTTAAGCTAGTGCTGTAATCCTTTGTGCTCTCTATAGCAATAGGAACCTAGTAAGAGATTTGCTGTCTTTATCATCAGAAAGTACAGTATGTTTATGGAGAAGAATCAGAGTGGTAGGCATGCAAGGTGTAAAGTGTGGGTAATTAGGTTCAAAAGGTAAATGTATACACCCTTGATGATTGTACACACTTTAAGTGACAGCTCTGAATAAATGCTCTTATTTTCGGTAGACTTCATGGGAGACTGTAGGAGGGAAGAAGAAGAATTTTGGGAAAGAAAGTTCAGAAAACAAAGAGAATAGAGAGAAGAGAAGTGAGAGAGAAGTGAGCCGTGGACGTGGAAACAACAGCCGGAAAGTAAGAGGTGGCAGTCGCGGGAGAGAGTGTAAGTACAGACCTTCAGCCTCAGCTCTGCTTTACGAACACTTCATGCATAAAGAGCTGTCAAAATGATTCAGTGAATGCCCGTAAATCCACTTCCTTAATGCAGTATTTGTTAATATAAGTAACACTTAGCTACAACTGAGTAGTTTCTTAGAAACCCAGCTGATGCAGTTTCATATTAGCACTGACCTGGGCTCTAGGTAGTTCTGTTGTGTCTTAAGACTGCCTTCTCTAATCTAGTGCATCTTTTAATTTTAAAGAAGGGTTTTTTTGTTGGCTAATAGATAAAGCTGTTTATTCTTCCCTATTTATGGATATTCATGGTATTTGCAGGGTTTAGATTAAGAAGAAATTCTTTGAATAGGGAAGGTTTTTCTCAGTACTTTCCATTCAACTCAGGTTTTGGCATCATTCACCCAGAACAACACTACCTTCTGTGCAGGCATACCAAAGTAGCTAAATTATGGATGAATAGAATATAAATATTTAACATGTCCCCTTACAAACTTTTGCTAGTTTATTTATTCCACAGATGTTTATCGAGTATCTACAATGTAGAAGATATTCTTAAAGGCGTACAGCAATGAAGAATACAGAAATCTTTGCCCTTCTAAGACTTTTTAAAAACATACATACTTTTATTTATATATTTATTTGGCTGTGCTGGGTCTTAGTTGTGGCATGCCAGATCTTATAGTTGCAGGCATGTGGGATCTAGTTCCCTGACCAGGGATTGGACCTAGGGCCCTTGCATTGGGAGCACAGAGTCTTAGCCCACTGGACCACAGGAAAGCCCCTGCTCTAAGACTTTTAAGGGAGGTAGTGTGAGGTGTAATAATAAAAAAGAAAAGTAACATTTCATATTAATATTAGAGTATTTTAATGGCATTATGTAGAAATTATGTTATGGGGAAAAACAAAGGCAGAGAGGTGGGAATTATAAATAGGGGTTTGACAAATGTAAAGAGATTGGCCACGGAAGGCCTCACTGACAGCTCGCAGAGTTAAGCCCTGAAAGAGGGGAGCAAGCTGTGCCAGGACTATTCATAAAGATTCTACACTATATAGAGGCACTAATGTCAATATAGGAACGAGGAGAAGAAGAGACTGTGTTAACAGTTAATTTCCCCAAGAACTAAGTATTTCTTTGGTATTGCAGTTGGCTAGTCTTTGCTTTTCCAGGCTTTGAACTTGACCAATGAGCAAATTTTGTTGCGTATCGTTACATAACAAAGGTATTTTTTTGGAAGTAAACTTAACTTTATAGGAGGGCAAGTCCAAACAAAAAAGTAGTATGTCGTTTTGATTTCTTTTTGAATTTTCACCTACAAATTAAGCAAGAACGTTCTGGTGTCAGTTTTTTGCACCACTCTGGCTTGGTTTTGTTTATCGTATTTTCCAAACCCTTTGGTTAACCTTTAACCTTTTTTAAAACACCTTTTTGTTGTTGAGGGGCAGAAGGAGTCTTTTTGCCCTTGTCTTTTTTTTTTGCCCTTGTCTTCAGTAGCTGTTTGTTCTTTTTCACTTTAGTTAGAGGTGAAGAGAATGGAATTGATTGCAATCAAGGGGACAAGCCTTCAGATCGAGGCAAGCGAGCTCGTGGTAGAGGTAAGAGAATGAGGAGGAAGGAGATACTTGTGATGGGGAGAAGGAGGCAGGCTGTTCATATGCTCAGTTCACTAAGGGCAGTGTACTCTGAAATCTTTTGATTCATTTATTGATGCCTATAAGTGAAATGTTTGAATTATATAATTTTGAGGAACCCTATTGGTTGTTTTCAGATGAGCTGAGAAAGGCTCTTTGTGTGAATAATTTAAAATTTGAGTGCTCGCTTCGGCAGCACATATACTAAAATTGGAACGATACAGAGAAGATTAGCATGGCCCCTGTGCAAGGATGACATGCAAATTCGTGAAGCGTTCCATATTTTTAAGCAACCTAGATGCCCATCAGCAGACAAATGGATAAGGAAGCTGTGGTACATATACACCGTGGAATATTACTCAGCCATTAAAAAGAATTCATTTGAATCAGTTCTAATGAGATGGATGAAACTGGAGCCCATTATACAGAGTGAAGTAAGCCAGAAAGATAAAGACCAATACAGTATACTAACGCATATATATGGAATTTAGAAAGATGGTAACGATAACCCTATATGCACAACAGAAAAAGAGACACAGATGTATAGAACAGACTTTTGGACTCTGTGGGAGAAGGCGAGGGTGGGATGTTTTGAGAGAACAGCATCAAAACATGTATATTATCAAGGGTGAAACAGATCACCAGCCCAGGTTGGATGCATGAGACAAGTGCTTGGGGCTGGTGCACTGGGAAGACCCAGAGGGATGGGGTGGGGAGGCAGGCAGGAGGGGGGATCGGGATGGGGAATACATGTAAATCCGTGGCTGATTCATGTCAATGTATGGCCAAAACCACTACAATATTGTAAAGTAATTAGCCTCCAACTAATAAAAATAAATGAAAAAAAATATATTAAAAAAAAAATTGACACTCTGATCAAAAAGTTATTAAGTTCTCCTGTGTTGGACTTTTAACAGACGTGTTTTACCCATATGATCATAGTTTTTATTTGCCCATTGATTACCCCATCCAGTGTTTTCTTTAGTGATCATTTCTTTGCATTTATTAATTCAGGATGTCATTAAGCACCTTCAGGACTGTAGTTCCACATATTTAGAGTTGTAACTGAATTTTCTTAGGGCTCTAAAAATCAAGATACATAATGTAATAGGAAGATCTTGTTTTGGTTCAGTAAAGCTACCTGAATTGACCGACATTTTGTTTAATCCATTGCTCCACTCAGTTGTGGCTGTTCTCCAAATGAGCATTTTACAAGTGGCAGAATTTCTTTTAATCAGCAATATTAGGGATAGAAATTAATGTAGGTTTACTGCATATGCTATCAATTCCCTTGGCTATTCATCCAGTTATCGTTTACTAAATTTCTACCATGTGGGCCAAAAGTAAAAATTTTCAGAGATCAGAAAAGGGCAGAATTATATACTGATTTGTTGGGCACAGTGAAAACAAGGTTGTGCTTTAAAAACAGATTTCAATTGTAATTCCCTTTTCTAGATTTTTTCTTATTAATTTCAAGCACTGAGAAAAATGGAGAGAATAAATCAACCCTGAGTCCCTTCATGTTTAATCAGTAATGTTTAAGGATTTTAGCCATATATGCTCTATATATTTCTACCTTTCTTGTTTGCAGAAATATTTGAAGTAGATTTTTGTGGATATTTTATCACATATTACTGTGGTAAGCACCTCTAAAAAATGTATGTGATTTTATATGTAACCATAATGCTGTTTTCACACTTAAAAATATCGTCTAATAATCTATACATAAATTTTCCTGATTATTTAAAAAATGTCTTTGTAGTTGATTTCTTTTTCTTAAAATTTTATTTTATTTGGCCGTGTCAGGTCTTATTTGAGAACACGGGGCATCTTTCTCTGCAGTGTGTGGGCTTCCCTCGCTAGTTGTGGTGCACTGACTCCCGAGTGCGCAGGCTCAGTAGTTAACATGCTGCGGGTGTAGCTGCCTGACCACATGTTGCGCAACCAGTTTGCTTCAGAAGTTGAACAAATTGGGCTATGAAGTTTTGCCTCATGCTGCATACTCACCTGACCTCTCGCAATCGACTACCACTTCTTCAAACACCTCGACAACTTTTTGCAGGGAAAACGCTTCCACAATCAACACAAGGCAGAAAATGATTCCCAAGAGTTCATCAAATTCCGAAACATGGATTTTTATGCTACAGTAATAAACTTATTTCTCATAGCAAAAACATGTTGACTGTAATAGTTCCTATTTTGATTAATAAAGATGCATTTGAGCCTAGTTACAGTGATTTAAAATTCATGGTCTGAAACCACAGTTACTTTTCCACCAACCTAATATTTACTGGATTACACAATATACACAGAAGTGCTCAGGGTATGGTTTTAACATTTTATTTTAAAATAAAAAAACAGCAGAATTTTGTGTAGAGTGTTTACCCAGAGTCCCCAAACTTTTTAATATTTTGCTGCATTTGCGTTGTCATTTTCTCTATATGTACGTATTATTTTTTTTCCGGAAATCATTGTGTGTGCATTTCAAATGTAATGCCATTTTACCCCTAAATATTTCAGTGTGTAAACTCCTAAGAAAACAGGTATTGCTTACAGAACTACCTTAAAATTATAAAATCAGGAAATTACTATTGTTACAATCTGTTGGCCTTACTCAAAAATTTCCGGTTATCCTGCTAATGTCCTTAGTAGCAAGCAAATATTCTGGTCCAGTATCCAGCAGAGATCACACAGTTTTTATTTCCCATGTCTGTTTAATGTTCAATCTAGAACAGTTTATCCATCTGGAATAGTCTTTCTTTGTCTTTCATGGCCTTGATGACACTTTGGAGCATCTCTTTTGTAGAAAGACCTTCACATTAACAATCTGAGAAGTGTCCTCATGATTAGATTCATGTTACTGGTTTTTGGTAGGAATGCCACAGAATGATATAGCTATCTTGCTCAGTACATCATATTAGAGGGTGCATGATACAGATTTATCCCATCACTAGTGATATTAGCTTTGAGGAAAGTGACACTGTTTCTGCCAAGTTTCTCCTTTGTAAAGTTACTCCTTCCTTCTTTGCAATTAATACATATTTTTTTCAGGGGAGTGCTCTGAGACTGTAAATGACCCTTTTCCCATCAGACTTTCCTTCACTGGTATAAGAATCCATTAATTCTTGAAATAATTATTGTGGCACATTTATAATCCAACTTTTTTTGCTAAAGAATAGCTAATACATGAGACATGAGGATAGACTCTAAATAAGCTTTCTTCCTCTTTGAATTCCTGGGGCATTTGCTGTTGTCATTCGACTCATTTATGCTACTTTACAGTTGGGAAAGATGTATTCCTATTTTTCTGTAGATGAAGCCCGAACCAGGGACAACTTGCCTGAGTCCTAAGTCTTTGTGTGAAACAATCCCCAGAGATGCCCTGTTGGGCTGAACTGGTCTCTGGGCAGGTGGGCAGCTCATCGTCAACACAGTAGCCATCTTTATCATTGAACCAGCTCTGAAAATGTGGGAACTTTTGCCAGTACAAAAAACTTTAGAACTAACTTTAACATCTTTAAGATCTTAAAGATCATGACTTAGAGTGTGCAGTGATAAGTTCAGGTGCACACAGTTTCTGGCAAATTTGGCTGTTATCAAAGCCCTGCTTACAGTCTCCTGGGGATGAGAGAGGGATTGCTTTCTACTTATTTTTCTTTAGGTTGTACATGTTGGCCCTGGGGGAGTATCTGTTATTTGAATTTGCCTCTTCAAGTAAAGATGATTAGGTGTCCTCTGTGTTTTGGCTTTTTTCAAGGGAAGTGAGCAACTTTTATACTCCGGTTCTCAGTGTAATACATAATACTAAACAAAGACTTGAGCAGTTATTCAAGTCCCTAGAGAGACCTCTATGAGTAAAGGTTTAGCATTATCATAACATTTATTTATTCTTTATGGATATCTACTTTAATCTTGTTTTACTTTATTTTATGAACCCAGGTCTTTCTTCTGAGCTGTTAGATGAAAACAGGTATTTGTACCAGGTCACGATAAAGGGAAATGTATACACACCAAAAACAGTATTGCTGGTAGCATTACTAGCCAGGTGAAAAGGAAGGAACAGTTTTGTTAGCTTGTTAAAATGTACGTGAATATGGATTTTATTTTATTTTTTTAAATAGGTTTCTATTTAATTTGGCTGCGCTAGGTCTTTGCAGCATGTGGGACCTTCCATCTTCATTGTTGCATGTAGGTTCTTTTAGTTGCTGCATGCAAATCTTTAGCTGCAGCATGTGGGCTCTAGTTCCCTGACCAGGGATGGAACCCAGGCCCCCTACATTGGGAGTGTGGAGTCTTTAGCCTCTGAACCACTGGGGAAGTCCTGGATTTGATTTTTGAAAATCTGCTCAAGATATTTGGGTTGTTCCTGTTTCGTAGTTGGGTGCGACTGCTGCTGTTTGGAGACATGGAGATACGTAGTTGGTACTGACTTTTTCCAGGGAACTCGCAGGATTTCTTGTGTTTTGGTCCTTAGATTATGCTTTTCTTTTATAAATTTCTGTCTTTTCTTTCATGTACATTTTGCTTTCTGACTCAAGGATTAGATATTATTTGATGATGTCTTAGAATCATTTTTTAAAAACTTAACAGTATTAATATTTAACCACTTGTTGGTGCCTTTTGTCACATAGTATGCCATTGAATGGGTGCACTTCTCAAGAGCAGTTGTATTATTTCTTTAGATTATTTCTTTAGATTTCTTCACTGGTAACAGTGTTTCTTGTAGCCTAAAATTTTTTTATATACTATACAATTCACCCATTTAAATTACATAATTCAGTGGGTTTTAGTATATTTATAGAATTATGCTAGAGGCAGATTTTATTTTCTTGGGCTCCAAAATCACCGTGGACAGTGACTGCAGCCATGAAATAAAAAGATGCTTGCTCCTTGGAAGAAAAGCTATACAAATCTAGACAGTGTATTAAAAAGCAGAGACATCACTTTGCTGACAAAGGTCAGCTGTAGTCAAAGCTGTGGTTTTTCCAATAGTCCTGTAGGAATGTGAGAGTTGGGGCGAAAGAAGGCTGAGCGCCCGAGACCTGGTGGTTTCAGATTGTGCTGGAGACACTCGAGAGTCAGCAAGGAAACCAAATCAGTCCATCCTAAAGGAAATCAGCCCTGATCATTCATTGGAATGACTGATGCTGAAGCTCCAATACTTTGACCACCTGATGCAAAGAGGCTACTCACTGGAAAAGACCCTTGATGTTGGGAAAGATTGAGGGCAGGAGGAGAAGGGGTGACAGAGAATGGGATGATTGGATTGCATCAGCAACTCAACAGATAAGAGTTTGCACAAACTCTGCAAACTCCGGGAGATAGTGAAGGACAGGAAGGAAGCCTGGCATGCTGCAGTTCATGGGGTCGCAGAGTTGGACAGGACTTAGTGACTGAACAACAACATTGATACAATTATGCAATCATCACCATAATCAAAACGATTGATTACAAATTCCTCCTCCTTTCTCACCACTCCAATCCCAGCAATAAACAACTGGTAATCTGATTTCTGCGTTTATAGATTTGTCTGTTCTGGATATGCAGTATAAATGGAATCTAGTAATATGTGCCCTTTCAGACTGGCTTCTTTGACCTAGTGTAATGTTTTAAAGGTTCACTGATGTTCTACTTCATATCAGCACAATTTTGTAGCATGTGTAAGTACTTCATTTCTTTTTATAGCCAAATAATATTCCATTTTATTATATACTAAGATTTGCTTTTTTTTTTTTTTAAAGCTTATATGGTGACTTTCCTCCTCCCATCTTATCATCCTTAACTTTAAGGATAAATTATCTTATTCCTAAATTTTGGGTTGTAATCTTGCCCAAACTTGTACATTGAAAGCTTTCTTTTTTTTTTTAACTCCAGTTTCTGACCTTCTTTTAGACTGTGGTATGCTGTGTAAAGTCTTACTTTTGCCTTTTGATGATGTTAAAATAGACATTTCTAATAATAGGCATTATTAGAATTTTTCTACTTTTTAGGACATTTTCCTCTGTTCCCCTGTCTCTTGTGGATTTTTGTCAAGACCATATTTTTTAATAGTTTACCTTGGACTACTGGATAAGTTAACTGTACATGATTAAATATACATTTAATTGTATTAGTATGGTGAATATATCCCTTGACAACAACTTTTCTCTGAATTTGAGTACTCTTAAATACTAAATGGAATCATGAAATATTTGTCTTTTTGTCACTGGCCTGTTTTCACATAGCAAAATATCCACAAGTTTCAGTCATATGGTAGCATTTATCTAGATTTCTTTCCTTTTTTGAAAAAGAATTACTTATTTTTGGCTAGGCTAGGTCTTTGTTGCTGCGAGGGCTTTCTCTAGTTGCGGCAAGCCGGGGGTACTCTTTAGTTGCGGTGCATGGGCTTCTGGGTTCTAAGTTGTAGGCTTCAGTAGTTGAAGCTCCCAGGCTCTAGAGCACAGGCTCAGTAGTTGCAGCGCACAAACTTAGTTGCTTCGCAGTATGTGGGATTCCCCTGGAACAGGGATGGAGCCTGTGTCTCCTGCATTGGCAGTCGGATTCTTTACTGCTGAGCCACCAGGGAAGCTTTCCTTCCTTTTTATATTTGAATGATATTACATTGTGTGTATATATCATATTTTGCATATCTATTCATTCTTTGATGGACACCTGGGTTGATACTACCTTTTGTCTATTGTAAGGCTGCTGTGAATGTGAACGTGGGTGTACAAATCTCTTCAACACTGTGCTTTCAAATTCTCTTGTAGATACACACACACACACACACACACACACCCAGCAGCAATCATATAATTTTTTTTTCCCTTAAAAAATTTTTTTTATTCTATATCGGACCACAGTTGATTTGGGCTTTCCTGGTGGCTTTCCTGGTAAAGAACCTGCCTGCCAATGCAGGAGACACAGGTTCCATCCCTGGGTCAGGATGATTCCCTGGAGAAGAAAATGGTAACTCACTCCAGTGTTCTTGCCTGGGAAATCGCCTGGACACAGAGGAGCCTGGTGGTCTGTAGTCCACGGGGTCACAAAGAGTCTTATACCACCTAGCGGCTAAACAACAACAGTTGATTTACAATGCTTTGTTAGTTTCAGGCATACAGCAAAGTGATTCAGTTATTCATATATCTATTCTTTTTCAAATTTTCTTCCCATTTAGGTTATCACAGAATATTGAGGAGAGTTCCCTATTCTGTAAGGATCATATAATTCTATTTTTAATTTTGAGGGGGATTGCCAAACATACTGTTTTCCACAATGGCTACATTATTGTACATTCCCATCAAACAGTGTACAGAGGCTTCAATTTCTCTGTGTTCTTGCCAACACTTGTTATTTTCTGTCTCCTCCACACCCCCACACCCCTGCCTCAGCCATTGTAACTGGTGCTGGGTTTACATAATGATTAGTGATGGTGACAATATTTTCATGTGCTTATTGACCATTTTTACATCATCTCTGGGGAAATATCTGTTCAAGTCCATTCCCCGCCCACCACGCCTTTTTTGTTGTTGTCTTTTTAAAGAATTTTCTTTATTTTTGACTGTTGTGGATCTTTGTTGCTGAGAGTGCTTTTCTCTAGTTGCGGCAAGTGAGGGCTGCTCCTCTGGTTGCCGTGCACGGTCTTATTGCGACAGCTTCTCGCTGCAGAGCACAGGCTCGAGGGCGTGTAAGCTTGAGTAGTTGTGGCGCTTGGGCTCAAAAGTTGTGGCACACAGGCTTAGTTGCTCCGTGACATGAGGGATCCTCCCAGATCAGGTATCAAATGTTTGTCTCCTGCATTGGCAGGCAGATTCTTTACTACTGAACCACCAGGGAAGAGCCCCCTTGTGCATTTTTTAATCTGGTTATTTGTTAGTAGTAGAATTTTGTTACATATTTGCGATGTTACTCCCTTATCAAATGTATAATGTGCAGATATTCTTTGGGTTGCCTGTTTACTCCGTTCATGTCTTTTGATTCACCAGTTTAAAATCTAATTTTTTCCTTTCTTTCCTTTCATTCTTGGGGTCATATCTAAGAAATTATTACAAAATTTACTGTCATGAAGCTTTTGCTCTATATTTTCTTCCAAGGGTTGTATAGTTTTAACTCTTGGATTTAGGTCATTAATACACAATATTGGATTCAATTAAGAAAAACCAGAGTCACTGAATAAAACTATTTCTTCTTACTTGCTTGCTCTCTTGTTTGCTGCCCTCTTGGTCATTTATCAAAAATCTTAGTATTAAAAATGGTATGTAATAGTACCTTCAGCTTCCTTAGTAGTTTCCTCTTTTTTGTTTCTCATTTCATTTTATAGTAGAGGCTTATGATATCATGGTGTTTACACTAGATGTGTTTAAAAAGATCCAGAATTTTTAAAAGTATAACCTGCCTATGTTAAGCTGCAGTATATGACAAATGTTGTACAAGCAGAATTAAATTCTTTTTTCTCCTTTGAGATCAATAGGTATTTGTGTCATCAGGGACCTGCAGATTGGGTGTACTGGTTGGGAATGTTGGTGCTGTTAGGAGCAATGTCAGTAATGTTTGGGCAGGTGTGTAAGGGATGAAGTTAGTAGAGTTATAGTTGTGTGGAACGTAAGTATTATGTTTATACTTTTTTTTTTTTTTAAAGGATTTGGGCGTGGCAGAGGGAGATGGGCAGGAAGATTCTCAACCCAAGGCATGGGGTAAGTCTTAGCTATCCTGTTTTTGAATTTGCTCCCTTCTCTTTTTGTTATCTCTAAGGCTTTCCTTCCTCTATCCTGTACCTGATTAACCATCCTGGTGAGTCAGATGTTTTCTATGTTTAAAAAGAGAAAATACTAAAGAAATGAAATGGAACATATGACACTGTGTTGTAGTAAGCCTTAGAGCGATTTTTAGTCCTGGCTTTATTGACGTTTTGGATTGGATAGTAGTTGATTGAGGTGGTGGGGTCCCCTTTACGTTGTAGGATGTTTAGCAGCATCCCTGGCCTCTCCCTACTAGATCCCAGTAGCACCCCTCCTCAAGTTGTGACAGTCAAAAATGTCTCCAGACACCGCCAAATGTTCCCTGGGAGGGAGGTGCACAACCACCCCAGTTGAAAACCATTGCTTAAGAATTATGTTGGTAAATCCAGCAGTTGTCTTTGAATGGTAAGTAAATGCAATGTTTTTTTTTTTCAATGTTTTTTTATTTTTTATGAAAAACAGTCATCTTTATCTTGAATTGTAATACTGAAAGATGAGTATATTGTTTTTAAATAGATGGTATAGTCAGTTATTTATTCATTATTTCTGGTTATTCTTTCACTTTTTGCTGTTATCTAAAGCATTAGCTGCCACCCCCCCCCCCCCCCCCGCCCACTATAAAAAGTATTTAAGCATCTTACAGAGACCATAGGTAGATGATAGTCAAGAAAGGAAAAGTCCTTTGTTTCATAGCTTCCCGGCAGCACTGTTTTGGGTCACTGCCTTCAGATGGTGACTCTTGCCATCTCTTTTCTGCCTGAGCTCCCTGTGGACAAAAGAAGGATGAAAGCACAGGAAGCAAATTGGCTGGAACATTTGATTTGGACATACATGCCCAGCCTCGTAGCTTTGAAGGATTTTGTAGATTTTGTCCTCCACTTCAAAAAAAAAAAAATGCTGCTGTGATTTCTTTTTGTCAGTGACACCCCAATAATGCTAAAATACTTTTTTCTAAGGTGTGAAAATTTTAGCAATGTTATTTAATTTGGTTCTAGTTAGGCATCTCATGCAGGAGACCACGGTTCAATTCCTGGCTTGGAAAGATCCCCTAGAGAAGGGATAGGCTACCCACTCCAGTTTTCTTGGGCTTCCTTGGTGACTCAGATGGCAGAGAATCTGTCTGCAGTGTGGGAGACCTGGGTTCGATCCCTGGGTTGGGAAGATCTGGAGGAGTGCATGGCAATCCACTCCAGTATTCTTGCCTGGAGAATCCGCATGGACAGAGGAGCCTGGCGGGCTATAGTCCATGGGGTTGTGTAGAGTTGGACATGAGCGACTAAGCACAGCACAGCACAGGCATCTGAATCATGGGTATTTAGGGTTTTAATTTAAAAAGAAGCACTGAGCAAAATGTTTTCTTTTTTATTTATACCCATCTAAACAAAATGGATCATTTATTGTAAAAGGTTCAAAGCCAACTTGGATTCTGACTTGGGAAGAAAAGACCTGTTGCCTATTTAGGTCTAGGCTTAGTTGGCAGGGGGTGGGTGGGTTTTTCATTAGAGCCTTTACCCTGCCTAGAACTGCTATAGGTCTCCATGCCTGCTTTAGGATGCAGAGGATAACAATTTAGGCAAGTAGAAGCATCATACAAGAGTATATGGAAGTCCCTAGTCAGCCTCTGCTTTTTAGAAGCTCTAGATTCCGATGGCCAGAAGAATTGGCTTATGGTTAAATAGGAGAAGGAGGATGAAGTCTCTGACAGTGGTTCTTGTGAGGGACAGGGCTTATTTCAGGGAAGATGATATACAGTTAATTTTGTGATTATTTCATTTGCCTTTATTTTTTATTTCAAACCCAAGGACATTTAATCCTGCGGACTATTCAGATTCTCCATCTATAGATGGGTGTGGGACAAAACCAGTAGTTTGGGAAGCTGCTCAGAATGGTGCAGATGAGGGAACTGGTAAGTGTCTGTCCTCACCAGAGATGTATTTTAATTGTTTGAGCTCTTAACAATCAAAGATGACATCAAAGTGTGCTGATGGAGAAAAATGAAAAACAGGCAGCTATTCTTCCTCTGAGGCTACTCTTAGCTGGTCCTTAGCTCCAAAGTTTCTCATTTACAAAGCTTATTGACGATAAGGTACATGGGTTTTTTCCTCTTTTGCACTGTGAAGAAGATGCTGTAACAAACTGTGTAAGGCAGTACAAACCCACACTCAAATCTTGGTGTCAGAGATACAGAGAATAATTTCTTAGTGGCAGACGAAACAAAGTATTCACCGTTCATAGTGGTGAACACAAATATGGCCAGAATAAGAGGTTGATGGTGATAGGTGAGTTTAGGGTAATACTTGCTTTTGCAGGTTTTTCTGTATCCTACAATTTTAGGGTTATTTGTTTACTGAAGTTCATAGATAAATACTTGTTAATTGGATTATTTTTATTAGAACTCTTTTGAATATTTGTTCCTGATAATATATCTTGATAATATATATTAACTGCTGTGATAATATTTATAAAAACATTCTTTTATACTTCATGAATTATAATCCCAAATACAAAATCATAGCTCATTAATAATCTAAAAAAGACAGTGGCACCATCACAGAAGCATGGAAAACTCGGAATCAAATATACTATGGAGAGGACCAACAAAAGTTATAAAAATAGAAGTGAAAGGTTGTGGTTGAGCTGTGAAAGACACCGGGATTCTTGGCCTCCGGAGGAGAGGAATTCAATCTGGGGCCAGTGACGAAGCTTGATCGCTCAGAGCTTTTGTGTAATAAAGTTTTATTAAAGCATAAAAGAGATAGAGAAAGCTTCTGACATGACATCAGAAGGGGGTAGAAAGAGTGCCCTCCTGCTAGTCTGGAGCTGGGTGTTTTATGTCTCTTAGGAAGTTACTGATCAGATGATAGAGACACCTCACGGCCGATGGCGTTTCACCAGGCCGCTGCCCCACAATGTGCATTTTTGAGATGGGATGGCACAAAGTGTGTCATCCCCCAGCCATGAAACAGTTGATATGAATACTGGTCTGTTGAGCTGTTACCAGCCAAAAGTTAGTCTTAGGTGGAACCGTTTTGAAGAAAGGCAAATTCCAGAGCAAATACATAGTTTCATTGACATAGTTTAAGAAAAACATTTCCATAAAAAAATGCATTGATTAGCTCAAGGTTTGAGAAAAGTTCAGGTGGAACCAGGTGTTGTCATGGCAACACAGAATTTTAAGAGAGGAAGAAAATCTGACTCTTATTGTTTGTTTCTTCCTGCCACTTAAGGGAGAGAGAAAAACGTCCAACACTTTCAGCCTATTTCCTCGGTTTGGAGACTCCTGGCCTTCCTGCCTGTTACAGTAGTTTGAACTGTAGTTTCAAACTGTTAGTAGTTTGAAAACACTAGTAAAATTGATAAGTTTATTATGAGACTGGTCAAGGGAAGCAGAAGAAACATAATTGGTTGTAGGAATGAGAAAAGGAATATTGATATTATTATCTATTATAATTAATATCATAGCTATTAAAAATTGTCAGAAGATAAATTTCTTTCCAACATTTGAAATTATAGATTAATTTCATTCTTTAGCACAAATGTAAAAATTTTAAATCACAATATTGGAAAACAGTTCAGTGAACTACAGAAAGGATATATCATGGCCATGTTAACTTTAAACTTGATATTCAAGTTTAACATTTAAAAAATCAAACTACTCCTAGGTATATACCAGAGAGAATGGAAGATACAGGTTCACATAAAAACCAAATGTTCTTCAATGGATGAGGGAGAAAGAAAAATTATCCAGATTAGTCAGATAGAAGCAGAGGTAGATTGGTGATTGCTGATGGCTGGGAATGTTGGGGAAAATGGGGAGTGGCTATGAATGGGTTCCAGAGTTTTTTTGGAGTGATGAAAGTATCCTGGAGTAGGTAGTTGTGATTGTTGTGCTCCTTGAGAATAGACAGAAAACTGACCAGTCCTGTGCCTTAAAAGGGTGGGTTCAGAAGTCAGAGCAGACTTCACAACAATTAGTGCTGTATAGAATGTCCTTTTGTAACAAGATCAAGGGCCTTACCTTTTTAAAAAATACTTATTTTTAACTGAACGATAATTGCTTTACAGTATTGTGTTGGTTTCTGCCAAGCATCAACATGAATCAGCCATCAGTATACACCTATCCCCTCCCTTCAGCCTCTCTCCCCATCCCAGCCCTTGAGGTTCTTACAGAGTCCCAATTTGAGTTCCCTGAGTCACACAGCACATTCAAGGAGCCTACCTTTTTTTTCTTTTGAATAAAGGCAAAAGCTTTAGTCAAAACTGAAGAGAAACAGGAGGATTGCCCTCATTATTTCTGTTCACCATTGTACCAGAGGTCTGAACCATTGAAATAAAGAATGAAAAAGAAAAGAAGGATTGGAAAGGGAGGGAAAAACCTGTCATCTCTGTCAATGATATAAAATAATCTATAGATAAATTAATGAAATTAATTAGAAAGTTTTAAATGATGTAGCTAGTTCACTTAACAGGTAACATTTCTATAATCAACAGAGAAAATGCGAAAAATAGTAGCTTCAAAAAACGTCAATTGCCTGTGAAGTCTAATGATATGCAAAATAAGACTTCTATCTATTAAAATACAAAATATAAAATCTTACAGCAAAGTGTGAAAATTGAGTGTCTGAAGAAACATTAATGAGCAGAAGAACTACCATTTACAGTAATACAAAAACATGAAACCCCTAGGTATAAATCTGACAAAATATGTGTAAGATTTGTATGTCAAAAATTATGCAACATGAAGATAAATATCCAAGATGATCCATAAAGGAGGCGAGATACTGAGAGGTATTTATGAGTTGGAAGACTCATAAATGTTATTGATATGTTATTGATATTGTTATTGATATTGCATTTCTCCCCAAATTGATATACAGGTTTGAACATACAAGTTTGTTCAAAATCCTAGCAGGATTTTTTTGTGTCACTTGATTCTAAACTTGATTCTGAAATTTTTATAGAAAAGTATAGGTGTGAACTGTTTTCAAACAGTTTTGAAAACAAACAGCATTCAAAGACTCACACTCCATGATTTCAAGAAATTACCCTAAAGTTACAGTAATCAAGATTGTGGAATTGGCAAAAGCATAGAGATAGATCAATTACATAATAGCAAATCTAGAAATAAACCCACAGATACAATTGG
Organism: Cervus canadensis; assembly: GCF_019320065.1. NCBI lineage: Eukaryota > Metazoa > Chordata > Mammalia > Artiodactyla > Cervidae > Cervus > Cervus canadensis. The sequence goes on along the minus strand of NC_057415.1, from coordinate 8,991,434 downwards.
TTTTGGACAAAGGTTCCAAGACAAGTCAATATAGCATACATTACACTGTATATTAAAAAAAATAGCCCAAAGTGGATAATAGCTATACATGTGAAAGCTAAAACCACAACTTCAAAAGAAAATACTGGGGCAAATCTTAGCCACCTTGGATTAAGGAAAAATTTCTTATATAGGACATAATAAGCATGAGTCTAAAAGAAAAACATGGTTCTTCAGAAGAAAACAGAATGGAAGACCAAGACATAGTTTAGGAGGAAATATTTATTTAAAACCTCTACTTGAAAAGGAACTTGTATACAGAATGTATAAAGAATTCTCAGAAGTCATTAAGAAGAAAACAAGTAACCCAATGAAAATAGCAATTAAAACAACAGAAAATGAAAAAGTTGTGGAAATGGATGGCGATGACGGCTGTACCACATTGTGATTACTCAGTGGCAGTGGATTGTACCCTTGAGAAAGGTTTGCTGTTCAGTCGCTCAGTTGTGTTTGACTCTTTGTGACCCCATGAAGTGCAGTGTACCAGGCTTCCTTGTCCTTCAGGGTTAGCATGGTAACCCTAAAAAAGATTAGCATGGTAAATACTATTTACCACCTGCACACTATTTTACCACAGTAAAAAACTGACATAGAATGGTATACACATTTTGTATCTATGGCAGTTGTTTTGGTATTAAATTTTACTGGAATTATGTGAGGTGTAATCAGCGGGGAGACTGAGGCAAAGATAACTTCTTGTGAATCTGTAATTATTTCAAAATAAGTTAATAAAAAATGAGCAAAAGATTTGAACAGATGCTTCACAAAGCAAGACACATGGATGGCAATAAGCAAACAAAAATGTGCTCATCATCATTGGTCATTGGGGAAATATAAATTTACAGTGAGTGTGTGCATGCTTAGTAGGCTACCTCCATTCATCCACTAAAATAGCTTTAAAACTGACAGTTCCAAGTGTTAGTGAAGATGATGATGTAATTCAAACTTATTCCTGGTGAGAAAGCATACACAGAGATGCTATACAGTCTTAAAATCTCAACACTGGGAAGAAATGAAAAGAAATGAAAAACACGTCCATACTAAGACCTGCATATGATGTTTATAGTGGCTTTACTTAGAACCTCCACTGAGTTTTAAATTGGATGTTTGAAACAATATTGAATGAATCCATTAACTTCTATTTTTCTGTTTTCTTATTCTTCCTTCTCTTCTTCCTTTTCGTTTTGTCTTTATTTCTTCCCTCTCATCCCTCTAGTTTTCATTTAGAGTGGCAGATTCCTTCCTGGAAAATATTTAGATAAGCAAAATATGTTTGGTGCAAAATACAATTAAAGATGTTGTCATCTGATGGGATTTTGGCTGTTTCTCCAGAAGCCTCACAGACTGGTATTGTCTGGTTGATAACAGCGTTCGAGTCTAGCCCACAGCTTCATAGGCTCAGAATCCTGACTTGACAGGATGGTAATCAAATCCATTCCTTAGGGTCAGTCTCGAGATTGAGCAAAACAGAAAGACTGAAGGATAGTCAAAATGCAAATTTATAAATATACTAAAAACGTACCATTTAAACAGATTGTAATGTTTTCTTTGACAAGTGGGAAGGAAACTTGATGAACATGGAAATGAGAACAAGCATAATTGATGCAAATTGAATGTTTTGAAATCTATCTGGCTGGTAAGATTCATAGTTGGGCCACAGCAGTCTGTCAGCATGGAGTGCAGAAGTTTCTTTTTCCTTGGACACACAGCATATACTTAGCTATGAGGCTGTCCCTTTGTTGTTTAATTTACTAATTTCTCTTCTGATGAATTCCTTCTGTCTTCTGATGATAGTTAAATCCTTACATTTTACATTGATCCACAGAACTGGCATCAGATGTTCAAAATGTAGTTCAGAATCTGCCAAACAAAAATTCTTTTGGAATCAAAGGTATGGATTTTTTAAAAAATTCCTTAGTTAAGATTCTTATACAATTCTTTTAAATAACTTCCATTTTTATCAAGGCTAGCTAATAAAAATTCATCAGGTGAATGTTTGTAAACTATTGCTACAATTTCTTGATAAAATAACTATCAGCTTAAAAAAAAAACAAAACACTATCAGCTTTTGATAATGAAAGTGTTTTTCACACTGGCCTTTAGGGCAGTGCGGAGTTTCGGATCATTGTTGCTCCTTTTCCTGTAAGTCTGCCTTATATGTTTTTTTGTTAAAGGACTAACATCAAGTTAAACTGAATGCAAAACATACATTTCAGATTATTGTTTTAAGCTGAAAATAAATGAATGTCATTGAATTTTTCTCACAGTTTGAGGTGAAGCTCTGTAGGTCTACAATGGGGAATAAGGTCTTCTTGTAAAATTTTAATGTTCTGTAGTAAGATTAGGACCTGACTCTGTAGTCTTCTCCATCTAATATTACGTAGTTTTTACAGTCCGTGTATCTAGGGTGGATCACTGCAACAGCTTGGCCCTGCCTGCTGCTACGGGCCTTCCTCTCTGTTGCCAGACAGAACACCTTACCATGTTGGATGTCTGCCTACAACTTCATTCATTGTCTTCTGCCTGCTTTTGAATATACTCAGCTTCTCATCCTCTTCTGTGTGTCTTCATTTGTGTTTTAATTATTTTTATAATAGTTCTAAAATGGTAGGCCAGTCTCTCTATGTATCATATATAAGATTGTGTGTTTTAAATTATTAATACCGAATTGTACACTTAAAACATCTTGCCACAGCTTACATTGTTTTTTGGGGGAAAAAAGACATATTCTGAACTTAAGGTTAATTTTAATATATTTCATTTCTTTGTAATTTCTCATCATTGTTTCTGTGTCCTGGAATATCCTTTCATTATATATCTATCTGTTCAGCCTTCAGGATTTTTGCTGTGGTTCATCTCCCCCATAAACTTTCGGTTAGCGTTCTAACTTTCCTTAACTTTTGTGTCCTGCAACTTTCCAGTGTATTAATCAGATTCATGTAAATTATCATTCACATCACTCACTAAATTTTTAATGGTCTTTTCAGTTTGATATCTAGCATCAATGCTTTATGTGTAGGCTTTTAACCCAGTCTTTGGTTGATGACTGATGATGATGGAGATCCTAAGAACAAGTCCATCATACATTGTTTCCTGTTACAATCTTTGTTGCTTTGAAAGTGAAAGTTTTAGGAATGGTTTTTGAGGCAGAGTGTTCCTAAATCTGCTTAGATTGAGCCTCAGTGTTTTGTGTAGTTTGCAGTCTTTGGAGTGTTGTCTCCTGTGATGAATGTGACAACATGAATCTCGAGTAGATGGGATGGAGGTGGCACCGAGAATGCTGTGTACTGAGCTGCTTCAAAACTAGCCCACTTTGTGAACTTTTAAAATATACATGTACTGAGACAAAAGTCTGGAAGGAAATACAGTAGAAGGTTGGAGATTTATGTGTTAGTACTTAAGAAAGGCGCGAGTTAGTACTTAAGAAACCTCGATGATAGTGAAGTGTAGGTGGATGGCTTGCCTTGGATCCCTTTAACTTCATGTAAAGCATGCTCTAGAGATCTAAGTTCTGGTATTGATTTCCACTCGGGACTAATTGTACCTTGTATTTCTTCACTTAAGCTATTACATCTTTCTGCTTTTGTTTATGAAACTATTTTAATTCAAAGAGATGTTTTGGGGACACAGAAGTTGATACTTGATTTGTGACATTTCTGGAGAAATTATGGAAACCATTTAAAGATAAGATAAATTAGCCAAAGCAATGGACCAGATTATCATTTCAAATATTAAAACATTCCTTAATCAAGTTTTACTGTTATTACAAGGGTGCATGCAATCGAGAGGGACAGAAGAGTAGGGAGTGCTTTCCTGTAATGCACGTGCCCCGTGATCCACGGTATTGGTGTGATGTGTGTGGGTTTCTCTCACACCAGGGCATGTGTTCACATTTGAAATGTCTCCCTTTTTATAGCCACAAAATAGCACTTTTGGGGTAATATTTTATAAGAAGTCATGTTCCATAAATCCATAGATTCTACTTTTGTTTGCCATAATCAGTCTGGAATTAGGGACATCCTGTTGAAAGTCTTCAACAGAGAAGGCCTCTTTTCTTAGGTTTGCAGCATCAGTTTAGTTATTAGGTTACTGACATGATTCCAAGGTAGTTAGATCTGTTCATTTGCCTTATTTTTGCAGGGGTGTGCCCTTCCTCTTCCCACACACAAACCTCATTTCAGGTCAGATGCTCAGCTATTTGTTCCTGTTGAAGGAACTGAAAGCATTCACACTCCCGCTTCCTGATGGTAGTTACAGTCAGTGTCTTGGTGTGTTTCCTTTAAAACTGTTTTATCTGGGTATGTGTTTGTACATGTGTTTTAAAATAATGGGAATGGACACAGGATCACTAAGCCCTAATATCAGCATATCTGAATTCATATACTTTTCTTCAGAGTACTTAATTGTTTTCTATATAGATGATTATTCTGTAAGAACTGTGTGAACACATTTTCTGTACCTACTTATCAGGAGTATAGCAACAGACTTTGTGTGAATAAGACTAATGCTCAGCTTTGCTGGAGACCTGTTAGGAAACTATATAATGGAGCTAATATAAAAAACACTTCTCTAAATCTGATAATCTGCCTGAAATGAGGGCCCAAAGCAGAGCTGCCTTATATTGAATTGTGTTCTTTTTTAAATAATGTATCATAAGGATCTCCTTGTTAATATTAGTTTTGCTGTGCCATACTTTCTTAAGGCAGTGGATGTTATCCAGAAGCAGCTTGGGACATGGCTTGTGTGTGTGTGTGTTTAGTACTTAGCCAAGCTGCATTTGAAAACATGACTGATTTTCTTGAGATAGGTTAAGAGTCTCATATTTCTTGGATTGTAAACTATTTTGCTAATGAGATACGTGATATATCTTGTGCCATACACAATGGAGAATCATTTGGAATAAGACCTTATTTGACTTTGTGATGTAAACTGTGATTGTCAACAGGGGCCTGGAAGAATTCTGTGGAAGAGTGGACAGCGGAAGACTGGACTGAAGATGTAAGTGTTCAGCATCAGGTGTGACTGTCTTTCTTTTGGATTCTGGCAGGAACACATGTACTTTTGAGGAAAGCTTGGGATATCTTATCACTATTCTAAGCTCCCTTTCAGACTTCTATGGTTAATTTTTTTTTTAAGCAGATGCTTCTCAGAAAGATGTTGGTGTTTCCAGATTTTTGAGAAACTTGTTTGTAAAGCATCTATTTAAAGATGACCAGGTGTTAAACAGGAGCGACATCATTTTTTCACTATCTTTGTTTTATTTGGCCCAATAACCAGCTGATGCTATTACCCTGGCCTGTGAATGATTATTTTGTCTTTATAACCTTTTTATTGAAGGAGAGATTCTATGTTTTAGGTTTACAGTTGAAATTAACCTCAATAAATCATTCTGGTTCTAGGGCCAAGCAACTCCCCTTTCAACTAGACTGGCTTTTTTTGTATTCATTTATTCCACAGACATTTTCGAGTATACTGTACTAGCTTCTTGGTATTAGTAGTATTGATCCTTAAGTTCTATGTTCAGTATAAGATACTCTTTAATTATTTTTCTGTTTCACTCTTAAGGTCCAGAACAGAAGTATGTACATGTTAGAGAGTTACAGCTGACATTGGGTGGGAGAGAATAAAGGGTTTACAAGTACTGACCTTCAAAATTGCATAACATGACCCAGGGTTTGGGATTTTATTTTTCTTTTTGAGATTATCTTCCCTCCCCCCATTTGTACTTAACATTTTTTAAAAAAACAAACAAAATTGCACTTGAGCTTTCTTTATCACTATTTTATCTGACTTATTAGGGAGTACTCTGGATAGGCTGTAAAAAAGGAGAAGGATGTACTCCTTTGGAGCTTCAGAAACTTTAGGGTTTTTTATTTACTTATCCCACATACTAACCATAAGACCTTGGGGTATGATGTCACCAGGCTTTCTGTTACCTGTAATCTGAGGAGAGTGGACGAGATGGGTGGTAATAGAGTCAGTGGAGGGATGATACCAGTGACAAGAGGAAGTCAGAGTGAGTAACCTGGGCACCATACCTTATTTCAAACAGATCTGTCCTAGTTTTACATGTTTTGTGTTACTAGAATTTTTGCTAAGAGTTTTTTGGGAGAAAAAAAGGCTTCCAGAGCTCAAAGCTTTGTCTGGGGCAGCAGGCAGGATAGAAAGCCAGCCAGCTATCAGAGGGCAGATAGATGACTTGTATTCATATTCTAGCTGGGGTGACCTGTTGACCTTAGATGAGGCATCTTACCTTCCTGAGCCTCCTATTTTTCATCCCTGGAATGATTATCATAATAACCATCCTGCCTAACTGATGGGGTTTTTCTGTGCTTCAGGTGAGGTCTTAAGATGTAAGTCGTCTAACAAGCAGTTCAAATGCACACACATATAGTTAGTAATACTCTGCTGTGTAGGCTGTATTGTATCACAATAGAATTACTGAAAAGAATTACGGTAGGGAATTTAGACATCTTTTTAAAAATTTTTTCCCCAAACTTTAAACTTTTTATTTTCTATTGGGGTATATAGCCAATTAACAGTATTGTGGTGGTTTCAGGTGAACTGTGAAGAGACTCAGCCATACACATACAGATATCCATTCTCTCCCAAACCCCCTTCCCATCCAGGCTAGCACGTATCACTGAGCAGGCTTCCGTGTATACAATAGTGAACATCTTCTTTTCCAGGAAATACCAAATTACTTAAAAGTTTCTGACATTTACAAAGTAATGGTGATTGAATGGTGAATAATCTAAAATGCAAATCCTGAGTTCCTTCTAGAGTTTAGGAGGAGAAAACAATGCAAGTTTTCTGTTCTCCTGTGGACTAGATAGGATTTCAGTGATAAATGTATAATAGTTCTTATTTACCTTGAACTTAATATTTTATATTTTAAGGCTTTAGATCTTCTGTTACTACTTTTAATAGAATTACTCCTTGATTGCTTCTCTGTCTTAATTTAATTGATAAGATTCTTTAAGACAAAAATGGATTCCTTGGAATTCTTAAGATACTATCTTGCAATAGAGTGCAGTGCATGGTATAAGCCTTTCTTGTTGAAACATTATAATGAATTTAGCACTTTTTGTTTTTACAGAAAGTGAACACCTAACTGCCTGATCTGCCCCTGCCTTAATATTAATGTCTGAGGAAGTCTGATTTTAAGCCTGAGACATTTAGTATTTTTAAGAATAGCATTTTCATTAATTTTCAACATTGTCATTAGATCAACAGTATTAGCCTTTATAAGACTGTGCCCCATTTTGAAAATATAAGTCTGCCTTTCAGCAATGTCAGTTGAGGTTTCAAGAAATTGTATCCTGTGTGCCTTAAAACAACATCCATGAATCTCAAAATGATTATGTTCAGTGAAAAAAAAAATCGAATATACACGAAATACACGAAAAAGATTGTATGTTTAAAAATTCCACTTAAAATTCTGGAAAATACTGCTTAAGCTATAATGGCAGAAAACATACCCGTGGTTGCCTGGGGACAGAAGTGAGTGCTCAAGGAATTGATCACACGGGACAGGAGCGAGCTTCTGGAGTAATAAGTGTCGTCTTGATTTTGTGATGGAGTATATATATGACATACCTTACTCAGTTATTCAGTTTATTATTTGTATTATAAGCAGTAAGGAAATCTATGACTAGTAAATCTATTACTGGTAAAGAAAATACTAAAACCACCTGTCTTTGGGAAAAGAGAATGTCAGTAATTTACCTTTTCAGACTTTTTTCCTACTCCTTTTTGGTGTTTATAGTGACATTAGTGGTGGTTTTTATAGGAGTTCTCATTTAGTATAATGTGAAGTAGAATAGTGAGACTGGGACTTGAACTATGATCTGACTTTACTTCACTTGTTTCCCTCACGTGGAATCCTTATTGTGGAATTATCAATCTAAAATTATCTTAACCTTAAGAAAATTACATGCCATGATCACTTGTTTATTTCTTTTCCTTTAGACTGCCTTTTGGGTGAACTAGAAGAAGAGTACTGATGACTAAAAATTATCAGGAATTTGTTACATTTTTTGGTTTTACATTACATAAAATAAGATTAAAATATTTTAAATCCTTTTGTTACAGCTTTCGGAAACAAAAGTCTTCACTTCCTCATCTGTTCCAGCAGAGAATCATGTCACACCTGGGCAAAGGTAAATACTTTCCCCCACCTTTTTAAATTCAGAGAAGAATTAAAATTTCTTGCTGTAGGAGAGTGGTTTTCTTCCTCAGATCTCTTTATTTTTTACCCTTTTCTTGAATCTGTTTCTGTTTTTCTCTTTTGTAAGACTTTTGTTTTATCCTTATCTGGTGAGCTCACAGAGCCTCCATCATTTCCTAATTTGTTGTGTCTGCTGATGAATTAAAATAGCAGTTATGGGCTTCCCAGGTGGCTCAAACAATAAAGAATTGCCTGCCACTGCAGGAGACATGAGTTCAACCCTGGGTTGGGAAGATCCCCTGGATTAGGAGGTGGCAACCCACTCCAGTATTCTTGCCTGGAAAATGGACAATGTCCTCCATGGACAGAGGAGCCTGGCGGGCTACAGTCCAGGGAGGTTTCAGAGAGTCAACATGACTGAGCATGTGCTCACACACATGGCAGCAATAATGTTAAATCTAACAATTTGTTTTTTACTTTCCTAAACATTTTTTTGACAGATAAACACAACAAATCTCTTTTGGTTCTTCATGTAATGCCGTTTAGTTAGATCTTGAAAAAAGTGAAAAGTGAAAGTGAAGTCGCTCAGTCATGTCCGACTCTTTGTGACCCCGTGGACTGTAGCCTACCAGGCTCCTCCGTCCATGGGATTCTCCAGGCAAGAATACTGGAGTGGGTTACCATTTCCTTCTCCAGGAGAGCTTCCCAACCCAGGGATCGAGCCTGGGTCTCCTGCATTGGAGGCAGATGCTTTAACCTCTGAGCCACCAGGGAAGCCCCTAGTTAGATCTTAGGATAGTACAAAGTTCTCATTTTGTATGGGTTCTAGTAGTTTTAATCTACTAATTTCATAGATTACAGACAAGGAGGAGCTTTTGGGATAGTAGAAACATTGTTAGAATGTGTGCAGAATTGAATTATTGAAAAGTATTTTTTTACAGTCTCAGGTTTACAGTAATTCCAAAAACCTTTGATTATGGTTTCAAAAAGTAGTGATCTAGAAGGATGAGAGCCTTGATATATATGATACCTGAGCATTGAAGGCAATTTTGAACCTAATATGCTCAGTCTCTTGCTAAATGAGGTGGTGATAAGACTTCATTACAGGGAAATAAAAATCAAAGGTTGTGTCTTGGAATATATTATTGTGTGACTTGCTCAGAATTTTTCCTTAAATGGATGTATCTTCTTCATTGTATTTAGTATTTGATGAATTGCATGTCATCATTTTCTTTTTCTTTTTCATCATTTTCATTTAAAAAGTGGACCTTTTAAGGATTATTTTTCAGACAGTAGTGCTGCAGTGCTCTTCATTTATATATATATTTCATCAATTGTTTGGAATAGAACTTCTGGTTTTTGTAGTTATGGAACTTTCAGATGGGTCATATGTAATATAACTACCATGGATTTGTATCCCTGGAATTAGGTTATCATAAGCTGGAACATTCCTTGGGGTCCATAATACTAGATCCCATAACTGTTTCTCAGTTACGGGGACATGAGAGCGGGTAGTGCGTAAGGAGAGGAACTCAAGCCTAGGAACTTGGCTGTATATCACGAGTGAGTTTTTAATTATTTGAGCTTCCAGAATCTGCCTCATTGGCATGGTGAGTTTCCGTTAGGAGAACTGCTTGGGAACTGCCCTTTAAAAGGATTTAATGGAGCAGATTACCATCTTAGGTCTTTCTGTGGAGAAATTAGTAGCTCATTCTCATGTCAAGAAATACATTATCTGAAAGATCATTTCTTCCTCATGCTTTCAGGTTTTAAGGCCATGATTCTAAACTTGGAATCTCAGTCTTTCTAGGGACATTATAAGAAGTCTAATTAATAGAGTATTTGTTAATATATTGTGCATTTTTTCCCTAAATATTTAAGAGAGAAATTTTGAGATTTATATAAACCTAAATATATCATGGGATAGAACACAAAACTTACAGGAATATTTATGGTAAATGTCAAAACTGCTTGAGTGGTCTAGCATGGCTTTGGTCCTCATTCCTCAAAAATATGGATTTACTTTCCTTTGGGAAAGTTTAAGAGAGACTTGTTTTAAGTAATGAAGAGGGCCAAATATTCTAAAGGAAACAAGCCAAGAAAACTGTTGAAGTGTACTCAGTTGCTCCAGATTTTCTAATCAGTTGTCACTGTGCCATTTCTGTGGAAACATCTCAATGCACCTTTCTTTTCTCTTCTCTGCAAAGCTCTATTTGGGTCTTGGTGGCTTGGTGTGCTTTCTTGGTAGGGTAGGCATGTGGGGGGATGATTGATACTCTCCTTTTGCTGCTCTTAAACTCCAGTATCCAAAGATTTTCCTCCCTGGGATTATTTTTAGCATGAACTTATTTATAGTGATTCATTTCTCAAGTTTATTTTTTGGTAAGATTTGCTTCTGACTCATTGTTTCATTTGCTTTTTGTCTGCTTAGTGTTGATCTGGTAGCCTTGCTCCAGAAGCCTGTTCCTCCCAGTCAAGCCCCAGAAGTCAACTCCTTTGAAGCTTCCCAACAGCAGAGCTTTGGCCAAGCCCTTGTCTTCACGAACTCTCAGCACAACAATCAGATGGCACCAGGGACTGGCGGCTCCGCTGCTGTCAACTCCTATCCACCTCAGAGTTTGGTAACTCGTTTTTCTCACAGTATGAGATTTTAAGGAATGGTCCTGTGAACAAATGTATTCTTAAAAGGCACTTGCCTTATCATTATTTTTTGCATATAAAAATCTCTATACTAGATCCCAGTCCAGAAAACAATGATGTCATAATTTCCAAGCACATATCTGACAGTTCTGTGTGGAATTCAACCACTGAGTTTTCTGGATGACGATAAAAAGTACTTCTTTATGATTAGTTGAATTATGAATTAGTTCAGTCATAATCAACTTAGGGATCCTTCTAGTAAGAAGGATGATTTTTTTCCTTGGGTTTGTTTCAGAGTCTGTCTCTATACTTAAGATGTTAAATTTTCATTTGTTTTCCAGTTTACTTAAATGCTAATGTTTGTCAGTATTGCTTTGCTAATCTGCAAAAACAGTTATTTCTAGATCTGCCTAGGTTCTTAAATTTTTAGCATTTTGGTTTTGTTATTCCAAACAGTTGCATAGTAGAGGCCCTTAAAAATTGGATATGTTTTTATTGAAACAGTGTCATCTGCTGCTGCATATATGACTTTGGCTTCTGTAACAGTTTAGCTCCTGGGTCTTCACTAGTGATCCAGGGGTTAAGCCTCTGTGCTTCCAGTGCAGGGGTGAAAGTTCAGGGAACTAAGATACCTCATACTTTGCAGCATAGACAAAAGAAGAGAACTAACTTCCATCAGAGAAAAGCTCAGGAACTGTTAGTGAAGCAAATGAAGATAGGTGATGGGAGTAAAAAGCTTAGAACATAGAATATGAAAGAATGTAGCTGCAGAATGGTAAACTCAGGTCTCCGTCTCAGTGTGGGCTGTTCTGAGGTGCAAGACTAGAGGCTGAAAGGACTATAGACACAAATCCACAGCTTTCACTAGTGATAATACTTTTGTTCTTCTTTGTTGTGTTTAGTCTGAAATCTACAGTTGAAAAATGGAATTTCTTAAGAATATGATCTATGATAATCACCCCCCCCCCCACCTGGATTCAAAATTCTTTGCTGTTCCCTAAAAATTGGGAGACTTGAATATGAGAACTTCTCATTGTCATCTTCTCCTCTGCATAGTCATGTCATGGCAAGTATAACTAGCTTGGGAACTTGGCATTTGTAGTGTCATTGTTGATAGCTTTTGAGAGGGTGTCACTTCTTGAAGATGGACAGATCCAAGGCAGACTGTTTTGAGAGGGCCCATTAATACCCCTGAGTTTGATTGAACCATCCAGTTCCTTTCCTCCATCTGCCAGTGGTACACTGATATGATGTCCTTGCTGACTTGCTGGAATCATAGTCAGGCCACTTGAGAATGTAGACAGGACATTAGGGTTTTTATTTTAACAGCATCCTTCAGGCATGTTCCTTTTTGTCGTGAACAACATCTTGAGAAACCAGAGTACAAATTGTTTGTTTAGCATGTGAGAACAGTGATTCTCAGCCCTACTATACTTTTATTATCATTGGGAAACTTCAGTTATAATAACTAAATATGCCAGATAACAATAGTAATAAGATTAAGCCAGATTCTACACAAGACGGGTCAGGATCTTTGGCATTGGGCGTTGAGCATTTGTATGTATTTATGTGAATGCATGTGCACAAGTGTACCCGTAGGCACATTTGTAAACTGTCCCCTTTGATTGAAATGTGTAGGTGGAATTAAAACCCTGTGTTAATAGGTATTACCTAAAGCAAGGTGTTAGTCATTGATGCAGTGATGTCATCGTGTTGTGAAACACACAGAAAGTGCGATACAACTAAATTAGCTGATGCAGGATAGAGATTGGATAAGAGAAGAAGATGCCTTTCTTTGAGCTTGAGCTGGGTTTTGATGCATTTATAAGCGACATAAGAGTGGTGTAGTGGGTGGCATGAGCCCAGAGTCAGGAGCAGTGTTAAGTAATGTTATCACGGCTGTTTTAATAGAAGCAGGTTCTGTGTTTGAAGTGCAGTAATTGCCTATAGCCTGAAGTTTTTTGCTCACATTGGAGAATTTGGGTATCTTTAAAACAACTGGGACAGATAGTCCATGGCTTTGGAAATTGCTACCAGAAATAATTGATTCAGCTTTCTAGATCAGGCCTCTTGATGGAATGTAGATCATTTCTATTTTTAACCTTTATGGTGGTTGTGGAGTTATGTTTTGACTTAATCTTTTCAGTGATTGAATGACATTGATAGGTAAAAATGCACTTGATCTGCCACTCTCATGTTGGCTCGTCATTTGCTCAGGAAGTGTATTTGGTGTCTCCGTCATCAGAACACTGTGAAATAAGCACAGCACTGTCCAGGGCGTCTGCTCAGCACACACGTGCTGCTGCTGCTGCTGCTGAGTCACGTCGATTGTGTCCAACTCTGTGTGACCCCGAGACGGCAGCCCAGCTGGCTGCATATCTCTGTGTAATTCAGTGTCTGATTCTGGAATACTGACTGTTAAGTACTGTGATGTGTCTTTAACCTTTCAGGATGATCTGATGGCTGATCTCTCTGTGACTAACCCTAGTAAAAACTTGGCAAAGTTAAAGATGACTACCATTCCACACATTTAGAAAATATTGTATTTTGTTTTTCAACCTTGTCATTGTCATTTGATCAGTGATATTTCTGTCTACTTTAAAAAAAGTAATGTTGTGTTTGTAAGCTTAAATGATACCACTTTTTGAATAAAAGTCAATTTCTTAAAATCTAGGGAAACTATTCTTCTTCCCTCGAAGCTCTTGTATCAGAAGCAGGAAGGATTCTTAGATTTATTTAGTCATATCTTGTTGCTTGGTAATATTTTTGTGTAGTATTTATTCAGATGAATCTAATTCAGAATGTTCTAGGCTATAATTTTTAAAATCCTTGTGAAAATACAAGGGCATGTAGAAATTCTGTATTGCTGAGGATTTTTGTTTTTCTTTCCCTTTAAAGTCATCCGTCCTTGGTTCAGGATTTGGAGAGCTTGCCCCTTCAAAAATGGCGAACATTACCAGCTCCCAGATTTTGGACCAGTTGAAAGCTCCGAGTTTGGGCCAGTTTACCACCACCTCAAGTTCACAGCAAAATAGTACGAGTTCTCCCACAACCACTTCTTCTTGGGACCTCAAGCCTCCAGCCTCCCAGTCCTCAGTCCTTAGTCATTTTGGTAAGTGTGCATTTTCTACGGTGGTTTGCCCCTAGTGAGGACATGCCAAACGCTGGGAGAGTAGGCTGACTCTTGGACACTAATGTGGATTTGACTGGGCATATTTCTTTCTTTCTTTTTTTTTAATTTATTTTTTTATTGAAGGATAATTGCTTTACAGAATTTTGTTGTTTTCTGTCAAACCTCAGCATGAATCAGCCATAGGTATACAAATATCCCCTCCCTCTTGAACCTCCCCCCCATCCCCTCCCCAACCCACCCTCTAGGGTGATACAGAGCCCCTGTTTGAGTTTCCTGAGCCACACAGCAAATTCCCATTGGCTCTCTATTTTACACATGGTGATGTAAGTTTCCATGTTACTCTTTCCATATGTCTCACCCTCTCCTCCCGTCTCCCCATATCCATAAGTCTATTCTCTATGTTTGTTTCTCCATTGCTGCCCTATAAATAACTTCTTCCGTACCATTTTTCTAGATTCCGTATATAAGTGTTAGAATATGATATTTATCTTTCTGGCTCACTTCACTCTGTGTAATAGATTCTAGGTTCATCCACCTCAACAGAACTGACTCATATGTGTTCCTTTTTATGGCTAAGTAATATTCCATTGTGCATATGTACCACAACTACTTTATCCATTCATCTGTTGATGGACATCTAGGTTGCTTCCATGTCCTAGCTATTGTAAATAGTGCTGCGGTGAACAATGGGATACATGTGTGTCTTTCAGTTTTGGTTTCCTCAGGGTATAATGCCTAGGAGTGGGATTGCTGGGTATATGGTGGTTTTATTCCTAGTTTTTTTAAGGAATCTCCGTAAGTCTTCCATAATGGCTCTATCCATTTACATTCCCACCAACAGTGCAAGAGTGTTTGTTCCCTTTTCTCCATATCTTCTTCAGCATTTATTGTTTGTAGAATTTTGCTGATGGCCATTCTGACCGGTGTGAGGTGATATCTCATTGTGGTTTTGATTTGCATTTCTCTAATAATGAGCAATGTTGAGCCTCTTTACATGCGTTTGTTAGCCATCTGTATGTCTTCTTTGGAGAAATGTCTGTTTAAGTCTTTTTCCCCCTTTTTGATTGGGTTGTTTGTTTCTCTGGCATTGAGTTATATGAGCTGCTTGTATATTTTAGAAATTAATCCCTTGTCAGTTGTTTCATTTGCTATTATTTTCTCCCATTCTGAGAGTTGTCTTTTCACCTTGCTTATAGTTTCCTTTGCTGTGCAAAAGCTTTTAAGTTTAATCAGGTCCCACTTGTTTACTTTTGTTTTTATTTCCGTTACTCTAGAAGATGGGTCATAGAGGATCTTGCTTTGATTTATGTCATCAAGTGTTCTGCCTATGTTTTCCTCTAAGAGTTTTATAGTTTCTGGTCTTACATTTAGGTCTTTAATTCATTTTGAGTTTATCTTTGTGTATGGTGTTAGGAGGTGTTCTAATTTCATTCTTTTACATGTAGCTGTCCAGTTTTCCCAGCGCCATTTATTGAAGAGGCCGTCTTTGCCCCATTGTATATTCTTGCCTCCTTTGTCAAAAATAAGGTATCCGTAGGGGCATGGGTTTATGGGGCTTTCTATCTTGTTCCATTGATCTATATTTCTGTGTTTGTGCCAGTACCATACTGTCTTGATGACTGTAGCTTGTAGTATAACCTGAAGTAAGGAAGGTTGATTCCTCCAGCTCCATTCTTCTTTCTCAAGACTGCTTTGGCTATTTGGGGTCTTTTGTGTTTCCATATGATTGTGAAATTTTTTGTTGTAGTTCTGTGAAAAATGCTTTTGGTAGTTAGGGGTCACATTGAATCTGTAGATTACATTTGGTAGTATAGTCATTTTCATAATATTGATTCTTTCTACCCAGAAACATGGATTATCTATCCATCTGTTTATGTCAAATTTGATTTCTTTCATTAGTGTCTTATGATTTTCTGTGTACAGTCCTTTTGTCTCCTTAGGTAAGTTTATTCCTAGATACTTTTTTATTTTTGTTACAGTGGTGAATATGACTGACTCTTTACTTTCTCTGATTTTTCACTGTTAGTCTATAGAAACGCAAGTGATTTCTGTGTATTGGCTTTGTGTCCTGCAACTTTGCTAAATTCACTGATTAGCTCTAGTAATTTTCTGATACTGTCTTTAGGGTTTTTTATGTACAGTATCATGTCATCTGCAAACAGTGAGTGTTCTGCCTTTGTTTTCCTCTAAGAGTTTTATAGTTTCTGGTCTTACATTTAGGTCTTTAATCCATTTTACTTATTTTCCGATCTGGATTCCTTTTATTTCTTTTTCTTCTCTGATTGCTCTAGCTAGGACTTCCAGAACTGTCTAATAATAGTGGTGAAAGTGAACAACCTTGTCTTATTCCTGATCTTAGGGGGAATGCTTTCAGTTTTTCTCCATTGAAAATAATCTTTGCTGTAGGTTTATCGTATATGGCCTTTACTGTGTTGAGGTAGGTTCCTTCTATGCCCATTTTTTTAAGAGTTTTTATCATAAATGGGGGGCTGGATTTTATCAAAGGCTTTTTCTGCATCTGTAGAGATTAGCATATGGTGTTTATCTTTCAGTATCACATTGATTGATTTGCATATATTGAAGAATCCTTGCATTCCTGGAATAAACCCAACTTGATCATGGTGTAAGAGCTTTTTGATGTGATGTGATGTGATGAAACTATCCTCAGTTCTTTTCATTCTTTTTACTTTATTCTGTGCTTCAGAAGTTATCGCCACCATTTTATCTTCCACCTCACTGATTGATTCTTCTGCTTCAGATATTCTGCTGTTGATTGCTTCTAGAGTATTTTTAATTTCAGTAATTGTGTTGTTTATCTCTGCATGTTTGTTCTTTAGTTCTTCTAGGTCTTTGTTAATTGACTCTTACATTTCTCCCCGTTTTGTTTTCAAGGACTTTGACCATCTTCACTGTCATTACTCTGATTCTTTTTCGGGTGGTTTGCTTGTTTCCTCCTCATTTATTTGGACTTCTGTGTTTCTAGTTTGTTCCTTCATTTGTGTGGTATTTCTCTGCCTTTTCATTATTTTTTTTTTAACTTACTGTATTTGAGGTCTCATTTTCCCAGGCTTGAATGTTGAATTCTTTCTTCCCTTTGGTTTCTGCCCTCCGAAGGTTGGTCCAATGGTTTGTGTAAGCTTTGTATAGGGTGAGATTTGTGCTGAGTTTTTGTTTGTTTGTTTTTCGTCTGATGGGCAAGGCTGAGTGAGGTGGTAACCCTGTCTGCTGATGATTGGGTTTGTATTTTTGTTTTGTTTGTTGTTTAGATGAAGCGTCCTGCACAGGGTGCTTCTGGTGGTTGGGTGATGCCAGGTCTTATATTCAAGTGGTTTCCTTTGTGAGAGTTCTCACTATTTGATACTCTCTAGCATTACTTTGCCAACAAAGGTCCATCTGGTCAAGGCTATGGTTTTTCCACTGGTCATGTATGGATGTGAGAGTTGGACTGTGAAGAAAGCTGAGCGCCGAAAAATTGATGCTTTTGAACTATGGTGTTGGAGAAGACTCTTGAGAGTCCCTTGGACTGCAAGGAGATCCACCCAGTCCATCCTAAAGGAGATCAGTCCTGGGTGTTCATTGGAAGGACTGATGCTGAAGCTGAAACTCCAGTACTTTGGCCACCTCATGTGAAGACCCTGATGCTGGGAGGGATTGAGGGCAGGAGGAGAAGGGGCCGACAGAGGATGAGATGGATGGATGGCATCACCGACTCGATGGACATGAGTTTGAGTAAACTCCGGGAGTTGGTGTGGACAGGGAGGCGTGCTGCGATTCATGGGGTCGCAAAGAGTCGGACACGACTGAGCGACTGAACTGAACTGAGGGTTAGTTCTCTGGTTGTCTAGGCTCTTGGAGTCAGTGCTCCCACTCCAAAGGCTCAGAGCTTGATCTCTCTCCAAAGACCAGACTAGATCCAATCTACCAAGAGGAATTTCACCCAAAACGAAAGGGCCTTTACTTGAGTTCCAAAAGCCAGTGCACAAGAACACAACGGAGATCTCTGACTCAGCAGAAACTGGGAAGCAGTTACTACCACCACCAAATGCCAAGATAAAGTCCCTCCACCTTTGGGCCACCCTGATAAGTCAGCCAGAGACTACCCCTCTGGTCCTGACCACCCACCGACCCAAACCACAGCCACCCAGCACTCTTAGCCACTACACCCTGCCTGCCAATTCAGAAGCAGGAGACTTTGAGGTAAATGTCAGTGGTTAGTGTTTACGGGTTCTGTCTTGACCAGGCATATTTCTTTTTAGTAGAACTTCAGCAGTTTCTGAATTAAATCATTCAGTTTGGCATTGTATAAATACCTATATTTGTTTGTTCATATTAATAGTAGTAGTAGTCCATACCTTGAACAGATGTGCAAAAGCACGATAGTAGTCAAGCAGATATAAGGAAACAACACTTTGAATAAATACCTAGACAGACTTTTTTTTGAGCTTTATTAGAATAAGAAGGTGGAATGTGGACAATACCTTAAATCATATTCTCTGTCGTGTTCTGATTCTAACGTGTGTGTATCTGCCATGATTTTGTCTAGTCTTAATGTCTGTGGTTTGTATTATAAATGTTTTCTAAGTTAGATGTTTTCTAAGATGTACACTCATAGACTTTGTGACATTAATCCTCCATTTCCCACCAATACACATGCCACAATAGCAGAGGGTTACTTTAACCATAGGGTTGGCTGTCTGGTTTATGTTTAGGGCATACTAAGAGATGTGGAAACACATTTTTCTGCTGAATGAAATGGTATACTGTTACAGAAATACCTGAGACTACGCTAGGTTTGAAGTCTTTTCTACCAAAGCATTTGTTAAAGACTCAATGTCCAAGGTTTTTATTGGGAGACTGGTTACATGGGCACTCTCTACCTAGTATCAACCAAAATTGTAGAATCCCAGAAGGAGAGAGAACATTCAACATAAACCAAATCGTATAAATAATTGAGGTAAAGAGAGTCCCTTTTATCAGTTAGAGCATTGGCATCCTTTGGAACATACCAAAAATTCCATGGTCCCTGACAGAAGCTGATATTTCTAATGTAGTCCTCCTGTGTGTGGACTTTTTTCTGCACATTTAACTACTGAGTGGTATGAGTTTTTAGATCTGAGCATGCTATTCCCATATTCTTTGAAAGTCTGTCTTCTTTATACTTTGCTCTAATATCAAGACGAAAATAGGTTCAACTATGATGGAAATAGATGAAAATAGGTTCAACTATGATGGAAATAGACTAAGACATGGGATGGCAAACCTTTGACTGGATTTGCCACCTATTTGTGGAAGTACAGCTTTATTGGAACACAGCCATTTATTTATGTTTTATCTGTAACTACCTTCAGTCTGCAAAGGCAGAATTGAATAGTTGCTAAGAGCTGCCCTTCAGGGCCTAAGATATTTACTGTCTGGTTCTTTGCAGAAAAAGGTTCTCTGTATGGTAGAGGTAGCACTGCAAATCTGTGGTGGAAAGATGGTTTATTTCTCTTGGGTATCTAGCTGGAAAATGAAGTTGGATCACTAACTCCTACTCTTCAGCAAAGTGCCAAATGAGTGAAATACCTAAACATAGATGATAAATAACAATAACAGAAAAACATAGGAAGATTTTTTTATATTCTGTGTGAGGTAGACCTACCAGTCTGGTTGTGAGAGGAAATACCATAACCAAATGAAAAAGAAGACAAACTATGGGGGAAAAAGTCATATTATAGGCAAAGGGTGAACTTCCTTAATATAAAAAGTATCAAGTCACTCTTTGAACCAGCAACTCTGTTCTAGCAGTTGATCCTGCAGCTGTACGTACACTTGACCAGAATGTCTTACATAGAAATATATTTATTTCAGCATTGCTTTTCATAGCAAGAAATTGGAAAACTTCAAAGTTTATTAATATAATGCTGGTTTTAAAAATCAGAGTTTGTATACAATATCTGACTTTGTAATCATAAAAATGAAGTAGTTCTTCATACATTAATGTGGCACAGTCTCTGAAAACTAAATATCTTTAATATTTTTATTCAAGAAACTGGGTACAATGTCTGCTTCTGAGAACAGGGTGGAAGGGTGATTTTTATTCATATATATTTTTGTATGTTTTGGATTTTGTAGTATCACATATGCTATTGAAATAATAATTTTCAAAAGTTAATATAAAATATGAATACCCATTCTCCACCCCATATGCTTTAGCATAAATTGAATCTCCTCTCTGCATAAGACATTAGCTGCAAACTCATTCAGGTGTCCTTTTCCATTTGTCACAGGCCAGTTGTTAAAATATTATAGACACACACACACAACGTGTTTGGGATTGAGGTAGAAGATGGTTGGGAGAAAGCGGTGGTGACAGCAGCCCTCCACCGTCAGGGATGGCGGACGAGGGAGCTGTGAGCTCATGTGCCTAAATGATTGACTGTTGCCTCCCCCCACCCCCACCCCGCTCCATAGACTTCAAATCTCAGCCTGAACCATCCCCTGTTCTTAGCCAGTTGAGCCAACGGCAGCAGCACCAGACTCAGGCCGTCACTGTTCCTCCTCCTGGGTTGGAGTCCTTTCCTTCCCAGGTGAAGCTCCGAGAGGCAGCACCCAGAGACAGCAGTACCTCCACTGTGAACAAACTCCTGCAGCTTCCCAGCATGACTGTCGAAAACATTGCTGTGTCTGCTCACCAACCACAGCCCAAACACATCAAGCTCCCCAAGTCTCGGCGAATACCTCCAGCTTCTAAGGTGGGTCTTTTATCAGGAAGTCATAGAGCCAGAGGTGGGTGCATTTTAACACTTAGTTCATGGGGTATTTTCAAGTACATAGTCTCTTGATTTATGAGGAATCGGTCGTTTCTGAGTGACTAATGCGTTTGTGCTAAGAGACAGGACTGTCCATTTAAATTACAGATCTCGCTCAGGAAACCTGATGATCTTGTGCATTTAGCTAAGAGAATCTGATGTTCTTCTGTACTTACTTAGCTCTGTTCTGTAGAGGTAGGAGGAGTGGTTCCTTGACCAGGTGATGCTTTCATTAGAGATCCCTCTTCTTCACTCATCCATCACCACAATCCCGTGTCACACCCTCCCCCTCCCCTCCCCCCCAACTCCCACCCGCCATCCTAAGAAGCATTTGGTGGAACTGATCATTCCGTTAACTTTTTAATTTTTCTTGGCTCTGTTCCTTTCTCTTTAAAAAAAAAAATCCTATTTCTTTTTCCTGCCTTTCACTCCTTGTTCTTTAGGCCCTCCTCACAGGGCCCTGGGAACCCAGTGCAGGCCTTTGTGATTGGGAATCTCTCAGTTCCGTTGCTAACATCATGGTTTTGCTTTTACAGATCCCAGCTTCTGCAGTGGAAATGCCTGGATCAGCAGATGTCACAGGATTAAATGTCCAGTTTGGCGCCTTGGAATTTGGATCAGAACCTTCTCTCTCTGAATTTGGATCAGCTGCAAGCAGTGAAAATAGTAGCCAGATTCCCATTAGCTTGTATTCAAAATCTTTAAGGTATGCAGTTTCCCACTTCTCTTTCTAATTTTGATTAAGTCCTTTGCAAAGTGAAACACAGTAGAGCCTAAGAAATCATGTGGTGGAGAAAATAAACCCTATAGTGATGGGTTTGTGTCACCATCACCAGTGGCTAACTCTAGAATGTGTCTTCCACCCCCCTAAAAAGAAGTCCTGTGCCTGTTAGCAGTCATGCCCAGCTTTCCCCCTCACTCTATCCCTTGAAAACCAGTAATCTGTCTCCTGATTTGCCTATTGTGGGATTGCATATAACTAGGAAAATGCAATAAGTGGTCTTTTGTTTCTGACTTCTTTCATTTAGCATAGTGTTTTCAAGGTTCATCCATTTTATAGTATGTGTGCGTTTTGTTTTCCAAATAGTATTTCATTGTGCAGGTACATCACATTTTGTTTATCTACTCATTAGATATTTGGGTTACATCCACTTTTTGACTGTTATAAATCATATTGATGTGAAAATTCAGTTAAGTTTTGTGTGCTTTCATTTGCTTTGGATCTGTACCTGGGAATTGCTGGATCGTTTGGTAACTCTTGTATTTAACCGTTTGAGAATCTGTCAGAATTTTGCCCTAATGGCTGAAATACTTACATTCCTACCAGTAATCTATGAGGGATGCAGTGTCTATACCTCTTTGCTAACACTTATTTTCTTTCAATGGAATATTTTATAAATAGAGGAATCTCCAATTTTAGATTTTATTTTACTACATTTTTTACCTTGAGTCAAAATTTGATATTTGCTTGAGTTCCCTTTCTAAGGACAGACTCAGGACATTTAGATTCCTAAAAGTTTCTTAAGAATTCTTAATTATGTCACCCTGCCTATTAGTTAAACTTGTTGTTCAGTTGCCATGTCATGTCCGACTCAGCAACCCATGGACTGCAGCATGCAAGGCTTCCCTGTCCTTCAGTGTCTCCCAGAGTTTGCTCACATTCATGTCCATTGAGTCAGTGATGCTATCTAACCATCTCATCCTCTACTGCTTCCTTCTTTTGCCTTCAGTCTTTCCCAGCATCAGGGTGTTTTCCAATGAGTCAGCTTTTTGCATTGGGTGGCCAAAATATTGGAGCTTCAGCATCAGTCCAATGGAATATTCAGAGCTGATTTCCTTTAGGATTGAATGAATGGTTTGATCTCCTTGCTGTCCAAGGGACTCTCAATAGTCTTCTCCAACACCACAGTTCAAAACCATCAATTCTTTGGTGCTCAGTCTTCTTTATGGTCCAACTCGCACATCCATACATGACTACTGGAAAAACCACAGCTTTGACTATATGGACCTTTGTTGGCAGTGATATCTCTGCTTTTAATATGCTGTCTCTGTTTTTCATAGCTTTTCTCCCAAGAAGCACACATCTTTTAATTTTGTGGCTGAAGTCACTGTCCACAGTGATTTTAGAACCCAGGAAAAGAAAATCTGCCACTGTTTCCACTTTTCCCCCTTCTATTTGCCATGAAGTGATGTGACCGGATGCTGTACCTTTTTGAACATTCAGAGTTTTTTGAATGTTGAGTTTTGTGCCAGGTTTTTCACTCTCCTTTTTCATTCATCAAGAGACTCTTCAGTTCCTCTTCATGTTCGGCCCTTAGGATGATATTATCTGCATATCTGAGGTTGTTGATATCTCTCCCAGCAATCTTGATTCCAGCTTGAGCTTTGTCCCACTCGTTTTGCATGATGTACTCTTTATATAAGTTAAATTAGCAGGGTGATGGTATACAGTCTTTTGACATACTCTTTTCCCAGTTCTGAACTGTCAGTTAAATTAGGTTGCTCTAATTTGGGAGGAGGGATTAATTGTTCTTTTAATCTCATTTGCATCTACAGATGATGCAGCAGTATACATTTTATAGTTACGGATATATTTATTTAATTTAAAATATGACAAGAGATGAAATTGTTCTACCTCATGAAAACTGTGAAGTGACACAGATGTATGTCTCATGTCTTTTATTCTCTGTAGTGATTCTTTGAATACCTCCCTACCAATGACCAGTGCAGTACAGAACTCCACCTACACAACTTCCGTCATTACCTCCTCCAGTCTGACCAGCTCCTCGTTGAGCTCCACTAGTCCAGTAGCAACGTCTTCCTCCTACGACCAGAGTTCTGTGCATAGCAGGATCGCATACCAAAGCTCTGTGAGTCCGTCGGAGTCAGCTCCAGGAACCATCACGGCAAGTGGTCCCTCAGGTTTATTCTCCCAGGAAATTCCAGTTGGAGCTCAGTATGTAGTTTGGGAAATTTCCTTTTAGAAAATTTCATTTTAGAAATTGGCTAACCTTTTAAGAGGAATCCATATAGTTTGTGGCCATCTCGTTTGAAACCCGTGTTTCACTCACCCATACATAGGGATTGTGTGAATGGACCCAGACACCTGGTATATGGATAGTGTTAGGATACACCCTGAGTTGTGCAGAGTGGTTTCAGTGGGGTAGGTGGGGACTATAGTCTGTAATGTTTCACTTTCCTGTAAGGCAGACATTCAAGCATTGCTAGTGAAAGCTACTTTAGAGTGGTGAGAATATGAAAATAATAGAAACAGTTGAATTGGCATAGCAGACATTTGGATACATTTTCTTTTCTTAAGTTTCCTTCTAAGGTTGTGAGGAAATATTACATGTATTGACTTAAGAGGTTTTTCCTCCCTTCCTTGTCCATCTTTCATGTTGGATGTTTTCCTCAAATGTCTGGTGAATCCAGTGTGCCCACTTAACACTAAAACTGTCTATAGGGGTAGGTTGTTGGACATGGGCTTCAGGGAGGGACAGTGTGGTTGGCCATTTCTGTATGGGTGGGAGCTCCTTCATCAGCCCTGTGGGCCTTTCCTGTTGGGTTTATTTGGATTCTTCAGGGACTCTTCTTCCAGTCTTCCCTGTAGGACCTATACCTGTCTGTCAGTGTCTTAAAAGCCTAGTGTGAACAGAAAGCTGCTGTTAGAATATTCATTGATGAAGTTCAGAGCCTGTGGGAGAAGGCGGAAGGGGGCGTTCACCCTGCTGTGCAGAGTTATAAAAAATTCTCACATTTGGCCCTGCCTCGACACCCAGTTCCAAAGTTAGGTGACATATATTAGTTCTGAGCTGCTTGGTATGGTTCTTGGGTATAAGTTGAGTGGTTTTCCGTTTTCTCAACTACTTGCTTAGGATTTGGCTTTACCGGGTCAGCTAAGTCAGTTACTATCTGGCATCTGCTTTCTACTGTATAAAATCTTGTTGCTCTCATTTTCCACCTGTATTTATCTTTCTGGGTTGATACCTTTTAAAAAAGCCATGTAGTTTCGATATATATTCTGTAAGAAGTTTATTTTTGTGATTTCCAACATGGTAACCACTAGCCACATGTGGTAGTTTAAATTAAATATTACAATGAAAAGTTCAGCTTTTCTGACAAACCATGATTTAAATGTTGTCTGTCTAGATATGGTTGGTCAGTCACTATAGTACACGACCGAGTATAGACAGACAGTATTTTCACTATTGCAGAATATTCTGTTCCCTTGGAAAGTGCTGGTCTTTAGTGTGTAAGACATAGATCAGACCATTTCTTTAAATCTCTTCATCTGCCTGACATCTCAGTTCTAGCTCTAACTTGACCTCTTGTTCTTCTTATCCATATCACTGTTCAACTCATTTCTTGCTCAGCTAATTGAACCAGATTTCTGATCTCTCTTGATCATTTGATGTTATTTTTGTTCCCAGCATGCTTCTGCCTAGAATTTCCTTCATCCCAAATAATATGGCTGCTTTATTATGTCAGTTTGTCCATTGCTTGTGAAATTTTTGTTTCTGTTTTTAATAGTTTTAAAATTGAAGTTATTTAATTAACTTAGTTAATTTAAATTAATTGTAGTTAATTTACAATGTTGTGTTAGTTTCACATGTACAGCAAAGTGATTCAGTTATATGTATATATTCTTTTTCAGATTCCTTTCCATTGTAGGTTATAAGATGCGGAACATAGTTCACTGTGATATACAGTAGGACCTCATTGTTTCAATGTTTGTATTTTTTTTTAAGGTTTATTTATTTATATTTAATTTGATAATTGCTTTATAATTTTGTGTTGGTTTCTGCCATACATCAACATGAATCAGCCTGGGGCTTCCCTGGTGGCTCAGATGGAAAGAATCTGCCTGCAATGCAGGAGACCCACATTTAGTCTCTGGGTCGGGAAGATTCTCTGGCGAAGGGAATGGCAACCCACTCCAGTATTCTTGCTTGGAGAACTTGATGGACAGGAGCCTGGAGGGCTACAGTCCATGGGGCTGCAAAGAGTTGGACACGACTGAACGACTAACATTTTCACTTTTGCAGACACATATATCCCCTCCCTCTTGAATCTCCCTCCCACCTCCCACCCCATCCCACCCCTCTAAGTTGTCACAGAGCAGCAGTTTGAGCTTCCTGCATCATACAGCAGATTCCCAATGGCTATCTATTTTTACATATGGTCCAGTGTTTGTATTTTAAGAATGATTTTCTAGGTGTAATGAAGTGTTCCTAAGGTGTGATGGCAGCTGTTTCATTGCTCTTTTCCTCTCTTTTTGTCTAGTGAGGTGTGTTTTTTTTGGCTCTCTGGGTCTTCCTTGCTTCAGGGACTTTCTCTAGTTGTGGTGGACCATTTTCTCATCATGGCGCTTTGTCTTGTTGCAGGGCATAGGCTCTAAGGCATGGGGACTTCAGGAGTTGTGGCTCTCGGGCTCTAGAGCACAGGCTTAATAGTTGTGGTGTATGGGGTTGGTTGCTCCAAGGCATGTGGGATCTTCCTGGATCAGGGATTGAACTCATGTTTCCTGCATTGACAGGTGGATTCTTTACCACTGAGCCACTAGAGAAGCCCTGGCATAGTTTTGAGAAGACTCTGTATGTCGGTTTTGTGCTGTCTTGGAGGCGTTTGCTTAATGTCATGTGTGTATATTTACCGAACAGTGAACCATCGTTGGGAGGGAGGCAGAGGAGCAGAACTCTGATTGCTCTCCGTGTGCCCTTTGTACTGATTTTCTCTTCTCTGAGTCGTCTAGCTCTTGTTCTGCTTTGTTTTTCCCTAGCAGTTCTGTTTTATTGTCTACATTTCTTATAAATAATCTCAAATTGTTTTAAGAATAAACTGTGTTGTATATAGGATTTCATGGAAAGAAAGTGCACTGAATTTCTGTTCTGAGATCATCTCCTCTGCTTCCGTGTCCCATCCAGAGCCTGTCTGAGCCCTGTAGGCTCAGTAGACGGGGCACACAGGCTTAGTTGCTCTACTGCGTGTGGGATCTTCCTGGATCAATTCAAACCTGTATCTCCTGCCTTGGCAGGAGTGGCTCTTTACCACTGAGCCACCAGCGAAGCCCTCAGTCTCTCTGCCGGGTCTCCACACTCCATCTGTGGAAGTAAAGTTTTCTTTGTGAGGATGCCTCCTTCTGTTTGAAGGTTCTAGGGAAGTGCTTGATGGTTAACTCAGACCAATTGAATGATATAAAATATAATTCCTTGCATGAAAGTTATCTTCATTATAATTTGGAAACACTTTTTAGTATGTGGGGTACTCATGAGACAGAAAGGCTTGTGGTGATTTCAGTATAGTGAGAGTTCCCAAGTCCTGCCTACAGCTTAATAATTTTTAGGACTGTTTCATTGCTTCCTGTGCTCTTGGTCTTATTTTTTATTCTTATTACTTCCTTAAATAACCAGTTTGGTGTAAATAAGGTCAGCTTGCTGGGATTTATTAAGAATTTGTGGTATTGCCTCTCCTTTTCTTAAGAAACAAAACAGGTCATAGTTCTTTGCTTAACTCATAATCTTCATATGTTTGTGGCTAAATCCCAACCTAGGTTGTCATTTGATGGAGGGTTTACTTACTTTATTTTCTCTTTCTTATAGAATGGACATGGTGGTAGTCGAAGTCAGCAGACAGTAGACAGTAAGTATATGAGCTAACTATTCTTGTTGTGGCTGGTGGAAACCACAGACAGAAAAAGGGCATAGCTGATGTGGTGGGGAAAACGATTGGCCAATGGCTAATTCTGCAAAAGTAGTCCTTTTCCATCTTTTCTGATAGCTATCTCTGACTCATCATTGGCAACATTTCTTTCAGTTTAGAGTTAAGCTAGATGTGCTTGCTTCGGCAGCACATATACTAGAGTTAAGCTAGAGAGGCCCTGTGACCAGACGGTAGGTGATGGTATTACTAGATGGTATTACATCTACAGCAAGAAGGGGGTCTTGCATCATTGTGCTGTCTTAAGACTGCATCCCAAGTGTGGAGTGTAGGTTGGATTTAAAATATGCTTTTCTCAGAGGCCTAGATTCCAGGAAGTTTAAGAGGGCTTTCACTTCAGTAATGTGAAAGATGTTTAAAGCAGAAATTGGCATGCTGGTTCTGGAGAGAGAGATGTTGCTCACTATAAATCCTTGGGAGAAATGGAGGGAGAGCCCACCAAACCAGTACAGCTCAGTGATCACTGGAGTTAGTGTAGGTGAATTCCCATTAGTTGTTCCCTTTGTTCTTGGCTAGTTTATCAATGATTATGGTCATCTAAAATGAAACTGATTTTCATTGATCATTCAGTGAAGCAAATGGATATCTGTTGGGTATGGAAGCCAGAAAAACCCTCTTTTTATTTAGAAATTTTGGGGAGTGTGGCTGTGGGATTTTGCCAGACCAGGAATGGGCCTCGGTTGGAATTGAAATGACACGTTGATTTACCCAGAGTTGGATTTGGTGTTGAGGGACCGCCAGAGCAGCAGGTAACGTTGGTACCTCTGAGAACACTAGATGTCACAGGAAGTGTGAATTCCTCAATCTGTGGTGGAAAGTTTCTTTGGCTCAGGTGTGGGGTCGAGAACACACAGAGGTTTACTAAGAGATTTTATTTGGAGATTTCAAGTGAGATAATGAGATGTGAGATGTCCATAAAATAGTGTGCATTTTAGATAGGTTTTTATCTCCCATGCACTCTTCTCCAACCATCTTTCTCCCTCTCTCTCTCTCTCTCTCTCTCACACACACACACACACACACACTCAGCACACACTTTCTTTGAACCTGTCATTGATGTGATCCAACACCCGGGGAGGTGAATTTTGGGCCAGGGACGTGTGGTGTCTTTATCTGATTTATGGAAGAACGGGCGCCGTTTGGGAAGGCCTGTCAGTGAAGAGCCTCAGGGGTGTGAGGACCACTCTCAGACCTGACCATGCTCGTGTGGCCCTGTCACTGCCTGTGCTGGCTGTTGAGCTGTCCTCCCTTCCACTAGCTCATGTCCCCTGGACTCTCAGGGCCTTCCGAAGCAAGGTGCTGCCCCCTCCTAATTGCAGAAGGCAATGATGCTTCACTTCCAAGCACATATCTGAGTTGTATGTGTGGATGGCACTAAAACTGAGTCTTTTCTGCAACTGGGATTGATTGCATTCTTATTCTTCTGAAAGCCTAATGTATGCGTTTATGTGCTCTGAGGTCTGTTCTGTTGAAGTGTGAAGAAGATGCTCACCTTTGAAAGTAGCTGTGGAGGGCAGGGGTGTCTTCCTCAGGTTTTAGGTGTGTGTTGTTCTCCATTGTATGTACCCTGGAGAGGGCTCTTAGCCCCTTCCTCCCCTCTACTGGCGATGAGCTTTCCTGAGGTCAGCCTGCTGTGATACCCGTTTGATAGAAGCCTAACCCCTGGGTGGTTCCCCCACTACGTGGTCACTGTCCTTTGTTGTGTTCATGTTGTGACCGTATTTGTCAGTCTCTGAGCCTCTTTCCGTGTCTGGGTGCAGCTCAGGGTCGGGTTCCTTTAGTCGGGAGGATTTGACCCCCACATCAGGGCTGCGTGTGGTGGTAAAACTGGAGCTCCCTCCTCACCTGGGGACTGTGTTCCGACCGCCCTTCCCACCGTCAGGGCAGACAGGGCGGGGCCCACCTGCAGCCTGCTCATGCATCGTCCCCTGGGGTGTCACTGTCTGTGTCTCAGCCCAGCCAGCCTGTCACAAAACACTGAGCATTTCTCTGATACCACGGTTGGTTCTGGAGCTAAACTGATCTGTTTCTTACAGCTACTTCATCCGTTCCAGCTCCAAAGACAACAGACCCTCCTTCTGCCCTCCCGTCTGTGGCCTCCTTGCCCAGCACCACCTCCTGCGCTCCGCTTCTGCCCCCTGCATCCCAGCACACTGCCACTCTGCCCTCCCTGTCCCAGCCCGGGGACCTGTCCAGCAGTCCCCTCTCTCAGCTCAGCAGGTATGGGGACAACAGGGACCCAGAGTCCGAGGCACCAAGGCCAAGTCCTGAAGCTTCCAGATGGCTGTGTCCATGGGCAGAGCCCACACTTGCCCTTGCCTGTCGTCCTGGCCTTCCGCAGCAATGCCGTGTGGCAGGGGTGGGGTCTCGGGCGCTGGGTGTGAAAGTCTTGCCACCTGTAACGCTCTGCTGGCACACAGCCCTGGGTCCTTGGGAGTGGGGTGGGGCCAGAGGGTTGCTTCTGCTCCTCTTTAGCCCTCAGGAGGGGGCCCCCTGCCTCTCCCCTGCCCCACATTCTGGGCCCCATCACTGTGATGTGGGGTGAGAGTGCTGGGGGGTTTCTGAGCAGGTCTCTTGTGTGGCAGTTGCTGTGGGTTCCGAGATGAGTGATCAGCACAGGCGTGGGAGGACTGGACTGGCGGGTCCACACCGACCTTCTGAGCAGGGTTCTCTTGCCTCATGTAGCCTGGAGCAGAAGCCAGGCTTCTTGAATTCTGCATTTGATGGGCATTCAAGCTCTGGTGCGTGGGGCTGACTTAGGAACTTTCTTTCCACACACACAGATTTAAGGGGATCTCCAAGGCTGACTGTTCTTAGTACAATCCTGTTCTTACCATTTACAGTCTCAGAGCAGATGGTTAGAGCTGCCTGAAGCAGGCTCTGTAGGTTCCCAGGGAAGGATGTCCTGGATCCTCATGGCGAGCGAGCAAGCCTTTAGGTCATTTCTAACCACAGAACAGCTGTCCCAGGTGATGCGAAATGAAGGGTGTCCAGCCAGGCCTTCCCACAGTGGGACAAGGCGAGCTCATGGATAGCCTGCCTGCCGAGTGGCCCCTGGTGTGGGGGCCGTGGTGGACACGTGGTCTGTCTTGTCTTCCAGCTCCCTCTCCAGCCACCAGAGCAGCCTCGCCTCCACGCACACGCCGCTCTCAGCCAGCACATCCCACACAGTAAGTGTTCCCTGCTCCCCCACCCAGCCCCTCCTTAGCTGGCTTGGGGCCTAGGCGTGGGCAGGGTGGGGGCGGCTGTAGTTTGTGAATCTGAATAATCACTTGGCTGTGATGTCTCATCTAGGTTCATGGTTTGAATGGATGATTTCCTAGGCCCCACGGAGGACATGTGGTTCATGCCTCTGTAGTGAAATCGGTTCTCCAGACCTGATATGATGGGCAGGGCTGTCAGGTGGTGAATTTGTTCCCCAGAATTCACTGTTCATTCTAGGAGACCTTTCTGCCTGGCAGGGTTGGTTTTATTTTCTGGGGCTTCTCATCTTAGGGTCTTTGCGAGCTTTTTAGAGGAAAGTCGACTTGTCGCTAACTTCTGCTTGGCATCTGTTGCGTGTGTTCTCAGTCATGTCCGAGTCTGCGACCCTGCGGACTGGGCTCTGCGAAAAGTCCAGTTTTATCGAGAGCAGTGCTTCTGGAGAGGACTCTGGAACTTTGTGAAGTCCATTGTAGGGAGAGTTTGTGAAGGGAAAGGAAGAGTCTGTGTGTCTCTGAGACGGACAGATGGTCCAGCCAGTGTTGCCGCATCCAGTGAGTGTGGTCATGGGGCCTTCACTCCCGCCAGCTCAGGGGTGGGGGCTTTGGGAAGGTCCTGTTGGAGAAGCATGTGTGGAGTGTGGAGAGGCAAGAATGGAAGTGCAGATGGGGTGCCAGCTGGGGAGGTCCTGATGTGTTCAAGGGTGACCCTGGATTGTGATTACTGAAGTCTTGGCATCTAAGCGGTACAGCTGGGAGCACAGTGTCAAGGCTCCTTGACTGGGATGAGGCAGCATAGGGGAGGAGACAGTTCCAAAAGCTGGGAGAGACTGGAACACGGAAGGAAAGGTGCCAGGAAAGAACCAAGTGCCCCCCTCCCAGGAGACAGCAGGCTTCCACAAGGTGGGAGTAGGTGGTCTTCAAGCAGGGAGGGAAGTTTTGGGCCCAGGTGAATGGGGAAGTTGCGAAATTGGCAAAGTAGTTTCTTCTGAAGAAGAAGTCAAATCTTTTGCTGTAGAATGAAGTGGTGGAAAAGGTTCAGTCCTGTCTTTCATCAGTATCTGGCCAACATTGTGGCATTCCTATTCTATCTGAAGTGAAATTGGTTTATACATAATTCTTTGCTTGAAACGCACAGATCACTGTCTTCCTAGCAGAGATTGGTGTGACTGTCTCTGTCCTTGGAGCAAGCTGCCCGCCCACCACCTGTGCCTTGCGCCCTGAGGTGTCCCTCTGTGAGCCCTGGAGCGCTGGCCCCCATCGTGGGTGCTGTCGCCCTCACGCTTGGCTGCGCTCTGCGTCTTAGCAGGAGACTGTCGTGCAGTCCCAGCGGCCGCAGCCAGAATTGCCTTGTGCAATTGCTAAGGCGGGCTCTGTCACAAGACTCGAAAACGAAAGACGTAAAAAGACACTGAGAGTTTTTGTCTCTTTTCTACTTTGTTTGCCCCTTTTCCTATTATTTTCTTGATCTCCTAGAGTTTGTTTTCTTAAACTATCAAATGCATACACAGTCATTTTCCTTTCTGCTCTTCTGCTTGTCCTGTGATGTAAATGGGAACGTTCTGCAGTTTCCTGTATCTTTATATCTTTCCCCGTCACTCAACAGTGTATCTTTAGGAGGTTTGTGTTGGATCAGAGTTCTTTGTTCTTTTTTCACAGCTCTGCTGCATTGCATTATTTAGTAGTCCTCCTCTGATGGAACTTGAGGGCCGTTTTCAGTTTTGATATTCCAGTAATACTGTGGGTTTGGTTCTAGACCACTGCTATAAAGTGAATAATGTGGGGGAGTCGGTCACAGAAATCTTTTTATTTTTTAGTGCATGGAAGTTTTGTTCACACTCTTATCTATTACGTGTGCAATAACATTATGTCTAAAAAATATAACATATCTATCTTTTTTTCTTTTTTGCCTCGCTGTGTGGCATGCAGGGTCTTAATTTCCCAACCAGGGATCCAACCCAGGGCCCCTGCAGTGGAAGCATGGGGTTTTCACCAGCAGACTGTCAGGGAAGTCCCCCAACATATGTATCTTACTTAGTTAATAAATACATTAGCTAAAAATGCTGGCCATCACCTGAGCCTTCGAGCAGGGTGTAATCTTTTTGCATTTGTAACATCAGAGGTCACCAATGATCATAACAAATGTTATGAAAAGTTTTGAAATATTGTGAGAATTACCAAAATGTGACACAGAGACGAAAAGAAGCCGGTGCTTTTGGAAAATTGGCACCAGGAGACTTGCTTGACCCCCAGTTGCCTTGGACCCTCACTTTGTAGGAAACGCAGCATCTGCGAAGCACACGCACGTGAGACGTACCCGTGCAGACAGTGGTGTACAGCCTTCTGCACATGCTGTGTCTGCAGGATAGACTCCTCTCACACACGTGTCCTCTCACACACGTGGCTCTGCGCAGTGATTTCAGCCGCCTTACCTCTCATTGGCAAACAGTGACGTGTCCTCTTTCCCCACTGCCTCCTGAAATGATGTTACCAAATATTTGTATTTTTCTAATGTGTGAATAGAAAAATGACCTGTCAGTATAGTGTTTAACTAAAAGAGCTTGAACATCTATTTTATACATTGGTAAACCATTAAATTCCCTTTTGGCTGAGATGTTTACATTTTTCTGTCCAGTCTGTGGTGTTTATTTCTGTATTTGGAAGACTACTAAGTAGCCCTTTGTGATGGGAAGTGCAAATATTTTCCCTAGGTCTGTTGTTTTAGAAATAGTTTTGATTTTTAAATAGTCAGGTACATCATCATCTGTCAGAGCCAGGTCTCTCCCACTTTGTAAAGGATCTCGTCTTCTCTCCTGCCCCTCGTGGTCTGTGGAAGGTGTGGTCAGCTGTGCTCTCTGGGCCCGTCTGGAGAGCTGAATGACGGCCCCGTCACATGGACTGAGTGGGCCAGCAGCTTGTCTTCTCCACAGATCCGAGAGGTGGAAGGGCAGATTCGGGGACCCTTTCAGGGCCCACTCGAGGCAGGAGAGGCTCTCTGGATGACTCCTGAGTGCCTGTGGATTCCCCCCACTCCCCACACTGCAGTTTTTTTGTTTTTTGTTTTTTTAACCCTGTGGTTGAAAGGTTGGGTGGCCGGCGACATCGCAGTGCGTGGTCAGAGCTGTCTCTGACTCTGTGGCTGACGTCCTCGGGTGGAAGCTGGCCTCTGTGCGGGGGCTCGTGAAGTGTGGGTAGTGAGCAGCCTCAGCCCCACTCTGGGCCCTTCTCTCGCTGGTCTGTCTCTCCATCTCGGTAGAAGGGGCAGGAGTCCTGGGGAGCCCTGGGAGACCAGAATTTTCGGAGCCTGCTCTTGCTGAACCGGATCTGGTTGCTCGTGCCTGGGCGGGCAGGGCAGCCTGTGGGGCTGGGACCTGCACAGCCGTCCGGGCCGTGGAGGATGGCGCACCGTGTCCCTTCCCCTGGCCTTTCCCCGTCAGCTTCTCGTCAGTTTCTCGGCTTCTCTGTGCTGCACACGTTCAGTCTCGCAGAGCCTTTTCTTCTTTCTTCAGCCCTCACTTTGCCCAACCAGGTGTATCTACCCTTCCTGCCACCTTGGTACTGGCAGCTGGGTGGTGCCCTTGGCGCTCAGGCTCTTCAAAGCTTTCTGCTGGGCTTTGCCCTTCTTTCCTTGGTGGCTCTTCTCGGGCAGGCGTAGGGCTGGGCAGTGCCCTTCTTGGTGTAGATCCTGAGGACCTACAGAATATCCTCACATGCTGGAGCAAAGGCCGCCTGCGGCTTCAGGTCAGAGGTGTCCAGGAGGCCCTGCCTTGGGCTGGGCTGCCATGGCCCTGGGCTCCACTCTCCTGCTATTTTATGAGGTGGGTTTTCACCTCCTGTTGAGATTCTCTGTGTTCATCTGTGAACTAAGCTTTACTCTAGGTCTCTGTGCCTGTTTCAATTACCAGAGCATGAGCAACTTGAGCGATTTTCAGCAGGATTTTTGGTGATAAATCTCAGTTGTGGTGGTCTTGATACTCAGCTGACCGATTGTGAACCCGTGGCTGCAGTGAGGGGCCAGGGCGAGCACACAGGTCAGCCTGAGGCCGTGGGCCCACAGCCCAGGCCAGTCCTCGTGCGTTCTCTGCTCTGCCCCTAGATCCATGTACCCTGGCTTTTCTGTTTTGCCAGCATCCCAGCGTGGACAGTGCCCCCTCCCTACAGCCCTCGGCCACCTTCTCAACGGCAGCAACTTCCGCCTCGAGCGCCGTGTCCTCAGGGCTCAGCTTGCCGAGCGGCATGAACACAGTCAACAGCCTGTGCCTGGGCAGTGCCCCCGGGAGTGCCCCCAGCAGTGGTGCCAGGGCTGCGCCTTTGATGACCTCAGGTGTGTCCCCGTGGCCTGGCCAGCCCCCTCCCCCAATCAAGAGTGTAGCCTGGCTTCCTGGGAGGCGGCCCTGGTGGCTAGGCCTGGGGGTTCACGGGAACTGAACACCCACAGCTCCGTCCGGCTGTGCCCCTGCGGGCTTGTCCTCTGTCCCACTGACCTCCTGAGGCCTGGTTCTTCCAGAGCTGGGATTGGGGTGGGGGCCAGATCCTGGCTGGTGGTGAACTCAGTTTTGCGGGGGAGGATGCTCCCTGGGCAGGATTCCCGGCAGCCTTTCTGCTTGGAGCGCCCCATTCTTTCCTGTCCTCACTCATCCCTGCAGCCGCGGTGACAGGGCAGCTCTCCTGGGCTGCTCCTGGTCACTTCGTGTGACTGCCCGTCAGCCAGACCTGGACAGGCTGTGTGGGCCCAGCCGACTGTGGTTTCCTAGCAGCTCACCCACTGCGGTCCAGCCTTTCCCTGTCCTGGGGCTGCCCAGTCTGCTGCGTTCTGCTAAGCCCCTGTAGCTGAGGAACTGTACTCGTGTGGGGCCGCGTCACTCCATTTGATCTTTGCCTCTCCAGGCAAAGCGCCCCCCAACCTGCCCCAGGGGGCGCCGCCCCTGCTGCACAGCCAGTACCTCGTGGGCCCCGGAGGACTGCTCCCTGCCTACCCGGTGAGCGCACCCAGGCCTCCTGGCCCCCCGGCTCCCCTCCGCCCCGCTGGCCTCGGGGGGTCTTGAGTTGCCTCTGCTCCCCCTGAGGCCAGCTCTGCCCTCAGACCCTGGGCCTTTCTCCAGCTGCACTCAGTCAGGGTGGGGGTCTGCCCACAGCGGCTCAGCCCTATCTGCTCCTGCACGTGTCCTCCGCCCCCAGCCTTGTTTTGGCCCCACGTGGGCCTGGGCTCCGCAGGGGTGGCGTGTGGTCTCTGACAGCTTTTGTGTCCTCATGCAGATCTACGGCTATGACGAGCTCCAGATGCTGCAGTCACGGCTGCCAGTGGTGAGTGGGGTTTGGGAGAGGCTGGGGGGCTTCAGGCTCTTAGTCTCATGCTTCCCACCCACTGTCTGGCCTTCAGGACATCTCGCCTGAGGACTCCCTCCGCACTGCAGCCGGGAAAGCTGCTGTGACGGTGCTGCCTGGTGAGGCTGTAGCCTGGGAACCTTGAAGTTCTCTGGGACCTGGGGCCCCGGGAGGCAGTGCCTCTAGCAAATGTGGGTCCTTCTCTTTCCTTAAACCTCCCCCCATTAAAAAACAAAACAATCGACCAGGACATGGGGTTACTTGCCTGCCCCTAGGCTTTTTATTAAGTCCTGTCCTTCAAAGTGCCGTCTAGTGTCTAGCTTCTGAAGTGGCCATTGGTGATGGCAGCGTTGTTCTTTGGAGTGAGTGGCTGGAACAGACAGTCCTGAAGGGCCCTTCCGGGTCTAGCCTGCCATCTGTTTGTAAGATTGCTGGCCCTGGAACCTCTGATTGCTGCAGCCTCACTCTGAGGTCAGTGTTGCCTGTCCGTTTCGGCCCTTGCTCCCGGGATGAGGCGCTGGGCCCTCTCTGGGATGGCCGCGTGAACAGGACGCAGTGCAGGAGTGTCCACACGGAGGCGTGCGCCCTGATGGGCAGCCTGCATGCCCCTGTCCTGCCGCTCCCTTCTCAGTTTGCTGTTTAGCAGACTCCTGATCATTTTCAGCAGTCTGGGGCATCTGTCACATTGTCAGGGAGTAATAGCTATTTGGACACTGATGTCAGCTCGGTTGGGCACGGGCTTTCCTTTTCCCCAAGTGAAGGTGCGGTGTCCTTCGTCAGACTGAAGACTGGAGTGGAACCCCCCCACCGACACTCGTGCAGGGCAGCGTGGTGGCCTCCACAAGTAGTGTTGCCCGCGCTGGGCTGACCACAGAGAGTCCAGTGGCTGAAGCTTGTTTCTCTTGGGAGACTGTCTCATCTGCTGGGGTATTTCCGGAGGCTTGTAGCTGGGCTGCTCTTCCCCAGTGTGCAAACCAGCAGCCACTGCAAACCCCCACTACTGCCCGAGGGCCTGTGGGGCTTTCTGCCTGCATCCCCAAGGGCCCAGAAAGGTATTGAGGATGTGCTGGCAGATTTCTATGGTGTAAAACAGAACTCAAGAGTTTCTGGGGCTGCCTTAAGCCCTGGGGCTTTGCAGGGAACCCAGGAAACGTGGCCTGAGTCCTCCTGGCACTCAGGAAACCTCGCACCCCAGGGCCTCAGGGATGGAACGTGGGAGCTGGTTCTGAAAGACAAGTCTGTGTGTGGTGCTGGTCGGGCCCTCAGAGTGACCTGGTGGGATTCCAGGCCCGGGGGCCGTCCTGCTTCATACTCCGTTCATCTTTTTGTGCGTTAGAGGAAGTCACTTGTGAGCCTGTCTTTCGAGACAGAGATTTCTTTCATTTTCCCTTGTGGTCGGTCATTTCCTAGCCTCTGGTACGTTTGTGCTCGTTCCCACCTTTGCGTTTTCTTCCGTGAAAGAGCACCCCCTCCTGGGTTTCCCGCGGGCCTGTCCCCACTTGAATCCCACCAGCTGTGCTTTCCTAGCTCCCCCTCCTCGCGTGCATTTCATGTCACAGGTGGATGCTGGTGAGGGTCACGGGCCAAATGAATTCCAGTGCCTTCTCCAGTGAGAGGGACTCTAAGGGGCAGCTAGGAAAGTTACCTGGACAAGTAGAAACCTGAGGAGGAGGAGGAGCCTCAAGGGTTTAACAGATCAGGGCAGCAATTACAGGCAGGCACACGTCAGTCCTGAGCTAGGAGAGACCAGCCCTGACAGCCCTGACACTGCACAAGAGCTGGGAGAAGTGTGCGCGGAAGTGAGAGACAGTGGAGCCCTGTGGAGAAGGGGAGGTCTGCCCTGACCCTTACCACCCAGGCTTTGCCAGTCCTAACCTGGGGCCTCTGAGCCGAGGGAAAGCCCTCCTGCTTTCCTCGTGGGCAGCAGTTTCCCGGAAAAGCACCCACACCCTCCTCTGGATCCACTTTGGTTTCACTGCCAGGAAATCTCCCAAGAAATCCATAGCATCTTCAGCCCAGGATCATTGTGTGACTGGGATCCAGCGGCTCTGCCGGGGAAGGCTGAGGGATTGCTCGGGCGTCTACATGCTGTGTGGCGGCCACAACTCTGAAGGGCATCATGTGTTTTGAATTTTCTGAGTGCTGCCCTCTGGTGGTGGGCCTGTGAGTCCCACAGCCCAGTCAGGAATGTGGCCTCCCCTGGAGCACCCAGCTGCCTGTGGGGCCTCTGTCCTAGGAGTGGGTGAGGCCATTCTGCTGACCGAGTCTCTGGTCTCTCCTAGGATTACTATGGGATCCCTTTCGCTACACCCCCAGCCCTTGCCAGTCGAGATGGGAGCCTCACCAGTAACCCATATTCAGGTTAGTCGTCTTCAGGGGGTTAGGAGTAGGGGCTGCTCAAAGGACTGGCCTGTGGCCCATCCCAGGAGCCTGGAAACAAACGGAAGGGCTGCAGAGACCTGCCAGCTTCCTGTTGTTGAGCCAGCAGCCAGCCCTGTTCTATCTGCAGGGGCCTTTTTCTCCTGCTGGGATGCGGGGTGGGGACTGCATCAGTGCCCCTGTTCCCCTAGGTGATGTCACCAAGTTCGGCCGAGGTGACTCTGCGTCCCCCGCACCGCCCACCACCCTGGCTCAGCCCCAGCAGAGCCAGTCCCAGGCCCACCACGCGGCTCAGCAGCCCTTCCTGAACCCCGCCCTGCCGCCCGGCTACAGCTACACCGGCCTCCCCTACTACACGGGCCTGCCCGGTGCCTTCCAGTACGGGCCCGCCATGTTTGTGAGTACCGGGGGGCTGGCCTCCCGCTCCGGGGGCAGCAGGCAGGGGGGCAGGGCCCCACTCGGGCTCACCGACCTTGAGAGTGGGTCCAGGCCGGGGGCGAGGTTCCTGTGTCACCTGCTTGGAGACCTGGCGGGCGTGGCCCTGGTGGTTGTGC
Source organism: Cervus canadensis (assembly GCF_019320065.1). Lineage (NCBI taxonomy): Eukaryota > Metazoa > Chordata > Mammalia > Artiodactyla > Cervidae > Cervus > Cervus canadensis. Next base: position 8,952,486 of record NC_057415.1, on the reverse strand, counting down.
CGGCCTGCTGCCCTCGCTCTCCTCCGCACTAAGGCCTGTCCTGCTTGACCCTCCCCAGGTGCCCCCGGCCTCAGCCAAGCAGCACGGGGTGAGCCTCAGCACCGCCGCCACGCCCTTCCAGCAGGCCAGCGGATACGGCCAGCACAGCTACAGCACCGGTGAGGGGTGCTCCCCGCCCGGAGAGGCGTGGGCAGGCCGGGCTCACCACGCTCACGCGCCTCTGGTCCCCTCCACGCTAGGTTATGACGACCTGACCCCGGGCACCGCAGCGGGAGACTACAGCAAGGGTGGCTATGGTGGATCATCCCAGACGCAGAACAAGGCTGCAGGCTCTGGGCCTGGCAAAGGTAGCCTCACCCCCTTCCGTCCAGGATTGAGGCCCAGAGCAGTTGTCTCCCACCCTGACTCCTTCTCAGGCGAGGCCACCCCAGAGGGCCCCTGGAGGTGGGGGAGACCGGAGCTGGGCCTGGCTGCTGTGGGAACTGCCCGCCGCTTTTCCTTCCAGGAGTGTCGGCGACTTCAAGCACCTCCGGCCTCCCTGATATGACTGGGTCTGTCTACAACAAGACTCAGGTGAGGGAGGCCTGGCGCTGGGGGGCCAGGCTGGGGCACATGCCACCCAGCCGGCCCTCACTGTTGTCTCTCTGCCCTGCAGACGTTTGACAAGCAGGGATTCCATGCAGGGACTCCACCCCCGTTCAGCCTGCCCTCGGCCTTGGGCTCCACCGGGCCCCTGGGCCCTGGAGCGGCGCCCGGGTACGCACCCCCACCGTTCCTGCACATCCTGCCCGCCCACCAGCAGCCTCCCTCACAGCTGCTGCACCACCACCTCCCGCAGGACGCGCAGGTGAGCTGGTGGAGGCGGCAGCCGCCCGGCCCTGCGCACCCAGGTGGGGGGTGATGGTCCGCTCCAGCCCTGACTGCCTTCTCTCCTCCTCAGAGCGGCTCCAGCCAGCGCAACCAGCCCAGCTCCCTGCAGCCCAAGTCGCAAGCCTCCAAACCTGCCTACGGCAACTCTCCATACTGGACAAACTGAACCCTGAAGTGGGGTGGGCTGGGTGGGCTTCCCCTGGGCAGGAGAAAACACATGGAGCCCATTTCTCTGGGAGCCCGGCGCCCTCTCCTCGAATTCCTGAGACATGTAACTGTGTCAGCCGAGCCTCTGTGGGGGAGCCTGCCTCCCAGACTCGCTGTTGTATGTAATGTATTTATGTATGTATTTGTAAATGTGATCCAAGTCCTGGGGGACTGGGGAGCAGCTGCCCCTCTCCCCACTGAAGCCCCCTCCCCTCTGCCTCAGGCCTTCTCCATAGCCGCCCGCACGGGCAGTGCTGGAGGGGCTGCCTTAGGGCAGTTGGGGTACCAGGGTCAGGTACCAATGAAGAATCACGACTTATCTCGCCTCCTTGTAAACCTATTTGAGTTTCTGTCCCTGTGTAATTACTTTCTCCCTCACTTTTTGAGAAACTGGTCCTTTTGTCATTTGTCATGTTCCCCTCCCTCCAAATCTTGATCTGGGAATAGCAGAGATACATCCCCCACCCAACATGAAAGTGGCACCTGTTTGTCTCCATAGAGAGCAGAGGCGTCTGGTCTTGTCCCCAGACTTGCCTTCCTCTGGCTGACCATTCTTAATTCTGAATTTGCGCTCAGATATTCAGCCAGTCAGCTCCCCCCATTGAAAAAAAATCAGATATGCTTTCATTTCGGTGAGAGCACATCTTCAGCAAAGGCTCCTCTATTCCAGTTGTCCTGAACCAGGAGGGCGACTATTTCGGAGGTTTTCTCTTTTGCCCAAACTCCACCTAATAAAGTTCTGAGAGCATGCTTGGTCTCTTGTATGGTGTGACTGAAGGAGGGCTCAGGGCAGAGGTGTCTTCATTACAGCGCCAGGTACCCGGGACTTCACAGGGTTGAAGCATAACTCCTGTCTTCTGGTAATAGGTCATCAGGGCTTCAGTGGGTATTTGGGTATTCTTTGTTTTGCTGGGCCCTTCTCTTGCCCCCAGTCAGCATCCAGGGAGACAGGAAAGGTAAAGGATACAGCTGACAAGGTAGCTAACCCCACCCCCACCCCCGACATCGCACAGACATCGTCCATTACCTTTGCTTTTCTTCCAGCTCTGTAACAGACCTAGGGGACAAGCAGGGTAATTTCTTTTCCAACCAAAGGTAAGAGCTGAGAACACAGTTCTAGGCCTGTGAGAGAGTTTAAGTTTGAATAGTTAAACTCTCTGTCCTTTGCTTTTCATCAGCCAAATGCCATCTTAACCGATAGCTCTAACGTGAGTCAAGGTGCTGTGAAGTAGGTAAGTGGGTCCTGGGCTAAATTGCTCTAGAAGGTCCCAAGGAACTATTCATCTGAGGCCAGGATTCTGACTTCCCTTAAGCTCCTCCCTCTTGATTCCAGGCCACCAGGGCAGAAGGAACTAGGGCCATAAAACTATCCATGTGTCTTGCCAGGAGGCAAATCTCCATGCTTGTTAGGCACAGATGTAGTTCAACCTGGCAGCTAGTTCAGGGCCCTGAGGTGTTGCCCAGAGCATTACATTATAGCCTCTCGCTTCAGGTCAACATGCTGGACGGAACCAGCCCAGGGGCACAGTCCTCATACGGAACCAGCCCAGGGGCACAGTCCTCATTTTCGCTGCTTTTGACCTCTAAAATCAACAGTCATTCATCAGATATGTTGAGCGCTGCTGGCTGGCTTAAAAAAAGGTTAAGTGTCCACAACTTAACTATCATGGCACCTACTGCCTCCTAATCACTGATTTAACAGCAGGAAGTTAAGATAAGTGACAAGAAAAACAAAACACTTGCCTAAGGAGGGCAGTGGCGCACCCGCCCATCAGTCCACTGACCTACTTGTACCAGCAGATTGTGCCCTATTTCAGAATTAAGGTTAACAAACGGCTTTGTCTTTAGTAACCTTTCTTGAACTGGTAAGGATTTGGTTTTTTAATTTTTCAGCTGAGTCCTGTGTATAATCTGGGAACATAGGAAGTATTAAGACCACCTTTTAACACACAAGAAAAGGGTCATTCCATGGGGAAGTAGCAATACAGGTATATTTTATTTCACATTTTATTAGTAGACAGATGGGCAGAAAAAGACAAAAATAAACCACTAAAGGGGAAATTGAACACAAAATGCATCAGATAATCTTTTCTCATAAGTTAAACTGAAGAAAAACATCTACAATTTCAGCTAAGAAAACTATTAAAGTCAGGTGTGTCCTGCTGGTTTCAGAAGAGTTGAAAATTGCATCTGAATCTTTGTAAATGTAAACCTTTTTTTTTTAAAATCAGGATGGGGGTGGGGTGGGGTGGAGGGTTAATTTTCAGTGGAGAACTACACCTTTTCCCCTTCAATCACTTACTATGTATTTTCCAAACATAAGGAAACCAGCAAATAAAGAAGCAAGTAATTACCGGGAAAGGAGAAGGGACTACAAAAGTTTGGCTAACAGAAAAGAACTCTGGAATGATGTGAAATGAAAGTGGGGAAGACTGTGAGAAGCAACAACAAAATCACAATGATACACTTTGTCCACCCAGCCTCAAAATACACAGACCTGAAGAGCATCCAGAGGCCTCCGCTAGAATCTGAAGGAACCTCAAATTTGCAGGGTGGTTTCTGAATTCGTGTTGCACCAAACAGCACAACTGTACTCACAAGGTTGTGGCCTGAGCCTAAGATCACGCCCCAAAGCAATCACGTGCTCAAGGTCTCCTGTGGTTTGTGTTCTCAGGACAGAGCTCTGGAACCAGCCTGGGTTTTTTACAAGTCAGAGCTATCCGAACGTCCACCTTCTAACAATTCTAGCAAATCAACACACACCCCAGTCTTCTGGAATTGATTGTACTCTCATCAGAGGCAAAACTAAACTAGCCCTCAAAAGTAAAACCCCAAAGGGCTGAGAGGTACAGCCTCCACCTGGCTCTCTGGCTCCCCGAGTCAATGTGCAACAGAGGCCACAGGGCCTAATGGGACAGCACCTCCCACAACGCCGAAGTGTCTGGCCTGCCCTGGGAGAGAAATGCTTCAGCAGGAAGGGGAAAGGCTTAGTTTTAGGGTTCCAAGAGTAAGACCAAGCTATTGGCTGTAAACGTGGGGTGTGTGTGTTTATCTAGTAGTGGAGGATGAGAGTACATGTGGGGCATAAAAAGCTAGTTTCAACATCACTGTTACATCACAGGAGAGCTGCTTTGTTTTCTGAATCTGACCACAGTTGTTGATTCAGAGGTGCAGGTAGCCCCATGGAGTTTGGACAGATTCTGGGACCAGGCTCAATATTGTCCCATATGAACCTTAGCACGTTTAACATTCCCGATTTAATACTAGACCAAACCTAAGATTCCAAAGAGGGCTGCTGGGAATCAGTCAGCAAATGTTTGGAGAGTCTGAAGAGCGAATGAAAACCCTGAGATCAGAAAGGAAGGAGGAACTAAGGACCTAAGCATCACTTACTCTGTCCTAGGATCCATCCTACCCCTGTCCCTCATCAACCCTTTCGTTCTTTCTGAGCTGTACGATCTGAAGAAAAGGAGTTGATGCTAGCGCACAGGGATCTGAAGTAAGTTTATAGCGGTATTTTTCCCAATGAAAGAACACTGCCCTCTTATGCACTGGCCCGCCCCCACAAGAAACAAAAATCATCGCCACGTACAGAAGTCCCTGGTTGGTGAAGGCTGATGGAACTTGATATTGATTGAAGTAACACACGATCGGCACAGGGGAAATCAAAGCTGCAGCAATTGTGTGGCAGAAAGATCTAGTGTTGCCTGGACACTGCCTGCAGCCAACTCCCCTGGCCCTGCCAAAAGAGACAAAGCAGCTCAGGGGAAAGCTCCATGCACAACTTCTGCTTCCACTCCGCAGCCCGAGTACATCAAAAGGAGAGAAGTCGGGGTCACATCCAGTGAGCAAAGCAGGAACCAGTCACTCAGGTCTTACATATATCCACAGTTACCACTATCAGTATAAGCAGCTCAATGAGAACCAAAATCTTAAACACATGCACCTAGTATTAATACTGAGTAATTAAAACCTCGCTACTTAAAAAAAATGCTCGTGAGAGTGTATCTTTCAGGGAAAGGCCATGTTACATATATGAAACAGATGTTTTCTCTCCCAACAGTGGTCACCAGCAGTTTGACTTTCTCCCAGCAGCATCAACCAAAACTGGCATAGTGATTTTAAATCTTTGTTCCCATCACTAAGTCTCCACACACTCACGCTAATCCCCCCACTCTCTCTCCACTCCCTGGGGGGCAAAATTAACTCTGCCTTCAAAATAAATAGCAATCAGTTCTATGTAAAGTATGAATATTTATTTCAGGCTTTAGATCCCAATCAATTTCAAAAAACAAAATCTGATTCCTCTCTTCCACGTGAGGCTGAACAGTTCTGTGCCCTTAGGAACATGTCTCATCAGGTTCAGAACAAAGTCCCTGATGCCCACTGTACCCCAGCCTTAAGAAACAAAACTCACCACCATGGGGCTGAACAAATGCACACACACGTAAATGAGCAGCTAAACCTTGGCAAATCTGCTTTAAAAAAAAAAAAGTTTTGTTTTCTGGGGGTTTTGTGGTGGCTTTCTTTTGCTACCCAGCATATGCAGCACTTGTGAACTCCCAATGGGTTCCCAGCTTTAAACACATTAAACGTCTTGGTGAAAGACTAATTCTTCAAGAATCTAAAAACAGACCAAACGTGTTTTGCTGTGAACGCTTTGTAGAGACGAAGTGAGGCAGGAGTTTGGATTTAAAGAAAGGAAAAAAAAAAAAAAATTCAATACAGTGATGGAAGGGTAAAGAATGCAAGAATTCAGACATTCTGTGGAGGATTACTTTCTCTCCATTAAGAGGTCCATAAAAAGGAGCGAACTGAGATCCATAAGGGGAGTCAGCAGGAGCCGTGTTTGTTTTCCCCACCCCCGTGATAGCTTTTTGCCGAGGGGCCACTGCTAGGTCCCCACTTGCTCCCCTCCCTTTGGCCTGAGACGGCAGGGCAGTACAGGGGCCTTGAAGGAGCACGTCACGACTCCTCGTTTCCAGAATCGTCATCATCATAACAGTCGGCATCTTCCTCCTCCTCATCTTCATCGTCGATGTCGTCGTCATACAAGTCGTCATAAAGCAAATCTGAGCTGTTGTCATTGGAAGGCACTTTAGTTTTGATGCAGTATTCCGCCAGGGTCGTAGGGACCTTCACTCCATCCTTTTCTGCTTCGGCTTTAGTGGCTGACACCTGTTTCCTGAAGAGAGGATAGTTTATGTAAGTCTCTGGAAAATGGTTTTATAATTGGCCAAAATAATCTAAAAATCTTTGTGACTTGGGTTTTTGAACTTTAGAACCTATCTACTTAAAAGGATCTTTAACAAATACCCTCTACTACACCAAAAGTTCTAGCCCATCAGGTACCCGTCTGAAGGACACTTAATAATGACCCTTCTGAAGGGTGTTCGAAGCCATGGATCTCAAATATTGGTTAGCTGGAAATCACCTCACATTTTTTTTCCCCAGTTGGTCCCACACTAACCTAGAATGCAGGCCCCAACAACTCAATAATCTTCCTACTCGGAGTAAAATCCAAATATCTCATGTTGAATTCAAAGTCTTGCATGACCCACCTGCCTACCACTTCACTGCTTTCTCCAATTCCAAAACATTCAGGCCACTCTGGGCTATTTTTTGGTACCTTCAAACACACCTAGTTTTTCTGTGTGGATCAGTTGTTCTGCCCCACACATATGAACTTACGAACGTCTGTCACCTGAGAGGAGGCCTGTTCTGACAGAAAGGAGCCATCTTGTCAACCCCTCATGTTATCCTACTTCCTCCCTTGTTCCCTCTTCTGTCATTTTCACCCCGAATGTGAGCAAAGACCTTGTCTATCTTAGTTAATTCTATTCCCCTGCTGCTAGAACACTGTCTGTCATACACAGTTGTGCAACAAATACTGATTGTATGAATGCATGAAGGTTGTTCCCTTCAACAAGTATGAAAATTTGATCCCTCCAGGGGTTACAGAAACTGAACTTAAAGCATCAAACCACTATTCTCCCCGTCTTCCTTTTAATTAGACTTCTCTCAGTTGATCTTGCTGCCTTGCATGCTGGTGTTGAGGCTTTCAGGCTTGAATCTCTCTTCTCACAACCTTCTCCTGGGACCACCTTATCCATTCCCGTGGTTCTAACCCTTCATACTGACAGCACTCAAATCATCAGGGCCCAGCCTGGACCTCTCTTCTGAGCCCTATACCCTTCTCCATCCTGACGGAATCCTAACGCAGCAAGTCTTCATCTGTCTGGCCTGTCGCCGTCCACCTCCATGGCCAGCTTCTCCCATCTTTCTTCTCTCAGCTCCTTACTTCAAAGTCCTAAATATTTTCAAATCTGTTTTCTCATTCTTGTTTGTCACTCCGTCAGTTTTGTCTTCATCGCAGCCTCCTCAGATCTCAGCTAGTCTCCTGGTCAATCACTTTCCTTTGGAACTCAATTAGGATTATCCTTTCAAACAAAATCTTTAAGTGACACTCTGTCACCTCCTTCTGACTTCACTGTCTTGTAAGACCTGATGCCTTTCTTAATTTCCCATCAATTCTCAAATTAGAATTTACGATTCTCTTGACATGTCATGCTGTTATACACCTGTGTTTTAGTAAACATGTTTCTCCCTCTCTCTGAAAAATTCTAGGTTATGACGCATTCTCTCTACTAGGAACATATTATATATTCCTTGCACTGTATCTTGTTTATGGTTCTGTAGTTGCACTTATCATATTACACAGTCATTTGTTTGTTTACAAACAGAAGTATGAATTCCCTTAAGGAAAAAGATTGTGCCTGACATCCAACCTTCTCGTGAACATCAGAATTCCGTCTGACACTTTTATGAAGAATTCCCATTTTCCAATCCTCAATCCACTTCCACATTCAACTTCTTACTACTTAAACTAGTTATCTTCAATCTTTGGTATAAACCAGTCACCTAAGTGGCTGGTAAAAACAAAATACAGATGCCCAGATTCTATCCTTGCAATTTCATCAAATGACTGTGGAACAGAGAGAGGGTCTGAAGGTGATTTACAGACAACTTATTCAGCTGTCAGATGACATGCATTAAAAGAAAAAAAAAAAAAAAAAATCACATGGTATTGTGCCAACTAGATTTATAGACAGGGACTTTTTAAATAAATTCTAGTGCTTACTAAAATTCCTACACACAGAATGGGCTGGAATTGTCCCTGGGACTCTACCAATCCTTAAGTCCTGTTAGGAAAACCTTTTATTCTATGCAGGATATAACTAGAAATGAATGGCTGAGCCTAATACCATCTACCTTTTTTTTTTCCTTCTACAGATGGGAAAATTAAAGACCCTCAAAAGTTAACTGATAGGGGCTTCCCTGGTGGTCTAGCAGCTAAGACTCCACACTTTCAGTGCGGGCGACGTGGGTTTGATCCCTGGTTTGGGAACTAAGATCCCACAGGCTGCAACTAAAGATCCCGCATGCCATAACTAAGACCCGGAGCAGTTAAATAAATATATACGTATATTTATAATATATATATTTATATACTTATATTATTATAAATTTATATATATTATTATATATTATATAAAATTATATATATATATGTATAAAAAGTTAACCAATAAAAGGCATGGCAGAGCTAGGAGTATACTCCAAGTCTCCTGATTCTTACTCCATTCTGTTAAATCATGTACTACATACAGTTGTTGATAATGATTGTACGGTAAGGGAGTTAGAGAAGGCGAGGATGATCCTTGGAAGAAGTTGCTGTGGTTAAAAACGTCAATAATTTACAGGATTTCACTAATAAAAATATGAAAACAAAAATATCTGGAATACCTTGGGTGTTTGCTACACTTAAAGGACATGTTGAAAGCCTAAAACAGTGTCCCTAAACTGATCAGGAGGAAGAGTTTGCAAACTCAACTAGTCAGAACATGGAAGTTCTGGAAATCAGATCTGCTGCTTTCTCAAAAGCCAGTATCATTAGGCTCAGGCACAAACCTCTTCCCAAACAATAAATCTAATTGGCAGACACAGAGTCGACATTTAAGTTCAATTTAAGCCCCTGGTTCCAGGATATACTTTGATTCTGTATGAAGACTTGGAGCAAACAGAAGACAAAACGAAGCGCCTTACCTGATGATTTCAGCATATTCTTTGTCTTTTCCTTTACTGTCCCTCCACTTCCTGAACATAACCGAGGCGTCCACATTGGCTGGGGAGAAGGTGTTGGGCTCATTAAGCAATGAGATTACACTTAACAGGATAGTCCTAGGAACAGGAAGAAAGGGTCAGCTATGAATATTCACATTCACAGCATTCAAAGGTTTTTGTTTTAAATTTAAGACTATAATATTTGAGGCTTTAGGGGAGTATCAAAATTTTGTTTCCAGTACTGGTTAGACTAGGAATAAGTTAGTAAGTTGCTATCTGGGAGACAACACAGAGGGAATCTGAGTTTAGCATGAAGGTTGGTTTGTAGGCCAAAATATGAATTCTGTAGAAGGTACTGTCTTAACTGGCAACATGTTCCAATCTACAAAAATCGGACATCTGGAAGCTTTTCAAATAACATTTTAAAAATGAAGTTTTTTTTTAAGGTTTAAATTTTTTTTTTAATTGCAATGTCTTACTTTTTAAATGCCATACAGTTTTTATATGGGTATGTGTATATATATATATTTTAATTTTTACAATGTTATGTTGGTTTCTGCCATACAATGAACACAAATCAGCCACAATTTTACATACACTCCCTCCCTCCCGAGCTCCCTCCCCTCCCTCCACCTCCCCTTCTAGGTCATCACAGAAGGCCACACCGGGCTTCCTGTGCTACAGAGCAACTTCTCACCAGCTGTCCGTCTTACGCCTGATAGTGTATATAGGTTGATGCTAATTTCTCCATTAGTCTCACTCTCCCCCGCCCCTACTGTGTCCAAAAGTCCACTCTACATCTGCGTCTCCATTCCTTCCCTGCAAATAGGTTCATCATCGTTTTTCTAGATTCCATATATGTGTTAATGCTATATTTTTTTTTTCTTTCTGACTTACTTCACTCTGTATAACAGGCTCTAGGTTATAGAACTAACTCAAATTCATTCAGTCATGGCTGAGTAATATTCCTTTGTATATCTGACACACCGCTTCGTTATCCATTCACCTGTCGATGGACATCTGTTGCTTCCGTGTCCTGGCTACTGTAAACAGAGCTGCTATGAACACTCAGGTACATGTGTCTTTTTCAATTATGGTTTTCTCGGGGCAGGGCTGGGGGGTATATACCCAGCAGGGGGGTTGCTGGGTCATATGGTAGATCTATTCCTAGTTTTTTAAGGAATCTCCAAGCCGTTCTCCATAATGGCTGTATCATTTTACATTTCCACCAACAGTATAGGAGGTTCCCTTTTCTCTACATTCTCTTCAGCATTTCCTGTTTGTAAATTTTTAGATGATGGCCAATCTGACTGGTATGAGGTGAGACCTCATTGTAGTTTTGATTTGCATTTCTCTAATAATTAGTGATGCTGAACATCTTTTCATATGTTTATTGGCCATCTATATATCTTCTTTGGAGAAATGTTTAGGTCTGCCGATTTTTTGATTGGGCTGTTTGTTTTCCTAATGTTGAGCTGCATGAGCTGCTTATATATTCTGGAGATTAATCCTTTGTCAGTTATTTCATTTGCAATATTTTTCTCCCATTCTGAAAGTTGCCTTTTAATCTTGTTTACTGTTTCCTTTGTTGTGCAAAGGCTTTTAAGTTTAATCAGGCCCCATTTGTTTATTTTTGTTTTTATTTCCATTACTCTAGTCAAGTGCAAAAGGAAAAAGCAGAAGCAAAAAATACTTAACTTGAAGGCAATCTTTTCATGGCAGAGGGTAAAAATGATGCTAAACTCCATATATCTAATTTGTATCATGGCTGCTTAGAAGATCTGAAAACCAGTATTACACACAAATGCATTTCTTTTCCATACTTCTAAGGGAAGCAAGGAAGAGTTAAGCAGGAGAATGGAGAAAAAGCAACAGCCTTAACATGGAAGAACTAATTTCGTAATAATAGAAATCTTATTCAAAAATACTTACTAAGCACTTACTATTGTACCAGAGGCACTAAGTGAGATGCTGAATGTACAACTGTCAGCGAGTTAGATGCCACCCCTGATCTCTTAGGGTTCAGAAATTCTGTGAAAAATTTTCATCCACAGATAAAACTAGATACCTTAATTACAGGGAATGAAGTTTCTGTTAGATAAAATAAACTCAGTAAGATCCAAAAATGTCTGAAATAGTTCTCATGCTTTTTTCTCCCCTAAAAGCTATGTGCATGAAGTTAAGAAGAAACATGGGATGAAAAATTAAATTTCTCTACCTTTTCTCATTGGTGCGAGGTTACAGATTGTGTTGTTGCAAAATAGCCTTTTGCTCCTGACTCCAAGCAAAAAATAAAGGGAGGGAACCGGGCAATTAGATGTTTGATTTGATGAAACCTTTTCCTTAAAAGGGTAAAGAGTTTCTGTTACGTGATTATACAAGATTACCACAAAGGCACTTTCAAAGAAAACTTTCCCATCTAGTTAAAATCCATTTATCACATATATTAATATGTGATACCCCCTTGTCTATTACCCCCCCCTTTCTAATACCCCCCCTTTCTATTAGGTTAACTCCTTGTAACTCCCACCCCCATCCTTCTGGATTTCTTCAGTAGTTACAGTAAGAAGATTCAAAGAAACTCATCATTGCCAAAAATGGGAAATGGACTGACAATATCCTAGAAGCAAAAGAAAAATATGTGTAGAAAATTCTGTAAGGATTGTTTCAGAAGAAAACATATACAAATCTGTTTGAAAAATAAGCAGAATAAGGACAAACTTTGGTATAGATTAATGGTCCTAATCAGTACTGTATCTTCACAACTTTCTGTGATGATGGAAACATACAATCTGTGTTATCCAATGTAACAGTGGCTACTGGACAACACAGGTCCAGATGAATTATATTAACAGAATTAGGAGACTTTTCCCAGGAGTGCTCACCAAGTAGATTTTTTATATGTTGCAATGTAAATACCATATTGAAACACCAAATTGGAAAGTACAATTTTAAAAAATAGTAAATCATCCATTTCTATGAAAAGAAAATCACTTCCAGTACCATATATTCCCTAAATTGAAATCCATGATGCTTTCAGAAGCATCAGGCACTAACTACAGTAGACTGTGATAATATTTGTCAGTAACAGTTATTAACCCAGCATGTTTTCACTTCCTCCCTTTGTCTGGAGAGCAGAAATCATTTGGGGGGGGGGGGTACATGGAATCCATGCCACTGGTTCAGATGGGGTTAATCTTCTTCATCTAGTACACCTTTAAACAACAACGCCACACCTTCATAAAAACAACCTACCCACCCACAGCAGTGGACACATAACCAAGTGCTGGCAAAGGACTCAACACTGACAAAGAATTCTGATGCAGTTCCATTTGCAATATCCTACTCAAAACTTCCCAACCAGTATGTTACGACTGGGTTACAGAAAAGTTGTATGTGACTCCCCTCAGGCAGACAGGTGGGGAGGACCTGGGACATCCTGAGCCTGGAATGGCAACTTCTGGCCAAAGGAGCATCTTCAGTTTGCTACACTGTGATCTACAAATAATATCACTTCATTTTTCCTGTGTACCGTGATTCAAAAAGGCTGGCAAGGATATTACACACAGTGTAAGCTGTCCAGCACTTGTGTACTAGCTCCCTGCCCTTTCCGCAGGTTGTAGAGAAGATCCGACAGGAGAACATCCTCACCTACTCCTGAGAGACCCTTGTACGTGACAGTGTGTCCTCTGGAGTGGATCCATACATCTGGTCCCACGGCAAAGAAAACACTTTTCTATCCTTCGGAGGAAAGCAAATCCTTAAAAAGACCACTTTCCTATCCAAGAGCCTGCAGTAGATACAGCAGGTAGTTCTGAGGGTGGTTCCTCAGAGAAAGCACTTGTGAATCCTACTGCAAAGTCTGAGAGAACCCCCACCCACCCACGGAAAGCTCTCATTTGGTTCTCAAGAGAATTAAGGCACATTTTGTTTCTTCCACTGAGAAGAGGAGGCATGGTGCTGTGGACCCCTAGTCACAAACATGTGGCAGCATCAGGGGTCCCAACCCTCCCAGCTTCATTTTTTGTTGACTAATACCTACTTCTCCAAAACTTCCCAATTCTGTAAGGAACTTCCATCCCCTAAACTTAATCCTGGACATCTGAGGACAGGGCTGTGGATCTCTTCTTCCAGAAAGTATGCCAGCCTCCTCTAAGAGGAGAAGACTACTGAGCTCTTAGTGGAAACTAGCTGGCTAATGCTCTAGATCCCTACAACTGTACCACAGCACATTTTCCTTGCTTTCCCCTTTAGCCAACTCTCACTACTCAACAGGTCTTGTGATATAAATCAACTTAGGCTTGCAAAGGTAACTGGAATTCCTTCCTCTTCTTCAGGTTACAAAAGCCTGCACAACTTTATCTTCTGAGTATGTTCACTGAGGTGCTAAATCAAAGACTAGTGCATGTGGTCATGGAGAAGTGCAAACACATGTGAACATGGAACCACTTTCAGATAACAGAGTCATTCAGCAGTCAAGACCCTACAACAGGCTGAAATGAACCTTTTGCCGCCTGCACTGCTGTCTTGCTACAGCCATAAACTCGATATGGAGCTTAGAATCCTGAGGCAGACAAGTGCTGGATAATTTAGCAGCAAACAGATATCAACAATAAACTTTGGCACCTCATATCTTGCCTCTTGATATTTCAGTGCCATAAATAACCTATGAGAAATACATACAATTTACTACCTTAAGGAACTCCTTTATCTCAAAACAAATAATACACTGACAAATGTGACATGTTTCACATTAGGTAGTGCTTTTCTGACTTTTCAGAGTTCTGGGCATCACCAGGAGTTCCAGATGAGGTTCCACAAGTCATACAAAACACCATGCCCTCTCTAGAAATACACAAACACAAAAACTCTCCCATTACTTGCCCACTCCAAGATCAATACATTGAAGAATCATCCAATTACATGGAATGAAGAAACAAAAAGGTCCGAGAAGTTCACTACTGACTTCCAATGCAAATATCTTTTGGAGCAGTGGCTAACGATCAAGGGGACAATCTGAAGATAACTAAGTTCTGGCTGTGAAGCCTCTAAATAAGAAAGCATAAAGGCAAGGAAAGCAATCTCTGATGTGAAGTCCAGGTGCTTCTAAACTGGGGCTCAGGTTACCTCAGGGTCCAGAGAGAAAAACTACTGATGCTGGTACCAAAGTAGTTAAGGTAGTTTTAGAGTGCAGAGTAATATGAAAGGAGTTCCCTGCCCCCAAAGGACTGGATTAAATGAGAAACAGGCCTTTCTCTTCTTTCTTTTGGCCAAAGCTGTGTGGTTTGCAGGATCTCAGTTCCCTGACCAGGGATTGAACCCTGCTAAGGCAGTGAAGCGCTGAGTCCTAAACCAGTGGACCACCAGGGGACTCCCCAAATAGGCCTTTCTTTTGGGGGGAAAAAAAAAGTTTATAATATTTTAAGCTGAGACAAGGCAAATACAGTCTTTGTATATTTGCACAGAAATAAAGGCAAAAAATTTGAATTGCTGTGGGCAATGGTAATAGGTTTTCCATCTAGGCAGCACATGAATACAATGAGAAAAATCTTGTTTTGGGCTTTGCATCTAAAGAATGGGAAGGCTTCAGATTCTATGCTGTAGTTTTAATCCCCAGTACCTCAAACTATATGTGAAGCAGAGTCTCTAGAGAGGTAACCAGATTAAAATAAGGTCCTCAGAACAGGTCTTAATCCAATATGACTAATGTCCTTATAAGAAGGGGCAATTAGGACACAGATATGAACAGAGGGAAGACCATGTGGAGATAAACTGAGGACAGAAGTCTCAGAAGAAACCAACCTTGCCAACACCTTACAGTGTCCAAAAGTGTGAAAAAATAAACTTCTACTGTTTAAGCCACCAAAAAAAAAAAAAAAAGAAGGCTTGCTTTCTCAAAGGGTGGGTGGGGTGGTATGGGAAGCATCCGATTCAACATTCAACCTCCAAAAGCAAGAATCACTAACACCTCAGAACTTCTTCTTCTAGTCTAGGGTTAATGCTAGCCCTGAAAAACAAGCACCAAAATCCCTTAAAGAACAACTCTGCAGTTTTGCTCCAATTTTTCAACAAATCTTCCCAAATATTTAAATCCTCTTCCCTATACTGTCAGTTTACTTATACTGACAAAATATAATGTGTTTCTTTCAAAAGCTTGTCAGCCTCTTAAACAATTATATAGTGTGAAAGAGATGAGAAACAGGGTAGCCAAACTTTTCCACAGCAACCACAGAGTAATGCCAGTAATATCCTCAAGGAAATAAAGCATGATCTGGAAACCTTACATCTAGTCAAAATCTGTCACTTGAAATATAATGGCAAACACACTAGTATACTCCAATATACACAAACACATAATATTTTGCATGTGTGAGAACTCAGGGAATGAAATATGGCTCCTAGGAGCAATCCCTTGAGAAATTACTAATGAACAAATTTCAGCCAATTAATAGACCAAAGGAAGTAAAATAATGAGCAGCAAATAGTGAACTGATTTAACAACAGGAATGAGAATTTTAAAAACTGGGATTATGTCACATTACAGTACAGACTGTAAGTTTTATAACCCTGACAATACAGAAACAATCATACTTAAAAGCTGGAAGGGGGAAGGGGGAAGCAGATTTCCTTTTCTTTTACATCCAAGTGTCAATGTATTATCTGATGCTGAAAATTCAAGTAATAAAGTATGTATGAGCTAACGGTACAAATACTCAGCTAACAGTGGTATGATGCTTAGGTACGAGGGGATGAGGCAGAAATATACTAATTTTCCTAATGATCCATAAAAGATCCTGTGTAAAGCAATGGTCTTGAAACTAATATATATGCGATCCTGGGGATAATATAAAATATCACATCAGTTCTTTCCAGCTTCCCTTTTCAGGATTGCCCTTTATAAGAAATGCATATTTCCCACACATCCCAAGAATTTCTATGGTGAAGATGAAACATCAGAAGTGCAAAACAAACAGAAATTTACAAGTAGAGCTGTGGAGATGCTTTGCCTAGTGGAGATGAAACATCAGAAGTGCAAAACAAAGAGAAATTTACAAGTAGAGCTGTTTTTCCTTCCTCATAAATAATTTTGTTAAAAACACAGAGTGATTTTTTTTGAGTATTTTGCTATTGGTGGAGTATAATAAACTCAGATATGTATAGATTGGGGCTGCAGGAATTACATCTTCACTAAAACAAACTCAGTAATTCCATCTCTGATTACTGTTGAGAAATGCTTCAACCCCAAGGGAGAACCCCATTAAAGCAAAGCAGAAAGTATAGGAAATGTATAATGATTCTTTATTTCATAGACATTATAAACTTATGGCAAGTCTTAATGCCTGATCTGAGAATTATTCATAGGCATGATGCTTGTCAAGGTGAGGTGTATCAACACATTTATTTGAATTAAAAAGGGAAGTCATTTTTTTCTGATTAAGAAAATATACTTGCAAAATGTGGTGAAGTCCAAAATACACCCATTTTCCCCAATCCTGTATGTTGGGTAGAAAAAAGTACCTAGAAAGAAGTGAGTAACTAGCATAATCAAAAGTATCTCATATGTCCTGAATAGTCTTTTAGGTATACTCATCACAGAGAGTGGGAAGCAAATACATAACTTGAAGAAACATGTTAAGAAAGCCTTGCATACATCAGGAAGCTTCCAATTCTTTGCTTTTGTCAGAAATGGAGATTCTAATTACTATCTTGCAGATCATTAAAAAAGATGTTTGAAAGAATGAATAAATGTGGGACAGCAGATTAATTCCTATACAGAAGAACCTGAAATAACTTACATAGATATCCCAGCCTCCTGGGGATGTAATTCCCCACTCCTTAGTGTGGGCCGCACCTGTAACTTCCGTTATACAGAACATAAAGTAGGAAATGAGGAACTTTACAGTGGAGAAATCCTAAAAACAAGTCTCAGCCAGGTGATGAATGTTACCATCAAGAGTGATAAGTCATGCTGACAGTATGTACCCTTGATATGACATGATGAAAATCTACTTTACCTTAATTTCTCCCAACACTCATAACTCCAGTATAATAAGCAGAAAAAAGCATCAAACAAAACCCCAGTTGGGAGACATTCTATAAAACACCCTTCAAAATCGTCAAGGTCATCAAAACCAAGGAAAAGTCGAAGAAACTGTTGCAGTTGTCTAAGGAGAAACATCTATTAAATATAATGTGCTATCTATAATGTGTAGGATCTTAGAGCAGAAAAAACATTAGGTAAAAATTAAGGAAATGTGAAAGAACATGGACTTTGATCAATCATAATGTACTAATACAAGTTCACTAATTGTAACAAATGAACCATACTAATGTTATATGTTAGTAACGAAGAAAACTGGCAGGTGTGGGGAACACGGGTACTATCCGTACTTCATGATTTCTCTGATAATCTAAAATCATTATAAGTTTTTTAAAGTTATTTTAAAAGAAACACACTGATGATAAAACTAAAATAAGAATACCCAGTCAACCTTCTGGGCTAGTTATGAGAAACATGGAAAATAACAAGTGCTAACAAAGATCTGGAGAAATCTGAATTCTCACACACTGCTGGTGGGAATGCACTAAAAATTTAATGCAGGCGTGTTGGAAAACATGGCAGTTCCTTGAAAAGTTAAACACTGAGTTATGACCCCACAATTCCATTTCCAGGAATAAGTCCAAGGAAATGAAAACATATGTGCACATAAAAACTTGCATACAATGTTCACAGCAGCATTATTCATAATAGTCAATGAGTGGAAACAACTGAAATGTCCATCAACTGGTGAATGGATAAAGAAAAAGTGTAAAGACTAAGACTTTTCAGCAAAAAGTAGTAAGAGTCCTAGAATACAGAAGCAACCAATTCAAACACGGAAGTCATGAAATAAAAAGCAGCAGGGTGGAACTCAGATAATGCAAGAGGAAGAACTAACAGTAGAATAATTCTTCCAAAGTGAACACAGAGATGAGCAACATATGCATCATTAGTTCATAAATACAACTCTTCAAAATGATACATGCATGCTACATAAAGCTCTAGCATAAAACAAAGCCATCATATATAGAAAAGGATTCTTTTGTACTTATTAAAAGATTATATCCAATGTTAAGAGCCACCTAGAAATCAGATTATTTCTTATGGAATTCCTTACCTGACATTTTGAGTAGGATTCCACCTTTCAGAGGGCAGTTCTCCACTCTGTGGGTCATCTACAGGCGGATGAAGAATTGAAATGCATACATCTCCATTCTACAAGACACAAATAACACATTCAGTAAATATTCAAAAGTATGATATAAAAAAATCAATTCTGCTGAAATTTCTTTTATTCCTAGAAAACTTGTTTTCTTACTGCTGGGGAGTAAACTGCTTTTTCTTCATGTTTAGATCCAATGATAAAGAAGAATTAAGCATTTTTATATTATAAATATTCATTTTGACCAATCTCCAAAATACTTTTCTTACTTTTGCCTAAAATCTGCCTATATTTTGACATATATATGTATGTAATATATATTTGGCATATATTTTTGACATATATATATATGTAATCTGCCTATGTATATGACAAACCTACATCAAACATCAGTCTCACTGGTGAAAAACTAAAAGCATTTCCTCTAAGACCAGGAACAAGACAAGAATGTTCACGCTTGCCACCATTATTCCACATAGGTTTGGAAGCCCTAGCCACAGATATTAGAAAAGAAAAATAAGTAAATAAAAGGACCCCAAATTGGAAAAAAAGAAGTAAAATTGTCACTGTTGGCAAATGATGTGACACTCTACATAGAAAATCCTAAAGATGCCCCCAGAAAACTACTAGAGCTAATCAATGAATTTGGTAAAGTTGCAGGATACAAAATTAATGCACAGAAATCTCTTGCATTCTTATAACACTAACAATGAAAGATCAGAAAGAGAAATTAAAAAAACAATTCCATTTACCATTGCAACAAAAAAGAATAAAATAACTAGAAATAAACCTACCTAAGGAGGCAAAAGACCTGTACTCAGAAAACTAGAAGACACTGATGAAATCAAAGACAACACAAACAGATGTAAAGATATACCATGTTCTTGGACTGGAAGAATCAATACTGTGAAAATGACTATATTACCCTAAAGCAATTTACAAATTCAATGTAATCCCTATCAAATTACCAATGTCATTTCTCACAGAATTAGAACAAAAACTTTACAATTTGTATGGAAACAAAATAGATCCCAAATAGTCAAATAAATTGAGAAAGAAAAGCGAAGTTGGAGGAATCAGGCTCCCTGATTTCAGACTATACTACAAGGTCACAGTAATCCAGACAGTATGGTACTGGCACAAAAACAGACCTATATACGTATCAATGAAAAGGAGAGAAAGCCCAGAGATAAACCCACGTACCCATGTAATCTACGACAAAGGAGATAAGAATATACAACAAAGCAAAGACAAGTCTTTTCGTAAGTGCCACTGGAAAAACTGGATAGCTACATGTAAAAGAATGCAATTAGAACACTAACACCATTCACAAAAATAAACTCAAAACGGATTATAGACCTAAATGTAAGATGGTACACTATAAAACTCTTTAAGGAAAACATAGGAAGAACCATCTTTTTTTTTTTTTTTTCCCCCACCCCCCTGGAAGAACCATCTTTGATACAAATCACAGGAAGATTTTTTTTGTATCCACTCCCTAGAATAATAAAACAAAAACTAAACAAATGGTATCTAATTAAACTTAAAAGCTTTCACAGAGCAAAGGAAACCATAAACAAGATGAAAAGACAACCTTCAGAATGGGAGAAAATATTTGCAAACAAAGCAACTGACAAGGGATTACTCCAGAATATACAAACAGCTCATGTAGCTCAATATCAAAAGAAAAACAAACACTAAACAACCCAATCAAAAAATGGGCAGAAGACCTAAGTAGACGTTTCTCCCATAAAGACATACAAATGCCCAAGAGGCACATGAAAAGATGCTCAACATCACTAATTATTAGAGAAATGCATATCAAAACTGCAATGAGGTATCACCTCACACCAGTCAGAACAACCATCATCAAAAAATCTACAAACAATAAATGCTGAAGAGGGTGTGGAGAAAAAGGGAACACTTTTGCACTATTGGTGGGAATGTAAATTGATACAGCCACTATAGAGAACAGTACGGCGGGTCCTTAAAAAAACTGAAAATAGAACTACCATATGACCCAGCAACCCCACTACTGGGCAAATACCCTGAGAACACCATAATTCAGAAAGACACAAGCACCCCAATGTTCACTGTAGCACACTATTTACAATAGTCACAACATGCAAGCAAACTAGATGTCCATCAACAAATACATGGATTAAAAAAGATGAGGTGTGTATATATGTAAGTGGCTCAGTGGTAAAGAATCCACCTGCCAATGTAGGAAGCACAGGTTTGGTCCCTGGGTTGGGCAAGGGAAATGGCAACCCAATCCAGTATTCTTGCCTGAAAAACCCCAGGGACAGAGCAGTATGGTGGGTCCATGAGGTCCCAAGAGTCAAACACGACTTAGTGACTAAACACCACCACCACATATATATATAATGGAATATTATTTGGTCATAAAAAAGAATGAAATTGGGTTATTTGTAGAGATGTGGATGGATCTAGAGACTGTCACACAGAATGAAGTCAGAGAAAAATAAATACCATATATTAATGCATATATGTGGAATGTAGAAAAATTGTACATATTTGCAGGGCAGGAACAGAGACAGATGAAGAAAATGGATGTGTGAACCTGGGTGGGGGAAGGGAGGAATGAATTGAGAGACTGGAACTGACACAGACACCCTACCATGTGTAAAATAGATAACTAGTGGGAACCTACTGTATAGTGCAGGAAGCTTAGCTGGGTGGTCTATGGTGACCTGGATGGGTGGGATGGGGGTAGAGGGTGTGGTAAAAGGAAGGGAGGTCCAAGAGGGAGGGAATGTATGTTTATATACAGCTGATTCACTTCATTGTACAGCAGAAATTAACACAATGTTGTACAGCAAATATACCCAAATTTTTAAAAAAGAAAATCTGCCTATGATTTGTCTACAGAGAAACTATGATCACCTTTAATATCAATTACTGGCTTCAAAAAGTATGGTTATATAAACTGATACATGCCTCCTAACAATTATGTGTAACTCCCTTGGTATATGGATAGAAGAACTCACCACTATGATTATAATATTCTGGTTCATAAATTTAAATTATAGGATCTAATTCACAAGTGCTAAATTTAAGTTAAAACACACATGGACTGTCTCATATGCAATAGAGACTGTTAACAGAAAAGACTGGGAAAGATGTAGTAGCCTACTGGTTTAAAATAAAAGATTCAAATGTTTAAAAAGAGAGGTATAATCATATACAGTGGAATAAATCTTATATATAAACCCAAATTTACATACATGTACACACACACCAAGATAACAGAACATTTAAAAAGGAGAATAAAATTTTAATAAAATCAATGTCAAGTACTATATTCCAAAACTGTATTAATGTTAGATAACATGAAGAAGTTAAAAAAAAAAAAAAAACACTATAGAAATGAGGAGAGAGAAACTAGATATATTTGGAGAGGACACCTAGGAGGTGCTTTGGAAGAAGAAAAAGGCTTAAAGGTTGAAGAAGCTTTCAATAATTATTTCAATTTTAACAACCTAAAGGAAATTTAGACATGAGATTGCCTGAAAAAATAAACCAACATCAGAAATATGTTTGGGTAGTTATATTTATTTTGTACTCTTACACCAATTACCACAAAATTGGCTGAAAACAACACAAATTTATTATTTTACAGTCTTGTAGGTCCAGGCTTGACACTGCTCTCCACAGGGTTAAAGTCAACTGTGTGGGTAACAACACATTCCTTACTGGAGGCTCCAAGAAAGAATCCCTTTCCTTGCCCTTTCTGGCTTCTAAAGGCCACTCACATTCTTTCGTTCTTGGCCCTCTTCCTCGAATCCTCACAGGAAGCAATGCTGCATTTTTGGAGCCTTTCTTCTAAAGTTACATCTCCTTCTCACTCTGATTTTCTTCCTACCCTACCTCTTTCACTTTAAAGCAGTGGTCCCCAACTTTTTTGGCGCCTGGGGCTGGTTTGGCGGAAGACAGTTTTCCATGCTCAGGGGTGGGGGTGAGGGGTGATTTTGGCATGATTCAAGCACAGTAGGGTTTGCACTCCTATGAGAATCTAATGCTCGGGCAATAATATGAGCAATGGGGAGCAGCTGTAAATACAGATGAAGCTTGGCTTGCTCGCCCACCACGTGGGGGCTTGCTCACCCATCTCCTGCTCTGTGGCTTGGTTCCTAAAAGGCCCAGGGATTGGGGACCCCTACTTTAATGGACCCTGTGATTACACTGGGACCACCTAAATTATCCAGAATAATCTCAGTTCAAGGTCACCTGATAAGCAAGCCTAATTTTAACATGTGAAGGTACGTATCACAGATTCCAGGGATTACAATACAGACATCTCTGTGGGAGCATTATTCTACCTACCACAGGAGTGAAGAACACAGTTTGAATGAAAAATAGAGCGAACAGAGGAGTATGTTACTTTGTTCCCAGTTTAGTGTGTGTGTTAAGTGAAATTTCTGAGTAGTGAAATGATATAAACATACATACGCAGAAATGACACTGAGTAGTGAAATGATATAAACATACATACGCAGAAATGACATATCAAAAGATGGGAATCTCTGGAGGAAGGCATGGCAACTCACTCCAGTATTCTTGCCTGAGCCTGGCGGGCTACAGTCCATGGGGTCGAAAAAGAGTCAGACACAACTCAGTGACTAAACAACAGCAGCAATTTTACAACAATCCTAAAAGAGCAACAGCAGGATGGACAGTTCCAGCAAAAGTCTCATCATCAGTGAATTCAATGAAGACGTCAGCAGTTGTATTTGTCTTTTGAGCCCAGATCACTGGAAGAGAGCAATCAGTTCCACCTGCTGAATCTAACTTGGAATAAAAACATGGTTAAGAATAAAAGAAAATGCCCTTGTTTCCATTATAAAAAAAAAAGATGGGCATCTCCACTGATTCAGGCAAAGCACTTGACAAGACCCAACACTTACTCATAATAAAAACACTCAGAAAACCATACTTTCCAGCTATCTTAAAAGTGTAAAAGGGAGTTATATTAAGAAGATAAATAAATTTAAGAAACAAAAAAACCAACCCACAGCTAACATACTCAATGGTGAAAAATTTCCTAAGATCAGAAATAAGACAAAGGGCACCCACTTTTACCACTGCTATTTACAATGTACTGGAAGTAGTAGCCAGAGCAATTAAGAAAAATTCTGAAAGTGTACAAATTGAAAAGGAAGAAGTAAATCCATTTCTATTGTAAATGCCAAAGAAAATTCCAAAGAACTCACAAGAAAACTACTAGAGATAATCAATTCAACAAAGTTGTAGGATACAAGATCAACACTCAAATCAGTTCATTTTGGGATTTTTGAAATTCCAGTGGCGGCATCTCTGGAGGAGGGCATGGCAACCCACTCCAGTATTCTTGCCTGAAAAATCCCATGGACAAAGGTTAGGATTCTGCGCTTTCACTGCCCAGGACCCGGGTTCAATCCCTGGTAAGGGAACTAAGATCGCACAAGCCATGCATGGCAAAAATAAAGAAAACAAAAATTTTTGAATCAGTTTCATTTTTATATACTAGTGATGAACAATCTAAAAAACAAGTTAAGCAAACAATTCCATTTACAATGGCCTCTAAAAGAATAGAATATCTAGGAACAAATCTAACCAGGGAGGTGAAAGTCCTGTACAAAGAAAATTACAGAACACTGCTCAAAGAAATTAAAGATGACCTAAAAAAAAAAAGAAAAACAGCCTATATTCATGGGTAGGAAGACTTAATGTTGGCAATATTCCCCAGTATGATCTACAGATTCAACCCAATCCCAATTAAAACCCTAGCTTCCCTTTTTGTAAAACTGACCAACCGCCCCTAAAATTTATAAGGAAATTTAAGGAACCCACAAAAGCCAAAACAATCTTGGAAAATAATAATAAAGTTGAAGGATTCATACTTCCTGATTTCAAAACTCACTACAGAGCTACAGAGAATAAGACAGTTTAGGACTGGCATGACAAGATATATAGATCAAGGCAACCCAGAACTGAGAGTCTACACAGATTCATACAACATAGCCAACTGATTTCTAAGATGGTAAGTTCATCCAATGGGGAAAGAACAGTCTCTTTAGCAAATGATATTGGGACTGGATTTCCAAAAGAATGAAGCTGAACTCCTGCCTCAAACCATATACGAAATTAATTCAAAATGGAACAAAGATCCAAGAGCCTAAACCATAAAGTCTTTTTATAAAAGTGTGTCTGTGTTTGTCTATGTGTGTGTTTAAAATCTTCATGACCTTGGATTTAGCAATGGACTTTTAGGTATGACACCAAAAGCATGCATGAACAGATAAACTAGACCTCTTCATCAAAATTAAGCACTTTTGTGCATAGGAAATTATCAAAGAAAATGGGGGAAAAAAAAACAATCGATACATACGAGAGGAAATATTTGCAGGTTATAAGGAGGTGACAAGGGTTCGAACCCTGGGCCGGGAAAATTCCACATGCTGTGAAGCAACTAAGCCCATGAGCCAGTGCACTAGAGCCTGCAAGCCACAACTACTGAAGCTCCTGCTCCACAACAAGAGAAGCCACCCCAATGAAGAGCCCTTGCATCACAACAAAAAGTAGCCACTGCCTGTTGCAACTAGAGAAAGCCCAGGCAACACCAAAGACCCACCAGAGCCAAAATTAAATAAATTTTTTTTTAAAAAAAAGGAGGGGGGAGGGAGAAGTTCTAAGCTTTGAGAAAGGCAGTTCTGAGATGTAAAATGAATAACAAATACAAAGAGCAGTGAGATTTTGAGTTGCCATAGCTGTGAAGTTCATACTCAAGAGTTTGTGTACAAAAACTTCATTTGAATACATGATTTAATGGGCTTCACTGGTTATCTACTTCAGAACACACACAACACATGTAACCAGGCAAACTGTTACTAAGATCACTCAACATATTATATAAAGCAAGAAGGAGTCAACTGTGCAACATGGTCATTGACAACAAGTTCATATGAAATTTCTTTCGTTCTCCAAGTTTCCCCTTGGTATTTATAAATTTCACAAACGTGGCAATGATAAAAGAAATGTTGAAATTGATAACACAGCAGTTTATTTATAACTTTGGGGGCTACAGTAATATCTGTGAATGTATTTAACAAAATTGTACCAAAGCTCTAGTTTTTAAAAACTTTTGATAAACTACTTTCTACCAAAAATAGTCCTTATGATAATTTAATGCTCACAAAGTTAATACACAAAAAACTCTTCAATTCACATATTTTATTTTTGTTTTGTTGTGGTTGATATTGTCACTGTTCCCCCATTTCAACCCCAGTTCTATTATAAATAATTCTGTAGTAAACAATTTGGTGACTAGAACAATTTGACACTGAGGTCCATTGTGTTTCTAGGTGACAACATAGATGGGTGAGGAGAGAGCAATCTCCAAGAATATCCCATCCCTTTGGCTAAGAACCATGAGCCCACTTACTTGGGCCCCCAAGTTCAATTCTGATACCATTTCCAGAATATAGCAAAGTAAATTAACAAATGTGAGGAAAGTCTCTTGTGACTCATTTGATTAGATCAAATTTAATGCTTAAATATGACTTAACACTTGTTTACAAACAACTTATACGGCATGGTAAACAACTGCATATTCGTAAGATATGCATGCATTATTTTACTGCTAAAATTTTTATGAATATGAAAAATATTTCTAAAAATAATGATCCAATGCTAAATCTTAAGAGACAGAACTAGACTGCCTACCTAAGTGGTGAAAAAGCAATGGAAAGGGGACTGTATTTACCTACACTTTCTTCTGAAAGAGCTTTGGTTCCTTTACCATGCTTTTTTTTTCTTTTTTGACAAAAGTTTGAGAATTAGATAAATGAGATGGAAACAGGCAAGTGTGTGGCTCTAACGTGAATTCATTCTCAGTGGCAAGACAAGGTTACATAGAACTATATAACACATTCAATGTTGTTTTCATTTCTCTTTTATTATCTAAAACCTATATATACCACCTAGTTTTGAAGGCAAGAATTTCTGATTATTAAATGGAGACAGACACAAAAATATTTCAGTATTAACTGAACTCAGTTTTAACTTATGAAACAGTAAAACATTTCTATAGTCTCTCTCCTACAACAGGATAATTTTGTTATACAGAACGGTATATAACACATTCAATGTTGTCTGTATTATGGTTATGTCAAATACTAAAGATACTAAAGAAAACAATATCCTGGGAGCTTATTTCTGGAAATGTTACAATGTATCACCTTTTGAGCACTCTTTGTCCTGTTTTAAGAAAAGAAAAATGAAGATAATGACTTACAGAAAAAAGCAGATTGTGAAAAACAATAAAGCTGCTCCAAGGTGTTCTTTATATAGACTGAGATCCAAAATTCAGCACTATAGAATAAGTAAAGGCCCTGTACCTCTATTTCTGGAGCATAGGAGCTTGCCAATAACACGTGACAAAAACAAACCCCAAAACTATACTACTAAAGTTGCGAGTTTTAAAAAACAAATTTAATGCTTGGGCCTCAGCTACAACTTCAGAGCCCTACTGTAATGAAACAGGCTACAGAATGGCAGAGAAGGAGACTCGAAGGACTCCTGAGTGGGCCTTGACATACACCCGAAGAAACAGAAGGGATCGTTTCAGGATCCTTAGAACTTAGCACAAAGCTCAGTATATGTCATCAAAAAAGCTAGAAATTGTTTTCCCAGGCACTTGTCCAACAGAAGACCCTAACCTTGAATTTATTTCAGAAGAGACTCTCAACTGGTATGCAGCAACTCCTTAAAGGAGACCAGTACAAATGATTCCCACTCCCTTCACCCACAAGTTGAATCTCTGATCAAAGTGACAAATTGTGAAGCTAGAGTCTGTAAAGCTAGGGAATAGGTACACAAATAAATTTATATAACTTCACTAAATTTTAAAAAATATAAATGCTAACACATATGAATTATAATCTTAGCAATGAGCAGCAAAGGTTTAAAGTCTCAATCTTAAAGTAACCATAATATGGAACAGTGTGTGCTCAGTCATGTCCAGCTCTTTACAACCCCATGGACAGTAGACCAGCAGGTTCCTCTGTCCATGGAATTCTCCAGGCAAGAATACTGGAGTGGATTGCCATTTCCTACTGCAGGGGAACTTCCCAACCCAGAGATAGAACTTGTGGCTCCTGAGTCCCCTGTACTGGCAGGAGGATTCTTTACCACTGAGCCACCTGGAAAGCCCCAACCATAATATACACTGCTATAATAAAAGCCATGAATAGTTCTTTGTCGCCACAGCATACTGAGCTATGGAGATTAAAGGACAGTATCAAAAAATCAAATCTTCAGAGAAATTCATGATAGATATCTCTTACCTCATAAATGTTGGGGTGCCACATTTTGGTCAAGAATCTGAAGGTAGGTGGTGAATATGGGTAGTCAATAGGAAATTTAATATGCGCCTAAAAAGAAAAAAACAACGAAATGCTAGTAAGTAAGACTACAGGTTACTTATCTGCCTAACAATTCACCCTAATATACTCCAGTGAAATGGAACATCTTTCTGCACCATAAACTCTGGAGATTAAAATAGTTCATATATATTTTGTCAGCCCCAATGCTAGGGTTATTAGCATGTTTTTACAACTATCTCTTTAAATATTTATAAAAATTTATGTTAAATTGCAAATGCTCAACAGTTATATAATTTTTAACTGAATAAACATGAGTGAAAATGTTTAATATGTGCGTCACATTAATGGCTGCATTTTATATTCATAACAGTTAATACGACCTTATGGTATATTATAGAACAAAGATAATTTGTTTTACTCAACACCATTTAACTACTACCAAGGAGTAACAAATGCTATCATTTTGATACGGCTCTTCCAGGAGTTTTTCATACTGAAGTATGCTTATCTCTTTACAAAGCTTATTTTCAATTATTGTATTTATACTGTTTCTTTCCATCTGTATTATATCATAAACATTTTCCTTTGTATGTATGATTGTTAGTATTTGCAAGATGTTTCCATCATACGGATATATAGATGAACCATTTAAAAAAACCCATTTCCTTATTTTGGAACATATTGGTGATTTTTCACTCTTTTGCTATTGTAAATACAGTCACAGTGAATGTCCTCAGCAGAATCCCACATTTCAAATATAAATAAACCCAAAGTGTCATCTGACCATACCAGTAAAAGGGAATGAGGACGGGAACGAAAGGACAAGCTGAGAGTAAAGCTGAGGACAGCAGTGAAAACTGCAGTCAGGATTCTCAGCAATTCTGTCTTCAATAAAAGCAATGAGAAAAACAGCAAAAACTGTAAGAATCAACTTCTTCAAAATCTAGAAAATCACATGAGGCTTGTAGCAGTCCAGGGAGGATCTATTCAAGGAAAACAGTTGAACTGGTTTTTATAGTAAACTTTGTGGCCATGGGGTCGCAGAGTCGGACACTACTGAGCAACTTCACTCACTCACTTCACTTGTGGTATTTTAACTTGCTCTAGTTAAAAGATCTCCAGGAGATCTTCCCAACCCAGGGATCGAACCCAGGTCTCCCACGTCGCAGGTGGATTCTTTACCATCTGAGCCACCAGGGACTCAGCAGGTCAAATAGACTAAACAACTATTTTAATAGGAAAGGGTGGGATATGAAATGTCTGTATGGCTTTGAAAATCTCTGACCAATTTCCAACTAGAAGATCAGCCAATGTATAGGGCCATGAATATGCCTCAGCTATGCACATGCTCAGAAAAGTCATGAGAGGTCATTAGATGGCCTTCAACTAGCACCTCTGGTGAACCTGAGATCTGCACAAGCAGCAGTTGAGGGTTAGGCCGAATTTGCAACTACCTAAGCTGAGTGTTAACGGCATGCCCCCAAATGCACACAGAGCTCCTCTAAAATGCCCAGGAGGTTTGTTGGTTCCAGGAAAATAACTGCATTTAATTTAATAAGGGAAACTTCTGCCCAATTACTGGGTGACCACTAAGCTAACCAAGTGAAGACTCTACTGGCCACACACAACCAAGAACACAGACGTTTCAGAATTAGGTCAGAAAAGTCATTAAGTAAGGAAGCAACTTCAACAAACAAGAACAACCAACATCCTGTTGCCACAATATATTATTTAAGCATCCAGTTTTCAACAAAATGTTACAAAACATGAAAAGAAAGTATGGCACATACAAAGGGTAAAAATAGCAACCAACAGAAACTGGAAGGTCAGATATTTACTTTATTAGAAAAAGACTTTAGATCAGCTGTATTAAATATATTCCAAAGATTAAAAGAAACCACAGCTAAAGAAATAAGGAAATGTATATGGAAAATCTTTCAGCATATCAACATGAAGAAATTATAAAAAACAAACAAACAAAAAAAAGTTTTGGAGCAAAAGAACCAAACATAAACCACGAAGCTGCAAAATACAGTAACTGAAATTTTAGAAATCTGCTAGATAGGCTGAACAGCAGATTTGATGAAACAGAAAAAAGAATCAGTGAAACTGAAGAAAGCTCTGTTTAGATTAACCAGTCTGAGTTAAGAGGAATACAAAGCAACTAACAGAGACCTATGGGACACCAGGTTATCAATATATACATACTAAGAGTCTCATAAGAAGAATTAAAAGGGGCAAAAAGAGCATTTGATGAAATAATGGCCAACAATTTGCCAAATTTGATTAAAACAATGACTCTAACAACCAAAAGCTCAACAAACTCCCAAGAGAAAAACTCAAAGAGATACACATCTATCTATCTATATATCGTATCTATCTATATATCATAATCAAATTGTTCACAGCTAAAGAGTGAATCTTGAAAGCGGCAAAAAAGAAACAATCCATCAAGTAGAATCCCTTGACAAACAGATGCCATCTCACCAGAAACCAGGAAGCCAGAAGGCAGTGGAATAACATTCGAAGTACAAAGAACAAAACCTGTCAATTGAGAATTCTATATCCAGCAAAACCATTCCTCAAAACTCAAATAGGCAAATTAAAACATTCCTAGGTAAACAAAAACTGAGAACTAGCAGATGATGACTAGCAGACCTCACCTCCAAGAAATACTAAAGGGAGTCCTCTAGGTTGAAAGGAAAGGACTAGCTACTACATGAACCAAGATGAAGAAAGAGCACAAATAAATATGTAGTACAAGTACAGGATAGACACAAAAGATATAATAAATGTTCCTTTTGTTTATAACTTTTTCCTCCCAATTTAAAAAACAGGGCTTCCCTGGTGGCTCAGTGGTAAAGAATCTGCCTGCCAATGCAGGAGACATGAGTTTGATCCCTGATCTGAGAAGATCCCACACAGCATGAAGAAATTAAGTCCATGTGGCACAACTACTGAGCCTGTGCTCTAGAGCCTGGAAGCCACAGCTACTTAGCCCACTGGCCACAACTATTGAAGGCGACATGCCCTGGAGCCTGTGCTCCACAACTAGAGAAGATACTACAATGAAGAGCCTGCACATAGCAACTAGAGAGTAGCCCCCACTCCCCACAACTAGAGAAAATCCCAATGTGATTTGGATGTGAAGAGCCATCACAGCCAAAAATAAATTAAATTTTAAAAATACATAGCATAATAATTATAAATCTACTAAAGAGCATAAACCACACAAAGAAGTAATTTGTATACCAAGAAATAATTGAACTGTATAGTTATATGATGTTTATATAAAATAACTCCAAAAATTCAACACCCCTTCATGACTGAAAACACCCAACAAACTAGAAATACAAGGGAAATTCCTTGATTTGACAAAGGCCACCTAGTAAACAAAACTGCAACTAATATTATACTTAATGGTTAAGGAATTTCAGAAATTAGACAGGGATGTCCACTCTCATCATGGTGTATTCAACACTGTATTGGAGATGCTAGCCAGGGCAACTGGCAAGCAAATGAAATAAAAGGCATCTTGGTTAGAAAGTAAGAAGCAAAGTTACTTCTATTTTTATATTACATAATCCTGTATACAGAAAAATAAAAAGAATCCACTAAATATATTAGAATAGCAAATCAGTAAAGTTGCAAGATAAAACTTACAATATCAGCATCAATTATATTTCTATACAGCAGCCCTGAACAAACTGAAAATGAAATTAAGAAAATTCTACTTATAATAGCAACAAAAATAATAAATACTTAGGAATGAATTTAATAACAAGAAGTGCAAAGCTTGGGACTTCCCTGGCAGTCCAGTGGTTAAGACTTCACCCTCCAATGCAGGGGGTGTGGGTTCAATACTCGGTGGAGGAGGTAAGATCCCATGTGCCTCATGGCCAAAAATATTTAAAAACAAAAAACAAACAAAAAACCCAGAAGCACTAATGTAACAAACTGAATACTTTAAAAACGGTTCACATAAAAAAGAAAAAAACCTCCAACAAAAATGTGTGCAAAACTCACACTCTAAAAAGTACAAAACATTTTAAAAGAAATTAAAGACTTAAGTAAATATTAAATATCCATGATATTACAAGTTCATGTAGTTTCCCAGATGGCACAGTGATAAAGAATCTGCCTGACAATGCAGGCAACCCAGGAGACATGGATTTGATGCCTGGGTCGGGAAGTTCCCTTAGAGAAGAAAATGGCAACCCACTCCAGTATTCTTGCCTGGAAAATTCCATGGACAGAGGAGCCTGGTGGGCTACAGTCCATGGGGTCATAAAGGGTTGGAGACGCCTGAGCAAATACACACACATACACATGTTCATGGATTGAAAGATTTGATATTCTTAAGATGGTAATCCTCCCCAAGTTGATCTACACATTCAGCCTCACTATATGGAAATCTCTGCTGCCTTCTTTTCAGTTTAGTCGTGTCCGACTATTAGCAACCCACGGACTGCAGCACACCAGGCTTCCTGTCCATCACCAACTCCCGGAGCTTGCTCAAACTCATGTCCATAGTCACTGATGCCATCCAACCATCTCATCCTCTGTCATCCCTTCTTCTCTTATCTTCAATCTTTCCCAGCATCAGAGTCTTTTCGTGAGTCAGTTCTTCACATCAGGTAGCCAAAGTATTGGAGTTTCAGCTTCAGCATCAGTCCTTCCAATGAATATTCAGGGTTGATTTCCTTTAGGATGGACTGGTTGGACGTCCTTGCAGTCCAAGGGACTCTTAAAGAGTCTTCTCCAACACCACAGTTCAAAAGCATCAATTCTTCAGCACTAAGCTTTCTTTGTAGTCCAACTCTCACATCCATACTGACTACTGGAAAAACCATAGCTTTGACTAGACGAACCTTTGTCAGCAAAGTAATGTCTCTGCTTTTTATATGCTATCTAGGTTGGTCACAGCTTCTCTTCCAAGGAGCAAGCACATCTTTTAATTGCTTGGCTGCAGTCACCATCTGCAGTGACGCTGGAGCCCAAGAAAATAAAGTCTGTCACTGTTTCCATTGTTTCCCTATCTATTATCTATTTGCCATGAAGTGATGGGACTGGATGCCATGATCTTAGTTTTTTCAATGTTGAGTTTTAAGCCAACTTTTTCACTACCTCCTTTACAGAAATGGCAAAATTGGTACTTGGGGAACCCAGAATAGTTAACACAATCTTGAAAAAGAAGAACAAAGTGAGACAACTCACACTTCCCAATTCCAATATACTACACATCTACAGTGATCAAGACAGTTTGGTATTAACATAAGGACAATTCAGTGGGGAAAAGGCCTTGTCAACAAATTGTGCTGAGACAACTAGATATCCACATGCAAAGGAGTGAAGTTAAATCCTTTTAAATACACCAGAGGATTCTGCTTTTAACCAGGCCTGCCCTCAGGAGAAGCTACTTAGAACCTAACTTGGAAGGATCATTGTCAAAGCCTAACTAACTTAGGGGAAGAGAAATATAGAACTCCAACCCTAATATCCCACCTCACAGGCAAAGAAAAATTGAGAAACTCTTTTGAAAAGTTCACAGTCCAGAAGCAAAGCCTCGCTAAAAGGCCAAAACCTAATCACAGAAGTACACAACTCCTTCCCTTCCCCTCACACCCCACCAATATATTACTGAGATACTTACAGCATATTATTTTAACAGAGTATATCACAGCTAAGTAACAAGAAAAAATTACAAGGCATAACAAAAGGATATATTACACATGAAGAAACAGAGCAAATTATCACAACCAGATATGATAGGGATGTAGGCATTATCAGAATTTAAAACTATGACTAACATTCTAAGGATTCCAATGGACAAAGTAGACAGTATGCAAAAACAGATAGGCAACATAAGCAGAGAGATGGAAATCCTAAGAAAGAACCAAAGTCAAATGCTAGAGATAAAAACACTGAAGAATGCCTTGATGGGCTGCTTTCTAACACTGGACATGGCTGAGGGAAAAAAAATCTCTCAACTAGAGGATATTATGCATAGAATCCCTGAAAACAGAAAAGCAAAGAGAACAAAGCCTTGGGGTGGGATGGACCAGAACAGAGTATTCAAGGACTGTGGGAAATGCAAAAAGTATAAGATACATGTAATAGGAACACCAGAAGGAATAAAAGCCAACATTAGGAAAATGAAAAGACAACCAACCTACAGAATGGAGGGAAATACCTGCAAATATGATAAGGGACACATACCCAGAAAACATAAAGAATGCTTATAACTCAGTAATAAAGAGAAATAACTCAATTTAAAAATGGGCACAGTATCTGAACAGACATTTCTCCAAATAATATAAACAAATGGCTAATATGCATATGAAGAGATGCTCAACATCATTAGCCATCAGGGAAATGCATTCTAAAGGTAGAATGAGATATCACTTGACATACACCTACTGGCTATAAAGAGCGAGATAATAAAAAAAAAATGTTGGCCAGGATGTCATGAAATTAGAATGCTTTATACATTGCTGAAGGGGGTACTAAACGGTAGTCACTTTGAAAAACAGTCTAGCAGTTCCTTGAAACAATAAACTTGTGCCAGAGCAAGTCCGCTACCAGGTATGTGAGCAAGAGAAATGAACTACATAAGAACTTGTACAGAAATGTTCATAATAGCATAACAGACAAAATGTAGAACAACCCCAAATGTCCATTACCCGAGGAATGAATGTACAAAAGGCATTGTATATCCATACATTAGAATATTATATGACAATTAAAAGGAATGATGTACAGGAGTTCCCTGGTGGTCCAGTTGTTAGAACTCAGCTTCCCTGCAGGGGAAAAGAGGAATGAAGTACTGACACATATTACAATGTAGATGAACCACAAAAACATTAGCTATGTGAAGTAAGACAGTCACAAATACCACATATTTATGAAAATGAGAGATTAGTGGTTGCCTAGGGTAAATTGGGAGGAAATAGATGCATGAACTTTTGGGATGAGGAAAATGTTCTAAAATTGTTTATGGTTGCAAAATTTTATGAATATACTAGAAATAGCTGAATTGTGTACTTTAAATGGGTGAACAGTATATGTACATTAAAATCACAAAAAAAGCTGCTTATTTTTAAAAAGGGGGGCAGGTGTGGGAGGGTTTCCTGGTGGTCCAGTGGTTTAAGAATCTGCCATTATTTATAATGCAGGGGACGCCAGTTCAATCCCCGGTCCAGGCAGATCCCACATGCTGCAGGGCAAGTAAGCCCGTGCTGTGCTGTGCTGAGCTGTGGCCAACTCTCTGTGACAGCATGGACTGCAGCCCGCCAGGCTCCTCTGTCCATGGGATTCACCTGGCAAGAATACTGAAGTGGATTGCCATTTCCTTCTCCAGGTGATCTTCCTGACCCAGGGATTGAACCCACGACTCCTGCACTGGTAGGCAGATTCTTTACCATTAGCACCACCTGGGAAGCCCCAAATAAGACCGTGCACCATAACTACTAGAGCCTGTGCTCTGCAATGAGAGAAGCCACTGCCACAAGAAGTCCATGCACCTCAATTAAGAGAATAGTCCCTGCTCGCCGCAAGTTGAGAAAGCCCAGCACAGCCAAAAATAAACAAACCTGGAGTTCAAATGCAGTCACATCCTAATAGCAACAAGAATACTCAGTTCCTCAGATCTTAGTTTCAAAATACCATTTTCTAATAAAAAGAATCAAGGCTATTTGCAGGAATACTTGATACTGGATCTAGGGGAGTGAAATACAGCATGAGTATGGAGCATCTTACAGTACCTGAAAGTAAGGAAATGTTAACAATGGAGGCATACCAAAAACAAAAAGCAAAAACAAACACCATAGAAGCCAACCTGAAAAAGCCCCTACTGGCCAAATGTAAAGCAATTTATAGTACTGGGTGATAACCCAAGGTAAAAAGTAAATATACATGAGTGCATATTGGTATAAATTATTGAGTGAAAAAATATTAGGGAAGGGGCAAATCTTTCTTACAGCAGATAATATATATATAGATATACCCCATTAAGGAGGTGGAGTTTAGTTCCCCTCCCCCTGGAGTGTGGGCTGGGCTGAATGACTCACTTCCTAGGAATAGAGTAGGGCAAGGAAGAAATACTAACTTTACAGTAGAGAAACCTGGCAGACAACACCTTAATCAAGTGAATAAGATTAACATCATTGGTGTCAAGTCATTGAAATCATGACCTCCTGATAAGATGTGATGAGAAATGCAGCCCATCTTGGTGATGCTCTTACCCCAAAATCCGTAACCCTTCTAATCATGAGAAAAACATTAAACAAACCCAAATGGAGGGACATCCTACAAAATATCTGACCAGTTCTTTTCAAAGGTGTCATGAAAAACAAAGAAAGATGCAGAAATCATCAAATACTGGAGGAAACTAAGAAGACATGACAACTAAATGCAATGGAGTATTCTGAAGTGTAACCAGAAATAATAAAAGGCAATTACGAGTGGTAGGGTAGAATTGAGCCTGACTGCTAATGGGTATGAGATTTCTTTTGGAGTTGATGAAATAAACTGGAGTTAGATGGTGACGATGGCTGTATGACCTTGTGAATTTTAAAAAGTCCAACAAATTGTATACTTTGAAAGCCTACAATGTATTGGTACTATGGCTAGATGTTGTCTTGAGTAATGCCCTGAGTGGATTAAAGCAGAGGAAACAGCAAGAGGGCACCAGGTGCAAAGAATGAGGAGTCGTCAGGCATGGCTAGTGAGATGCTCGGTGGTAATTAACTACAGGAGACTGGATGAAGGCAGGCTGAGGCCATGTTTAGGTGTTTTAGTGGAAAGTTGTACATGCATGCTCAGTAACTCAGTCAATCCGACTCTATGTGACCCTATGGGCATAGTCTGCCAGGCTCCTCTGTCCATGGAATTTTCTAGGCAAGAATACTGCAGTTGGTTGCCATACATAGACACAAAAGGCCAGATGTGTATTCTAGAAAAATGACTCTAGGACAGCACTGTAAAAGATGAATGGAATGGGATGAAAAAACAGACATAAGTTAGAAATGGTTTCTTTTTCATTTTATCTG
Source organism: Cervus canadensis (assembly GCF_019320065.1). Taxonomy (NCBI): domain Eukaryota; kingdom Metazoa; phylum Chordata; class Mammalia; order Artiodactyla; family Cervidae; genus Cervus; species Cervus canadensis. The sequence continues at coordinate 8,915,646 of NC_057415.1, read as the reverse complement.
TTTCATCTCCCAGATCTGTATATACTTTAGAAAGCATTTATTACATAGTTATATGGGCTTCCCTGGTGACTCAGACAGTAAAGAATTCGCCTACAATGTGGGAGATCTGGGTTCAATCCCCAGGTTGGGAAGATCCCCTGGAGGAAGGCATGGCAACCCACTCCAGTATTCCTGCCTGGAGAATCCCCAAGGACAGAAGAGCCTGGCAGGCTGTAGTCCATGGGGTCACAAGGAGTCAGACACGACTGAACGACTAAGCACACACAGCACACACACAGTTATATAATGCATGTTTGAATAAAACAGGATTATAAAAATTTCCATAAGAGACTGGAACTCTGGTGCTTGAAAATGTAGCCTCCTTACCACGTATCTATGAGAAATTAGATTATCCTAAAAATTATAAAATTTAGTAGTCAGTCAAAATCTTGAGGTCCCCCAAAATGTTTTCCTAGACTACTACTATATTAAAAGAAATTCTTCTAGAGTAACTAAGTATGGCAGCATGCAAATTTATAAAGAATGTAGGAAATGCACCAATACAACAGCATCAAAGAACAGTAAAGAACATCCACTCAGAAAGCTAGACCACCTGGGTTTGAATCCTGGCTCTCCCACTAATTGGTGTTTTTCGAAGTAAGTTATTTGTGTCTCCAATTTCCTCATCAGTAAAATAAAGTTTATAGTACTTATTAAATGGCTTGGTATGAGGAGTGAGTAAATGCTTGTAAAATGCATTAGAACAGTGCTTAACATATAATAGGGCTTCCCCTTGTGGCTCAGCTGGTAAAGAATCCGCCTGCAATGCGGGAGACCCTCAGTTCGAACCCTGGGTTGGGAAGATCCCCTGGAGAAGGGAAAGGCTACCCACTCCAGTATTCTGGCCTGGAAAATTCCATGGACTATATAGTCCTTGCGGTCACAATGAGTCTGACACGACTCAGTGACTTTCACTTTCACTAACATAGTAAGAGATATGTAAGGGTTTTGTTTGCAAATTAAACTGTCAAGGGTTATGTCATGAAATCTTTTTTTTACAAAAAGTGTCTTTAACAGACTACTCATTCTTACTTTATCTCTTTTACTTACCTGCCTTTTGATTCTAACACTACCCCATTTACGTGGGGTCCCTGCAGAGGAAGGGGGCAGGGGGAGAGTAGGGCTCTCCTGCCTGTTGTCTGCAAGCCTGCGTGTGGAAAGCATGCATCACGAGATGGCCTCAGAGCATGCACCTCATGCCATCTGAACCACATCAATATGAGAGTTATGGAGAAGCCAACTGGTAAGGAAGTACTCTCTCTGCAATAGCCATGAGGACCCGGGCGAGGTCTGCCAACAGGCATGTGAGTGAACTTGGAAGCAGGTTCGCCCCCATCCTAGCCTTAAGCTGCCTGGAAAACTGGCCACCACCCCAGTTGCAGCCTTAAGACAGAAGAACACAGCAAAACCACTCCTAGATTCCTGACCACAGAAACCATGAGATAATAAATGTCTGCTGTTTTAAGCACTAATTTTAGGGATACTTTGTTACACAGTAATAGGTAACTCATGCAACTGGAGAAAGCTTTCCCATCGTCAATGAGCTGATGGCTGAAAATCAGATGAATGTATTTCATTAAATAAAAGAAAGAAAGAAAAAAAAAAAAGAAAGAAAACTCAACTGGAGAGATGCTTCCCAACCTGAATTTTATGGAACCAGTTTCTTAGAGCTTCACCAATCCTAATTACTTTTTACTTAAATGTAATTAACAAACGTCAATTACTTAATATTTTAATTGGGTTTCTCTATTTCCTCTATGCATCTACTAATATTTTGAATTATTTCTTTTGAGCTTTCATCTGTAAACAATCTCTACCTTGGACACTAGTTTTCTCTGCAAAAATTTTAAAAGTAACATCTCCAGGCTAAAGTCAAGTTTAAACTACTGTTGATTGATTTTTAAAAGTATCATACTTGGCTAACAAACACATGAAAAGATGCTCAACATCACTCATTATCAGAGAAATGCAAATCAAAACCACAATGAGGTACCATTACACGCCAGTCAGGATGGCTGCCATCCAAAAGTCTACAAGCAATAAATGCTGGAGAGGGTGTGGAGAAAAGGGAACCCTCTTACAATGTTGGTGGGAATGCAAACTAGTACAGCCGCTATGGAGAACAGTGTGGAGATTTCTTAAAAAACTGGAAATAGAACTGCCATATGACCCAACAATACCACTCCTGGGCATACACACTGAGGAAACCAGATCTGAAAGAGACACGTGCACCCCAATGTTCATCGCAGCACTGTTTATAATAGCCAGGACATGGAAGCAACCTAGATGCCCATCAGCAGATGAATGGATAAGGAAGCTGTGGTACATATACACCATGGAATATTACTCAGCCATTAAAAAGAATTCATTTGAATCAGTTCTAATGAGATGGATGAAACTGGAGCCCATTATACAGAGTGAAGTAAGCCAGAAAGATAAAGAACATTACAGCATACTAACACATATATATGGAATTTAGAAAGATGGTAACGACAGCCCTATATGCAAAACAGAAAAAGAGACACAGAAGTACAGAACAGACTTTTGAACTCTGTGGGAGAAGGTGAGGGTGGGATGTTTCGAAAGAACAGCATGTATATTATCCATGGTGAAACAGGTCACCAGCCCAGGTGGGATGCATGAGACAAGTGCTCGGGCCTGGTGCACTGGGAAGACCCAGAGGAATCGGGTGGAGAGGGAGGGGGGAGGGGGGATCGGGATGGGGAATACGTGTAACTCTATGGCTGATTCATGTCAATGTATGACAAAACCCACTGAAAAAATAAATAAATTAATTAAAAAATAAAATAAAATAAAAGTATCATACTGGAGAGTTCACTGGCAGTCCCAGTGGTTAGGGCTTGGTGTTTTCACTGCTGTGGCCCGGGGTTCAATCCCTGGTCAGGGAGTTAAGACCACAGAAGCCGTGTGGTGCAGCCAAAAGGAAGTATTATACCTAAATTATGCTTACATTACAACTGAAAAAGGTTAACATTGGGTGGTGTACCCCCGCATGGCTATCTAAAGTTCTTATAAGAACTCTTTCAATGAAATTTACAATCCTAAAGAGTTTAACTGAAGTTAAAAATCAAGGGGAATAGTCTGCTATAGTGCTTCCCTGAGATTATACATATTTTTATATTTTTTTCCATTAGGGTTCATCACAGGATACTGACTGAATATAGTTCCTTGTGCTTTATACAGTAGGACTCTGTTTTTATCCATTCTACGTATAACTAGAATTGGTTTTAAATTGCTAAATAATACCTGACAGTTCTACAGGCATGGAATAAGAACCAACTTTAACCCCTTTTAAACAACTTTCATCAGTGAGTATGTTTTTGCAAGTCAACTTATCAGTAACAGTCCCTTGCTTCTGAAAGCCAGCCAACTGGGAACACACTCTTGTCAACAAACACACTTCTGAATACCAACCAATCAGTAATGCTCTCAGCCAAGTACCCATGCTTCCACAGCTAATGCCAACTGCACAACAACTGTGAAAAATCCACTAATCTCTAAACTTCACACTTTTCAAATGTCCTATAAGAAGATTAGAACATGTCTGTTCTACATGGAGAGATTATGACTGACCAGCAAAGCTCTCTTTACTTAAATAAGCAATAAACTGAGCTTTGTGGTTTTTGGTTTAAATACTAAGGTCTGTTATACCTTTAACAAATTTATTCATGAGGTACAGTTTTAAATTTCATATATAACTATATCGAGATACAGGAAATAAATGTGAAAAATCACACCTAAAAATGTGAAAAATCACACCTACAATTGTTTTACAAGTAATTTAAACTCTCTTTGTAGGCAACTCCTCATATTTTTCTTGACTAACTTGCAAACTCATAAAGTCAAGTATCTCCAAAATATTTTCTGTACTATTACAACACACGCCTTCTCTAAAATGCTCAAGCTACTCCTAACTCTACCCTTAATGAAATCACTGAACTCACTAATCTATGATTAGTTATTCACACACTGAGCATTTATGTTAATATTTTCATTTAGTCAATCATTCAATACATCACTGTTGAAAATCAATCATGCTGCCAGATGCCAATATGGGAGGTACTAAACAAAGGTATTTATAATAATAACTTATTTAGGGGCTTCCCTGATGGTCCAGGGGTTAAGACTCCTGCAGGGGGCATGAGCTCCACCCCTGATTGGGGACCTAAGATTCTGCATGCCACGGGTCCACACATGCCACACAACACAGCCAATAACAACAACAACAAACAACAATTTGTTTATATCCCTACCCCAGAATGGCTGTGAACTAACTGAAAACACAGACTCGCAAATAAATGATCACAAATGAAGTGCCTTAAGAGAGATATCTATCAGCTGCTAAAAGAGCACTGTGAACACGTGTCTGCCTCTGCCTGAGACAGTAAAGAAAGATTTCCTAAAGGGTGAAACGTGAGCTAAATTGAGGCCAAAGCAAAAGGGAACCTTAAAGGCAGAGGGAAAAGAATGCAGAAGGGTTTATGCATGAGAGGAAAGGCAGAGACAGTAGGAGTGAAAATAACAAGACTAATTTTGGGGGGGGGGGGGGGGGGGGGGCGGGCGGCTGTAGTTCCCCAACCAGGGATCAAACTCACACTCCTGCACTGGAAGCAGAGTTTTACCCTGGGGACCACCAGGGAAGTTCTGTTTTTTAAAAAATATTATTTATTTATTTTTGGTTGCACTGGGTCTTAGTTGCTTCGAGCAAGGGCCACTCCCTGACTGTGGTGCGTGGGCTTCTCACTGTGGTGGATTCTCCTGCTGCAGGGCACAGGCTCAGCAGCTGTGGTGCACGGGCTTAGATGCTCTGCAGTGCGTGGAATCTTCCCAGACCAGGGATCAAACCTGGGTCCCCTGCACTGGCCGGCAGATTTTAAACCACTGGACCACAAGAGAAGTCTCAAGGACTTTCAAGGCATCTAAAAATATAATCAATGACACTTAGTAATTGATTTGATTCTGGGATTGAAAGAAATGAGGATGACTCTTTTCGATGTTTTCTGGATTGAGGAAATGGGCGAACAATGATAGCTGGAACTGCTAATAAATAATAATTACAAAGTATGTACTAAATGACAGTCACTTAACTGTTTCATATGTATCATTTAATTTCATTACTCAGTTGTAAAATCAAAACGTGAGATGTACATACATACACCCACAAACGCAGATGACTTTTTTTTTTTTCCGCAGATGACTTTTAACTGAGTAATAGATTATTTCCAGTCCACATTTCTGACTACCAAGAAGCATCTCTCCTTGTTTATCATTTTTGTTTCACCATCTATTTCCTGTTGTTGTTATTCAGCCGCTAAAGTTGTGTCCAACTCTCTATGACCCCATGGACTGCGACATGCCAGGCTTCCCTGTCCTTCACTACCTCCCAGAGTTTGTTCAAACTCAGGTCCACTGAGTCAGTGATGCCATCCAATCATCTTATCCTGTTGCCCCGTTCTTCTTCTGCCCTCCATCTTTCCCAGCATTAAGTCCTCCTATCCAATGAGTAGGCTCTTCATATCTATTTCCTGGGCTTCCCCAATTCCATTGTCTCCTCATGCTCTCTCTTTTCTGCCCGTTCTGTATCACACTCCTTAGCTCCTCTTGTTTCCTTTTTAATTGGATGTGCTCTCATTATAACTTTTCCCAGGTTCTTTATTCACCCCAAATGTGACACATTACAAAAATCAAAAACTTCTGGGCAAAGAAAAAGAAACCCTACAATGCACAACACCAATAAACAATTTAGATAACATTACTATATGAAGTATACATCTGCTTGGGACAAAATTTTGCTAAGCCCAATGTGTAACATTAATTTTGTTACTCCCTATTTCTATACAGAGGGAATTTCAGCTATAACATAACAAAAAACAAATATGAAGAGTGAAACATATTCTAATTATTTCTGTTACCTTGTTACTAACATGCTATTAAATAAGTGAGGAAAAAGTTTCCAGTTCTAAACATAACTATATATGGTAGTAAGTCAGTTGACCGCAAATGCAGAGTTGCTGCTGCTTTTGGATTAGTGCCTGAAGATAGTGTGAAATGAGGACACTCCCACTGCTGAGTGTTTCTGCTATGTCATCAGCTCACATCTGCTATAAGATATGTTTCCAACATGACAGCAAAAGCAATCAAAATATATTTTCTTATTAACTTGCTGAAAGTTTCAAAAACCTGCCAATTACCAGTACAAACTTAAATTGTCCATTAATAGTATGTGAAAAACATATACCCAGTGATGCTATTAATATATGCCACAGACTTTTTAAAATCAAGAAATTATGTCTTTATTTGTTGTTGTTTAGTTGCTAAGTCATGTCCAATTCTTTGTGACCCCATGGACTGCAGCCCCCCAGGCTCCTTGTCAATTGGATTTCCCAGGCAAAAAAACCAGAGCGGGTTGCCATTCCCTCCAGGGGATATTGTCAATTCAGGGATTGAACTGAATCCACACCTCCTGCATTGGCAGGCAGATTCTTTACCGCTGAGCCACAATGGAAGCCCCTTTACTGATTATAAATCTCAATATAAAAAGTGAATTTACAATTACTATAATACTTAATGTAATTATTCTAAAGATGAAATAATAAATAGCAGTAAACCCATGATGCTCTTACTGGACTCTTTTCTGGGGGTTGCACTGTGTGGCATGTGGGACCCTACCTAGTTCCTGGACCAGGGATCAAACCTGTGCCCTGCAGTGGAAGCATAAGAGTCCTAACTTCTGGACTGCCAGGAAGTTTCCTGGACTCTTAAAAGTAAACCTCTGACAGTTAAGCAGAAGTAACTCTCACTATTAATGCTGATAGTCTTTTTTTTTTTAACAGTAATATAAAAATGTTCCTCTCTGCTTAGAAAGTAAAGCCTTATTATTCCCAAAATACACTACTAGATTGTAAGACTGGGACTTCCCTTGCAATCCAGTGGTTAAGACTATGCACTTCCAATGCAGAGGACTCAGGTTCGATCTCTGGTCAGAGAACCAAGATCCCATGTCTTGTGGCAAGGCCAAAAAACTAACAAAAAAAAAAAAAAAAAGCAACGAATTTAAAGAGGAAAGTTAAGAAAATAATTCTGTTTACAACTATATCAGCAAGAATAAAATATTTAGGCACATGGAATTCTCTGGTGGTTTAGTGGTTAGGACTTGACACTTCCACCACAGGAGGCACTATTTGACTCCTGGTCAAGGAACTAAGATCTCACCTGCCGAATGGCACAGCCAAAACAAAAAGAAAGGAAAAAATAAAATTAATACTCTTGTTTTTTATTTACTGCTGAGCCACCATGGAAGCCCCCTTATTGACAGAGGATACTCTATCCTTACATGTATTTCTATAATAAAGTATTTACATATATTATACATATATATATATACATACACACACATATATAAAAAGAATAAAATACTCAAGCATAAACTTAACCAAAGGTGAAAGATTTTCACACTGACAACTACAAACATGACTCAAAGAAATTAAAGATGACACAAACAAATGGTCCGACAACCCACGTTCACGGGTTCAAAGACTTAATGTTGTTTATATGTTCAATACTACCCAAAGTGAGTACGTCAAGGCTGTATATTGTCACCCTGCTTATTTAACTTATATGCAGAGTACATCATGAGAAACGCTGGGATGGATGAAGCACAAGCTGGAATCAAGATTGCCGGGACAAATATCAATAACCTCAGATATGCAGATGACACCACCCTTATGGCAGAAAGTGAAGAGGAACTAAAAAGCCTCTTGATGAAAGTGAAAGAGGAAAGTGAAAAAGTTGGCTTAAGCTCAACATTCAGAAAACTAAGATCATGGCATCTGGTCCCATCATTTCATGGGAAATAGATGGGGAAACAGTGGAAACAGTTGCTGACTTTATTTTGGGGGGCTCCAAAATCACTGCAGATGGTGACTGCAACCATGAAATTAAAAGACGCTTACTCCTTGGAAGGAAATTTATGACCAACCTAGATAGCATATTAAAGCATATTAAAAAGCAGAGACATTACTTTGCCAACAAAGGTCTGTCTAGTCAAGGCTATGGTTTTTCCAGTGGTCACGTATGGATGTGAGAGTTGGACTGTGAAGAAACCTGAGTGCCGAAAAATTGATGCTTTTGAACTGTGGTGTTGGAGAAGACTCTTGAGAATCCCTTGGACTGCAAGAAGATCCAACCAGTCCATCCTAAAGGAGATCAGTCCTGGGTGTTCACTGGAAGGACTGATGCTGAAGCTGAAACTCCAGTACTTTGGCCACCTCATGCGAAGAGTTGACTCACTGGAAAAGACCCTGATGCTGGGAGGGATTGGGGGCAGGAGGAGAAGGGGACGACAGAAGATGAGATGGCTGGATAGCATCACCAACTCGATGGACATGAGTTTGAGTAAACTCCGGGAGTTGGTGATGGACAGGGAGGCCTGGCGTGCTGTGATTCATGGGGTCGCAAAGAGTCGGACACGACTGAGCGACTGAACTGAACCCAAAGTGATCTACAGATTCAATGCAATCCTTAATAAAATCCCAATTATAACTTTTGGGGAAATAGAAAAATTCATTCTAAAAGTCAAATGGGATCTCAATGAACTGTGAATAGCCAAAATCATCTTTTCCGAGAACAAAGTTTGGAGGTCTGCTACTTCCTGATATCAAAACTTAATAAAAAGCTACAGTAATCAAACAATGTGACAAAGGTATAAAGCAAAGACACTAATGGAATGTAATTCTAGAAAGCCCAGAAATAAACCCTCACATATGTGATCAAATAATTTTTGACAAGGCTGCCAAGATATTCAATGAGGAAGGCACAGCCTTTTCAACAAATGATAGAAAAACTAGACATACACATAGAAAAGAATGAAACTGACCCTTACCTTACACCATATACAAATATTAACTCCAAATGGATCGAAGACCTAAATATAACACCTAAATTTATACAAGAAGAAAACAGGAAAAGCTTCATGACACTGGCTTTGGTAATGATTTCTACATGGTGACATGTAGGTGACAACAGAAGTATAGTAACAGAAGGAAAAAAATATAAACTGGGTTACATTAAAATTTAAAATATTTATCCATCAAATGACACGATCAACAGAGTGAAAAGGCAATCCACAGAACAGGAGAAATTATCTTGAAATCGTATATCTGATAAGGAATTAATATCCAGAATATATAGTGAACTACATACAACTCAACAATAGGATTAAAAATCAGACAAAAGACAAGTAGCTATTTTTCCAAAGAATATTTACAAATGGCCAATAATCACATGAACAGATGCTCAACAGCAACACTCATTAAGGAAATGTAATGACTAAACCACAAAACCACAATGAGATATTTTATAACCATTAGGATGGCCAAATCAAGACAAAACAACAAAATAAATGTTGGTGAGGACATGGAGAATCTGAAAACACTTCCCATACAATGCTGCTAAGAATGTAAAATGGTGCAACCACTATGGAAAACAGTATGGTGGTACCTCAAAATATGAAAAATATAATTACCATATGAGTCAGCAATTTCACTTCTAGGTATATACCCAAAAGAATCAAAAAAGAGAGTCTCAAGCAGATACTTGCACTCCTACATTCACAGTCACTTAGTCATAATAGCCAAATGGTAAAAGCAACCCAAGTATTCATCAATGAACAAATGAATAAACAAAATGTGGCATATACATAGAATGAAATATTTATTTAGTTTCTAAAAGGAAGAAAATTCTAACACATGCTATGAACATGGAGAACCTTTAAAGATATTACGCTCAGTTAAGGTGAAGTCGCTCAGTCGAGTTTAATTCTCTGCAACCCCTAAATGGACTATAGCCTGCCAGGCTCCTCCATCCATGGGATTTTCCAGGCAAGAATACTGGAATCGATTGCCACTTCCTTCTCCAGGGGATCTTCCTGACCCAGGAATCAAACTCAGGTCTCCAGCATTGCAGGCAGACTCTACTGTCTGAGCCAGGAGGGAATCCCAAGTTAGGCCAGTCACAGAAGGACACATACTGTATGACTCTACTTATATAAGTTCCCTAGAATAGTTAATAATTCAGGGACAGAAAGCAGAATGGTGGTTGCCAGGAGCTAGAAAGAGGGGTGGGGGTGAAGAGTTATTACTTTATTTCATGGTTCAGTTTAAGATGGTCACGTTCTGGAGAGAGGTGTTGGTGATGGTTACTCAACAACATGAATGCACTTACAATGCCACTTAACTGCAAATTTAAATATATGTTATCACACACACACAGAATATCTTCATGACAACTGGAGAAGATACAAGTTCTCAAATAAGACACAAAAAGCACTAACCACAAAAGAAAATACTGTTAAATTTGACTCCATTAAAACTAAGAACTTCTGGTTCATCAAAAGACATCAAGACAGGACAAGCACAAGCAGAAGAAAATTCACAATACATATATTCAACAAATGATTTGTATCCAAATTATATAAATAACTCCTGCAAATTAATAAGAAGAAGGAAAAAGAATAAAAATGGGCAAAAGACTTAAACAGGCACAACATAAAAGAGAATATCCAAATGTCAAGAATAAAATAAAAAAAAGATATTCAACCCCGTTAGTCATTACAGAAATGCAAGCTTGAAACACAATACCTCAAATGAAAGAGACTGGCAAGGCAATGATGCAGAAGTACAGTAGCTCTCACACAGTGCTTGTGCGAATATATACCAATTTAGAAAACTGTTGGTAAATAAATAGCAATAAAAGCATTTAGAAATATGGGGGCAAAAAAAAAAAAAAAAAGAAAGAAATATGGGGGCAAATGCCAGAAGATAAGGTTGAGAAGTTTCAAAGCTGCATTCTTTGGGGAGAAGTATTCAGGGGTAGAAATGGACGACAGTGCAGCTCTTGGAGGATTATCAGACTCTTCACACTATTTACATGTATTAATTTGACAACTTTTAAAAAAATAGATTTAACTGTTGTTAACAATCATGGAGCATTCTGGCCTCTCCCAGAGTTCCTACTATATAACTATGCCTTACAGGTTATCCATGGATGATTTGTGATGGCTAACCTAAGAAAGAAGGAACCCTTGGCAGCCAGGGTAAGACATCCTGGGTTCCTGATCTGAACACATGAGCTCAAAGCTAAAAACAAAACAAAACAAAACAAAACAAAAATGCTTTCAGTCACAAGAAAAGGCATTCTACAGCCCTCTCTGCCTTTATTAACAAGGTATCTTTTAGCACCTCATATATTTACATATGTGAACAATGGCAGATAAAATTACTAACCAGTTTTGATGCTGAACTAGGAAAGCATACCTAAGACAAGTAAACAATGATTATACCTAAACAACCCTAAAATGGTACTGTAAGATAAAAATAAAGATCAGTTATAGGAAACCCCCTGGTGGCCCAGCGGCTGGGATTCAGCATTCTCACTGCCAAGGCCAGGGTTCAGTCCTCGCAGGAATGAAGATTCCAAGCTACACAGCAAAAAGATCGATTATATTCTTTCTAAATATTTTATGAAAAAATTTAATTCCATCACAAAACCAAAAGTTAAAAACCCTGATGAATTTTATAACATGAAAATTAATTCCATATAACACAGCAAATATACCATAAATATGGATAAAAGCAAAAGCACAAACTGGGGGAGATGTATATAACTCTTCTGACAAAAATATATATCTACAGTGAAACAGGTAAAGGACATGAACAAGCCAAAACAGAGAAATACATTCTTAGCAGCCTTTTCATGAACTCTCCAAGACTGAGAAATTGAGATAGAAAGCCACTCCTATATGCAAAATGAGTCAGCAACTTTTACAAATGTAGGGTATTTTTTATGTATACCAGTGGGAAATGAGAGTACACAATACAACATATAATTCAGCCAAGCAGAGAAGTACATGCCAAGAATCAACTTTATCAAAACAAGAAAAGGAACCTAACAATATTCTGCCTATATACTATCTTCTGCATTCCTACCTAACTAAACACAAGTTTCTTGAGTAGGAGGCTAACAGAAGGAGTGAGGAGGTATTTGATAAGGGTATGCATGACAGCTGAAAGGGGTTAAATTAACTCACCAGACAGGAGGGGTGGGGATCTAAATAGTGGCAATGACAAAAGAGAAAAAGTAACAAATTGCTAATTCTTGGCTCTGCTTCTCTTAACAAATGACAAGCCTAACATTCTATCACCAAACATAAAAGCAGATCAACAAAGGATACCTTCTTTGAAACAACAGAATGAAAAGATTTAAAACCCTTTCTTCATTAATCCATATTTTACTGTCAAATAATAATAAAGTTTAATATAACTATTTGTCATCTTTTTTCAAAATCAGTAATTTCTCAGGTACAGAAAATAGATCTGGGAGGGGGGTTCTGGATGGGGAACACATGTGCACCCGTGGCTGATTCATGTCCATGTTTGGCAAAAACCACTATAATATTGTAAAGTAATTAGACTCCAATTAAAATAAATACATTAACTTAAATTTAAAAAAGAAAGAAAATAGATCCTCACTAAAACTGCAGAGAAGGAAACCTAGATCTTACCTTGAATTATTTAATTACTGAAGAATACTTTGTAACACTGAGTTAACTCATATTCTTTACCAGACCACCCCAAGGGGGAAAAAAAAAGGTGTCAGACATGACGAACAAGTAAAAAATGGGTATCTGATGTTATACAATCATAGATCTGTGAAACTCTGATTTCAAACACACATAATTTCTCAACAATGAACAAATGACAAAGGAGGAACTCATTTATCGGCAGGAAAGACTTTACTTTGACAAAAAGTGATTGGAACAGTGCTATGGAATACTATGCCATGCCAACATAACAAGGTGTTGCATCCTCACGCTCTCAAAATGGTACTTATTGTTTGCAAACTAATTAATCATGGAAAAAGGTTAGAGCGAAGCCACTAAGACTGATGCTGAAGCTCCAATATTTGGTCACCTGATGTGAAGAGCTGACTCACTATAAAAGACCGTGATGCCGGGAAAGATTGAGGGCAAAAAGAGAAGGGGGCAAGAGAGGATGAGATGGTTGGATGCCATCACCAACTCAATGGACATGAGTTTGAGCAAACTCCGGGTGACAGTGAAGGACAGGGAAGCCTGGAGTGCTGCAGTCCATGGGGTCACAAAAAGTTGGACACGACTGAGCAACTGAACAACTAGGAATCAGAAGGCAATAAAATACAAACTTATACCAAAGGTTAAGATGTCAGGAGAAAAAGAGACTTATGTACAAATATTTGACATGTCAGGAAGTGTTATGCCCAATTAAGAGAATTTCCTTTCACAAAATTACTTGGACAATGTGTGTTCCTAAAATGCAATATTAAAACAAAATAGCTTCAACTCCCACCACAAGGATTATATGCTAAACACTAAATTTATTTCTACATAATCAAATTTTGTTTTCTTGACTACAAAAATCATCCTGTGAAACAAAACAAAAAAACAAGGTCTCCTATGTCACACACAAGCACAGGAAAAAAATCCTAGTTCTAAGAAAATCAGTATCTACAAATCCATCCCAGTCTTACGATTTTATGAGTCTGTTTTAATAATTTACACGTCATTCTGTGGGCACTTTGAAAATATGATGACCTTCCATGTTAAAACAAGGATATTCTCAAGGATGTAAAACTATCAGGTAGGGTAGGAATTCTAAACTAAACTTGGGCAATGAGCCTAGACAAATTTAAACATAAATTGTCCTTCCTGGTTCTGCTGTTTTCATGAGGATACAAGTGTGTCAACTTAGGGCAGATACTAATCTACCAAGAGATAAAATACACAAAAATACATTACAGTAGCAATTACATATACTGATGAGATAATGAACATTTTCAAAGTAAGAATTTACAAAGGCTACATGGTTTTCAAAGTATTTGCAGTTCTGCTCCCAAATACAGAAACCATAACTTACACTGTCTTTTTAAAAGACAATAAAATGAACTCTTCCATAAACTGAAATGTAAAGAAAACAGACTATTACATGGCACAGTCCTAGAGTGGAACACAATCGTTTAGTAATGATTATAATTAGATATTTAACATTTATACTGTATTATTATAGATCATCAATTTCCAAAAACCTAAGCTTAACAAAATGTAATTATTGCCTTCACCTGTTCCCCTGGTAACAGAACAGTAAGAAGGCATTTTATACAACAAAGAGCACTGTATCTCATGATAATGCTAAGCCATCTTTCTAAATCTAATTTAGTCTCCCTGAGAGGATTCTGAAACTTCAGGAAACTACATCAAAACTATTATTTATATCACTCAATAATGTACTTAGGTAGGTAAGTGAAAGTGCGTATTTTACATGCAAGAAAAATGCAAGAAAAGTTCAAGAAAAAAATAGGTTAGCTTTTATTACATGCAATTATTCCATGAGTTCAAAAAAAATTCAAATGAGCATAATTAGTGCCTAAAAAAGTGTCTTAGCCTTATAGTAGTAGAAAACAGAATACAACCCAAGACTTACTACCTTACATGTAAAAAATGAAAATAGCTACTCCCAACAAGTCCTTAAGTCACTGTATATTATAAGCAAAATAGCTTGCATGCCTTTCAACAATTAGTCAATCTTTTGCACAAAGCATAAAAGGCTAACAATCTATCAGTCTAACCAGCTAGCTGAGTTGTTTCTCAAAGCTAAATATTATTACCTCATAAATTAAAAAACACCTAATATGACTTTCAAGTATATTATCACAGGAAACAATTAATTAAACAAAAATTATCTGAAGATATTAATTACAGTGTTGTTTTTCTTTTCATTTATCTATCTTCTTAGTTGCTTTTTACTTTTTCTTCTAATTTTGCCTTTCATTCTGGAGGTTTTCCTCAAATTTCTAGTTTTCTTTAGCTCTTGGTTTATATTTACAAGTGAGTCACTAAGAACCTCCAAGTGGGAAACTGAATGTACCTTATTGATTTGTGGGGCTCAACAAATTTAGATTAGAGCATCAACTTTTTTATGGGGAACCCACAAGAATCATTATCTGTAGGCCTCTTCTCTTAGTGAGTAGTTTCTTCTCCAGTAGAACTGACTTAAATTATTTTAGGTTACAAAGTATTGTTAATTAAAGAAGTTAATAAAATTTCCCAGAACTAAAAGACTAGAGTTTCCAGACAGAAAGAAGCCTCTAAGGTAAACACCGTAGAGGTGTGCATTCATGCACGCCAACTCACTCAGTCCTGTCCGACGCTGTGCAACCCTATGGACTGCCACCCGCCAGGCTCCTCTGCCCACGGGGTTCTCCAGGCAAGAATACTGGAGTGGGTTGCAGTGCCTTCCTCCAAGGGATCTTCCCCAAGGTAAGTATAATACATGATAAAAGATTTAAAATGAAACCAAGAATAATTTATTTGACCATGTAGAAAATAGTGTTCTAGGGGGCTTTTACAATTCTACATTAGAGAATTTGGAATCATAAATGAAGAGTGCCAAAGGAAACCAAGCAAAATGGAAAAGCAAGACAACTATTAAGTCCAAGAAAAATAACAAGATTTTCTAAGAAAGGAAATGTGATCATACTACACACTGGGGACACAGTCAACATAATACTTACATGTAGAGCCGTCCCTCGGTATCCATGGGGGGACTGGTTTCAGGACCCCCATGAATTCCAAAATCTCAGAATGCTCAAGTCCCTCATATAAAATCACGCAGTATTTGCATTAACCCACACATATCCTCCCAAGTACTTTAAATCATCTCTAGATTACTTAAAATGCCTAATACAATGTAAACCATAGCCAGCACACGGCAAACTCAAGTTTCGCTTTTTAGAACTTTCTGGCATTGTTTTTTGCCTGAATATTTTCAATCTTTGGTTGGATCAATCTGCTGATGTGGAGCCCATGGATGCAGAGGGTTGGCTGTATTAAAAATAAGGAATATGTACTCATCAAATGAAAAGTAAACTAGATATTGCTACAACCATATTAGGATAGACAAATGAAGGGGAAATGGTGGTAAAGGGCAGTGGTATAAGATGACAAAACTGTTAGGTTCTGTAACAGCAATTCAAAAAAAATATTAAAATTTAACAATCACTTATAGTATTAGCACACCATTTAGAAATCTGGAGGAAAAAACCATATAAGAAAACAAGACTGAAGAAAGAAAATGTGGGAGAGACGGTAAAGCAGTGTACTGCTATTTAACAGTATCATATTTAACTGCTATTTAACTGCTATCATAAATCTAGGGGCATTTTTTTTAACTATGTACATAATTATTCACAACAGACAAAATATCCCAATAACTCAAATATCCATTAACAGACTAATGGACAAAAGAAAATGTGGTATATACCTACAGTAGAATATTATTCATCCTTAAAAACGAAGGAAATCCCACCATTTGTGACGACATGGATGGCACTGCACTAAGTGCAGTCAGTCAGTCACAGAAGGACAAAGACTACATGAGTCCACTATATGAGGGATCTAAAACAGTCAAACTCCCAGAAGCAGAGAACAGAATGGTGGTTGCCAGGGACTGGGGGGGAGGGGAAATAGGGAAGCTGATGTTCAATGTGTATAAAGTTACCAAAAAAAAAAAAACAAAAACCACCCACAACTATATATACACATCACTTTGATAAGAGTGGGGGGAAAAAAACCCGAAACTTTAGAAAATAGTGCTTTGCTGAGTGCTACCTGGGAGAAAAAGGCTGCCTAATGGAAGCAGTGATGAAAGAACAAGATGGTGAGAGGTTTTACATTTTCATTCTTATTTCTCCCCTATTTATGCTTTGGGATGATGACCACCTGTCCCTTTCTCCAAATAAATCTACAGTTTAATCTCACTTTGCAAGTGTCTTCAGTGTAAAGTCAGGGCAGTGCAAAAGCCTTGCTACTGTAAGACATTGACAAAAATGCATACAAAGTGATTACCTTACCCTCAGCATCCACTCTTCCAATCCTTTCTCCCTTTCCTCCTCCAGATCCCCAAAAAGATAGACTATAATCTAAGGCCTCCTTCCACTTTTTCCTGTGAGTCTCAAAGTAAAACCCTGCCCAATGTTGTTGTATAGCAGCAAACAGGAATGACTAACACTGATTTTATGGTGCCTAGGGCTCATTTCTCTAGAAATGTACACAGACTTGGACCTGGATTTTCATTATTTCCATTCCCCAAAATAGTTTTAATAGCTGAGAACTAACAAACACAGTAGCTAAAAACCTCAGAAAAAAGCTGCTCATGAAACAAATCAACCACCTGAAAAATACATACAATAATAAGAGACAGACAGAACCAGACAACAATACTATTTCAATCCTTTATTTCCTCAAAAATATTATGATGGTCCACACAGTTTCCATCCTAGACGCCCTGAGGAAGGGGAGGGGCTTAGGGAACCCTACCTTCTTGAGTACCATCAATAAAGTACCAAAATTATCATGCTTATTTTAAATTCTTGATCTATTTCAAAATCCAACAATTTGTTATCTATAAGATTAAAAAATACTGGGAAAAAACAAAAGGATTAAAAAAACACAAAAGGATAGAATAATGTACTAAGAAAAAACATGATAAAAGTTGAGAAGCAATCTGATAAAATGCAATTTAAGATTAAAAAATGCCTTTAAGAGACTAAAAGCATATACATTTATAGATTGGCCAAAATAAGAAAGCTGCATATTGTTAAGTGTTGGTAAAAATAAAAGAAACATCATGTACTGCTACTTAAGAGTGCAGATTCATTTCTTCCCTATTCTATTTGCTAGAGAAAAATCCTAAACTCTTCAGTAAATTTAAATTGTCATCCCTTATAATCCAGCAGTTCTGCTCCTTGTTCTATATTCCAAAGAAATTCTCAAAAAGGCATATAACAAGATCCATATTTGGATGTTCACTATAGCAGTAACGATCACAAAGTAAAAAGTCAATCTGGATGATTATCACTGAAAATGAACAGCTAAATTATGATGGACTCATACTATAATGAGGACTTCCCTGATGGTCCAGTGGCTAAGACTCCATGCTCCCGATGCAGGGAACCCGTGTTCAATCTCTGGTCAGAGAACTAGATCCCACATGCTGCAACTAAGAGTCCCACATGCCACAGCTAAGACCCAGCCCAGCCAGATAAATAAATATGTACTTGGGCTTCTCAAATGGCTCACTGGTAAAGAATCTGCCTGCCAATGCAAGAGACACAAGTCCGATCCCTAGATCAGGAAGATCCCCTGGAGGAGGAAATGGCAACCCACTCCAGAATTCTTGCCTGGAAAAAGTTCATGGACAGAGGAGCCTGGTGGGCTGCAGTCCATGGGGAACCAAAGAGTCTGACACAACTGAGAAGCATGAAGCAGCAGCATACTACAATATTAACTGAAGCAATTAGGTGTACACATACCATGCAGCATGGATGGATCGTTAAAACAAACTACTTAGGAGGAAAAAAAAGTAACATAAAGGAATACATAAAGTACATATACATGAAGAAAACACATTTTATAGGAACAAGAACTTTAAGTAAAGTAGAATAGCTGCCAAATGAAAGTGAAGTTTGGGGATAAAAGGAAAGATATGGCAAGAGAAGTATAATTTGCACAACAAACCAGTGACAACAATGGCCATAAACTAAGGATTGTGATTCATCCTCTATTAATCTGCATCGAAGATACAAAAAGAAAATTGTTTGTGGTGAATAATCAACAGAAATTTGAAAATAATTCAAGAGTATCAATAATACATAATAGAATTAAAATAGAAAAGTTGAAGACACTGTGACTTGCTTTGGAAGCGAGAATTCTTTTACATAGCCAGAACAAGTCCTGAGAATAGGCCTTAAATAAATACTACTTGAAAGGATCTTTTGCAGTGCTGGTAAAGTTTCTACATAAATTACCTACTCACTTGCCTCATTTCATACATGTCAACTTATCAGAACGTACAGACATTAAAAGAGAAAATTAAAACCACTGACACTACCGTAAATATATTCACTTACCAATCACCTCTGCCCTAAAAGAGACAACAGTGAGGCCTGAAAGAGAAAACCAGGCCATCTGTCTCAGAAAGCAAGGAGGCAGAAAATAGTCTTCTCATTCTCAGTATTTGCCTGGCCCAATCTCCTCTAAGATTTTGTCAAAGCACCTGGCAACAGCTATCCACACCTAAAACTGGGGCCAACACCAAAAGTCCTAGCCAGCCAAATTGTCTCTGTTTATATTTGTCCTGAAGTGGACAAATGCCACCAGGTGGCACCAAACTGCAGTCATGATCTGATCAGATCTGCATCAAGCTGCTGGATTTTTGCAACTCCAGGCCAGCTAGAGGCGTCTCTTGTGGCTCAGCTAGTAAAGAATCCACCTGCAATGCGGGAGACCTGGGTGTGATCCCTGGGTTGGGAAGATCCCCTGGAGAAGGGAAAGGCTACCCACTCCAGTATTCTGGCCTGGACAATTTCATGGACTGTATAGTCCATGGGGTCGCAAAGAGTTGGACACGACTGAGCGACTTTCACAGGCCAGCTAGAAATAACACTAGGCTCATATTTTGTGTGATAAAATTTTTGGAACTCCACCTATCTAACTATGGTGGAGTTCTACTCACTACCAACCAGATTATCATTCTGAATATTCTAGAATATGACCTTCTGGATTCACATCCCATTTTAATACTTGAATATGCTGCTATATATTAAAATAAAGTTAAACAGTATCATTTACACCATTGTAATATGCATTCATATAAATGCATATATTTTACCTGAATGTATATTATTACCCACTGAATAAAACATAAAACTATGAATCCATACAGACATAAATATTAATAAATTCAAAGTTGAGTAGGAATTGAGACTAGTTCAAAATTGGGGAAGGAATACATCAAGGCTGTATATTATCACACTGCTTATTATTTAACTTACATGAAAAGTACATCATGTGAAATGCCAGGCTGGATGAATCACAAGCTAGAAATCAAGACTGGTGGGAAAAATATCAACAACATCAGATATGCAGGTGATACCACTCTAATGGCAGAAAGCGAAGAGGAACTAAAGAGCCTTTTGATGAGGGTGAAAGAGGAGAGTGAAAAATCTGGCTTAAAACTCAACTTTCTAAAAACTAAGATCATGACATCTGGGGTCCCATTACTTCATGGCAAATAGGGGAAAAGTGGAAACAGTGGCAGATTTTATTTTCTTGGGTCCAAACTCACTGCAGACAGTGACTGCAGCTATGAAATTAAAAGATGCTTGCTCCTTAGAAGAAAAGCTATGACCAACCTAAACATCATATTAAAAAGCAGAGACACTCCTTTATCGACAAAGGCCCGTATAGTCAAAGCTATGATTTTTCCAGTAGTCATGTAATAGATGTGAGAGTTGGACCATAAGAAGGGCTGAGTACCAAAGAACTGATGCTTTTGAATTGTGGTGCTGGATAAGACTCTTGAGAGTTCCTTGGACAGCAAGGAGATCAAACCAATCAATCCTAAAGGAAATCAACCCTGACTATTCTTTCAAAGGACTGATGATGAAACTCCAATACTTTGGCCACCTGCTGTGAAGAGCTCTCTCTTCGGAAAAGACCCTGATGGGAAAGATTGAGGGCAGCAGCAGAATGGGGTAACAGAAGATGAGAGGGTTAATGGCATCACTAACTAATGACCATGAGTTTGAGCAAACCCCGGAAGATACAAGAAAGCCTCCCGTATTCTAGGGTTGCAAACAGTTGGACAAGACTTAGCAACTGAATAACAGGAAGTAAGAATTTACACAGTTTCATAATAGCTTCCAATAAAACACTTATTAATTAAAAGGGGAAGGGCAAAACTTTATAGAACCCTTCTAAGTTACCAGATCTCTCTTAAGTGACCAAAGTGGACACCATCAGTAATGAGACAAATCAAAACCATGTGCCACTTTAAATAAACATGAGGAAATTTTCCTAACTCAAACTGAAGGATATTCTACAAATAGAATATCATCAATAGATACTTAAAATAGAATACTGTCAAACCTATAAAGGGCGTGCAAGTCCAAAAAAGACTAAGAAGGAATGATTACAGTCTGCAAGAGATTATAAGAGACGGGAAACTACTAAAAGCAATACATGATTATGAACTGGATCCTTCCACTACAAAGAATAATATCAAGATAACTCACAAAATAGAATGGAGCTTGAGGATTAGATGCCAGGAATGTCTCAATCTTAATTTTGTTACTGTTGACAATTATGATTATGTAGAAGGATCCAGTTTGTAGGAAATAAATTCTAAAATTTTCAGAGGAA
Organism: Cervus canadensis; assembly: GCF_019320065.1. NCBI lineage: Eukaryota > Metazoa > Chordata > Mammalia > Artiodactyla > Cervidae > Cervus > Cervus canadensis. The sequence continues at coordinate 8,894,294 of NC_057415.1, read as the reverse complement.
TGGTGGGACATCAGAGATTGGCAACTACTCTCAAATGGTTCAGAAAGAAAGCTCTAAGTCTGTAACTATTAAAAAAAAAGTTTTTTAATCATTAAAAAAAAAAGGTATCTACCAAAGGATATTCATAAAGTTGCTAGAATGGTTGCCCAAGGGATAATAAGAGAGGGAGAAAAATGGGGATGAGAATAAAAAGAAATGGATACATATATACATATCAACCAACCATCAAAAGAAAAGGTCTAGTATAGGCAAAATAATGATAAAGAGCTTTGAAATGAGAAGCATGATTACTTCAATCCTAGGAACAGTAACCAAAAAAATGGTTTAAATAAATATGTGATTCAGTCTGCGAGTAGGGCTCACCTAATGTGTAGCTTTATGCTAGAAATAGCACAGGAATTAACCTAAGACTCACTTTCTCTCCATTTCTAAAACAGCTACAAGACATTGCCTTTGAGTAGTGGGGGACTAGTAGTAAGGGACTAAAGTTCCTTTATAAATTTTATAGCATGTCTGACTTTTAAAACTATATATGAGTTATTTTTATAAATGAGAAATTTAGAAAAAGAAGCAAGCGTCAAAATCAGTAATGAGAAGGCAGTAAAGAATCTAAATTAGGATTTGAAGGATTAACAGTAAACCAGAAGTCAGGAATTCAGATAGGCAGGTCTGTTAAGTTGCCAGCCATCAGGACACAGGTTAAACTTGTTATTGCAAAGGGCATCTAAACCATGAGTTCAGCAGTTTACGAATCCAGCTGACATCAGGGTACAGCCAATCTGGTATCATGAGAAGAAAAGTAAATACTGGTAACTTAGAAATGAAGTCTAATGATGGCCTTGTTCCCAGTTTCCGCTTTAATCGTACCTATGGCTGGCTACTGCCACTTTCAATGCCCAGAGAATCAGGGCATCCTTAACTCCCAGGGACAACTCTGACTTGATTACTATTTAAAGCCCTCAATCCTCAGACTCAGTTGAATCCTGAATGGTCTAATTACTGGACTCCAACCTATTTCATCCAGCCCAAATGCCAAAGTATGCCAACTCTAATGCTGAAGTTCTTGTTCTAAAAGTATATTCAGTTTCTGTTTACCATGGCCAATATCTTACTGAAGGCTGTATCTGTCCAAACTCCAGTAGCAGGAATCTATCTGGTCCTCTAACCAAACAACTTCCTGGAAAACCTCTCTTTCTGAACATCCAAGTATCCTGCTTTGGGAGCCAGGGCAAAATTATGGCAGACAGACTCAATAAGCTAAAGAACCAGGAATCTGTGTAACCCTAGACTCAAACTCCCTGCAAACCTTAGTTTACACACACACACACACACACACACACACATGCACACGACAGAATTCAACATCCATTCTTGACTATTTTTTTAAAAAAGTCAGATACTTCAATAGCATGGTAAAAAAAAAAAAGTGTATATATATATATATATATGGAATCAAGATTGCCAGGAGAAATATCAATAACCTCCGATATGCAGATGATACCACCCTTATGGCAGAAAGCAAAGAAGAACTAAAGAGCCTCTTGATGAAAGTGAAAGAGGAGAGTGAAAAAGTTGGCTTAAAACTCAGCATTCAAAAAACTAGATCATGGCATCCAGTCCCATCACTTCATCGCAAATAGATGGGGAAACAATGGCAACAGTGACAGACTTTATTTTCTTAGGCTCCAACATCACTGCAGATGGTGACTGCAGCCATGAAATTAAGACACCTGAAGCTACAATAAACCTAGACAGCATATTAAAAAGCAGAGACATCACTTTGACAACAAAGGTCTGTCTAGTCAAAGCTATGGTTTTTCCAGTAGTCATGTATGGATGTGAGAGATGGACTATAAAGAAAGCTGAGTGCCGAAGAATTGATGCTTTTGAACTGTGGTGTTGGAGAAGATTCTTGAGAGTCCCTTGGACTGCAAGGAGATCCAACTAGTCAATCTTCAAGGAAGTCAGTCCTGAATATTCACTGGAAGGATGGACACTAAAGCTGAAATTCCAATACTCTGGCCATCTGATGCAAAGAACTGACTCTTTTGAAAAGACCCTGATGCTGGGAAAGATTGAAGACAGGAGAAGAGGATGACAGAGGACGAGATGGTTGGATGGCATCACCAACTTGATGCACATGAGTTTGAGCAAGCTCTGGGAGTTGGTGATGGACAGCGAAGCCTGGTGTGGGGCAGTCCATGGGGTCGCAAAGAGATGACTAAGAGACTGAACTGATACATACATACATACATACATACATACATACATATATGGAATAAAGACAGGAGCAGCAGCTCTTACTTACCGACTGCTTACTATGTGCCAGGCACTGTTCTACATTTTCTACATCTATTAACTCATTTATTTATTGGCCACACCGTGCAACTCTGCAGGATCTTAGTTGTCCAACTAGGAATTCAACCTGGGGCTTCAAGCCAGTGAAAGCATAGAGTCCTAATCACTGGACTGCCAGGGAATCCCCTTAACTGATTTAATTATTAAAGCCACCTACGAGGTAGGTATTATCATCAAACCTCTATTACAAAGAGGAAGATAAATAAAAAGAATTTTAGAAATTTCCGTCAGATCACATATCTAGTAACTAGTGGAGTGGAGATATAATATATATTAATATACATGTACTGTATATAATTTTTACTTGCACTTAGCACAGAGCAGGGCACGTGTCAATCACTCAATAAACAGTGCCTAGTATTAACTTTGTAATTCTGTTAAGATAATATACTCATCTCAGATTAGACTCATCATGACCTGAAAATTGCCCAGTCCATCAGATTGGACTATTTTTCTACATGTGTGAGGTTGGTTCAATTCCAGGCAGTCTTAGTTCAAACAAGTGGGCAAGTCTAGACCCTTCTCCACCTTTCTTATCTGGTTCTAAATAATAACCATACACCACCGGGTTTATTTATTTATCAAATCATTTAATGATTAATAGAACTGGGAGTAAAAAAATCAGACGATCATCCTCAAAGATCCTGAAAAGGCATGCAACAGTATTCAACATTCATTCTTGACTATTTTTTAAAACAAGACACTTCAATAGCATAGTAAAGCATGTATGTCTAACCCAAAACCCAACAATCTTTGATAAGTGCTTCCAAGCATTCTCAGCAAAAGTCAGAAAAAAGGATATTCTTTACTATTATAAGTTTTTTACATTACTCTGCATGTACCAGTCAATATAATTAAAATAGGAGAAATAAAAGTGCAAAAATCAGGAAACTATCAGGATTTTCAGTGATATGATTACTTGGAAATCTATAAAGAATCAACTGGAAGATTATTTCAATGGTAACAGAATCCAGTTAGGTGCTGGTACAAATTAACAGCAATAAATTAAACAATACTCCCACATACAAATATCTATTTAGAAAATAAAAGTACACCTATGTTTGAAATAACAATAAAAATTAATTACTTAGCAATAAAACTGAAACATGCAAAAATTAATAACTAAAGAAAAAGAATGAGGATACTCTTTAACAATATGGAAAGTATGCATTAAGTGGGGAAAAAAAAAAAGGTGTTGCAAATTAACTGCAGAAAAAGCAATCTAGACACAGGCCTTACACCCTTCACAAAAATTAACTCAAAATGTATCACAGAGCTAAAGTAAAACAAAACCATAAAATTCCTAGAATATAACATAGGAAAAATTTCAAATGACCTTGAATTTGTTGATAACTTTTCAGATATAATGCCAAAAGCACAAAAGAACTGATCAGGTGGACTTTGTTAAAATTAAATACATCCTCTATGGAAGACACGGCCAAAAAAATGAAAAGACACGTCACAGAGTAGAGAAAATATTTGTGTAAGATACATCCGATAAAAGACTTATCAAAAATATACAAAGACCTCTTAAAGCTCAACAGTAAGAAAATAACCTTAATTTAAAAATGGGCAAAATATCTGAACAGACACCTCACTAAGAAACAGATATCTCACTAAGGAACATATACAGATGGCAAATAAGCATATGAAAATATTTTCAACATTACACATCACAGAAATTTCAAATTAAAACAATGAGATTCCACTACATATCTATTAGATAAAAAACAAGGACAAACACCAAATGCTGATGAGAATATAGAGCAAACAGAACTCTTATTTATTGCTGGTGGGAATGCAAAATGATACAGCCACTCTGAAAGACAGCTGGCAGTCTCTTACAAAATTAAACATACTCTTCCCATATAATCCAGCAATTGTGTTCCTTGGTATTTAAAACCCAAATCAGTTCAAAACTTATGTCCACATAAAAACCCATACATGAATATTTATATAACAACCTTATTCATAACTGCCAAAACTTGAAAGCAACCAAGATGTCTTGCAATAGGTGATGGATGAGCAAATTTTGATACATCCAAGCAATGGAGTATTATCAAGTGATAAACAGACACAAGATATCAAGACACTAAAAGACATGAACATTGGTTATCCATTTTAAATACAGCAGTGTGTACATGACATTCCCAAAGTCCCTAACTATCAGCAAGGAGCTCAAACTAGTCAATCCTAAAGGAAATCAACCCTCAATATTCATCGGAAGGACTGATGCTGAAGTCCAAGCTCCAAAACCCTGGCCATCTGATGTGAAGAGTTGATTCACTGGAAAAGACTCTGATAATGGGAAAGATCAAAGGCAAAAGCAGAAGGGGATGAAAGAGGATTAGATGATTGGATAGCATCACTGACTCAATGTACGTAAGCTTGAGCAAACTCCGGGAGATGGTGAAGGACAGGGAAGCCTGGTATGCTGCAGTCCATGGGGTCACAAAGAACAGGACACAAATTAGCAACTGAACAATAAGCAGTAACAGTATTGATGGCTGACTGGTCAAAAGAAAATAAGGAAGAGTCTGTGTGTGGTTTAAGTACACACAGTGGAATATAACTCAGCCATTTAAGAAAAGGGGCGGGGGGGGGGGGCGGAATCCTGCCACTTGGGACAGTATGGATGAACCCTAAGACCATAATGCTAAGTTAGACAGAGAAACACAAATACTGTATGATCTCACTTATATATGGAATCTAAAAGTCACAGAAACTAGAGCGTAGACTGGTGGTTGCCAGGGACTGGCAGGGAGGGGAGGTAGGATGGGAGAAATGAAGAGATGTGGTCAAAGGGTACGAACTTCCAGTTACAAGAGGAGTACGAATGGGGACCTAATGTACAGCACAGTGATTACAGTTAACAACAATGTATTGTAAAACTCAAAAGTTACTAAGAAAGTAAATTTTAAATGTTATCACCACAATATGGTAATTATGTGAGATGAAGGATGAGTTAACTAACTTTATTATGATAATCAGTTTGCAATACACATATCAAAATTATCATATCATACACCTTAAACTTACACAAGGTTACATGTCCATTATAACTCAATAAAGCTAGAAAAAAGAAATTAAGGAAGTCAGAAAACAGTGGAATGACAACTTGGAGGTGCAGAAAGGAAAGACACAATGAAAAAAAAAAAAAAAAGCCAATTTAGAAATCTACACCTAGCCAAAAAAACTTTCAAAAATAGATGCTTTCAGGCAAAGAAAATCTGAAAGAGGGTGCTGCACAAAATCTATTAAAAGTTCTGTAGACTGAAGAAAAATATCTTAGACAAAAGTACCACTGCAGGAAGGAATGAAAAATGAAAAACTGGAAAGGGAAATACATAAATACAAAGGAACATTTGTGACACATGAAAAAATATATAAAATCCAGGAGCTTTCCTGGTGGTCCAGTGGTTAAAAATCTGCCCTACAATGCAGGGGACAAGGGTTTGATCCTTAGTTGGGGAACTAAGATCCCACATGCTGCCAAGCAACCAGGACCTGAAACTAAGACCTGACACAGCCAAATAAATAAACAAACAATATATAGACACATATGAAATTCAAATTTCAGGATCCATAAGATAAAATTTTACTGGAACACAGTCATGCTCATTTATGACTTGTCTGTGGCTGCTTTAATGGTAAAATGAGGAGTTGCAACAGAGACTGTGCCCAGTGCCCTTCCTGCTCCATACTGCTGCTTCACGGTACACTAGACTCTGCAGTGCTCCATATACACCAGCAGCATTCTGACTGTCACAAATGCTGCTGCACCATGACAATTTCATTTGTGAGTACATAACCCATCAAGTCAAAACAAGAAAAGTGCACTTCAAATGCCACACATTAAGGCACAGTGGAGTGTGTTTTGTCATCAAATTAAATGGCATAGTCTTGTCTTTATTATGCAATAACACTACACTATGCTAAAGAATACAATATACATAGACACTACTAGATTGCACTCACCACAACAACTCCCAAACTCACAGGAAAGCTAGTCAGAAAAATTAGAAAATTTATACTGTAGTGGAATTTTTTCATAAACAAAAAATGCAACTGCAAATAAGTAGGTGAGTGAGTGGCTCATTTGTCAGCCTAGCAAAAAAATCCATTTAGTATTCATAAGTTAATTAAATTATGCTTGATTACACAGAAAGTAGTCAAAGTGTTGGATTACACAGTAGTCAAAGAAATGCATCCAGAGAAAATAAACTTGTTTAAGATTACTAGCTTTGGGACTTTGCTGATGGTCCACTGGCTAGGACTCAGCGCTCCCAATGTAGAGGGCCGGGATTCAATCCCTGGTCAGGGAACTAGATCCTGCATGCCACAACAAAGACCTGGTGTAGCCAAATAAATGAACACTAAAAAAAAAAGAAAAAAAAAAGACTGAGCTTTTTGGTGAGAATGGTTTTTCAACCAAGTTGAGATTACTGGAAACAACATCAACAGTCAACAAAAGGAATGTTCTCGGTGGTCCAGTGGTTAAGATACCCCACTTCCAATGCAAGGGGTGCAGATTTGATCCCTGGTGTAGGTAAGATCCCACATGCTGCTTGGTACAGCCAAAAAATTTTTTTTAATTAAAAAAAATTAAATTAAAAAACAAGACAAATGGTTTTGACTGGGTTTCCTTGACTCTAGAGGAGTCAAAGATGTTACTGATCACGGCCCAGTTGTTTGAGCAATCAATACAGAATTTGAAGTGACTACAGAATTAACCTCTAAGAAGGTCTATGTGAAACCACAACAGGAAACAGTATTTTCAAACTTGAGAAAATACCAAGTCAGTATAACCTGAAGTAGAATCTGCTGAAGAATATTACAAGTAATGGTGGCAAAAAATATGTGTAGAACAGAAAAGGGCTTATTGGACAAATTAACAAAACCTGTGAAAATTTAAAATATGTAAAGGTCTTGCAAGCTTATAATTATTCATCAGCAGGTACTTTGTGGAAAATATTTGAATTAATCATGTCTTATTGACCAGTAGTGCCAAAAGATATAAATTTCATTTGCTTTCGTGGATTTAGCCATCTTCTGCTCCAAAATAGAAGCCAAATGTCCTGACTTGCCACTACACAGCAGATCATGTTGATAATGTTTTATTTTCATCTTCTGAGCTCAGGTATGAGCACAAATTTTTTCTAAAGGAAAAGAGCTAGCCTCAATCATTATTACAAAACACTAAAATGGCTTTGGAACTTTTGCTTACAAACATGATAATGTATCTTAATAAAATTATAAGGTAAAATACCACTCCTATGCAAAACTTACACAGTAGTAAAGCTTAAAATATTCTGATGACAACTAAAGCCGGTTGGAAACACCTGTAATGTTGAACGTTTTTAATGTTAAGTGAATAATGCTTTATTCACTTCCTAAACAGTCAAAGTTTAAAACATGTGAGGTCACCATTCCCATAAAAATTTGCAACAGACAAATTATCTGAGCTCAAAGGATAGTTTCAGTAGTGTTTCTAAACTCTGAGCAAAGTGTAAGAGAAATTTACATGTTCTTAAATTCATTTAACTGTGCAATCTGAAGTGATTGGACCTTCAATTGAAGATGAAACCCTTCTATTGAAAGTGATTAATTTGCATTGTAACAGCATGCTAAAAGACAAATATCAAGAGGAGAAATCTAACAGAATTTTACAAATGACTTCCTAGTAATCAATATCCCAATTAAAATCATATGCTGGTGGACTGATACCTGTTTTTGGTAGCACCAATCTCTGTGAAAAGACATTTCAAAGAGGAAACCTCATTAGAGATCAAAACAGATGAACATTTACAATCAAGTTTAATGATAATGAGTAACACCTGAACCCAAATTGAGTGACGCATTATCTAACCCTTCCAAATTAATTCCATTCTTCTCATTGGCAAACCTGTATTAAAAAAACTATATTCAACTACTTATATTTTAAAACTTTTCAATAAAGATTTACAGAAATTTCTCATTATATAACTAAACAGTATCTCTGAGTTTGCATTTTGGCCCACAAAGCCCAAAATATCTGCTCTAACTTTTTACAGAAAAAGTATGTCAATCTCTGAACTAGCTAGTTCTCCTAAACTATATATTAATTACTTGCTAAAAATAAATGAAGGTAAAAAAGAGTACAGTAGTGCCCCCTTATCCACAGATTTACTTTCCTGAGGGCAAAGAGTCCAAACACATTACAAGGAAAATTCCATAAATAAGCAATTCAGTTGCTGTTCTGAGTAGCATGATGAAATCTCACACCATCCTCTCCATCTTGCCTTAGATATGAATCATCTCTTTGTCCAGTGTATCCATGCTGTACATGCTACCCACCTGTTAAGTCACTTAGTAGCTGTCTGGGTTATGAGGATCAACGGTCACAGTACCACAGTGCTTGTATTCAAGTAATCCTTACTTTACTGAACAATGGCCCCGAAGCACAAGAGTAGTGATGCTGGCAATTCAGATGTCCTCTTACTGTGCCTAATTTATAAATTAAACTTTATTTTATGTATATGATGAGGCGACTCACTGGACAAGACCCTGATGCAGGCAGACTGAAAGCAGGAGAAGGGGACAACAGAGGTTGGGATGGTTGGATGGCATCACCAATTCAATGGACAAGAGTTAGAGCAAACTCTGGCAGATGGTGAAGGACAGGGAAGCCTGGTGTGCTGCAGTCCATGGGGTCGCAAAGAGTTGGGCATGACTGAATGACTGAAAAACAACCAGACATAGGGTTCAGCACTATCCACATTTTCAGGCACCCACTAAAGGTCTTAGAACATATCCCTCATGGAAAAGGGGTGACTACTATACAGTGGTGGTGGCGGTTTAGTCGCTAAGTCGTGTCCAACAGTTGTGACCCCATGGACTGTAGCCTGCCAGGCTCCTCTGTCCACAGATTCTCCAGGAAAGAACACTGGAGTGGGTAGCCTTTCCCTTCTCCAGAGGATCTTCCCAACCCAGCAATCAGACCCAGGTCTCCTGCATTGTAGGCAGATTCTTTACCAACTGAGCTGCAAGGGAAGCCCACTATATACTATGCAATGGCAATATAACCTGATAATACAGATACAGTACGGATTAAAGTGAGAAGGGAATGAGGATAACATAGGCAAAATATTTTCTGTAACTGCTCTCAGTGATCATACTGGAAATGGTAACGTTAGTATTGGTATACTGAGACTACTGTATACTGTGGAATAAAACAAGTGACTAATTAATAATGATTATAAGTCTAATTCATTATCCCCTATATCCTTGAGAACAAGAATTTTTGGTATGGAAAAAAAGAGCTATAGATGTAGCATAGAAGAGAGTAAATTTTTAAAATCTTTTATGAGTGGAGGTATGTACAGATAGATATACAGATGTACCTGTATCACCCTTAACTCTGTCCAAGACACAGTAACTCACAGCAATGAGCACACTCAATGCCCAGATTACATCCTCAAACACCATTTCCCACTAAAACCAGGACTTCTTGGAGAAACTAGCTGGTTACAACTTTGGAGCTGTAAATATAAGATAAGCCTAAATCACTTGGTCGTAACAGATAACAAGGATGCTACAAAGACTATCTGGAGTGGATCAAGTTATTTAGAAACCAACTTGAGGCTCCAACTAAGATAGGACAATTTTAGCATAAACAATAACTGACATTGATTAAAAACCATCAAATATGTCTGAATCCCTGAATTCACACTGATATTTTAAAAAACAGCTGTTTCTCAAGCATTCCCTAGTGGTCCAGTGGTTAAGGACTCCACACTTTCACTGCCAAGGGCCCGGATTCAATCCTTGGTTGAGGAACTAAGATTCCACAAGCTGCGGCACGGCAAAAAACAAACAAACAAACAAACACAACTTTCTCGTAGAGGAGAACTAATAAGGAACTAATTTGCTATCCTGAAAAGTAATAAAACCAAAGAATCAAGCATCTATCCTACCTTTCCTATATAACATCTACTTCAGAGTAACCAAATACAGTTGAACAACATAAGGGTTACAGTGCCAACTCTACATGCAGCTGAAAATTTGCACACAACTTTACAGTTAGCTCTCCACATATGCCATTCTGCATCCATGGATTCAAATAATAGAGGACTGGGTAGTACTCTAGTACATATTTATTGGAAAAAATCCATAAATAAGTGACCCGCACAGTTCAAATCCATGTTGTATAAGGATCAACTGTAGTAGGTAAGTAGTCAGTAAAATTCAAATTTTGGCAAGGATTCTTCAACAGAAAAACTGTAAGGAAAAGAAAGAGACAGAGAGGTAAATTGTACACTAAAAGATATTTATAAGAAATCAAATTTTAAAAACTGAGTAACACGATAGTGTCTAGGAAGGCACACTTGTGATAAAACTTAAAAAGAAATGAATTACTGTTAAGAGTCAGAACAGTCACTGTGGGAGCAGAAAGGGAGCAGAGAAGGGAGCAGGTTACAACCGAACTGGGTTAACTTTTTTATTTTGTATTAGAGTACAGCTGATTACAAATAGCTGAGAAGAGAAGAGAAGCTAAAGGCAAAGGAGAAAAGGAAAGATATACCCATTTGAATGCAGAGTTCCAAAGAATAGCAAGGAGAGATAAGAAAGCCTTGATCAGTGCAAAGAAATAGAGGAAAACAACAGGATGGGAAAGACTAGAGATCTCTTCAAGAAAATTAGAGATAGCAAGGGAACATTTCATGCAAAGATGGGCACAATAAAGGACAGAAATGCTATGGACCTAAGAGAAGCAGAAGATATTAAGAAGAGGTGGCAAGAATACAGACAAGAACTATACAAAAAAGATCTTCATGACCCAGATAACCACGATGGTATGATCACCCACGTAGAGCCAGATAGCCTGGAATGTGAAGTCAAGTGGACCTTCAGAAGCATCACTACGAACAAAGCTAGTGGAGGTGATGGAATTCCAGGCGAGCTATTTCAAACCCTAAAAGATGACGCTGTTGAAATGCTGCACTCAATATGCTAGCAAATTTGGAAAACTCAGCAGTGGCCACAGGACTGGAAAAGGTCAGTTTTCATTCCAATCCCAAAGAAGGGCAATGCCAAAGAATGCTCAAACTACCACACAATTGCACTCATCTCACACGCTAGCAAAGTAATGCTCAAAATTCTCCAAGCCAGGCTTCAACAGTGTGTGAACCGTGAACTTCCAGATGTTCAAGCTGAATTTGGAAAAGGCAGAAGAACCAGAGATCAAACTGCCAACATCCGGTGGATCATCAAAAAAGCAAGAGAGTTCCAGAAAAACATCTACTTCTGCTTTATTGACTAGGCCAAAGCCTTTGACTGTGTGGATCACAACAAACTGGAAAATTCTTCAAAAGATGGGAATGCCAGACCACCTTACTTGCCTTTTGAGAAATCTGTATGCAGGTCAGGAAGCAACAGTTAGAACTGGACAAGGCCAAATCGGGAAAGGAGTACATCAAGGCTGTATATTGTCACCTTGCTTATTTAACTTCTATGCAGAGTACATCAAGTGAAATGCCGGGCTAGATGAAGCATAAGCTGGAATCAAGATTGCCAGGAGAAATATCAATAACCTCAGATACACAGATGACACCAACATTATGGCAGAAAGCAAAAACGAAATAAAGAGCCTCTTGATGAAAGTGAATGAGGAGAGTGAAAAAGCTGGCTTAAAACTCAACATTCAGAAAACTAAGATCATGGCATCTGGTCCCATCACTTCATGGCAAATAGATGGGGAAACAAGGGCACCAGTGACAGATTTTATTTTGCGAGGCTCCAAAATTATTGCAGATGGTGACTGCAGCCATGAAATTAAAAGACACTTGCTCCTTGGAAGAAAAGCTATGACAAACCTAGACAGCATATTAAAAAGCAGAGACATGATTGTCGACAAAGGTCTGACTAGTCAAAGCCATGGTTTTTCCATTAGTCATGTATGGATGTGAGTTGGACTACAAAGAAAGCTGAGTGCTGAAGAATTGATGCTTTTGAATGGTGGTGTTGAAGAAGACTCTTGAAGAGTCCCTTGGACTGCAAGGAGATCCAACCAATCAACCCTAAAGGAAAGCAACCCTGAATATTCATTGGAAGGACTGATGCTAAAGCTGAATCTCCAATACTTTGACCACCCGATGCAAAGAACTGACTCTTTTTTAAAAGACCCTGATGCTGGCAAAGACTGAAAGGAGGAGGAGAAGGGGACGACAGAGGACGAGATGGTTGGATGGCATCACCCGACTCGATGGGCATGAGTTTGAGCAAGCTCCAGGTGTTGGTGAAGGATAGGGAAGCCTGGCATGCTGCAGTCCATGAGGTCGCAGAGTTGGACATGACTGAGCAACTGAGCTGAACTAATAGCTGATTAACAATGTTGTGATGTTTTAGGTGGACAGCAAAAGGATTCAGCCATAACATACGGTATTCATTCTTCCCCAAACTCTCCTACCATCCAGGCTGCCACATAACATTGAGTAGTGTTCTCTGTGCTGTACAATTGGTCCTTGTTGGTTATCCATTTTAAATACAGCAGTGTATATACGTCAATCCCAAACTCCCTAACTACCCCTTCCTCCCATCCTTCCCTGGCAACCATAAGTTCTTTCTCTAAGTTTGTGAGTCTATTTCTGTGTTGCAAATAAATTCATTTATATCATTTCTATCTTATTATTTTTGCCTATGCTGGGTCTTTGTTGCCGCACGAGGGCTTTTTCTAGTTGCAAGCAAGCGAGGGCTACTCTCTAGTTCTGGCGTGCAGGCTTCTCACCAAGGTGGCTTCTCTTGTTGCGGAGCACAGGCTCTAAACACACCGGCTCAGTAACTGTAGCGCGGGAGCTTAACTGCCCCTCAGCGTGTGGAAATTGTTCTAGGTCAAGGATCGAACCTGTGTCCCCCTGCATTAGCAGGCAGATTCTTAACCACTGGAGAAATCCAGTATCATTTCTTTTTAGAGTCCACATATAAGGGATTCTCCTCAACTGTCTTGACTTCCTTCACTCAGTATGACAATTTCTATTCCCATCTACAAAAAGTTCTATTTCTTGACCTAGGTGGTATGGTTACAAGGATGTTTGCCTTATTTATTTTAAAATAAGTTTGTGGTGAGTGAGATTTCCCGCTTACTTTACAATACAAAGGTTAAAATTATAAACTATGTAAAACAACAACACTATTGCCTTAAGAGGTTTATGAAACATGTGAAACTAAAATATACAGCAGCATCAATAGCACAAAGGGCAAGAGGTGGGGGTGGGATGGAGTTAAATTGTTACATGATTTCTTGCATTCTTTGAAAAGCATTAACTTAAACTGTAATAAATTAACAATGCAGACTGAAATATCTAGGGCCATGGTTCTTAACCAGAGGGTATTTTTGCCCCCAGGAGGGCATTTGGTACTATCTGAAGACATTTTTGGTCATCAAAACTGGGAAATTGGGGGATGCCACTAGTATCTAGTGGATTGTGACCAGGGATGCTGCTAAACATCCTATAATACACAGCACAGCCCTTTCCACCCCAAAACAAAAAATCATCTGGCACCAAATGTCAACAGTCCTAAGACTGAAAAATTCTGATCCAAGGTAACCACAGAAAAGGAAAGTGAAAGTCACTAGCCATGTCTGACTCTTTGCAACCCCATGGACTACAGCCTGCCAGGCTCCTCTGTCCATGAAATTCTCCAGGCCAGAATACTGCAGTGGGTAGCTTTTCCCTCCTCCAGGGGATCTTCCCAACCCAGGGATCGGACCCAGGTCTCCCGCACTGCAGCAGATTCCTTTTTTTTTTTTCCCACACATGGTTACCTTTTTATTTATGTGGTGAAAGTTTTGAAGATCTGCTTTCTTAGCAACTTTCAAATATACAATACAGTATTGTAAATTATAGTCACCACGCATACATTAAATCTCCAGGACTTATTCATCTTATAACTGCAAATTTGTACCTTTTGGCCAATATCTACCCATTTCTCCCAACACTCCCTGGCTTCCAACAATCGACTTTCTGTTTCTATAGTTCAGCTCTTCTAGACTCTACATATAAATAAGGTCATTTGTCTTTCTCTGTATGACTTATTTCACTTTGCATAGTGCTCTCAGGGTCCATCCATTTTGTCACAAATGGCAGGATTTCCTTCTTTTTATGGCTAAATAATATTCCATTGTGATACACATACACACACACACATATATATGTGTATATGTATATATATTATTTTTCTTTTTTTCTTTATCCATTCATTGAAGGACCCATAGGTTGTTTCCGTATCTTAGCTATGGTGAATAATGCTGTAAAGAATATGGGGGTGTAGATAACTCTTAGAGACAGTGATTTCATTTCCTTCAGACATATACCTAGAAGTAGAATTGCTGGATCACATGGTAGTTCTATTTTGAATTCTTTTGAGAAACCTCCATATTGTTTTCCACAGTGGCTGCACCAATTTACATTTCTACCAGTAGTTCACGCTAATTCTCTTTTCCTCACATCCTCACCAGTGCTTCTATCTTGTCTTTTTTATTATAACCATTCTTACAGGTGTGAGGTGATATCTCATTGGATTTGCATTTTCTGATGATTGGTGTTAAACACGTTTTATTTCTGGGCTCAAGATTCTTTTCCTTTGGTCTTTGTGTCTATTTTTATGCTAGTCCCATGTGGTTTGAATACTATTTGTCGTTGTTTAGTTGCTAGTTATGTTAGTTGCTGATTCTTTTTGTGACCCTGTGGTCTGTAGCCTGCCAGGCTCCTCTGTCCATGGGATTTCCCAGGCAAGAATATTGGAGTGGGTTACCATTTCCTTCTCCATGCAGCAAATTCTTTACCAGCTGCACAACTAAACAAACAAGAAGAAAAAAAATAAGAACAATTTCACTTACGTGAAGTTGAAACACAGGCAAGACTAAATCATGGTGATGTAAATCATCAGAATGATTACTGGCTATAGGAGAATAAAGGTACTAAGTTGAAAGTGGTACAACAATGCCTTCTGGGAAACTAAAAATGTTCTCTCTACTGTTCTAGGCAGTGAATATATGAGAGAGTATACAGTGAAAGTTCATTAAGCTGTACACTTAAGAAATACACACACACACACACACACACACACCCTTTACTGTACATATGTTATGTCTCAATTAAAAACTACTAAGTAGATAACCAAAGATTACAAGACATTTGGGCAAAGTATTTAACACAAAATACACCTATCAAAAACAAGTAAGAACTTGGAAGAAAACAGCCTATAAGAAAAAGCAAACTTTTAAAATATACGTATTATATATTACATTGTGTGCATGCTCAGTCATGTTGAGCCTTTGCAATCCCATGGACTATAGCCTTTGAGGCTCCTCTGTCCATGGAATATTCCAGGCAAGAATACTGGACCAAGTTGCCATTTCCTACTCCCAAAGATCTTCCCAATCCAGGGATTGAATCCACATTTCCTGCATCTCCTACACTGGCAGGCAGATTTTTTACCACTGAGCTACCTGGGAAGCCCATACATTACATTTTTTATATATATATATATACACACACACACACATACATACACACACAGCGTCCTCAGAGAGTTAGAGGAGACACTGCAACCATGACTCAACTCAAAACCAAAATGTTTTTATTTTATAATGCTATTTTTAAAAATCAGATATCAAGACTGCTCTTAGAAATTAAAACATACACAACAAATTCTACTCCTAGGTATTTTACCCAAGAGAAATAAATAAATGCTCACTAAAAGACCTTAACATGAATGTTCATAATAACTGTTCTATTCAGAACAGCCAAGAATTGGAAGCAACAAGTATCTAGAAGAGAAATGGATAAACAAATCGATATACTAAAACAGTGGAATACCACTCATCAAAAGGAACATACACATACATATGTGAATCTCAAAAACACTATGTTGAACAAAAGAAGCTAAACCCAAGAATATACACCGTATGATTTCATTGGTACGAAGCTCTGAAACAGGAAAAATTAGGAGCAATGGTGAAAGGAAAGAACAGCGGTTGTCTAGAATGCCTTGGGGGAAATGACTGGAAAAGAAGGGAACTTTCTGGAATAATGGAAATGCTCTATAATTTTACTATGGTGATGGCTAAATGGGGTATATATGTTTCTGAAAACTAATCAAACCACACACTTGAAATTGGCACATTTTACTGCATGTAAATTATACTCAAAAAAATATCAGCCAAAACACAACAAAAAGTTCCATAAAAGGGATGAAAGATGAAGGTGAGACAAAAAGGAGTAAAAACAAAAAGAAACTGAAAATCAGAGAAAAAGACTTTTTAAATTAGAGAATTAAGCCAGGCAATCCAATATCCAGATAATCGGTGCTTCCAAAAGAGAACAGCAAAAATGAATAGTAGAAAATATCATTTAAATAATTCAAGAAAAATTTTCAACTCTGAAGAACATGAGTTTCCAGACTTAATGTACCTATAGTAATGTGAAATTTCAGAACAGTGGAAACACAAAGAAAACAGTTCACATACAACAGACAGGACTTAGAATGGCTTTGAATTTCTTTTTTTTTTTTTGGCTTTGAATTTCAAATAGCACTTCTAGAACCAAGAAAAAAATGGCTTCAAAATTCTAAAGCTATGAGATTATCAACCTAGAATTCTTTACCCTGTCAAACAGTATAAGTATAAAGTTAGAAGAGTTCAAAAAAACTTACCTGCTATACATATTTCCTCAAAAATCTACTCAGGGATGTGATAAACAAAAACAGGAGAATCAACCAAAGAAGACAGAGAAGATAAAGGAAACCACTCCAACACAGGTAGAAGGAGCCTCCATAAAGTACCTGAAACAATTGTGAAGGGGGTGATCTCAGGTAACAGCTGTGAACTAGGTATAGAAAAAGCAACCATGCAGAATGAAGTTCAGAGTACTCCAGGAGTCTCAAGGGAAGGTAAAACGATGCAGTCACTTTGAAGGACAGTCTGACAATGCTCCAAAAGGTAAAACATAGTTACCATATGATCTAGCAATCTGACTCCTAGGTATACATCCAAGAGAAATGAATGTATGTCCACACAAAATTTGTACATAGTCACAGAAGCATTATTCATAACAGCCAAAAGGTGGAAACAATCCAAATGTTCATCGACATATGAATGGATAAACAAAATGTGCCATGTCTACACAATGCAGTATTATTCAGCAATAAAAAAGAATGAAATACTGATACAACATGGATAAACCTTGAAAATATTATGCTAAGTGAAAGAAGTCAGTCTCAAAAGATCACATATTATATACTGCATAATTTACATGAAATGTTCAGAATAGACATATCTATACAGACTGAAAGACTGGTGACTGCTTAAGACTGAAGAGGGTGAGGGGAAATGGAATGTGACTGCTAAGGGATAAGTGATTTTCTTGGATATCATTTTTAGAATATAGATTAAAATATGTATTTTTAAAATGACTATAATAATGGCTCAGTTCAGTTCAGTTCAGTTGCTCAGTCTTGTCCGACTCTTTGCGACCCCATGAATCGCAGCATGCCAGGCCTCCCTGTCCATCACCAACTTCTGGAGCTTACTCAAACTCATGCCCATCGAGTCAGTGATGCCATCCAGCCATCTCACCCTTTGTCGTCCCCTTCTCCTCCTGCCCCCAATCCCTCCCAGCATCAGCGTCTTTTCCAATGAGTCAACTCTTCGCCTGAATGGCTACACAAGTCTAAATATATTAAAACCACTAAATTATACAAATTGGTGAATTATATGATAATGTGAATTATATTGCAACAAAGCTGTTATTCAAAGTTCTTAGTAGTAAGTAGATAGAAAACTAAGGGGAAAAAAATCAACTACATGGAAAACAGAATATTACATGAGAAATGAGGACCTTAAGATTGTAAGCACTGAAAATCATATAATTATGATATAACTTTACTGGGAGACTGGAGAAATCTATGTGCATGTATATGTGAAAGTATGTACATGTATGCTGGAGGGAGAAAGAAGGACGTGGAGGGAAAATAATGAAATCCTTATATTCCAAGGGGAGCTATCATATATAATGAATAACATTTAAAAAGCAAAAACCAGTGGGAATTCCCTGGTGGTCCAATAGTTAAGACTCTACATATTCACTGCCAAGGGCCCAAGTCGATCCCTGGTCGATGAATTAAGATCCTACAAATCATGTGATGCAGCCAAAAACTAGTATTTATAAATAAAACACAAAAATCAATGGTATTAAGCAATGACCTACACACTTTTGTTAAATGGTCAAAACTGAAAAATTTCATGTTACGTATACTTTACCACAACTTTTAAAATAAATTAAAAAGAAAAACCTCTAGAAAGATTATAGTATTTTTACCTTGCACATATATTAACTTATAAAGTGAAAAGTAACATTCAAAATAGTATAGCTAACACTAGTAGCAACTAACATTGGGTGCTTTCTATATAGCAGGCACATTCTATGTACTTCTACATGTACTAACACACAGTATGTAATTCTCACAGTATCCTTAACAGAGTAGATGCCATACTTTCCCCCATTTTACAGATGAAACAAAGACAAACAGGATAAATAATCTGCCCAATATCATAGTCATAGACCCTGAACTGGAACCTAGCTCTCCAACTCCAGAGCTCACATTTTTAACCACTATCCTATACTGCCTCTCTGTTCTTTAACATTAAGAATGAGATTTAGGACTTCCCTGGTGGTACAGTGGATAAGAATCCATCTGCCAGGGGAACAGGTTCAATCCCTGGTCTGGGAAGATCCCATAAGCCACGGACCAACTAAGCCTGTGGACCACAACTGTTGAAGCCCATATGCCTAGAGCCTGTGCTCCACAACAAGAGGAGCCACCGTGATGAGAAGCCGATGCACCACAATGAAAAGTAGCCCCTGCCTGCTGCAACTAGAGAAAGCCTTCCCACAGCAACAAAGACCCACAGAAACCAAAACTAAATAAACAGAAGAATGAGATTTAGTACAAAACTCAAAGGATCACTAAAATACATAATGCCTACTCTCTTAACTTCACTGAGAAATAATATTAGTTTTTTCCCAGTGGCAACCTTGAAGCTATAATCTCTAAAGTTGCTTGCAGACTCTAAAATCATAACCCATAAAAAAATAAATAAATAAATTAGCTACAATAAACAGCACTTTAAAAAATCTTACCACAAACCTTTGCAACAGAAAAAAAAAAATCAACTTTTACTCACTGCCTTCTACTTGATTAACCCCAGAAGGGCATACACTAAAGAACACCACTCTTTAGCTCTCTAGTAAGATGCTCTTCCATGGATCCTCACAGTTAGCCCCATCCCTTCCTTATGCTTTTACTCCAAGTCACCTTCACCTTTCTTCAGAGATGTCTAAAATGTGACACACACAGATTTTTTATAACCTCTTCCCAACTTCAGACTCTACCTCGCCGCTTCGCTCTTTTTTCATTAGAGAACTTACCACTTCTAAGATGCCACATACTTTTTTTGTTCATTGCCTATGCCTCCCATTGAATGCTCCATGAAGTAGAAAATTTTTGGTTTTGATTCACTGTATCCTCAGCATCAACAAAAGTGCCTGACATAGAGTAAGTGCTCAATAAATCTTTGATGATGAAAACTACCAATAAAAATAACAAACTTGGCCCCAAATTCTTCCATAAGTGGTAAAGAATTACCTAACAATCTAAAATATTCAGTTTAGCAATACTTTCTACCCATGTTCTTATTTACTAAGGAGATGTATTACTGACTCAATTAGATATGCTACGAAACAACTTCTGTATCTGAACAAAAATCAAAACTGTCAACTACTCATTAAAAACATACACAACACTGTAAATTAACTATACTTCTATTTTTTAAAATCATACACAAAAATCACTGGAATAAAATTATGCAAGCCATTAACAAAAATTCCAAAGCTTAAGAAAACCGTTTACAATTTCACAGGTGTGTCTTTCACAGTAGGAGGGGAAGACAGTATTTGGCAATTAGAGAGAAGCCACATAATAATGCATTTTAAAGCATTCTCTCTTTTTTTGGCTAATAAAGAGTTTATAGATACAGTACTTTTGGAACATAAATGCATTCTACCCACAAAATAAAGCAAAACATAGAATCACACTGAATCTCAGGAACAGGACAGGAACCTTGCTTTACATTAGAATCACCAGGAGATGCCCACCAGTGCCCCTGGTCCCTCCTCAAAAGACTCTGATTCTAGCGACTTCCCTGAAGGTCCAATGGTTAATATTCCACGGTTCCACTGCAGGGGATGAGTTCAATTCTGGTCAAGATTCTGCAAGCCGGAAGACACAGCCAAATAAAAAAGATTCTGATTCTATCAAACAGTGTGAGGATAGAGACAGGCATCTTTATTTCTAAAAGTTTCTAACATGATTCTAAAGCAGCTTAATCATTCATCCAGATGATTAACATCCTCTTAGAATACTGTCCATCAGAGTCATCCAACATGCCATTTGACTACCCCCAGAGACCAAAAATTGACCACCTTCTCAAATACTAAATTTTGGGAATCTTATGGTGAAATATCATCTGCCTCCCTTTACTTTTTTCCTCCTCCAGTTTCTATGTAACTGGTTATTAAACTGAAAGTTGTTAATATTCACTACCAATACTACTCAGGCATTGGCTATCCCTCACAAAGAAAATCAAAATCTAAATACACTTCAGCAACTTGCTTCTAATTTTTGTGAATATTAAATTTGTAACAGATATCTTTAGATGTGAACATATTTGATCCATAAAATCTATTCTTAGGAATTTATCCTAAAGATACAACTAAACTGTATTTACAGTATTTTGTGCCAAAGCTGAATGCTGGTTGCAATGGACTGAATTTATGTTGCCCTCAAAACCCATGCTAAAATCCTAACCCCAAATGTGATATTAGGAAGCAAGGTCTTTGAGTGCAGAATATTCGTGAATGGGATCAGCACCCTTTAAATAAGGAAACCCAGAGAGCTCTCTAGACCTTTTCTTACCGTACTTATTGTACCATATACAGTAAATCTACAACCTGGAAGACAGACCTCACCAGAACCTGACCGTGATGGCAACCTGATCTCAGAGTTCAAGCCTTCAGAACTGAGAGAAATAATTTCTGCTGTTTATAAGCTACTCAGACTATGGTACTCTTATCTGTAACAAAGTAATTTTTGCATCCTTTTTAAACAAAGGTGCTTTTTATTCTTTAAAATTTTTACTGTATCTTATTTTTTCAGCCTTATTGAGGTATAATATGCAAATAAAATTATTATTAAATTTATAATTTTTTTACATCTTAAATTACATCTAGCAGTATTCATTTTCTCAGCATACATTATTATAAGTTTTAGCATGTACACAGATTCTTGAAAACCCCATAAACAGAATACAAAACACTTCCAATATTCACAAAGAATTCCCTCTATCTCTTTGTAGTTAAACCTCTTACCTCTATCCCTAAACCCTGGTAACCAATGATCTGTTCTCTATGCCTATAGCTTTGTTTCTTTACGAATATCATGTAAACAGGCCCATTTAGAATATAATTTTATGGCACTGCTATTATGCCATTGATACTTATCTGTATTACTGGTATGTCAACAGTTGATCCTTCTAATTGCTAAACGGCATTCCATAATGTAGATATACCAGTTTGTTTATCCATTATCCATTTACCCACTGAAGGACACTTAACGCTGTTTCCAGTTTGGGGTAATTAGGAAAAGTGCTGCTACAAACATACACATACATATTTCAGTGTAAACAGTAAGTTTATATTGCCCTAAGATAAATCCCTAGAAATGGGCTTACTGAAACTCATGTTAATTGTATACTTTGTAACAAACTGACAGATTTAACCGGAGTTTGCATTCTCACCCGAGTTTCAGTTAATCCTCATCCTCAGCAATACTCAGTATTGTCAGTATAACATTTTCTATTATTTTAGCCATTCTAAAAGGTATGTATGATTCCCAGAGATCAAATTGCCAACATGTGTCGGATCACTGAAAAAGCAAGAGTTTCAAAAAACATCTACTTCTGCTTTATTGACTAGGCCAAAGTCTTTGACTGTGTGGATCCCAACAAACTGTGGAAAATTCTTCAAGAGACAGGAATACCAGACCACATTACCTGCCTCCTGAGAAATCTGTATGCAGGTCAAGAAGTAACAGTTAGAACCGAACATGGAACAACAGACTGGTTCCAAACTGGGGAAGGAGTACATCAAGGCTGTATATTGTCACCTTGCTTTTTTAACTTCTATGAAGAGTACATCACGCGAAATGCCAGGCTGGTTGAAGCACAAGCTGGAATCAAGGTTGCCGGGAGAAATTATCAATAACCTCAGATACGCAAATGACACCACACCCATGGCAGAAAGCAAAGAACTGAAGAGCCTCTTGATGTGAAATAACTTTTTCCCCTGACGAGATCAAATAATAAAGCTAAATCTTAAACCCTGGGAAAAGAAAAAAAAAAAAAAGAGCCTCTTGATGAAAATGAAAGAGGAGAGTGAAAAAAACTGGCTTAAAACTCAACATTCAGGAAACTAAGATCATGGCATCCGGTCCCATCACTTCATGGCAAAGAGATGGGGAAACAATGGAAACAGTGACAGACTTTATTTTGGGGGGGCTCCAAAATTACTGCAGATGGTGACTGCAGCCATGAAATTAAAAGACACTTACTCCTTGGAAGAAAAGCTATGACAAACCTAGACAGCATATTAAAAAGCAGAGACATGATTGTCAACAAAGGTCCGACTAGTCAAAGCTATGGTTTTTCCAGTAGTCATGTATGGATGTGTGAGCTGGACTATAAAGAAAGCTGAGTGCTGAAGAACTGATGGTTTTGAACTGTGGTGTTGAAGACTCTTGAGAGTCCCTTGGACTGCAAGGAGATCCAACCAGTCCATCCTAAAGGAGATCAGTCCCAGGTGTTCGTTGGAAGGACTGATGCTGAAGCTGAAACTCCAATATTTTGGCCACCCAATGCAAAGAACTGACTCATTGGAAAAGACCCTGATGCCGGGAAAGATTGAAGGCAGAAGGAGAAGAGGACGACAGAGGATCACCACCGACTCGATGGACATGAGTTTGAGCAAGCTCCAGCAGTTGGTGAAGGATAGGGAAGCCTGGCATGCTGCAGTCCATGAGGTCTCAAAGAGTCGGACACGACTGAGCAACTGAACTGAACTGATGGCTCCGTCTGCCAATGTGGGAGACAGGGGTTTAATCCCTGGCCTGGGAAGATCCTATCTGCGTCGGTCAACTAACCCCATGCGCCACAACTACTGAGCCAGCAAACCACAACTACTGCAGCCCGTGCTCCACAGTAAGAGGGGCCGCTGCCACGAGAAGCCTGTGCGCTGCAACTGAAGAGGAGCCCCCACTTGCCACAACTAGAGTAGAGCCTGCACAGCAGCAGAGACCCACCCAGTGCAGTCAATTAAAAAATAAATAAATAAAAGGTATGTAAATGGTACCTCACTGTGGCATAATGACTGAAGATGAAAATCTTTATGTGCTTATAAGCCATCCAAACATCTCTGAACTATTGTGTCCTTCACAGTAAAATCTTAAATTTTGATGAAGTTCACTTCATCAATTTTTTCTTTCATGGATCATGCTTTTGGTATCGTATCTAAGAGCTCCTTGCCAACCCAAGGTCAAGAAGACTTTCCAATGCTCTCTTCTAAGAGTTTTACTACTTTATGTTTTACATTTATGATCCATCTTGAGTTAATTTTTGTATAAGATATGTTGGATAGGTTAAGGCTCACTATACATACGGATACCCAGTTTTCCAACATTGTATATTTGAAAAGACTATCCTTTCTCCATGGAAGTATGTTTGCACCTCTGTCAAAAAATCACTTGACTATATCCAGATAAGTCTATTTCTGGGCTCTCTATTCAGTGCCTTTGGTCAATACACCACACTGTCTTGATAAGTGTAGCTTTACAGAACATCTTAAAATTGGACACTGAGTCTTCCAATTTCATTCTTTTTTCAAAATTGTTTTGGCTATTACAGTTACTTTAACTTTTCTATACATAATTGTTTAAAACTAATGCCATAATAGCCACCTCTTAAATGGTTTTTTTGCCCCCTAGAAAACTGGCAATTTTTACTGTTGCCTTTTATCTTGTCAAAACTAGTTCAAAATATGTTCTTTAAATATAACATGTAGGCAACATAGAACTTTTGACCCAATATATCCAGTACTAGGAAATTTATGTGGAAGACACAAATATAGATATAAAAATGTGTTCAACAGTCTTGTTTAGAAACCAAATCTCCAGGTACAACAAAAGGGGAAAGGTTAAATAAAAACTAGCTGAGGAAATGGTCAAAACACGTTGCTTTTAAAAAATGGATACACAGTATCCAACTTTTTAGATGAAATATAGCATATTTCAGAAGAAATATATTTTAAAGTATTTTTGGATAGCATCATTTAAGTGACTTTTTTCTTCACAGTTTCAAGAACTTTAAAAACTTTCTACCATAAACACATGTTGACTTATAACTGGAGATACTGAGTTTAAAAAAATGGTTATTGCCACTTACACAGAAAAATCCAGGCACCTCTGTATCACCCTATACATTATTAGTATTGAGCTTGTTCATAACATATGAATAACCCACATGACAAGTTAAGACAGTTTAACTCTAAACTATAAACTCTTCTCTGCTGTCACAACAGTTACAACACAATTTTCTCTATGCTTGACTCCATGTTTAACTTTGGACAGAATTCTAAACACGTTATTTTAATTACATTATTAATAAATGACACAGATATTTGCAACATGCAATACATCTGACCAATGAGTAACTTCCTTTATACAAACAGCTTTTATCTATTAAAAGAAAAGAAAAATAGGCAAAGGACAAATATAGATAACTTGCATAAATACTACAAATGGCCAGTGACGTGAAAGTAAGTTAGATTTCATTCATGATTAAAAGAAACAACCATCATAAAGTTATCATGACTGCAAACTTCATATTTGACAATCCCTATGTTATACTACAGAATATAAATTAGTATTTTTGAAGGGTAATTTGACTATCTAGTAAAATTTAAATACACAAACCCTTTAATTCAGCAAATGGACTCAAAAAAGTAGACGTATGAAAAAATGTCCCTTTCAGCTTCACTTATCAGAGTAAAAAGCTGAGAATAATTGATTTTTCATCAATAGAGGAGTAAAAACAGTACTTCCTTAACAACTGGAATATTGTACAGCAGTTACAAATTACAATTCATAAATATTAATAATGGAAAGCTCTCCAAGATAAAGTTTTTTTAAAAAGATGCAGAAAAATACTTGTAGTCTAACTACATTCATAGTTTTATTTTTTTTTTCATTTATTTTTATTAGTTGGAGGCTAATTACTTTACAATATTGTAGTGGTTTTTGCCATACATTGACATGAATCAGCCATGGATTTACATGTGTTCCCCATCCCGATTCCCCCTCCCGCCTCCTTCCCCATCTCATCCCTCTGAGTCTAAAATGCTTAGATGTGTCTGTAGGTAAATGGAATATTTCTGGAGGATCACATTCACACAGTTAAGTGATTTTCAGGGGCAAGACTTTCTTACTGCTTGAATTGTTTTTCTAGACTGATTTTAAGAAAAATTATTAAATCAACACCCTTAATAAATATCCCTCATTACACCTTTTGGGCTTCCCTGGTAGTTCACCTGGTAAACAATCCCCCTGCAATGCAGGAGACCCTGGTTCAAATCCTGGGTGGGGAAGATCCCCTGGAGAAGGCAATGGCAACCCAGTCCAGTATCCTCACCTGGAAAATCCCATGGACAGAGGAACCTGGTGCGCTACAGTCCATGAGGTCACAAAGAGTCGAACACAACTGAATGACTAACTCGAGCACATTACATCTTTCAATGTTAGGAAATATATATTCCTAT
This sequence comes from Cervus canadensis, assembly GCF_019320065.1. Lineage (NCBI taxonomy): Eukaryota > Metazoa > Chordata > Mammalia > Artiodactyla > Cervidae > Cervus > Cervus canadensis. Next base: position 8,867,973 of record NC_057415.1, on the reverse strand, counting down.
ATAACACCTACATGATAGATTAATCCATCATGAACTTAGTATTTTCCCCCAGCAAACCTACTATACTAAATTTAAGTGGCTCCATGTTGAAGCTGAGATATGACAAGGTCCTACATGAGGTGGTTTATGAATTAAAGTGGGTTAAGAAATAACGTGGAAAAATTAGGCAGCTAACTAGATTTGGTGCTGCAAAAGACTCTTGAAAGTCCCTTGGATAGCAAGGAGATCAAATCAGTCAATCCTAAAGGAAATCAATCCTGAATATCCACTGGAAGGACTGATGCTCAAGCTGAAGCTCCAATACTTTGGCCACTTGATGCGAAGAGCTGATTCACTGGAAAAAGACCCTGATGCTAACAAAGACTGAGGGCAGGAGAAGTAGGCAACAGAGGATAAGTTGGTCAGATGGCAACATGAATCTACAGACATGAGTTTGAGCAAACTCCAGGAGATAGTGAAGGACAGGGAAGCCTGTCCTGCTGCAGTCCATGTGGTCACAAAGAGTCCAACAGGACTTAGCAACTAAACAACAACTAGATTTGGGGCCAGAGCTTACCATAATTACTTTGTAACAAATGTATGGTGACCTCCAGAGTTAGAAACACAACTTTCCTTTACTTTTAGTACTATAAAAGTATCTTTAGTTTGGAATAAAATATAATCATCAGTCCAGTTTCAAAGTCTTAAAACTGAAGACAGGAGTTCAGCAGTTAAATATATTCAATTGCCAACAAATAATTTTTGGAGAGAGAACAAGTGTTTGTGCAGATATAGAGAAACTAGAACCCTCTTTCTACTATTGGGAATGTATTTTGGAAAACAGTCTAGCAGTTCCTCAAATAGTTACACACAGAGTTATCAGATGACCTGGTAATTCTATTCCTAGGTAAATACTCAAGAGAAATGAAAACATATGTTCACAGTGAAACTTGTACACAAATGTTCATATCAGCATTATTTATAATTGCCAAATAGTGGAAAACAACCCAAATGCTCATCAACTGATGAATGGATAAATAAAAGGTCCATACAATGGAAGATTATTTAATAAGGAAAAGGAATGAAGTACTGATACATGCCACAACATATATGAACTTTGAAAACAGCATGCTAAGTGAAAGGCCATATATTAAATGATTACATTTATATGAAATACAAATCTACACATTTATAGAAGAGGCAAATTTATAGTCCCAGAAAGTAGACAAGTTGCCTAGAGTGTGGGAGAAATGGGAAGTGACTACTGATGGGTATGGGGTTTCATTTTGGAGTGAAAAAGTTCTAAAATTGTGGTAATGGTTATACAATGACTAAAGGTCATTGAATTGTACATTTAAATGGGTGAATTGTATTGTATATGTTATATCTCAATAAAGTTTTTTTTTTAAAGGAAGGAGAGAAATCAATTACAGTCTTAAGAGGCACATCACCAAAAGCAACTGGGGATCTTGATTCAAATGAACTTATAAGTATATCTATGATACAACTGGGAGAATATGAACACTGGATATCAGATAATATTAAGGAATTATTATTTATTCAGTAATTATAAGAACAATATGATTATCTTTTAAAAGATATTGGGACTTTTATAGGGACTCTAGTATTTAGGGGTGAAAGGACAATTACTTTAATCTAATTAGAAAGAGTAGGAATTAATGGGAGAGCGGGAGAGAACCCAAGAGGTCATTCACAGTGAACTGGGTCTTAAAAGATATAAATTAGAGTTCAAGAACTAAAGAGGGCATGAGAAGAAATGAAAAAGACAGGTAACAGCTTAAGAAATGGCACTGTCAAAGACCACCTATGGGGCAAGAACAAAAAACACAGAAAAGTAAGGAACAACCAGATCATGAAGAGTCTTATATGTCATACAAGGAATTTTTATTTAATTTTATGGAAGATGGACTGCTAACTTCTTTTTTTTTTCTCCTGATGGGGACAGGTCAGATTAGAGCTTTAGACAGGTTACTCTGGTGGCATTACAGATTGAAGGGGCACAAAACAGAGTAAACAGGCCACTGTCACAGTCCAGGGGAGTGACAACTGAATGGGAACTCACATGGTGGAAGCAGAAATAAAGATCAGAGGCTAAAAACCTGAGACGAGATACTAAAAATAATTGAATATGCAGAAAGAGGGAGCAGAGACCATCTGAACTGATTTCTAGCATGTAGGCTTGTGCAACTGCATAGACAACGTCCGATATACAGGAAAGTAAACATAGAAGAGGATTAAGGAAAAAGGTAGAGTTCAGCTTAGTGTTTAGTATAAAAGGACATACTGGTGGAAATGTGTTAATAGCCAGGCAAAAACTCGAGAGGGCTAATAAGAAAATATAGACATAAAAATCTTTAGTACATATTTGGTAGCTGGAACAATAACCAAGGAGAGTTTGTTACAATCGAACACAACACAGAAATTTAACCTGAATTTGGGCAAACTCCAGGAGATTGTGAGGGATAGGAGGCCTGGCGTGCTGCAGCTCACGAGGTCGCCAAGAGTTGGATACAACTTGGCAACTGAACAACAACAAAAGCTCCCTCCCTACTCCACCTTGTTAAAAATTAATTATTTCCAAGTGTTTATGTAAACAGAATGATCAAGATGTGTTAATTTTATATTTAGACTATATATTGAAGGCAGGAGGAGAAGAGGACAACAGAGGATGAGATGGTTGGATGGCATCACTGACTTTATGGACATGAGTTTGAGCAAGCTCCAGGAGTTGGTGATGGATAGGGAAGCTTGGCATGCTGCAGTCCATGGGGTCACAAAGAGTCGGACACGACTGAGCAACTGAACTGAACTATATAGATATAGGAGAAAGAAGAACATATACATATTTGGCTAAAAGTCATCAAAATTATTCTTTAACAAATTGCACACATGCAGTGTATTTTCAAAGCACAGCTATAAAAACGTACTTTTCTAATTATTCTGATTCCTTTAATGTATCAAGAACCATGAAAATATTCATAACATTTACAATCAATATGTTAAAATCCTCCACTGTATAAAAAATTCTGCACTTCTAAAATGCACTTCTAGTCTGCTTTTAAAAGATCTTATGTCAAACTTCCCTGGTGGCGTGGTGGAGAATCTATCTGCCTGCCAATACAGGGGACATGGGTTCAATCCCTGGTCTGGGAAAATTCCACACGCCATGGGGCAACTAAGCCCATGCACCACAGCTACTGAGCCCATGTGCTGCAACTAATGAAGCCCGAGTGCCTAGAGCCTGTGCTCCACAAGAGAAGCCACCGCAATGAGAAGCCTGAGCACCACAATGAAGGGTAGCCCCCAGTCACTGCAATTACAGAAAGCCAATGCAAAGCAACAAAGACCCAGCACAGCCAAATATAAAAAATAATAAGTAAATAATAAATAAAATTTTTAAATGATTCAAAAAAATAACAAAAGATCTTATGTCTTCAGATACTCTTTCAAAAGGCTAAAACAACTGGAGTTAATTATTTTGCTTTATTCAGTAGATTTCCAAATGAAGTTAAGCAATCTTTATCTTCATGGGACTACAAAAGTCAAAGTTGCTATTTCTAGCCAGTTTTCCCAATACCTCTCGTTATCACTGCTCCAAAATTCTTAACCTCTCTTAAATAAGTTTTCTAATACTTAAATTATAAGAGGAGCCCTTTACAAAGATCCTAATTTCCTATATTACTATAACCAAGATTTGAATCTTAATTAATTTTGAGCTAACCTTCAGTCACTAAGAAAATTAGATTTAACTGAGGCAACCCAGCAACTACAGAAAAATGTCACTGATGGAAAAACCCAATAAAATCAAAGTTCTCCAAAAAGGGAAAGCACAACTAGAGGAACTAAGTAGTTCAAATACTGAGCCACTAGTCTTACCATTACATTCATGACAAGGGACTAACCACCTAAGGTCTATGAAGAAACTCAGGTATCAGTTATTTCTTGAAACTGCCTGGAGAACTGGGCGGGGGGACAACTGTCATTCTCAAAAGATGTGACCTCTGCCAAAAGATTAAGTATTACTCTTTCAAGTCCTATGCCAAATGCTAAGGAATTTCAAAGACTGAAGTAAGATCTAGTCATTTCTTAAGAAGCCCATAATCTAAGAATTTACTTAAACTCTCACACTACTAGGTTTGGTCACAATAGAAAAAAAAAAAAAGAAAAAAATTTAAGCTAAAAACATCTTATTTTCTTAGTATAATACATGACCTCAAGTAACTTTTTCAGTTTTACCACTTACACTTTCAGTTTTACACCATTTTTATTTAAGGAAACTCTCTGTACATTACTTATTCAACAATATACCAATAAAAAAAAACCTTAAAAAAATGGTTATATAAAAAAAATGGTAACTCATCAAATCCAAACTCAGGAAGTGCACTCCCCTTAAAACCCATTTAACATAAGGTTCCTTAGATACAATCTAAATTCTACAGAATTTCCATATCTTCAGTTTAAGACGCCTCTTTTTTTTGCCTCGCTGTTTTTCCTTCATTCTTAAGAGTAAATGTTGAAACATGATTAACAAAGCGAAAGAACTCAGGGTAAAGACCCTGAGGACAGTCACTATCTATTTTTTCCCCTTTCTTTAACTTTGATTTACAGTGTTGTGTTCATTTCTGCTGTACAGCAAAGCGACTCAGTTATATGCATACATATTCTTTTTCATATTCTTCTCCATTATGGCTTATTACAGTACATTCAATAGTTCCCCATATTATCCAGTAGGACCTTGTGTTTTCCCCTTCTTTTTTTTAATTTTAGGGCTGAAGTTTTCCACAAGGATTAGCTTATATTGTTCCTTTCCCTATTTAGCCAATGGGAGAAAGAGCAGTTACATGACAAGACCAAGATGAGCCTTAAGTAATAAGGTTTTTTGTTTGTTTTAAACTCAACTACCACAGAACTCAAATGAGCTTTGTCCCCTTCAACGCAAACACCTCAGAAGGTTGGCTATATATCCACTCCAACAGTGCTAGACTGCCACTGTTCAAAACTCTTATCTGACAAAAAAAAAAAAACAACTTTTCTTTGATAACTACCCTCAATCTATTGTACAACTTCTTTTTTTTTATTGTACAACTTCTTAATGTCCTTATTAGTGGCAAATCTTTGCTTCTTGTGGACCTTCTTTAACATCCAAAGGTGATTCAGATTCAACTTGGTAAAGGAGGAAAATAATCTGAGTAATACTATATTTTAGTCAAAAACAAATGTGCGGCTTCCCTTGTGGCTCAGTAGTAAAAAATCTGCTTGCCAATGCAGGACATGGGCTCGATCACCAATCTGGGAAGATCCTGCACACCACAGGGCAACTAAGCCTGTGGTACCACAACTGTTGAGCGTTATGCTCTAGGGCCTGGAATCCACAACTACTGAGCCTATGTGCCAAAAATCCTGAAGACTGAGCACCCTAGAGCATGTGCTCAACAAGAGCACAAACAGTGAGAAGTTTGTGCACCACAACTAGAGAAAAGCCCACACAGGTATGAAGAGCCAGCACAGTCAAAAATAAATAAATTTTTAAAAAAATCAAATATGAATATGAAGTATTATTACAGAAATTTTACCTGTGCCTCTACCAACAATTTCAAAAGTTTCAAATCATATGAAGGATATTTTTTTGAATAATGAAATTTTGTTTCACCATATATGAAGTATGATTTCCAGTAAACTTAAAAATCTGTATTCTAAGTTTTAAATCACTCTTCTATAAAGAATCACTAAATACTGTCCAACTTTTTGTGACTTTGCCAATATTATCTTATAAATGGCTATTTTCAATGAGATAATAAACATTCAATGTTTACATTCTGAATTACTATGTATGCTACTAAGTGAGTCACATAATCCAAATTATTTCAAGGGATTTATCCCTCAAATTAAGCATAAGCTAGCCATGCAGCAAATATAGCAAAGCAGATAACTAAATAACTGTGAAATCTGACTTCCCTGGTGGCTTAGGCAGTAAAGCGTCTGCCTACAATGCAGGAGACCCAGGTTCAATCCCTAGGTCGGGAAGATCCTCTGGAGAAGGAAATGGCAACCCACTCCAGTATTCTGGCCTAGAGAATCCCCTGGACGGAGAAGACTGGTTGGCTACAGTCCATGGGGTCTCAAAAAGTCCGACAGGACCGAGGGACTTCACCTTCACTTTCATTTTCTTTGTGAAACCTGAAAATCCAAATACACACAGACTGAAACTATGGCAATGATCTCAAGATGGCAATCTCAAGATGGCAATCATCTCAAGATCATAAAATGCATGAATATATGGCTTCTTCTGATGATTAACTTTTTAACATCTTATTTTGGAAGTTACAGATTCACAACATATATTTGCAAAGATAGTACACAGAAATCTATTTTTCACTAAATTTCCCCCAATGGCTGCGTCTTACATAATTATAGTCCCATATTAGAATGAGGAAATTTGACACTGGTACAATATATGAGTGCAGTTCTGCATCATTTTATGGTCTGTGTAGATCTGTGTAACTACCAACACGATTTAGATATAGAACTATTCCATCCACAAAGACCTCATGCTCCTCCTTCGTAGTCACATCCACCTCGATCCCATAACCCAAACATCTCTAATCCCCCCTCCCTCCCCCCGACCCCTCCGCACTCACTGGTCTGTTTTAATCTTTATACTTTTGACATTTTAAGAATGTTAACTAAGTGGGACCATGTAACCTTTGAGATTGACTTTCTCACTCAGTGTAATCTTCATTCAAATTATTACATATATCAATAATATAAAAAAAAGATGCTATAATAAAGATACGGAATACCAGTTAAAACTCAACTGAAAAAAATAAAGTCTCAACTTTACACTGCTCAAGTTTCCTATGACGTTTAAATATACTTGGGAAAAGTGTTGACATTATTTTAAAAGCATAAAGCAACACTGTATTAAGAAATTTAACTTCCTCTATGATCCAGTATGACTTCAAAGATGTTTACCATCATTTCTAATCCCAAAAGTAGCTTTTTTAGATTTATATTTCTGAACTGTAGCAGCATCCCACTCTTCCCATAATGAAAAAGTTGCTATCAAAGGAGTCAATTTGCTAATAAAAAAAAAAATCCTTTTGAATTATGACTTGTTACTCTCTAATCCAAGTAGTCCAAGAACAACATCAAAATCCACTTCTTCAGTCAATTTAAGATTTATAAGCAGAAGTCATAATAATCTCCCTGAAATTTGAAGGAACAAATTACCCTTGTGACCTTTAAACTTGTACAATTTAAAATAAAAAGTTCCTTTTCAAATGTTCCAAAAATTTTATTTATTTATTTACTTTTTTGACTACACCATGCAGCATGTGGGATCTGAGAGCCCCAACCTGGGATCGAATCCGCAACCTCCTGCAGAGAAAGTACAGTCTTAACCACTGGACCACTAGGGAAGTCCCGTCCATAGATTTTATTTTCTTAAAGCTCCATTTCTGTACCTTCAAACATTATCCAAAATGATAAAAGATCTCACCAAGAGAATAACACAGGCTTTAGAATCAAGCAGTCTGATAATCCATCTTGATATTACAACTTCCTAGCTGAGGACCCCGAGCAAGTTAAATAAGCTCTGTGACTGTTTCTCTATATGCATGAAAGTACTAACAGCACACCTCACAGGAGAATTGTATGAAATATTCTATATAAAGTACATGGCACATAGTAAGTACTCAATAAATGTTAGCTACTAACACCTAAATTACTCTGATAAGGATAGTAGCGTGTATCTGCAATTAGACATGACATTCAGAGTTTTCCATGTTTTATATTACCCTGCCAACAAATTTACAACAGTAATTTACTGTGTTGTAACAAAAACATATTTATATTTGTTATTAAAACAAATCAACTAAAGGTGCTTAAAGTGGATATTCACTTTCTATGTTAAATACATATCCCCAAATCTGAATATTCCAATTCTTTTTTTTTCCCTGACTATTCCAATTCTTATATAGAGGAAAATTTATATAAAGTCAAACCTTAGCAATCCAAACTAAAATTTTCTCTTCAATTAAGTATTTATCATCCCACAATTTCAGAATCAATTCATTTAAAGATACTTAAACATAAACTCAATTTCTCACTGAACGAAGCTGAAATGAATTAATTCTGTGCTGACAAAACACTTTCAAAGAGGTTCAGCTTAATCTTATTCAGATATATATGTAGCGGTATATGATGAAACGTCCAAAAGAATTACAGGAACATGAAAGAATTAAAAACTTTAAATATGACCTTTCAGCAAGATAGGATTTCTGTTGTCTTAAATCCTGAATTTACAACTCTTCCTGTTATTTTTCCAAACTATATTAGCAGAGGTGGGCCAGTTTCTTAAGATAATCTCTTTTATTTCACCTGTCTCCGACAGACAGATTTTTCTGGAACCTTACTTAGCCTAGGAACACTAAGTTGTAAAAATGGAGCAGAATATTTAATCATGACAGACTGTGGTTATGTTGACCAATGCACTAACTGGCCTTAAAACTTTGATTTTAATTACCATTACAATTCTGTCAGTAACACCTACCCCTCACATTGCTGCACAAAGACTTTTATGAAGATTATTCATAAAAGTTTTAAGGTTATCAATGTCCTAATACTTTTCCTTACTATCTGAAAGGTAGTGACACTTCCTGTAGTGCTTTGCCTTTGGTGTGTGTTCAATAATTATTGTTTACTAACACAAATCTCTGAAAAAGAGGAATCAACATGCAGCAAAAAAAAGTACTAAGGAAACAAATCCTTCATTCAAAAAGAAATAATTCTTACTGATCAAATTTAAGACACTGATGCTAGCATTTAAAAAAATTTTATCAGATGATTTCAATGGAAGGCTCTCTCACAGCTAAGTCACAAGTGCCACCTAGTTGATGGCAATTCTAAGACTTTCTGGACTTATTCCAAATTTGAGATGTGAAACTAGAAAAATATTCATCTTGGAATCAACTTAATATGGTAAAAGTATAATCTATGAAATACTGGAATGCTGCATTTGCCAGGGATGCAGGCTGGGGACTAAAATTGCACTCCATGTCCCAAATCAGTGGACATTAACCATGTTTCCATTTACAATGTTCCCTTAGCTCACCCAGCACTCAAAACAAATTCAGCTTCCAGAAAAGGGTACAGCTATAAGTCCTAAGGGGTATTCTTAAAGTCACTGAGAAAAAAATTTAAACTAAGAAAATTTTAACTGACTGAAAGACTTATAAATTTTTAAAAAGTAGTATTTTTTTACATCAAAGGAGTTTAATTGTTTTTAAAGCTGACAATCCAAATCCCTTAAAACAAGGATTCAGTTAACCCTCCTACATACAAACTAGTGTGTTCTGATTATCTTTTGAAGGAAATTTATAAAGTTCTCAAAAGGATCCCTATGCCAAAAAGACAAAACTACTTAGAAAAATTGTTTCAATTATATATTAAAAATGTCAGAGTCATAAAATAGTTTTTATGGGGCAGGGAGGGGTGACACATGAACAATAGATTCCAGAACAAATGAAAATAATGTATGTCCTTTATCTTAAACAATTACTATTCAAGAGTTTCTTGAATATAAAATGAAGTGTTACATTTGATAAAGAATATCCTATTAAGGAAAACTCTGAAAATATAACAAATGCTTCCTAAATTTTATCTGTTGGGAGTTATCCAAAAATGGAACACACCTGTATTTCATTCCCATAGATTACTGAATAAAATCAAAACTACAAAACCTGTAACACTTTAAGCATTCTGTAACACTTAAATGTTATGCATATCATGAAAAAGTCCCTCTTTCTGATCTCCATACTCACTGCTATCTTGTATTTATATAAATAAGGCAGGAGTTACAAGGAGGTTCTATACAAAAGCAGCCACACTAAGTTGTGATCATTATCAGGAGTTATCTGAAAAGATAGTTGTTTCTAAAAGAATAGGAGTAAACTTGTTAAAAGTCATTACTACTGCTCACATGATCAACAAGTTCCTCTTCCAGTAACATAATAGAATTCCAACTCGCTCCACATTAGCAAAATTAAGATCAGAAGTGTTCTGGGTATTCTAAATCATCTCCTACTTTGTGTTCTACAATGGTTGCCCCCAGAGGAAAAATTTGAAGCAGCAAAGAAATTCACTCTGTGAATCAATGAGATCAAGAAACTGGACAAAGGACTCCCCTGGAGGTCCAGCGGTTAAAGCTCCTGGCTTCCAAAGCAGGGTTACCAGGGTTTGATACCTGGTGGGAGAACTAAGATCCTACATGCCACGCAGGGTGGCCAAAAAAATAAAATAAAAATTTTTAAATTAAAGAAACTGGACAAAAAGATAATGAGGCCAAAGAAGAGTTTCTAACATTCAGAAAATCGGACACAAGAAACTACTTTTGCCCACCATACATCTATATTCCTCTCGATCCCCAACCCAAGCTAAGAATCATACAGATTCAAGATATTTGAAAAGTAAGTTGAAAAAACAAATTTGTGAAATACAGGTCTCACAAGTCTCTACTACAACAGATGCCACAGTTAAAACAGACTAGGGTCAACTATTTCATGATGAATAAGATCTGTTAGAAGTCTATTAACATGTAAAAGGTAAAGGAGTTATATTATGAAAAATTTAAAATGACTGGCGGGCCCCTGCCTTTGGAAACTATAACACACCATAAAGAAAATAGTTTCACTTGAAAATAAATTAAATGTTCAAGAACCACCATTTGATCAAGGAGAATAGTAGTAGAGAAAGATCTGTGCCAACTTTTAACTGCAGCTGTAGTGGACACACTAAAAGCCTTGTTTCACAAAAGCAGTGAAATAAAAAACAATGGTTTTAAACCTGTCACCAGTGTTAACTGCTCAGGACCATAAATTTGCCTTTTCCAATGAAGTACTTTGGAATAAAAAGCCATTTAATAAAGAAAAAAAAGCAGAAGAGAACAAAACTGAACAAAATTCTCACATAAGACTAAAACACTAAATCTGTTTAAGAATTTTCATATATTTTTTACATTTCACAAAAGTAAAAAAAAAAAATCTAAAACATACAACAAAACGAGATTCTTTTTAAATAAGACTGAATTTAAAAAGCAGTTAATCTAAATCAGTGCATGCTTCGAGGAATTCTCCTTCCATATTACCTATGCCACACTGAGAGGGTTCACCACACTCGGTTCTCAATTACCTGAGCAAAACTATTACCATTTTAAACCCATTATTTCCTCTGTTTGTTGTTGTTTGTTTTTAATGCACTGCGTAGGATTAAGATAATTCTAGCTAGGAACTATTTATCCTGACAAGCGATTGTCCCAAATAATGATACTTTTTGGAAATTAAACTTCATTTCACTAAAGTTAGCCAGTGGATTTTGCTCCAAGTATTTTCCTCTGAAGAGTACAGTGTATGGTTGGTATATACAGTATTCTAAAAACTAAATGCATGCTTTTTACCAGGTATTACGTGACTATCACAGACATGAATGGTAAACATTTCCCAATCAATTCTTCACATTTTCTACAAAATAGACCCAATTTCAAGCCTGAAACTGAGGCTTCTACCTTTAGAAGAGTAGAAACTAAAGTAATTGGGCAGTCCTTAAAAATACACGTAACTACATGACTAAGATACTCATTTAAAACTTATGCCAAGATAGCCCCTCCCTTCAAAACAAACTAAGACTGACTCACAGACCTATTTTACTTAAATTTGGAAATTAAAAAAAATTAACTTAAAAGAATTCCTAAGCACTCATTTCCTCTCTGTCCCCCACCATTTAAAACTTCGACCTTCAATCTGTGGTTTTCCCCTTAAAAAATGGTTAAATAAAAACAAAAACAAAAGACCCTCAATATCTCCAACTATGTATTTGGGAATTGAAAAAACTACTGGATTCAGGAAGGATAAAAACCACTGTTCTAACATCCTGGAAAACAATAGAAAGTATATCTACGGTCGCTAAGGAGAGGTCCTACTTTGTGAAACCATCCCACCGCAGATGATACTTATCACCTGTGAAACCACCCCCCTCCCCGTTTGCTAGAGTTAGCCATCTGAGCAAAAGGTTTCAATTTTGTCTCCCTGAAGTCGGAAATTATCAATCTCCCTACATAACATGTTCTGCCCTCAGTGGATATTTCTACACAGGAGGCCGGGGGCCGGGGAAGGCGGGGGTGAGTGCAGTAAAGTTGGTGGCAGGGTAAGGACAAAGGGCATTTTGAAACAGCACTGAAGTAAATAGAAAATGAGGACAGAAAGGGGGCTAAATTCGAGTTCCCTCAAGTGGCTGATGGCAAGAAAACGCAGGCGCCCTTGTTTACCACCCCTAGGGTCCTATTCTCCATTACCACCCACTGGAATGCGAAGTTGGAACCACCACTATATGCAAGAAGCCCTCAAATCCCCAAAATGTCAGGTCAGTAGGCAGCCTCTGGAATGACAGGCCGATACCCCTCCCCCACCCTCCTACCCCCCCCACCCCCACCCCCAAAAAAGGTCCAATCCCATAAGTGCAGGTCACTCTGCCCTCTGGGGTAGTTCCAGCCGGCGCAGAGATGGTTCTGATGGGAGGCCGTGGGGAACAGACCACCTTTCTCTCCGTATACCCTCGGCGGGGGAAACAAAACAAAGACCTCCCCCCTCCTCCTCCGGTAGCCACTACCCTAGCCACAGAGGCTTTCCTATTTCCCGGTGCAGGCTGGCCTCCCGCCCCCGCCCCCATGACAAAGAAAAGGCACCGGGTGAGCAAGCGAGGCCTTCCTGCCTCCACGGATGGGGGGAGGGGGCTGCCGGGGTGAGGAGCCCCCTCCGCTCCCCCGCGCTCCCACTCTCGGCCGGGAAAACAGCCGAAAACCGCGGCCTCCGCCGAGGGAAGCCTGGTCTGAGAGGGGGTGGGGGTACCTTGAAGTAGCCGCCTTCGTAGAGCGTGTTAGGGGGTCCGAAGATGGCAACCTCCCAGTTGTAGAGGTCGGATTCATCCACCAGGGTGATCCGGAAGCCCTCCACCGGTTCCTCCTGCAGGGATTTCAGCTCGAGCATCAGGGCCTTCTGCGAACTGGTCATCTGCTGCTGGGCCATCGCGGCGGCGGCGGCGGCGCCGGGCCGGGGCCCCAGTCCTCACGCACCAGCCGGGCCGGACCAGGCCCCTCCCCTCCGCTCGCCCTCTGCCGGGCCGCTCCGGGCCCCTGTCTTCACACACCCGGCGGCCCGGACCAGGCCCCACACGGCCCGTGGGCCGGCCCGGTTCCTCCTCACACACGACGCGGGCCGGGCCGGGCCCTTCTCCTCACACTCGGGCAGGGGTGGGGGGAGGGGTGGAGAGAGTTAAAGAAATTCGCTCCGCGTCTCGGGCCTCCCCCCCCCGGAGGGGGCCTCAACTTGATGGGGGGGGGGGGGGAAGAGGTGGAAGCGGAGGAAGGCGGCGAAAGGCCGGCGACAGTGAGGAGACCGGGCCGGGATGGCCCGGGAGCGCCGCGCTCGCTCGCTCTCTTGTTCTCCTCGGGGGCCGCCGGGGCCGAAGGGCGCGCGGGGCCGAAGGGCGGGGGAAGCGCGACACGCGGGGGTCTCGGGGCTGCGGCGGCGGCGGCTGCGCGGGGGGAGGGGCGACGGCGGAGAGGAGGAGGAGAAGAGCGAGAGCGCCTCGCGCCGCGGGAGCGACGAAACCGAGAAGAAGGAGGGAGGGAGGAGGGGCGCGCGTCGGGAGGGAGGGCGGCTCTTGGCGGAGGGAGGCTCTAGGCGGCGAGCGGCCCGACGCGCCGCGCGTGCGCGCGCCCCGCCCTCCTCTCCCTCCTCCTCCTCCTCCTCCCTCTCCTCCCCCTCCTCCCTCTCCTCCCCCTCCACCCTCCTCTCCCTCCTCCCGCTGCTCCCCCCCCCCCGCTCCTCCTCCTCCTCCCACGTCCCCGCCTCCTCTCCGCCTCCCCGCCTCCTCTCCACCGCCCCGCCAGGTGGCGGCGCTTTGTGACGCCGGCGCGCGTCCCCCGCCCTTAAAGGGCCAAGCGGCTGTTGGGGGTGGCGGTGGGGGCCGGGGTTTGAGGATGGCCCCTGGGGATGCCCTTGGCCACAAAATGACGGTTGTGCGGCTTGACGCTACGTTTCCAAAGGCGCTCCCGGGAAGGGACCTCTGTCCTAGAGCTGTCATCGCCCTCCTCCCCCTACTTGTATCCTCAGGCCTCCCGCACTTGTCCTCCTGAGTCCTGATCCTCTGCAGGCCTAACGTCCCCTCCCCAGCCCGCCATGACACACGGTCTGTCGTCCAGCACTCAGTAGGTGCTTGACAAGGATGTGCTGACAGTGCGGGTTTTCTCGGTGGGAACAAGCGTCCTGACATTTCCTCAGGTCCAGTCCTCATGCCATTGTGTCCTTGGAGAGCAGCGTGTTCCCAGCTTAGGGGGTTGAAGTGCAGTTTCCCATCCGAGAAATGGGGAAAGCAGATAGGTCAGTTTCTACTTCTCTTCTTAACTACAAAGAGGAAGTTGTGGGAAATAAAAAGAGAAATAATCATACAGACTGAACCTGGGTTCCTGGCCCTTTTCTGTGTGATTTGGAACAAATGCTGTGGCTATCCTCCATTTACCCATTTGTAAAATGAGGTACTTGGTTGAACTTTGACCCCCTACAGATCTTAGAACTGGAGTTGTTTTAAAATAATCATGACTGAAGTGAGATGTGGAAATGGACTGCAATCCCCATAATTTAGGCCCTGTTTCTCTTTGGAAGCCCTGTCCTATGAAAACTGAACATTTTCTAGAAAAGCCAGGATACTGTGAGTACCACACACTTAGAATTCTGGGATCAGAAACATCCCTGGTTCCAATCCTGGCTCCACCATTTATATTATATTACCTCTTCCTTTTTCATCAGCTTCTGTAAAAAAGGTTAATTATGCCTAATATATAAACAATTATAAAAATTAAATGAAAAAAAAATTAAATGAAATCATCCATGTACAGAGTTTAGCACAATGACCAGCATATGGTAAATGCTCCGTAAGTAGGAACTTTAAGAAAAAAAAATTTTTTTAAGGCATAGTTATATTCTGGATACCACCCCCTCCATTTTTTAATAGACTTAAAAAAAAAAATAGTATAGATAATTTCCATATACCTGGCATCCAATTTCCCCTTATTAACATCTTACATTAGTATAGTACATTTATTACAGTTAATGAACCAATGTTGATATATTATTAACTAAAATCCTAGTTACTCACATTTCCTTAGATTTTACCTAATGTCCCTATTCTGTTCCAGGATCCCATCCGAGAAACTATATTTAGTTTTCATATTTTATTAAGGCTCCTCTTGACTAAGAAAGTTTCTCAGACTTTCCTTGTTTTTGATGACTTTGAAAGTTTTGAACAGTACTGGTCAAGTATACTTTAGAATATCCCTCAGCTAGAATTTGTGATGTTTTTCTCATGATTAAACTGGAGTTTGGGGAGAGATCCTGGGGCTTCCCAGGGGTTAGTGGTAAAGAATGCTAATCTGCGTGCCAATGCAGGAGATGCTGGTTCAATCCCGGGTCAGGAAGATGCCCTGGAGGAGAAAATGGCAGCCTACCCCAGTATTCTTGTCTGGAAAATTCCATAGACAGAGGAGCCTGGCTGGCTACAGTCCATGGGGTCGCAAAGAGTCAGATATGACTGAGCAACTCAGCATGCCCACAGAGGAAGAGATCCCAGGAGAAAAATATTTTCATCGCATCATATCAAGAGCACATAATATCAACATGACTGTGTTGATATGCTGATATTGACCTCAATCACCTGGCTGACCTAGTGTGTCAGGTTTCTTCACTGTAAAGTTACTCTTTTTACCTCGTTTCTGTCCTCTTAAGAAGGAAGTCACTATGCACTATCCACAAGGAAAGAGCCCCTTCATTTTATTGTTGGTGTTATTTTTTTCTCAGACACAAAGCCTCAGTATTTTAAATAATCATTCCTTAGCTCCCAACTCTATTCTCTTGGTCTTGAGGCCAAACTTCACTGGCATTAGAGCGCATCTTAGTCAGTGTAGCCCCTCCTTCCCAAAGGATGGAGTATGACTGTTTTTGACTTCTCCTCCTCCCCCCACTCCATTTAAAGACAAGAAGATTGCTGACCTGGAAATATGGGTGATGATGTTGACACTTTTAATAGCAAGGCTATGAGTAGACAAATAGGCAGAAAGTTCATCTTCAAAGCATTTCACCCACATAAACTCATCACAGCCTCACCCTGACCCAGAAGATGGCAAATTCCTAGTCTTAAGTCACTGGAACATACACCTGGCACCCAGACCAAATACCGCTCCCTGGACTCAAATCAACTCACAAACTCATTCTAAGTATTCACAATGCCATGACCCTAATAAACATATACCTATCAAGGAAGCTCACAGCCTAGTGTCTTAATGAGCTGTCTAAAGACTCCATCCTCAGGTCAGAGGAAGTCAAATTCCACAGGACTTGTATCATGCCTTTTTACCTTAGCAGGTGAGACATTGTTTATTAGTAGGTTGCAACTATGTCTTATTCATCCCTGGATCCTGAGCAACTAGGACACTCTCTGACACAAAATAGATACTAAGTAGTTGTTCTCAAGGGCCCACAACCAAAGGCAGGAAGATAATCAGTGACGACAACAATAACAACAATGAATCACAAATTAAGCCTCACCCTCCACCCCTGTAGTCTAATAGGGTCTCTCAGACACATAGTAGGTGTCCTGTTCTGTAAGGACAAAGGGTCTTGCTCATATCCATATCAGTTCAGTCCCTCAGTTGTGTCTGCCTCTTTGCGACCCCATGGACTGCAGCATGCCAGGCTTCCCTGTCTCTTACCAACTCCTGGAGCTTGCTCAAATTCGTGTTCATCGAGTCAGTGATGCCATCCAACCATCTCATCCTCTGTCATCCCCTGCTCTTCCCACCCTCAATCTTTCCCAGCATCAAGGTCTTTTCCAATGAGTGGGTTCTTCTCATCAGTTGGCCAAAGTATTGGAGTTTCAGCTTCAGCATCAGTCCTTCCCAAATTAAAGTACTGATTTCCTTTAGGATTGACTGGTTGGATCTCCTTGCAGTCCAAGGGACCCTCAAGAGTCTTTTTCAACACCACAGTTCAAAAATATCAATTTTTTGGCGCTCAGCCTTCTTTATTGTCAAACTCTCACATCCATACATGACTACTGGAAAAAACCATGGCTTTGACTAGATGGACCTTTGTTGGCAAAGTAATGTCTCTGCTTTTTAATATGCTATTCAGGTTTGCCATCGTTTTTCTTCCAAAGAGCAAGCATCTTTTAATTTCATGACTTCAGTCACCATCTGCAGTGATTTTGGAGCCCAAAAAAGTAAAGTCTGTCACTGTTCCCATTGTTTCCCCATCTATTTACCATGAAGTGATGGGGCCGGATGCCATGATCTTAGTTTTCTGAATGTTGAGTTTTAAGCCAGCTTTTTTACTCTCCTCTTTCACTTTCATCAAGAGGTTCTTTAGTTTTTCTTTGCTTTCTGCCGTAAGAGTGGTGTCATCTGCATATCTGAGGTTATTTCTCCCAGCAACCTTGATTCCAGCTTGTGCTTCATCCAGCCCAGCATTTCACATGGCGTGCTCTGCATAGAAGTTAAATAAGCAGGGTGACAATATACAGCCTTGATGTACTCCTTTCCTGATTTGGAACCAGTCTGTTGTGCCTTGTCCGGTTCTAACTGTTGCTTCTTGACCTGCAGACAGATTTCTCAGGAGTCAGGTCAGGTGGTCTGGTATTCCCATCTCTTGAAGAATTTTCCACAGTTTGTTGTGATCCACACAGTCTAAAGCTTTGGCCTAGTCAATAAAGCAGATGTTTCTCTTGCTTTTTTGATGATCCAATGGATGTTGGCAATTTGATCTCTGGTTCCTCTGCCTTTTCCAAATCCAGCTTGAACATCTGGAAGTTCATAGTTTACATACTGCTGAAGCCTAGCTTGGAGAATTTTGAGCATTATTTTGCTAGCGTGTGACATGATTGCAATTGTGTGGTAGTTTGAACATTCTTTGTCATTGCCTTTCTTTGGGATTGGGATGAAAACTGACCTTTTCCAGTCTTGTGGCCACTGCTGAGTTTTCCAAATTTGCTAGAATATTGAGTGCAGCACTTGAACAGCATCATCTTTTAGGATTTGAAATAGCTCAACTGGAATTCCATCACCTCCACTAGCTTTGTTTTTATTTTTTTATTTTTTATTTTTATTTTTTTAGCTTTGTTTTTAGTGATGTTTCCTAAGGCCCACTTGACTTCATATTTCAGGATGTCTGGCTCTCGGTGAGTGATCACACCATCGTGGTTATCTGTCTGGGTCATGAAGATCTTCTTTTGTATAGTTCTTCTGTGCATTCTTCCCACCTTTTCTTATTATCTTCTGCTTCTGTTAGGTCTACAGCATTTCTGTCCTTTATTGTGCCCATCTTTGCATGAAATGTTCCCTTGGTATCTCTAATTTTCTTGAAGAGATCTCTAGTCTTTCCCATTCTATTGTTTTCCTCTATTTCTTTGCATTGATCACGAAGAAGTCTTTCTTATCTCTCCTTGCTATTCTTTGGAACTCTGCATTCAAATGGGTATATCTTTCCTTTTCTACTTTGACTTTAGCTTCTCTTCTTTTGTCAGCTATACATAACCGTATTCAAGCTACTATAATGTTTGGCTACTTTACAGCACAAAGAATGAATGTCAGAAACAGCTTCCTAGAGCTTCTTAGTTTCATGACAGGTAGCAGCAGCAAAGATTGACTTGACTGACTGGTGCCCTCTGGTGGCAAAGAAAACAGGACATTTATCCCTAGTTTCTTTGGCATCAGCTAGTACTCTTTCTAGCCAGGGCTCCTCTAAAGAATCTATTACCTTTCTTACAAAGACAAAAGATGTGGAAATAAATAAGAGGGAGGGTTTTTGCTTTATAAAAGTTAATTCTGACTGTACAGAATAACTTTTTTTTTTTTTTTTTGCCGCACTGCATGGCACTACAGCCATGAAATTAAAAGATGCTTTCTCCTTGGAAGAAAAGCTATGACCAACCTAGGTAGCATATTTAAAATCAGAGACATTACTTTGCCAATAAAGGTCCATTTAGTCAAAGCTATGGTTTTTCCAGTAGTCATGTATGGTTATAAGAGTTGGACTATAAAGAAGCTGAGTGCCGAAGAATTGATGCTTTTGAACTGTGGTGTTGGAGGAGACTCTTGAGAGTCCCTTGGACTGCAAGGAGATCAAAGCAGTCCATCCTAAAGAAATCAGTCCTGAATATTCACTAAAAGGACTGATGCTGAAGCTGAAACTCCAATACTTTGGCCACCTGATGCGAAGAACTGACTCACTTGAAAAGACCATGATGCTGGGAAAGATTGAAGGTGGGAGGAGAAGGGGACAACAGAGGATGAGATGGTTGGATAGCATCACTGACTCAAAGTCAGCATCACTGACTTTCATGGCTGCAGTGCCATGCAGTGTGGCAAAAAAAAAAAAAAAAAAAAAAATTATTCTGTAAAGTCAGAATTAACTTTTCTAAAGCAAAAACCCTCCCTCTCATTTATTTCCACATCTTTTCTCTTTGTAAGAAAGGTAATAGATTCTTTAGAGGAGCCCTAGCTGGAGAGTACTAAGTGATGCCATAGACACATGAGTTTGAGTAAGCTTTGGGAGTTGGTGATGGACAGGAAAGCCTAGCCTGCTACAGTCCATCGGGTTGCAAAGTCAGGCACGACTGAGTGACTGAACTGAACCGCGTGGCTTTTGGGAAATTGTTTCCCTGGTCAGGGATTGAACCTGGACCATTCAGTGAAAGCCCAGAATCTTAATCACTAGGCCACCAAGGAAATCCCTAGAATGACTTTTTTAAAGAGGCCACTATTTTGTTTCATTTTGCGTATGTTAATACATGTAAGTCTTACATGGTGCTTCTAAGGAGGCACAATCTTCCTTTAAAAACAACAGCTAAGATTTGCTATGCATCAGTATGTGACAGGCTCTCCACATGTGGTAAATCTCACTTAATTCTGACAAAAATCCACGACATGATCATTACTAGGAATATTTAGGGCTGCCCTAGTGGCTCAGACAGTAAAGACTCTTCCTGCGATGCGGGAGACCTGGGTTCGATTCCTGGGTTGGGAAGATCCTCTGGAGAAGGGAATGGCAACCCATTCCAGTATTCTTGCGTGGAGAATCCCCTGGACAGAGGAGCCTGGCAGGCTACCGTCTGTAGGGTCACAGTGAGTCAGATCTGACTGAGCAAGCAACTAACGCACAGAGAAATATCCAAGGCTTAGGGATGTTAAGACAATTATTCAAGGTGAAACAGGAGAGGAGGGGGCAAGGCACAAACTTTAAAAGAATAATGTAGCCCAAGGACATGATATAAACTGACTAGAACCAAATGGGTCCAACGCGGTGGATGAATCAGTCCCACTAGACATTAAGCCTCAGTATACACTCATTGTAACATATCTGCAAGCTAAATGACACTCCCATTGACGCCACGAAACTTTAAGGCCGACCATTAAAGACCAAAAAGTGGGTGGTGGACCAATTCCTGGAAATCTTTGCCCCTTCCCTAAAATAGTTGGGATAATTCTCCTGCTCATTAGCCTATGAAATTACCCATACTGTAAAAGCTAACCACATCATATTTTGAGGCCAGTCTCATATTTTGAAATGGTCTACCCTCTGTCTGTAGACTGTGTATTTCTCTGTAAATAAATCCACTTCTTACCTATCACTTTTTTGCTCATAATTCTTTCTGCGATGAGCTTCATTAAGTCCTGAAATCAGGTGGGTGATATTGGTAGGAAGACTGTGGGGTCTGGCCATGTTTGAGCCCTGGTACATGGGTTCAAGTCCTAATGTGAGGTGAATAGTTTTAAAGGTAACCCAGTGAGTGACTGGTAGAAACTGAACTTGAACCTTGGCCATCCCAATTTGGTGTGACTGCTTGTAGCCACATTGCTGTTCCTAGTCTGATGTGCCCACAGCAATCTGTACATATATACTCTACTGCAACTATTTGTTTACATCTTTCTCTCAGCCTCTAAGGTGCTCCTAAGAAACAGACATTCATGGAGGAGGAAATGGCAATCCATTCCAGTATTCTTGCTTGGGAAATCCCATGGACAGAGGAGCCTGGTGGGATATAGGCCATGGGGTGGTAAAAAAGTCAGATATGACTTAGCAACTAAACAAGACCACACTAACAATATTTTCAAGAGTATAGGATATTTTCTTACCTCTGTCATTTCTTTAAAAATAGCATTAAAGAAAGATAAAATTATTTTGCCCAAACATTGTTAATAAAAGAAAAAGTAGCTAAAAATTATTATATTAAAAAATTATTATATATCCAGGGCTTCTCTGAAAGACAAACATTATACATTGGCTTCTAATTTTAAATTGCTCATTTTATAAACATGACTTTGGTTGATCTTTGACATAAAACAAATTTGATTTTCCTTAATTCTGTGATTTAGATATTTCCCACATTGAGCAAATAATAAAATTTGTATTTATATTTTTAAAAAGTCATTCACTCATTCAACAAATATTTATTGACTGCCTGCTATATGGCAGGCCCTGTGCTTAATGCCAAGGATACAGTAGTGAATGAGACAGAAATGACTGAGTTCTGCCCTCAAAGAGTTTATATCCTAGTGGTTGAGACAGAAACAGACAAAAGCAAGGAATTAGTAGACAAATAAGATTATTGCACATTTTGGTGAGTACTAATGAAAGTGATTAAAGTGGGCAGCCAAGACTGAAACCACCGGGGTGGATGCAATTTTAAATGGAGACAGGGTCAGAAGAAACCTCTCTGAGGTTATGTTTAAATGAATACAGGGATCATCAGCCTGTGAAATGTAAAGGCAAGAGCATTATTCCAGATTTCTGGCTTGTGATCATTATGTCTTATTTATCTTTCTCCTTGACATAGTACAGGCCTTGATGTTGTGGAATGAAAAGTTGACTAATCTCTGGCCCTTTTGGTCTTTCTCAGACTTCCAGGATGTCATATCCTCCCTTTATCAGTTCAAACTCAAGTCATACTTCTGGACTCAGGGCCAGTCCAATCTCCTCCAGGAAACCTTACTTAACAATCAAAGTACTCTTCAACTATAAAGAAGGAAATTTTGCCATTTGGGACAACATGGATGAACACTGAGGGAATTACACTAAGTGGAATAAATCAGAGAATGACAAATACTGTAGTGTCTGGGAGTCCCTGATGGCTTAGTGGTTAGGATCCAAACTTTCACTGCCATGGCCTGGGCTCACTCTCTGATCAGGGAACTGAGATCCTGTAAGCTGCGTGGCCTGGTCAGAAAGAAACAAACATTGTAGTATCTCACTGACATGCAGGATCCAGAAAAGTTGGACTCAGAAACAGAAAGTAGATTGGTGTTTGCCAGGCCCTGGCCGGTAGGGGAAAAGAGATATTGGTTAAAGGGTACCAACTCCCAGGTATAGAGGAATAAGTTCTAGGGATCTAGTGTACAGCATGATGACTATAGTTTAAAATATTGTATTGTAGACAGCATATTAAAAAGCAGGGACATTACTTTGCCAACAAAGGTCCATCTAGTCAAGGTTATGGTTTTTCTAGTAGCCATGTATGGATGTAAGAATTGGACTATAAAGAAAGCTCAGCACCGAAGCATTGATGCTTTTGAACTGTAGTGTTAGAGAAGACTCTAAGGTGGACAGCGAGGAGATCCAACGAGACCATCCTAAAGGAAATCAGTCCTGAATATTCATTGGAAGGACAGATGCTGAAGCTGAAACTCCAATACTTTGGCCACCTGATGCAAAGAACTGACTCATTTGAAAAGACCTTGATGCTGGGAAAGATTGAGGGTGGGAAGAGCAGGGGACGACAGAGGATGAGATGGTTGGATGGCATCACTGACTCAATGGACATGAGTTTGAGTAAACTTTGGGAGTTGGTGATGGCCAGGGAAGCCTGGCGTGCTGCAGTCCATGGGGTTGCAAAGAGTTGGACATGACTGAATAACTGAACTGAATATTTGAAAATAGCTATAAGAGTAGATCTTAAATGTTCTCATCAAAACAACAAATGGTAATTAGGTGAGGTGAAGGATATGTTAAATGTGTTAACTAATCTTACTGAGGTAACCATTTTGCAATATGTGTGCAACAAGTCATCACGTTGTACAACTTTAACAGTTATATGTCAATTTTATCTCAATAAGGCTGTGAAAAAAAAATCAAAACATTGGTAGCAAAGAAGCTGGTAAGCTCAGAAGCCCAGGACAAGAAAGCAAGATAGAGTGGGGAAATTCCCAAGTAGTTCCGTATGGCTGGGCCTTAATATTTGAAGGAGACAAAGATGACAGACAAGGTTGAAAGGTTGACAGTGGTCACATCATTCAGTCAGTAAACACTTACTGAGGATGTACAGTGTACTGGGTATTGGACATGTACACCTGATCCTTGTTTTCACAGACTCACAGTCAAGGATGGAGAGAGAGACAATTGATAATGAAAAATCATTTTTAAAAGTGCTAAAAAAAAAAAAAAAGGAATCAATTGGGTGAAGAGATAAGGGGAAACATATTTCAGGTTGGGTGATCAGTGAAGGCCTAACTATAGACATGTTATTTACACTGAAAGCTGTGGGATGAAAGGGAAAAATTTTCAGAGAAGCATTCCAGGCAGAGCAAACAGCTTGGCTCAAGTCTCTGAGATAAGAAAGAACTTGATACAACCAAGGAATTGAAAGAAGGTGGATATTGCTGGAGCTCAGTGATGAAGGGGTAGAGTACTGAGAAAAAAGATGGGTAGTGAGTGAGGGAATATATTGATCATGGCCTTGGAGAAGTCTGTATTTCATTCATTCATTTCATTCATTCTAAGTGCAATTGGTAGCCAGCCACTGATAAGTTTTTAAGAGGAGCGTGACGTGATAGGGTTTCAGTTGCAGAATACTCATTCTGGCAAGCGTGTGAAAACATATTGAAGGACAAGACCACTTTTGTGAAAATTCCTTTAAAAGCACTGCATAAGCAAACCTATGCTATTAGAAGTCAGGACAGTGGTTATTTTTCCAGGGTGGTGACTAAAAGGCAGCATGAGGGGAGACTGGAAAGGTGCAGAAAATGTTCTTTTCTTTCAAATTAAAATTTATTTTTGTGTTTATTTTTGGCCTCACTGGGTCTTCGTTACTGCTCCTGGGTTTTCTCCTGTTGCAGTGAGCAGGTTCTAGTCTTCATTGTGCTGCGTGGACTTATCATTTTGGTGGCTTCTCGGGTTATGGAGTACTGGCTCTAGGACATGTGGGCTTCAGTAGTTGTGGCTCGCAAGTTCTAGAGTTCGAGCTCAGTAGTTAGGGTGCACATGCTTAGTGACTCCGTGGTGTGTGGGATCTTCCTGGACCAGGAATTGAACCTGTGTCTCCTGAATTGGCAGGCAGATACTTAACCACTGGACCACAAGGGAAGTCCCTGCTTTTTTTTTGTGAGTTGAGTACATATGTATGTTTAGTTTGTGACTATCCAAGGTGTATCCTTGAAATATGTGAATTTTTCCATATGTGTGTTGTGCATGGGTGCTCAGTGGTATCTGACTCTGCGACCACATGGATTGTAGCCCACCAGGCGCCTCTGTCCATGGAATTTTCCAGGCAAGAATACTGAAGGGGGGTTCCTATTTCCTACTCCAGGAGATCTTCCTGACACAGGGATTGAACCCAGATCTCTTATGTATTTTACCTTGGCAGGCAGAGTCTTTACCACTGCATACTTCAACAAAAAAGATTTAAAGAAAAAGCTATCGAATGAAACTATGCTATATTCTTCAAAACTGTTGTTAGGGGGGAAAATGGACTTCCCTGGCAGTCCAGCAGTTAAGATTCTGCACTTCCCATGCACGGGGCAAGGGTACCATCCCTGATCAGAGAACTAAGATCCCACATGCTGCACAGCGTGGCAAACCCAAAAACCAACACATACACACACACAACAAAAAACAAAAAAGGGAGAGAATATGTTCCAGATTAATTCACACTGAGAGGGAAAAAAAAGATGATGCCTAAATAGATGCCTGATCTTGAACCAGGAGATAAAACGCTACTATGTAAAGCGTATTATTGAGATAACTGGCAAAATGTGAATATGGGCTTTATATGATAGTATTGAATGAAAGTTACATTTCTTGAATTTTATAATTGAATTATGACTACAAAAAGGGCAGGGAAGCCTGGCTTGCTTCAATCCATGGGGTCGCAGAGTCGGACACGACTGAGCGACTGAACTGAAGAGATAGTCCTGGGGCTTCCCAGGTGATGCTAGTGGTTAAGAACCAGGCTGCCAATGGGCAGGAGACCTAAGAGAGGTGGGTTTGATCCCTGAGTCAGGAAGATCCCCTGGAGGTGGGCATGGAAACCCACTCCAGTATTCTTGCCCAGAGAATCCCAGTGACACAGGAGTCTGGCAGGCTACAGTCAGTACAGTCGCAAAGAATGGGACAAGACTGAAGTGACTTAACACATACACACACAAAATGAAGAAACTCAAGACTTATTTTGGAAGTAGAACTGACGAGATTGGTTAATTGATAAAGCGAGAAGAGAGTGCTCACTTCGGCAGCACATATACTAAAATTGGAACGATACAGAGAAGAATAGCATGGCCCCTGCGCAAGGATGACACGCAAATTCGTGAAGCGTTCCATATTTTTAAAAATATACAAGCAACTCCTGCAGCTCAATTCCAGAAAAATAAATGACCCAATCAAAAAATGGGCCAAAGAACTAAACAGACATTTCTTCAAAGAAGACATACAGATGGCTAACAAACACATGAAAAGATGCTCAACATCACTCATTATCAGAGAAATGCAAATCAAAACCACAATGAGGTACCATTACATGCCAGTCAGGATGGCTGCTATCCAAAAAGTCTACAAGCAATAAATGCTGGAGAGGGTGTGGAGAAAAGGGAACCCTCTTACACTGCTGGTGGGAATGCAAACTAGTACAGCCGCTATGGAGAACACTGGAGATTTCTTAAAAAACTGGAATTAGAACTGCCATATGACCCAGCAATCCCACTCCTGGGTATACACACCAAGGAAACCAGACCTGAAAGAGACACGTGTACCCCAATGTTCATTGCTATTTATAATAGCCAGGACGCGGAAGCAACCTAGATGCCCATCAGCAGACGAATGGATAAGAAAGCTGTAGTACATACACACCATGGAATATTACTCAGCCATTAAAAAGAATTCATTTGAATCAGTTCTAATGAGATGGATGAAACTGGAGCCCATTATACAGAGTGAAGTAAGCCAGAAAGATAAAGACCAATACAGTATACTAACGTATATATATGGAATTTAGAAAGATGGTAATGATAACCCTATATGCAAAACAGAAAAAGAGACACAGAAGTACAGAACAGAATTTTGGACTCTGTGGGAGAAAGCGAGGGTGGGATGTTTCGAGAGAACAGCATGTATATCATCAAGGGTGAAACAGATCACCAGCCCAGGCTGGATGCATGAAATGGGTGCTCGGGCCTGGTGCACTGGGAAGACCCAGAGGAATCGGGTGGAGAGGGAGGTGGGAGGGGGGATCGGGATGGGGAGTGTATGTGGATCCATGGCTGATTCATGTCAGTGTATGACAGGGGCCACTGCAATGTTGTAGAGTTATTAGTCCAACTAATAAAAATAAATGGAAAAAAAGAAAAATAAAAATAAAACTGACTTTAAGATAAAAAAAAAAAAGCGAGAAATCACTTACGTAAACCCTCCCCCGAAGGCCCAAGTTAGCCCCGCCCTTTCCCTGGTGTTCCAAGAGGAGGAAGTGAGGAAACGGAAGCAACCGCCAAGTTACCGGCAAGCTTCCGGTCTGGCGTCGCAAAGAGGCCGTAAATTGAACTCTGTTTGGCCCCTCCCCCACAATGGGCGGTCCTAGAGAGTGACAAAAACCAATGGCAAGCGACTCGTCAGGCACTCACCCAATGGCTCTGGAACTGGGCGTGGTTCTTTGCCATGAGGCTTCCTAACGCCGGTACCCGCGTTTCTGCCGAGGTTTGGTGGAATCTCTACAGAGCAAGTGGACTTTAAAGCCAAAGTGCGAGAGCAATACGTGAGGGATGGGCCCCGCACCTGCGAGAGCGGAGCATCGCGGAACTGCTGGGGAGCCGGAGGTGGGCGAGCGGCCTGGGAGGAAGGGATGCGCAGCGTGCCGGAGACAGCAGAACCTAACAGCTTGCTAGCGAGGGGCACGAGAGTGGCCCCTTAGGGCAGAGCTTCATTTCCCCCGATGTTTCCAGCTTAGGATACCGAGACAGGGCTTGCTAAGGGAGATAGAACTTGGCTTTACCTGCAAAGTAGTAAAGCCTATGGACCGTCTCTGTTCGTTAGCTCTACACCTTGAGATTGAAGAGACCCGCCCCCATTCCGTTCCGCGGCTTGGGTCTTTCCCCTAAGTCCTTGTGGACCTTGGGCAGGATTTGCTCCCCTCCTGTATCTAGTTTTGTTCTCCCCACGTGGTGGCAGTCCCGGTGCGCTACAGTAAGGCTCTTCCGGCTATGGAACCATGGACGGGGGCGGAGCCCAGGGCTGCAGGGTAGGAGGTTTGGGATCTCGCAGACCAGGGTTTGAAGCCTGCTCACAGTTTAATCATACCAACTGGAACCACAAGCTCAACGGAGCTTCGTTCAGGTGTTTGTTTTCTGTTAGTATTATTATAAGGATTGAATGATTTATTGAGTATATCCTTCAGAGCCAGTAGGCTCCATCACTGAGCACTTAATGTATACTGATATAGCCTATAAGTCAGGGCTTGCTGGGGCAGGGGGTGCGTTTGTGTAACCTGGCAGGATTTGGATAGAGCAAGAGTGGAGTTGGCATTTGCGACGTTCCAGAACTAACTCAGCAGAAGAGAAGGTCTTGTTACTTGGAAGTACAAGGAGCTCAGTTATTGCTTCCAGGGCCCATTCAGCTACTACCCCTACTGACTCCAAGCAGAGCTATATGCTTGTGCTGTTAGATAGATGGGAACCCTCAACTCAAGGAGTTTTCAGTCTAGAGCTCAGTAAATTCTTTTAACTAAAAATTATTCAGAGTTTTACACAATCCGATTCCTGTTCAAGAGAGACCAGGAGCAGGTGAAGCCTTTACCTGCATCTGGTCCTGGTGGCTCGACAGGCAGTGGATGCGGGGTGTCTGTGATGTCACCCTGGCTTCTCTCTCTCATTGGCCACAGGTGATGGAGTCAGCTCTGCAAGGCACAAGCAAAGAGGGGAAGAAGGAATCCTTAAAGAAACGTAAGATAGCTGGGTCTCCAGGGGAGGGCCTCCTGCAGCCTGTGAAGCTCAGCCGGGCAGAACTGTACAAGGAGCCTACCAATGAGGAGCTCAGTCGCCTTCGGGAGACTGAGAGTCTGTTCCATTCCAGCTTGCTTCGTTTACAGGTACTGTTGGGTGGTTGGGGCTTGGATTAGAGGGATGGGCTGAGACCCTGAGGCTGAAGTGCTACTTTCTCCTGCACCATCTTACAGGTAGAGGAGTTACTAAAGGAAGTGAGGCTGTCACAGAAGAAGAAAGAGCGGATTGATGCTTTCCTACGGGAGGTCAACCAGCGGATCATGAAGGTGCCCTCAACCCCTGAGACAGAGGTAAGTCAAGTAGTGGAGGGAATTGGAAAGCCCAGAAAAGGTTCTCAGGGACCTTGCTATTCTTTGAAGGGGATGGGGTGCTAGGGAGCTCATTCTCACTGCCAGAAGGCTCAGCTGGGAGTGCAGTCACTTATTTGTTCATTCAGCAAACACTTATGTGCCTTGCAGTAGTTGTGTTCTTAGGATGTGTTGTGCTTAGTCGCTCAGTAGTGTCCGATTCTTTGCAACCCCGTGGACTGTAGCCCACCAGGCTCCTCTGTCCATGGGGATTCTCCAGGCGAGAATACTGGAGTGGGTTGCTATGCCCTCCTCCAGGGGTTCTTAGGATACATCAGTGAGCAGAGCAGCCTGTGTTCTAGTGTTGGAATATGGACAATAATATAATGAACATGACAAGTAAACTGTATGGCAGTGTTAGAAAGTGGTGGTAAGCACTATGGAAAAAGGAAGAAGGACACATTAAGGGGCTCATGGGAATATCAGAGGATGAGAGTGGTTGGCAACTTTAAATAGGGTGGTTAAGACTATACTTTCAGGGATCATTTCTATAGTTCCTTACTAGAGAAGTTTCTCTGATCGTGTAGAGCACCCGAAAAAAAAAAAAAAAATAGGGTGGTTGAGGTAGGCCTTACTAAAGTGACACTTGTGTAAAGAAAGTGAGTCAGTCATGTAGATATTTAAGGGAAGAAGAACATTCCAGGAAGGGGAAACAGCCAACACAGAGGCTCAAAGGCAAGAATAGGTCTGGTACTTCCTTGGAATGAGTGAAGGGAAGATAGAAGGAGGTGAGTTTAGGAAGGTAATGGAGGAAGCGGGTATATCATGCAGGGCCTTGTGCACCAGAACAAGGACTTTGAGCTGTTGCTTTGGGGCTTCCCTGGTGGCTTAAATGGTAAAAAATCTGCCTGCAACACAGGAGACCTGAGTTTGATCCCTGGGTTAGGAAGATCGCCTGGAGAAGGGAATGGCAACCTACTCCAGTATTATTGCCTGGAGGATTCCATGGACAAAGGGGCCTGGCAGGGCTACAGTCCACGGGGTTGCCAAGAGTCGGATACAACTGAGGGACTAACACTTTGGGTGAGCTGGGGATAACGACAATGTTTTGTTTTTGTTTTGTTTTGTTGTTGTTGTTTTATAAAGTGATTCTGTGATCTAACTTCAGTTTTAAGAAGTTCACCCAGACTATTAAAAGTAGAATGGAGGGGAACAAAGATGAAATCAGGGAGACTAGTTAGGAACCTGTTGTGCAGTAATCCACTGCAAAATGCCTCCGACTAGGATAGAGTAGAGAAGTGATCAGCGTCTGGATACCTTTTGAAAGTGAAATGGGTGTTTGTTTCCTCTTAACCTTTATTTATTTATTTGGCTGCACTGGGTCTTAGTGGTGGCATGCTCACCCTTAGTTGCAGCTTGTGTGATCTAGTTCCCTGACCAGGGATTGAACCCATACCCCCTGCATTGGGAGTGCAGAATCTTAGCCACTGTACCATCAGGGAAGTCCCCAAATGGGAGTTCTTAACAGAAATGAGTCAAGGTGATTTAAACATTTTTAGCTTGAGCAGCTAGTATGGAGTTGCCTTAATGGGGAAGACATATTTATAGGAAGATCAGGAGTTTGGTTTCAGACGTTTTGACATGCTGAATTTGAGATGTCTACTAGACATTAAGGGGATGTGTTAGGAAGGTAATCAAATATGTGTCACTGTCTCTGTTTCCGCAGCTGACCAACCAGGCATGGCTCCCAGATGGGGTTCAAGTCCCTATCCACCAAGTGCCCTATGCTGTGAAGGGCCGTTTCCATTTCCTGCCCCCAGCCCAGGTCACTGTTGTGGGAAGTTACCTTCTGGGCACCTGCATCCGGCCGGACATCAATGTGGATGTGGCACTGACCATACCCAGGGTAAGATCCAGAGTTTGGGATGGAGAGGTCTGCCATTCCACCACCTACAAATCCTGGATCCCTTTCTTTTTCCCACCTCCCATTTGCCAGAGGATTGAAATTTGAATTTTGAATCTAAAGAACAGACCACTGCAGTTGTCCTGACGGAGCAGCACTTTGCCTTCCTCATCCAAGATATGGTGTTGCTGGCCTTGACTTTGGCATCCTCGCCAGCAGATGGGGTTGCCAAGCTTTGCTCTCACCTTGGCTTCATCTTGGCCCCCAAGTCCTCCATCAGCAAACAATTAAGCGACTTGGCCGTCTCTCTCTCTTCTCCTGCCCCCCTCCAGGAGATCCTACAGGACAAGGATGGGCTGAACCAGCGCTATTTCCGCAAGCGTGCCCTCTACCTGGCCCACTTGGCTCACCACCTGGCCAAGGACCCACTTTTCGGCAGTGTTCGCTTTTCCTACACCAATGGCTGCCACCTGAAACCCTCGCTGCTGCTGCGGCCTCATGGTAGGAGGCACACGTTGGGTGGAAGGCACAGCATGGGGTGATGGACAGATCTGGTAGGGGAGGCACAGGGGCCTTAAGTCCATGGTGAGAGAAGACTTGGGCCTCAGGTCTCAGGGGAAAGGTATTGGGACCTCAAATCCTGAGGTGGGCAGGCATGGGACCCTTGTGGGGGGATAGTGCAGGGGCTTCTCTGACTCCAGGACAGCTGCAGGGTCTCAGCATCACCCGTCTCCCCCCAGGGAAGGATGAGCGTTTGGTCACCGTCCGTCTGCATCCCTGCCCTCCACCCAACTTCTTCCGCCCGTGCCGCCTGCTGCCATCCAAGAGCAACGTGCGCTCTGCCTGGTACCAAGGGCAAAGTCCTTCGGGGGATGGTGAGTAGACAGTGGTGTCAAGGCTGGGTTGGAGGAAAGGGTATTGTGGGGCCCTCTCCTCTCATGGTCCCCCTTTCCTCCCACAGGTAGCCCAGAACCCCCCACCCCCCACTACAACACATGGATCCTGCAGGACACGGCCCTTGAATCCCATGTGCAGCTGTTGTCAGCTGTGCTGGGCTCAGCCTCAGGACTAAAGGACGGAGTGGCACTCCTGAAGGTCTGGCTGCGGCAGCGGGAACTGGACAAGGTGAGCTGGAAATGGCCCGGTTTCCCCGGGCCTCGCTGAGTGGTGGGCTGGCTCTGAGCTTCAGCCTCTCCATCCCCTTCTCCCTCAGGGCCTGGGAGGATTCAGCGGGTTCCTTGTCTCCATGGTGGTGGCCTTCCTCGTGTCCACACGCAAGATCCACACCACCATGAGCGGCTACCAGGTGCTGAGAAGCACCCTGCAGT
The DNA here is from genome assembly GCF_019320065.1 of Cervus canadensis. Classification (NCBI taxonomy): domain Eukaryota; kingdom Metazoa; phylum Chordata; class Mammalia; order Artiodactyla; family Cervidae; genus Cervus; species Cervus canadensis. The sequence goes on along the minus strand of NC_057415.1, from coordinate 8,836,098 downwards.
TTCTGGGTGAGGCGGCTGGACTCGGAAAGGCCAAGGGTCCTGATCATCCCCATCAGGGATCATTTGGTTTATTGTCCTCAGACAGAGGAGTAAAGCGAACCTCTGAGTCAGACAGTTGCAGTCACCTGTCTGGAGGGTGGGTGTCACAGGGACTGGGTCCTTAGAAAGGGGGATACCTTCTGACACCACCACCTTCTCTGGTTCATTTCAGCCAGTACAGATCTGACCGTCAACGGGGTCAGTTTATGCTTCAGCTCAGATCCCTCTCTGGTGAGTAGGGCGGTGGAGTCTGGTCTTCCCAGGTGGCGCTAGTGGTAAAGAACCTGCCTGCCAATGCAGGAAACATAAGAGACAAGGGTTTGATCCCTGGGTTGGGAAGATCCCCTGGAGGAGGCCATGGCAACCCACTCCAGTATTCTTGCCTGGAGAATCCCATGGATAGAGGAGCCTGGTGGGCTAGTCCACGGGATCACAAAGAGTCGGACACGACTGAAGCAGCTTACCACGCACACACAAGTCGGCCCGGAGCCCTGAAGTTAAGGCCCAGCCCTGACTGGCTTCTCTCTCCCTCTCCCAGCCGGCCCTGGCTGACTTCCACCAGGCCTTCCCTGTTGTCTTCCTGGACTCCTCGGGCCGTCTCAACCTCTGTGCTGATGTCACTGCTTCCACTTACCACCAGGTACCAGTTGTCTCCCAGTGTCCCAGCCCAGACCCTGTCCCTTCTGCCAGCACCAGGGCACCAGTAACTCCTCTCTAAAGCCTGTCTCTGTGTCTGGGCCCTGGGTTCAGTAAGGGGAGAGAGTAGTGCTGCTGGTCTCACGTGGCGGGTTCCTTGCTTGCTCCGTGACCCCAGGTGCAGCATGAGGCTCGGTTGTCTATGGCGCTCCTGGACAGCAAAGCTGACGATGGGTTCCAGCTGCTCTTGATGACTCCCAAACCCATGATCCGGGCTTTTGACCACATCCTGCAGTGAGTTTCAGGGTGATGTGTCAGTGAGTCCTGTTGCCTCAGGGCTAGTGAGGGGGCTGAGATCTTCCAACTGGTACTCTGATCCATCTCCCTAGTGATGGTGGGGGTGATACCTGGGGCCAGCAGTACTTGATGCCCCCTCTTTGTCCCTCCCTGCCCCCACACCCCCCAGCCTCCGTCCACTGAGTCGCTTGCAGGCAGCGTGTCACCGGCTGAAGCTGTGGCCAGAGCTTCAGGATCTCGGTGGGGACTATGTCTCAGCAGCTTTGGGCCCACTCACCACCCTCCTGGAGCAGGGCCTGGGGTCCCGGCTGCAGCTGCTGGCCCACTCTCGGCCCCCAGTCTCAGAGGTGAGGTGGGGTGGGGTGGGGAGTTTCTGGGACTGAGAGAGGAGGACCCTGGGGCCCAGGGGATACACAAGATACACCATCCCTCTACCTAGAAAGGGGGTTTCCTGACCCAGCTGGGGGCACTTGGACTGAGCTCGGCCTCTCTACACCCTGCAGTGGGACATTAGCCAGGAGCCACCAAAGCATAGAGATCCGGGTGTCCTGACCCTGGGATTGCTCCTCCGGCCTGAGGGGCTGACCAGTGTTCTTGAGCTGGGTCCTGAGGCTGACCAGCCTGAGGTGAGGAGCTGGGGGTCTCAGGGGTGATTTTGCCCTGTCTTGGGAAGCCCAGCGTGTGCGCTGGCAGGAGTGGGGTGGACTATCCTCTTGCCCCCTGGCTCGAGGCCTGTCGGGAGATTTCTGACAGAACCCCTTCACTGTTGTTCTCTCCTACCGTCATCGTCTTCTCCCTAGGCTGCCGACTTCCGCCAGTTCTGGGGCTCTCGGTCCGAGCTTCGGCGTTTCCAGGATGGAGCCATTCGGGAAGCTGTGGTCTGGGAGGCTGCGTCTATGGCCCAGAAGCGTCTCATTCCCCACCAAGTGGTCACTCATCTCTTGGCACTGTGAGTGTTAGCATCTGAATGCCAGGATGCGGGCATGGGCTGTGGAGCCTTTTAGGAGGCTCTGGCCCAAGCTTTTGGGGTGAGCTGCTCATATCCAGCAGCTCTCTGCCTGGCCCCCACTGCCCACACTCTCTGTGCCCCTTTTCCAGCCACGCTGACATTCCAGATACCTGTGTCCACTATACGGGGGGCCTCCTGGACGCGCTGATCCAAGGCCTGAAAGAGGTGAGGGCCCTGGTTCAGAGCTGGGGTCAAGGCTAGGGACGGTTGGGTGAGTAGCCTGTGTGGCTGGATTTGGTGGGGGCGGGAATGGGGCTGGAGAGCCGCCCTGACCTTAGCCAGGCTGCACTTCCCTGAGTGTCCAGCAGGGGGCCCTCTGGCTCTGCGGCAGCAGCAGGGCTGCCTCCTGGTTCGTCCGGCTCTCCTGTGAGGTCCTGCCCTGCCGATTGTCTTTTCTCCTCCCCTCAGACCTCCAGCACCGGTGAGGAGGCCCTGGCAGCTGCAGTGCGTTGCTACGACGACCTCAGCCGCCTGCTGTGGGGCCTGGATGGTCTGCCGCTGACCGTGTCTGCCGTGCAGGGCGCTCACCCTGTGCTGCGCTATACTGAGGTCAGGAGCAGGGAGCCCCTTCCGCTGGGTGACACCCCCCTCTGCCTCACTCATCCAGTACTCTCCCTTCCAGCGCCCTGACTCTGGGCACCGCCTCCCCGTCCTCTTCCTCAGCCGCCCTTCTCCCGCAGGTGTTCCCGCCAACCCCAGTCCGTCCAGCCCACTCCTTCCATGAGCAGCTGCGAGAGCGGGCCTCGCTCTTGCCCCGGCCTGACAAGCCCTGCCCAGCCTACGTGGAGCCCATGACTGGTGAGGGAGTGCTTGCAAGGGGCCCAAAGGGACCGCCCTCCACCCCCGGCCGTAGGCTGAGGCCTCCCCCTCCTCTCCACAGTGGTGTGCCACCTGGAGGGCAGTGGGCAGTGGCCACAGGATGCCGAGGCCATTCGCAGGGTCCGTGCCGCCTTCCAGCTGCGCCTGGCGGAGCTGCTGACTCAGCAGCACGGGCTGCCATGCCGCGCCACGGCCACGCACACCGACGTCCTCAAGGTTCGGCGGGCGCTGGGCAGGGATACCGGGGGAGGAAGGGACGGGGTGTCAGGGTGCCCCCTCTCCCACCCCCTCCCCTCTTCCCACAGGACGGGTTTGTGTTCCGGATCCGTGTGGCCTACCAGCGGGAGCCGCAGATCCTGAAAGAGACACGGAGCCCCGAGGGGATGGTCTCGCTGAGGGACACCCCCGCCTCCCTCCGCCTCGAGAGGGACACGAGGCAGTTGCCCCTGCTCACCAGCGCCTTGCATGGGTAAGGCCACCTGCACAGGCTCTCAGAGACCCTCTCCCAGTCCCTCCTGGTCGCCTGGCCATCTGTCTGCGGAGTTAGGCCAGTTAGGGATGTGAGTGCTGGGCTGGAGTCAGGCAAGTGCTAGAAGTGCTAGGATTCTGGCCCTGCCAAAAACTTAACTGGCTTTGTCCCTTGAGCCCAAATCCCCCCCGACACACCTGATTTTTCTCATCTGTAAAATGGTAATCATGCTAGGAACAACCTCTTGCGGTTATGAAGACATGAGATCATACATGTATGATCATATAGCACATTAGCACAGAGGCCAGTGTTGAGTGAACTTGAGTGAACAGTTGGGCTGAAAGTCTATCTTTGGGAGAACGCAGTAGTTAGCAGTGATGGTGCTGCAGTGCTTGCTGCCCTGGAGTACTTGCCAGACGATCTTCGGGTCTGAGGAGGCTGCGCTCTGGGGTTTGAAGTCAATAAAAAGGAGCTGCCACAATTTTTGTACTGCTGTTTGTCAAGATGTCACTTACATGGAACTTAAAAACCTCCTGAAGTCCAAAAAAATTATGTTAATTGATAGAGAACCATGGGAAATTCGTGAGTATGGAAAAATCCCCGGGTCCATCAATATACCATTGGATGATGTAGGTGAAGCTCTACAGATGAACCCAAAAGACTTCAAGGAGAAGTACCAAGAAGTAAAGCCATCCAAATCTGACAATCTAGTGTTTTCTTGTTTAGCTGGAGTGAGAAGCAAGAAGGCTGTGGTCACAGCAAAGGCTCTGGGCTTTAACAGTGCTGAACACTATGCTGGAGGATGGAAGGAATGGGCAACCTATGAACTTTCAGAGAAGAAACAAGGAAATTGAATTTTGGAATACAAGCTGACCGTTTCCTTGTGTCCATGCAGCCCAGAATAGTGGAATAAGCAAAAGAATAAAAATGTAGCCCTGGAACCACTGGTTAATGGGAAAGGGATTTTGTATAAGTCAAAAAAAAAAGAAAGTCTGTCCTTGGGCCCAAGTGCCTGCGCCTCACTGCCTCTACCCTTTTCTTCCCACAGGCTCCAGCAGCAGCACCCAGCCTTCTCAGCTGTGGCTCGGCTGGCCAAGCGGTGGGTGCGTGCCCAGCTCCTGGGTGGGGAGGTCACCGATGAGAGCCTGGACCTGGTGGCTGCTGCCCTGTTCCTGCACCCTGAGCCCTTCACCCCTCCCAGGTGATGCCCTCCACCTTTCCCCTAGCCAGGAAGCTCCCCTGGGGTCAGCTGTCATCCTTGCTGCCTCAGTCCACATGGGAGAGGCGACCGAACCTAGGGGCAGAAGGGGTTCTAAGACACCCCCATCCCCCGCAGTCCAGACTAAGGGCTCGAGGCTCCCCAGACTGGGGGGGGCTGGGCACGTGGCTGGGTCCCTGACACTCTGCTCACTCCTTCCTCTCAGCTCCCCCCAGGTCGGCTTCCTCCGGTTCCTTTTCCTGATGTCAACCTTCGATTGGAAGAACAACCCCCTAATTGTCAACCTCAACAATGAGCTCACTGGTAAGCGGTACGATGAGAGTCAGACTACCGGAAGAACTACCGTTTGTGGGTTGCAGAGGCGGGCAGGCAAGGGTTTTCCCTGTCAGCCTGTTAGGTTTTCTCTCTGCTTACCGCACCTGGGATGTCTGTTCCTGATTCTGGCTGCCTAGGGATGGGGAAATGTTAAGGAGGAAGAGGACCAGATCCAGCCTTCAGGGAGCTGTGAGGCTGTAGAGATGTGGTTTGCCCACGTAATGATCAGAAACAGAACGCACTGGGGGCAGTGAGCAGGCTACCTAGGGGACTGGAGGGAAGAAGAGGGACTCTGCAAACTAGGTCAGAAGTCTTAAGGTGGACCAGGGAACTATGTAGGTGGGAGTAGGTGCCCAGACCTCAAAGTGTGAGTGATGACTTCTGTTTGTAACGTGAGGAACTCCTGGTCCCAGCAGAGAGGAGGGTGTCAGCTTTCTAATTCCCCAGGTGTGTGGGAGCCCAGGGGAGGAGGGGGCCAGGGGCAGGCCTCAGCTTGTGCAGGCCCGGAAACCAGACCAGGATGCCAGGCAGTGGAAAATTCTGCTTTGGGCCCAGGCTGGAAGTTTACCACCCTGCCTGATTGAGGCAGATGCGGTGTCCCTTTCATCACTTAGGCCATGTTGGGGATGTTGGAGACTCCCTGTGGTGGGCACAGTGGGAGGACTTGGAGCAGTAGGGGGTGTCTGGGGAGAGTGGTCAGCTGACCCAGGACCCCCTCTAATTCACAGCAGAAGAGCAGGTGGAGATCCGCAGTGTCTTCCTGGCAACCCGGGCAAAGCTCCCCGTCATGGTCATTGTTACCCCCCAAGATCGCAAAAGCTCCGTGTGGACACAGGATGGACCCTCGCCCCAGGTTTCGTTGCATTCTTGCTCCCAAATGTGTAGTTTTCTCCCTCAAGGAAAAAGCAGGCCCAGCCTGGGCTAAGAGAGACCCGTGGTCAGGTCTGACCTGCATAACCTGTGTGTGCCTCCCCAGATCCTCCACCAGCTTGTGGTCCTGGCAGCCGAGGCCTTACCTGTCCTAGAGAAGCAGCTTATGGATCCCCGGGGGCCCGGAGACATCAGGGTAAGCCCCTGACCCAGACTGACTCCGAGGGCTCGGGGGGCTCTGCCTTTGAGCCATGGAAGCCCAGAGTTCTTGGGCCCTTGTTTGGTGAGACTGAATTCAGAGAAGGCACCATAGCTGCCTACGGTGCCTGGCTGTGGAGGCTGGAGGAGAACCGTGGCCCCAGCTTCGCTCTTGTAGCCCACGATCCTCCTGGGGAACCCAAGCTGCCACCAGCTGGGTCCTGGTGTTCCCCCCTTGAAATGAGCATGTGGGCCCCTAATGGGGGGTCAGACAGAAGGGAAGGAAGAAAGCAGAGTGGGCCTGTGGAGGGGTTTGCGGTCCAGTTTCCAGCTCCCCAGTGGGCACTGCTGAGCCCTCCCTGCCCTTCAGACGGTGTTCCGGCCACCATTGGACATGTACGACGTGCTGATCCGCCTGGCCCCCCGCCACATCCCCCGGCACCGCCAGGCTGTGGACTCGCCGGCTGCCTCCTTCTGCCGGGGCCTGCTCACTGAGCCAGGGCCCTCCTCTCTCATGCCCGTGCTGGGCTATGATCCACCTCAGCTCTACTTGGCACAGCTCAGGGTAGGTCCTTGAGGGCTGGCTGGCCCTGGGGAGGAGGCTTCCAGGTGAGCTGGGGCCGTGGCATTGGCTCTCAGGTTCCCACCTGTAGTCTTTTTCCGGTCCTGCTCTTTCCTAGGAGGCCTTCGGACACCTGGCTCTTTTCTTCTATGACCAGCATGGCGGAGAGGTGATCGGTGTCCTCTGGAAGCCCACCAGCTTCCAGCCCCAGCCCTTCAAGGTGAGCTGGCTGGTGACAGTTGTCTGTTCCTGAGTGTGCACATGTGTTCTGTGTGGGCGTGTGTGTCTGTGGCTCCACAGGTGACCCTGTGTCAGGCGTGAAGCGTGTGTGTCTCGGTGTCTCTGCGTATGCCTCTCATGACACTTCAATCCACGTGTCTCTGGCCCCCCCAGGCCTCCAACACAAAGGGACGCATGGTGGTGTCTCAAGGCGGGGAGCCAGTGATGGTGCCCAATGTTGAAGCCATCCTGGAGGACTTTGCCATCCTGGGCGAAGGCCTGGTCCAGGCTGTGGAGGCCCGAAGTGAGAGGTGGACCGTGTGACCTCCAGCCTAGGAGCAAGCTCGATGGACAGACCTCTGGAGCAAGATGTCAGTGGCTTGACCACCCTCACTGTGGATAGACCCTCCAAGGAGGGCTTGCTGGCCCGAGCACGCTGCCTTGTCCCCAACAAATCCCCGTCCTGATTTCCTGTCTGATGCCCCAGCACTGGGACAGGGGCTATGGTGTCCCGTGCAGTCCCCTGGACCTGACCAGAAGAGAACTGGGAATCAGCTCAGAGGGGACACCGAGTGAGCCCAGGAAATCCAGCTACTTGTCAGCCTGGTCTGGGCCTTGTTTTCCTTCCCAGGTTGCTCCTAGAAGTCCAGAGAAGAGACTGTGTGCCCGGGGCTGAGGCTCTGTCCCCACCCCTCTGCCGGGATGTGGGCCTTGACCTCAGTACGCTCTTGGCTGCAGCGTCAGGGCTTTTACACGGGGCCAGGAGAAGGCGTGGCACTGCCCGAGTCACAGCGGCAGCACCGAGCAGCGCGGAGGGGGCTTCAGGGGGTGAAGGGGCACAGTGCCCTCGGGATGGTCCTGCTGCTTCCCGGGGTGGGGACATGGAAAAGCTCAGAAAACAGGGAGGGGCCGGCTGGGCGAAGTGGTGAGAGGGACTGGTAGTCCCCCATCCAGGAGAGATGCAAAAAGCGCTCAGTGCTGCCCTGGCCTCTGGTGTCGGCGGCTCTGTGCTCCCACCTTGAGGGTGCAGAGGTGAGTGGGACCAAGACCTGCTCTCCAGGAGCTCCAGGGCCCCGAGGGAGGGGGTGCTGCTTCCCTTCAGCCTGGTCCACACCCCCCTCCCAGCAGCCTCTCCCTAATCCTGGCTGTTTTTCCAGATTCAGCTCAAACAGTGACTCCTCCTTAAACCCTTCCCTCGCCCTCAGCCTAAGGTGCTCTTCCTCTGAAACATCAGAGCAATTACTGTCCATTCACTTCTCTTCACAGTCATGTACAGCGGCATAAACTCTTCTCTTGTCTTAAATTCTGATTTAAAATGAAATCGTTTTTTTAAAAAAAATTGTTTTAAGTTCCCCATGGCCTCAGTTTTTCTGCCTTTTCCATGTGGTTTCGACCTTGTCACCTGCAGGTCAGCTCTTTGGGGGCAGAAAATATATTTGAACAGATTTCATGACAGCTAGTACAGTGCTCTACCCAAGCAGAATGCAGGTGTGGGCAGAAGGGGCCCCTAGCTCAGGCAGATGGAGGGCAGGGCAGGCCCTCAGAAGACCTTCAAGGAAAAGAGAATCCTGATTTGTGATCTCTGCCTAGATGGGTAAGGTTTTGATGGTGAAAGGCCTGAGAAGTAATAAAAAGTTGATGTTGGGAATTCCCTGATTGGTCCAGTGCTTAGGACTCCACAGTGGTTAGGTCTCACAGCCAACAGCCCAGGTTCAATCCCTGGTCAGGCAGAGAACTAAAATCTCATGAGTTGCGCAGCGCGGCCAAGGAAAAAAAAGTTGATGTTTATTGAGTGTGTACCTAATAAGGGCTGGGTGCGCTTTGTTATTTTCCATATCTTACATAAGGAAATTGATCGTACAGTCATACCAGCCCTATGAAGTACTGCTTTTCCTCATTATCCTCATATTCTGAGTGAGGGAACAGGTTCAGCAACAGGCGGGGGCCTGTTTGTAGAGGGACTTTAATGCTTGGCTAGCTGGCTTTATCCTCAAGATGCTTAACCACACACGGGAACTCTGATTTCCAGTTCTGTCCCAGTTCTGTCCGTCTTGTGAATCTGTGTCGGTCCCTGCCTGTCACTGTGTGGGGCAGCCTGGCCTGGGGCTGAAACCAGCACAGATTACACTGATGGGCTGTGTGAACTGAGGTCTGTGTCCGTCTCCCTCCCTGTGCCATTCATGGACCCCAGACCTCACTGTGCCAGGCTGGATTTTCAGGGAGATGCCAGAGACGCAGCCCCAGCCCTCACAGAGCCCCACGCTCTGTGGCTGTCCTTGGCTTCTCAGCTTCCCTTTCCTTTGGTCCCTCGCGCGCTTTCTCCATAGTCTCTCCATGGGCTCTGGGGAGGGGCAGCTTCAGGCCTATAGCTTCTTTCACAGACCCAGTGCGGGGAGGGGGTGCAGTCTGCCCCCAGGTAAGCCCGTGGCTCCAGGAAGGGCAGACACCAGTCCCCCATCAGGGGAATGAGCTTGGCCCTGCTACTTTGGCATGTGGTCCTAGGCAGGTCACCCTTGCTGGGCTCAGCCTCCCCATTCTTAAACTGGGCACAACAGGGACCTCCCCTGGTGGTCCAGTGGTTAGGATTCCACCCTTCCTCTGCAGAAGACATGGGTTTGATTCCCAGTTAGGGAACTAAATCGGAGAAAAGCCACGATGATGGTTTCGTCAAGTGCCCAGTGTAACAAGAGAAGAGGGCAGGTCACTCAGAAAGCCAAGGAGGTGCGTACACCATGCTTTCTGCACTCCCTGCTCCAGCTTGGTATGGGGGTGAGGGAGCTTGAGCCCTGGGCTCCAATTTCAAGGCCTGCTCCAACCTGTTTCCTCGGGATTTTCTCTCCCGGAAGTAGGTAAGGAGGCTGGTGTGTACTAATGTGACCTTGGGGGAGGGGGGACACAAGAAGCTGGAACTGGAATGTCAGGGAAAGAGAAGGAGAAGCGTCTAGGAGGAACTCTGATAGCGAGGATGTGTGGGGTGGGGTGGGGTGGGGGGAATGTGTGTTATGGGGCAATCCATGGGTACCTCTGCCCCTGTGGGCCTCTGGACTTGCAGGTAGACATGGATGGGGTGGGAGGCTGTGTCTCACATACGGTGTGATGCTCTCTTTGTGTTGGTTGGGGTGGTGGGGTGGGGCTTGTGCGCATCTCTATACACTAGTCTGTGTGAGCAGGTTTTTGCCTCTGGCCCCAAGGTGCTGTTAAAGGCAAAATCTGCTCTGTTTTTAAAGAAGAGGAAAAGCTCCCAGGAGGCAGGAACTCCGGATCCGTTCCTGCAAATGTGTGTGTGTGTGTGTGTGTGTGTGTGCGCTGAATTGCTTCAGTCATTTCCGAGTCTGTGTGACCTCGTGGACTGTAGCCCACCAGGCTCCTCTGTCCGTGGGATTCTCCAGGCAAGAATACTGGAGTGGGTTGTCATGCCCTCCTCCAGGGGATCTTCCTGACCCAGGGATCAAACCCAAGTCTCCTGTGGCTTCTGCATTGCAGACAGATTCTTTACTGCTGAGACACTGGGGAAGCCCCCTGTAAATGTTAAGTGGCTTTAAATAAAGCCTTCCCCTTTTGGGGGCTTCAGTTTCCCTGGTTCTGTCAGACTTCCTAAGCCTCTCTCTGTCATCACATTTAGTGAATTCTCAAAGGGTCATCCCTTCAGGTGGTGCTATCTGACAACCTCCTTTAAACCAAAAACCCTTTTAGGTGAAGACCCTGTTTCCCTCTGCCCAGCTCCTAACTTTGGAGGAAAAGAGACAGATCCCAAAGCCTAGGGGTCCTTGCAGCAGGTTACATTTCAGTGAAATCCTGAGGCTGCTCAGTCCCTGACCTAGTAAGTCATATTGGGCTGTTCTGAGCCCCTCCACTTCCACCCCAATAAATATGTATCTCATGGTGAGGGGATTCCTCAACTTCCGGTCCTTGCCTTGTGAGTCACAAATTAAAATCTAGGTGAGCGATAAAGATAAAGGGGAGGGGAAGCCTGGAGCAGGTGAGTCACCCCCATCTTGCTCAGGGAAGGCCAGCCTGCCCATCCCTCTCCTGCAGACAGAAGGTGGCATCTTGGGCTGCCCCAGGGAACTAAGGGGGACCAGGGTGTTCCAAACCCAGAGGGAGATTCACTTCCCTCTCCCACTTCAGTTCCTGGAAGAGGGATGGAGAGGATCATTTTTCTGGTTTGCAAGAGGCCCGAGAGGTGTAGGAACTTGACCAGTGTCACACAGGGAGCTACAGAGAATCTATGTATCCTGGCACCAGCCCTTGCTTCTGAGCTGGGCTTTCCTGGGGCCCAAGAGTCAGGTGATGAGGAATAAAAGAGTAGAAAGGCCAGAGCTCTGGACGTCTCCAGTAAGGGGGGGAGGAGTGAAAAGCCAAGCCCCCTCTGCTGTCCTGGGCTGCCTGCCAGCCTTGCCCCTTCCATTCTGCCCAAGGCCGCAGAATGAAGCTGTTATTAGGCCCAGGGAAGCAGGGTCAAGGATAGGTGTAGCAGGTGGGAGCACGTACACTCTGGTCTACCTCAGTTCAAGCCTACATCTCTGTTCCCCTGGCTGGGAGTCTCCTCCTTTCTTCCAGGCTAGAGCCCTGTGCAGGAGAGAGCTGGGGTCTCCTAGAGACTGACAAGGCCAAGGCTGGACACTGAGGGATCACTGAGGGGCGCTGAGATGCAGCCCCTATTCCACCTGACGACCAACTACAGCATCCTGGCCTTTCTCCAGTCTCCCTCTACCTCTACAACAAATGGGGTCTCCTTGGAGCCCAGCTCCCACTGCCCCAAGGTCTGGAGACCCTCAGGAAGTCCCTCCTGAAGTCTGACTGCAGAATCTCCTGCCACAGCTTGTCCCCTCCTCTGGCTCCTTCTCCTGTGACTCCGCCTATATGGCTGGCACTGGTGGCTTCCCCTAATTAGCACTCAGACTGGGCTGGGATGAGGGGAAAGTATACTGGGGCTCATACACACCCATCACCTTTCTGGAACACCGGATGCAGAGCCTTCCACCACCTGTCCTCTCGCCCCCACCCGTTTCACACCACAGACCTCTCAGAGAGCAGTTGTCCTGGGCCCCACCCAGGTTCACGTTCCTGTGTCCCCATTTCTGCCTGCCTTCAGCTTCTTGCCTACTGCCCTGCCCACTCCTCCTTCTAAATCCCAAACCCCACTCTCATCATGTTGGACCAGGTCACTGCATCTCCAGCCTCCTCTACAGATCCCCACCTCCTATCCCTGACTTCTAAACACCGAACCCAGCTCCACAGCCAAGCCCAGACGGGGACACACAGAGATATACATGCAGACTCCCAGGGTCGCCCGCATGTACACACAGACCTCCATGGGTACACACATACACAGAGCCCAGAACACACATGGATGGACATGATATGCACACAGGAGGAAACCTGACTCTGATTAAGGAGGGAGCTTCTGGAATCGAAACTTTCCTTCTACATTGACTGTATTACAGTTTTCAAGGCCTGAAACATCTGTAATTTTGTCCGATTCTTACAGAGGCCCTGAGTGTGGGTGGGTGTGTGTGAGTGTGTGTCGGAGGACTCCACCTGAAACCTGCAGGTGACTGATGAGGACCCTGAAACTGAGGGGTGGGGGAAGGGAGCTGGCTGGGTCACCTGACTGATCAGTGGTCAAGTGAGGCTTGGGGCTGAGCGTCTGGGTCGGCGAGAGGGCTTGCCCCATCAGCCCTGCCTCGGGACTCTGGGCCCGTCCTTAGAACAGGCTCTAGCCCCTATCCCATTCTTCCACCCCCTCTCTGTGACCATCTGCTGTCCTCAAGGGGTGCTGAGGGCAGCCCAGGGACAACAGAAGGGAAACTATGAGTCAAAATCTGTCTTGAGATAGATTTTCTCAAGTTCCAGCTGGACACCTGACCAGAGGTACCCCGGGGGGAGGGGGAGGGAGGTTTACATTCATGGATTCTCCACCATCTCATCTGTCTGGAGATAGGGGGTGACTGTTGGCACAGGAGAAGGAACTGCCTGCCCGGCCCCCAGTCTGGGGACACTCATAATTGGGTGATTCATCTCTGCTGTTCACTCCCCATTCCTGTCCAGAGCCAGCCCCCTACTCTCAAGACTCAGAAGCAGGGAGAGCATCCAGCAGGGGCCTAAGACAGGGGCGCAGAGCTGAAGCATGGATAGACCTGTGGCTCCCTGGCCTCCCTGCCCTCTTCCTGTCTCCTACACATCCCCGTGAGATGTATCCAGCTCAACACTTAATGACTGAGTGAGGTCTTAGCAGGTGTTTGTGTGCGTGCTAAGTCGCTTCAGTAATGTCTGACCCTTTGTGACCCCAGTGGACTATAGCCTGCCGATTTGTCTGTCCATGGGATTCTCTAAGCAGGAATACTGGAGTGGGTTGCCTGTCCCTTCTCCAGGGGATCTTCCCAACCCAGGGATGGAACCTGGGTCTCCCACACTGCAGGTGGATTCTTTACCATCTGAGTCACCAGGTGACTTCTCTCCAGATGTCAGTTTTGTCATTTGTGGAAGGGGAGATTATATACCCACCTCTGAGGGGTTTTTGCAAACTGGAGGGAGTACTTCCTATACTTGAAAAATGTCTGTATGTCTTTTGGTCTGCCCCTCCCTCACCACACTCCAATGCAGGGGAAGAGGTTAGGGGGTTTAGGGAGGCTGTGGGGGAAGGTAGCGTGATTTATTTTCTATGTTTACACTCTTCTCTGCTTGCTGACAGCAAGGCCCATGTCTCCTCTGTTGGTTCAAGCTGTTCCCTTTCAGGCAAAAAGAGTTTGGGGGGCAGGAAATGAAGGGCGTGCCGGCCCTCCCCCTTACAGGGCCCTAGCCAGCCCCTCTGGTCCAACAGGCTGGGACTTGAGTCTTCAGCCCTTCCCTTGCCTGGGAACCCACTCCCCCAGCTCTGACCTCAAGGAGTCACAGCCTCCCACAGGGTGGATCGGAGGCCCCTTCCTGGGCTCAGCCCTCCCGCCCAGGTGAGACACAGACCTTGCTCAAGATGCCTTGGGGGTAGGTGGGGCCTCCTCATGTGCCTTGTCCCGGAGCTCCCGGGCAGGTGGGCTGGCTTGCAGCCCGTACTCAGCCTGGCTTTCCTTCCAGAAGAGCAGGAGGGAGCCCAGAGGGCCTGGGTAAGCTGCATGACTCAGGGTCAGGGCCTGCCTCACCAAGCTCAGGCTCTTCCTGAAGAGCTCCAAGAGCCGAGCTCCAGGAGCTCTTTGGCTCCAGGGGGCGCCATTCATAGACTACAGTGAGAATGAGCCCCCCACTACCCCCATTGCCTGCATCCAGTTGTGCAATGAGGTCTGCTTCTGCCCCTCAAATTCAAGGCCAGCCAGTCCGGGCCTTCTTGACATGCATCCTCAGGCCCTGACCCATCTTATCCCCAGAGGACCCCAGGAGGGCTGACAGGAATTAGGGGCCCTTGGAAGGCATTGCTTCCTTCTCCCTCCTCCGGGCAGGGTCCTCTCAGGAAGAAGACGTCTTCCACTAAGAACCCTGAGGGCCTGCCCATAACTTCTCAGCTCCAACTCTAACCCACCCCCATGTGCATGCTGCGTACACGTGTGTGGACCCGTGTATAAAAACTAGTTACAGACAGCAACAAGTTTGCTGGGAGTATATGGGGTCATGATTCTGAAGGCTGGGCTTTTTAAAGATGTATTACTTATTTATTTATGGCTATTCCGGGTCCTCGTTGCTGCCTATGGGCTTTCTCTAGTTGCGGTAAGCAGGGGCTCCTCTTCGTTGCCGCGCACAGGCTTCCCACTGCGGTGGCTTTTTCTCGTTGCCAAGCACAGTCTATAAAGCACAGGCTCAGCAGTGGTGGTGCAGGGACTCAGTTGCTCCAGGGCATGTGGGACCTTCCTGGACCAGGAATCGAACCCTTGTCCCCTGCATTGGCAATCAGATTCTTAACCACTAGACCACCAGAGACTCTGATTCGAGACCAGGGGGCACTGGGATCCAGGTCCTGTTCCACATGCCCAGCCGTGTGCCTCGGCAAGGGGCCACACCCACGAGGGGCGAAGGGGTCTCAAATGTGCTCTACAATGAGCTGCAGGCCCAGAGTTACAAGTGAGCACAAACACACATGTGTGAGTACACACAGGTGCACATGGGTAAACAGATACTACTTACAAGATACACAAATCTACAGTTATATGTGCAACCTGCTCCCTCAGGGTGGAGCACCGTGAACACCTATGTGAACTGACAGCAAACACATGTGTGTATGGGGGGGCAGTGCTCTACCTGCCAACACTTGTGCATATGGGGGGAGGGTACTTTATCTGCAAACACAAGTTTGTGTATGAGGGGAGGGCAGTGCTCCGCCTGCAAACACATGTGTATATGGGGAGCAGAAGGTGCTCTGCCCACTGAGAGCAGAGCTGCCCCTGTTTTCCTCCACTGCTTTGGTTTCTGGGCTGGGCTTGGCAGCTGGCAGCCTGGGATCAGGCAGGGGTAAGGATAGGGTGCAATGAGCCGGGGTTCCCTACTTTCTCTCAGCGTTGAGGAGCCCCTTTGCCAGTTCCTGCCCTGCGCAGCTCCACCTGGGACAGCGAGGAGCTGAGAAACATACCAGGGAGTGGGGAGAAGAGAGGACGGCCCAGTGCGGGGGGTGTTCCCCTCTTTCCACACTCTGGGTTCTGCCACCAGGACTCTGGGGTTTTGTCTTGAGTCATGGATGGGCAGCGGGGCCGCGGGCAGGCACTGGGTGATGGCTCCCTGATTCACCATGGGGCCTCCCAGCCCTTGAGGTTCAGGGGGCGGGGTGCTTCTTTCTGGGCCACGGGCCCTGGGAGACCTCCCATGTGGGGGTTACATATCTGTGTGAGCCTATGGCCAGGCTTTCATGGGAATGCCATCCCAGGAGTGCGTGAAGAAACCTCAGGGTCTATAGGCGAATATGACTGCCAGCCCCAGGGTATAGTGAGTGAGCACGCCTGCATGGCACGTGTGACTCTATGTGTTGCTAAACCCCATCTCTTTGGGCATGAGTCACCTCTGGAGCCCTCATTTCTGACAGCCACTGCTCAAAGGACAAGTCCCCAGGGTCCTCAGCCCACCTGGATTAAGTCCCTTCGGGAAATGAGGTCTCCCCGGCAAAGCTGCCTTAGAGACCAGGGTGAGGGCATATTTGCTGCCAGTCCTGTGGGAGTCAGGTCCAGGCGACCAGATCTCAGCTCACCAGTTATTAGATGCGGCACAGAGAGCGAGACTGCCCCATGACCCCCCACCTCTGTTGGGTCTGACATCCCCACAGCTCAGACAGCTTCATCTCTTAAAGGAACAGACTTGCCCCTGGCTAGGGATCAGCCTGGGTGGGAGAGTAGAGGGTTAAAACCAGCTGGAACTCAACCTGCTGGCAAGTATATGGCTGGCGGCATGTCAGGACAACTGCAGCTCGGGCCCTGGACCCGTGTGCAATGTGCACACAGGTACACGTGTGACAAGCGCTGTTAACCCAGCCATGTTCCACTGCCACGAGCACAGCCATGATGCCCCAAAAGCGTGATCAAGCGGATGGGAGATGCCATGTGTGGACACAGCTGGGAACAGAGCCGTCAAGACATGCAACATGTGACATGTACTCACCAGACAAGAAGCAAGGCCCCTGAACTCTGGCCGGAACTCAGCCCATGTGTTCTGCGAGTCCACCTGGGTCTGGACTGTGTCCACCTGGGTCTCTTCTCCCTTGGGCCCCACCCCCAACCCCCGGTCTCCTCCCTCCAGGCCCCTAACTGAAGACAGGAGGTCCATGATTTAGTGCTTAGTTGCTCAGTCCCACTGGACTGTTTGCAACCCCATGGACCGTAGCCTGCCAGGCTCCTCTGTCTGTGGGATTCTCCAGGCAAGAATACTGGAGTGGGTTGCCATGCCCTCCTCCTCCTCCTTCCCAACCCATGAATCGAAGGTCTCCCGCACTGCAGGGGAATTCTTTATGGTCTGAGGCACCAGAGAGGCCCATGAGCAGAGGCCAGTTCCTTTCCTGACTCGGTGGGAGTGTGTTGTCACTCCCTCCGTGGTGGGGATGGCAGGGAGGCTCGCTGCGAGTGGGCCGAGGAGGTCTCTTCCGCAGCTCCTTTCTCCCCTCTGGCCCTGGTCCTGTACGCTCCTTCATCCCCGCATCGGCTCTCTGCCCCATCATCCCGCAGTTCTCCTGGGGACAATCCTAGTCCTAAGGGCTCCTCACCCCACCCCGCACCTCTACCTTCCTCACCAGCCTCCCCCACAACCCAGCAGCCCCTTCAACCTCCCCGGGCGGGCGAGCCGTGGGGGCGGCCGCCCACCTTGAGGCCGGCGCGGACGGGGCGGGCGGGGTTGCGGGCGGGCTGGCGGGCGGGGCACGTGCCTCCGGCTCTATAAAAGGGCGCCACCCGGCGCTGGCGGCCACTCTGCTGCCGCAGCCGTCCTTTCGCCTGCCCGCCCGAAGCGCCGTCGCCTGCCCCCGCCATGGGTCGACAGAAGGAGCTGGTGAACCGCTGCGGGGAGATGCTGCACATCCGCTACCGGCTGTTCCGCCAGGCGTTGGCTGAGTGCCTGGGGACCCTCATCCTCGTGGTGAGTGGAGGGACACGCAGAAGCCTCTTGCCAGCCCCAGCACCCCAGTCCCACTGTTCACTGAGGGGCTGTGTTTAAGACAGCCTCGACCCCTCTCTCAGCTCTGACCACCCCCCCAGCCCCCCCACACTGACACCCTCCAGGGTCCTCTTTGCTTAGAGCTCTAACCCCCTCTGTGACAGCTCTGACTCTTGCCAGAAGGACAGCTGTTACACCCCAATGACAGCTCTGAGCTTCACCCTGTCACCAGTGGGCCAGCCCAGAGGCTGGGGGCATTGGTCACCTTTGCAGTCTGGGACCTCCAGCCCTGGCTGGCTGCCACAGATTCCTGGAGCCCCAGCCCTGGCAGGGGAGGGTGGTGGGGGGCAGTGGCAAGTGGGCCCCTATTGAGTTATTTGGGTCCTGGGTGCCTGGCCCCTAATGAATAATTAAGCCTCAGAAAGTCCAAAAGTTCCCCTGATGTGAGGACAGTGCTTTGGAGGGGGCGGGCAGAGGGCGGAGGCCATGCAGCACACAGCAAGCAAGGAAGGAAGGAGGATCCTGAAGATAGGAGGCTGTGGAAGGCAGCTTTGCCCCAGGCACAAGGGACGTGCAGTCACTAAGGTCTGTCCCTGAGTGCTGGGCGACTCCCGGACAGTTACCCAGACAGATGTGGTCAGCTTCCGGGCACAAGCGCGCTGGCGTGCATGGGTCTCCAGGATCTGAGTTACTCGCCGGGTTCCTTCGCAGTCCCAGTGACTCCGCGGTCATGCCAGTTTCCGTCTGGGTTGCTTCTGGGTGACTCTGTTTGTACTTCTTGGACCTGGCAGACCGATCAGTTTGGGGCTCTGTTTCCTGTCCCAGTTAGTCTCGGATTTTCAACCACGCTTGTGGTTACACCTGTTTCCCTCTTGGTTACTTCTGGGTTCAGCTGCTCCATTGCAGGGGGTAGGGTACTCTGTGCCCCAGTTCCAACCCTAGGTAAGGTAGTCCAGCCAGCCCCCTGGGGACTAGTGAGATTAACTTGGGGCAAGGAGAGCCGGGTGGCTCCCTACCACGGGTGGTGGTGGAGCAGGTTCTATGGTGAGAGGAGAGCTGGGACTCACTGCTGGCTTCTGGGACCAGGAAACCGGGAAGCCAGGTGGGGCTGTTTATCCACAACCCCCCAAGACTAGTGGTCCTTCCGGTCATCCATATCTCTTCTCTCCCAGGAAGGGACTAGGCCAGGTGCTTATCATCACCCTGCCCAGAGCCTTGTGTCCCCTCTCCCCATCTGACTGACAGTCCAGTCCCCTGTTGGAGAGCAGCCAGGACAGGGGACATTGTCTTCCCTTCACAGAGGGGCCTCCCTAACTCCTCCCTAAGTCTCAGCTTGCCTTCCCCCAAAGGAGCAGTCGGGCCTCCCGCTGAGCCCCAGGATCACTTGGCTTACCCCTGACCACAGAAGGAGGGTGTTATGTTTGTGAAGCCTTTCAGGCTCAGGTGGTTGAGAGGCATTGGGTATCAGTGCCCGAAGAGGAGGGGCCAGGCTGGGAAGACTCCTGAGTGGTGGGTGAGGGCTTGCCTGCACCCCTCTGGCGGTTGGGGACCTATAACCTGCAGTGTCAGAATCAGGGCTGGCTTTAAGGCTGGGGAAGCCCCTTTCTATGGGGCACCTAGTAAGGTGAGGAGAGGGAGAAGGAGGCAGGAGGAAGAGGAAGATTAGTCTCAAGGTGGTGGAACTGGCTCTGACAGCTTCTCCCTCCAAGGCCTCTTGGGATGGAGCCAGGTTTGTGCCTTGGGTAGGCAAGGAGCTGAGGCCAAGGCCTGCCAAGCTGGGCAGGGTGCCCCAGACCCTCGCATGCCTGTTTCAGCACACACACAGATACTTCTAATCTCTGACCTTTGCTCTCACCTGCCTGCACACCTTTGCCCTGTTGCTGCCTCAGGTTTCCTATCTCTTGGTCCTCCTGAAGGGTGATAACCAGAATTCATAACCACCCCGTGCAGCAGGACACTGAGCCATCAGAATGAACAAGGGCCCTGAGCACAGGTCTTATAAAATTTCTGCTGAATAGGCCTCAGAATTTAGTTATGGGGAGATGGGAAAGGAGAGCTGGGGCAGGGCTGGAGCAGCTTTGGGGGGCACCCTGGGAGCTCAGAGTAATAGCTCTTTACAGCTAGTGCAGGAGCATTCTGGGGGCTTCCCGGTGACTTAGCAGTAAAGAATCTGCCTGCCAATGCAGGAGTGGCTGGAGACACGGGTTCCATCCCTGGATCGAGAAGATGCCCTGGAGGAGGGCATGGCAACCCACTCCAGTGTTCTTACCTGAAGAATCCCATGGACAGAGGAACCTGGCGGGCTATGGTCCATGGGGTCGCAAAGAGTTGGACACGACTGAGTGACTTAGCAAGCATACACAGGAGTGTTTTTACATCTGAACAAGGGGAACTGACATACAGCACGCTTTGTACTTGCAGGACATCGGGGACTTTAGCCTCTTGAATCCCCCCATTTCTGGCAGAAAGTTTAGAACCAATCTCCCCACTTCCACTGGCCTGAGGGTCCCAGACTGGCTAGTGAGAGGACACACAGACCTCTGTCTTTAGGACCTCCAAATCTGAGTGGGGAACCTGGGTCCCTGAGGGTAGGGAGGTCAAGGTGAGGGGAGACAGGAGGCTCTGGGTCAGGGACATGTCAGGGAAGCTGAGGGTTCCGAGAGGGAGGCCAGGGGCTCTGACATCTCAGATTAAGGAGAAGTGGGTTCAGCCTAACTTCTGACCTCTGCCCTTTCTCCATGCACTCTCCCTGTCAGCTCTTCTTTGGGGCAGAGAGAAAGGCAGCTGCAGGTGGGGATGAGTGAGAACCTTCCCATCCCTAGGACCAGGCCTGAAAGGCTGGGGGAGGAACTGTTCGGGTGAGAGTGTCCCCTTCCTCTGGCTCTCATTGAGAATCGAGACAAATCAGTGGAGATGGTGCCGCTACCTTCTGGGCTCACAGTTGCAAACTCTGCTTCCAGTCCCTTCCACAGGACCCTGTTAGAGTGGAGTTGGGACCCTGGGGCTGGGAGGGCCTGTCTTATGACTGCAGCAGGAGGGGAGGGGTTTGATTCCAGGAAAGGGCTTCTGTCTCCGCAGGAAGGCAGGGGGAGGTGGCTGGCTTCACCTTTCCTCTGGAGTGAGAGTCACTGGTCCTCACTCTCCCCGCTTTGCTCTATTTCCCGACACAGATGTTTGGCTGTGGCTCTGTGGCCCAGGTCGTGCTCAGCCGGGGCACCCACGGGGGTTTCCTCACCATCAACCTGGCCTTTGGCTTCGCCGTCACCCTAGGCATCCTTATTGCTGGCCAGGTCTCTGGTAAGACCTTGTCCCCACCCTCAGCCATCAGCCTTCCAGCAACCCCACATGGTGTCCCACTGGGGAATGGGGTGGGGGTGGGAGGTTTCTTCACAGGGCAGGGCATAGCCATGCCCTAGCTTTGGGCCCTTGAAAGAGAAGAGTGACGAAGGAAAACTTCGTCTCTCACCTTGGAATCAGAGACAAGCAGAGTGGGTCTATTACATAGTCCAACCCGCCATTCTGTGCAATAAACCCTTCTCTGCATCCCTGTTCACCAGAGCCGAAGAGGGGGAGTGTGGGAGGGGGAGACCCTGGCTCCCCACAGTGGCAGGCTGGGGCTAATAGGTCCCATCTCCCTCTGCCCAGGGGCCCACCTGAACCCTGCCGTGACCTTTGCGATGTGCTTCCTGGCGCGTGAGCCCTGGATCAAGCTGCCTGTGTACACCTTGGCTCAGACTCTGGGAGCCTTCCTGGGTGCTGGCATTATCTTCGGGTTGTATTACGGTGAGCATCCCCACCCTGCTTTCCTCCACGACCCCCTCCCTCTGCTTAGGACTGGCACCAGGCCTTTCCATGATGAATACCAGGGAGCTGCCCAGGCCCCAGGCTTATGACTCATTCACACACCGGCCCCAGGTGGGGGCCGCGAGAGGAAAGAAATGAGCTGGGCAACGGTGGAGTCAAGCCCTCCACCCTCCATCGTCCCACCCCGTCTCCGGAGTGATAAAGCAGTGATTACGCTCACCTGCGACCTCTGGGAGGGTGGGCACGGCTTGACCGGGAAGACGGGCCTCAGGCCTCTCTCTCACGCGTGCGGTATCTAAACTGTCACCAGATGCGATCTGGGCCTTCGCTGACAACCAGCTTTTTGTTTCGGGCCCCAACGGCACGGCTGGCATCTTTGCCACCTACCCCTCTGGACACTTGGACATGGTCAATGGCTTCTTCGACCAGGTACGGACTAGGAATGGGTGAGGGGCTTGGGTTGCTTGTTGGCTGGCTGGGGGACAGGACTTCTTGTCTAGAGCAGACTCCTAGGACTCTGCTAGTTTAGCCAGCAGAAATCGTAGCACCACTGCCCTGAGGAGCAGAACCCTGGAGATGCCAAGACTGTTGGAGGAAGCCAGAGGGTGGAAGGTGGGGGCTGTCCTCACGCTGTTCTCCCCACTCCCCAGTTCATTGGCACGGCCTCCCTCATCGTGTGTGTGCTGGCCATTGTGGACCCCTACAACAACCCTGTCCCCCGAGGCCTGGAGGCCTTCACCGTGGGCCTGGTGGTCTTGGTCATTGGCACCTCCATGGGCTTCAACTCTGGCTACGCCGTCAACCCCGCCCGGGACTTCGGCCCCCGCCTTTTCACCGCCATCGCCGGCTGGGGCTCGGAAGTCTTCACGTGAGTGCGGTCCCCACCCGCGTGCCCCAGCCCATTCCCCGCTTTGGCCTGCCTCACCCACCCCTGACCACATCTGTCTGCCCACAGGACGGGCCGCCACTGGTGGTGGGTGCCCATTGTCTCTCCGCTCCTGGGTTCCATCGCGGGTGTCTTCGTGTACCAGCTCATGATCGGCTGCCACCTGGAGCCGCCCCCACCCTCCACCGACGAGGAGAATGTGAAGTTGTCCCACGTGAAGCACAAGGAGCAGATGTGAATGGGCGGGGGCACCCCACTCGTCATCTCATGAGCGTCCATTGACTGTGCAGGGGCTGCTCCCCAGAAGCCCTCTTCATGACTCCCCTCCTGGGCTAGGAAGCTTCTTGTCCACCACCTCCCACTAGACAGCCCCCTTCAGGCTTTTCCATCCTGAAGGAAATAGGACCCAGTAGGACCCTCAGCCTGTAAGCTGTGGTGGCACAGGGAGCCCGGCCGATCTAGCCCTTCATCTCCCAGAGGGAGACAGTAGGTAGCCGGTGTGTGTGTGTGTGTGCAGGTGCGTGTGTGTGGTTTTCCAGATATTCAGGGCAAAGGACCGAGTGGAAAAGATTCTGTCGGTGGGGTTGGGGTGGGGGTCCAGAGGAAGAGAGGGGAAGGTGCGATGTCTGTCTGTGAATGAGAAAAGCACGTTTCAGGGGCTCCATGTGGAGGGGGGTCCAGGTACAGGCATTTCTCAGTATGTGTGTGTCTGCCCTTCTATGCAGGGGGCTGTTATAGGCTTCAGTAGGGTGGGACAATAAGTAGGGCTAGGAGGAGGGGGCCACAGCCCAGTTGTGGAGCTCTGTCTATGCATAAATAAGGAGCAGCAGAGTGATGTGTTCATGTCACAATGGAGGCGTGAGGGGACCGGGGCGGGGGTGAAGTCCGGGTCATAATTTCACGTTTGCTCTTAAAAATATATATTAATATATGTGTATTAATACATATGTAGTAGATGTTACAGTTTTAGGGATGGGGATTGGGAGATTCCAGGGTCTGCCCTCCTTTAATCCACTCAACACATGTATTTTTGCCTTTTATAAAAAAACAATAAAATGTATGCCAATTGTGTAAATAGCTCTCTGCCTGCTCTGCTGTTTTTCTGGCGCCGAAGAGCTTCAGTGAGTCTGGCCACAGATAACAGGGCACCCTGAGGGTTGTGTTCGAACCTGTCCTGGGGGCAGAGGTCAGTCGCATGGGTCAGAGAGTCTTTCACCTCAGCTTGAACTTGGTGGTCCCACACCTTCCTCCAAGCTTCCATCCTCCCGGGAACCCCCAGCTGGTGAATCACGTCTCCTTCCCGAGCCCTGCGCCCACCCACTACCCTGGGAAGGCAGACTGAAGCCTGGCTGGGGGGAGGAACTTCCTCCCAAAGGAGAGGACTGCTCTCCAGGAAGTAGTGAGCTCCCTGTTGCTGGAAGAGACCAATCATACTGGGAACCTACTGTTGCCTTTGACACCTCGCAGTTGTTTGGGCTTCATCACCTTCAACAAGACCTTGGCCACAGCCCCTTTAGCAGCAGTTTACCTGACTCCAGTCTGGATCAGTCAGTCCATACAGCTGCCAGAGGGATCTTTCTGAAAGCCCTGCTGGAAGTGGGCCTCATTCCATGGCTCTCCCCGCCACCTGGAGACAATTGAAATCTCTCCATCCTGCATTCAGGCCCCCCCCAGGACCCGGCCTTGGTCCCCACCCCTCCCCTCACAATGCTCCATCCACTCAGGATTATTCTGTGCATACCTGTGTCTTCCTATCTCGCTGACCAGTCACTAAAGCCCTCCTGATCTGCTCCAAGACCTCCTCCAGGAAGTCATCCCTGCTGTTACCCACTCCTCCATCTCTACAGTCAGCTGTCTGAACCCAGAGACCACAGCTGCACTAATTCCTCCTGCTGGCTTCAGTTCTTCAGTTTGAGGCACCCCTATGTCCTGTAAGGCAGGGGCTGGACTGACTATGACACCCTGACTGCCTAGAGAGGCAAAGGACTCGCCACATTTGGGCCTGGGAGGTTCTGTTGGGAGATCCTGTGCCCCTTCTCACCTCCTCTTCCTCCCTTACTGTGTGCGTGCGTGCATGCTAAGTCGCTTCAGCCTTGTCCAACTCTTTGAGACCCTCTGGGCTGTAACTGGCCAGGCTCCTCTGTCCATGGGATTCTCCAGGCAAGAATACTGGAGTGGGTTGCCATTCCCTTCTCCAGAGGACCTTCCTGACCCAGGGGATGAACCCTGGTCTCCAGCATTGCCAGCAGATTCTTTACCCGCTGAGCCACAAGGGAAGCTACAGGGAAGTCCTCACATTTCACTGGGAATAAAAAGGGAAGGCAGCCCCAACCCGAGCTCTTCTGCCAAGTTAACTGCACGGAGAGCCAGAGGATCCCTCTGTCTGGAGGAGAACTGTGGATTTTAAACAAGCCAACTCTTGCTTGCCAGCTCCTTCACAGATGAGGAGAACATGGCTCAGAGAGAGTGAGCAGCAAATGCATGGTCACACAGCCTGGACCCTGGGCTGGTAGGGGTGGGAGAAGGCAGTTCGGGTCTTAAGTCTCCACTCACTCATTGTCCCCAACTCCCAAGAGGCGTGTCTGGAATGTTGAAGGGATCTGAGCCAGAGGGAGTGTCCCTTCTCAAGCCCCAGGGGAGGAAGGGCAGGAGGAGACTGAGGGCTACAGAGATTTATTCCAGCCACACAGGTACCCCCCACCCTGCTGTCCCCCAAGGCCTGCCCGTGTCCTTTGTCCTCGCTTCCTCTCAAAATCTGTAGTTGACCCTGACCAGTCAGCCCAGGGGGTGGTGGGAGGCCTTCTGGCCCAGTGGTGAACAAGTAGTCAGACCCGGCTTCCTGTTCAGACCCAGCCTGGCCTGTTTCTAGCTGTGTGGTACTGGGGTGGTCATCTTCTTTCCCTGAATCTCAGTTTCTTCATCTGTGAATTGGGAGACATTGAGAGGAGGAAGTATGGAAGATAGTAATCACTAAATGTCACTTGGTGATTTTTTTTCTGCTGACCCGAGGGAGGGGGGTTGGTGGTGGAGAGATACTGAAGGCTGTTTTTTAAAGGTCATTGAATTTAACATCCTCTTCTGCCTCAGATTCCATCCATGATTCTGAAGTTCTTGAGTGGTGGGGGGTGGTGAAGAAGAGCAGGGTTATGGCTTGCTGTGCCTTACTTTGAGGAGTCTTTGGGAGGAATCGAAGGGAGACACAAGAGGGAGGTCATCGCGGGCATAGAGGACAGAGGATCATGCAGCCCAGGGAACACGCTGGATGGAAATTCCCGTCGAGTGAGAAGGGGGAAGGCCTGGCCGACCAGTGACTGGAGCCAGTAGCAGCTTGACCCCTGGGGGCAGGAGCGAGGTGGCCCGCCTCCCGCACTCCCTTCTAAGTTATGCCTCTCACCAGGAGTTCTGTCTGGTTCTAAAAAGAAATCTCTTTATTTCCTTCAGAAAAGTACCTCAATCCATTTTCCAGGGTGGACTTAGAGAATCAAGACCCTGGAACTCATCCCCTGTGCCTTCATCCTGAGCAAGTCCTCCCCACAGTACACTCTGGAGGAGCTCTCGGTTTGCGCTGACACCAGCCTCCCTGAAACCTGAGCTTGGCTTCCGCTTTCTTGCATGCCGTCTCTGTGTGCGCCTCTCAGTGTTGCTGGGAGTGCCTCTCCTTCTCCCAATCTGTCTGGTTATGGCTCTGGGTCTGGGCCCCTGGCTGGCTGTGTCTCTGTCTCTTTCTGTGTTTCTGTCCCTGTCTGATGCTTCTGTCTGGGTCATTCTATGTGTACTTCTAAGTGAACATCTCGTGTACTCAAGTACTTAAGAGAGTCTGAGTGTCTCTCCTGCTAGCCTAGTTCCCAGGGCATTCCTCCTCCTTAATTCCTGGTAATGAGCTCCTTCCTTCTTGCTAACTCTTTCCCCTTGATTTTGTTTGTCTAAAGATCTGGGTGGGGCCCCCCCAAGGCTTGGGGAAGCTTGGGTGAGGTAGAGTTGGGTGGAGTGGGAAGGGGAGAGGAGGGACTACTCCACCCTGTAGAAAGACCCCAGAGGCCAGAGACACCCTTGACCCCCTAAGGGAGGATCTGTGAAGGTACTGGCTTCCTTATTGGGAGGAGGGAGCCTGTCCTGAGGTGGTGACCCTGAGTTGTGGGCCTGGGAATCCTGGCAGTGTAATGGAAGGAGAGAAGGAGGAATTGGGGAGCTTGTTGATGAATTCTGTAAAGTTGTGGGGTACAAAATTTACATACAGAAATCTGCTCCTTTTCTATACATTAACAATGAACCATCAGAAAGAGAAATTAAGAAAACAATCTCATTTATCATAACATCAAAAAGAATAAGATATCTAGGGATAAATCTACCTAAGGAGGGAAAAGACCTGTACTTGGAATACTATAAGACACTGATAAAAGAAATCAAAGATGACACAAACAGATAGAAAGATATACTGTGCTCTTAGACTGGAAGAATTAATATTGTTACAATGGCCATACTACCTAAGGTAATCTACAGATCAAAGAAATCCCTATAAAATGCCAATGATATTTTTCACAGAATAAATAATCTTAAGCAAACAATCTTAAAATTTGCATGGGAACACAAAAGACCCTGAATAGCTAAAATAATCTTAAGAAAGAAGAGCAAATCTGGAGGAATCATGCCTTTCCTGACTTCAGACTAAATTACAAAGCTACAGTAATCAAAACAGTATGTTACTGGTACAAAAACTGACACATACATCAATGGAATAGAATAGAGAGCCCAGAAATAAACTCATGCACTTTTTGTCAATTAATCTATGACAAGGGAGACAAGAATATACAGCGGAGAAAAGATAGTCTCTTCAATAAGTGGTGCTGGGAAAGCTGGAGAGCTACAAGTGAACCAAGGAAATTAGAACATTCTCCAACATAACATACAAAAATAAACTAAAAATGGATTAAAGACTTAAATGTAAGACCTGAGACCATAAAACTCCTAAAGGAAAACAGGCAGACCACTCTTTGATGAATTTGGAGGGTATTGTGCTAAGTGACATGTCAGACAGAGAAAAATACTGTATGGTATCACTTATACATGAAATCTAAAAACTGTAACAAACTAGTGAATGTAACAAAAAAGAAACAGACTCACAGATACAGAGAACAAATGTGTTTACCAGAGGGGAGAGGGAATGGGGGAAGGGTAATGTAGAGGCAGGGGACTAAGAGGTACAAACTGTCATGTATAAAATAAGCTATAAGGATAAGTTGTACAATGAAACACAGACTCCACTGGCAGCACAGTGGTTAGGATTCTGTGCTTCCATTGCAGGGGGCACAGGTTCAATTCCTAGTTGGGGCACTAAGATCCCACACGACACACAGTGTGGCCAAAATCAAACCAAAAAAAGCACCGCCCCGCCCCCCCCACCCCCCACACACATACACACCTTTAAAAATTGGGAATTGAGTCTTCCCTGGTGGTCCAGTGGTTGAGAATCTGCCTGCCAGTGCCCGGGACATGCGTTCGGTCGCTGCTCCGGGAAGACCCTGTAAGCCGCAGAGCAACTGAGCCTGTGAGCCACAGCTACCGAGCTCATGCACTGCAACTACTGAAGCCCACACGTCCAGAGCCCACGCTTCACAATAAGAGAAGCCACCGAAATGCCTGCTCACCACAACTAGAGAAAGCCTGCAAAGCCAAAAATAAGTCAATAAATCTTCTTTAAAAATTGTGAGTTGTTTGTACTCAGGGAACTCAAACAGGAGCTCTGTGACAATCCAGAAGGGTGGGATGGAGAAGGAGATAGAAGGGAGGGGACATGGGTGCACCTATGGCTGATTCTTGTTGATGTATGACAGAAAACCGTAAAATTCTATAAAGCAATTATCCTTCAATTAGAAAAAATAAATAACATGGCCAAAAAATTGTGAACTCTTTTTTTATGTACCTGTAACATAACATTTTTTTCTTAAACAATAGTCTTTATTTTTACATAAAATAAAGCAGTACAAAATGAGGCAGTTCTTCAAAGGGTGACTTGGAGCTAGGAAATCCATCCTGAGCATGAAACTCTTAGTATTAGTCCCTCAGTCATGCCTGACTCTTTGCGACCCTATGGACTGTAGCCTGCCAGGTTCCTCGGTCCATGGGATTTCCCAGGCAAGAATACTGGAGTGAGCCGTCATTCCCTTCTCCATGCAACATAAAATATTGTGCATCAACTATACTTCAATTAAAAATAAAGACTGAACTAAAAAAAAATTTTTTTTTAAATAAGAAAAGACACTGGGACTCTCAGACTGCTCACCTTGGAATACCGAGTAGAACGTCTGAGTCCTAAGCAGGCAGAGGAGTGGGTGCTATGGCCCAGCGGCTGGGGCGGCCTCCTCAGGCACTCAGGGGCTCCTTGCCTGGGGCTCGGCCTTTGGTGCCAGGCTTATTTGAAGTAAGAAGGAGGATGGCAGCGGGGACAGAGACTCTGCCTGGTCTCCGCCACTGTGGCTGTCCCAGAGTGGCACCCACCTTGCATACAGGGGAAACTGAGGCCCGGAGTCTCCTTCAGGGTCACAGAGCAGTGCAGCAAAGCCTGGACTAGAACTCGGCTGACTGCCCCCAACCTGGCTCCCCTCAACCGCTTTCCCAGGTAGCACTTTGCAGCTTCTCAGGGAGCAGGACTCTCAGTTGAAATCACCTGAGTTCCACAAACCAGCCCTTCCCTGGGCCCTTGGGCACGTGGTCTCCATTTCCTCCAGATCCCCTCTCCACCTGCTCTGTGCCTCTGGGAGGCTAATGTGTGTGGGTGGCCTCCCCTGGGCCCTCTCGCCCTCTGGTGTCCAGGTGGGTTTGGTCAGTGGGGGGCATGACTAGGAAATCAGAAGGCAGTGTGTGCTGAGGGTGAGGGAGAAAGGTGCTCCTGCCTTTTCCAGGGGAGGAAAGCTTTCACTGCATCCAGTAACCCTGCTCTCGCCTCTGGTTCCCTCTGACTGAGGAGGGAGGGGCTGCCTACTGCTAGTGCCCAGGCCACCCCCTGCCCCTGCCCCGCCTCCGTGAATAGTCCCTTCACGAGTTCTCTTCAGTGAAGCCCTCCTGGATATACCATTTCTCCTGGTTTCCTGACAGATTCCACATCTCTGCTCTTTAGTTTCTTCATCTGTAAAATGGGCATAGTAAGAGACATACCTTATTAAGTTGCACAAGGTGAGGATTGAGTGAGTTAACACATGTATGGAACAGTGCCAGTGTAGCAGTAAGTGCTGTAAAATATAGAAGAGTAATAATACTGTCATGCTTCTTGGCAGGAAAACCATGACAAACCTAGACAGTGTATGAAAAAGCAAAGACATTACTTTGCCAACAAAAGTCCATAGAGTCAAAGCTATGGTTTTTCTAGTAGTCGTGTATGGATGTGAGATTTGGACAATAAAGAAGGCAGAGTGCGGAAGGATGGATGCTTTCGAACTGTGGTGTTGGAGAAGACTCTTGAGAGTCCCTTGGACAGCAAAGAGATCAAACCAATCAATCTTAAGGGCAATCAACCCTGAATACTCATGGGAAGGGCTGATGCTGAAGCTCAAGCTCCAATACTTTGGCTACCTGATGCGAAGAGCTGACTCATTGGAAAAGACCCTGTTGCTGGGAAAGATTGAGGGCAGGAGGAGAAGGGGACGACAGAGGATGAGATGGCTGGATGGCTTCACCGACTCAAAGGACATGAACTTGGGCAAACACCGGGAGATGGTGAGGGACAGGGAAGCCTGGCATGCTGCAGTCTATGGGGTCCCAAAGCGTCGGGCACGATTTGGTGACTGAACAATAGTACCAACTGTCACGCCTCCTTCCTTGCGAGCTCCAGTGCACTGTGGGGAGGGAGAGTGTGAAGCCAGACTTGGAGAGAGATGCCTGACCATCCAAGACTGTCTCCTCCAGCTCCAGGCTACCTGGTGCTCCCATGGGGCCTTGGTCAGCCTGGTTGTTTAGCCTCAGTCCCTCCAACTCAAGTGGAGCCAACTTTCCCTAGGAAGACTGGGGCCAGGGGAGAAGAAACCACAGACCCTTTGCCATCCTGGCACTTCTCCAGAAAGCTCAGGCTCCTGAGAAACAGTGAGGTAGACACCCCACATTTTGTGGGACTCTGGGGAGCCAGTAGAGGTTGAGAATGGTTGTGGTGATGGATTAGGGGTTTAGAAGGAGAGAGTTAATTCCAGGGAGGTTGAAAACAGAAGCAAAAAGCCTGGTCTGTATGTTTCCAAATCTGGTCTCTTTGCTAGCCAGGAAGCCCTTCCTCAGGGCTCACTGCCTTCCTGCTTCAGGTCCCAGGACAATTACCATGACACTGGGGGGTCTTCTCCAGCTCTCATCAATGCACTGGGAGTTCCAGCAGCTTTGGGAGGAAGAAAAGCGTCTGTGTGCCCCCTGCCAACTCTGCATATGGCCAAAGGAGAGGAGGCCTGAGGGTCACGGATGCCTTATGGATCAGCTTGAGTTTGCCAGTGAGGTGAGCTTATGAAGGGACTGAAAACTGGCAAACCTGACACCTGCCTGGACCCTTGGTCACACCTTCAGGTCAGACGCACTGTGGTGTAGAGAAGGAGTGTGTGTCACTCATCTCCATCTCCAGAGGTCTCTGGGGACGAAGGCTTAAACCGGATGCAATCATCTTGACCAGCTTCTCTCATCCTTGCTCTGGGAAGCCTTTTCGGGCCACTAACCTCTCTGCTGTGATGTGCTTAGTCGCTCAGTTGTATCCCACTCTTTGCGACCCCATGGACTGTAGCCCGTCAGGCTTCTTTATCCTTGGGATTTTTTTCAGGCAAGAAAACTGGAGTGGGTTGCCATTCCCTTCTCCAGGGGATCTTCCCAACCCAGGGATCGAACCCAGGTCTCCCGCATTGCAGGCAGATTCTTTACCATCTGAGCCACCAGGGAAGTCCCTGCCTTTTTTCTGGATGCCCCTGCTTATTTCAGCAGTCTTCCTCACTGCGCTCAGAGTCAGGCAGGTCTGACTGGGCGAGGGGAGGGAGGACTCTGGGAATCCTGATAAGCATCTGGACATGGTCCACCACTCATCTCCATGGAGATGTCCTCCCGTAGCCAAGGAGGTACCAGGAACGTCCTGCCTACCACCCTCATCCTTTGCCTCTCTGCTCAGGGTCACTGCCAGGGCCTGGACAGAAGCGGATGAAGGTGGAGAAGTGGGGTGGGGGCTGGTTTAAGCAGGGAGGCAGGCTACAGTCCCCATCTGAGGAAGCTCTTTCCCAGGAAAGCTAGCCTTTAGCAGGGGGATCCCCAGTTCCACATCAAGGATGGAGACGGGAAATTGACCCCAGCCTGTGGACAAAGTCCCCCCTTGATTGGACTAAAGGTTGATAGCTTGAGCTACCTTTGGCCCTAAGAGGTACGATTGTGACCACATACACATGAGGGTGTGTCTGTCGTAGTTGGTGACAGTCTGGAGGGACATGTTCATTTTTCTTAGTTCCCTGACCGAGGAACCTGTGTTCTCAGTAGTGAAAGCTCAGCGTGCCACAGAGGCAGTGAACTGCAGGGAATTCCAGGGGGGTAGGGGTGTGTGTGCATATTCACACAAGCGCATTTACATGCTCACTCGCTCACTGACTCACTGAGGCACACTCACTTTACATTCAATCCAGCTATATGCATACATGCACTCTCATACTCAGACACTCATCCACACTCAGGTGCTCAAACACGCCTAGATACACTCCTGTGCACCCAGCACATCCACAGGCAAGCTCTGACACACACCTTCACTCCATGACCTTACACACACATACACTTTCAGCCATGCGTGCTTAAGCACACATCCACACACTCACTCACACTTGAGTACACGTTTACCCAGCTTGAATACACTCCTGCTTGCGAGTTGCCAGAAGCCACACACTGTGTGGGTGTGGGTGGTGTGGGTGGCACTGAGTGTAGGGATAAGGGGTAAAGAGGTGGACATCACAGAGGTCAGGGTGTGGGCTTGGGGGAGCCTTTAGGTGTTCAGGTCACAACCCAGACTTTCAGGGCAAGGGGTCAGGAAGCAGGAGCTGTAGAGCGTGTGAATGAGAGTCTCAGTGGCTGGGCGGGGCACCCAGTAACTCCTGACAGATACTTGCTGAAAGAGAGAACAGCAGGATGGACTAAAATGGACTAAAATGGACTCCCCATTTCCAGCTGGTAGAGCTGCCTATCTGTGTCACAGAAGTTTAGAATCTTGGGCAACCAGACAGTCAGGGCCATCTCACCGTCTGAACTCAGGGGCTCCACATTCTTACTGCCATCCTGCAGAGCCAGAGGCTGAGTCTCAAATGCGGGTGGCTGCAGATGTAGAGAACAGACTTGTGGTTTCCCAAGGGGACGGGGGGCGGGGGCGGGGGGGGGGCTGGGGGGAGGAAGGGATGGAGTGGGAGTTTGGAGTTGGCAGATGCAAACTATTATATGTATAGGATGATAAACAAAAAAGTCCTACTGCATCACACAGGGAACTATATTCAATATCCTATGATAAACCATCATGGAAAATAATTTTTAAAAGCATTTGTATTTTCCTGGGGACTTCCCTGGTGATCCAGCGGTTAAGAATCTGCCTTAGAATGTAGGGGATGTGGTTTGATCCCTGATCGGGGATCCCACATGCCTTGGAGGAACTTAGCACATGTGCTGCAGCTACTGAGTCTATGAGCTCCAGAGCCTGTGGGCCACAACTCGGGAGCCTGCATGCTGCAGCTAGAGAGTCTGTGGGCCTCAAGGGAAGATCCTGCCTGCCACAAAGAAGATCACATGTGCCACAACAGAGACCCGATGCAACCAAATAAATAAATAAATATTTTTAAAA
Organism: Cervus canadensis; assembly: GCF_019320065.1. Lineage (NCBI taxonomy): Eukaryota > Metazoa > Chordata > Mammalia > Artiodactyla > Cervidae > Cervus > Cervus canadensis. The sequence continues at coordinate 8,803,386 of NC_057415.1, read as the reverse complement.
GTTTTTTACTTCCCAGCTTTCAGAACTGTGAGAAATAAATGTTTATGGTTTAAGTAAGAAAATAAGTGAATAAATAAATAGAGGTGACTTGCATGAAGCTACTGGGTCAGATAGTGCTAGTATAGACCTAGGTTCCAGCCTCAGGGGATAAATTCTAAGCCTAGGGATCCCTGACTGCAGAGAAGCCAACGACAAGCTGCCTGGGAATGAACAGGATGTGAGTAAATTCTGGCCTGTCCCGGGGATTTGGGCTTTAACCAGGTAATAGGGGGACCTGCTGAGGTCCTTTAAGGTATAGAAGGTCAAGGAGATACACTCTGTAGAAAAGCTCCTAGAAAGGTCTCATATGTAACGTAGTACCTCTGGTTTTTCTGCCAGAGGGCTTATATTTAATTCATTTATTTCTTTGCATATTACTTCATCAAATATCTATTGAGGATTTTTCTCATGCCAGGTTGTGGTAGGTACCAAGATTACTATAATGAACAAGCTATATATGCAAGATCAGATAGGAAGTCTCTGCATGCACAAAAGAGGAAATCTAACTCGATCTGGTTTGGGCAACTGTGGTGATTCACTGGTTCTGAAAAATCAGAGCGAAAGTTCAGGTGAGGCTTGATCCAGTCCTCACATTCACTCTGCTTTTTCTTTCCTTTTTCCATGGTGTCAGCCTCATCCTAAGCCTGAGTTCTCCTATGGTTCCAAAATACCTGGCAGGAGCAGGCTAGAGGGAACATCTTTTTCATGGCAGTTCTAGCAAATATCCAGAGGCACACTCTGATTGGACCTGCTTGGTGTCATACCCAGCCCTGAGTCACAAGCATGGCTCAGCTGATTAGATCAGTTTAAGTCACATATTCCATCTCTGGCCTCAAGAGAGATGTCGGCTTCATCTGAACAAAATGGATTCCCAAATGGAAACAAAGACCCAGGAAAAGGGAAACCAGGGCCTACTAAATAGTTCCTATCTTCATGGAACTTAAAGACTAATTAGTGGAGGAGACTACACATATAACTGAACAGATGAGATTGGGAATTGGGACATTTTACGAGAACAAAGGGCTTCCCAGGTGGCGCTAGTGGTAAAGAACTCACCTGCCAATGCAGGAGATGCAAGATCAATCCCTGGTTCAGGAAGATCCCCTGGAGAAGGGCATGGGAACCCACTCCACTATTCTTGCCTGGAGAATCCCATGGACAGAGAAGCCTGGTGAACTACAGTGCATAGGGTTGCAAAGAGTTGGACTTGATTGAAGTGACTTAATATGCACATATACCAAAACAAAACACTTCTACAGGACTGGATACATAATTTTGGGGGCCTATTCTAAAAGGAAAATGCAGGGCCCCTTATTAAAGAATTATGTAGAATTTCAAGACAGCAGCAGTGTTAAATCAAATACAGGTCCCTTCTAAGGCCTGGGTCACCTGTCCTTAAGGCCAGCCCAGTTCCTCTCTATTGAAACCTGAAGGAGAGAAGGAATCAGCCAGATGGGGTATTCTGGGTAGAGGTAACAGCTTGTGCAAAACCCTGGAGGCAGAAAGTCAAGTTCCCTGGAAAAGTTGGAAAGAATTCAGTTGTGGCTGGAGCTTAGAGTGCCAGATAAGATTGGAAAGTGGGTGGGGCCGGGTCGGGTAGGAGCCTGGTCAAGGCATATCTGGGAAACTGAAGCTTCCTAAGGCTCTTGCTTAGTGGTCTCTGTAAGCCTATCCATCACCAAGTTAGGGGACAAGGAGGAGCCAGGTGGGTGCCAGACCCTGCCTTGGATGGAATTCAGATGCACAGTGAACAGATCAGGAAAGTAAGGGAAGCATGATGAAAGGCCTGGGTGTCAAGAGGATCAGGCTGCTCAGAGACCCAAAGCAAGTTCCACCACCACCCTGCCTCAGTTAACCCTCAAGACCACAGAGGGTGTTGCATGAGATTATTTGGTCTTTAACTTCCTCTCTAGCTCTAGGATTCTGTGATTCTCTTCTGGGGTTCTTAACAGTCTTTTTTTTTTTTCTTAACAGTCTTAGATTTAGATGACAGAAGAAAGGCAGAAAGGAAATGAGGGAGGGAAGGAGATAGGAAGGGAGGGAGGAAGGGGAGAAAGAAAGAGAAAGAGAAAGAAATCCCCTTTTTGTAGCAGGTCTTTATGTTAGTAAAACACTGCTGAAGGCCTGGGGAAATGGAGGGAGTTTACTTTGCACAAACACATTCAAGTTGGGTATCAGACATTCTTGTTCTTGGAAACCACATTGGCGCCTCCCCAGTGGTGATTTCTCACTGGCCCTTTATCCTACTTGGCAGCCTAGCCTCTGGCCACATCATGGGTTTCTTTTCCTTCTTACCTTCCCTCCTCACGTTCTCCCTCTAGATTGCTCACTATACTCTAAACATTTTTAGTATTCAGCTGAGCAAAAAATCACTAGCATAGATTCTGCACTTTGCTTTAATGGAACTCACTCTCCTCAGGTTTTAAAAAGTAGCCTGCCCTCCTCTATTAAGGGTGTTCCCAGGTGGCGCTAGTTAGTGGTAAAAGAACAAGTCTGCCAATACAGGAGACATAAGGGTTTGATCCCTGGGTTGGGAAGAGCCCCTGGAGGAGGGCATGGCAATCCACTCCAGTGTTCTTGCCTAGAGAATCCCATGGACAGAGGAGCCTGTTGGGCTACAGTCATCGGGGTCGCAAAGAGTCAGACACGACTGAGGTGACTTAGCACACATGCTCCTCCATTTAAAGGGAATAGAGCTCTCTTTCCATTGTGACTGCCATTTACATGTCTGTCCTTGAGACTCAGCATCATGGAAACAGGAAACACAGGTTTTGTTGTAAAAGCTAGCCCCTCATTTGTTGCAAGGGGCTCCATAAATATTTGCAGGATGAATGAATGGGATTATCCAGACCTCCCCTTGCAGGCCATGTTCTTTTCTCTCTCCTTCCAGGGAATGGTTATGACAAAGTATTAGAAGAGTCAGCAGTGGAAGAAACTGGTGGAAGCGACAGATCCTTGGCTACGACAGTTGTGGCAAAAGTTGCATTCTCCAAGGAGAGGGAGGCTAGGGGTTCTTGGCGGGTGTCAGATGGGGCTGGATGTGTACCTAGGAAGGAGGAGGCAGAGATGACACAGAGGTTACTTGATGGGTCTGGGCATAGCCAAGAAGGGCGCCCAGCCAGCCCCAGGCGCTGTGGCTGCGCCCAGAGATCTTATCTGAGCCTGACTGATGGGTCGGCACTGAGTCATGGGACCTGCAGCCTAGGAAAGAGTTCTGATTTTGAAACAGGTCCAGAGAAGGGGGCAGGGTGGGTACCTGTAGTTTGCCACCAGCACAGACATCATCACCACCCACACTTCCTGTTATGCCCGGGTCACCTTTGTGGTTATCACGCATCTCCCACCCTGTGATTTACTTGCCACCCTCCTCACAGCCCTGCATCCCAACTACTACTGTGCTTTCTTAACCATGCTGGCACTTGACCCAGTTCCTGTCACCTCTGAGTGCTCGGGATTGTCACCTCCTTTCCCCACCCCCTGTTAGGTCACCGGCACTATCCATTTCTGTCTGCCGCCGTCACGAACATCACCATCCTCCTGTCTCCCGCCCCTCATCTAAGTCTCAAAATGGGCTTTCCCCTCTGGTGTAGACCTTCTCATCATATGCCCACCTCTGAGCCTTTGCCCCTGCCTTTCCGGCCTCTGGTCTCCTCTGGGCTTCTGTATCTGGAATTGCCAAGCTCCTTACCTTTGCTCCCTGCTCTAGCCATGGGAGCTTCATTTCACCATGTTGTCTGGACCCTGGGGCCAGGCGCTTATTCCCAGAGTAGTAGGCAGAGGCCGTGCCAGGAAGCCATGAGTCTTCTCTGCCTGCACCTATGCCACCTGGCAGTTCCTCCCACTCAGCCTAGGTCTAGAATTTCCATGTGTTCAACTGACTATTGGGAGTTCCCTGGCAGTCCAGTGGGTAGGACTTGGCGTTCTCACTGCCATGGGCCTGAGTTGAATCCCTGCTTGGGGAGCTAAGACCTCACAAGCCACATGGCATGTCCAAAAAAAAAAAAAAAAACTAACTAGACTATTTCCCTTTTTAAAATTCCTTGATATTCTGTCCCTCAATTACCTAATCCCCATGATACACTCTATAGCGCCCCCCCATACTTTGATATGTAACACCTGAGATCAACTACTTCTTGGTATAATCATCTGTGTTTAAGATAGTCTTGCCCAGCTGACAGGACACCCTGGGAGGTGGTAGCTGTGTTTGTCTTGGTCATTGCCAGGTCCCCAAAGTCCAGTACAATGACTGGCTTTTGGTAGGGACACAGTGAATGTCTGTTGAGTGAATAAATACTATTTATTGAGCACTTAGCTACAGGCACTGTGCTAAGTATGTACATATCCACTGACTTGTTCATCCCCTGTTGTATGTTCAGTGTCCCTTTTAATTTTGTTTACTTTTGAGCACTTCAAGAGCTTTTTAGCTGATTTGGCACAAGAGCTTCTGACAAAGTTCAAGCAGAGAAGCACATTTCCTGTTACTCATCAGAAAGTGAGGACACAGAGAAAGTCAGTTACTCCCAGAGCAAAGGATAACACTGTTGTAATTAGGGCAAAGAAAACCACAGCTTGTAATGTCACCTCTTGATTTCATCTTTCTGCTCTCCAAAGGAGGTGGAAGCAGCAAGGGATTGATGGGAAGAGGGTACCACAAGAAGAGGTACCACAGACGATCACTTTTGATCTCTGGAAAGCAAAAATTAGATCCTCTCCTCACATCACAAACTAATGGTTTTTGAGGGTATTCCCTCATGTTCCAGTGGTTAGAATGCAAGGGCCTGTAAAGAATCTGCCTGCAGTGCAAGAGACCTGGGTTTGATCCCTAGGTCAGAAAGATCCCTGGAGAAGGAAATGGCAACCCACTCCAGTACTCTTGCCTAGAAAATCCCATGGACAGAGGAGCTTGACCGGCTACAGTCCATGGGGTTGAAAGAATTGGACATGACTTAGTGACTAAACCACCACAGGGAACTAAGATCCTGCAAGTTGTGTGGCCTGGCCAATAAAACAAAATAAAAACAAAATTAAAAAAAAAAAACCCAATGGTTTTGAGAGGTAAATATACAAAGAGTTAAAGTAAACTTGGATATTTTTCATATTATTTGTCCCTGTTAGTTCATTTTTGGGAATTTATCCTCAGGAAAATAATTGAAGATGTAGACAAAGCCTTTGCCCAAATCTTCACTGCAATATAATTTTTACTATTGAAACATTGAAATACAAATATATATGTACCAGTGAAAAAAATGAAATATAAAATTTAAACAGCTGAAAACAAACTGAATACCCAATGATAGAGAATAGATTAAATAAAGTATGGTTTGCCTTTTTTTTTTCATTTATTTTTATTAGTTGGAGGCTAATTACAATATTGTAGTGGTTTTTGCCATACATTGACATGAATCAGTTAAGCCATGGATTTACCTGTGTTCCCCATCCTGAACCCCCCTCCCACTTCCCTCACCTTTTTGTCATTAAAATCATGGTTCTGAAGAGTTGATAATTATTCTATAATCATGGCATTAGGTGAAAAATGCTTTATACAAATAGACGTGTACAGAATTGTTTTCAATTATGCCAACAGAGTACTTAGAACAATTAAAGAATCAATAGGCATTTTGTTGTTTCTGAATTGTGAGAATTTATTTTTATGATGGAAATTATTACTTTTATAATAAAAGCTCTATGTTTGTAAAAGAAAACAACAATGGCAAAAATATTGTTTTATGTGAATGTGTGAGTATTTTACTATCTTAGATTTTTATTATTTTTTAATATTTATTTATTTGACTGTACCAGGTCTTAGTTGCAGTGTGTAGGATCTTCCGACTTCATTGTAGCATGCTGGCTCGTTAGTTGTGGCATGCGGGATCTAGTTCCCTGACCAGGGATTGAACTCAGGCCCCTTGTATTGGGAGTACAGAGTCTTAGCTACTGGACCACTAGGAAAGTCCCTAGATTACTTTTTTCTCCTTGACTTCTCTTTATTTTTTCCTTACATTCCTTTTTGATTCACTAGATTGTAAATTCTATGAGGCCAGGCTCTTCTTCTTCTTCTTGTCTATCTCTCAGCATCAGGCCTGAATGAAAGAATGATTAATAAAGTGTGAGTTAATGAGCTTCCTTTGCATCATCTCTCAATTTTATGGAGTCGATCAATATGGAGGCAGATTTGTTCTTCCCTATTACAATTCCCCACTGTCAATGTCCATACCGCATTCTTGTGGGAAAGGGGCAGCAACTGCTCTGGCTATTTCCTGCTGAACAGGGGCACAGATGGGATGATTGTGGAATGGAATTGATCAGCTTGGGACTGGAAGTATTCCTGAGTCTCTAGTTGGGCATACATGGCTTCTCTTTTTGTGGTTCCCAACACTTAGACAAGCACTCGAATACACACATAAACTCCAGGATGTTCTGCCCTATGCTAGCTTTATACCCTGCCAAAATTTTATATAAAGTGGGGGGCTATTTTCTTCTTTGGTCCTTTTCAAAAAGTGGCTGTTACCAGCATAGTTAAACTAAAGAGAAGAGCAAAAGTCATCATTACTTATTTGGTAAGAGGCCTGGCTCACAACAGGAATTTATGATCTCAAGATCAAGTTTATTCTTCTTTGCTCCATCCAGTTCCTAGAGGAGTGAGTTTTACTTGGGTGTGGTGAATCCCCGGTCTTTTTTTTTTTTTTTTGAATCCCTGGTCTTATCCCAGCTAATTTAATAGAGGAGGGAATGTTCATCAGGGCCTCGTATCATTCTGTCCACTTAGCAGCAAGCTGATGTTTGCGCTAAGTCGCTTCAGTCGTGTCCAACTCTTTGTGACCCCATGGACTGTAGCCCACTAAGTTCCTCTGTCCAAGGGATGCTCCAGGCAAGAATATTGGAGTGGGTTGCCATGCCCTTCCCCAGGATGTTCAGGTCCTTGTTTTCTCCAGGTTTTGAGGAGACTATCCCTGGGTTGGAAGGGTTGTAGGACCACCTTAGTTGGGCAGGCAAACCTATAGGAAGCAAAGTCACAGACATAAGTTAGTATAGTCCCTAATGTCTTAACATGGTTGGCGACTGCTAAGTCCATTAAAAGACATTCACAAACTCCTCTGCATGGTAGACATTCCAGAATGGCCTACCATACAATATTTCAAGAGGGATTAATTTAAGTTTGCTTCTTGGAGCCACTCTAATCCATAACAGGGCAACTGGCAAGGGCTTATCCAAGTTAAATTAGTCTCCTGACATATTTCAGCAACGCTCTTTTTAGTGTAAACATAGACGAAACACATGATCCAGCAACCCTGCTCTTCACTATTACCTAAGTGAAATGAAAACTTCTGTGCACACAAAATTTGTAACTCGTGGTTTTATTCCCAAACCTAGGAAATAATTCAAATCAACTAGGGAACGGATAAGTATACCATGAAATTTAACTCAGCAATAAATTACTGATAGGCACAATGACATGGATAAATCTCATTACTATGCCAAGTGAGAAAGGCTACACATTGTTTAACTCCATTGATAAGACATTTTGGAAAAGGCAAAACTATAGAGAAAGAAAACAGATTAGTAGTTACCTGGGGCTAGAAGTAGTTAAAATTTGATAAAGAAAATAACACAAATCAACAGGAAAGGGAAAATGATGTTAATAAATGATGCTGGCAAAACAAGCTTTTCTTTTTTTCCCCACACCGCGCATCTTGCGGGATCTTTGCTTCCCAATCAGGGATTGAACACAAGCCCTTGGCAGTGAAAGCGCAGAGTCCTAACCACTAGACCAGCCAGGGAATTCCCAAAGTGAGCTATCTGAGGAGATTAAAACAGTCCATTTTGCTTCTGTCTATGCCTCTACATCAGACGGTCAAAGAGGTAAGCAAACCAGAAAGAAACAATACCAGTCTGGTCATCCACCAAGCCCCAGTGCTGGGAATTGAGAATAGGAACCGGAGGCAGTAGAAGGGGTGGATATCTGGGCATAGTGGCTGGAGTGGCTCGGGTAATAACAAATCCTCACTCTCATCTCATTCCTTTTTAAATTTTAATCATAGAATAGTTTTGTGGGGGGAGGTATCATTTTGCACAGTTTGTGGGATCTTAGTTTCCTGACCAGGGTTTAAACCTGGGTCCCTAGCCAGGGAATTCTTTTGTCACAGAATAGTTCTAATTGCAGGATTGCATAGAGCCATTCAAAGGCCACCATTCCTCCATGTTTTATTGTAAAACGATTGATCCTCTCTAACCATTAACAGAATGCCTTTTTTGCCTTGGTATCAACCAACCAGGCTGAATTCTGGGCTGAGCATTTGGGTGATTTTTGGAACCAAGCATCACCTTTCTTTTCTCCCTGGGAATGTCCCACTTTTGGACAAGAGCACAGATGGTGGTTTTTGCTGTTGTTGTTTTCCGTTCCTTTCCTCCATTTGATATCGTGAAAGTTTTCAACATCACTAAACTGATTTGGCTATAAATGGAGAAACAGTACCAAAACAGAATGAAATTAAAAACCCAAAGGACAAAAGAAAACCCTAAATAAACTCTCAACCCAACCCCATGCAATGTGACTCCTTAGAGAGCTGTTGGATCCAGATCAATGACACGGGAGACTGCAAAGAACATAATTAAGACAGCAAGGGTGACAGTACATGGTACGCAGGGTCCCAAGATAATCCTGCATAAATTCGGAGCTCCTAACAGGGACTGTGACCACGCATTATTCATCTTCCTCTTAGCCATGGGTTCAAACTGAAATCAGACCACTTATCCACAGTGCACCCCAGAGGACTTTCTTTAGGGATAGATGAAACATTCCCCATCTTTTAAAGATAGAAATGCAAGACAACACACAAATGGTGCACACAAATGCTAGCATCTAAAGAAACAAAAGAAGGTGTGCGTGCTAAGTCGCTTCAGTCATGTCTAACTCTGCGCAACCCTGTGGACTATAGCCTGCTGGGCTCCTCTGTTCATTGAAATCTCCAGGCAAGAATACTGGAGTGGGTTGCCATGCCCTACGTCAGGCGATCTTCCCGACTCAGGGATTGAACCCGTGTCTTTTATGTCTCCTGCATTGGCAGGTGGGTTCTTTAATACTAGCACCACCTGGGAAGCCCCGAAAAGAAAAATAGGAACTGGTCCACAAAACTGGTAAATGTCCAGCAATTATTTCCTCTCTCCAACAGAGTACTCCACTTAAATACAAACAGCCTGGCTAATTTCTGAGGAAAAAGCCCCAAACAGAGAGGAATAAAGTTTCCAGCTATAAACAGCAGAGTCATTTACCCTACTGCCTGGAGCCCTTCCTTGTTCCAACTGTCAGGCACTGGAGCAGTTACAGCTGCTTTAGAGAATTCTGAAGGGAAAATCCTCAGGGCAAGTGATTCCAGTAGCTGTTGAGCCTTACTTGAGAATTCCCCTACTTGGGCTGGCTGGCCGAGAGCAGCAAGGTTCCTATTCGACTTTGCCAAAATGTGTTACCTATTCCAAGTCTATACTATTCACCACACGATAGGCCAATCAATCGAGATAGTAGCAACTTTATTTGGAAAGCCAGCAGACAGAGAAGATGGTGGACTAGTGTCCCAAAGAACCACCTTGCCTGGAATTGGATGCTAGTTTCTTTCATAGGGCAAAAAGGAGAAGGTGAGGAGGTAAAATTTAAAAAAGGTGATGAGTTGTTATAAATATTTCCTGGTTCTAGCCAGACTTCAGAGGTGATGTGTTAATTTCTTCTTTCCTGCAGCTATTCACAGGTGGGCCTGGTCAGGATGGGATGCTTCCTATGAGCTAAACAAAGATATTTTAGCTTAAACTCAGGCAGGAAGGCAATGTTCTCAGAGATGGGCCATTATATATACTTTAAGCTATAGGTGCCATCCCTTTAGTGATTGTTGTTGCTTAGTCACTAAGTTGTGTCTGACTCTTTGTGACCCCAAGGACCCACCAGGCTCCTCTGTCCGTGGGATTTTTTCAGGCAAGAATACTGGAGTGGGTTGCCATATCCTTCACCAGAGGATCTTCCTGACCCAGGGATCAAACCCACATCTCCTGCATTGGCAGGTGGATTCTTCACCCCGAGCCACCAGGGAAGCCCTAGTGATTAACTTGTAGGTTATTCAGAATACAAAGGTTAATGTAAAATAAACAGATCCAGTATGGAGTCAGACTTGTTCTTCCCTGCTACATCACTAATTTTCACTTTAATTCTTCAGAGTAACCCCTCCTTACACAAAAAGAGTGTTTGGGCTGGGGGTTGCCTTGATCAGCAAAATTAAAAAACCTTCACATGAGTGATGGTGCTTTTAAGAAGACATGTGATGCTACAGGGCAACTAAGCCCACATGTCTCAACTACTGAAGTCCTCATGCCCTAGATTCTGTGCTCCACAACAAGAGAAGCCACTGCAACGAGAAGTCTGTATAACACAACTAGAGATTAGCCCCAACTTGCCACAACTGGAGAAAGACTGAGCATAGCAAAGACCTAGTACAGCCAAAAAAAAAAAAAAGAACAAAAACAATGTGAATTTGAGAAACTCTTATCAGAAACATGAAAATAAGACTTGATGATATACTGAGCCTATGCCTCCTCCTTTGTTCCCATCTCAGAGAGACACACCACCCCCACCAGAAACATGAAAGTCATTCCACACTTTGGGCTCCTACACCCTCAGAGTCAGTCTTTTACAAGCCGGATCACTTTTTCCATCCCTAATGCTACTCTCTCTGCTCCAACCACCACCATCTCCTGCCTTCACTACTGTGTGGGTGCTCAGTGGCTCAGTTCACTACTGCAGCTGCCTCCTAACCAGTTTCTCTGCTTCCCACCTCAAATTCATGCCTTCTGAGCTCTGGTCATGCTCAACTTTCTAACACACTACCCTAGGCATGCCACTCTCCTGTTGACGGCCCTTCAGTGGCTCCCCATTCCTCTCAGGAACAAGTAGAAAGCAGTTCACAGTCTGGCTCAGACTCACCTCTCTACCACCATCGCACTCCCATGCCAAGCTGCACAGAGTTTTGCTCTTAGCATTTCCCCATGCTCCTTCGGGTCCTTTGCATGAGTTGTCTCTTCTCCAGGGGAAATAATGCTTTTTCTGGTCCACACTCCTTTGCCTGGCTAACCAACTCCTTCTCATGTCTCAGCTGTTAAAGTGAATGTCCCTTCCTCCAGGAAGGCTTTCCTGGTGCCATCCTCCCCCCAGCTTGATTAGGTGCCCCTTCTCTCAACCCCGACGGGCCTTCGTACTTATTACCTCTGATATCTGCATTGTCGCTTCTTGTTTGCCCATCAGCTTCCCTATAAGTCTTGTAAGCTCTCCGGCGCTGGGCCATGACTTGTTTTCCACGGCAGGTCCAATACCCAACAATTGGTAGGCCTTCCATGGCTGTTGAATGAATGAGTAATGAATAATGTATGAATCAAGTACCCTTAAAGGAACTGATTTTTTAAAAATTTATTAATTACTTGGCTGCATCAGGCTTCCCTTGTGGCTCAGCTGGTACAGAATCTGCCTGCCATTCGGGAGACCTGGGTTCTGTCCCTGGGTTGGGAAGATCCCCTGGAGAACGGAACGGTTACCCACTCCAGTATTTGGCCTGGAGAATACCATGGACTGTATAGTCCACGGGGTTGAAAAGAGTTGGACACGACTAAGTCACGTGCGAGTGACTTTCACTTCACATCAGATCTCAGGTGCAGTACTTAGGGTCTTCATTACTCATGTGGGATCTTTCGGAGCAGCCCATGGACTTGCTAGTTGCAGTGCAGGTGCTTGGTACCGGTGGCCTGCTGGCTCCAGAGCACTCGGGTTTTAATGGTTGTGGCCCTTGGGCTTACTCCCTCTGTGGCATGTGGAATCTTAGTTCCCTGTCCAGGGATCAAACCAGTGTCCCCTGCATTGCAAGACCAATTCTTAACCACTGGACTACTGGGAAAGTCCCAGGAACTGATTAATACTTTTTAAGATGCTTAGAAGTTGACATTCAGAAAAAAGAAAAGATGCCCTTGAATGATCCATAAATTCTCCAAAGGGGATGAAATTGTCTTATGATTTAAGAAATAATGTGAATTTGATAGGCAAGAATTTGGGAGTGAATGTATAGTTAGAAACAGTGGTGTACTGGGGAGGGGGGTGTGTGGGGAGGTGGGGATTGGGAGCGATCCATCCCTTCTGTTGTTGTTTAGTTGCTAAGTCATGTCCAGCTCTTTGCCACCCCATGGACTGCAGCACATCAGGCTTCCCTGTCCTTCACTATCTCCTGGAGTTTGCTCAAACTCATGTGCATTGAGTCTGTGATGCCATCCAACCACCTCATCCTCTGTCACTGCCTTCTCCTCCTGCCTTCAATCTCTACCAGCATCAGGGTCTTTTCCAATGAGTTGACTCTTTGCATCAGGTGGCCAAAGTATTGGAGCTTCAGTTTCAGCATCAGGAGTATTTTATTCCTGACACTGTTTAGAATTGTTGCTGCTGCTGATAATAAGAAGCATACTGACTTTTAGTCAGTTTGGTAGCTTTTCAGTTGTCAGTGGGTCATGTGCTCCCTACTGTTTGTCCCCAGGGAGGACTGCTCCCACCCCACCCCCAAGTAGTATGCCACTGGTAAGAACCCTGATTACTGGGTAAACTGGTTTGTTTTCCTCCCCTCCCCAATGAACTGGGAGTGAGGTCAAAGGTGTCCAGCTTTTCAAAACTCTACAGGGCAAGGTGGTCCTCTGCCAGGGTTGACTTTGGCCTGTGACTCCTCTGGCACCCCCAGCTTCTTCGGGGGAGCCCTCTGAGTCTCCTGGCTAGTGGCTGTGCATGGCAGGGAGGCCCTTCCTATGCATAGGATCCAGCCCCAAATTTTGTCTTGTCCCTGCCACTAGCCAGCCTACCCTGAGGCCTTGTGCTGGCTCTCAAGGTCCACACTCTCAAGCCCCTCTCGGGGGGCCTCACTTTGCTCACTCATAACACTGGGGCATTTGGTGACCTGTTCCTCTCACTGACCTGAGTGAGGTATTCTACCACAGGGGACTGGCTAGGTTGGGTGTATTGGCCAACAGAACAGAAGACAAGTCTGGACAGGTGGACAGTGGAGCCTGGGCCCCAGGATGGGGTGTGTGTGTGCAGGTGTCACATGGAGGGGGTGGGCAGGGGTGGATCCCAGGCAAAGGTCGAAGATGGGAGAGGTGGCTCCAGCAGGTTGGCTGACCCTGCTTGGTGACAGCCTTCAGGAACTGCAGAGACACTAGCTGGGCTGGGCTAGGTAGGTCCTGGCTCTGCCTTGGAGTTGGGGAGGGACTGGGGATGAGAACAGCCCCTTGGTGAGGTCACTTCTAGGGTGGGAGCCAAGGTCCCTTTCTGGGAAGGATAGGTGGTGTCATGAAAGCAAAAGGGATTTAGGTGCGACTATAGGAGGGGCAGGTGATGGTGGATCAAGGAGGATGAGATGTCTCTACTTGGGCTGCTTCCCAGGAGGGTGGGGAAAATTCCTCCCGCCCAGCCCTGTCTTGTTAGAAGGCAGGGGAGCTAGACAGGATGACCTGGGAGACAAGGTAGCTTGCAGCTCAGAGCCAGGGCTTGGGGGACTCACAGTTGAAGAGAAAGCCCTGGGACACCTCAGGCTTGGTTCAGGTGCCTGCCAGGACTGGACCTTGGCTGTTCCTCTGTGAAATGGTGACAATCTACTTGATACTTGCCTACCAAAGACAAAGCATCCGCTGACTTGGTCACCAAAGATCAGGGAGTCTTTCTTATAAATTCCTTCTCAAATTTTGGGTAGTTGAGAGAAAACTCAGTTGAAATTTGGGCTGAGTAAGATGGAGAATGGGGAGCCTGGACCCACTGGGGTAGAGGACTGCTTTAGAATACAAGTAGCCTGATGAGATATCCCAACCCAAAAGCTCCTACAACAAGTAGGCAGCATTCTAATCCTGCCTTCCCAGACATTCTGAACCCAGGGATTAAGCCTTTCTCATCAATCCTCTTTCCTAATCCTGTTTCTTTGCTCCGGTTCTTCCCCAAGGCTCCTCAGCCCCTCACTGCTCCATCCCACAAATATTTGTCCAGCACCTGTTATTTGCCAGGTGTTTTCTAAGCCCTTGGAATTTGGAGGTGAATGAGATGGTTGAACCTTGTCCTCATTTCCCCCTCAGGGTAAAACAGCAGGAAAGTAAGTGAGGTAGTTTAGCCTTTACTGGTTCTGGGAGAGAGCCTAGACGTCTGTGGAATCTCAGAGAAGGCACCATATCCAGCCCAGGGGCAGTTATGGCCAAGGTATCAGGGACCCTGAGTCTGGAAGGGTCAGTGGGCATTTGCCAGGGAGGCTGTGGTGTTGGGGGCAGCAGAGGTGGAGGAGAAGGTTCTGGAGCCACTTCAACAGGCTCACAAGAGCCAATTGTTACATTGTCAGGAATTTGGCAAACCCCTTGTTAAACACAGCCATTATTAAAAATTAAATTGTATAAATGTGTGATCACAGAAACTATTTTTAAAACAAAGGTAATAACTAATCAAACTCATTACTTCCTAATCATTATTACATCTTATTTTTTTTTCTTCTCCTTCTTTTTTAACCTGCGCTGGGTCTCCATTGCCAGGCAAGGGCTTCTCTCACATTGCGGGGAGTGGGGTCTACTCTCCAGTTGCAGTGCTCAGGCTTTTCACTGAGTGGCTTCTCATGTTGCAGAACATGGGCTCCAGGGTGCATGGACTTCAGTAGTTGCGGTACATGGGCTCTAGAGCACAGGCTCAGTAGTTTAGTTGCCCAGTGGCATGTGGGATTTTCCAGGACCAGGGATTGAATCTCTGTTCCTGCTTTGGCTGCTGGATTCTTAACCGCTGCACCACCAGAGAAGTCCACATGTTATGTTCTTGAGGTTATTTATATCTGTTGAATCTTTAGAGTGGAGGAGATACATAATGGGGTACTGCTGCTCATCTCTACATTAGTAGTTTGATAACAGCCATGGTGGCAGTATTTGTATCATTGAAAAAATATTTTATTTTTGTTTTTTGGGCACACCATGCAGCCTGTGGGATCTTAGTTCCCCGACCAGGGATTGAACCTGGGTCCCTGGCAATGAGAACGAGGAGCTCTAACCACTGGACCAACAGGTGATTCCCTGCATCATTGAAACTGAATGACACTATACAGCAGGGCTTAATTTGTGGTTTTGTTGATTCCATGGACCAGAGGTTCACACACTACAGCTTGCAGGTCAAATCCATCCTGTGAGCTAATAATGGTTTTTATATTGTTTGATGGTTAAGAATATTTTGAGACATGAGAAAATTCAAATTGCAGCGGTCACAAACGAAGTTGTGAACACAGCCTCGTGCATTTGTTTGCATACTGTCTGTGGCTGCTTTCACACTGTCGTGGCAGAGCCGAGTAGTAACAGCGACTGTATGACCCAGAAAACCTAAAATATTCACTATTTGACCCTTAACAAAAATGTTTATTGACCCCTTGTCTAGACTTAAGAAAGTGATAGAAAAAACATTAATGCAGATGGAACATGAATGTTTGTCATGTCTACAGCCATTATGTTGTGAATAGCACAAAATCCTAGGGATATATTCTTCCAGTATTTGAAAACCACCATCCAATTCAGCAAAAAAGATCACATGTCATTGGTGAATTACTGATGCTTCAATATATCTTTATTCTTTTTTTTTTTTTAAGTTTTGAAAACTTTTATTTTATATACAAGGAGCTAGTATTATTTCCGCCTAAGGTTGATGTGCTTGATGAGCTATCTAAGGAAGTTTGGTTAGTCCAACTTAAGGAAGCCTATGTCCTTCGCATACTGGCGGAAACACTGGCGGCACATATGGAGGCCGTATTTCCAGATCAGACCGTGCGGGTTTGAGCGCTCTTGACCCAGCAAGAGCGAGAACCCTGGCAGAATTTTCTTGGATGGTTCCAGTAGACCTGCTGGTGACCCATGTTGCTTTCTCGGCTGCAACGAAGTAAAAGGCTACATCTTTATTCTTTTACCTTTGTCCTGCTCTTTAATGTAAATGAAAATTATCAACCAACACTTATGATGAAACTGTGCTCCTTAGTCAATGATGTGAATGACTTTTTGCAGAAATGAATTGTAATCAAGCCTCTGTTCGTGATCTGATTTTGTCAGATCCTGAATGAATTGCAACCACAGGTTGCCTACACATAGAGGGTTGGCAAAAATCAAAGAGAGCATTCTATGGAGCAATTGATGCTGTAGAATTTTCAATAAAGAACACTATACTTTAATAGTGTTTGTAAGTCGTGTGCTATTTTACAACTTTGTACCAATAAAATTTGTAATAGATTTGTGTACATATATAGACATACACATTATTTCTAGAAAGCCAGGTGTTAAGCAGTTACCAGCACACAGTGGGACAGAGGGTTCAGGCAGAAAATGTCCAGGGGAGACCAGGTGCTCTGGGCAGAATGAGAGGGCAGTTGGTGAGGCTGGAGCACTGGGATAGACGTGTGGGGCCTTGTGAGCAGGGCTTGGGAGCCAGACACCATCCTGAGGCATTTCAGGAGCCACAAAAAGATTTTGAGCGCAAGAGAGATCCCATTGGATTTGTGTTTAGATCACGTTGACCAGTTGTGTGAAGACTGGAATATCAGGGACAGCTTTCAAGGCATTGGATTCGTGGGGGGGGGGAGAAGAGTAGCAGCAACGTCGCAGCTCTTACTACAGACCAGGCCCTCTCTCCAGCACTTCGTATGTGTTATTACCTCCCTTTCACAGATGAGGAAACTGAGGCCCAGAGAGATTAAATAACTAGTAAGTGGCAGAGTTGAGATTTGAACCAGGAGTCTGATTTCAGAGCCCGCATTCTTAGTGACTACATGTGTTCAGACAAGAAAGACAGCGAGACTTGGAGTGATCTTTTTTGCTGAATTGGATGGTGGTTTTCAAATACTGGAAAAATATATCCCTAGGATTTTGTGCTATTCACAACATAATGGCTGTAGACATGACAAACTTTCATGTTCCATCTGCATTAATGTTTTTTCTACCGCTTTCTTAAGTCTAGACAAGGGGTCAATAAACATTTTTGTTAAGGGTCAAATAGTGAATATTTTAGGTTTTCTGGGTCATACAGTCGCTGTTACTACTCGGCTCTGCCATGACGACAGTGTGAAAGCAGCCACGGACAGTATGCAAACAAATGCACAAGGCTGTGTTCCAACAAGATCACATGTCATTGGTGAATTACTGATGCTTCAATATATCTTTATTCTTTTTTTTTTTTTAAGTTTTGAAAACTTTTATTTTATATACAAAGAGCTAGTATCATTTCCGCCTAAGGTTGATGTGCTGGATGAGCTATCTAAGGAAGTTCAGTTAGTCCAACTTAAGAAAGCCAATGTCCTTCGCAGACTGGCAGAAACACTGGCAGCACATATTGAGGCCATATTTCCGGATAGGAGGAACTTGAGAAAATTCTTCAGACCCAGCAAGACTTGACTTGCTGATAACGGGGTGTGAGGAACCAGGGCCGGTGGACCTTACCAGCTCCCTTCATCCCATGGACAGTACACTGACCGGGGCTGCTCTGACCTCCTGCTCTTCCCTCTGTCCTCAGGGAGCTCCCAGTCTCAGGGACAGACTCCTGGACAGACGCACACATGTTGGCCGGAGCCTGAATGGGCCCAGAGTGGGGCTCTTGGCTCCAGTGTACTCAAGCTCAGAGGAACAAGAGGTGTGAATTATCATCAGCAGGAAGGGCTTCCATGTAGGTGGCTTGGGATTTGGATGGAGAGGGGAGAGAGGATGGGTCCTGCTGCCATTGTGGTTTTTCTCTTTGGGCATCTGTATTTAACAGCAGGAGTCTGACGGATACACAGCTAATTCAGCGGCAGATACACACATTTCAAAAGCCTAGAGGTGCCTTCTTGGCAGGAGTTCTGGCTCAGGGTGTGGGCAGGAGGTGAAAAGGGTGGACGTGGAGTGTTGGGGGGGGTACTATAGGTTGGTGGCAGGGCGGGCCCCACATGGGGTGTTGGTTCCTTGAGGCCACAGTTGTCAGCTAGGGGTTCCCCATCATGCTGGCTCAGCAGGTCCCACAGGGTGACAGATGACTCACCCTCACCTTACCATGACCCTGGTAGAGGTGGGGGGGGTATGCAGAATGGAACTGTGTATTTATCCACATTGGGGGACACCCCGTGTTCCATGCTTGAGTCTGAGGGGTGTGCTCCTGGCCGATGGTGCACACAGGCCATGTGGGCTGTCCAAAGATGTGGGCCACAGGGGTAGAGGATGTGCCTCGAAGATTGGGGGGTGGTGGTGGTGAACACACAGCTCTTCCAAGAGTACCTGAGCATGGGTGCAGGTGGGGGTGCAGCTTTGGAGGCTGGTGAGCCATTGGAGGAGGTGGCCTGGGTGGTGGCAGGTGAGGAAGCTCCCTGGCGATGGCTCATCGCCCATGAGGATGGCCTGGCGGGGCTAGATGATGACACCAGGCCCTCTAAATCCGTGATGATGGCGGTGGCTCCCCCAAGCTTATTCATTAAGCTCCCCACTGCAGGCCAGGGTGGTTCCCCCATCCTAACCCCAAGAAGGCACACACACACCCCTCCACAGATGACAGGCAGGCAAGAGGCAGGGAGTGTGCGCGTCCAGCTGGGGCTTCTTCTCACCCCTGATGTGGGAGGGAGACTTGAGGGTCCCAGTGACATCTGGTCTGCTGGGGTGTGGGGCAGGTTGCCCGTGCCCCAGGTGTGTGGCTCTGTGTGCGCTGGCCCGCAGTGTACATGAGTATCCACGTCTGGGTGTGCTGGCCCTGCCCTGGCACCCGGAGCCTAGTGCCACCTTCCCATTGGCTTCCACGATCTGAGAGATGCTTGAAGTGAAGCAAGGAGACTGGGCTGGGAGCCAGGAAGCCTGAGTTCTACCCCAAGTGCTCTTAGTGACTGGAGAGGTCCCTTTATCCTCTCTGGGGCTCAAGTTGTCCTTTGTAAAAAGTGGAGGGGCCATAATCCCTATGGTGCCACCTCACAGGCTGTTGAGTGACAGATTCTCATGGAGGTGTTTGGGAGGTCAGGAAGGCTTGGTTCTGGGGGCTTCACAAGGGGAATGCTCAATTGATTGACCAGAGGTGGAAGGCAGGGAGCAATTTCCAGAGAAATTGCCTTCTGCCTTCAAAAGGGGTATTCAAACCTCTTAGAGAAGTGAGATGTTTAGAGTTCTGGGGCTGAACTTCAAAACAAATTAATGTTACAGGCCAAGACCTGCCTGTGCTGAGGCTGGGAATGTCTGTCTACTCATCCTTGCCCCTCCCAGCCCTGTTTGCCAGCTGGGGTAGGAGGTGGGGGGGTGAACAGCAGATTCCCCCCGGACTGAGGTTGGGAACAGGCTCACAGCCCTCCCCTCTCTCCTCCACTCGCCCCTCACCGCGCCGCACCCACTCCCAGCCTGCTGTCTTTCAGGCTCAAACGTCCCAACCCGAGTTCAAGCTTTTTTCATCCTGGGGCTTAGCCAGAGCAAACAGCATAAGGTCAACAAAACAAGAAAGGAAGCATCACAGGTGAGGTGGAAAAGAAAACTTGGAAGCCACAATAAAGGTGTGTGGGCTGAGCTGGAGCAAGCCGTGTGTCTCTCTTAAGAGCAAGACCCTGGGGCTAAGGCTGGCCCAGTCAGTCTCTCAGTGGGTGTGGGGGGAGGGGGGTCCAGGGTGGCGCTCCCAGAAGTTAGCGCCCAAGGAGTTAGCTTAGGCCGCCAGCAAGGGCCGCTAATGCCGTGTCTCATGTATCCCGTTAAAAGGGTGTGATTGGGAGGGGGACAGAGTTAGACACCCCCTCTCCCTCCAAACCCCACTGAACCCTAGGCTAGGCTGCCTCGGCTGCTGTGGAAAGCACCTCAGAGGCTAACTGGGGGCAGGGCTGTGGGAGGAGCAGGAGTGGAATAGGCTGGCACTGGGGCCGGAGTGAGAGCTCCTGGCTGTTTGCCTTGCCTGGTTGTTTGCCCCAGGGCTCACTCAGGGCCTTGGAGCCATGAATTCCTGGGGATGCCCAAGACTTCCCCTCATCCCCCCACACCCACAGGCATAGTCGCCTTCCCTGACAGCCTAATTTCTCTTCCACTCAGGGCAGGGGGAGCTCTGTTCCCTCAGTGTACATTTATTGTGCACCTGTTCTGCATGGCACGCTATGCAGGCCAGGGCATCCCCAGAAGACTGCCTGCCCAAGACCCCCTGACACCTGGATCTCCCTCTTCTCAGAGAGATGGCCGTCTGTAGATCCAGCCAGCGAGTGCCTAGGGCAAGTCCCGATCCCTCCCCTGGGTTGAGAGGTGGAGGGTGGCAACCAGGAAGTCACGTCCTGGTGAGAACTTAAAGGCCGAGCTTTAATGGGAAGGGCTGGCTGGAGCAACTTGAGATCTGGGTAGAAGTCTGCAGGCTTTGGCCCTGGAGTCAGACAAGAGTCAATAAGGGCAGAAGGGGTGGGGTGCAGGGTCCCATTCCTCAAAGAGACATCCTCTCTACCACAGAGTGTTTACTCTCCAGCAGGGACTCACCACCAACTCGGTCTATTCTGTCAACCACCCTGCCAGATAAGGACTGGTAACTCCATCATACAGAGGAAGAGACCCAATTAAATATCTTGCTCAGATGTACCCAGTACCAATTAGGAAGCCAAACTGGGTACAAGCTCAGGACTGCTGGCTATGAAGTCTGAGTTATGAACCACAACTCACCAGCTGGATAGGGGGAACCACCCCTGAACAGCCAAATCCCACACCAGCCCCACGCTCAGACTCTCAGCCAGGAGGTCCCTGGGTTTTCCACTGCCTCGTTCTGCCGCCATCTCACTCTTTCATCTTCTCATGAAGCATCCCTCTTTCTGACTCCCCTCTTTGCTCTGATTAACTCAGTAACTGAGCTCAGTTCAGTTCAGTTCAGTCGCTCAGTCATGTCCGACTCTTTGCGACCCCATGAATCGCAGCATGCCAGGCCTCCCTGTCCATCACTGACTCCCGGAGTTTACTCAAACTCATGTCCATTGAGTCGGGGATGCCATCCAGCCATCTCATCCTCTGTCATCCCCTTCTCCTTCTGCCCCAATCCCTCCCGGCATCAGGGTCTTCTCCAGTGAGTCAGCTCTTTGCATCAGGTGGCCAAAGTATTGGAGTTTCAGCTTCAATATCAGTCCTTCCAATAAATATTCAGGGTTGATTTCCTTTAGGATGTACTGGTTGGATCTCCTTGCAGTCCAAGGGACTCTCAAGAGTCTTCTCCAACACCACAGTTCAAAAGCATCAATTTTTCGGCACTCAGGTTTCTTCACAGTCCAACTTTTATATCCATACATGACCACTGGAAAAACCATAGCCTTGACCAGACGGACCTTTGTTGGCAATGTAATGTCTCTGCTTTTTAATATGCTATGTAGGTTGGTCATAACTTTCCTTCCAAGGAGTAAGCGTCTTTTAATTTCATGGCTGCAATCACCATCTGCAGTGATTTTACCAACATTAATTAAGACTCTTGTTTTCTTGTGGGTTAAGAAATTGCTGCTCAGAGCTTCTCCTTTTAAATGCTTTAGTGTAAAAGGATTTTGATATTGACTCAAGCAGAAATTAAAGGATGGAACCAAAAGGCGAATGGGGAACTTAACAGTGGTGGGACCAGGCTTCCACCCTGTAGACCCACTGACTGGTCAGCATCAGTAAACTTGGGGCAACTAGACATTACATGCCTCTGGATGAGGTACAGTAGGTAGCACATGGCACTGTCCACAAAGGAGTCAATCCCCCCAAATTGATCCTAAATAAAATCACACAATTGGAGCTAACTTCCTATATATTCTAAAAAAAAAAAAAAGAAAATACAGAGAAAGGAGGAAGAGCTAAATGACCCCATAGGAAGCAAACACAAACGCACATCTGTGACTTCCTATTGAACCACATTAGCTCAACAGGGACAGCGACAGGAACAGAATGTGAACAAAACAAAGGGGAACTGCTCATGTTTAGGATGACATTTACCCCGGTTCCACATGACCTTGTTTGGAGCCTGACTCAAACAAAGCAACAAATTAAGACATTTGGAAACAATGTGGGTACTTGATAATTCCATGGAATTGTTCATTTTGTTAGGCATGGAATTGCGATTATGTAAGAAAATGTTTATAGGTTTTAGAGATGAATACTGAAGAATGCAGGAGTGAAATGACATACCAGCTGGAATGTGTTTTAAAATACTTCATAAAAAAGAAAAAGAAAAAAATCTGTGACACCAGAGTGCCAAAAGGTTGATGATTTTATGGGGTGATGGTTATATGGAGGTTCATATACTACTTTGGTAATGTTTGAAATTTTCATTTAAAATGCTTTAAAGGGGTATGGAGCCTGTTTCCAGATGTTGGGGTTGGGTATCTGATCTGGTCTGACAGCTGGAAACTCATCTCTGTCCAGTCCAGTGCCTCCATTTCAGCTTCTCTGACATCCGAGTAACTGGTGGGCAGCCTTGTTTGGAACTGAAATACAGTGTGTGGTCCTCAAGACGGCCCTCTGGGTCAGCCTCACCAGGCATAGATGGCCCCTCTTCCAACTCCACTCTCTGTAATCAGTGAAGCCTTCCTGCCCTCCATCCTCACCTCTCCTGCCATGGAAACCTGTCCAATGACGTCCAGTCTTGGGACTGAGGGATATCAGGAGGAGAGCTCAGAGTTGTGGGCATAAGGAGGGCCCCTGGTCCTGTTACAGTGGGGCGGGAAGGTGAGGGTGGAGCTGCTGCCCCCAGCCAGATGAGATGGGACAGGGCACAGAAGGCGAGACCAGCTCTCTGGGTTCCCTCCTTGGTATGGGACAGGGCAACAGAGACACCCAGACAATCACCAGAGCTGAGCACGCTGTAGTTTGTCCCCAACCTCTGCTGACTCTTCTAGATTCACTCACCCACATGTCCTCATTTCCTTCCTGCAGTTCCATCCGATGGCAAAGTCAGCCACCGTCTTATCAAACAACCCTTCCTGCAGTCAGCGCTGCTAATTCTGCATTGAGGGGATGGTGGTCTTCCATTCTTGTCTCCCCATCCTTGTCTCTCCCATGTAGAGATGCGTTAGGGCATCCTCAGGCTGGACAAGGAGCCAGGACATCTGGACTTGACTCACCCTGAACCCTGGGCTATGCCAACAGCAGAAGAGACTGTGTCTGCCTGCTCAGTCCAGTCTGGCTCAGCAGGGGGCCAGCATGGGCATGGGAGGACCCTCCTTTGATTCTGGGAGAGGCCCAGGAACTAAAAAGGCCCCATCCCAGCAGGGGAACCCCTGCGTTCCATCAAGACTTTCTGTGGTCAATGCCTATGGCTGCCTGGACCCAAGTCTCTGCCCATGGAGACCTCTGCACTGGCCCCGTGGGCGATCACTGTGTTCCTGGAAGGTTGTAAATCAGACCCCACCTTCCCGCAGGCTGGCACGGTCATGTCAAAGCTGCTTTCCTGCTAAAGAGGGGCACCTTGGGAGCATTTGCTCAGGGCCTCTATTCCCTGTTTCTCCTCAGTGGAAGGTCTATGTGTTGGGGGCCTCAGGATTTGGGCAGAGATGTTGGGAGTGAGGGGATACCTCTGGGAGCAACTGACCTTGCCCATCTGGAGGGAGGCGGGGGGCCTGCTCCATTTGGGGAGCCACTAGAGTGAGTGGGGAGACGGGTAGTCACATCACACGGGTTGTCAGGGCCCCTGGGCGTGCCTCTGTTTTCAGGTTGAGCAGGAGAGTGGAGAGAGAGTAACTTGCCCTAGGATTGCTGAGATGGGCTCTTTGCCCACCCTGAGCCCCTGTTCCAGATCAGATAAAGCACGTACCTTCAGTGAGCTGCCTGCCGACAGGCACCATGCTGACGCAGGCAGGAAAATATTAACCCAGAGGAATGGGCGCATGCTCACGTGTGCGATTCTGTGCGTGTGTATGTGTGTGAGAGACAGAGACAGTGTCCACAGAGAGATTTTTACATTCAAGACCAGACACAGACATGAACACACACATCAGCTCATTCACATGTACATTCACATACATACACACATTCATATACACAAATATGCATACATACACACAATATACAAACACATATACACACATACTATACATAAATGGTTCTCACACAAGCAGATTTCTTCAGCGTCATCTCCCAACTTCTTTCTGTCAATGAGACCCCATCCTCCAGGACCTGATGGATCCAACTCATACTACAAAGAGACAGGTCTGCGCTCCATGCCTGATTTCTGATGCCAAGTTAGGCAGCCTGATGAAGGTTTTAGAGTGGAATAGACCCTGGTTCAACATTCAGAAAACTAAGATCATGGCATCTGGTCCCATCACTTCATGGGAAATAGATGGGGAAACAGTGGAAACAGTGTCAGACTTTATTTTGGGGGGCTCCAAAATCACTACAGATGGTGATTGCAGCCATGAAATTAAAAGATGCTTACTCCTTGGAAGGAAAGTTATGACCAACCTACATAGCATATTAAAAAGCAGAGACATTACTTTGCCAACAAAGGTCCATCTAGTCAAGGCTATGGTTTTTCCAGTGGTCATGTATGGATGTGAGAGTTGGACTATAAAGAAAGCTGAGCGCCAAAGAATTGATGCTTTTGAACTGTGGTGTTGGAGAAGACTCTTGAGAGTCCCTTGGACTGCAAGGAGATTCAACCAGTCTATCCTAAAGGAGTCCAGTCCTGGGTGTTCATTGGAAGGACTGATGCTGAAGCTGAAACTCCAATACTTTGGCCACCTCATGCGAAGAGCTGACTCATTGGAAAAGACCCTGATGCCGGGAGGGATTGGGGGCAGGAGGAGAAGGGGACGACAGAGGATGAGATGGCTGGATGGCATCCCTGACTCAATGGACATGAGTTTGAGTAAACTCTGGGAGTCGGTGATGGACAGGGAGACCTGGCCTGCTGCGATTCATGGGGTCACAAAGAGTCGGACATGACTGAGCAACTGAGCTGAACTGAACTGAGACCTGGGTTTGAATCCTTGCTCCCTGACTTGCAGGGTGTTTGCCCTTGGGCTAACGTCAGCGCCTCCAGACCCTGTCTGCTTCAGTCTCTGCCCACTCTTTTCTGGAGGCCCACCTATGACTCTGGGAAGGAAGGATGAGAGCCTGGACTGCTGGGAGGATCTGGTCATTACAGAGTGTCAGGGTTAAAGACCATCCTGGCTCCTGCATGTGTCCCCAGTCCTCCCTAGCCCAGCCACCTGCTAGGTTCTAGCCACCCGCCAGAACTCCAGTTCTCCTAGCTTGGGTCCCTGGTCTCCTGGGAAGATCCAGATGTTCCAGGCCTGCGTGATCTTAGGTAAGTTGCTTCCTTGCTCTGATTCTCAGTTTCCCTACTTGAAAAATGAGTTTGAAAAGGGACACTCACCTGCGTGAGACTTAAGTGTCTTTTTTGGGGAGGAGGGTCTTTTCTTTTTTGAGCAGTCTGAGATTTCAGAGGCCAGGTTTCATCAAGGTATCTATACTGTTCTCCAACTCCCCTCTCTACTCTCTCAACCAGAGCTGCTCATTTCTTCCTGATTGATACCATGGCACACCTGAGTTTATACAAAGGATTCTGTGGCTCAAAAGAGTTTTGATTCCATGCTTCCAGTGCAAGGGGGCACAGGTTTGATCTCTGGTTGGAGAACTAAGTTCCCACGTGCTGCGTGGTGCCATTAAAAAAGAAAAGTCTGGGGAACAATTTGATTGAAAGCAGTTTACACGATACATTAATCAAATGACATGTCAGTGGAAATAAATAATTGATTCATTTTTTTACACATCAATACTTTGGGGGCACTTGGAAGTTCATATTAGTTTTAGTATCTTCGGGCATTTTCTTTCTTCATTCTGATTTTTAAAATTTTCTATTTGTATTTTTATTCCTGACTAGGTTCAGCCGGTTGTGTCTGCCCCATGTTATTCATAATAGAGAAGAGTTGGATACATTTAAAATCGGAGACAATTCTCTGCTGTCCAGCCATATATATGACATGGATATGGACTTACTAGAGTGGAAAAGATAATTCTTAATATATGAGTGAAGAAAGTACTTTACAAAATTTTATACAAGTTTCATTCTACTTATTGTTGACAAATTGGGCTGGGTGTGTATATGTGTGTACATTAAAAAAAAGATTAGAAAGAACCCTACCAAAATGTTTGTAGTAGTTTTCATGGAGGGAAAAATGTTCTTTTGACTTCTTTGTATTTTAGGTAATAAAAGACTTAAAAGGAGCTGAGATTTTTTTTGCTTTCTATTTTTTTAAAAATTTCCACTCCAACGATGGACAATTATATTTGCTTGACTTGCTTGGCTATGTGTTCATAAATATTTAAATTTTCAGTTAGGTTGAACATTAATGTCCCTACTTACTAGTTCACAATGAAAGATTTTTAGTGTAATGAGTGAGAAACGGGAGGCTGATGACCACTGGGTTATTTCCAATCTTAACGTTAATTGTTGTTCAGTCACTAAGTCAGGTCCGACGCTTTGTGACCCCGTAAACTGCAACACACCAGGCCTCCCTGTCCTTCACCATCTCCTGGAGTTTGCTCAAACTCATGCCCATTGAGTCAGTGATACCATCCAACCATCTCATTCTCTGTTGCCCCCTTCTCCTCTTGCCCTCAATCTTTCCCAGCTAATAGTTATATATAATTCACTGATTCATAATTCTGCAAAAGTATTGTACTGCAGGCAAAATTAGAATAACGGAACAATCTCTGAAAGAGGGACTAGACACCCACAGATACATCAGAGTTTGCAAAGAGTTTGCCCAGCCTCAGAGCCCCCCTTACGGCCTCTCCTCTCTCCACAGTTGAACCTTCTGCCACCTCAGCCTCCATCTCTTCAGCTGTGGCCATCCTCCATCCCACCAGTTCACTGAGGCCGGCCTCTCCTCAGCACCTGCCTCTGGGGCCATAGCCTCCTCGAGCTTTGTGCGTCCTCTTGGTAGGCCGGTGTCTGGGTTTCTATCTCCTCCTTCCTCCTACCACCTGCTCCTTCTCAGTCACCCTTGTGTCGCCAGCTTATCCTGCCCTGCCCCTTGCCCCAACCCTCGTGCTTCCCGACATTCCCATGGACTCCAAAGTAGATGCCCAGGGGCTGACACTGGTTCTCTCTCTCCAGCCGGAGCCCGGGCCCAACCATGCCTCTGCCTGCTGGAGGCTCCGAGACCTCAGGGGCCCCAGACTGACTGCTTCAGGCTTCTCTTTGCTTAGAAGCCTCGGAGGGGCTTCCCAGATGGCTCAGCAGGTAAGAATCCACCTGCAATGCAGGAGACACAGGAAACCCTGTTTCAACACCTGGATCGGGAAGATCCCCTGGAGAAGGAAACGGCAACCCATTCCAGTATTCTTGCCTGAAAGATCCCTTGGACGGAGGAACCTGGTGGGCTACAGTTCAAAGGATTTCAAAGAGTTGGACCTGACTCAACACACAAAGAGGGCCTCAGGCCCTTGGGATAAAGTCTGACTGCATGCCCTGGTGGACAAAACTCCTCATGGTCTCCCCTGCTCACTTCTCCAGCCCTCTGCAAACCACTGACAATTCCCAGAACGTGCTAGGTTTTCTCACGGTCCCACTGGGCTTCAAATGACTAAATAGAACCACTACTTCCCCATCCTTCCTCACTCACCTTAGAGGACTCAGTGTCCATGTTATGTCTTCTGGAAGATTCTTGGCCACCTCCAGGCTGGCTTAGTGGTTCCTGTATTCCCTCCACTTTATCATGGTGTATCCTAAGTCACTTGCCATTTATCTATCTCAGTGTACAGCCCAGTAAATGAGCCCAGGGCTTGATCCCTGACTCCAGCATGGATCCCGGTCTCCCTTCCTCACCAGTCCTACCCCAGCCACCCCAACTCTGCCCATGTTCTGATCTCACCAAGACCCCAGAGTGCCACTTTTGACTGTTACCTCACCCTGGCCTCAATAGCACACACAGGAATAAAGGCAGGTGTCAGACTTCCCTGGTGGTACAGTGGATAGGAATATGCCTGCTCATACAGGGGACAAGGGTTTGATCCCTGGCCAGGGAAGATCCGACTGAAGCTCATGCGCCCAGAGCCTGTGCTTCGCAGCAAGAGAAGCCACCACATGAGAAGCCTGCGCACAGCAACGAAGACTAGTCCTGCTCACTGCAACTAGAGAAAGCCTGCTCTCAGCAACGAAGACCCAGTGCAACCAAAAAATGAAATAAATAAAAAACTCTATTAAGGCAGATGTCCGCCACTACCAGGGGTGCATCTCTACCTCCCTGGAGGAAGGATTCAAGTCTGCAGAGGCGGTGAGGGGCAGAGCCTCAGTCACAGGGTTGCTGTGGTAGAATTCATTCCTTAACGATGGTCTCTGACTGGGCAGCCGACCTCGGCCTCTCCTTACAGAGTGAGTGACCTGCTGGTCTAGGAGGGGTGGTGTGTGGGCAAGTACATGCTAAGGCGACTCAGTCATGTTTGACTCTGTGACCGCATGGACTGTAGACTGTCAGGCTCTTCTGTCCATGGGATTCTCTAGGCAAGAATACTTGAGTGAGTAGCCATGCCCTCCTCCAGGGGATCTTGCCTACCCAGGGATCGAACCTGCATTTTCTGCATTTCCTGCATTGCAGGCAGATTCTTAACCCACTGAAAGAAAGTGGCAGAAGCGGGGTGGGGTTTGAGGGGAGGGGCCGGGGAATGTGGGGAAGCTGTGGCTTGGCTGGGCAAGGCAAGTTCCAGACCAGATCCGTTCTATTGGCACCCTCTAGAGGACAGTTCTATCACCTGAGTTGGCTTTGCAACCGAACCCTACACCCCCTCTCCACAATAAGGGGCTGTCAGCCTCAGAACCTTCTGGACCCGCTGCCCACCCTCCACGACTCCACCTGGCAGGTCTCCTTACAGTCTGCAGACCAGCAACCCCTTCCTTGTTTCTCAGCACCAAGTCACCTGCTCAGATCCCAGGCTGCCTGTCTTTGGAGGCTCACCCATGCCCCAGTTCCAGTACTCTTGCCTGGAAAATCCCACGGACGGAGGAGCCTGGTAGGCTGCAGTCCATGGGGTCGTGAAGAGTCGGACACGACTGAGCGACTTCACTTTCACGTTTCACTTTCATGCATTGGAGAAGGAAATGGCAGCCCACTCCAGTGTTCTTGCCTGGAGAATCCCAGGGACGGGGGAGTCTGGTGGGCTGCCGTCTATGGGGTCGCACAGAGTCAGACATGACTGAAGCAACTTAGCAGCATGTCCTGGCTCCAGAGGTCCTCTCATAGATGGTGGCTGGTCCCCTGGCTGGCTCCTGACCCACCTTGGCCACCCACCCGCAGGCATGCTCTCTGGTTCAGCCTGGCTCCTTCCCAGAGGCCTTGCTTAC
Source organism: Cervus canadensis (assembly GCF_019320065.1). NCBI lineage: Eukaryota > Metazoa > Chordata > Mammalia > Artiodactyla > Cervidae > Cervus > Cervus canadensis. The sequence continues at coordinate 8,774,027 of NC_057415.1, read as the reverse complement.
TGTTCCCATGGGAGGTGTTTTCCTGAGGGCTGGGCCTAGCTTTCCCCTTTCGCCACTAAAATAAAATGGGGGCTCCCAGAGGACGAGGCCCAGGTTTTTTCTCCTCCCTACCAGACTAAGAACCTCCAGAGGACGAGGCTAGCTTCTACCTCCCCTCTTGGACTGAGGTTTTCCTGCAAATATGGCTTTTGTCTCTTCCCCTCAAAGTCCAGGGCTTGAGTCATCCCCTTTTGGATGGAGGCTTCCTTAGGACTGACTCAGGGTCTTCTTCCCAGCCCTTCCACCTGGCTGTTGATCTTCAGAATCTTCCACCTCGAATCCCCATTCTGTGCAGTTCTCCCCACAGAGGGGGATTCAGGGGTCTCCGGAGTCTCCCCCATCTCTGGGACCCGGGGGTGGGGGGGACTTCCTCTGGCTCTGTGCTGGACACTTGGCTTGGTGCACAGGCCCTTCCTCTGAGACCAAGAGGCCCAGAGCGCCCACCGGGAGCTCCGCCTCTGACCTCACAAGGGCTGTCTCAGAACCCCGTCTCCACGGCACTGTTGGCAGGAGAAGGGGTGCTATTTTGGGCAGTGTGTCTGCACTTGGCTCGAGTGACAAGGGCCAGAGCCCTGCTCCACTGACCTCTTCCCTGGAGGAGCAGAGCAGAGCAGCACTCAGGTCACCCTGAGGAGGGCTGAGAGGCGGGCTCTGGCCGGGGACACAGGGACCGCAGAGCCCTACCAGGGGCTGCAGCCAGAGCCCGAGACGGTCATGGAGGAAGCTGTCGAGGGGCTGCTGTGACTGAGCGGCCTCAAGGCAGGCAACTGGGAGCATAAGGCCCTTCAGCAGAGTGAGTTGGGTCCCAGGTAGGGCCAGGACAGGGGGCCTCCCCTCAGACTCAGGCTTCGGGGATGCCATTCCTGGGGACCACATGGGCATGGGGCGGCCCTGGAAGTGGCTGGGGAAGGGACCCAGCTGGGAGTTGAAGGCCTGGATATCTTCTGGTTTAGTCCTGAGTTGCTGCCTCATACAGGCACGTCACACTTTCTTTCTTGGCTTCCTTACCTGTAAATTGACTGTTGGCAGGACCAGTGGCAGAGCAGAGATTGGGAAGATGCATGGGGCTAGGCTGCCAGGAGGGCCTGGGATGGGAAACGAATAGAGACTGGCGACAGGGACCAGAGCAGGAGGAATGTGGATCAGAGTAGGGGGTGGATTCCTGGCTTTGCTGGGGTAGTTTCTCCCTCTGGAGCCCCTCCTGGGCCAGGGCTGAGGGTGTCTGCAGTCGGGGCGAGGTGCGGGAGCTTACATGGCAGTTGGAAGAAGGGGGGCAGAATAGGGAGCATGCAAGATGGGGAGGTCCAGGTTCACCTTCGTGCTGTAATTTTCAAGGAAAATGGGAATAAAAGGGGTGCGGGTCTTCAGGAAAGGTGAGAGGGTAAACGTTGTTCTGAGGTGGGGATATGGACTAAGTGAATCTTCAGGACCTCATCCTATGTGGGGTGTATGTGTGTGCGTGCACGTGTGTGTGTGTGTGTGTGCCCATGTGTGTGTGTGTGCCCATGTGTGTGTGTGTGTGTGTGCGCCCATGTGTGTGTGTGTGCCCATGTGTGTGTGTGTGCCTATGTGTGTGTGTGTGTGTGGGCCCATGTGTGTGTGTACAAGAAGGAGGCAGATGAGGCCCTGGAAAGTCAGAGTTTAAGTCAGCAACAGGAGGGCTTGAGGTTAGACTGAAGGCAGTAATACCCGCCTGTGTGAGGGTGGAAATGCTTCAGGGAGCCTGTGGGCATCTCCATTGTCCAGAGCTAGGCTGCAGGCTTGGGAAGGAAGGTCAGGAGGACCTCGGCAGGGCCCTGGCCTGGGGTGCCATGGGTCCTGAGGCCAGCAGGGGTTGGGGTGGGGCTCCAGGGCCTCTCCCTATTGGCGGAAGCACACACACCCCTCTTCCCTCCCTGCCAGCTTGGCTGGGTTGAGGTGTTGGCACTGGCAGGAGCTGTCCCTGTGGCTTTTCCCCTGGGGAGACTGAGGTCTGATGGGAATGAGGGGCCAAGTTCTGTGGCCCCCAGCCCCAGTGACCTCTCTTTGGCTTCACAGCATCTGAAAATCTCAAAGACAATATGACTCAGTCAGACAGGAAGAGGCGGTAAGCACCCCCATGTTCCCCTACCTCAGCCCTCCTATCCGGCACCCAACGCACCCCCAGGGCCCTCCTGACCCATCCTAGCTCCTCTCTCACGGCAGTTGATGCACCAAGACTCCCCCCTTCCCACCCCGCTCCAGCCACGGGGCCTGGGAGAAGAGCCTCTCCCATCTGCACCTCCCTCCTTGGCCTACGTGGAGCCAAGCATGGGCTGGGCCCTGGGGTGAGGGGAGGCTCTGAAAGACCCAAATGAGGGTCAAGGGGTTGGGCAGGGGGTTCCAGCTGCCCCTACGCAGGTTCTGCTCAACTGAACTGAACTCACTAACTTCTCACCTGCTCAGGCTCAGGTCTCTTTGAGGCGAAATGAAACCCAAAGTCCTTGGAATGGCTAAGGCCCTGCCTATTCAGTGCTTGTTACTCTCTGACCTTCCCCCATCCTACCCACCCACTCTCCCCTCCTTTTCTTCCTTCCAAATGTGCTCAGAGTCCTTCAGTGACCATCCGCTCTGCCTGAAACATTCTACCCACAGTTTCCCACGTGGCTTGCTCCCTCACCTCCTTCCTGTCTTTGCTCAAATGCCTCTTTCTCAATGAGGGGACCTGAATGCCCTGTTCCAATTCCTTCCCTCTCCCTTTTTCCTGCTGTAGCTCCCGGTAGGTAGGTAGGACAGTAGGTAGGACATATCAATACCACGCAAATATACGTACTACTTGCTTCCTTTCCTTGCTGCCGGCCAGCTCCACACGAGCATGGGTGTTGGTCTTCTTGTGTGCTCTAGGATAGACAGAACGCATGGGTCGCCTCTGTGCTGATGATGTCACTGTGCCCACTCAAGACTCTCTCAGGGCTTTGGACCCTGTTTGCAAAGACCCTCTGTTGGCCCAGACAGCTTAGCCCCAGTTGAGGACAGACTTCTTCCCACCACCCCGCTGCCTCCTGTGGTCTCAGCTCAGTCAAGGATCCCCGTCTCCCCCAGCGCTCCAGCCAGAAGTCACGGCCTTGTCCTTACACGTCTGTCCCCCATGCCTCACATCTAACCACCAGTCTCCTAAAAGGTATAAGAGGTGCTCACTTCCACCTCCCTACACTCACAGCCACCACCTGCCCATTCTCCCAAAGTCTCTGCTGACCTGCCCTCCTCCCATCCCCGGGGGCTGCTTGCTCTGAGGGAGTTACCCATCTCCTTATGGAAGAACCCATCCAAGGGCAGGGTTTACTTGTACCCCTCATGCCTAACTCCTAAGTAGATGCTCAACAAACGTTTGTTAAATGGATGGATACGGGTTAGCAGCTTGAATGGTTGGCTTGCGGTTAGCTGAGCAGTTTGCAGCTGGTTGGTTGCTTAGATAATTAAATGAGTTGGCTAATATGAGAGCCAGTTAGTTGGTTAAGTTGCTAGGTTGATTAGTCGAAGGGTTGGTTGCTAGGTGGTCAGATATTTAGTTCCTTAATTAGCAAGGAACTAGGTAATTGGGGCTGCCCAGAGTGATCAAGAACCCGCCTGCCAGTGCAGGAGACATAAGAGATGCAGGTTCAATCCCTGGGTCGGGAAGATCCTCTGGAGGAGGGCATGGCAACCCACTCCAAGTATTCTTGCTTGGAGAATCCCCATGGACAGAGGAGTCTGGTGGTCTACAGTCCATAGGATCCCAAGAGTTGGACACAACTGAAGCAACCGAGCGTGCATGCATTTAGGTAGTTACCTGGTTGATGGTTGGTTTCTTGGTTTGTAGGCTAAGTTTTCTTCAACTCCCCTACTGTGAGCTCTCTCATTTTTGCCCCTGGATGAAATGACCATCTCTGATTGAGTGACCTCCAAATGGGTATCTCTAAACCAGACCACGTTACCAGCAGGCTCCTTCCTGGTCACCTCCACTTAGCTGTCTAGTGGGCTCCTCACATTGCTTCAGCACACCCAGAGGTGACTCCTCATCCTCTGCCTAGACCTGCCGCTTCTCTCATGCGCCTCACACACCATTGTGCTGCTCCAGCCAGAGCCGGGGCATCCCGGACTCTCCCCTTTCCATCCTCCTCTCTAATGAGACACAAATCTGTTCGTAGGACTGCCTTCCTCTGGCCACCTCCATGCACCTTCTTGGCTCTGGCTGCCATTATCATTCAGCCTGTCTGATAGCTCACACGTCCTCCATTCCTGCTCCCTCATTCCTGCCTCCAAGCAGGAGGCAGTGCTCCTGCCTAACTCCTCCACCCCAAGACCCTCTGGGGTCAGACTCCCTGGCGTGGGCCATGCGGCCATCTGCCCTCTCTGCCCCTCTCATGCCGCTTCGCCTCCTCTCTCTGCAGCCCGTCTTTGCAGAATTCCTCTACACTTCACACATTGTCATCGCTGCAAGCCTTTGTCCAGACCATGCCAGAGCCCAGTACCTTCCCCCACCTCCCTGATGCTCCTTCATCTGACCAGCCTTCTATTCTCGACCTAAATCTCCCTTCCTCTGGGAGAGCCTCCTACTCCCGCTGCTGGGTCATTTGCTTCCTCCCTGCCACCCCATAGCGTCCAGCGTTCACTTGTGGCAACACTCCTTGTTGTTGTTCAGCTGCTAAGTCGTGTCCAGCTCTTTGTGACCGCATGGACTGTAGCCCGCCAGGCTCCTCTGTCCTCCTTGTGTTGCAACACTCCTTACACTGTAAGTAATTGCTTAGTAAATTGTTCATCTTTCTAAGAGCAGGTATCATGCCAATGTTCTTTACTACAGTCCCCAAACACATTGGAGAAGGAAATGGCAGCGCAGTCCCATGTTCCTGCCTGGAAAATCCCATGGATAGAAGAGTCTGTGGGGCTGGAGGGTTGGACAAGAGTGAGAGACTGAGCGTGCATGCGCTGAACACACTCTAGGCAGCCAGTGCATCTTGGTTCATTGGTTTGTTGGTGGTTGTCACTTACTGAGTCCTGCTTGCTGTGTGGTGAGAAGGAAGAGGCCAGGGTCCCAGGGCTCCCTTAGTATCATTGACTTCCTACTTTGTTTGCCTCTCCTCTGCCTCTGTGTTACCTTCTGGGACTGTTCTTCTATTTTTTTTTTAAATAACATTTGTTTACTTTTTCACTTTTGGTTGTGCTGGGTCTTCGTGGCTGCACAGGCTCTTCTCTAGTTGCAGCAAGCGGGGGGCTCCTCTCTAGTTGAGGTCTGTGGGCTTCTCCTGGTGCTGGCTTCTCTTGCTGCAAAGCACGGGCTCTATGATACGAAGCCTTCAGTAGTTGCGGCTCCCAGGCTCTAGAGCTGTGACACATGGGCTTAGTTGCTCAGCGGCATGTGGGATCTTCCCGGACCAGGGATCGAACCCGTGTCTCCTGCATTGGCAGGTGGATTCTTTACCACTGAGCCACCAGGGAAGCCCCCAGGACTGTTCTTGAATTCCTGCGGCCTCAGGCTCTTCCTCAGCGCCAAGGAGGCCAGTCACAGGGGCACGGGGACACCTATGGGATGCTGCATGGCAGCGGCAGCTGGGTGGGCGCGCATGGACTGACTATTCAGGCAACGCTACATCCCCCTCCGTATGCTCAGTCCTGGGTTTGTTCCCCTGAAGTAAGGACAGAACAGGGACTAGGGTGGGTGAGAAATGAACTTGGGTTCTCAGCCAGAAACGTAGATTGTGCTTTATCCACGCCTGGCTTACATTTCTCACTCTCAGGGCTCACTCTTGGCTGCTGTGAGGCTGGGGAAAGTCAGGAAGCTGGGGCTGGGGTGGGGGTGCTGTGGCGGTCCCCAGCAGGGTGAGGAAGTCAAGGGACAGGTAGCATGGGAGAGGAGAGGGTCACCGGTCTGAACAAGCACTAAGGCTGCAAGCAGGTATCTCTTCCTCCTCCTCCAGAGCCTCCAGGCTGTCTCCTTCCCCAGACTCAAGTCTTATCCCCTCAGCCCCAACAGAAGATAGAGCCCCTAACTCACTCTTTCATTTGTCCATCCAATCATCCATTTACCGAACAAATGTTTATCAACGTTCTACCATGTGTCAGGCACTGTGGGGAGTGCTGGGTATCCAGGGGAGAGCAACAGGCCTGCTGCGGCTCATGGGGTCGCAAAGTGTCGGACGTGACTGAGCAACTGAACTGAACTGAACTGAGCAGGCGAAGTCTCAGTTTTCATTCATTGGCGTGTACTCTGCACATCTACTACGTGCCCGGCACTCTGCTGGACACGGAGAATACACTTGGGAGTAAGACACAGCCCATCTTTTCCTCCCTCCTTCCCTTTCATTGGTTCATTCATTCACTCACTCATCCACTCACAAGCGTCTGTTCATGCCGACCTTGCCGCAGAGCCTCGTGTACTTAGCCGTCCCTGTCTCTGACGGAACCTGCTGTGTACTTCGGGCCTCGGTGCTGTTGACAGAGCCTGGGATCCAACTCTGCCACACCCCGTGCCGTTTGCAGAGCCTCGCAGTTGCCAGATCTTGCTTGATGCCTTACCTGTGTCCCCAGAGCTCTGGCCCCAGCAAACAGGCAGACGGACAGGCAGACAGGCAGGCAGGTAGACAGACAGCTGAGCTCTACTCTCCCGCCGGCTCTCTCCCACCTGCTTCTCCCCCAAGGCTCTTTGGCGCCACAGACAGCACTTACAGGCCCCCCATCTGCCCCCTCTGCACCCTCACCTCATGGGTGCACCTTCCCAATGGTCCAATGGTCCAGTCTCTGGCAGGAGGAAGAGGGGCATGACCTGGCTGTCCAACCCCAGTCCCTCCTCACGTCCCTGGGCTCTCATGTGCCTCTGACCCCCGAGGTACCAGCTGCCCTGGGCAAGAGCAGGCGTGTGTGGAGAGGCCACTGAGTTACCCATTAACTCAGCCATGACAATAAGTGCACCTGATCTCATTTCTGCCCATGGGCTCCTCCGGCTGCTGCTTCAGGTCCACCCGCGTGTCCAAGATGTTCTCGAAACCTACAGCAAAGGTGCAAGTCATATGGCAGAGCAAGTTAGTTCGAGAGTTCCTGGCGGAGTTCATCAGCACGTTTGTCATGATGGTGAGTGGGCGGGGGGGTGCAGGGTGAGCAGACTCTGAGGAAGGGATCTCAGGGAAGTGGGGCCTCAGAAAGGTGGGGCTCTGTAAGGGCAACCCATGGCCCGCTCCCCACGTCTGGGCCCTGGGTCACACTGTCCCTTCCCCAGCCTCTGAGGGAGAAGTATAGGAAAACAAGGGCTTGTCTTTCTCACCAAGTCTTTTTGGGAGAGAAGGGGCTCCCAATATGTGGGGCGAAATGAAATCTTGAGTTACAGGTGGCGGGGGCGCGCATTGTGGGCATGACTGGGAGTGAGGAGAAGGGAAATAGTAAAGAGATTGGAGAGGATGTGGAGGCTCTGAGAATTAATCCTGAGGGTGATGGGGAGACACTGAAGGCTTTCCAGGAGGGGAGTGATATGGCCAGATGTGGGTTTTAGGAAGAAATTCTGGGCTCCGTGTGGAGCCTAAGCAGAGTGGGCAATGCTGGCGAGAGGGGAGCCCAAGAAGAAGCTGTTGGGATGGCCTAGGACAGAGAGAGAGGTCCAGGGATCAGTCCAGGGTCAGCCTGGTCCAGGGGTGGAGAAGAAAGCACACATCCGGGGGAGTTAGAGAAGACGGACAGACGGACAAAGGAGACGGCGAGCAACAGGTGTGGGGTAAATGCTGAGGGGGCCATTTCAGCCTGAGGCCGGCTTTCCTGAGATCAGGTGAGCTGCTGAGGGTGGGGGGAATCTCAGGGGTGGGGGTGGCTGGGTATAGAGGCCTGGAACTCTGCAATGTGGTCTGGGCTGACGTAAACAGTTAGACTTCATCAGAACATGAATAGTGGTTATAAAATGTGTACGATGAGAACGTATGGAAAGAAAAAGGAACTGAGTTGAGGACAGAACCTGAAGAATGAAGAGGCGCACACAGAAGGGAATGGGTGCCCAGCGGGGTGGGAGGAGAAGGTGGGGGGAGGCCAGGTCACAGAAGAAGGGGGAGCAGTCAGCAGTGAGGGGGGCTGTGGACAGCCCAGAGTAGTGAGAGCCGACAGCTTCCTGTAGGGTATGGCAACCTGGGAGGTCCTGGGGGACCTGGGGAGGGCTCTCTAAGGGGACCACAGCGGAGAATCCAGATGCAAGTGGGATGTGGGGTTTCTTGGGCACCCCCTGTCCTGTCTCAGCCCAGCCACTCACCCATCCAGCCTCTGCCTGAAGCTGTGGCCACTCTTGTTTGTCCCTTATGAAGACCCAGGTCTGTGACAAGGAGGGTTAGCCTCTGGGGAGGGGAACAATGGCTTCAGGAGCACAACAGAGGTGGCGGTGGGGGGAGGTGAGAGGATGAGTGTGTGTGTAAATGTGAGTGTCTGTGCACTGAGTCACAGTGTCGGAGAGACGGGGGACTCACGTTGCCCAGGGGACTCTGGACACCTGGGTTCTTATCCTGATCATTCTGCCACTGAGTCATCAGCTGGCCTTGGGCAGGTCTCTCTGTGTTCAGAGCTTGTCTTCTTAGACATTATTGTTGTTGTTTGGTCAGACCCATGGACTGCAGCACACCAGGTTTCCCTGGCCTTCACCATCTCCCAGAGTTTGCTCAAACCCATGTCCATTGCATCAGTGATGCCATCCAACCATCTCATCCTCTGTCGCCCCTTTCTCCTCCTTCCACACGCTCATTCCCAGCATTAGGGTTGCTTCCAGTGAGTCAGCTCTTCTCATCAGGGGGCCAAAATACTGGAGTTTCAGCTTCAGCATCAGTCCTTCCCATGAACATTCAGGGTTGATTTCCTTTAGGATCGACTGGCTTGATGTCCGATCTGGCCCCAGACTTTATTAACAGTGTGAAACTGGGCCTCCATGGGCTTTGGAGCTGGGTCTGAATGCTGGCTCTGCTGTCTTCTAGCTGTATGATCTTACATAAATATCTTAACTGTTCAGAACTTGAGCTTTCTCACTGGTGAGTGCGACGCTAATATTGAGCTGGCTGACTTGTGTGAAGAAGGTTTGGAGCCGGACACTCAGCAAGCATGTGGCTCACATGCGTTGGCTGATTCTCAAGCTGACAAACTCTCTCAGCTGCCCTCCCCTCCCTGCCTCTCGCCGTCTCCCTCTCCTCCATTACCTGCCCTCCTGAGCCGTGAAGACAGCATCTGGACCCCCTCTTCCTTAATCCAGGGCAAAGTAATTAATTGCTGACAAGACATTCCAGCCCCATGAGGGTTGTTAGACCTTGGCACTGTGGAGGTGGGAGGGTGCCTCCTGGGAGAGCTCCTAGGGACAGCAGGCCCCACCCACATGCATTCCTGCCTGCCCACTGCCCATGTTGGCGGTTCTCCTCCCTTTATTGAGGTTGTTATTGAGCACCTACTGCATATCAGGCATTATAATGCTAGGCCCTCCTGTGCAGCTTCTTCCCAAATCCTCATAACAGCCCTATAAGGGCGAGGCTATTATTATCCCCATTTCACAGATGGAGAAACCGAGGCTTTGTGAGACAAAGTCACTTGTCCAAGGTCACATTTTAAGTTAAGATTAAATCCAGTCTAGCCTAATATCCTGGCCTTGACCCTTGATCTCCACACTCTGTTCCTTACCTTAGCTGGATTTCTAACTCTCTCCCAGCCGAGGGAAGGCCCTCAGGTCCAGGCTTTGGAAAGTTTAAGACCCCTCTCCAGGTCTTGGTTTTCCCTGGGAGCAGAAACATTTGCTACTCAGTTGCCATGAGGACTGAAGGGAAGTAAAGTGTAAAAGAACTTTGTGAGATTTAAGCTCACAGGGGACATTGTGTTGTTGTTATTTTTAGGTGTCAGGCCTGTGCCAAGAAGTGGGGGCTTTCTCAGGTGATAGGAAGCTCAATGAGTCATCAGCATGAAGGTTTCGCCAGAAAAGCTCGAGTGACCTTGGGCCCCATTTATTGCAGCAACACGAAGGAAGCAGACTGTTCCACTCCGTTCCACTCTTTAGCCTCCAGGGGTGTTGTCCTCCAGGCTGGGCCTGTGGCTATTGGAGGCACCTGGACAGGCTGGGCCACATTCACTGGCCAGGGAGGGGAGGGGCTGGGTCATCAGTGCTCTGGAAACCCAGCTGGGGTTGTGAGCGATAGGGCAGGGCCTGCAAAACTCAACGTTGTCGGGGCCTGAGAGAGTCACCGAGGCGGGTGGGGACTGGCTAACGGCGGAGTGCTGACCCGCGTGAGGACGTGGCTGCCGCCACTCTGGCTGGCTGTCGCCACATCACCTGGAAACCAGGCTGCTTTGACAGAGATTCTGATTTTGCAGGAGAAGCTGAACCTTCTCTGCATCAAAACCAAGTTAATCAAACAAAACGTGTGCTGAACAGACGAGGTCCAGGGACTGCCGGTCGGGCAACCTTGACACACATGGGGTTTATTCACTCATTCATTGTTTTTAGTAAACGGTTTTGAGCTCCTACTTGGAAATGGGGACCTTGCTCTTCAAACCCTCCATGCCTGCTCCAGTCCCGGCATCTCTACCCCGAATCTGTCAGCCTGGCCTGGCCTCGCTCCCCACCGCCATGCCCCCTCTGCCCCTGTCCTATCCTCCTCACCCCACCCTTGGCCCTAAGCCGGCCTGTGTCTGGGCTCCCCTGCACCTGTCCTGGGGCCCCTGCGGGACCCAGCAGGCCCTGCTCAGCGGCCTCTCCCCTCCCCTATCCAGGCTAGTGCACTGGTTCTCAGACTGTCCCGAATCTAATGTGCTCACCGGCCACTTTACATCAGCAAATGGCTTGGTCTCCAGGCTGACAGAAACGGCCAGGTGTGCCACCTCCGTCCCAGGTGTGTCTGGCTCCTCACCCATCAGACCTCCCCTCCCCCAGGCAGGAGCCTCCACTCCTATTCATCCCCCCACCCCAGGCTCCTCAGGCACTTGGCTTCTTCTTTTCTCTCTTCTGTATCTCCAGCCCCTCCCTCTCTCGACCTTAGCACACTCAAGACTCCCTCCCTAAAACAGCAGAACAGAGGACACTCCTCCCTTCTCTCTGCGAGGCCCTTCATTTATCACACTTGGTCCCCCTCCCTTCTCAGGCAAGTTCTCAACGAGATGTCTCCACTGGTCCTTTCAACTCTTCCTCACCACCTCCTCCCCTCCTGCTCTCTGGACCTGACTTCTGACCCCACGCCCTGATGAGACAGTGTTCCCCACCTACTCAAGAACCCAGGGTTGTCACATCCAATGGGATGCTTTCCAGGCCTTCTCACGCTTGACCCAGAGACAGCACGTGATCATGTGGGCCATACCCTCCTTGGGAAATTCTGCTTCTCTCTGGGGTACAGGGCACATTCTCTCTTTGTTCTTCCATTTCTTTATTTTTTTTTTTAATTTGTTAATTTTTGTTTTGCTGGGTCTTTGTTGCTGTGTGTGGGCTTTCTCTAGCTGTGAACAGGCTTCTCATTGAGGAGACTTCTCTTGTTGCACATTCTGGGCTCTAGGCGCTTGGACTTCAGTAACTGCAGCAAATGGGCTCAGTAGCTATGGGGCACGGGCTTAGTTGCCCCAAGGCATGTGGAATCTTCCTGGACCAGGGATCAAGCCCCTGTCCCCTGCATTGGCAGGTGGATTCCTATCCACTGTGCCACCAGGGAAGTCTTGTTCTTCCATTTCAACGGCAGCTCTGGCTGGGGTTTCTAATGCCCACCCCGAGGGCTGACGTTCAGCCCTTGTTTCACCCTCTCCCAGGGGTCTTCATACCCTCCCTCATGGCTTCAACTCACGTCCACAATACTTCAGGTAGTTCTTTTTTCACAAACTCCAGAACTCTTCAAGGGAAATACAATATGAGCCACATATGTAATGTAAAATTTTTCTAGTAGCCACATTAAAAAGGTAAAAAGTGACAGGTGAAATTAGTTTTAATAGTTACTGTATTTAACCCAAATGTTCATAATGGTACCAATTCAACATGTAATCAATATACAGTTATTTAAGATTTACATTTTCTTTTTCCTCCTAAGCCTTTGAAATCTGCTGTGTACCTTACACTTATAGATCTCAGTTCAAGTACATAATAGCCAAGTGTGGCTCATAGCCATCATATTGGATGATAGATCTAGACTCTGATTTCCAGCGGTCTGGACATCTAGAGGTCTCTCAAAGACAACACATCCAAAACATGGAGTATTCAGAGGAGATGCCATCTGAATGTGGCCTTAAAGTAGAGTATCAGCTTTTCAGGATCTAGGATCAGGTATTCCAGAGGGAGGGTGTGACCTATGCAAAACACCGAGGCATGGGAAAGCAGGCATGAAGGGAGCAGTCCAGTTGTTTCCTCCGAGACTGGCACAGGCAACTGCCTAGATTCGAAACTGGCTTACCGTGTGCGAGATGGGCACTTTGTCTTTTTTTGGTTTTATTTTGTTTCTAAGAGATTTATTCATTTATTTATTATTTTTGGCGCGCTGAATCCTCACTGCTTTGTCTTGTTGAGGCAAGCAATGTGTTCTCGTTGTGGAGCAGACTCTAGGGCACATGGGCTTTGGTAGTTGCTGTGTGTGGGCTCGGTAGCTGTCACACATGGGCTTAGTTGCTCTGCAGCACGTGGGATATTCCCAACCCAGGGACCGAACCCCTGTCCCCTGCATTGGCAGGTGGATTCCTAACCACTAGACCACCAGGGAGGCCCCAAGATGTATATTTGAGACAAGCCACTCAACTTCTGTAAACCTCTGGTTTCCCATCAGTCAAATGGGGAGAATAATAATGCCTAATGAGTAAACAGGTTTAAGGGTTAAAGGAGGTGAGAGGTAGAACTTGCTTACCAGTGCCTGGCACATAGTGAGTGCTCAATAAATAGTTATTATTCTTTTTTTCTTTATTTTTGGCCCACCATGTGACATGTGGGACCTTAGTTCTCTGACCAAGGATGGAACCCACACCCACTGCAATGGAAGTGTGGAGTCTTAACCACTGGACAGCCAAGAAAGCCCAAATGCTTATTATTTTTAATAGTAGTAATGTTATTTGACTTCCCAGCTGGCACAGTGGTAAAGAATCTGCCTGCCAATGCAAGAGGCACAAGAGATGCATATTCAATCCCTGGATAGGGAAGATCCCCTGGAGGAGGAAATGGCAACTTGCTCCAGTATTTTTGCCTGAAAAATTCCATGGACAGAGGAGCCTGGCAGGCTATGGTCCATGGGGTCGCAAAGAATCGGACATCACTGAGTGACTGAGCACACACATAATGCTATTATTGGTAACACTAGTGTTCAACATAGAGAATACTAGACCCGATATGAAACTGAGAGGCAGAAGGCATGAAAATCAAGGATCTTAGATGGTGACTTACTGAGTTTGGACTTTATCCTAGAAATGGAAGGGAGCCAGGAATGTTTGGACCAAAGGTAGACAGACATGTTCAGATTTTTGTGTTAGGTCACTCTGGCTGCAAGGAGACTGGGTAAGATCTGGGGAGAATATAACCAGAGTTGATAGTGTGTGATGGAGCACATACAAGTTTCTGGCTTGGCCAACTGGGATGGGGGAACATGGAATGAAGATCACATTTTCTGAGAGATGGTGAGCTTTAGAGCTGGAGGTGCCTGTGGAACACCCTGGAGACTTCTCGGAGGTATTTGGAAAAAGAGTTCTGGCTCCCAAGTGCAGATTTTGGGAATTAGTTCCCATCAGGCATATCTGAAGCTGGTAAGGAAACCCAGGGGTGACTGAGGTGAGTTATGAAAAAGGCCAGGGATAGAACACAGGGATCATCTGTATTTATGAGACAGGTGAAAGAAGAATGTGGGAAGGAACTGTGGAGAGGGAAAGGCTACAGAGAAAAGAGGGAAACCAGGAGAGAGACATGTTGGGGAAGCCAACGAGGAGGTCCTTCTGGAAGCAGAGCTGTGAGGAGAGTGAAAGTCAGCACAGTCAAGTGAGACGATGCCTGAAGGGACCACCGGGAAATCCAGAGGCTGGAGCCCTCGGACAAGGGAACTGGTGTCTGTGACGCGGGATGCAGAAGCCAGACTGGGAGGGGGACAGGGGAAGGGGCAAAGCACCTGAGATGGTTGAATGGCATCACCGACTCAATGGACGTGAGTATGAGTCAACTCCGGGAGATGGTGAAGGCCAGGGAGGCCTGGTGGCTGCAGTCGAAAGGGTTGCAAAGAGTTGGACACGACTTAGCAACTAGACTGAAGCTGAGCGGGTCCTTCCTGGAGCCTGACTGACATGGGAGGGGGCATCCAGGAGTCCACAGCTGGACAGGGAGGCCGGGATGAGCTGGAAGCTCTACTTTAAGGAAGGAGGAGACCCAAGTCTGTGGGAGCCAGTCAAGGGGAGAGTAGAAGATACAGGCAAGAGGGAGGAAGGCTTCTGCAGAAGAAGACAGAGGAGGGCACAGGAGCCAGAGCTGGAGGGGAAGGCAGTACAGACGCAGTGGGAGGAGGTGTTAGTGGCTAGGGGGAGGTTGAGTAAGGGCCTTCTTTTAGGTCTCTAACCTCCCTGAGAAGGGGCTCAGTGGGGAGACTCATCTGATGAGATCTGGTGGTTGGGGATGGGTGAGAAGTTCAGAGGTGATGCCTGAGGGCGGGGTTCCAGGGCTGATGCGTGTGGAGGTGGTGAGGGTTGGGGGTGGGTCCCGATAGAGCCCAGAAGGAAGTCTGCGGAGTCCCTGAAGAAATTTCCTTTGGACTACGCTGATGAGCGAGAAGCTCTGAGGGGTCCAATCCACACCAGCCCTGTCCTCCTGGAAGCCCTTCAGGTGGACTTGGAGTCTAGGCACTGGGCAAGGTCCGTGGGAGCCTGACTCTCCCTCCTCACCCGACTCCTTCTCTACCACGCGTCCAGCTCCCACTGGTCAGTTGTGACAGGCCTTGGCGGGGGCAACGGGACGAGGTCACGAGGAGGCATGTCTCTGGAGGAGGAGGGCACGGCAGAAGGGGGTACCCAAGGGCAATGCCAGGGAGACCTAGTGCGTGGAGGTGTGGAGCCCCAGCTGAGGCTGGGCTGCCTGGGTGGGCAGACCCTCAGAGGCCCTCTCCCACAGGTGTTTGGCCTCGGCTCCGTGGCCCACATGGTGCTAGGAGGTAAAATGGGGAGCTACCTCGGTGTCAATTTGGGCTTTGGCTTCGGAGTCACCATGGGAGTGTACATGGCGGGGAACATCTCTGGTGAGTAGACCGGGCCCCAACCGACAAGCCCGGCCAGGTGTCCCCCGTGGGCTCCTCCGGCCCCCTTCCAGCCAGCCCCTTCTCCAAGTCAGCTGGTGCCTTGCCCTCACGGGCCACCTTCCTCTGCCCAGACGCTTCACGAGCCCCCTTGACCCACCATTTTTACAAGCTGGGTTCTCTCAGGCAAGCGACTGAACTCTCCACCCATTGCTTTGCTTCATGGGGAGATGGAGACAGTGGTTTCTGCCTCGCAGGGTCCCTGTGAGGACTGAGCGAGCCCCCTTCACAGACGCTCGCCACTCTCATCGCTGTTGCTGTTGCTCTCGGTGTTACTGATTGCTGTTTGTTTCTTTGCCGACACCCTGGGCCGTCCCCGCAGGGGCCCACATGAACGCGGCCTTGACCTTCACCAGCTGTGCGCTAGGCCGCATGTCCTGGAGGAGGTTTCCCGTGTACGTTCTGGGTCAGTTCCTCGGCTCCTTCATGGCGGCGGCCACCATCTACGGCCTCTTCTACAGTGAGTGTCTTGCCCCGGGCGGCCCACCTCTGGCCTCGGCCTCCTCCCCTGAAATGTGGGCAGCTCCGAGCGCGTCCTCGCCTGTGAAAACGCTGGGATAGAAGAGTCTCGGAGGCGCTCCCTGCACTCCATGCTACCGCCTCTTTTCTGGGACAGCGGCGGGGTTCGGTCGGGGGCGGGGGGTGGCAGGTTCACGCTCAGTCTGTATTCCCACAGCCGCTATTATCGACTTCTCGGGGGGAAAGCTGACGGTGACTGGCCCCACAGCCACTGCTAACATTTTTGCCACCTACCTTCCTGACCACATGACATTGTGGAGGGGCTTCCTGGATGAGGTCAGTGGTCCAGGCGCGGGTGGCCCTCCTCGGGCCCTCCTCCACTCAAGAAGGGGCCAGCAGGCAGCCCCCTGTGGTGGAGCGGGCAAAAACCCTGGATGGGACAATACAGAGTCACGGCTCTGCCAGGGGTGGGGGCTGGGGGCGCTGCTGAGGCCCTTGGGCTTGGCCGGGGGCCCCAGGTGCTGCCACGGTGCCTCTCCCCAGGTGGTGGTGACTGGGATGCTTCAGCTGTGTCTCTTAGCCATCACAGAGAAGGGGAACAACCCAGCGCTAGCGGGGACGGAGGCCATTGTGATCGGCATCCTCGTTGTCATCATCGGAGTATCCCTGGGCATGAACTCGGGATATGCCATCAACCCATCCCGGGACCTGCCTCCCCGCTTCTTCACCTTCCTCGCTGGCTGGGGCTCACAGGTCTTCAGGTACTGCGTGGTCCAGCCCACTCCTGGGAGTTTCCTGTGGGTTCCCTGCATGCAGAGGGTGGAACAGCCCAGGAGCGTCCTGCAGATCCACCCCCTCCAGGCAGCGGCCGGGGAGGCAGGAATGGGTCCTGACCTTCCTTCAGACCCTGCTCCTGGACTGAACGTCAGCCCTGCCCCAGACCCGCTGCTGTCCCTGAATGGGGCTGAAGCTGATCAGTGCCCCAGGCTCAGGGCCGACTCCTGGGCTAGGATGGGGCTTCCTCCTCTACTCTCCAGCCCCCGCCACCCGTCCCCGCGTCGTGGCCTGAGGTAGACGCAGGTGCCATGCTGGGTGCTGGGCCCCTAAGCAGGCCTCTGCCTTCTGCCTGCAGCGCCAGGGACTGGTGGTGGGTGCCGGTGGTGGCACCGCCCCTGGGTGCCTACTGCGCGGCCATGATGTACGCGATCTTCATCGGTTTCAACAAACAACAGGAGCCCCAGGTCCTGGAGAATCCCAAGATGTCTGAAGACCGCAGAATATCTGTGTTGCCCAAGACTGTGTCTCACCAGTACGGAGTCTCTTCCCTCACGCCTGTCTCTGTGTACCCCGAAGACAGACCCTCAGTCTTGCACCACCCTTAAGTGACTCCATCTGCCTAGAGCCCCTCTAAGACTATTTGTGAGCCTACATCCACCCCAATAAAGAAAGCCTTGTCCCACAGTGGCAACCCCACTTCTTGGGGGCCTCCTGTGGTGGGGCTTACCTCCTGGATTCTCCCAGGAGCTCCCGGATTATGCTGTAGCCCAAGGCTGAGCACAGAGCTGAGTGGCCTCTGACTCCTGCCGGCCCTGGGAGCTGAGTGGCCCCCAGGGGAGCAAGTGGAAGGGCCGATCAGTGGCCTCAGTAAAGACAGGACCAAATTAGACGACCCTGGACACAGAAGGGTGGGCTGCCAGGCACAGGGCAGGGAGGGGATGGCATGGGGGAGGGATTCCACCTGGCAGGTGGGGGTCAGCCCTGGATGAACCGTGAGCTGCCCTGGGAGAAGACTCTGGACTCTCCTTCAGTCCTGGCCAGTCCTTGGACCAGGCAGGCCAAAGTCCCAGTGTGTGGATCAGAGTTTCTCAACATTTTCTCCCCTTATTCTCCCCTCCTTAGGAGCCTTCTAGGATTTTTTTCCCCTTAATCACATGATATTTTAATACCACAGATATACTGCATATCTGTTTGTGTACTGTACATATATCTTTGCTTTATACAAAAAAAGTAAGGTTTTTAAAAATCTCTCCCTTTCAAGGATCCAATTTTTTCACCCATGGGAGCATAATCACCCCACCCTTGAAAATGCCTGAAGCAGACAGAGAGGAGGTAAGAGACAGGCTCTGCCTTCTTCGTGGGGGCAGAGCTCTCCCACCGTGGAGAATCCCAGAGCTGGAAAGGAAGAAGCAGAGAGGAAAATCCTGTCAAAAGGCAGGGGACAGGAAATGGTCTCATGAGGTTCCGGGGAACAGGTCCACCGATCCCAGGCCAGGAGGATCATCCTGCTTCTGGGACTCAGAAGGCAGCATCACCCATGGCTTCTGTCCCTGCTTCTGCTTTTAGCTTTTCAGCAGCCACTGGGCACCTCCTGGGTACAGGCTCTGCAGGTGAGGTTGGGTCTCTGTCTTCAAGGAGCACAGCCCCTACTAGGGACAGGTGATCATAAGAAAAGAGCGGAGGGGTGAAGAAGGGGCTGCGTGCAGGGCTCAGAGGGGGCTCACAGCTCAGTCCTGAGCTGAGGCCACAGATGGCTTCCTAGAGGATGAGACAGAGCAAAGGTGGGGGGTGGTCCTTTCTGGGGCTGGATGCCCAATTTCAGGGTTTGAGGAGAGAGGGCGAGGGAGGTGGGTAGAGGACGCTGGTTTTCCTTCTGGAGCTGGGGACTTGGTGAGATGAGGTTTAGAAAGCCCACCTGAGTTGCAGTTTGCAGGATGCTGGAAAAGGGGGAGACTGGGGCCTGTAAGGAAGTGTGGGGCTGCTCCAGGAGGGGCGGCGGGGCAGCTCCCAGGTCAGCACTGAAGGGTGGAGAGAAGAGAAAGGATTCTCCTGTCACCAAGGAGGTAAAAACCTCAGGCTAGACTCAGACTGGAGGGAGGAGTGGGTGAGGACGGGCCAGGGGCCAGGGCTGTGCCTTCCAGTTTCTGGCTTGGGCCCGGGGTGTTGGAGGTGTCCCCACTGAACATGGAGAATGGGAAAGGCATTTGTTTGAGGAGGAAGATGATAATTTGTACTGGAGACACATCGACTTTGAGTTGCCCATGGGACTTGGGCAATAGGTGTGTAGTCCTGGGCAAGTTATTCTGCCGTGCTGGGCCTTGGTTTTCTCATTTGTAAAGTTGGTCTAATGCTATCAAAATACCTACCATTTGTGTTGATGTGAATAATAGATGAAACAAAACATGTACAGTGCTGAGGATGGTGCCTGGCATAGAGTCAGTGCTCAATAAATGATTATGCATTTCGTGTGGTCTAGAGCTCAGAAGAGTTGAAGTAGAGACTGGGGAAACGGGCTGTGTGGACAGAGCTGGGGCAGAAGAAGGGGGAAGGAAGGGCCAGCAGGCAGGGTCCTGGGGAGGCGGAATGGGCCTCTCAAGAGGTTTGGCTGACGAGGGGCACAAGGTCAGGGGACACTGGAAACACCCCAGATGTCCATCAACAGGGGACATACTTACATTGCAGTCCAGTCACATAGGGCAGAATAGAATATATCAGTGAAAAGTGAGGTACAAGAGCTACCTGTCATGACATGGAGAAAGTGTGCAGGCATAAACAGTGATGTCGTACATCATACCATTATAAACAAGCAAACAGCGATATATTCTTCGGGTGCACATATGCGATAAAACTCCCAGGTTCGATCCCTGGGTTGGGAAGATCCACCAGAGAAGGGAATGGCAATCCACTCCAGTGTTCTTGCCTGGAGATTCCCATGAACAGAAAACCCGGGTGGGCTACAGTCCACGGGATCTCAAAGAGTCAGACACAACTGAGTGAGTGAGCATGCACGCGTGTGATGAAACTACTTTTGAAAAAAGAAGAAAGGGACTTTCCTGGTGGGCCAACGGTTGAGAATCCACCTGCCAATGCAGAGAACATCGGTTCAGTCCCCGGTTCAAGAAGATTCCAGACAGATGCTGCGGGGCAACTAATCCCGTAGGCAGGCGCAGCTACTGAAGCCCGAGCGTCCTAGGGCCCAAGCTCCGCAACAAGAGAAGCCATCGCAAAGAGAAGCTCTAACACTGCAACTAGAGAGTAGTCCTGCTCGCCGCAACTATAGAAAACCTTCATGCAGCCACGAAGACCCAGCACAGCCAAAAATTTAAAAAAAAGATAGTAAACTCCATGAGAGAAGGGACCAACTTTTCACTAAAAAAAAAAGGCATACTTCCTTCATGGAGACAGAGACAGTGCTAAGATGGGGAGGAGCATGGGAGTAGGGTAAGCTAGTAGTGATTTTCCAGTTCTGGGGTCAGGGTAAATTTGGGGGTTCATTATGTGATTGTGCTTATACAACTGTGATACATATTCATTCAAAAGTACCATTTATTTTAAAAGATGAAAAAGAAATGGGAATAGCATGAGAACAGGTGATGGGAAGAGTGCCAGGTATGGCGCTCAGTGAGATTAGCGGGCTGGGGGCGCAGGGTGGAGGAGAGACGTGAGTGAGTCTGACATCCCACGTGGGGGGAACCGAGCCAGGGACTGGGCCTGGGAGCGTCTAGGGAGGGGCCCACAGCCGGAAGTGCCAGTCAGCTCCTCCCTCTGTGACCCTGTACCCGTCTGTTCCCCTCTCAGCCTCGGCGACCCCGTGAACACAAGGAGGGTGGCCACTTTCTTCCCTGGTGCTCCTTCCAGAGCAGCGTGACCTTAAGGCCTCAGTCACAGATGAGAGGGGCATATACAGGCCCTCCTCTGCCCCACTGACCACTGCAGCCTTCTGGCATCCTCATGTGCCCGGGAGGTGGCTTTGGAGGCAGGCCAGCCAGGGCGTCTACCCAGAACCCCTCCAGCTGTCTGGAGCTATGCCTCAGACCTATAGTCGGCCCACTGCCTGGAACCTCCCGCTGAAGCTGAGCCCAGTGTCAGGCTCAGGTGACCTGGTCTCAGAGCACTTCTGGGCACACAGCACAGACCCCTTCGTTCTCTTGGCAGAGAACCAGACGCCATCCTAGAGCTAAGGATACAGGCATTTAAAAAGTCTTTGTTCTCCTGGAGCCGATATTCTGTGCAAAACATGTTTGTGATATATGCTAAGCAGGAAAAGCGGAAAAGGAGGCTAGGAAGTGTGTGTGGGTGTGAAGACGGGAGGTAAATGAGTAAAGACTTGAAGATGGTGAAGGAGTGAGCCATGTGGACATGTTGGGGAAGAGCATGCCAGGCTGAGGGAATGGCCAGTGCAGAGGTCTAAAGGTTCGAGCATGGAAGGACCTTTGCTGGAATGGCAAGAGTCGGGGAGCAGCGGAAGACAAGAGAAGTGAGTGGGGAGGGTGAATTGAGCCCATGCCTGGAGAGAGGTGAGGCCAAGGCTTGGGCCAGAGGAGAGGGAGGTCTCTGGAGGAGAGAGGCAGGTGACATGGCAGGAGGGAAAGAAGGGAGGGAGGGAGGGAGGGAAGCAGGAAGAAGAGGTGGGGCAGGGGTCATGGTGCTTATCCCTGCTCTGGGCTTTGCTCACACACACAGCCCCTCCTGCAAGCATCCACTGGCTGGACTCCAGAGGGACATCTGTTCAGCTCTGGGAGCCAGGCTGGGATGTGAGCTATAGGAGCCCTAGCTCCTGTCCCATTCTTCTAGTCCCAGGCCGGCATGGACTGACTGCGTGACCCACACAGGACCCTCCCCTGCTCTGGGCCTCAGTTTCCCTATCTGTATAGTGAGGCTGGGACCTGTTGGCATCTGGGGAGCCTACCTGCTCTGACTTCTTGCAGCACTTCAAAGCTTCATATCACGACCCCATTACTGCCCCCTGCCTCAGGCTGGCTGAGATGGGGACAGGGATGGGACAAGAAGGACTCCCCCCCACCCCCCCAACACCATCAGCTCCAGGCCAAGCTTCTCCACGGCTTTGCCAAAGGAGGTCTGGCCCTCAGCTTGCTGGTCCTGGCTTTGGGAAGAGGCTCTTCTTACTCCTTGCCCGGCCAGCCGCTCTCCCACTCACGCCCCGGTGGCCCCTAGATCTGCCTGGTCTCACTGTCTCCTCCTCAGAAGAGGTTCCGCAGACCGGGGGGAGGTGGGGGGAGCCATGGGGCTGGACCTTGGTGCCGGCAACTGCAGAGAGAGAAGGCTGTGGCCACAAGGCCTGCCCTGGCTCTGAACCCACCCTTGGGCTGAACCCAGAGCGGGTCTAGAGCTCTGTCCCAGCCTCCCGTGTGCAGGACTCATAACTATGGCATCTAAGAACACAGACAATGAGGCCAGCCCTCCCGGTCCAAACAGCCGCTCTGCCGCTCACTGGCTGTATGAGCTTAGGAAGGACAGGACGTAACAGCACTCGCCTCCCAGGCTGCCGGGACGATGGAATGAGCTCAGCCTGGCACGCGGGGAGGGAGCATCCTGTTGCCACTCCACACGGTCTCACGGTCCTCAGGTCATCACACCCATCTGACACCAAGGAATCTGGGGCCTGGGGAGGCTGGCTCAGCAAGGGGTACAGAGTAGGGATTCCAGTCCTTTGTTGATATGCTCTCCACTGGGTTTTGTTTGGTCTTTAAACTGTGAAATATATTCTGTAGACGTGTGAATAGAACATACAGTTAAGGGCTTCCCCGGTGGCTCCGCGGTAAAGAATCTGCCTGCCAACGCAAGAAACATGGGTTAGATGCCTGATCTGGGAAGATCCCACATGCTGCAGAGGAGCTAAGCCTGTGAGCCCCAACTATCGAGTTCCCATGCTCTAGAGCCCGGGGCCACGAGAGAAGCCATCACAGTGAGCACACCACCACAACCAGAGAGTGGTCCCCACTCACCGCAACTAGAGAAAAGCCAGAGCAGCAGTAAAGACCCAGAACAGCCAAACATAAAATTATTTTTTAAACAGTTAAAATAACAGTGAAACATTGAAAAACAAACTCACTCTATATAAGCAAAAAGCCCAAACATCCAAGTGCCCTTAGCAAGCTCGGGCAGGTTATTGAAACTCTCTGGGTCTCAGTTTCCTTATCTGCAAAATGGGGGTCATGTGGCCCAGAGGAGTGAGGTGCTTTAGGTTTCAGGTTGGCCATCAGCGTTGATGGAGCAAGGCTGGGCAGAGTTTACCAGAGTTCATGGTCTCCCCTTGTGTCTGTGTTCAAAAGCCAAGGTGGCAGCGGGCAGGTACCATAGGGAGTGTGAGGGGATGCTCTGGCCCGGGGGGTGGGGGGCGCCAGAGTGAGTGATGGAGGCTTGGAGGCTGAGACATACAGTTCAGAGGCAGGTACACCCAGGGACACAGCTAAGGTCATATGTCCAAGGCTGAGCCTTTGAGTCCTCCAGGGACCCGACAAACCCCTTGCTGGCTGATAAAGAGGATTCTTTAGACATGGGTTCCTGCCGGAAGGATGTGTTCTTGCCCTTGCTGCCCCCCCACATTCCTCCACGTATGCCCTGGTTCCTCTGGTCCCAGGTCAGGGGACATTAACGAGAAGATGAACTCCTAATGGAGGCCCAGCGCCAGGGCAGGGGAGATTGGCTAGGGGAGACACCAGGGGGCAGTCTGGAGGTTGGGTGTGCTGAATGAGAGGTACTTGTGGGATATCTAGGGAAAGGCCCGGTCCTGGGCTAGAGAAGGAGCTTTTAAGCCTAGGGAGGCAGTTAAGAGCTTGCAGGTGGATGAGGTGGCCCAGGGAGAGAGGGTGGAGGCCCTCTGAAAACGGTATTTCAGAGATGGCTGAAGGGGAGGCGGCGACCGAGGTCTGTGATCTCCCCTGACGCCAGGAACCTGAACTCTATGGGGCGTTACCTGACTTGTGCTTTGGGGCCAGTCCCTTCCCTCAGGCGGTTCAAACAAGTGAGGGCAAATGAGGGAAGCCCATAGCCTCCTGGGCAATGTGGAAAAATGCCCCAGAGACCCTCGCCTTGCGGGACTGCCCTACCGCCCTGAGTCACACAGCTCGGGCCCAGCTCGGGCTCTGGCAGTCTCTGCTTCTCGCCTTGTCCTCAGCTCCCTGCCCTCCAGATGACAGAGTGCCCAGGGCAAAATCCTTGGACTCTTCTCTTTCACCTGCCCTCCCAAAATGACTTCACCGGCTTTTAAATACCACTGGATGCCAACAGCTCCCCAAATTAGATCTCCAGCTCAGTCCTGTCTCCAGACTTCAGAGTCTCATGGACAACCGCCTCCCGGTCAGATTTTCCTCTCCCAAGCCTGCTCCTCCCAGACTTTCCTATCCCAGTAAAAGGCACATTCAATCTTCCCATTTCTCAGGCCCCAAACTTTGAGGTCATCTCGGCTCCTCCTCTCACACCCCACATCCCATCTGTCCACAGATCCTTTAGGTGTGATCTCCAAATTGTGTCTAGAATCCAACCTCTCAGAGTCCTCGGTTTGAGCCACTGCCCCCTAGCTCTTGGACTACAGCAGTGGCCTTCTGACTGTCCCCAGCCTCTTCTCTGGTTGACTCAGTCCTACAGTCTAGTCCCAGGTGCTGCTGCTGTCACTTCAGTTGTGTCCGACTCTGTGCGACCCCATAGACGGCAGCCCACCAGGCTCCCCCATCCCTGGGATTCCCCAGGCAAGAACACTGGAGTGGGTTTGCCATTTCCTTCTCCAATGCAGGAAAGTGAAAAGTGAGAGTGAAGTCGCTCAGTCGTGTCCGACTCTTCGCCACCCCATGGACGGCAGCCTACCAGGCTCCTCCGTCCATGGGATTCTCCAGGCAAGAGTACTGGAGTGGGCTGCCATTGCTTTCTCCAAGTCCCAGGTGGCGCAGTGGTAAAGAATCCAAATGCCAATGCAGGAGATGCAAGAGACATGGGTTCAGTCTCTGGGTCAGGAAGATTCTCCTGGAGTAGGAAATGGCAACCCACTCCAGTACTCTTGCCTGGAAAATTCTAAGGACTGAGGAGCCTGGCGGGCTATAGTCCATGGGGGTCACAAAGAGTCGGACACGACTGAGTGACTATGAACATCCATACAGTCTAGTCTCAATACAGCAGCGGGGATGACATTTTCCAGAAATGAACCAGATCTTATCATTCACTCCTCGGCCCTGTTTCCAGTAACTTAAAGGCCCCTGCTACTGTCCCCCTTACTCATCCCGCTACTGCCTGGTGGCTTTGCTGTTCCCTTCAAAGTACAGGCATATTTCTACCACTGAGCACCGGCCTTGGCTGTTTCTCTGTGTGGGATGGTCTCCCTTCAGGTGTTTGAAACATTAGATATGTTTTTCCTCCTGTGCTTACACTATGTATACCAATAAGCAGAGAGAAACAGTATTAAAAAAAAAAAAAACGAAAAGGTGGTTAACTTAAAAGATACCGGTTATAAACTCATCTAAAAAGTTTTAGTGTTTTCCTAAGGTAAAGTATAAGCAATCCCCTGGCCCCGGGTTGGGGATACACACTGCCCCCTCATGGCCACCGCACGGAACGGCCTCATCCCAGGGTAGTCTCTACACTGGGACGTGGGATGCGGTCTAAGCTTCCCTCCCACTTGTCCTGACCTGCTGGGCTGTGCAGTCTCAGGGACTTCAGAATGAGCTGCGTGAACAGCCGCTGCTCTGTCCGTGGAGCTGGGAAACACGGGTTTTGGAGTCAGAGCTAGTAGGAAATTCAGATCTCCAATTCACTGAGTGATCTTGGGCAAGCGACCTAACTTCTCCAACTTTCAGTTTCCTCATAGGTAAAACTGAGAAAATAACGATACACACTTTATGGGGCTTTGAGGAGTAAAAGATACGAGCACAGTGCCTGGTCTATCAAAAGTGCTTGAGAGCTATTAGAAGTGCTCAGTAGCTATTAGCAGCTTCCACTTAGAAGCTAACAGTTCTTCACTATTAGAAGAGACTCTTGGCGAAGTGTGGGTAGGTGAAGACTCCTGATTCCCTCACGCACGTGGCAGGCCGTGGTGCTGGTGTAAGGGGGCAGGTGACTGAAGACCCCAGGCCGTGCCAGAGCAGCCTCACGCTGTCTGTCGCTTCCCTCCCTATGCCCGAGACACAGTCCCGGGACAGGCTCCAGAGGCTTGAGCGTGTCGAGCTGCCACACGACACTGGAAGACCCTCCCGACCCCTCAGACCCTGCCAGCCCACTCCCCTCCCAAAGGCCCAGGGCAGAACATAGGCGGGAACTACTCCTCCTCGGCTGACGGTGGGAAAGTCAGTGCCTGGACACTGGAAGCAAACTGCCCAGGAACAGAGCGAGCGGAGGGAGACGGTCGGGCCCGGAGGGCCAGCCGAGTTCTCTGCAGTGGGTGTCCCGGGAGGCGGGAGGCGGTGTGCGTGAAGCTGGGGCTGAGGGCAGGACTCCAGGGGAGCTCTGTTCCGGGAAGACAGCTCCTCTTTTTCTGAGGACTTGCCCCCCTCTGCTGGCCTAGCTTGGGGAACCCCAGGCCTGGATTCCTGACTTGGCTTGGCACACAGCCCTTGGAGCCCTGTCCCTTCTGGCTGGGTCTTTTCAGACTGGGGTGGGTCTGGCTTGGAGAACACCCTGGGATATGTGAGCGCTAAAAGGCCACGGGAGACACTATGGGACATCTGTGGAACTGTCCCAATGGGTGTGGCAGGGCATGTGAGGGGACTGAAGAAGGCAGGCAGGTCTGTGACAGTGAAGCAGCTCTGGCCTGTCCCTCCCTCCTCCACCAGTTTTGGAAGAGGGGGCAAACTGACAGGTTTTCCTCAGAGAACAAGGTCTCCAGGCTTCAGGCATGAAGCAACGCGGGCACCACTTGGGAAGGACCCCCCAAACCCAAACCTCAGGGCCACTGTTTGAGCCTCCCCGCCCCTAGGACTGACATTCCTTCTTCCCCTGGCCTGTCCCCCACTGGCCCGGGCAGGAGCAATCCCAGACCCCACAATCAGGAGGACTGCTTTCACCTCCATTCTGCACACAGCCTCTCACAGCACACCAGACTGGTACCACTGCTGAGTGGAACCAGCCCTGCCAGACAAGCCAGAGGGAATTCCAGAGTTAAGAACTTGGCCTCTGGAAAGCTCTGGTCCCAACGGTAAACTCCCATTGGAGACTGGAGCTGGAGGGGCAGGAAGATACCAATGGATTCTCAGGGAGCAAAAGTGGGGTCCTGATGCCCAGAGGGCCCCCCTCCATGGTAGGGATAGAGGTGTTTTTTCTTTTAGCCCGCACACAGCGTAATTTACTTAGATTTGCAAGATTTGGTCTAAGGTCACTGCTTAGTGGAGAATCCACCAAACCCATGAGAACCAGCCCCTTTGCTGAGGGGGCCTGGTCTCCTGCTGAACACCAGCAGCCTATCATCCCTCCTAGATCTCCTGACCTCTCTCCTCCGCAGCACCAGCTCCCACCACCTCCTCCTCACCTGCATCATTCTGGCAGCTTTCGGCTGCTTTCTTGCCTCAGTCAGCGCTCTAAACCCTTTGACACCCTCTGAGTGACTGCTCCAGAACAGGGTGGGCAAACTAACTTCCTGACCAAAGCCAGCCTGCTGCCTACTTCTATACTGAATACAACCCATGAGTTATAGTTCTTTCATTTCTAAATGGTTGGAAAAATATAAAAATATTTTCTGACATTAGAATTCTATGAAGTTCTCATTTAGTGTCTAAGAAGTGTCAAGACCAGAGCCACACTCATGCCCATATTTACTGTCTGGAGCTAGTCCACACTACGGGGGCAGACTTGGGTAGCCACACCAGAAACTCACAATACCTACAGCGTCCGGGCATCCACAAAAGACCTCTGCTGCCTCCTGCCCTCAGCTTTAAGCCCAGCTGTGATGCTCTGCTGAGAATCCCTCAGTGGCTCCCCACAAACTGACTCCTGTCTACCTCTCCAGCTTCATCACCTGTCCCCTCAGTTGTCTGCCCACTCTGGACAACCAATCCTCCCTCAAAACTCCCACAAACCACAGCCCTGGGCTTGTCTTTACCTTCACCTTCACTCGGAACACCTCTCTCCTCCAAATGGCAGTCTGCCATCTTAAGACTCAGCTCAAACGCTTTCTTCTGTCTTCCTTCCCCATCCAGGGGTCGCTCCCCCAGGCAGGAGGGCTGACTCCCTCCTAGCACGCCACAGAAAACTCCTTGTACGGCTCCTCAGCTTTTAATAAACAGACTGAAGACCTGTCTGTGCCAGACCAAACACTCTCACTCTATTTGTTCTGGTATGTGCCCCGCTCTGGATTGCTAACTGCAAAAGAGCAGGCCATGTCTGTTCCCCACAACCAACCACAGCCCAGCGTGGGCAGGACACACGTGTTCACCATAAGTGGCTGGTTAGCATTCTAATCCTTTACTTGGCTAGAATGATGGGGGAGAGAGGGGCCTACATATTTTCCGAATACTGTAAAGTTTCAGCACGTGTAACAGCTCAGGCACCTCCATGTACATTATCGCATTTAATCCTCAGGACTCTGGTGAGGAAGGCGGTAGCTCCACTCCATCAGGCAGCAGCAGGGCGTCCCATGGCAGAGCCGGAAGCTGAGATCAGGTCTCCGCCTCCTGCTGGTGTGGAGATGCTCTTGCAGTACAGCTCACCCACTCAACCCACTGCTCGAAAGATGAAACAGATGCTTATGAGGCCCCTATTGGGTGTGGGGCCACTGACCCTCTGCTAAACAGGCTCAGGGCAAGGTGTGGCTCTGTCTCCTCCCTCCAGCCACCTGTCCCCACCCTTCCAACCCTCCTGCTGGACCTGATGTCTTTCAAGGCAGAGTGCCTGGGTCAGGACCAAAGGGCAGCCCTGCTTGTCCTGGTAAAACTAAGTGCCAGTTTTGTGACATCACTTCTCCTTTCTCCTTCTGTTGCTCTGGGGTTTGTGGCTTTTTCTGGAGCAGAAGGAAGTTGTTGGGAAGTCTGGCCTCTCCGTTGAAGAGGTACCAACACAAAGAGGGCTGAACTAATGTGACTGTCGCTGCACCTGCCTTATAGGCGCCTGAAGAATGCCTCTGGGGGCCTGCTGGAGTAAGCCCTGGACCGCTCACATAGTTTTTTGAATATGCAAACAGAAGCCCAGAGCTCAGAGATAGGGAAAGCCAATATGGCTGCTGCAGGCCTGGGAGAAAGTGACATGGGAAAGGCAGGCGCCCAGGAGACTCCTTCTCAACCAGAGAGGAGGGGTCATGCCCGCACAGGTCAGCGCAGAGGCCACGGTGTGAATCAGTGGGAGGAGGAGCTCGTGCCATGTCCTCCACCCTCACGGGGGAGAGGGAACCTGTCACCGCACAGGCTCGATGCTCAGGGGCCCTCTGCAGATTCTGGAAGACAGGTCCCCCGAGCCCTCTCTCAGGTCTGAACTGATGCTACTGAAGACCACTCAGATAAGTTTAGCTAGGTAGACCAGGGAGAGCATTTGGCAAAAGACTCAGACAGCTGGGTTTAACCGCACACCTGACTTAGATGTGGTGTACCAAGCTGTTGTTTAGGATTCTGGACTGAGAAGTTAGCCTTTATCTTTCCGAAGATAGTGATCACTTTGGATTAAGAATGCAAGGCATTGTCAGGAGGAGGATGGGTAACTGGATGGACATCTGAGACCATGACTAAGTGACATTTTCAGGCTAAAATTCCGGTTTGACTAAAATCAAGTCCGATGTTCCCCCAACCCTCAGGGCAATCATGGTGATGGTGTGAGGAGCCTGTGCAAATTCAGCTGAATCACTAGTGACCGTCCAGTCAGAGATCTGGCAATAGTGAGACAAAGTGAGACACTTTACAAACAGCAAAGCGGACAAGGGGATTTCTGACACAATCGTGGTTTGCATGTATCAAGGTCAAGACAGTAGGTGAGCTGTGACTCCACCAAGCAGTCGGGAACAAGCATGATTTATCTGCGGGGGAAAAAATCTCCATCACACCCAATCTTTTTTTTTTTCCTAAGTGTGTCATGATCTCCTCAGTCCTGGACATCAAAGTAGTCAATTACTGGCTCCTTCGCTATCTTCTGTAAATTGCTGTTCCCAGGATTCCTGAAAAGCAAACACAGAATGAGCAACCTTTTCTTGCTTGGGGGAAACCGATTCAGGCCAGTTTTAGAAAGTGAAGGGTCTGCTTCTTTACCATGTCTGAGACTCTGCTAAGACAGCACAGTCCACATGAGCAAGTAACTGTTGGAATTTGGTAAAGGGCACACAGGAGTTTATATTAATATATCAACACTATTCTTTCTATTCTAAAATTTTTCCATAATAAAGTCTTTTCCCAGGGAAAGAGTGGGGCTGGTCCTGAGAGCTACTTGGCCCCAGGACCCCTGGCTGACGCTGTGCCCAGTGGGCCATACTGAGCTGTCCCGTCCAGCTCCAAGGGAGCCACGACGGCTAGGACCCTCCTGGTGACCTTGTACACGTCCCTACCCGCCCTCCCAGAGGTGCAGGAGGCTCTGGCGTGCTTCTGTGTGGAAGGCTAGGGCGGGAAGAGAGACCCCACTGGGTTCCCAACAGCTTCCAGCTAGGTGGCCTAGTCCCACGTAGGGCAGCTGGTCCCCTCCTGGGAAGGGAAGGCAGGATGACGACCCCTCCCCGCTCCTGGCT
Source organism: Cervus canadensis (assembly GCF_019320065.1). Lineage (NCBI taxonomy): Eukaryota > Metazoa > Chordata > Mammalia > Artiodactyla > Cervidae > Cervus > Cervus canadensis. The sequence continues at coordinate 8,743,901 of NC_057415.1, read as the reverse complement.
GAGAAAACACCTGCCAGACCTGCTGCTTGCTCATGCAGTTTTCTTTTCTCTTTAATCACGAGCATCCGGGAAAATGATTCAAACCATACGTAAGCAGAGCAAAACACGAAAGCTTCCCCCTTCACTGCCAACACCCCCCTAGAATCCCACTTCTATCTCCAGAATAACTGCTGTGAGTGTGTGATGTTCCCACATCACCTGGTGTGGCAGACTGAATCCATTTCCCAGCATCACCATCTAGACCATGGAAATTATGGCTAGTGCCTTTGCTCCCTGGAGGGCAAGTGGGCATTACAAATAGCAAACGTGGGACCCCTCTGGCATGAACAAACGTGTCCGGCATCCCAGTCAAACATCGTATGTCTGAATGCAACGCCCCAAGGCCAGGCCCAAGGAGGCGCCAACGTCTAATGCAGCTCAGGGCAGTTCACTCCTCGCTGGCGTCTCTGGACAGACAGGGCCCTCTGGGAAGCAGCTAAAGAATCCTTACTTGTCTGTCTGTCTGTGATGAGCGATCGGTGGTGGAGGCCGTGACTGATTCTCCTTTTCGAGTACACCTGTCAGTGTGGTAGGAGGACAAATGGACTTCCCTCTGTGAAAAGTCAGAACACAAAGTATTGAAAAGCGAGGACTGTTTGTGGAGACAGGCAGACAGCTGGATATCCAGTCTGTGACTCTTAACATGATGCAGGACACTCTCGATATGACCTGTCACCTTTGACTAATCCTCATCCCTTTCATCTATCTCTGCTGGGCCCACTGCCTGCTTCCTCTCATCTCACTTGAGTCTTCTTTGTTGGGAGGTTCTTCCAACTTCCCCAGATTCGGACAGTGATCCTAGGTCCTGCAGTCCCCTCCTTGCCCACACTCCTGCCTTAGTCTCCTCTAATGGTAAACACTCTTCACAGAGGATGCCCTGAGTCCCAGGCCAGCACTCTTTCTGTTTCCATGATGCCAGGAAGACACAAGGGAACGAGGGATGGATCTGATGTGAAATGTGCTGTAGGTATGTCTGCTCTGAGGTCTGAGGCATGGGCTTTACTCTCTGGTTCAGAGCCTTAGATCAGTCAGAATAGTTGGCCCAGAGGCAGACTCTTCACCTAATCTTCCAAAGAAGGAAGAAAAACAACAGCCCAAGGACAGGCCCAAGGAGGCACCAAGGACCAGTGCAGCCCTCCTGCACTAGTCACCGACCAGCCCAGGTTCTCAGGCCCAGGGCCCCCCCGAGCAGTTTCCCCTGTGATGGTGAGACCCACCCACCTGACCGCAGTGACCACCACGTTGCGCTTCGGCTCACTGTCATAGCTCACGCTCTCCAGGCCGTACACCTGGGCCAGGTCGTGGATGATCCGGCGGTGGTCTCTGTTCATGGGAGGGAAGCAGTGGCTCTTCTTACTAATTTTCCCCTGTATGGAAGGAAAGGAAGACTGACTGGTAAACATCATTTTGAAAACAGGCTATGCCTATAGAGGTCCTTCTCGCTGTCCTGGAACAGCCTGAGCCAGTAAGAGGTGACTGAGTTTGGGAGGCCCAGGGACACAGCAGTCCACTGCCTGCTGGGCAAGGTGGCGGGATTGGGGCAGGAAGGGCGCGGGATGTACTTCCTGCAATTCCTCTGTGAACCACGTGGCAGCAGCTGGCTGGGGCCAGGGGGGCAGTGGGCGAGTGAACCGAGCCTACGTGGACAGTGCAATGGTTGCTCCCACAGGGCCTCTAACTGGGGAGTGAGTGATGTCGTCAAGAAATGACTAAATAAACTGAAGCGTTACAAAACAAGAAAATCTCACTTGTACACTCCACACTAAAAATGGTGAGTTTACAGAGACAGCTAGCAGAGAACTACATCTGCTCAGGTTTCCTAATTAGGAGGGCAACAACGATTCCATTTTCTCCTTTGTGCTAGCATCCTGCTGGGGAGTGGGAACAGAAGGGAGGCAGGGCAGAGGGTGAGTAGGCAGCGGGAAGGAAACCTATTTTCATTAGATACAAAGGAGCCATCTTTCCCTCACTCACAAGCCCTCTGAATGAAGAGGGAGATGCCACAGGGCTGGCTGCTACTGACTATATGAGAGGCTTTCCTGCTTAAAGCCACCTCCTCGACATCTCCGGCTGCCTCCAGGACAGGCTTCCCTCTCCTGAAGGAACTGATACCATTACTGTTCAACTCTACTCATTCAACTTTCTATCTCTGCCCAACATATTCTTTCCTGCCTTTGGGGTAATAAGAATCATTGAGTCCAATCATACAACAGTCCTTCAGAGATCTCTGTGCATGCGTATGCAGTCATGTCTGACTCACTGTAACCCCATGGACTGTAGCCTGCCAGGCTCCTCAGTCCATAGGATTTCCCAGGCAAGAATACTGGAGCAGGCTGCTATTTCCTCCTCCAGGGGTTCTGCCCGACCCAGGGAGAACCTGCATCTCCTGCACTGGCAGGCAGGGGTTCTTTACCACTGAGCCACCAGGGAAGCTCATCAGAGATCTGAGGAGTTAGCATGTCTTCCTAAGTATCCTTATTGAATCCCCTTCATCCACAGTGTCTCCTCCCATTCTTAGGCACAAGGCTAGGATGTGTATTTACATTTAATATTATTGCAGATATCTTCCCTGAACCAGGCTAGGGCTTCCATGAATGTTATAATGGCTGGGCTTTGGAGAAAGGTAAGGATCCTCAAGGCAGCTGTGACTTTTTCCTACAACTACTTTACACTGACAGTGTTTCTGGGACTTGATTTTTTTTTTTTTTTAATCAAGTTGGCCTTAGAGACACGCAGAGTTGGATATTTTGATTTCAACCTTATTCACGGCCTCCACGAGGGCTTCCATTTCCTTCTCAATATCGCTGACAAACTTTAAGTCCTTCCTGAAATGAGAAATAGCCATAGTTAATTTCATTTGTTTCTGCTCTTTTGAGAAGCCCTTCCATCCACCCTCTGCCTATACAGTGCAGACAGTGGACAATGTGGGCAGGAAAATTGCAGAGGCCAGGCAGGAACTGTCAGATAACAGAAGGCTGAATGTGACGGAACAAAGGGAAAAAAGTAATAAGAAAACAATTATGAGAAGAGAGAAGACAGAAAGAGAAACAGCCATCAGAGGGCCAGGAGACATGAGGAAAATAAGACCGTTACCACCCAAGTGAAGACCACCCATGTGACGGAGACCTGGATGGGCAGAGGTGGAACGTGGCCAGAGACCCTTCACTGCAAGCCAGTCCAACCCTTGGAGGGCCCCACCTCCTACCACAGGGGCCACACACACACACACACACACTTCCCAAGTTCAACTCTTCAATGGGACAGTTTTGAGAAACCAAGAGAATGACTTATTAAATACCATATAATCTCTTATAATATATAAATATACAAACTGGCTCAGCCACAGAGGACTGCATATCTTAAAAGAGCAAACATCTGGTAAGCCACACTTAAGGAAGTAGGTATCGAGTCACATACCTAGCATCTTCCTTCAAACTGTCACTGAATTTTGACCCTGAAGAACGTACGTTGAAAGGATCAGAATCATCACTGATATGAAATGCCTCTGCTAACCTCCTGAAAGAGAGTGAAGTATGTAAATGAAAGGAAAGGAGGGGGAGGAAAATTATCTCATAGTAACAGAGTACCCACCAGGTTCTACGTTTTTTTATACATTAATCATCTCATTTCAGTAAACCTGATTATTCAGGAGAATAAGAACAACTTGGGACAAGATACTGAATTGTCTTCACAGAACAAAACAAGTTAAGACAGATTTAGATGGTTCTGAGCAAGCTGTAGGCTGACACTAGAGACTTAAGACTGTCTCGTGAAGAGAAGGCTGAGGGAGGGCACGCACCGGGGATGGTCAGTGGGATATTATTTCCTCTGAGGTTTCACCTGAACATCAGATGAATAATGTAGAAAGATAATACTAAAATTAACATCACTCTACAGAAAGTCTACAAAATAAAGAATTCCATTAACAACATAAGCGCTGCGTTAATTTTAATGTGCTTCCTTTTATACTTTTCTTCTGTAATTTTAAGTAGTACATGAAACTCTGAATCTTTTTTAGCATTTCTCATATTACTGTTTGATTTTCACACTCCCTGTGTTTTAACAGCTGCATAATCTTCTAATTTTATATGTCCCACAATTTATATAAGCATTCCCCATTTAGGTTCCTTTAAGAGTCCCCCAGTTTTTGAATATTATAAGTAACACAATATCTCCAAGCAAAAACCTTTTAGGATTATTTCTCTGGAAAATGTTTCCAGGTGTGGCATAACTGCATTAAATAGTATGGACCTGAGACCCAGATCATCAAGGTCTAAGGGTTCCAACAATGCTGTTTGTGCTTTGACCAGGAGTTGTATGAGTCTCGTGGCATCTCACCAACACCTGGTTATGTCCTTTTTTTAAGATAGTTAAAATTCAGTTTAGCATTTATAGTTTTCCTTTACAAGGAGACAGGGATCTCTTACAAGCTTAATGCCCATAAGAATTTTGTTTATTATTGCTAGGTTTTCTAATTTTTTACCAGCAGTTTCAGTTCAGTTCAGTTCAGTTGCTCAGTTGTGTCCAACTCTTTGTGACCCCATGAACCACAGCATGCCAGGCCTCCCTGTCTATCACCAATTCCCGGAGTCCACCCAAACCCATGTCCATCGAGTCAATGATGCCATCCAACCATCTCATCCTCTGTTATCCCCTTCTCCTCCTGCCCTCAATCTTTCCCAGCATCAGGGTCTTTTCAAATGAGTAAACTCTTCGCATCAGGTGGCCAAGGTACTGGAGTTTCAGCTTCAACATCAGGCCTTCCAATGAATACCCAGGACTGATCTCCTTTAGGATGGACTGGTTGGATCTCCTTGCAGTCCAAGGGACTCTCAAGAGTCTTCTCCAACACCACAGTTCAAAAGCATCAATTCTTTGGCGCTCAGCTTTCTTCACAGTCCAACTGTCACATCCATACATGACCACTGGAAAAACCATAGCCTTGACTAGACCAGCGGTTTAGTTTTCAAATTTTCAAGAGAATTCCTAGAGGGGGAGATCTTTTGATGGTTTGACTAGTTGGCCACTAATTCAAATGTATACACCAATAAAACATAACTGTGGGGTGAATTTGGTCTGCCAGTTTTCCATTTCTGCAATGGAGCATGTATTTGCAACTTTAGATGGCATTTTCCTTTTCAAATTCACATGTCTCTCTCTTTTTTTTTTAGGTCTGTGAGTAAGAAAGAATCCTTATATAGTGAGGGTCATTATGTCATTGTTCAAAGATTGAGGAGAAATTCAAAAGGCTTTCAGAAATAGCTAGTTCTAATCAATAACTTTCATTTACTGAGCATCTACTATGTATTAGGCTTGTGCCAAGAGTTTTATGTATATCATCGTTAGTTTTAATGTATTAATCCTCAAAACAACTCAGGGAGGTACATACTATTATCACTCACTATTCACAGATACTTGGGAAAATTAAAGCTTAGAGAGATAATGTGTTTTGTCCAAGGTCACACAGCTATGTGAGTGAAGCTAAGATTCAATTCTGGGCAATCTAACTCTAGAGCCATGGTTGGCTCTAACTGCTGTGCAATACTGTCTCAACTACACAAAGGTGCATTTCCGTGTTTTGGAGGCCTTCTATGCATTCACTACAGCATTTCTGAAATCTCTGGACTGCAGCAGAGAACAATGTGATAGTTCTTAAAGGACAAGAGTTTTGAACAGCAATTATTACAAAGTTACCGTAAGGGTCAAATCAAAGGAAATTTGGGCAGTGCTATTAATCATATTACAGTCTACACATTTAGTCACCTAAAAAGGTATTGTTAACAATTGTTCAAAGTTGCACTTCTAGGTAAAACAAGACTGCATTTATCTGCGTTTATCTGTTTCTGCTTACCTCTATCTTGAAAAAATTTCAAAGAATGGTAAGTTACAAGAATATTACAATGGGACTTCCTTAGAGGTCCAGAGCAGCTTCGAATCTGGTCTGGGAAGATGCCATATGCGGGGCAACTAAGCTTGAGGACCACAACTACTGAAGCCTGAAGCCTGCACACTCTAGAGTCCATGCTCTGCAACAAGAGGCCCTGCTGTGCAACTGCTTGCCACAACTAGAGAAAGCCACAGACAGCAACGAAGACCCAGCGCAGCCAAAAAAAAAGGACAACAAACTCCTACATGCTCCTCACCTAAATTCTCCAAATATAAACATTTTCACAGAACTATACCTTTAATCTCTGCTGGAACTAGAAAGTCTGTCGGGCACTGAATAAAAAAAGCCTCTTAATCTGATAAAGAATGTACTCAAATAACTTACAACAGACATCATAGATAGTGGTGAAATATCTATTATCACTACCTTCTATTCAATACTGTACTGGAGGCCTAGCCAGTGTGATATGGCAAGAAAAAGAAAAAAGGTAAGAATTAGAAATAAATTAGAAGAGGACATGATTGTGTACATGCAAAATCCAAAAGAAGCTACAGATAAACTATCAGAAATAAGTAATTTAGCAAGGTTGTGAATACTGGCCAACAAATATCAATTGTATTCCTACATGCCAGCAACAAGCAATTAGAGAATTAAAATTTAAAAGAGGTAACAAGGAAAAAATACCATTTATAATAGCATCAAAAAACACCATACAGCAAGGAACAAATCTATTTAAAGATGTACAAAATCTATATACAGAAAACTATAAAAATAACATTGAAAGAAAACATGACTAAATATAAGGATATACTTTGCTCATGGACCAGAGGCCTCAATATTACAAAGTATCAAATCTTCCCAAACTGATCTATAAATACCAGCTCAGTCAAAATCCCAGGTTTTTTTTTTTTTTGCAGATATTGATAACCTATTTCTAAAATTTAAAAGGAAATGCAAATGGCCAAGAATAGCCAAGACAATCCTGAAGAAGGACCATGTTTGAAGAGATATGCTACCACTTTTTAAGACTTGTTAAAAAGGTACAGTAGTTCAGATAATGTGATACTAACACAATGGAACAGAATGAACTTGGAATAACCCATACGCAACATGACTACTTGCTTTAAGACAAAGGCACTGCAGCGAACTGAGAAAAGGATTTCTTGATAAACGATATTGGGTCAAGCGAACATTTGTTTGAAAAAAAAAAAAAAAAAAAGAGGAATCATGAACCCTCCTTATATTATGATTAAAAAAAAAATAGGTCCAAGTCAACTATAGTTCTAAATGTGAAAGGTAAAATACCATTATGACCTCAGGATAGACAGATACTTCCAAAACAAGCTATAAAATGTACTATTAACTAAGGAAAAGACTGATAAACTGAACAACATTAAAAATTAGAAATGTCTATTTATTAAGACACCATTTGGAGAGTGAAAAGTGAATGCACAGGGTGTGAGAAACAATATACAAAACAGGCCTTCCCTGGTGGTACAGTAGACGGGAATCTGCCTGCCAATGCAGTAGACATGGGCTCAATCCTTGGTCTGGGAAGATTCCACATGCCTCAGAGGAACCAAGCCCTTGAGCCACAGTTATCAAGCCTGTGCTCTAGAGCTCGTGAGCTGCAACTACTGAAACCATGTGCCTACAGCCTGTGTTCCCTAACAAGAGAAGCTACTGCGATGAGAAACACATGCACTGCAACAAAGGTATTCTTACTCAATGAACAGTAGCCCCCGCTAGCCACAGCTCAAAGCTCACAAGCAACAACGAAGACCCAGCACAATTTATTTAAAAAATAAATTTTTTAAAGGAGAATAAATTTATTAAAAAAAAAAATATATATATATATATATAAAAAGGTGGTGGTTTAGTTGCTAAGTCATGACCAACTCTTGCGACCCTATGGACTGTAGCCCACTAGGTTTCTCTGTCCATGGGATTTCCCAAGCAAGAATACCGGAGAGGGTTGCTATTTTCTTCTCAAATAAAACAAAGGACTCATATCTAAAATATAAAAGAATTCTTAGTAATCAATATGAAAAAGACAGATGATACAATTAAAAAATAAGCAAAGACTTGAACTGGTACTTCACAAAAGATATCCAAATGGCCAATAAACATATGAAAAGGTGTTCAACCTCACCAGTCATCAGAGAAACATAAATTAAAAGCTCAGTGATATCCAGTTATACATCTACAAAAATGGATTAAAGTTTAAAAGACTGACAATTCCAAGTGCTGACACAAACAGCGCAGTGGGAAATATGACCCTGTTCATGGGAGTATAACTTGGTACAACCATTTTGAACACTGGCAGAATCAACAGAAGCTGAAAATACACATACCTTATTAATCAGCAATTCTACTCCTGAGTTTATTATCCAACAGGAATGAGTACATATATACAGCAAAGCTAGTACAAGGATGTTCTTTACAGAGCATTATTTGTAATAGCCCAATACCAATAACAACACATGTAATCTATTAACTAGAGAATAGATAAGTGATGATACATTACTAAAATAAAATATTGTTCAGGAATGAAAACAAACAAAATACTGCTACATGCAACAAAAGGAGTATCACAAATATAATGTAAGAAACCAGACAAAAATACTACCCACAGGATTTCATTATTTAAAGTCCAAAAACACACAAAATAATCTAAACTGTTAGGAGTCAGGATACAGGTTATATCTCAGTGGAGTGTTAAGAACAGGTTCTGGAAACTTTCAAAATCTTGACCTCATTGCTGATTACACCAATGTATTCACTTTGTGATGACTCACTGATCTGTATAGTTTTGATATATGTATGCTATACTTCAACAAAAAAGTTCATTAAAAGAATTTTAAGCCTCTTATCTCCATTGGAATCAGGAAGTCTGCCAGTCCCTGAATTAGTATGCTGTGGGGCATGTAATGTTTATACTTGCCTGAAACCACTTCAGCTCATGTTTCAGAAACACGCTGAGATCACCTAACTGGTTTATCCTTAGGCACTTCAATTCTTGATGATTGAATTTCTCCTGCTCTCCAATAGCAGCAAAAGACTCAGAGCAGGTGCTGATTGAATGCTTGAAGGGTTGCTCCGTCCCACTAACTTCACAGAGCTCAAAGACAGCTAGATAAATTGTAGTTCAAACTACTTACTTTTTCCTTTCCAAGGCTGAACACTCCTCATCACACTCCAGCCTTGAGAAACAAAGAAAAAATTAAGTGAGAGCGCAGGGTTCACAGCTCCTACTCTGAGTAGCTCAGTTGGTAAAGAACCTGCCTGCAATGCAGGAGACCGGGGTTCGATTCCTGGGTCTGGAAGATCTCCTGGAGAAGGAAATGGCAGCCCACTCCAGTATTCTTGCCTGGTGAATCCCAAGGACAGAGGAGCCTGGCAGGCTACAGTCCATGGAGTCACAAGAGTCGGACACGACTTAGTGACTAAACCACATCACCACTCAGCAGTAAGTTCTTGAATGGTCACCCTAGAGACTGAGCATACTCTGACCAAACAATGGCTGGATGAGGTCCCTCTCAAGGACAGGTGGGCAGGCCTTCGAAAGACTTCAGAGTGTCCTGAGGCTGCTCAGCCCCCCAAATGCTCCCAGCAGCCCTCTGACAGCCCCATCTCCCTCTCTTGACACAGCCACCTCTCTGTTCTCTTGCAGGTTAAAATGTACATGCCCAGGTCTCTGCTTTCTCTGGCTACTATCCGGAGTGAGGCCCAGAAACGCTTCCTCTGGTCTTAGCTGTGTCCTGAGTAGGATTCACTGCACTGGAGTGGCTGTGGCCTCTTGACCTCAGAGGTCTGTTGAATATTGTGTGTGCAAGGCTTTACTGCTGGGGACTGACACAAGTGAATGGTTCCTGACCTCTGGAAATTAAGTCTAATGCGAGAAAGAGGGCATAACTACACATTTTTTAAATTACCTGGCTTGGTGAATTTCCTTCTTAGTAATCAACTTGCTGATCTCCACTGAATCTCCAAGCTGCATGTCTGTTATTTTGGAGGCCATGGAAATGGCAGCTATTCTGAAGTACAAAAAAGAAAGGGAAGAAAGGCACTGCATTTCACAAGAATCTCCTCACACCAGGCACACAAAATACGTCTTTCAAGAAAAATCTACCTCTTGACAATCTGTGTAGCCTTGGAAGTCTATTTATTGTAACTATCCACACGTTTACGTGGTATCTCAATTAGTCTAAACAGCTCCATAGGAAATGAGGCAATCGATTTCTTAGCACTCCCTTGAACATCTTGGGCCAATGCCCGGGACTCAGTGGGTATTCAGTCAATCTGATGTTGCACACTCCTGAAGTTCCACCTCTATGACACATCTATGCATCTCTGCATCTCCAAGTTGTTATCTCTGCATCTATTTGTCCATCCATCCTAAAATCTCCACCCCTGTACTCAGATCCCCATGTGACCACACAGGTCCCAAGACTTCAGGAGGCTGCAAAGACAACCCACAGAACAGCCAGAAACCCCCACACTCCAGTTGGAGCAGAGGGCATGGCTGTGCCACCACAAATGGCGGGACACGAAAGCAATTCATGCAACCTCAGGGCATCTGCCCTTCTGATCTCATGGTGAAAGAGGACCAGAGGTAGAGAGAGGGGAAGGAGGAGGAGAAATAAAATGGTGTACAAATTAAGGTTAGGGAAGGTAATGAGGTACATAAAGCAGTACTTTTCTTTGAACCTGAAAAACTAGACTCAAAATTTATCTAAAAAACTGTCCTTAAAAGTTGCAAAGATCCTATAATAAACTCCGGTATATCCTTTACTTAGACCTGCCGATTGTTAACATTTAAGCAGCACTAACCTTTGATAAGTACTGGATGCTTCTGAGCAAACCATGATTTCCTTTCTTCGTCCACACTCACACTGCAGCTCTATCTGAAATGAGATGAACGTGGAGCAGCTTTCAGCCCACGGAAAACATGTGAATGGGCAGGTTTCATTCTTAAAGCCTCTCTCGAATCAAACCTTGGCAGAGAAGAGAGACAGGGAAAGGCTCCTCTCCAAGATGGAGGAGCTAACCACACACGCAAACTGGCAACGTGGTGGCTGACATTCTAGGAGGAAGTGCCAGGTTTACGTGCCCCTTACTGGGCATTATCCCTGTCCTTAATCCTGCCTGAAGGGGCAGGCCTAGAATGAAGTTTCTACCACCAAACCAGAGGGAGACACTTTCACCTTCCACTTTCACCTCCTCAGGGGAGACCTTGCTCCATCCCTCAGAACAGTTAAGTCCCCCACTCACGTGTTCCTGTGGAACCCCTGCAAGGGTGTAACTACTTCACAACCCTTACCTGAGTCACAGGTAATTACCTGAGTAACTAGTTAGTATCTGTCCATCTGATTAATAGAACCATGTGTCTCCTGTTCACTGGTAGATCTCCAGCATCTATATAGCATAACATCTTCTACAACTTAAATACTTGTTGAATGAATGGAGTGGGCAATCAAGAGTCTCTCTTGATAATTCGATCGAAGGGAGACAGAGACTGGTCAGGTGGCAGTGGGTACTTTCTGAACTAAAAGGCCATCTCAAGCTTGGCAGTCAGAGGTCCACCTTTCTCTTTGTTAACTTGCAGTTCCTTGTAACCAACGACCCCGGATTGGGATGTGTGCTTCAGTGCCACTGCAGACAGTTCTAGACTCATCAGCAGCATCAGGACCACAGCCAACACCTCACCTGGAGCCAGGACTACGCACCTTGGCCTTGCAGGCGGTCACTGGGCAGGGCAAGCTGAGATGGCAGGGTGCCATGCATGGGTGGCCACAGTCGGCTCTGGAGGAGGTGCAGGGCTGCTTGCAGACCTCGTCGCCCAGACATTCTCCTTTGTGACAGAGCCTCTGACACCTGTGCATCCCACACGGCAGCGTGGCGCCGCAGGGCAGTCCACAAGAGATGTCCACCAGGTGACAGGGAATGTTACTTCGTAACTAGGAGAGAAGGAGCCGGGTTCTCATCTCCATTCAGGATCTGGGGTGGGTTTCAACTTCCTACTTAGACATTCTGGAACTTTCACAATTAGTATATTTTAAAAAAAAAATTTTTTTTTTTTTAAAAATCAGGCTGATTTTTAAAGTCTGAAAGGTTAGTTTGAAAAGAAAACAAACCTGAACTTTATTTAATTATGCTTGTTATAGTTTGAAAGGATTTGTTTTAGCAGCCCACTGTGACTTGCAACATAAACTTCCCAAGGTGAGTAACAGGCATGTGAAACCAGATAACTAGGGAGGATCTGAAAATACTATGACTAACTGGGAGGGTCAGGGGATCTTCTACCTCTGCAAACAGCTAGGGCACTGAGTTGACAGAAGCCCCAGGGGTGGGGGCGCCCTTGGCTCATGGTTTCCGGACTGCTGGCAGGGCAGTTTTATGTAATTAAATACTCAGCTCTCCTCACATCTCCCAACCCCTGGTCTCCATAGTTTTAGATAGCTCTGTCATTAAAAAAAATTAACAGGCAACAGGCCATGGAACCGCCAAGTCATTTTTTCTTGAGAAATTGCCTTCCCCCAGGATTCCTCACTCTAGGAAAAAGATGCTGGGATTTTACTCCTGTGGGACCAAAGATTACTCTCATGTACCTGCTCAAAGTCTTTTAAGAGCCCTCAAAGAGAGAAGTATACTTCGACTCTAATGAGGCATAACCTTTAATCTTGAAGAGGGCCCCAGAGTCTAGTACATACCTGCTTTGGATTCGGTATTTTGGTGGAAGGTATTCCCAGTCACTAAACACTCACTTACTTTACCACTGGGATGCACACGCTGGGCCCTGTGCTGCTCGCGCCCACATTACCTGCCTATCTTCTCAGCATCCTTCAGGAGTTTACTTATGTTACTTCCTCCAGGAACACCTTCCCTGGGTAGGGGGTACTGAAGGGACCCCCTTCCCACACGGCTGCACCTATAATCGACTGCTCATTCATCTGCTTTCCGCCCCACAGTGAAGGCTCCACCAGGGCAGGGCCAGCCCCTGTTTCATTTCTCAATCACTTGAACCCAGCCAGTTACCTAGTACAGAGCAGGCAAGCAGTAAATATTTGCTGACTGAAGTCCAACAACACAAAGATAACACATGGATCTCTTAGAATGGTTACTCTTAGAGGAAGTAAGATTTCTCAGAGGAAGAATAAATACTAAGGATTATGACCTGAGAACCTCTGACAGGAAGTAAGTGGAGAAAAATATGTCCATCAAGATAAGAATACTGAAAGCATGTTGTCACAGTTGTCAAGAGTTTCAAGAAATGTTGGCCAACATGTTATGAAGTAAAAAAAGCAGGTTACAAAACAATATAGTCTTCATAGAGTAGAGGAGAATATGTAATACCCATGCCTGAAGTCTATACACTAGAATGTTTAAAAGTATTTCTTTCTGGGTAGCAAAGCTATATTAACAGTCTACGATGAATATGCCTTTTTAAAATTAAACAAATTTAAAAATGGTTTCAAAGGGTCTATAGTCAGCAGTGCCAAATACAGCTTAGACGCTAAGAATAAGGATGAAAATCCTTCACGGTAGTGGCAGTGGGGAGGGGCAGGTTAGTGGGGAGGAAGGCGTTTGGCCCATCAGCAGGATGGAAATCTGTGAAGGGAGTAGAGAGCAGGATCGGTGGTAACTGGCAGGGAGCCCACTGCAGTCTTGGGATATTCTCACTGTAACCCTTTTCCCCAGACTGGCAACCCCTCCCCATGCTAGCTAACTGACGCTGTCTCTGAACACAGCTCATGTTCTCAGGGCCTACTGGCTGAGTTTCATTTCACTGTAACCAGATTAAAAATAAGAGCAGAATAGTCTAACAATGCTACTGACTGCATGGTTCCATTTATGCAGCCTCATGAAAAGGCAACAGACTTTGTTAGGGCAGACAACACATAACTGGTTACCGGGGCTGGAGGAAAGTGGACAGTAATTCTGAAAGGACACAAAGGAGTGTTTGGGGGTGAATGACCTGTTACACATCTTGACTGTGGTAGTGGTGACATGACTGTATGACTGCTTTTGTCAAAACTCATAGACTTGCATGCTAAAAAGGGTAAATTTTATTTTATGCAAACTATACCTCAATGATAAAAAGAGAAAAAAAAAAGTGGCAATAGCAAATCTCTGCTTCTTTGGAGCATATTCACTTTGAGAAACAATGAGGCTAATCCTCTTAACGAAATCCAACCATAAACCTCTGGTTGGAACAATGAACAACTTAAGAGAAAGCTTACCTCATGTTTGCCCATGCACCACTTCTGCGTGAGGAAAGTACAAGGAGGGCACTTGTCCTCGCTATGACAAGAATGGTACACTGGAGAGAGAAAGGCAAAATCAGGAATGATGTTCAAACAGCGCCACACCAACTATTACACATATTGTAATAGCATTTGACATGAACTTTTAAATTTAGGAGCTGGAAGTACTTTCTAAAATGGTCACTGGAAAGTAAAAGTAGTTGGCTTTATACTAAAGGGCTGAAAGATAAGCATGAGAGAAAGAAACCCAGCTGAGGGGGGAGAGACATACAAGCAGAGAAGGGGTCAGCTGGTCCACCCCGTCTCCTGCGGCATGGCCACATGGTCTGTGCACATTCCTCAGTCATGTTTGTGGTCCTACCGTACACAGCTCCCTTCTGTTCAGACATCTTTGTTACTTATCTCATCTAACATGCTTCCTCTGACTCCTTTCAATTTCTTTACTGCCTGGAAGAGGCAGTTCATTCAAGCTCATCCCCTACAGCGAAGCCTTCCGTGGCTGACCCCTCCCTGCCCTGAGCTCTCTTGCTCTCCCTGACCCCTTGGTTCTGAGGCAGATGGCTTGCTGCCATGCTATCTGCCCCATCTCCATGCAATGGCTGGTTGGGCAAATGTACTCAACTACCACCTTCTTCCTCCCAGAAACAACAGAGCCCTGTCCAGGTCCTGGGCTATTGTTTTCTTTCTCTGAACCTCCCTCGATGTCTGATATCATGCTAGATATACAACAAATGCCCAAGAAACGTGAATGCTGAATGAAAGCAGGCTAAAACAAAACAAGTCACAAATGGCTAAGTTCTCACTACGGACCTGGACTTCATCCTAACATCTGCAAGTGACTATAAAGAAGTGAGTGCGAGTGAGTGTGCTGAGTGTCTGCCTGAATACTAACTTCACAGTGGCAAAGACACCACTCGCAAACTAAGCTGGGAGGGTCATCTTAAGGTCTCCAGGGAAGGGGGGACTTCTCACTTCATAAGGAATTTACTTAATTCTTCTTCACTCTTTAAAAAATTAAGAACTGGTTGTTTTGTCAGTCTCAATCATGTGGCCAGATTTACTGTAAGGATCAAATCTGATGACTTAAGTTATGTCAGGTTTGCCTCTGGGACATGACAAAAAAGGAAATGATGGGCCAGATACAGTCCAGGGGAAAGCCAGTGACCAGACTGTACGGAAAGTGGGTGATGTCAAGTAGCTACTGGTCTGGTGTTTACAGCAGTCTATCACAGGAAAACTGGAAACAAATGTCCAGCAATATGAGACTGACTGAATCAGTTATGGCCTATCCACGTAACAGGACACCCCACCATCATCTAGAAGAATATTTATTGATAAGGAGACAGCTTAAAATTACAGTAATAAGAGAGAAAAAAATCTATTACCTAAAATAAGTTCAATAAAATCCCACTTTTATTTTAGGGAAAAAATGCAAATATATATTTTTGCCCATGGAAAAAGGCCCTAAAAAATCACCAGGCAAGAGTACTGGAGTGGGTGGCCAAGCCCTCCTCCAGGGAATCTTCCCCACCCAGGAATCGAACCCATGGCTCCTGCATTGCAGATAAGATTCTTTACTGCTGAGCCACCAGGGAAGCCCTGAAGACCATCTTGCAGCATCCTAAAACCACAGTGTGAGCAGGCTGTGAGGTGTGGAGGCAACAGATGGGACCCACCTGGATGGTCACATTCATGGACTCTGGCACAGGTCTGGGTACACTCGGGGGGCCTGGTGCCACAGGGAACCGGCGGGTAGATCACTGACGCACCACAGTGGCAGGTTAATTCATCAAAGCCTGGTGAAGCAGCAGGTCAAACAAACCTTCCTGAGTTTGAGATTCGCACACAGATAACTAAGATAACTACAAACACACTTTTTTTGGGGGGGGCTGGGCTTGTATTTTTAGAGGCTAATTTTTAGGGGCCGCCTCTTCTTGGAAAAAAAAAAAGGTTTTTATTTTATTAAAGTTGTCGGGTAGTGAAGCATTCAATTTTTACTTGCAACAAACTTTTAAGTCCATGAGTCATCCGAGACATTTTTACATGCATTTTATACACAAATGACCTACAGAACAGAAGACTTCCACCAGAGATACAGATCCTTTCTTCCCCTAACTTTTTGGTTAGGAAAATGGATAGAGATTATGAAAGCCACATAGAGTTAAGTTCGGCAAACTCACAGGGGACTGCCAACAAGCAGCTGACGGTGTCACGAGCCCTCCTAACCCTCAGACCCATAGGGAAGTTAGTTCAACTCTGGTCCCAGGTGGAGGCCGGGTCTGCGGCCATGGTTCTCAACTAGGGACCAAGAGTCAGAAGCCCAGGCCCTCCAGGACTCCTCCATTCAATACTTTTCTCCAGTCAATACCTCCAACAAACAGAGGCTATATAATGTGGTGGAAAGGGTCCTGTAAATACAGTGGGAAATTGAGGCTTCTGGACCCAAACCTACTTCTCACTTGCATAAAGACTGTAGGCAGGTAATTTAACACTTCTGAGATTTCTTCCTTTTGGTCAAAAGCGGATACCAACCTTTGACCTACTTACTTGGAAAGCATATTGTGGGCAAGGGCTAATATATGTGAAACAGCTAGGTAAAGAGTAAGAGGCTACATAACTTATCTTTATGGAACTCCATGTGTGGGATTTATAATAAAGCACTGACTCAACTCCTTTTTGAAATATGGTAGATCTAGTATTTTCCAGAGAAGGTATGTTGGGGAGGCGCGATCCAGGCTAATCTTTTAATGGAGCAGTTCTCCAAGTGTGTTCTATTGAGCCCTACGACTCCGGAGTCCAGGAGGTCAGTTGTTTTCGTAATAATACTTAGATACTATTTGCTTTTATCCCTGTGCTGACACTTGCAACTGAGGATACATAAGCAACTGTTGGAAATGCTGCCCAAGGCATTCGCGCAAATCAAGGCAGCAGCACCACACTATAACCACTGCCAAACAAGCAGACAGAAAATGCAAGGTTCACTTAAGTCCTTGATGAAGAAGTAAAAAAAAAACCCTTAAATACATGTCTTTCTAATATTCTGTGGAACAAACTAGGATATCTGCTTAAAGCACTTTTGTTGCACACAAAAATACAGTCATCCCTCAGTGTCCCGGGTGGGGAGGGGGGCTGGTTCCAGGACTCCATGGATACCAAAATCTAAGAATGCTCAAGTCCCTTATATAATATGGTATAGTACTTGCATACGACCTATGCACTTCCTCCTGTATACTTTCTTTTTTTTGGGGGGGGGGGGGCTATAATTTTGGATTTATTTCAGAAAAGCTGTTGACATTATCTTGTAAAGTTAGATGCCTACATGCCCTGAAAAGCAATAATTCTACCCTTATGAACAAATTTTAGAAAAATTATTACATAAGTGTACAAGAAGACACATGCAAAAGGCTCACAATAGCAACACCAACAGTAAAAAAATGCTGGAAGCTACACAAATGTCCTTTGACAAAGGAACAGATCAATAAATTATGTTATATTTACTGAATTAAACATTACAAAGCAGTGAAGATGTATGAAACCCAGCTATTTACAAAAATATGGATGCATCTTAAAATATAATGTTGAATAGAAATGTCCTGTAAGACTAGATAAACACAGAACTATTTTTATGAATTTCAACATAAGCACAATTGGATCATATACTGCTTTTGGCTTATACACATATGTCAGAATAATGACATATATAGTTTTCTATAGTAGTGTAGAAACTACTACTATAAAGCTACTTAAATGGTCCACCAGTTTTCTCCAGGAGAAAGCACAGGATAGTCAAGTGTAAACAGGTAGATGAAATTCACATTAACATTTAAGTTCTTAGGTTGCATAACGGCTCCCCTGTATATTTTAAATCATCTCTAGGTTACTTATAATATCCAATATAATATAAATGCTATGTAAACAGCTGCCAGCAGTTTTGTTTTTGGAACATTCCAGAATTTTCTCCCCTTGAATGTTTTCAACCCATGGTTGGTTGAGTCTATGGATATGGAGCCCACAGATAGACAGCTGTCTGACCACTGGTGGTTTTAAAGAACTGCACTTTTCTGAGTTCTGAGCTGAATCAACTTTTTTTCATAACACACCATTTTGCCTGAAAAAGTAACCAACAAACTATGATTATTTAGACTTGGCTATTTCGGCAGATAATCAATCAAAAATTAACAGTGAGCCTGTCATTTCAAGAAAACCAACTTTGTTGCCAATGATAACATTCAAGCTTTCAAATGAAAACAAAATTTTGGAAAATATGCACTTACCACTAAGACCTTGACAACTTCCTAATACTTTTCCCAAGACTTTTCTGATGAGATTGGTAGTATATTAAGGAATGTGAGTTTTTAATGTAACACTAACAGGCCCATCTTAGAATCACTGCCTACAACCCCAGATTAAGGGACCACAGAGCAGCTACTTTTTTTGAAGTCTCAACAGCTGTTCTGCCCATAGATTCCACGAGTCAGCACTGCTGAGTCTCCCCACCCAGCTGCCATCAGGTCTCAGTCAGAGTCTCCCCAAGAGCCTGAACAGCTGTGGAAGCTCTTCATCGGAGGTTTGAGCTTTGAAACCACCAATGAGCGTCTGAGCAGCCATTCTGAGCCACAGGAAACGCTCACAGACTGTGGTAATGAGGGATCCAAACACCAAGCGCTCCAGAGGCTTTGGTTTGTCACATGCGCCTGTGGAGGGGGTGGATGCGGCCATGAGTGCAAGGCCGCACGCGGTGGATGGATGAGCTGTGGAACCCACAAGGGCCGTCTCAAGAGAAGATTCTCAAAGACCCGGTGCCCACTCAACTGTGAAAAAGATTTTTGTTGGTGGCATTAAAGAAGATACTGAAGAACATCACCTGAGAGATTATTTTGAACGGTATGGGAAAACTGAAGTGACTGAAATCATGACTGACCGAGGCAGTGGCAAAAAGAGAGGCTTTGCTTTCACAACCTTTGATAACCATGACTCTGTAGACAAGACAGTCATTCAGAAATACCACACTGTGAATGGTCACATCTGTGAAGTGAGGAAAGCCCTATCTAAGCAAGAGATGGCTAGTGTTTCATCCAGTCGAAGGTCGAAGTGGTTCTGGAGACTCTGGTGGTGGTTTTGGAGGCCGTTTTGGGGGGAACAACTCTGGTCAAGGAGGAAAACTTCAGCGGTGGAGGTGGCTTTGGTGGCAGCCGTGTTGGTGGTGGATATGCTGGCAGTGGGGATGGCTATAATAGATGTGATAACGATGGAAGCAATTCTGGAGGCGGCAGAGGCTACAGTGATTTTGGCAATTACAAGAAATCAGTCTTCAGTGTTTGGACCCATGAAAGCAGGGAACTTTGGAGGCCGAAGTTCTGGCCCCTATGGTAGTCAAGCCTTAGCCAAACCATGAAACCAAGGTGGCTATGGTGGTTTCAACAGCAGCAGGAGCTGAAACAGTGGCAGGAGGTTTTAATTACTGCCAGGAAACAACCCTTAGCAGGGGAGGAGAGCCAGAGCCAGAGAAGTGACAGGAAAGCTACAAGTTACAACACATTTGTGAGCTCAGCCAAGCACAGTGGTGGCAGGGCCTAGCTGCAACAAACAAAACGTGTTTTAGATACTACTCATGTATATGGGCAAAAACCCCCAAGGACTGTATTTGTGACTAATTGTATAACAGGTTATTTTAGTTTCTGCTCTGTGGAAACTGTAAAGTACCCCAACAAAGGATTTTTTTTTCCCCAACAAAGGATTTTAATGCAGTTTTTTTTTTTTTTTGCACCCAGGCTGTTGATTGCTAAATGTAATAGTCTGATCATGATGCTGAATAAATGTCTTTGTAAAAAATATGCTGTGTGTAAAGCTAGTCTATTTTGAAGTCATTTTGGTAAACTACCCAAACAGCGTGAAGTTAGAATTCCTTTACGGTGATGCCAGGTTCCATTAGAAATTTATTTACAACTGGCTTGGGTGGAGAAGCCATTATCTTCAGAAACCTTGGTGTAAGTGAAGTGACAGTTACTGTTTTGTGACCTGGAGTTGGTAATGGAGTTTTTTGGTTATTAATATGATTGTTGGCATATCCAATGTAAAATGTCTAAACTGAACTATGTCACCACATAGTTCTAGATGAGAATGAAGCTTGTATATCATCCATTATCATGTATAATCAATAAAAGTTTTAATACTCTCTTAAAAAAAAAACAAGGTTTCAATATACCTGAAATACTAAGGCTTATTAATTCGGGAATCTAAGAAAGTTGACTGCCCAGGATCTATCATGCCTGACTTTCTAGAAAACTCTTATGATAAAGTATACAGTGAAGACACTTACTAGCTTGCCAGCACGTCTGACAGTTTCCACGATGACAAGGTTCTTCACATCTATGAAGGCCACAGCGGAGTTTCCTCCCACAAATCAAAGGACACTTGTGCTCCTTATCCTAGGAAGACAGGTTCATACATACTTATTTTTCTGCATGCTGGGATCTTAGTTTCTTGACAAGGGATAGAAGCTGTGCCCCCTGCAGTGGAGTCCTAACCACTAGACTGCCAGGGAATTCCTAAGAGATTTATTTATATTTGCTTACAAAATTATCTCCATTTTACATTTTCCATAAACAAGATTAACAAAGAAGCTCTCCACAATTACAGATTGCATGAGGTCTGAAGCATTAGCTTCAAAATAATCAGGGGAGGGGTAGTAGGTGGGGATGTGGATGAAACAAGATTAGTCATGAGCTGATCACTACTGAAGACAGATGTTGGGCATATATGACACACACTTCTCTCAGCTTTTATCTATGTCTGAAGTACTCAATAAGAAGTCTTTAAACTTTCAAACACTGGCTTATAAATAGGTCTTTATCACTCTTCACACTGTCAATATAAATGCCAAATATAACAATTATGTATTACATACATATACATGTGTGTATATACATGTACTTTTCCATTAGTATACTGTGTTACCTTGTTCACACACACACAATAACACAGTACCCACTGCCAGGTAATGCTGACTCTATTTAGTTTCACAGACGTGAATATTTCAGATAACTGAAACTTGTTCCTTTAAAAACTGCCACTCTCATTTTGCCCACTGATCTGACCCAAGGAGTATATGAAACTTGAATCCTGAGTTCAAGCGAGTCTGTGTGCGGCGACAGTACATAGTCTCCTGCAGATGACGACACACTCACCCAGCGGTCTTGGGCTCTGGGGCCTGAGGCCCTTTTTCTTCTTTCCCTTCCTCCATGGAGCCATAGGCCAACTTCCTGACCTGGCTGAGGACTAAAAAGGCCCAGCCTGTCTCTCTGGCAGCATTCTGACTGGTGCTCAGGGGCCTCTCCCAGTGATTTCCAAATCTGGGCTGCATTCTTAGACGGCTGAGGCTTCCAGAAACCCAGTCCCTAGATGAATGCAATCTGACTGTACCTAATGATCGATCCACTTACCACACAGCATATCTCATTACATTTATGCCGTCCACATAACCGCTTCTTGTTACACCTCTTGTCGCACATAAATGTAGCATCTGCTATGACAATTAAGAAAAAAAAGTTAAAGGATATGAACATTCATTCAACAAATATCTGTGTGACTACAAGCTGAAGAAATATAAATGTAACAATGTGAACTAGTTGTGGTGAAAGTACATATTTAAGTAAGATCATTTTTCACTTGTCAGTCAAAAAAATAGAAAACAGGAAGACTGTTCAAGTGTCCATTGATAGATGAATGGATAAGGAAGATGTGGAATATATGCAGTGGAATATTACTCAGTCATTAAAAAAATCTTGTCATTTTTGACAGCATGGATGATTCTAGAACATAGTTATACTAAATGAAATAAGACAAATACTGTATGATTTCACTTATATGTGGCAACTAATGAACAAACATAACAAAACAGAAATAGTATAGATACAGACAGAAAACAGATGGTTGCGAGAGAAGGGTGGGGTGAAGAAAGAAAATAGGTGAGTGAGATTAAGAGAAACTTCCAGTTACAAAACCAACGATTCATGGCTATTAAATGTACAATGGAGGGAATATAGTCAATAACTAAGTAATATCTTTGTATGGGGATATACTGAAACTAGACTTATTGTGGCAATCATTTTGAAATGTACAGAAAAAACACTATGTTGTGTGTAATGGGCACTAACATAGTGTTGCAGGTAAATTATATTTCAAAAACAAACTCATAAAAGAGTTCCCATTTGTGGTTATCAGAGGCAGGAGGTGAGGAAGGTGGAATTGGATGAAGGGAGTCAAAAGGTACAAACTGCCAGTTACAAGATACATAAGTATTAGGGAAGTGGTGTACAACATGATAAACAGAATTAACACTGCTGTAGTTATATACGAAAGTTGTTAAAGAGTAAATCCTAAGAGTTCTCATCATAGACAAAAAATGTTTGCTATTTCTTTCATTTTGCAACTATATGAGATGATGAATATTCATTAAACTTATTATAATAATCATTTCATGATGTATGTAAGTCAAATTATTATGCTGTATACTTAAAATTTATACAGTGCTATACATCAATTATATCTTAATAAAATTGGAAGAAAAAAAGGAAATAGGAAGACTGGGTGAAGGTGTAGAGAAAAGGTACACTCAGTGGATGGGAGAATAAACTTTTGGACTACATATGTATCTATCAAAAATCTAAGTGGTGGGATTTCCCTGGTGGTCCAGTGGTTAAGACTCTGGCTTCCACTGCAGGGGGCACAGGTTCAATTCCTGGTCGGATCCCACAGGCTGCTGGGTGCACCCAAAAAAAATTTTAAGTGGTAATTCCATTTTAAGGAATCCTCCCTACAGATACGCTTCTGAAAGTAGCTAGGACACCAAAAGCACAAGCAACAAAAGAAAAATAAATTAAACTTGATCAAAATTAAAAGCTATTGTGCATCAAAGGATACCATCAAGGAAAAACAACAACATAATGGGAAAAAATACTTGCAAATCAGTTATCTCATAAGGGTCTAGGGTCCAAAATGTAGAAAGAACTCTTTCAACTCAATCACAAAAAGACAACTCAATAAAAAAGGGGTAAAGGAATAGACTTTTCCAAAGATATACCAATGGCCAAATACATGAAACAATGTCCAACATCATTAGTTATTAGGGAATGCAAATTAGAACCACAATGCTTTATCATTTCATACCCACTTAGGATGACAGTAACAGTAATAATAATAATAATAGTAAAAAAACCAGAAACTACCAAGTGTTGGAGAGGATGTGGAGAAACAAACCCTCAAACATTCCTGGTGGGAATGTGAAATAGTGTGATGGCAGTTCTTTTAAAAATTCTACCTCTAATCAACATATAATCCAGCAATTTCACTCCTCGGTACATACCAAAAGAATTTATAACAGGTACTCAAATAAAGGGGGCAGCAGAGAAAGAGATGGTTAGATAGCATCACTGACTCAATGGACATGAATGTGAGCAAACTCCAGGAGAGAGAGTCGAGGACAGAGGAGCCTGGTGTGCCGCAGTCCGTGAGGTCGCAGAGTCAGGACACGACTTAGTGATCGAACAATGACAACTCAAACAAAAGTTTCTGTACAAATGTTCATAGCAGTACTAGTGGCAATAGTCAAAAGAAGGAAACAAAATTAAACATCCATCAACAGATGAATGGATAAACAAGCTATGGTATACACATACAACAGAATATTATTCAGTCATAAAGAGGAATGAAGTATTGATATGTGCTACAAGGCAGATGAACCTAAAAACATGCTAAGTGAAAGAAGCTAGAGACAATATGTAAAGGTTACATATTATATAAAAAACTCAAAAAAAAAAAAAAAAAAAAAACACCTCAGAATTAAATCCAGAGACAGGAAGCAGATTAGCAGTTGCCTGGGGCTGGGGTTGGGGTAAGGGGGAGTGAAAATATACAAAGGGTTTCCTTTTGGGATGCTGAATACACTTTAGAATTGATAGAGGTGATGGTTTTACAACACTGTGAAGGCACTAAATGCCACTGAATTGTATAATACACTTTAAAATGTTTCATTCTATGCTTTGTGAATTTTATCTTAATAAAGGTGTTGAAGGCGCTCAAGTGTTTAAATGGCATATCCACATACACAATGCCCTCAAGAGGGACAGCTATACATACTGACATGGAAGAATATCTTTGATATATTGTGGAGGGGGAAAAGATCAAGTTCCAGACAGTATGTTTAGTAAGAATTTAAGTAGGGGAAAAATAAAACCATACCAACACATGTATACATTGGTATGAATATAGAAAATATCTGGACCTATCCTTGACAAATTACTGAGGCAGTTTTATCAGGGGAGTAGAACTAGGAGGGGAAAATGGGGATGAGGGTGTACTTTTACTTTATATATTTAACATCTTATTAAATTTTTAAAATTACTAAAAAGTGTACTAATACAGTAAGTTTTCAAATTATGCCTTTTAATCACCAAAATTTTGACTGTGGTTTTGAGGAAGTTACTTTTGGTTACTTCAAGTATTCAGATATTTGAAGCAGATATTCAGCCCTTGTCCACCTTCCCCAGGCTAACAGATACTTAATTTTGTTCAGAAACTAGGCACCCATGTGCTCCTCCATTATCTTGAATAGTCCAGCCTATCATGGTGATTCCATCCCTTTTGTGACAGAAGGGTTTAGGCAGAAACATGTGATACAAAGTACACTGAGGGTCTTTCGGGGCTGTCTTCTTTGCTCTCAAGAAGGAAGAGAAGGTTAAGGATCTCTCTTTCTTTCCTTTAGATGCATTCGGAGAGGACACAATGTGTGAAATTGCTGTAGCTCACTTATACCTATGAGGGGAAAACCAAGAAAATCAAAGGAAGCTGAACTGGAGTTCTAGAATCATTGGGTTTGGAATTAACCAACCTTGAACTTGTTCTGCCTCCACACTTCCTATTACGAGAAACAGTAAAACCTCCTTAGAGCTAAAGTCATTTTTCCTTGGGTTTTATGATAGCTATAGCCAGGAGCACCCAAACCAGTACAGCTTTCTTCTTAATCAGAAAAAGAGCTTTTATTTTGTGTAAGTTTATCTTCTATCACTTTTCCAAAACAGTTCTAAGGTGGTTTAAACATTAAAAATTACATGATGGTTAGTAAAACAAGGGTAGAACCATAATAAAGTGAAATACTAGGATCAAAGACAAAGGAAGAAACAATATTCTG
Source organism: Cervus canadensis (assembly GCF_019320065.1). Lineage (NCBI taxonomy): Eukaryota > Metazoa > Chordata > Mammalia > Artiodactyla > Cervidae > Cervus > Cervus canadensis. Next base: position 8,718,520 of record NC_057415.1, on the reverse strand, counting down.
GGTCTGAAGGCTGAGAAGGCTGCTGGCTGAGTCACCCTGTTCTAAGTATCCAACAGGCCTATCATACCACGAGGAGACCAAGCATCAGAGTCAGTTTTTACAAAGCTTGCTTCATTAGGTACCATTTACCTTCTCTTCCTATACCAACATTTTATTATGAAAACTTTCAAACACATAAGAAAGTTGAAACAAATTTATAGTGAACACCTATATACATGCCTATTACCTAGATTCTACCAGTAGTTACACGTAGTTTTTCACATTTATTCTTCTATTCAGCTATCAGTTGATCTTAATTTTGGATCTTTTTCAAAGCAAGCTACACATCGCTTCTCAGCCTTTTGGCTAAGATCAAGTGTAGTATCTGTTCTTATCAGTTTAAAATCTGATATGTCCTCTATCCGAGGACAATATATTTTACAGCATGCTAACACATATATATGGAATTTAGAAAGATGGTAATGATAACCCTATATGCAAAACAGAAAAAGAGATACAGATGTACAGAACAGACTTTTGGACTCTGTGGGAGAAGGCGAGGGTGGGATGTTTCGAGAGAATAGCATGTATATTATCTATAGGGAAACAGATCACCAGCCCAGGTGGGATGCATGAGACAAGTGCTCGGGCCTGGTGCACTGGGAAGACCCAGAGGAATCGGGTGGAGAGGGAGGTGGGAGGGGGGATCGGGATGGGGAATACATGTAACTCCATGGCTGATTCATGTCAATGTATGACAAAACCCACTGCAATGTTGTGAAGTAATTAGCCTCCAACTAATAAAAATTAAAAAAAAAAAAAAAAGCAAGCTACATACATGAATATATTTTCCTTATATTTTATAGCATTTCTTTAGCTAGAATTCATGTTTTTTTGTTTGTTACTTTTTTTGAGATAAAAGTTACACAGGCTTCCCTGGTAGCTCAGTGGTAAGGATATGTGCCTGCCAAGCAGGAGATGCAGGTTCAATCCCTGGGTTGGGAAGATCTCCTAGAGAAGGAAATGGCAACTCAACCCAGTATTCTTGCCTGGTAAATCCCATGGACAGAGAAGCCTGGTGGACTACAGTCCATGGGGTTGCAAAGAGTCCCACGAGATTTAGTGACTAAACAACAACAACAAAAAGTTACGTACATGTACAAAGTACCTTCACTGAATTCTAACAAACACATAACCCATCTCCCTGTCAAGATACAAAAATTACCTTCACCCCAAGAAGTTCCCTCACACCCCTTCCCAGTCATACCTTCACTTTTGAGACTGGTACATGGGAGCTCCTACAGAAAAAGAAAAGGGAACAGTAACTACTTTAGGAATAAATGAAACATCACAACTGCAGTACAATGCTGATTGTAACATGCATATCCCAAATACCCAGGACATCTCTGGCAGTCACCACCTGGAGCTGGGTCAGCCCAGTCCCTGTATTCTTCACTCACAATAGGTCCCCAGGTCTAACAACTTTTCATGCAAATATAACTGTAACGTTCTTTGTGGTCTGACCTCCAAACTCACAGTAGATTACATATTATAAAATCTGAATGGAAACAAGAACTGCTAAGGGTATGCAGAGCAAAAAGAAATAACTGTCTGGCAAGGGTATAGACAGAAAAAGCAGATATAAGAATTGAAAATATGTAACAATTAGTACCATATGATGCTGGGCAATAGCTCTACACATTCAGGAGTACCACAGCAATGCTGCTGACCTGTAACAAAGTGGAATGCAGAATTCCTTGGCCATTCAAAATTTTATTACCCTGGTTTCAATTATGTGTGAAGAGCCTCAAAAGTCAATCACATGTAATTTTGCTGATGCATGTTCCTGAATAACATGAGTGGTGAGGCTGCTGTGGGAAGAGTGAGCCAGTCACTTGGGACAGAGGGTGTCTGGCTGGCTGCCCAGCATCTCTGTCCAAATTTGGCTTTGATGTCAGACAGGATGCTATACAGAAATAAGTAACATGATAAAAACATTTCTTCTTTGTGAAAATGACCCTCCAAAAAAGGAGCAGCTGCTAGAGTTGATAACAGACATGAAGCTGTCTAAGAAACTGAAGCTTCTTGGCTAGAAAAACATTTTCAATAAATTAGTGAGTTGGCTGGGTTCTAAGATAGGAAGAAACTCCTCATACGCTCTCTAGAGATATAAAGCAAAGGTGACTCAGGAAACTGCTTGAGCGAGCGCTCTAGTTAACGGAACACTGAAAAACGTCAGAAACGACAGGCTAGGAGTCTGGGGTTTTTGAGCACAGGCCACCCTTCTTGCTTGACCCTACAATAAACCTCCCTCTGCTCCAAACTGCAAAGTTTCATTTGTTTGGTCTCACTGCGCCTCAGGTACGTGAATTTGTGTTTTAACAATTCTGGTGAGGCCATCCTAGGAGTCTGTGCTGGTGCGTGATGACCCTGGCCAGAGGTAGCCCCCACCCTGAGGCCCCAGCAGCTGCCAGAGCTCATTCATTCCAGGGAACGGGAAGGGACTCTCCCTGACAGGCGCCAGCCGCCCCAAGACATGCGGCTCTTTAGAGCTGAGGGGGAAAAAAAGAAATGATGTGCTGGAGTGGTATCTACACCTGCAGGAAAAAGCAGAGCTCCCGTAATTCCCTATAATATGTATGAATTTCAGTAAAAACTTAAATACAGCATTTTTTGTTAGGAGGTAGTAAGATACAGCATACGTTTCTCAAAGACTCCTACCAAAGGGGTTAAAAGAGAACCACCTTTGAAGCTTTAAGAAATTAAGTTTTTATTTACCTAGAAAATTCACTTCCATGGAAAAGCCTATTCCATTACAAAAGACATTTCAGGGAAAATCTGGCTGAACAATGAGGTGATTATTAGTGTTTCAAAGAGATCTTTCACTTTGTCAAATTGTTTAACAGATGAGCTCCTCCAGCAATTTTAGAATAAGATTTTTATTTGCAAAAATTTAATTTACACATAACTTTCAAAAATACACTCACTGCCATGGGGTCCACTATTCGAGGGAGTGAGGCCCCAGAGTGAATGAGAAGCTAGAAAGCACACAGAGAAAGGGATTGCTGGGACAAAAGCAAACTGGCAGGAGCCATGTCGAGGTCGTGTATCCCCACCCTGTTTGTAATTCTTGGTCACAAAGAGCACCTCAAGGCATTGCTACATTTACGATTCCTAAATCAAAGTACCTCACAGCCTTCAAGCTGGTATCTACAAAGCATAAAGTGGTCCTGTACCTGACACTCAACATATCTTTACTATCCTATGTATTATATGATTTCGTTCAGGAAAAAACCCCTCACATCTTTACACAACTTTATAGTCTCATGTAAACTGCACCAATTACTCTGACATTCTTTCCTTTAATTCTGAAGCTTACCTATTAAGTTAACTCCTAATTTATGGATAATATTCTCAGAATCAATTTGCAAATCAGCTGCTATCCAGACCGTGGGCTGTACTTAAAAAATAGTATCAATGACTCAGAATTCTGTCTCTACTCCAGCCTGTGCTCTGCTGGGACAGGTGCTAATTATGCACTGACATGACCAGAGGTATGTCAGAGAGCCGGGCAGATCAACACTCAGTATGTTCCACGAGTAAAATTACCCAAAGACTTCCACAGGAAAGTTTCCTGCCTCTTCTGGTTACAGAAACAGAAATGTGCATCAATTCCAAAACGGCAAGATGACTTTTTTATAACACATGGTCCAATCAAGGTTGTCCCAGGCAGAAAGCAGAAACTGACAAAACAGTTGTATGGTGAAGAATTAACATGACCTGAAGACAGGTTTGACTTTTGCTACTGGCTTCTGGGAGATAATCTTGGAATATCATGCTTGATAGGAGTCTTACTGTTTGCCTGGGACCTTGGGTCACCACAAAGTCTGATATGATTTAGGGTGCAGGCTGGCCATACCGTAAGACCAATGATGTGGTTTCAGGCTTAGGCTTTGGGTCACACAGTGTTAGCAGACTTCTGGAGGGACTGGAGGCTGAAACCAGCTACATGGACAGTCAACCATACCAACACGATGGAGCCCCAGTGAAAACTGAACACCCATGCTTGGGTGGGTGAGCTTCCTTGGTTGGCAATACTCCACACATATAGCCACACACTGGTGGTGACAAAGTAACACTGTTCCAACTCCACGGGGAGAGGACAACTGGAAGCTTCGTATTTGGTGCTGTCTTGCATTCAGCCCTACATACTTCTTCCTTTGATTAACGTTAATCTGTAATCTTTCCCTGTAGTAAACTGTAATCAAGCATATACCAGTTTTCAATGAGTCCTGTGAGTTCTTCCAGGGAATAATCAAACCTTGAAGGTAGCCTTGGGGGACGACTGGATTGCAGCCGGTATCAGAGGTGTAGGTAGGTGGTCATGTGGACTAATTCGGCAACTGTCTGAACTCCGGCAATGTGTCAGAAGTGAGGGAGACCTTGTGGGCTGAGTTCCCTCTAACTTCTTAGTGACCTAACTGCTTTCGGTGGTGCTACTGGTCTTCTCTTCTGGCATCTAGCACTGTCACACCTGTGTTTAGTCGAGCTACTTGTATATGGGCCCTAGGCCTATCAGTGGCCTCTGAGTCTTGCATGCTGGACCCCTTCATACCTATCCTACAACTGATCCACAGTAGGTGTCGGTATATACTGGTTGGATCGAATGAATCATGCACAGTATAATAGGAATAAGCCTGAGGTTATTTTGATTCCTTCCCTCCCATCATTACCAATTGATTAAAAAAAAGCACTGGTGGCAACAACTCTAGCATCGTGCAGGATTTACCTTTGTTCTGAAAGAGCATCTGCAGGAAATAACTGATGTGCGAGAGCATGGTCCACAGTCTCCTTCATGACAGAGCTTTTCACAGGTATGAATGAAATCTTTAATAAAAATGAAAAGAGCTGGGGATGAAAATTGCAACTACTCATTTTCAGATTCCCAAATTCACTAGCTACAACGGTTCTCCACTTCTGTGCCCTGTAACTCCGTCACCAGAGCTGAGGGAAGAAGGATGCTGTTAATGTCTCTTGCCCTAACTTCCCCTCACCTGGCCAGCTGGGCCTTTTCCAGCAAGGAAAGGCCCCAGCATTAGTCACAGGAATATGCTTTGGGGCACAAGGTGCTCTGTGTACGCCAAAGAAAAGATCTTCTGACTCTTTATTGAGACCTCAAGTCTCCAAATTAGACTTGGATCTCCTTAAAATTGTAGCCATGGGTGACTTACCGAAGTACTCTTGACTCTAGGGAGTCAAAATCATCTAGGGATCATAAACAACCAGAAACCATGATCCATAATCTCACTGACTAAGTTCTATGAATGTCTGGTCATAGGTGGCCTGCCACCTGTTCTGTTAAGCTAGGTTTTAGAACAAGTCCTGTTTCTTGGACTCTCCAGGGATCATCCACAGTCTCTCTTCATGGCTGCTGTTTACATGATGCTTTTTCTCCATCCCTTTACCTTCAGCCTAACTGTATCTCTGACTCTAAAGTCTTTCCTGAAGATGGCATTATAGTTGCATCGTTTTAAAATTCATTTTGATAATCTCTGCTTTTTGTCTAATTGCTTAATCCATTCACATTAACGTTATTATTGATATAGTTGGATATATATCTGCCATTTTACTTTTAGTTTCATGTCTCATGGCTTTTTTGTTAATATAATCTTCCTTCATTGTTTTCTTTTACATTAAGTGAGTATTCTCCACTGTAACATTTTCCCCCAGTAGTGGCATTTTCCACTATATTTTGAGATATCTTCTTAATGGTTGCTCTAGAGCTTATCAGTCAACTCAGATGTGTACAAACCTAATTCCTGTGAGATACAGAAGCCTTATACCACACAGCTCTATTTTCTCTTCTCTTTTGTGCTATTACTGTTATACATATTACATCTAAATGTGCTACAAGTTTAACAGTACAATGTTAAAACTATTGCCTTATATGTTATGCCTGTTGAAGAAGCTGAAAAGAGGAGAGCAAGTATATAACATAATTTGTTATATTTATCTTATTAACTGTTACTGGTTTTCTTCATTTGTTCCTAAAGATCTGAGTTACCATCTGATATCACTTCTTTAACAGCAATACAACCTTAATTCCACCTATTCCCGTCATGCTGTTATTGTCAGATATATTTCTATATATTATAGGCCTAATGACACAACTATATATATATTATTTTATACTACTGCCTTTTAAATCAGTGGAAAAAGAATAAATATGCACTTATTCTTTCTTTTATGATTAGGTAATTAACGTTACTCTGTTTTTTCTTGTGGATTTGCATGTATCAGCCTGAAGACCTCTCTTTAGTATTTACTGTAAAGTAGATCTGCTAGCAGAGAACTCTTGATTTTTAATTTTGGAAAGACTTGCTGCATATATGGTTGGTAATTTTTTTTTTCAGCACTTTGAATAGGTCATCTCACTGTCTCCCTCTTGTGATAGTGTTCTCCACTGTTTCTGATGAGCAGTCACCTGTGAATCTTACAGTGGTTCCCTAGTATGTAATGAGTCATTTTTCTCTTGCTGCTTTCAAATTCTGTCCTTGTCTTTAGCCTTCAGCACTTTCACTATGTGCCTTGGAATTTATCTTATGGAGTTTTTGAGTTTCTTGGATGTGCCAATTAATGTCTTTCAATAAATTTGAAAAGTTTCCCACCAGTATTTTAATATTTGCTCCTTTCTCCTCTCCTGGTGCTCCACCATTCTCCTGATGTGCTTATAGGTGTCCCATGTTTCTCTGAGGCACTATTCGTTTTTATTCACTTCATTTCCTCTATGTTTTGGGGATTATATTATCTCTATAACACAGACCTACCTTCACATTTATTGATCCTTTCTTCTGCCAGCTCAAATTTACTGTTGAGTACCTCTGACGAATTTTTAATTTTCATTACTGGACTTTTCAACTCCAGATTTTCCTTTGGGTCCTGTTTTTATAATTTCTATCTCTTTACTGATACTCTATTTGATGAAATGCCGCCTCTGTACCTTCCTTTAACCCTTCAAGCATGGTTTCCTTTAGTTCTCTGAATGTATTCATAACGGCTACCTTGACAGCTTCGTTAAATCTGACACTGATCACTCTCACAGAAAACTGAAAGTTTCTGTCACCTGTGGGGTTTTTCTCTGTTTGCATACTTTGTAAGTTTTTCGGTTGGAAGCTGAACATTGCTGGCAATCTGCTGTTTGCAGTAACTCTGGCCCCTGCTTCCTCTTTCACAGCCTGTCTGTGCTTGTTCACGAGGCTATTTTAGTGAAGTCTATTTTTATCACAGCACAAAGACACTGGTGTCATCCTTTTGATGGCACAACCCTGGGCAATGCACCATCACCCTGGGAAGACGACAATGTCAGCAGGACTCTCTTTGACTATCTCTTTCCCTGATCCTTCTGATAAGCCGTCTGCCTCTCTTAGTGTTACATTCAGTCCTGAGGCTTTACTAACTGCTGGCTGACTGCAGCGTCCCGGGGCATAAACTGCTCAGCAGTCTGATCCAATAGAATCTGGGCAGAGGCAGTCTTTGAGGCAAGCCTATGAAGTTTGTTCTGACCCCGGGATGGTTCCTCTTGGTATCTCCTTTCCTGGTTCTCTCTGGTGAACCAGGTGGCCTATAGTTTAGCTTGTTGCTCTTAATTAAGAGGAACTATTGTTTTCTAAAGGGCCCTTAGGTCTGACTTCTCCATACTCTCTTTCAAATTAAACTCAGTTCCTTTAGGGAGTATTTTGGAGTTCTCTTTCCTTATGGACTGTCTCTCCCCCCTGGAAAAGGTCACTCAGTCACTGGGTGCTGGGTGGGACGACAGCCTCTAGTTTTCTTGGCTTGTGTCTCACACTGTGAAACCTCTGCCCTACACATGAACCGGGGTGAGGGTGACCGAGGCCCCAGCGCTCCTGCCTCTGGTGACTGGAATAGGGCCTCCAGCCTATGTGTGACCCTGGAGGAAGGGACCCCAAACCTGGCAGTGGTGCTTACCAGGAGTTTAGCCTTTTCAACTTGGAGTTGGGGGGATAAGAAATGCTGATGGTCTGCTCCTCCTAGCAAGTAGCCCTTCACTGGGAACTGAGGGCAGATGAAGCCCCGATTTCTTGGGCACACCCGTCCTTTAGTTGAGCTGATTTGGGAAGGGGTAGGGAAGGAGGGAGTAGGTTGTGACTCAAAACAACACAGACTCTTGCTGTTCTTAACTCAGTTTTAGCAGGTTTTCTTCAATAAAAATTTCTTCATTGGAGTTATGTGTGTAGGACAGTTTCCAGAGACTTTAAATGGTTGCTTTTTTTTTTTTTTTCAGTTTTCCCCAGCTTTGCCTGTTTTGCTCCTCAGGCTACCATCCTGAAAGCAGAACACCACCTAGTCTTTTGCACTAAAGCTATGTGACTAGAATGGACATTTCCTACTGGGTGAGATACTAATGGACCTAAACAAGATTTCTATAGATAAGCCAGGTCTGAATAAACATGAGATCCATCCACTGTTACCGCTAGTCATGGGCTTTTCTTTGAGTTTCTCAATCCAACTCACCTTAGCTCCTTAAAAGCTTTCCACGATTAAAACTCCGCTGAAGTATAGCAGTTACTCTTCAAACTCCTGAGCTGGTCTTGTCCCACCCCCAGGTCTGTTCATACTGACAGTTACTGTCCTTCTCTTGCTCAAGACCCTCTGCAGTACCCATTTCACATTTCCTCTTTCTCTCCATGCCAACAAGCTATCTGGGCGTCAGGGCAGTATATCTAGTCATGTACAAAGTTCTTATGAAACTGAAACTGACCCACATGCTTTCTGAAATGGGAAGATCTTTACCCTCTCTCTGGATCTGCAAGTCATTTGATCTCTGTTTCACAGGGCTTATCTGAAGACACATTTTCCTGGCAGACAGAGACAAGCAATAGACAACCGACTTTCCTGACGAGGTTGAAATGTATTAAAATAAGAGAAAAGGGCATTTCTTCTCTCTACATAATTTTAAAGTCAGACTGAGAAAAGGAATTAGGTAGGGTGCTCCTACTGGTACTTGGAAGAAATGTAAAATCTTTCTTCTTGGAAAAATGGAAACCAAACTTAAAAGAGTCTATCTTTACCACAGATAGTTACAGGAACACCTTTTGTATACAGACCCAATTGCTCAGTTTCATTTTTCTAAATACGCAGCTAATGTACGCAGGTAATGTAAATTTGAGAACTCGGGAGAGAAGCTGCCAACTCACTGTAAAACTGTACGTGCACATACCCCAAGGACTGCCTCAGAAAGCATCAGTCAGAAGCTCAGACTATTGCTTTATAGCTAATCTCAACAAACCTTTTCTGGTTTCTATATCCAAGTAATCAGAAGTCTGAGAGTCAGAAAATAGAAGAGTCACTAAAGGGAGGCAGACGGGACACTGAAAGCATTCACAAGAAAACAGCACCAAAAGGTTTAACAAGTAAAACAGTCACACCGTACCTTGCTGTGGGGAAATAACCTGAGAAACCTCAGCACGCCCAGAGGGAATCAGTGTATTCAGTAGAAGATAATAACTGAGGTTCAGGGAAGTGATGACTCTCAGTCAAATAAGGGGAAAGAAATCATCTTTGGTAACCTCTATTCAAAGAAGGAAGGTAATGTAAATTTTAGAAAAACGTCCCTTCAAAAATGATTTTCAGGAGGTGTTATTCTCAGTTAGATGGGAAACCTATCTGAAGAGAAAGATGCTTCCTGAGTGGCTCAAATGAATAAAGTTTAAGTGCACTTAAAATTTCAGTTCGTAAAACGTCTCACCCACTTAAAATGTTTCTATTATACGAAAATGCTTCTAAACACTTGCCGAACCCTCAATTACTAAAAGGATATCTGGCATTCATACTAGTATAGGCTGCTAAGAGAAATCATAAACACCCCAACCACCCCCCACCCCAACCACAAAACAACATCTAACCACAACTGTCCTGAGTTGGTAATACCTGAATTACTAATAAAAGATCATTCGGGCAAATGTGAGCTTTCACAATTATATTTTGAGAAGGAAAGAAAAAGTAACCACACAAATCTGATCATAATATTTAGAAAAACATCTGATACTGTAACTGGAATTAAATACTGTTTTGTTGACGTAGTCACTGCCGCCAAATATTTACATTTACATTTTTAAAGACAACTTTCCGCCCACGAGTTACCTAGGGAACCACAAGGCAGAGGCTTGCCGCACACTTTTCCACATGAAGGCACAGGATCCATGCATGTCTTCCGACCACTGCTTCCAAGTTCCAGCAGCTGGCTGAGAGGGGTTTGCCCACAAGGGCAATAGCGCACCAGCGGGGGAAGCCGTGGGCACGGCGGGCAGGGCTGAGGGTGGCATACCTGAGAACATGTGTGGTTCCCACATTTCAAGTCCCTGTTAAGGAGAACAACACACTGTTACATAATTGTTGCCTTAAATACAGCTCTATTCTAACTGAGAAAAACATAAAACCTTACTTGCCACATATCTTTAAACAGCCAAAGTCCCCAAATCCATCAGACTTTCCCATGTCTGTTCCACATAACACATCTCGGGAGGTGCTGCCACAGTAGCATACTTGAGGACAGAATTTCAAAAATGAAAGATTAGTAATCTGCACAAGAGCTTAAAATACTCTAAGCAATCTATAAGAAGACACAAAATCCTATTCACTACTGTTGATCAGACCCGGAGCAGAAATAAATGTGGCTTATACAGCAGCTCTAAGCCCCACCTAAGAGCTCTGCCACAAGAAAAAAAGTTAGAAGCTTTTGTTAATTTTAACACATCTCATGGTACCCCTGTAGCACACCTCAACATGAGCATTAAAGTGAAACAGATTAGTCTCTGGTCCACAAGGCCATGGTTGGAAACCATGGATCATGAAGCTCCCTGGGGTCCTGTGGAGATGTCACAGAAGACTGAACCTAAATGGGGTAATTATGGAGGCACTGATGACTGGATTTCATCCTCATGTTAACCAAGCAGCACAGATTTAATACTTCGTATCTTGGGGTTCACATAAAGTGCTCAGGAAGAGTGTCTGCTGCTAAAAAGAAATTTTAAGATAGATACAATATAAAATCCTTATTAATCTGTATTCTACTATTGTTAAATTTGAAGTAATCATGTCTGAGTCCTGATACTGAGTAAAAAGTGTTTCAAAGAACTTGAGACTTTTATTGACTATATAGAGAACTCAGTCTAATATCTATAGATTTTTCTGTGGGTTGAAGAAATAATAGGTTGCTTTATGTGCTGCATTTAAGGAGTTATTTTCAAAGCAAACAAGAAAAGAGTTGGTTTCTGACTAATATGTAACAAAGTCTGGTGAGGACTAATTTTCATCAATTTAGATAATTTGTCTGATAAGGGCCACTCTACATTTTCAGTTTATAATGAAAACTTTTTGTCAATAAAGATATTAACCAAGATGCTTGATTTTTAAAATATACATTTACTTTCCCAATAAATACACAGGCAGTTTCATCCCCTGTTCTAAAACTCATTAAATAAAGATTTACTTATTAGATGAATTATAGGTGCAGGATATGCAAGATTGGCAGAATCAACAAATTGGTAAATAAAACCCTAGGAACAGGGAGGCTGTGCAAGCAGGCTTTCTTTTTTTGCTAAGTGTTTACTCAAATAGAACAGACTTCTTCTTTTCCAGAGGTATAAGACAGCTATGAACCAAAGAATCAAGGGTCAGAAAATTGACAAGTCTTTTCAAGCACACATGAACATTCTCTAGGGCTGATGCCAATACTAGGGAACAAGACAAACCTCAACAAAACAGAAAATAAAAAACACCTCGAGACAAAAAGTCTACAAATAAATGCTGGAGAGGGTGTGGAGAAAAGGGAACCCATCTACACTGCTGGTGGGAACATAAGTTGACACAGCCACTACACTGATGGCCTAAATACTTTGCTAGATATATAATATGGACAAACAAAAAGTCTTCAACTGGGTTTGAAAAAATCAGCTACACACACAAAAACAGAAAGGAAGAGACTGGGAGCCATACGAATCTGACAAAAAAGTGTCATTTAGTCCAATATGAATCAAGAGCTAAAAATGGTCCAGATCAAAGACAATCTATACTGCTAAGACCAAACTACCAGTACATATTTACTTCTGCCTTATCTCAAAATGGGTTTAATGCAGCATATAAGGATATATGAGATAAATGAAGAGAACACAAAAGATGTGAAAATAAAAAGGAAAATAATGGTAAGGATACAGAATGAATCATAGCTAAAAAGTACACACTATAAAGATGGACATTAGGTCAGTTATACCAGCTTCCTAAGATATTATCTTTGAGGAAAAACAACTATTCTTGGAACTAAGAACAAACAGGACTTTCTTCCTGGAGGACCCATAAACAAACCACTAAATAATATACAGCACAACTCCCTATGTAAAATCCTTATAGTACACACCACAAAACATTTCACAGGGCTATTTCTTATTTTAAGTGCCAACACAGATCAACAGCATCACATAAAAGTAAAATTTAATAAACTAAAACTATAGGACCAATGCATTGTAGCCCAGGATCTCTGCAGATTAGAGACAGCCATAAAAACAGAGAAAGCATACAATGAGTGGTCTTTTGAGACTCACTTCTTTCACTTAGTATTTTGGTTTTTTTTTTTTGAAGAGAAATCATTTTAATATATATATTTTCACTTCAGTCAATTCAACAATGGTTTCTAATAGGCATGCAGACCCATTTAGTTTGCTTCAAATTTATTTATTTCTCAATATGCAGCAACCTTCCTAATGAGATAGTTGAGCTGAACTATTTATTCTTAAAGAGTACAATGTATCTTGTCCTCAAAGAGTTTTATCAACTTTAACACCTTCAAAGAGCCCTATGAGGCTGCTCAATATGGTAGTTTTCCCCTGAAATTTCTTATTTGGAGGATGGCAAAACAGTCTAGGATCTTCCCCAGTCTACTGGTTGCTTGTATGCATATCACAGCATGGCTGGCTAAGAGGTAGAGACTGAATAATATGTAGATAGCCTTCAAGCCCAGCTGAGTGAGACAGCTTCATTTTTAGAAAGGAAACCAAATCATGAAAACCCTCCTAACAGTATGATTTGTTCCAGGGTTCTTTTAAGAAGGGACATAATCCTCATGCACAGGACTCTTTATGGCCTTCTAGAGTTTTCTGCTCAGCCACTGTTCTCCAGCCAGGTGACTTACTGCACTTGCTGCAGAACTGGAAGCATGTCTGTCTACTTGCATCATTAGAGGTGGTGTTAGTCTTCTCATTTCCGGCCAAATGGAGCCGACCACACTTTCAACCCTGGTGGCTGCACGTCTTCTTGAACAATACCAGCTCTATTAATGGCTTGTTCCTTCTTGTACTCCTCTAGCCGCATTAAGGACCGGAAGTAGATGGGGTAGAAGGTGACGCCAATTAGGGAGATGAAGCTGCCGAAAATGAGAGCAGTGCGCAGGTTCCAGGACATCGCTCCAGCCAGGGCTACCCGGATTCTCCGAATGCCTGGGACTCTCCAAACCCGGCTCCCGCTGGCTGGGCCGTGACGCACTTAGCATAATATTTTGGAGGTTCATCCACTTCATAGCATGTATCAATATTTCATTCCTTTTCATGGCTCAATAATACATCTTTTTATGGATATATCATGTTATTCCATTTATCAGTTGACAGGTATTTGCATTATTGCCACATTTTGACTATTATGAATAATGCTGCTATGAACATCGGTTTAGAAGTTTTGTATAGACATATATTTTCATTTCTCTTGGGTATATGCCAAAGAGTAGAATTGCAGTCACATGGCAACTCTATGTTTAACCTTTAAAGGAACTACTACACTATTTTCTTTTTCCTTTTGGCTGCACCACACAGCTTGTGAGACCTAGGTTCCCTGACCAGGGACTAAACCTGGGCCACGGCAGTGAAAGCGCAGAATCCTAACCACTAGGCCACTGGGGAGATTCCTTAGACTGTTTTTAAAAGTGGTTATACTATTCTACTCTTACTGTGCCTTTAATTTACAGTTTCCTAGTGTTTAAAGGTGTCAAGCATCTTCTATGTGTTTATTGAGCATTTATAATTATTTTCTTTTGTGAGGTGCCTCTTCAAGTTGATTTGTAGGAGACTATCTTTCTGTTTTTCTTTGGAAGGAGTACTTTAAATATTCTGCATACAATCTGTGATTTATCTATTTATTTTCTTTTTTTTTTTTAATTCATTTTCTTAATGTTGTCTTTTGTTGAACAGAAGTTTCTTAATGTGATAAAGTTCAATTTAACATTTTTTGTTGCTCTATGAAATCTTTGCCTGATCCCAAAGTCATGAAAATATTCTTTTATAGTTTCTTCTGGAAACTGTTCTGGGTTTTACATTTAAGTCCAAGATCCATATAGAATTAATGTTTGTGTAAAGAGTGAGACACGGGTTGAGGGTCACTTTTTTCCCATATATACATCCAGTTGTTCTAGGACCATTTGTAAAAAGACTCCTTTTCCCACTGAATTAACTTAATATCTTGGCTGATATCAACTGACTGTAATATACTGAGGTCTATTTCTGGACTCTATTGTCAGAATCTACTAGTCTACCTTTATAACAATAACCACACTGTCATGATTACTATTACTTTATAAGCCTTAAAATCAGGTCTTTCAAATTCATTCTCTTTCAAAGATTGCTTTGGCTTTTTCTGCACCCTTTTCAAGTAGTCCCTGCAAAAAGATTTCCTAAGCAGTTTCTTTAAACAGCATTAAAAAACATCTACTGTCCAAATTCTATAGGACAATGACCTATACTGGTATTATGTGACCAAAATAATGAAAACCATCCAATCATTCATATATCTCTAGTTCTTTCTGCCCAAGATAACGACCTAATAGAGTCTTTGTGACTACAGGCTTGAGACAAAACCATGTCATCAATACAACTGTAAATAAGGTTCCAAAAAAGCCCCAAAGTATGGCTGGCTGCTGGGCTCACCACTTACCCTGGTTCAATATGACCCGACAAGGTTGGCAGGGACCCCCATGGCACAGCTCAGCACAGTGGTGCTGACCACAATTCAAGATACTGTCACAAGGGTTAGAACAGTGAACTGAGACCGCCTGACCACAGCGAACTGTGTGCCTACAAAGAGAGAAAACAGAAAGACGGCATTAGCCTAATGTTGGACACTGAGGTCCTATTCGACAGCTAAACTAACCTTCCCCCAAAACCTACTAAGCCTCTCCGGGCCCCATTTCCCTTACTTCTTCTAGGCCTCCCTCCTCCAATCACTCCCTCAATTACTCTTCCTTCCTCCACTCTTCTTTTTCACTCCTTTGCTTCTCTGTCCCCTATTTTCTGGCCAGAGAGGAATTGAGGGCCTAAGTATTTGTTACACTGTGATTTCTCCTCTGAGTTGAAGCAGCATGCAGGGGGGTAAAGAGCCTGAAGCTCCCACAGTATCTTACAGATCTGGGTGGGGAAGTTGAAAACGTAGTTCTAACAAATATTCCTGGAATGAAAGCACAATGGCATTCTCCTGGGACCCTGCACTCTGGCATTTTCGGCAGTTATAATATTGTACTTAAGAACATACTGTATGTGACTTTGATTCAGGAAGGGAAATAATTCTGGCTTTGTTCTAATAAACATCCTGACTTTGCTGACTTATTAGCCAGAGAAGGATATGAGGCCACTGCTCTTACACAATTGTCTTCAGGTTTCTTTTCAGGGTAATGGTTTAGAGCTTGGAATCTACTCTCCCACAAAAAGTTCTATTCTATTCCACTACTCTCACGTCAGCTATGTATTTTGTTTTAAAAAGTCACTGATACATATATAGATGATCAGTTTCCAGTGCTCAGCATCACAGATAATATCAACCCCTTGAGGAAGACATTATTATTTCTACCATAAGAAGATAACATAAGAAAAATGAGGCTCAGTAGGAGAAAGCAACTTGCCCAGGTTAACAACTAGTTAGTGGCAGAGCCCAAATCTGACCTGGGCTTCCTGACCAGAAAGCCTTGCATGTGACTCTCAGGCTACACTGCTACTCTTGTAAGTTCAGTAAACACTTAAAAAACGTTTATCATTGAAAAATCTGCACTATTCCATCTCGTCTTGTGGTTCAGGAATCACTGTATGGTCTTCACTAGACCTCAGAAGCACTCCACAGCCATGCAGCTATCGATGGTCCCTGCACTGATAAAGCATAACTTGCACTGTAATGAAAAGAGGGTGGGCTCTGGGGGCCACTTACTCTTTCTTTCAACAATATTCACTGAAAACCTCCTAGACACCAGATACTACGCTAGGCACAGATAAATGATCCTTGCCTCCTGAACCTTAGTAGGCCGGGGTTCAACTCCTGGTTCTTTCACCCACTGGAGATGTTAAGATAAAAGTCCCATAGTATTTCACCTAAAACAACAACCTCACTTTTTATAACTTTTTAATCACTTAAAAGATTGCAAAACAGGATTAAGGCAGTACAGGACTTACTATTTGCAGAAAAGTACTATTTACACCTACCGTTAATGATAGTAAATAAATACTATTTGCACCTACCTACTAATCTTTCATTTTAGAAATTCATACATAAACCATCAATGTGGAAACTGAAGTCTTCCTTTGGAGTACAAGTCTAACTTTACCTGGTCCGTCCACATTCACAAGTTTTAGTCATAAAGGCAGGGCAGGGTGGGCAAGGTCCTGGATGGCACAGACTAAAAAAGAAAAGTTTTGATGAAGAAATCATACTTATGTATCCAAACCTGAACAAAGCTGCCCCGACTGAGCCCGACTGTGAATATGGCAGCAAATAAACTTACTATGAAATGTTTTAGTATTTATCTAAAGTTGATTAACTATTTAAACAAAGATACCAACAATGTTTTTATATAGAAAGGATTGATAGCAATACCATTTTAGAATATTTAACCAGAAAAGAAAAGCCCAAGTCAAAATACTGGTCTTATTTGGGTCTGACCAGTCAAAGAAAGCATTTCTAAATATGGTCTTGGCCCACTTAGTGCAGTGTGTAGGGATAAAGAGGTTGCCACTCAGGATGGTCAACAGAGTCCTTTAGAAGATCAGAACTTGATCAATGTTCAGTTCAGTTCAGTTCAGACACTCAGTCGTGTCCAACTCTTTGCGGCCCCGTGGACTGCAGCATGCCAGGCTTCCCTGTTCAGTGTGACAGACCTCAAATCTGCTAGGTCCATGAGAAGTACAGACATGTTCTCATCAGCTAGCGAAGTGCTAACAGGTGATGGGCTAACAACACGAACAGTGAAAAGAAGGTGCGGGTGAGGGGAGGCATGCTGGCGAGTAACAAAGGGGAGAGGAACTCATGGAAAGGGCTGGGCTCAATGATATGCTATAGGTCAGAATCAGGCCTCTGAACAGAACTTTTTTTTATAGGAGCTATGATAAATAGAGACCAAAGGAAAAAAATAACGAGATGGATATATTTAAACAAATACTACCCTCTTCAAAGCAGACACCCCTGGTAATAGTACACAGAAATATCACTGTTTAAAACATTTGGGAACTTGGCGGGGGCGGGTAGCATCTACGTGATGGCAAATCACAATCCTTTGGGAATTACAAGCCAATCAGAGACGAGTTGAATTCATCAAGTAGGTACTAGAATTTGCTATAAAAATAAGGTGTGCCTGAGTGGATTTTTTTATGTAACTCCTAAATCAGTAATAATAATTATTAAATCAGTTTTAAACACTGAAAACAATCTAGAAACATGTGCCCAATCTCCTAAGGTGACCCATTTTGACAGACTGAACCACAGAAGACTAAGATTAAGCATGCTTCTTTAAGGATGAGTATCATTATTCAATAGCTACATTCCATATGATATGCCTCAACACTTTCAGATGAAATTATTTTCATGGCTGGACATTTAAATAACTTTAGACTGAGAGACAAACTGTTGGTCAGGTGTGGATGATTCCAGATTATTTCAAACATCCCTGAGGCCTGGACTTAATCCCTGGACTTAAAGAGTAATGGTTGACAACACTGCTATGTATTAGAATCTCCTGGAAAGCGTTTACAACAACAATGCTCAGAATGCATGTGAGTTAGTTCCAGTGAGATGGATGACCCTAGAGCTTATTACAAAGAGTGAAGTAAGTTAGAAAGAGAGAAACAAATACTGTATATTAACGCATATATGGAATCAAGAAAGATGGTACTGATGAACCTATTTACAGGGCAGCAATGGAGATGCAGACGGAACAGACTTGTGGACAGAGGGGGAAGGAGAGGGTGGGCCAAACGGAGAGGGTAACGTGGAAACACATACACTACCGGAGTAAAACAGACAGCCAGTGGGAATTTGCCATATGAGTCAGGGAGCTCAAGCCAGTGCTCTGTGACAATCTAGAGGGGTCGGGTAGGTTGGGAGGAAGGAGGGAGGTTCAAGAGGGAGCGGACATATGTATACCTATGACTGATTCATGTTGATGTATGGCAGAAACCAACACAGTATTGTAAAGCAATTATCCTTCAATTAAAAATACATAAAATTTTAAACAATCAAAAAAACACTACAAAGCTTAGACCCAACCCCAGGAGATTCCGATTTAACTGCTGTGAGCCGGAGACCAGGCGCTTGTGTTTTAAAATGCTCCTTCAATGACTGACCATCTGGTCTGCATCACAGTTGGTATCCTCTGATAGTCACGACAGGGGCCCATTTCTATTGAAGGCTTTGGAAAGATAATTCATGCAAGGGTTAATTTCTTATTACTGAATTTACTCAAAATGCCAATTGAGGGAAGGAAGAGATGAGTCTGGATTCTGATCTATGAAAGCATTCAAAGGAAGAGGAGGGGCTGACTGCCTAGCAGGTGGCAGACCACGCTGTGGAGCCCAGTCTGAACAGCTCTCCCACTGACAGCCCCCAGCACCGTCCCCACATGGTGATCACAAGACCTCTGATCCGACTCCTGTTCCTGCAACAGAAACTAGATAACAGCAGAAGCAACTGTAGAAGACAACAGCAGAAGACAACACTCTGGTGTCTGTACTACTCTTAGATTTGAGTAATAAAAGCAAGTGTTACCATTTTTTGACCACTTACCATGTGCCAGGCTCTGGGCCAAATCTCTTAAGTGTGTTAATTTAATATTCGTAGAACTCTGTAACTAGTTTTGGTCATATCATTATTACTTTGCAAGTTCAGAAACTGAGGCTCAGAGAAGTAATTTGTCCAACATCACATAACTGTTAAGTGATGAACACAGGAATGAAACCTATGTCTGAAGTCAGTCTGTAGAAATTTATTTGTAACTAATCAACAGTGTATTATGGTTCATTTCTTTTCTCATCTGTAAAATGGAGATGATAAATAATCTATACATCACTGGGCTGTGGTTAGGATTCAGCGAGTTAACTTTTGCAGAGTACCTGGCACACAGCAAGCGCTCAGTAAATGATGCCACGCGGTCCTTCCCCCAGGCCTCTTACACACCAACCAAACACGCACACCGAGAGCCACAAGCAAGGCGTGTTCACCAGGGACCCCCAGGAGTCTAGAGCTCCAACTCACAGGTTGCAGGAATGTGGGCAGTCCTGGCCAGGCTGCTTCCTTCTGCAGACCTCACCACAGCTATGTGGGATTTCATTTCTGCTCCATTCGGGATTCCTTACCTTGCCTAAAACATATCGGATCAGAGAGTTAATGGTGTTAATTTCAACTGTTATCCCGGAGACTTCAGTGAAGTAATACAATATAACCAGACAGTATGAAACACAAGTGAGGTTTTCCTTCGTTCGATAAACACATTATCCTCAAATAAAAAGTTGAATGCAATGCTACTTGTCAAAAGCTGTATCGAGTATGATAAAGTTGGGATTACCTGGAAAAGGCAAACTAGTCATTTTTACTTACAAAAATGTCACTTTCACTAATTTAATCTAAGATTTTAAAAATAATCCCTTAAAATAAGTCCTTCTATAAATGGGTCTGTGAATTGACAGGGGAGTATCTAACTTTAAGAACCAGAAAGAGGAAATAAGCGAAGACAGCAATGGTGGGGAAGTAGCAGCAGTGGAAAGAACGGAGGATCCCCTGAACAGTAGGAACTTGCCTATTCTAAAGTTGTAACATAGGCATAAAAGGGTTATGGTTTTATAATCAAGTCACTCAAAAAATCTTTAGTAAGCCTCTTTCATGAACTCAGTGCATGGGCAGGAAGAGTAATACTGAGAGGCATGGGACTCCCCCTCGACCTTGAGGAATTCATTCTCACTTGGGCAATTTACACCCTAAATGAAGCCAATTCCTGATCCTTGGCCTCTGCTTTTCTCTCTTGCCTGTCTCTTTCAGAAATCTTGTTCATTTCTGTGAGGTTCAATACACCTAAAGGCCGATGAGTCCTAAATCTTTATTTTCTACATTGCCCTGAATGCTCCGTTTCACTCCTACATATCTAACTGTCTGCTGAACATCTGTGCTTGAGGTTTCTGTCACTTCAAATTGCCTATGTTAGCATCTTTCTTCTTAGGCCCCAACATCTTCAGGGTTCCCTGTTTCTGTTAGTGACACCATCACTGTCAAGAGTCTCACAAACTCAAAAACTAGAGTCATCCTCCTTTTTCTTCTATTTAATCACCAAATCTTGTCAATTTCCCTACATAGTGTACCTCACACCTCGTCTCCCTCCATCCCAACTCCTGCTCTTCCTCTCTACTGGCCGGAACCTCATCTCCACACTATCAGAAAAGCCTCCCTGACTCTGTGCTTTCTTGCTTTGACATGATGCCCAGGTTTTCTCCTACCATCTTTCAGTGGCCCCACCTCCTTCCCTGACTCTAAAAGGTGGTTCTTCCCCTTCACCTGCCAGGGTTCTGCATTATCAACTTCTTTTCCCTCATCACCCCTTCACCTACTAGCATCTCATCTATTGCTCTCAACTGCGACTATCATCCCTAAACCCTGATCTTTCTTCAAATATTCCTAACTTCCTGTAGAACATCTTTCACTGGTTGTCTTACTCCTCCAACTCAACATTTCTAAATTAAATTCACTTGTCTCCACCAAACCTGGTTCTCTTGACCTGCCCGTTTCTGTTCTTGGTATCACCGTTTCCAAAAGCGTGAAACTCTGGAGCCACGTTTGGGTTCCTTCCTTTCCCACTGTTGTTAATTCCTGTTTACCTTTGAAATTTTACTCTCTTTCCTTTCTGTCCCACTCTAAAACCCATTCCAGACTTTCACTATTCTTCACCTGAGTTATTATAAGTCCCCAAACGGTTTAGGTCCCAAAATACTTTACTCATTGCCGCCAGACTGATCTTCATAAAGAATCACTTTGATGCCCTCAGGGGCTTCCCACAGCCTCACAAATGAAGTACCAACATCCAGGCCTGGCTCAAAGTCACCCCTACCTTTCAGTCATCTCCTACTCCTCCACCTTCACAGGCCCTGGGCTCCATAACTGGATGACTCCTCCCAACAGACTCTAAGCCTTGTTGGTTTTAAACCTAGTTTCCAAGCCCATTTCAATTTCACCTCCTTCATGAAGGCCCCCTTTATCATCCAGCCAGAAGTCACAGGCTCTGTACCTCAAGTAGAACAGCAAGTTAATTGTGTCTTAAATCTTAGCCTCTAACCTCTGGGAAGTCAATTAGTAGTCTCATTCCTCTGTTTCTTCATGGTGCCTGGTATGTTAATAAGTTCTCAATAAAAGTACATTAAACCAATGGTCTCCCTGAAGAGCAGAGTAGGGCAAAGTCCTCAGGCACAACAAGGCTAATATTTGCATTCCCACATCATTCTACCTCACTCAGATCATCTTGACCTTCACCCCCACATTCTTTTACCTTCTTAGGTTTTCATATACAGTTTGTCAGTGAAAGCTTTTACAAGATTGTAAATTTCATTATGGTGTTTCATGTTTAAAAATCCTTTAAAATAATTAAGCCTTGGTATTAGTCTTAATCGTCCAATTTACAATTAATCTCTTGCTGCCTTTCCAGTAGTACATTCAAGAATATTCATTCCTTCAACTAATACTAATTCAGTATCTACTAAGCCTCAGATTTTCACAATAAAACATATGAGACGAGCAGAGCTTGGATAAGAGTGGCCAACGTGGGAGTGGAGATAAGAAAGGGAAGTTTTCTCTGGAAGAGGATGGTTTGGGTAAGATCTTGAATGAAACAGTGGATGAGGATTTAAAGAAAAGAAGAAAGCTGAGTTCACAAAGAGGCTGAGCCTAGACGTTAAAAACTGTTGATGGTCAGTGACCAACTCTTGGTGGAGGCTGGCAGTTACCTAACAAGAAAGGAGAAATGTGAGCAAATTAGTTAGAAAAAGGAGAGCAAGCAGAAAAGAAATAGAGCTAGTCATTTCAAGAAGCGAATGGTCAAAAGTAATAAGGGCTGCTGAGTGGCAAAAAAATGTAAGAATTTATAAAATCAGCCTTGAATTTGGTCAGGAAGGGAGTCATCGATGACTTCTGAATAGAGTTTCAGTTAGGTAATGAGGAGAGAAGTAAAAATGAAGTAGTTTAAGGAAGGAGAAAAATGGTTAAGAAATATAATCTGAGAAATCAACAGCCAGATGGTAAGTTCAGTTCAGTCACTCAGTTGTGTCTGACTCTTTGCGATCCCATGGACTGCAACATACCAGGCTTCCCTGTCCATCAGGTGGGAAAGTCTAGCCATTAAAAGATAGGCAGGAAGCTCAATTCCAGAAAAATAAATGACCCAATCAAAAAATGGGCCAAAGAACTAAACAGATATTTCTCCAAAGAAGACATACAGATGGTTAACAAACACATGAAAAGATGCTCAACATCACTCATTATCAGAGAAATGCAAATCAAAACCACAGTGAGGTACCATTACATGCCAGTCAGGATGGCTGCTATCCAAAAGTCTACAAGCAATAAATGCTGGAGAGGGTGTGGAGAAAAGGGAACCCTCTTACACTGTTGGTGGGAATGCAAACTAGTACAGCCACTATGGAGAACAGTGTGGAGATTTCTTAAAAAACTGGAAATAGAACTGCCATATGACCCAGCAATCCCACGCCTGGGCATACACACCGAGGAAACTAGATCTGAAAGAGACACGTGCACCCCAATGTTCATCGCAGCACTGTTTACAATTGCCAGGACATGGAAGCAACCTAGATGCCCATCAGCAGACGAATGGATAAGGAAGCTATGGTACATATACACAATGGAATATTACTCAGCCATTAAAAAGAATTCATTTGAATCAGTTCTAATGAGATAGATGAAACTGGAGCCCATCATACAGAGTGAAGTAAGCCAGAAAGATAAAGACCAATATAGTATACTAACGCATATATATGGAATTTAAAAAGATGGTAACGATAACCCTATATGCAAAACATAAAAAGAGACACAGATGTACAGAAGAGACTTTTAGACTCTGTGGGAGAAGGTGAGGGTGGGATGTTCAGAGAGAACAGCACTGAAACAAGTATACTATCAAGGGTGAAACAGATCACCAGCCCAGGTTGGATTCATGAGACAAGTGCTCAGGGCTGGTGCACTGGGATGACCCAGAAGGATGGGATGGGGAGGGAGGCAGGAGGGGGGATCGGGATGGGGAACACATGTAAATCCATGGCTGATTCATGTCAATGTATGGCAAAAACCACTACAATATTGTAAAGTAATTAGCCTCCAACTAGAAAAATAAATGAGAAAAAAAAAAGAGAGAAACGCAACTTCAAACGAAAAAAAAAAGACAGGCAGGAAAGAGAGAGAGAGAAAAGACATGCAGGAAATATGTTAGCAACAGATACAAGCATCTGGATCACAGAAAGTGTTTTTCCTAACACATGGGAGAACCAAGCTATTCCAAAACAGGAAGAAGTATTCCATGAAGAGGAAAAGCACAAGGATAGAGTTTGTAATGCTGGTTCACAGAGAATCTCTCTTGATTATAAAGGCCAATGACTGATTTCTTGGATTAAATAAAGTACCTGTCACACTACTCTTCACTCATGTTATTCAAATCTGGAATTTCAAAGCGAGTTACAGTTAGAGGTGAGAAGCAGCCTGTACCCCCTTCTGCCATCTGATCAGCTCTGATCTAAAGAGAAGACCAAGGAGACCCGGTGGGCATGATGAGAAGGCCTATCTCCAGAACAGTCTGCCAAGAACACAAAGGCCTGTGACTCTAGCTGTGTACAGACCACATGCATATGATGTCTTACAGATGCCGTAGCTCTGAAGTCTTGTTAGTCATTTCTAAAGCACACCCAGCACACCGCCTCTCCTGTGCTGGGACATAAGGTACAGTGCACAAAGTGAAAGCAAATCACACCAGCGTATGTGAAAAAAAAACTCACCACAGAAACAAGTGTAGGTGTTAGGGACATGTGCAGAAACGTTCTGACATGCAGGGCACCTCCAGCCACTCTGGCCATCTGTCAAGAAAAATGAGAGGAAATCAAAATAATTTCCTTACAAAAGCACATGTAATTTAAAACATTTTAAATGGGAAGCCATAATACTGAAGCAGTTGTAGTAGTTTCCATGTTAAGGATCAGACTTTAAAGAAACAAATTCACAATACTGAATGCTTTGCTTAAATATTGGATTTAGGCTTATATTTATAAGGACTTCAGATACTGTGAATAAAGTAGGTATGCATTTCGTCCTACTTTTTAAAATTGAGATCGAATCAGCACGTAACATTGTGTAAGTTTAAGGTGCACAGCGTGTTGATTTGATACATTTATATATTACAGTATGATTATCACCATAGCCTTACTTCCACCATTTCATCAAATTAACTTTTTATTTTGCGGGAGAATGTTCTATTACTTTTAATATCAAAGTAATCATCTGAACCTTGGTTTGAAAAAAAGTACGATAAAATACTTGAGTACAGGCAGGAAAACCCAAATGTTTTCAGCTAGAAGCACCAAAGTTCAGAAAGCATATATTATGAATAATATTCGCATTATCCTTGCCAAGAATACTGGAGTGGGTAGCCTATCCCTTCTCCAGGGGATCTTCCCAACCCAAGAATCAAACTGGGATCTCCTGCGTTGCAGGTGCTTCTTTACCAGCTGAGCTACCAGGGAAGCCCTAAAACACTTGAGTACACGTAGGAAAACCCAAATGTTTTAAATTAGGAGAGCTAAAGTTCAGAAAGCATAGTTAATTAATAATATTTGCATTATCCCTAAATACTACTATAACTTTGGGAAAAGCCCACAAAATACTATGGAGAAGATCTGTTAAAGCTATAGCAAATTCAAAATCCTAAAGGTAAATTAAATATTGCTTTCTATAAATTTTCTAAGCAAACTATACAAGAAATCTTTTCTAATGAATAAGCTACAAGGATCTACAGTACAACACAAGAATCTACAGTACAACACAAGAAATATAGCCAGTATTTCATAGTAACTATAAATGGAATATAACCTTTAAAAATTATGAATAGCTATGCTGTACACCCGAAACTTATGTAACATCGTATATAAACTATACCTCAATTTTTAAAAAGCTGTTCTCTATAGTTGCTACTTGGATAAAAGCAACCATTTTCAGTAAAAGTCACTGATTATGTTGTACCTTAAGTATATTTTAATGTGTTATGTTTAGCTGGCTTAAGATTTATAGCTTAATAATGGTCATCCAAAATATGTGATCAGGACAACATACTCTCCCTTGCAGATAAAACACTCAAGGAGAATTAAACTTGAGCATCCCAAATGGATGAGAAAAACTACTCAGAAGAGGGAAATGACTGACCTGCTTGAGATGCTGGAGACCTGGCCCATTTCTTTATGCAGTTCAAATGAAACACATGGTAACAGCTCTGACAACTCCACACCGGGGCTGTCACACGAACCAACTCACAGCACACCATGCACTCGTATTTTTCTGTGGTGAGCTGTTCAATCAGAGAACCTGTTTAAAAAATAAAACAGACAAACTCAAACACAGAAAAACATTCCTTAGTCAACCAAGGATCAGCAAGGCATCTGAGAGAAGAAGGCAAACATAGAGATTTTATGGGATGTCTGGCTCTGAGCAAGGTGGTTGTTCAGAGTGTGAGGCTGGGAAGGGGCGGGGGTATGCTGAGATGGGGGCCTCAGGAAGCAGGTCTGGGGCTCAGGAAGGGATTCACACGTCTGAGGAAACATTCCCAAGAAACTGCCCAGGATCCCACCAGCATCTCCTCCTAACACACGGCCAGAGTGCTCACAGGAGAAACTCCTGGCACCATGCCTTGCCCTCTTTGAATTTACCACATCCACAAATTTACATTCGGGAGGGGCTCATGAAGCTGCAGTGGTCAGGTGCAAGAAAACTAAGCCTAGACAGGTTTCAACAACCCATGGTCATGAGACGGTTCTAGTAGATACCCTGGAAGTCTTTGGTTGTTCACTCAACAAAGACAGGCTTGGAGCCTACCACAAGCCCCATGGTAGGGTTACTAGACTGAAGGAGACACAGTCTCTGGATCCAGAAGCTCAGCATCTATGAGAGAGACCAGGATGTGATGTTATAAGAATCCTCCCAGATTTACTCCTCAATACCGTCACCCACTTCCAGACTTTTGCCTCGACACGATTTCAGCGAAATCTTTCTAAATCCCAAGTGTAGCCAGACCTGAGAGTACACAGTGTTTGTGTATTCTTTTTTTAAGTCCTTATTTTTAGCATTTATTTCACAATACTACTTTATCTATTATCAGATCCAAGTAAGTTAAAAGAGTAAAACAACTAACCTTAAATACATCATGCTGATTGTTGTGCTAAACTACTTTATACATATTTAATTCTCTTAACAAAGATTAATAGAGGTACCATTTTATAGATGAAGAAAGCAAGGCTCAAAGTGGTTAAACCGTTCACCTAAGATCACATAACTAGAAATTTAAAAATCAAAATTCAAATCATCACTGTTAATGTGAACTCAAAAATTCACATTTTAATCATTCCATAATATTAGCTTCCTAAGATTACTCTGTTTATCCAGTTCAGTGTCAAAAGAAATACAGAACACAATATTGTCAGCTGCGGGAGGCAGGACCAGGGCCTTGCTGACTGGAGCATTTCCATTGCCTGGCCCACACCAGGGGCTCAGTGGTGTTTCTCAATGAATGAGTGAAAGAATAAATGAGTATCATCTAGTCTGTGTCATAACCTCTCTCCCTGGAAAGTTTTAGGCTTTAGTAAAGTTTCTGAGATAGCTCTTTTCCTCTGGAGAAAGCCTGGAATGAAGATACTGCGAGTGACTGATGAAAGCAAAATTGATCTGCTCTAGACACAGATGGACACATTATAAAATTGAATTCTATTATAAAAACCAAGGAATCAGATTCTTTCTTAAAAGTAGGGATACCCTACCTTGCATAGTTTAACATTTCTGAATAACAAAGTTAATTATGTTTCCTACCAGTTACCATGCTACATATGGAAGATTCTGGAGATAAGAGGAAGCCCATAAGAGAGCGAGATTTAAGTCTGAGACATTTATATATGAAGCTGACTGGGGAAGAGGAATGGTCGGTGAGACTTATACTTAGGGTGACTTTTATAGAAAATGCCTATTGACCATTCCAGAATAGCACTGAGTTAGAATTAAAACACGCAGAAAGGTTAAGTGAAGTATGGAACATCCCCGAGAACACTACAATTTTCACCCTGGAGACTGTCTGTTTATTTCACTGTTTCTCTTATTCATTAAATTTATTGCTTGTTAAGAAATCACTACTGTGATGCTCCTAAGCCCAGTCACAGTGAAATCTGACCACTAGGATGCACATACATTTAGCTACGTGGTGACAGCTGTCAACTTTGAATATCCTACAAATTCCAGCCTTTCCCAAGGCTGTCTCTTTCATCCCATGTTCAGTATGTTCATAAATCCTGCTGGTTCTACCTTCAAAACAGATCCAGAATCCAACCTCTGCTGCTAACACTATGGTCTAAGCCGCTATCCACTCACCTGGATTACTACAATGGCCTCCCAACTAGTCTTCCTACTTCTGCCCTTGCCCACTTCAGGCTATTCTCACCGCAGCCACCAGAGGGAGCCCATCAAATGAAAATTAGAAGATACACTCTTCTGTCAGAACTTGTCAAAGGTCCCTCCATCACGTGCCGCTGGAAGCCAAAGTCTTTACAATGCCCTTCACCATCTTCCAGTCCTCACCTGTGACTCCTCTTTCCTTAGGCCACTTCTCTGAGACAACACCAGCCTCCTTCCTAGCCCCAAACTGGCAGGCAGATTCCTGCAGGAGATTTTTACAATTTGTTCTTCCCTCTGCCTAGGGTACACTTTCCCCCGACATCTGCACAACTCAGTTCCTCACCCGCTTCAGGTGTTGACTCAAAATATGGTCTTCTCAGTAGGGGAGGCTCTGGCCATAGTTTAAAAACTGGAACCCACTCCCCTAAGCATTCCGTATCTCTCTCATCTTCCTTCATATCACTAAAGTCTAATATCATATATTTTACTTATTTTACCTTATTTCCTAACTCTATACATAGAACACACTCAATAATACTTGCTGTATGAATAAAAGAAAGTAATAAATGGCAGTAAAAGGTTCTAGAAAGACACTAGAGACAGTATAATTCTTTCACCAACATTTCCGTTTTATCAAACTCTGTAACATGTAAAACAAGGCACTAACCCAGAATGGCTCTGTGCCAGTGAACTATCCCATTTCGGGTGGAAGACTCTCGTCCAGGCTGGGTGCAGCCCTGTCCTGACCGCTGGCTCCTCTTCACCCCTAAACCCTCTGCCACTCGGGCTTCTCCTCCATGCCTCAGTCATGCCTGGGTCTACTTTACACTTACACTTTGACAGCATGTAGGTAAAGACAGTGACAAGCCAGGGAAACAATCAGAAGAACAGAGACCTGTCTGTAGAAGTGACTACAAACTTTTCAGACACACCAATAAATGATGAAAAACAAAATACCTACAACAATCCTGACTTGAAAAATCCAATTGTAAAAAGACATTTTTTGAGGCAAACAGAGAAATTCAGTTGTAGACTGGGTATTAGATGATTTCAAGGAATTATCACTAACTTTGTTAATAAGCACAATAATGGCACTGTGATTATGTAAGAAAATGGCCATATTATTAAAACAGATGTAACCTAAAATACATGAAGGAGAAATAATCTGATATCTGGACTTTAAAATATATCAGAAAAAAGGGGGGGAGACTGTTTAAATATTAATGCGTATCTATTTATGGCATATTATACATTAATTTAAAGTTTACCAAGATTTCTAAATGAGTGGGAAATACTATATTATAATAAGCAAAAAAGGATAAAACTTATGTTTATTGTATGATTTCAACTACATAAAACTGAGCACTGAAAAATTCTTTAAGGAAACAGATTAAAAGGTCAAAGCAGATTATATCTCGATGGTGGAAAGAAAGGTAAATTACTTACCTATCAACTTTAGTAAGCCACCTTATTTAAGGCAGCTGTTTTTAAAAAGCTGATAGCTAATACAATGTAAGCATGATCAATGTGTTTAAGATGGTCTTGCTGAGTCTGAAGCGTATGTCAGACATCATGTTTATTTGTGTCAGTCTAAGGCTTGGGCAGAGTTAGGGGCTGCAGGTAAAGGTTTTTAAGTCAGTACAGCACAGAGGTGGGCTTCCCAGGTGGCTCAGTGATAAACACTCTGCGTGCTAATGCAGGAGACGTGGGTTCGATCCCTGGGTCGGGAAGATTCCTTGGGAATCTCCCCAGACTTGGGAAGAGCTTCAGGCGGAGAACTTGAGAAACAGATGTAAAAAGGTTGATGAAAGGAAATAAGAAGATCTCAAAATGAAAGAAAAGGAAGAACAGGCACAGATGTCTCTGAAGTTGCAAAAAGTTGAGAAAAGTATGCCCTTTCTTTTCTTTTTTTTTTTTTTTTAAGTATGCCCTTTCTTAAGTGATGACATCCCCTTCTTCAGCGAAGTAAGAGGCAAGGAGGTCTGCTGAGGTCGGGAGATCAGTGAATGTCAGGAAGGTCTGAATAAGTGTGAGAAGGGTTTGTAGTAGTCTTAAATGAAAACGGGAAGGACAGCTGCCCAACGTCATTTAAGGGGAAGTGGGCAATGAAAGCCATCTGAGCTGGATGGAGTGAGCGAGCGTACATGTGAGCTCCTTCACTTCACTGGTATCTGACTCTTTGCAACCAAATGGACTGCAGCCCGCAAGGCTCTTCTGTCCATGGGATTCTCGAGGCAAGAATACTGGAGTGGGTTGCCGTGCCCTCCTACAGGGGATCTTCCCGACCCAGGGCTGGAACCCACATCTCTTGTGGCTGCTGCATTGCAGATGAATTCTTTACCACCAAGCCACCAGGTGAAGCCCAAGCTGGAGACCACTATTTAAAAATATTCACTGAGAACCAACCATGTATTGGGGTGGCCAAAAAGTTTGTTTGGGTTTTTCTGTAACATCTTATGAAAAACCCAAATGAACTTTTTGGCCAACGCAATACTAGACACTAAGGATATACAGTGAACAAAACAAAAAAGAATCTTCTCCCCTTATGAAGTTTACCATCTCGTGGTGGAAGGTAGCCAATAAACAAATAAATACTGAGAATAAGCAATATCATCAAATAGTGACAAGTGCTATGGAGAAAAATAAGCCAGGAAAAGAGAGTAGTGAGAGGCAGGTGGGGGAAGTATTAAGAGTTTGAAATAGGGTGATCAGGAAGGCTTCCCCCAGAGGGTGACTGAACACCAAGTCTGTACTGTTACACAATTTCCTGGAATGGCGTTCTGTCTTCTAGACAGGGTAGAAAAGCTGGATGCAGCAACCATCCAGGGTCACTGGACCCCAACAATCCCAGGGCTGGGATTCATCAAAATGTCTTGGCAGAAGGGTTAACACTTCAAATGACATACAGTAAGGTCCAGCCTGGAGAGGGGAATGAAGGAGAGGAGACGGACAGAACTGGCAGTGGGTGGAAGAGACCGGGAGAGCCAAAAGGACCGGAGGTTGTGGTCAGAGACAGAACAAGGACTCTGGCATTGCAGAGACGAGGCATCCCCAGGGTTGTTTCCCTGGTGGTGGATGTGGAGGAGGAATGGATGTGAAGGTCACTGCAGTTGACAAGATCAAAAAACCCATATGACCACTGAAGTCACCCAGAACAACAACAGGATTTATGGTAAATCAATAGCTCTCAAACTTGAAAGTGCATGAGAATTACCTGGAGCCTTCTTAAAAGAAGAGATTTTTGGGCCCCACACTCACAATTTCTGTTTACTAAGTCTGAGGTAAGGCCTAAAAATGTGCATTTCTTTTTTTTTTTTTTATATTTTGAACTCTTTATTTAAACACTGTTGGAAAATGTGGCATAAATCTTGTGTCATTATTTAATAAACTGTAGTAATATATACTAACAACAAAAAATTTTTTTAATAAAATGTTTCTCACAACTGTCACATTTCTAATGTTTCTCTTTAGTATGAATTCTCCGATGGATTCTAAGTTCGTCATTTCAAGTAAAGCACCGGCCATATACATCATATTTATA
Source organism: Cervus canadensis (assembly GCF_019320065.1). Taxonomy (NCBI): domain Eukaryota; kingdom Metazoa; phylum Chordata; class Mammalia; order Artiodactyla; family Cervidae; genus Cervus; species Cervus canadensis. The sequence goes on along the minus strand of NC_057415.1, from coordinate 8,687,007 downwards.
TGGTTTCTCTCCTGTCTGAACTGCCTGATGATGTTATGGATGACTGTGCCTAAATGGTTTGTCACAATTATATTTCTAAGGTTCTCTCCAGTATGAATTCTCTGATGAACTGCAAAGTTTGCATTCACACTGAAAGCCCTGCCACATATACCTCATTTATCTGGTTTCTCTCCCGTATGAACTCTCTGATGAATACCAAGGTTAACAGTACAAACAAACGCCTTGCCACATACATCACATATATATGGTTTCACTCCAGTATGAATTCTCCGATGAAGAACAAGTTTTGCAGTCTGATTAAAGTACTTGCCGCCACACATCACATTTTTAAGATTTCTCTCCAGTATGAACTCTCTGATGAACAGCAAGATGTCCAGTACGAGTAAACGCCTTGCCACACAAAATGTGCATTTCTAACAAGTTCCCAGGTGTTGCTGACGGCTGCTGATCTGGACTATATCTTGAAAACCACTGGGGCAGAGAAAAGATAGAGGCTAGGTGCATTAATAAATGAGGGTTGGGAGGTTTGGAGGCTAACAGATGACAAAGATGAGACATGGAAGGTGATGGAGAGAAAAGGTTCTGTAGCATTAGCTTCAAATGATACAAAGGTAGAACAAAAATAGTGTAGAAATGACCCTGGGGAAGGAGTGTGCTCTTCCTGTCTTCCAGAAACTAAGGTGAGTGGGATAAATGAAAAGAGCAGGCTCTAAAGTTGGAAGGCAAGGGGTGACCCCAGAGGAGGCCCCGGGTCATTTAAGAGGGGGTACAGCTGAAACAATTTAAGGACATGCTGCAGCATGAGAGATCCAGACAGCTGGGAGGGCCAGGCAGCGCGGGGTTCTCTCAGTACAGAGGAGAGTGAACAAAGGCAACGCTCAGAGGCGTGGAGGTGTACCTGGGGTGAGCCTCTCTTTCCGTTCCAATCAAGCTTTCATCTCTGCGACTCCACTAAAACTGCTCTCAGCAAGCCCAACAACCTTCAGATTGCCAAATACAACAGGTCAGTAGGCAATTATCCTTCTGTGCTGATCAACAGCATTTGGCACAACTGATCACTCCCTCCTCTTTGAGTTTCTTTATTTGGTGTTTAGAACGTTTCACCTCCTAGTTCAGTTTACTCTTTTTCCACTTCCTTTACGATGCTCCTTTTACAGCCAGGATGAAGTAGGCTCCATCCTCACTCTTTTTCTAACTGCACTCACACCTTAGGTGACCTCCTCTAGTCCATCAAACACCATCTGTACACTGACAGTGCCCAAATTTAAGTCTCTAGTCCCTATCTCTTCCCTGAGTTTTATTTATTTTTTCCATTTATTTTTATTAGTTGGAGGCTAATTACTTTACAATATTGTAGTGGTTTTTGCCATACACTGACACGAGTCAGCCATGGATTAAATGTGTTCCCCATCCCGAACCCCCCTCCCACCTCCCTCCCCATCCCATCCCTCTGGGTCGTCCCAGGGCACCAGCCCTGAGCACTGTCTCATGCATCCAACCTGGACTGGCGATCTGTTTCACACTTGATAATATACATGTTTCGATGCTGTTCTCTCATATCTCTTCCCTGAATTTTATATCCGACTCTCTACTTAACAGATCTATTGTCCAGTAGACAATTTAATTCTAACAAATTTAACCAAATTCTTTATCTTTCCTGAAAGAGGAGGAGACAAAGCAAAAGATATGTAAAAACGCCTTTTCCAACAAGAAATTGTCATAGATTGGAGGAGGCTAAGGACACATGCTGATTAAATGCAATGTGATGTCCTGGATTGGATCCTGGAGCAGAAAAAGGATTTTAAAGGAAAAACTGGTGAAATCCAAATAAAGTCTGGGGGAATTCCCTGGCAGTCCAGTGGTTAGGACTGTGTGCCTTCGCTGCCCAAGGCCTGGGTTCAATCCCTGGTTGGGGAACTAAGCTCCTGTAAGCCTTGCAACGAAATAAAAAAAAAAAATCAACCCACAAAGTCTGAAGTTTAATTAACACCATGGTACTAGTGTTAATTTCTTTTTTTTTTTAGTGTTAATTTCTTAGTTTTGAGAAAGATATTAACATTAGAGGAAGCTAGGTGAAGAATATATGGGAATTCTCTGTACTACCTTTGCAATATTTCTGTAGGTCTATAATCATTCCAAACTAAAAACTTTAAAAAACAAACACCGCTTTCTCTCCCCAAGTGTCACCACTGCAGTGAGTGGTATCTCACCTTCCGTGCTGCTCAGGCACAACATCCTGGACTCCTCTTGTTTTTGTCCATCCAACATCCACTCTATCTGTAAATCCCGTCCACTTCATCTTCCACACACACCCAGATCTAACCAGTTCTCACCTCTTCTACCACTACGACCTTAATCCATGTCTCCATCAAGTACCTGAATTGCTGCAAAAGCCTCCTAACTCATCCCTTTGCATCCTTAGAGCCTACTCCCTACACAGCAGGCTGGGTGATCATTTTAGATCATCTCTCCCCTGCAAAACCTCACAGCCTCCTAGCTGCTTCTCATCTTCTGACTCAGAACCAAATCTAAGAGCCTCACACGACCCTGCCTCTGCAGTTTCTCTGACCTCCTCTCCTGCCCACCTCTTCACTGCTCACAACGCTGTTGCTCCCACCCCAATCTACACTTGCTTCTCTCTCTGCTTGAGATGTTCTCCAGAAAGCCACGTGGCGCACTTCTGCACTTCCTTCCGGTCTCTGTTCAAATGCCTTCTCATCAAAGAGACCAACCTATGTAAACTGGCGCCTGTTACTCTGTCCTCTTAATCTGCCTTATGTTTTAGTTCTTATCATCACCTGACTGACTAAATATTTAAGTGCTTTCTGCCTGTCTTCCCTGCCAGGAATGTAAATGCCATTAGTGCTGTACTCCCAGTACCTAGAACAGTGCTTGGCACAAAGTATTTACTCAATAAAAATGAATAAAGAGGTCTCAAGAAAATGCCGGTATGTGACGCCACGAGAGATTCGTTAGGCCGAACTGAGAAGGCCTCCAAGACTCCCAGCCCCAGTGTGCATGCCCTGGATAATCTCCCCTTGAGTATGGGAGGAATTGATCTAATCAACTGAGTGCTTTTTAAAGAGTCTACTGATCAGAGACAGAAATCATGTAAAGAATTTGGAGCAGATGGTTTCCTGCAGGCCTTGAAGAAATAAACTACCATGTTGTGAAAAGAACCACGTGGTAAGGAACTGCAGGTTGGCCCTCAGAGCTGAGAGTGACCCCCAGCCAACAGTCAGCAAGAAACTGGGGACCTTGGGACTTCCCTGGCAGTCCAGCGTTAAGACTCTGTACTTCCACTGAAGGGGCACAGATTTGATCCGTGGTGAGGGAACTAAGATCCTGCATGCCGTGTGGTGCTGCCAAAAAAGAAAAGAAATGGGGACCTCAATCCTGTACCCATAAAGAACTAAATCCTATCAGGACTTCCCTCGTGGTCCAGTGCCTAAGACACCACACTCCCAACGCAAGGGTCTAGGGTTTGATCCCTGGTCAGGGAACTAGATCCCATGTGCTGCAACTTAGACATGGTGCAGTCAAATAAATAAATAAAAATATATTTTAAAAAAAAAGAACTAAATCCTATCAACAACCAGTGAGCACCAAAGAAGACCCCATCCCTCAGATAACACTGCATCCCTAGCCAAACTGCAGTCCTCTGACCCTGAGTAGAAACTCAACTAACCTGTATCCAGACTTCTGACCCATGGAAACTTTGATACAGTAAAGTTGTGTTACCTTAGACCATTACATTTGTGGCAATTCATTATGAAGCAATAGGAAACTATTAACCAGCCTTGAGAATTCAAAAACAAATCTGGTACAATACTGCCTTGGTTCACATTCAAATCAAAGTCCCAAGAAGGAGTGCCTGGTAAGCAGATGAGAACCAGATCACTAGGCTTGTGTAAAAACAGGCCTGGGCAGGTGGCAGCTTCATGTGTTAGGCTATGTGTTAAATTAAACTGGAGGGAGACCAGGATGGTCCATGAGGAAGAGCTGGAGGAATGAACCTACTTATCCTGGATAAAACATATACACAGGGCAAATGAGAAGTGTCTTCAATACTGCAGAGAGCTGACATGCCATCAGTGGGAGGGAAGCTCAGAGGACAGACTAGCTGCTGCGTAGCTCCAGAGGACAGACCCTGAACGAGGAGGTAGGAAGGGTTTACTAGAAAGACGTTTTCAGTTTAATGTAAAGAACTCTCTAACAGTCAGAGCTGAGTAACTACAGTGTTCTAAGACCTGTGTTAGGCAACAGAGATATAAAAATGAAAGGAATGGTAGAGTCTTTGCCTTCAAGGAACACGTAAACTAGTGGAGGGTACGGACACATGGACAAATGATGGTTTCCAGTGGTAAAGCATAGTGCTCAACAGGAGCATGTGTATGGGTGGGGGAGACACGTCACAGGGCAAGCAAAGATTGATGCTATCTGTGGAGGTGAGAAGAGGTTTTCTGGACATGTGACTAAACTGTAGCTTTTGAAAAATGAGTACGGGGCTTCCCTGATGGCTCAGTGGTATAGAATCCGCCTGTCAGTGCAGGAGACGTGGGTTCAGCCCTGGTCTGGGAAGATAGCACATGCCTTGGGGCAACTAAGTCCAGGTGCCACAACTGTTGAGCCTGTGCTCCAGAGCTCGGGAGCCGCGATTACTGAAGCCTGCACGCCTCACAGCCTGTGCTCCAGAGCTCGGGAGCCGTGATTACTGAAGCATGCACACCTCACAGCTTGTGCTCCAGAGCTCGGGAGCCGCGATTACTGAAGCATGCACACCTCAGAGCCTGTGCCCCAGAGCTCGGGAGCCGCGATTACTGAAGCCTGCACGCCTCACAGCCTGTGCTCCAGAGCTCGGGAGCTGCGATTACTGGAGCCTGCACGCCTCAGAGCCTGTGCTCCAGAGCTCGGGAGCTGCGATTACTGGAGCCTGCACGCCTCACAGCTTGTGCTCCAGAGCTCGGGAGCCGCGAATACTGAAGCATGCACACCTCAGAGCCTGTGCTCCAGAGCTCGGGAGCTGCGATTACTGAAGCATGCACACCTCACAGCCTGTGCTCTGCAACAAGAGAAGCCACCGCATTGAGAAGCCCGAGCACTGCAACACAGAGTAGCCCCAGCTCTCCACAACTAGAGAAAAGCCTGAGCAGCAATGAAGACCCAGTACAGCCATAAATAAATAAAGGGATAATCAGTATGAATTCACCAGTGAGTTGAGTAGTTAGTAGCCAGTGTAGACAGAAGGGACCACATATGTAACCGCGTGGAAAGATGACAGTACCAGAGTCCAGGGAGTAAAATGTGGTGGGGGCTGAGGCAGCAGCAGATGAGGCTGTTGTGTAAGGCAGAATCTGTAGGTGATGAGAAAAAGTGAACAGAATCAAGCAGGGGAGTGACACAGGTCCATAAGTGTTTTAGAAATATCACTTTTGGAGGGGTACTGTGTAGCATGGCATCCAGGATCTTAGTTCCCCAACCAGGAAGCAAACCCATGCCCCCTGCAGTGGAAATTCAAAGTCTTAACCACTGGACCAACAGGGAAGTCCCAGAAATACCACTTTCTGATGCTAATGTAAGAAGTGAACTAAAAGAGAGAAATTGGAGATGGCAAGATCAGTCAGGAACTGTTGCGACGGAGCAGACAAGAGATGATGCACAGGCTGGAACGAGAAGTAGTAGAGATGTTACCATCCCTACTTGTGTTTTTTGACAATTCAAAAAAAAATCTGGTAACCAAACATCTATATCACCCATATCTGTGCTTTTTAAAACCCTTACTAATTTCCTATTTGTTAAGAAAAACATTCCTTATTTGTATTTGCTTATGATATATAATGGAGAAGGAAATGGTAATCCACTCCAGTATTCTTGCCTGGGAAATCCCATGAACAGAGGAGCCTGGGGGCTACAGTCCATGGGGTCACAAAGAGTCGGACACGACTGAGTGACTAACACTTGCACGATATAGAAAAACTAAGTGGTTATCTCCTGGGAGGAGGGGCAGGTGGTGGCAAGACCCAAGCAGATGATGGACAAGAACAGACAGACCTTCGACTGTGTACCTTTTTATATTCTCTGGTTTCTAAATTGTGTGAGTGTATTACCAATTCAGAAATTAAAATTTAAAAAAAAAAAAAAGAAAGAAAGAAAACATTTCCAACCGTTTAGGGAGGCTTACCTGTGTGTGTTTCCACATTCTTTAGCATGTGGTTCTGTTTGCCTCGGGGGAAAGATGCTACCTGAGGATCCTGCCTCCTTATAGCACATTTCTCTGGGTCAGCCCTTCTAGAAGACCTGCTGACGACTGCCAAGTTCCCACTGTCACAGGCGGATTTTGCTGGCCTTTCATTAAGATCATCCTTTGGAATGGAGGCCATGTTGCTTCTGGCCCCTGCGCTTGTATGTCGTTGGCCCTCCTGTTTTGGTGGATTCCTGCCTGGTCGTGGCCTGGCTCCCTCCACTTCCCAGGGAGACCGTTTCTGTGGGTGTCTTCTCTGCTCGCCGCGCCTGGCCCCATCCGCCACTACTTTTCTAGAGGAAGTATCTGAAGAGTCAGGGTGGATAACCCCTGCTGGTTTGGTGGTTTCAGGTCCTGCCTCCTCAGGTTTGGGACTCATTCTGTGACCCCACTCACTTTTGAGTTTCCCCTTGACTTTTGGTCCTCTCCCATAGCTGTATATAAACTGGGCTGCTTTCTTGGGTTTTGCTCCCCTTGGATCTGCACCGATGATTTCCTTCTCACTCTCGGCAGGGCTGTGCTCGCTGAGGTTCGTCCCACTCTCTGACCTGGCCACGCTTTCCAGGCCAGGCGCATCTGAGGTCTGGGCAGGGAGGCCCTGTGCTCTCTTGACTCTGACAGGCTGCTTTTCACTCCTCAATTTCTGCCAAGGTTGATTCTGAAGGCCATGGTTCTTGAGAGATTTGTTAGGAAGAGAGGGCTGGAAAGAAGTCTGCTGACTCTTAGGTTTGCTTCCTGAAGGATGAAAACTGTGCTGATGAACAGCAGAGATGTCATCATAAGAGATTTGCCTGGAAAGGTGACAGGGAGGCGGTGAACTGTAATTTCTTCTACCAATTCTATGAGAATCTAGTCTCCTTTGACTCCCACAGAACAGACCAGAATTTTTCCTCTCCTGAGGAATGAACTCAGCAGCATCCGTATTGAACTTAAAAGCACCTAGGACATAAGAAATAGACACGTAAATAAAGAAATTAATTGGTCACTCATGAAGCCCCAAAGACTGTAAGCCAGACCTAAGAGTTATTTTCCTAAGGACTTTGTATAAAGTAGTTTCCGCACAAGGCCTGTGTTTTCTGTGAAGCTGGTGGGTTCAAGACGCTTGTGGAAGACTGACTGGCAGCCTTACCAACAGCCACTGCTGAAATGCTAAGTAAAACTGTTCACCTGGGCCATCAGGCATTAGTTATAAATGTGTTTATTTCTGTCAAGCAATGTAAGGTCAGCGAACAGTTCAGGGATGAGACATCAATCAGCAGGTTCCATGTCATCTTTCAAAACTCTAAGGTAACATTGTGTAATATTAAGTTAACAGGCTTTGGAGTCAGCCAAAATCAGTTTAAAGCCTGATCCTCCAGTTTATAGTATTCGCTCAGGAAAATCATTTGATTGCTTTTAGCCTGAATTTCCACATACATGACAAAAGCTGATAATACTATTTCAAAGGGTCATTGTGGAATTTAAGTGAAGATTTCACATAGATGTACTTAGCAGGAAGAATACATCCCACCTCATCCCCGCCAGAATGTATTTTAGGTTTTCCATACATAACCTCTGTTAATACGGTCAGAATCCGAGAGTCTCAAAAATTAAGCCTATGCCCCTTCAACCTACTCATCCATCCCCCACCTCCACCGGCCACATGCTTCTTTGTAGTCAACTTTGTCCCTGAAGTCCAAAGATGAAACAATTTGCCTGAGGATACAAAACCAGTTAGCAGCAAAGTCAGACTATGCGTAGTATATAGAATATTCTCTGAATCAGCAGGGCCTGGGAGATGGATTTAAGTCCCTGTCCATCACTTGTGTCTTTATGCAAGTTATTTAATCCCAGTAATGGAATAGTAAGAATCCCTACATCAAAGAGTTGCTATGAAGATTAAAGCAAGGTTGGTAACAAGTATAAAGTGGTTAAAATAGTGCTTTATTATTGCTGTTAAGATTACAGACTATCTGAAACAGACCTGACCACAAAAGGCTGCAGTGCAGAGTCTGTGGGTTTCAGGTTTAATAATAAGCCCTAACATTTATTAGGTACTTAACACGTGCCAGGCACTATTCTAAGCGCTCTGCATGCGTTAAACTTCCCCAAGGCCACAGGGGTATTCCAGAGCAGATTCAAGATTCAGGTCATGTGACCCTAGAGACCACGCTCTTAAACTACACTCCATATTGACAGAAGTTGGGTAGCAGGTACCATAGAAACACATACTTAAGAACTGAGCGAGATCATAAAGGTAACCTCTCACTCAATCCAGGATTTGTCCTGAAAACTTTCATACAGGCAGGATTCTGAGGATGGGGTTGGAGAGCCTTACAAAATGGCAAGAGGATTAAACAAATTCAGAAGGTGGCAGAGAAGGTGTTCCAGATACATAAGAGAGAACTGAGTGGGAAATGGATAAATTAGACCAAGTAGGTATTGTGTAGTTTTCTCCTGCTCTAAGAAGCAAGGTTGTAACGGGCAGAAAAAAAGGTCAGTAAAGTGGTCCAGAAAAGCCAGGTTAAAGGATGCAAAGAGGGTATTTTTATGTTAACCAGCAAAGAGTTGACTCAACTTGAGAATCGAGACAGAGCAGCATCTATTCATATAAAGTATGGTTTCACCAAATGTGAGGTAGTGGACAAAGCCCTCAGATCATTCAGAGATTCGAGGAAGTGGAAAAGGGCACAGGAAACTGGACACAAATATCTGAGACATCTTTATTTTTTCACTATTTTGAGCAGCTGAAGTTACTAAATAGGATATCTCATCCCCAAGGCTTGGCTATAGTGCAAGTGGCACTAAAGATCCAAGATAACACCATGGTGGGTAACCTACAGGTGGGTGGAGCAGAGTAAGGGAAAATCCAACTGCAGATTATAAAGTCCAGAGACAAAGTTGGCACTGGAGAGTCTATCCATGGGTAGAAAGATACCCCTTGGTGTTTCAGGAAAACAGCAGGTAAGAGAATTACACTGGAGTGAGGATGGAGATGTGGGCTAGAGATAATGCTGAAATAAGAACATGGAATAGGAACTAAGGCAAAAGCAAACTAAGGTACAGGAGACAAAGTGGGGTGGTCTTTGGACTATCGGACTTTGCCTCAATAGATGGGACAGAGGTTGTAACCTGGAGAGCAACACCAGAGGCCAAAAATAAGATTCACAACTAGGCCCCCTCATTTCTGCTTCAAACGCTGAATGGTGCAGAAATGGGCCAGATGTGAGCCTAAGGATAGAAAGACCAAGGGATCCAATTTAGGGAATCTGGGAAAAGAGTGAGTGGGAGAAAAACAAAACACCAGGCTAAATGTGGTCCCTATCCTCCAAGATGAATTAATACCTATATCAGCACTAGGGTAAACAAACAAAAAATGGACTAGGGTACACCAATGCAGTGTGTTAGCCAACGTTTTTGACCAAGATCCACGGTAATAAATACATTTTACCTGCCACCAAGTACACAAATACATATATAGGCTTCTTGGGGCCCCGACAGCTGGGAGGTAGCAGAACTAAGGCTCAAATTAACGACTGTTCACGAACCTCATGCTGCAAACTGCTGCCCTGTTTTTCAGGAGTCGATCATAAAATCAAATTATGTAGTGGGTTATGACAAGAATTTTTTCCAACGAAATATGTAGTATAGAGTGTACTGGAGATAATAAGGAAAACCACTTCTTCCTAAAATTTCTGGTTCGTTTTTATATTTGGGTGCGCTGAGATCACTATGTAAAGTGTTCCTTTTCCGTCACTGTCCCAAGAGTTGGGAAAACAAAAGATCCAAGGTACCCTGAAGTAACTGGAAATCGTGTTACATTAACAGCCAGATGAGGTTGTCTCTACACATACAGACAACTCTGGGAGGGAAAATAAGCTAACAGTTGTGTAACACGTACAGGAGCGGCGGGAACCTTCACAGTAATTGACTTATTTACTCCCAAATCACAGATGACAAAAACGAGACTTCACATTGCGAGCTCATGGCAAGCTGAGACTGGAAACCACGAGTGTTCGGCTCGCGCCCGCGCTGCTGCCCCAGGACACACGAATACATCTCAAGCGCAGCGAGCAATCCCGCCGCGCGTCGAAAGCCAGCCACCGTCAAGGGCCGACGCCCGCCTGTCGGATATCACTGCCCCAGGAAGGCCGGGATGACCCCTGGAGAGGGCGGGACACCCGCATCGACTCGGCGGGACAAACCGACTCTCCTTGGAAACCCAGATGCCGGGCTTCACCACCAGCCAAGGATGGTTAAGACCTCGGTACGCACGACGCGCGTGGCTTGGCCCTTCCGAGCCACTATCCCCAGCTCGTGTACGTGCCACTCTCGCGATACGAATGGCCGGTGCCCTGGGACTCGTCACTGACTCAATTTCCGCTCCCGGAGAGGGGCCCAGTCCTGCAAGGTAGTACAGTACCTGAGACAGGAGGCGCCTCCGCCATCCCGTGCCGCAACACCTAAAGCGAGCCCTGCAGCCCAGCGAGCGCTGTCACCCGGTCATGTGCCCTGGACTTCCGGCGCCGCGAGAATATTCGCTTCTGCGCGCCCGGTAGACGGCCACGGAGTTTGCGCGGTCTGAGTCAACTGTGCGGAGCGTCGGTGACGTCAGACAGTCGCGCCCGGCGCCGGGCTGAAGCAGAGTACTAGTAGCTGTAGGTAGCCAAGATCCCGGGAGGATAGGCATGCCCGGTCTTGCACAATCAATAGTTGTTTTCCTTTTGAGAGTCACTGTTCTCTCCTGCTACCGTGCCCTTTAACCCGCCCACCCAACCAGCCTTGCCTGGTTTTCTGGAGTCAGGTCAGACAGCACCTCCTTACTAGAGTGAATCAGACTTGGATTAAAACAAAAACGAAGTAGTCAAAAGAAAGAAAGGGGAATAAGATGTCTGCAAAACAAACGATAAAAGGCTCTTACAATCAGCTGAGAAACAAAAACCCATTTATTAGAAATGATAAAGCACTTGAAAGGGTAGATACAGAGGGACTCAATGTGAGAGGGGGGTAAGTTTGGGGGCACTGATCATTTTTAAAGTACAAATTTTTTTTTTTTTTGAGTGTGTGGAATTTTTTCATTTGTGTGTTTTGCTGTTGCTCTGCTAACAAGAACACAGTATTTAAGTGTGAAGCATCTGCATTTGTAAAGTAATTCACTGCTCCAGACTTCCCCAAGAACACAAAATAAAAGTCATTCATTCACGGTCTAATGCATACTTTTAGACATTGCTTTAACTGCTGGAGGTTAATGTGAAAAAGACAAACAAGGTCCCTGCCCTCAATGAAGTGCATTGCCTAGTAGGGAGGTTAAAACTAAGTAATTTGGGACTTCCCTGGTGGTTCAGTGGTTAGGTATCCACCTGCCAACACAGGGGACATGGGTTTGACCCCTGGTCTAGGAAGATCCCACATGCTTCTGGGCTCCTAAGCTGGTGCACCACAACTACTGAACCAGAGTGCTGCGACCGCGGAAGCTGGTGTGCCCTAGTCCCCTGTGCTCCGCGGCTAGAGAAGCCACTGCAATGAGAAGCCCAAGCAAATGAAGTCAGGGAGCAGCCCTGCCCTCCCCCAAATGGAAAGCCCAGGTGTGGCAATGGAAGGTGCAGAAAGGAGGACACCCCTGTGGCCAGAAATAATTATAAAAATTATTTTAAGGCTAAATTTATTTACAAACTAGTGATTTGGGTTGTCAAAGAAATAAGCAGGGTAACAGTGACTTACTAGTATCCGCTCCAGAAAAGGTGGCCAGCCTTCTTTGTGTAGAAGGATATCATGAGAATGATCAACTATGTGAAGATTCAGAGGGAATAGCAGAAGGAAGCAGGTGCAAAAGTTACGGAGGAAGGAAAGGGCTTGAGGTGTTAAAGTTATTGAAATATGCGCTGGAGAGCAATGAGCAAGGAGAGTGGCACAATATGAAACTGGAGGTAGGTAATTAGATCACGTGATAATGGATTTTATTCCAAGAGCAACAGGAAGTTAAAAGGTTCTAAGCAAAGAAGTGGTACTGTTAACAAACTGAACACAGGTATGCTCATGCAATGCAAAGCAAAGTCGGTCCACTGACACCAGGCTTTGGTGAAGTACAGTGCTTACTGCAGGGCACCAAGCAAGACTGTGAGAGACAAGCCTTAGATCCACTCCAACTTGGTCTTTGAGTTAGTTTTTCTTTTTTAAAGGGAAAGATAAAAGAGGCTGGAATTAATTATCGTCTTGTGACATTTCTTAATCATAGTTTCCAGAGGCAAGACATTTCTGGTTTACAAGTGTCTGGCCTGGTGGTCCATGGCTTGGGAGCTCAGCTTGTCCTGAGTTTGTATGTAAATGATATATAATAGCAATTTTAGTACATTAACAATGTTATTGACAACAGCAATTTTAGTCCTCTGATTTTGGTTGATTAGTGTTCAGTTAGCACAGGATTGAGGTCAGAGGGGACACAAGGAACTGAATAAAGTTTTGGATAGAGAGATTAATCATAAACTGGGTAAGGGAACTTGGTTTTAGGGGCACTCAGTTTCAGTATCTGAATTACCCTTAAACATTTCTCATGCTCCCAGGGGAAAAGTGAATTGTAGGGGAGCAAAAATAGAAGGGGAGAAAATTTACATTTTTCTATTATGCTAATATGGAAGGTGATGGTGGCTTTGAACTAGAGTGACAGCAAATGTGACTGAAAGGAGAGAGCAAATCTAAGATATATTTGAGACAACCTTTATCCAGCTTCCAAATGTTTTCTAAACCAAAAGGCATGACGTGCTCTCTCATTGTTTTGTTAATCTGAGTTTATCTGATTCCTGAGTCCAAACATTTCTTAGTGACTTTTTGAGTTTCTCTTTTTAGATTGCTTAGTCACATTCTTTGCCATTTCTCTGTTGGGGTTGCTCGATTTGTCTTGTTGATGGTTTTCTGTACTTTGTAGATATACAAGACTTGTATATCTTGTCAGTTTTAGACATTTCAATTGTCTTCTCTTACATCCATTAATTTATTCCTTAATTGAACATAAATCCTTAATTTTGACAGTTCATCAAACAAAAAACCTTACTGTCCCCTACAGAAATTACCAGTTGTATTAGTCTGAGTCAAGTAGAAGGAAGGAATCATACAGTAATTTGAACAGGGAAGGTTTTATTTATTTATTTATTTTTTTGAAGACTTTGTCCAGTGAAGATCATCCCAGAGCTGAGGTTCAGACTTTGTTAGAAGGGATGTGCCTGTGACGCCTAGATAGGGAAGCTGCTGTGGTGCTACATGGAAGTGGTTGGAAATCTACCTTATATGGTGCTGGGGAAAGCCATTCATGGGGAGGTGTCTCACAAGAGGCACTCTCCTAGAAACCACTTGAGGAGGGTGCCAGGAGAGGCTGCTGGCTTTTGGCCACTATACAGTGAAGAGCCCAGGTACAGAAGCACAGGAACCAGATGCTGGGGAAGCTGCCCACAGCACTTTAGCCTGTCTGATCCAAACACCAGAACAGGAAGGGACAGTCTTTCCTCCTGCAGTATCTCTCTGTTGCCCTCTACTGACAAAGCTTAATACCTGCCAGCTGGTGAAGGATAAATATTTAAAGTGCCCAAATCCATTTCACAGAGCAGGCAAAAAGGATAAATTTGGAACTGAAGGTCAATAGTTCATAACTGGCATACTAGAGAACCCACTCATTATTCCCCAAACTAATAAACAAATGGAAGTAAGCAAGCATTTATCTTGCCTTTCCTATACAGACAGTGCTTCACACAATGTACAGTTATGACAAGCAACGGAAGCAGTACTCAGAAGGAAATTTATAGCTATAAATACTTATATTAAAAAAGAAATCCAAACAATGGGAAATTATTCCACACTAAATAGAAATGAGCAATCACGTCATGAAAAACACATAGAGGAAACTTAAATGCAAATAATAAGTGAAAGAAGGCAATGTGAAAAAGCACATACTGTATGTTTTCCACTATTATATATGACATTCTGGAAAAGGCAAAACTATGGAGACAGTGGGGAAAAAAAAAAGCAGTGGTTTCCAGGGATTAGAGGGCAGGAAAGGATGAAGAGACAGAGCACAGAGAATGTTGAGTGAAGAGAAATAATTCTGCATGACACTGTAATAGTGGATACATTGTCAAAACCAATAGAGGGTAGGACACCAAAAGTAAACTCTCATGTAAACCATGGACTGAGTGTGACGAGGAGTCAATGTAGGTTCCTGGGTGGTAACAAATGTACCACTCTGGTGCAGGACGTCTACAGTGGGGGGCTGTGTGTGGGGGGACAGGGCGTATCCGGGAGCTGTCCATACTCCCTGCTCAATTCTGTTGTGAACCTAAACTGCTCTGAAAAAACTTATCAGTAAATTAGACCTCAAATCAGAAGCCTAGTCTTCTATCTTAAGGATCTAGAAAAAGAAGAGCAAACTAAACCAAAACAAGTACAAGGAAATAAATAATAAAAGAGCAGGAATTAATGAAATAAATAGAAAAAACAATAGCAAAAAATCAACAAAGTTGACTCATTAACCAAAAACATAAAAATTGATCAACTTTTAGCTAGACTGACCAAGAAAAACAAAAAAAGAGAAAACTCAAATTACTAAAATTAGGAAGGAAAGAAGGGACATTATTCCCAGCTTATGAAAGTAAAAAGAAGCACAGGTAATATTGTGAACAAGTGTATGCTAGCTAGGGGCTTCCCTCGTGGCTCAGAAGGTCAAGAATCCACCTGCAATGCAGGAGACCCAGGTGTGATCTCTGGGTGGGGAAGAACCCCAGGAGAAGGGAATGGCTACCCATTCCAGTATTCTTGCCTGGGAAACCCCACTGACAGAAACATGATTGAGTCACACACACACACACACACACAAGCTAATCAGATCACCTAGATGAAATTGAAAAATTTCTAGAAATACACAAACTATCAAAACAGACTCAAAATAAATAAAAAATCTAGAGACCTATAACAAGTAGAGACTGAGTAATAATTTAAAAAATGTCCCACAAAAGCTATCCCCAGATGGCTTCACAGGTAAATTCTACCAAACGTTCAAAAAATTGACACCAATCCTTCAAAAACTCTTCCAAAGAACAGAGGAGAATGTAATACTTCCCAACCCATCCTCTGGATGAAAACTCTGCCTTAGGGCAATCATTTACTGCCTGTCTCTTTGTTGCAGAAATTTATGGCATCAGACTGCTGAAAACAGGTTTGACCTAATCAGGCACCCTTGGGCAGTGGTTCACTGACTACACACAAGAACACCTGGGGAGCTTTTAAAACTCCAGGTGCCCACACTGTATCTAGATGTATTACATGTTAATCTATGGGGATAGGACTCAGGCAGCAATAAAAGAAACATACAGACAAGGTCCCTAGGTCAGGGTCCCCGGTCGCCACTGGTCCATGGCCTGTCAGGAACCAGGCCACACGGCAGGAGGTAAGCAGCAGGTTAAAACCAAAACTATTCCACCTCCCCCCACCCCCTCCCTGGAAAAACTGTCTCCCATAAAACCAGTCCCTGGTGCCAAAAAGGTTGGGGACCGCTGCCGTAGGTGATGTGCTGCTGCTGCTGTTTACCACTAAGTCATGTCTGATTCTTTGCAACCCTACAGACTATAGCCTGCCAGGCTCCTCTGTCCATGGAATTTTCTCCAGGCAAGAATACTGGAGCGGGTTGCCATTTCCTTCTCTGGGGGATCTTCCCAACCTCAGGGACTGAACCCGAGTCTCCTGCTTGCCAAGCGGGCTCTTTACCACTAAGCCACCATGGAAGCCTGCCTTAGGTGATACGAGAATGTATAAAAGGAAAACTAAGGGATAAGGATAATAAAAGTAGAAGTGCCAAACTTCTGTCTATTGGACCTTCCAATCTCCTCCACCATTGTTAAACTCCCAGAGCTGCTAGATTACAATGTAAGGAGACCATCTGTCCTCAATTCTGCTTGTAATGGTTAATAGGTAAGATACTGACAGCGATGCTAATTGGTGGGAACTGCAGCAGTGACCACCAGAGGGCCCTCACAACAGCACTTATCCTCTCCACTTCGATAAATTCACTGGGATTGACAAAGACCAGAGCCTTGCTTTTGGTCTTTTCTAGTATTGCAAGAATTAGCAGAATGACAAAGGTGTTAAGGAACCTCTGAAATCAAATCCAGTTCCCCTACATAGTTTATGATTAACCTCTCTATCCAAAACCTTGTTTCTGCATTGTTCCCTCTGACCTCAATCCCGTACTAACCAAACACTATTCAACCAGTCAGATGACTAAAATTGATGTTGTCGACATCATCATAAACATACAGACTCAGGCTGTTTTTCTAGGGCAAGATGAGCTAAGAGACCCCACCGCCCGCCCCCCCCCAGGCCATGGACCACCAGACCAGAGACTCATAAACCATAGGTATCCTGACTTTTGAAACTACAGTTAAGACCTGTCACAAGGGACTTCCCTGGTGGTCCAGTGCTTAAGATCATGCTTCCTAGATCCCACATGCTGTGCAGCACAGCCCAAAAAAGTCACAAAATGATGACTAACCCCAGCTTCTTTGTTCTTCTCCTTTAAAAAGGAACTCAGAGATCAAGCTGGAGTGGATCTGAGGCTTGTATCCCACTCACTTGCTTGGCCCTGCAACAAACCCTGATTTTGCTGCCAATACCTGCTGTCAGTTTGACTTTCTGTGCCAAGGGCACATGAGCCCATTGCTCACGTCCAGCTCCAGGGAGGGGAAGCTCTATGAGCAGAGGCAGGGAACCGTGACTGTATGGCAGATGCAGGGGAACTAGAAACAGTTATTAAGCGCATAACAAGCAGATGCTACAGAGAAAATTTTCAGGACTTTTACTAGCAAGTGACAGGAACCCATGTCCAATCAGTTTAAACAGAAAAGGGGGTTTGTTGGCAGAATTCTCAGCTCACAGAGCTAAAGAAAGAGCTGCAGAGACTTGGAGCCATCTGAGAATCTCAAGGATCCGAAGTCAGGGCTCAGTCACATGAGGATTCTTTCATTCTGCCTCTTGGCTACTCTCTAGACTCAATATCTCAAACTTATCAGACTGATACATAGATAGATAGGTAGATAGATATAGATATATTTAAAGGGAAGCATTTCCCCTAGTTTCCACTTATAAAATTGGGGAGATGAACTTCAATAGGCACAGCCTGGTTAAAAGCCCACTCCCATAGGAGAGAAATAAAAGTAGGGCTACTCTAATTGGTATTTTCACAATAATCACTCATTTGTAATCAGGGAGGCAGTTCTCTAAATCAGGGGTCCCCAACCTTTGGGATATAATGCCTGATGATCTGAGGTGGATTTGATATAATAATAATAGGAATAAAGTGAACAATAAATGTAGTGGACTTGAATCATCCCCCCACCCCATGGGGGGGAAAAATGTCTTCCATGAAACTGGTTTCTGGTGCCAAAAATGTTAGGGACTGCTGCTCTATATGAAAGAGAATCCTGTTCTGAAGAGACTACGCAATAAATCATTACAGAGAGATGGGGGCCAACTCATAGGCAGCTTTTTACGTCTTGTTGGAGGTGTCAGGAACCATGACTTTAAGTAAGAGAATGATATGGTCAGATTTGTCTTTTAGAAAGATCAGTACAGCTGTGTGTGATGAATGGACTCAAGGAAGTGAAATTATGCAAGAGGAGAAAGCAGGTCATTTATTTGGAGAGACTATGTGAGGGGTGTCCAAGTCAAAGACAGCTGCAAGAGGAAAGGAGGGGCTGGATTTGAGAAACATTAAGGGGTTAGAAGCAGGGTTTAATAATTATAATTGAATATGTAGGATGAGGCAAAATGTAGGCATCAAGGACAACTCAAGAGCTTTCTGTTTTGAATGATGGAGGACAACAGCTCCATCAGCTGAGGCACACGAAACAGGAGAGTCAGGTCTGGGGGCGGAGACAATGGGTTTCTTGGCCATTTGAATGTAAAGTGTCTGTGGGCTTCTAGAACATTCAAATAACTGTCAGGCGATAGCTGGATATAAATAGGATTCTGAAACTCCGGGGCAAGACCAGGGATACAAGTATAGATTTGTATAGCCTTCTAAGTCCACAGTTAAAGCCATGAGAATAGTTGAGATTATTAAATATAAGTGAGCAGACAAAGAAATATGGTTGATAAAGGCTAGACTCCTGAGGAACACTAACATTACAGGGCTGGAGAGATGAGGATTTCAGACAGGAGTCTTGGAAGAAATAGTGGAATAGTCAGAACAGGAGAACCAGAGAGTACCATCACAAAAGCCAAGGGAAGAGTGATTTTGATAAAATGATTATTCACTGGTATCCAAAGTACTAAAGAAGTCTAGCTGGAGGACTAAATATCACTCATTAAAAGTGGCAATATGGGGTCAGAGATTTAACAGTGGCAAGATATGAAATACCCAGCAGGAATGCTGACTGAGTGTGAAGCTCAAGGTAATGAGCTTAACTTGGATGTTAGGTTGTAGGTAGTGGTAGGACATTTAATTAGGAATACCCAGAACTGAAAATAAGAATAAGGAAAGGGGTCTAAGTTAGTTATTTTGAGTCATTAGTTCATAAGTAATAGTTAAAATCATGGGCACGAGGTATCTCAGGGAAACTATGAAAACTAAGAAGTCCAAGACAGGAACGACAATGGAAGAAATATTTAAAGGGCTGAGTGAGAACTTGTCGGGAAGCCAAGGAAGTTTTCAAGAAGGTAATGATGAATAGTGTAATGTTTGTGCCACTGGAAGGCTTCTGCAAGTGTGAGGTTGGTGGGGGTGGGAAAGGGTTACATCCGTGTTCCATTCTCACTTATAACTTAGACAGTGAAGTCGTGAGAAAGGAGCTGTGACTGTTCTTGGCATCCCTTGGGTTGGTATACTCTGCGGAACTGGTGTCCAAGAAATGTTTATTGATTTGCTGACACACGAAAGGCTGGTGCAAGTGACATTGTGAGGCCCCCAGCGAGGCTGGCAGAAGGGAGGATGGGTCATTTAAGACCCTGAAATCTGGCAGGAATTTGGATTTGCTGCAGCTCTCCAGGCACCTCCCAAGAAAGGAATAAAGCCCCTGGGTTTTTATTTTTGGCTGCACAGGATCTTAGTTCCCTGACCAAGGACTGTATCAAGGGCTATGGTAGTGAAAGCTCTGAGTGCTAACCACTGGACTACCAGGGAACTCCCAACCCCTGTTTTTTAATGTTAATAACTATTAATCTATTATTAATAATTCCTCATACTGTTAATAATACCTTTGGCAGTTAACAAAGTATCAAGACAATTACCTCAATTATTCCTCACAAAAGCCTCAGGAGGTAAGCATGATTTACTAGTAAGGAAACAGAAGTTGAGAGGTGTGAGGAGGCTACTTAATAGTTATTAGATGCAGACCCAGGGCCCAAGCCTGGATTGCTCCTTGCTCTTTCCTCTACACCAGGGGTCCTCAACCTCTGGGATCCAATGCTTGATGATCTGAAGTGGAGTTGCTGTACTAATAATAAAAATAAAGTGCACAATAAATGGTGATGCAGTGGTAAAGAATCCACCTGCCAACGCAGGAGATGCTAGAGACTCGGGTTCAAATCCTGGGTGTGGAAGATCCCCTGGAGTAGGAAATGGCAACCCATCCCAGTATCTGCATGGAAAATTCCATAGACAGAGGAGCCTGTTGGGCTGCAGTTCACAGGGTTGCAAAGAGTCAGACACGACTGAGTACACATGCACAATAAACGTAATGCGCTTGAATCATCCTGAAACCACCCCACCCCAGCACCCCAGCATCCCAGCCCCCATGGGAAAACTGTCTTCCACCAAACCAACCCCTGGTGTCAAAAAGGCTGGGGATCAACCACAGCACCACAATGCTGCCTGTTAAATTTGATTTCTGTAGTTTTTAAGCTGAATTGACATTAAAATTATATTAAATTTGGTTTCTGTAGTGGAGATTTCAAGCTGAGGTAGTATTATTAAAATAATATCCTTTTGAAAAATATTTATTGAGTATAAATAAATGTCCTATACATTAAATATCAAGAAATATTCATTACTGATTACAAGTCGGCTGTAATACTGAAGGAACCACAGAATCAAAATATCCACCCAAGATACAGTAGTGATAATTCCATTCCAATACTGAACACAGTAATGATTTACTCACAAGACACAACAAAACTCACCCAAAAAGGCCATCACTTTAACCAACCTATAACACCACAAGAGAAAATGGTTTTGAAACATACTATGCACAGTCCCACCAATCTCATCTTTTCCATCAATTTATCAGGTCAGTTTGAGATTGTGGAGATATGCTGTCACAGAACTTAAAAGATTTCCATTTCCTTGGTTTTATTTCAAAATTATTATTAAGGAATTAAGACAGACATATCCAATGATAGTTTTAAGTAAGTTAGTCTTTCATAAGAGAAAAGAAATAAAAATTTAGTATAAAGAAAGCCTCCTCCAAGCAATGAGTCTCTTACTGGAAAAAAAAATAAAATAATTAATTTTTCCTCCAAGGAAACGAAAGAAACCTAAATCTGTTATGGCCAACTTGGAAAGATAAATATTCCCCAGCCCCAGAATACGCGTTCATTTTACACGATGTACTTGAATGATGCAAGTCTACGAAGCAGGGATCTGTGGCAACCCAAATTCATCCACCAGGACTCCATCCTGTGAAAAGAAAGAGCTGTTCAGCGTCACTATTTTCCAACTGACTTAAAAAAAAAACTGATTTCAAACATTTAGTGGTCAAAATTCATTTCCAAGTGGTTAATCAATGAAAAAAAAAATCTCACTGAGAAGATGAGAACAAGCTTTTTTTCAAGAGAGGTAAAGTGGCAAGTGATAAACCAGAAAAAGAAATGGAAGGGATCAAAAGGGCTGGCTCTGCAGAGGAAGGGGACAGTGAGAGAGTAAGCCCTGAACGGGGAGAGGGGGCTGCGAGTGTCCAGGACGTGAGGAGCGGCCTGAGTAAAGGCTGTGGAGTGGGCACTTGCCTCCGGATGCCCACTTTCACTCTGGTCCCTAAAGCCAAACAGCACCTTTTGCAGCCTCACCAACCCTCGAAGGAGTGGTGCCCAGGACAGGAGTCACTGCCGTATGATACTTCACTACAGGCTTCTAGGCAGTGACTGGGCGTCCCTGGTGGCTCAGACAGAATCGGCCCGCAGTGCAGGAGACCCAAGTTTGACCCCTGGGTCAGGAAGATCCTCTGGAGAAGGGCATGGCAGCCCACTCCAGTATTCTTGCCTGGAGAATCCCATGGACAGAGGAGCCTGGTGGGCCACAGTCCATGGGGTCGCAAAGAGTCAAACATGACTGAGCGACTAAGCATGCACCCACAGGCAGTGACTATCAATTCAGAAACCATAGCTCAAGAGCACATTTAAATCAGGAATCTGTGATCTTCTAAACATGGAAATAACATACATGCTTCAGGAACCTGTTACCAGGGATTTAAAAAGATGAGCTATGGTAGTGTTAATAAAAACTATTTCAGGAATGCTGAGAAAAAACAACCTATGCAGCTGGCTCAGAGTGGTGTGGACGGCACGGGCAGCAGAAAAAGATTAAGGCAACTCCAAGCGCAAGGAGGAACAGGGGGTAAAGTGGGGAAGACCAGCCACAGGCCAGTGTAGGGAAACTGGGCTTCAAAGGGTTCCCAAAATAATGACAGTCTTTCCTTGTTCGTTCTTAATACCTTTCAGATGCCCAGGCTGATGATCAAGCATAAAGTCTTTACCATTTTGCATTGAAAATATGAACAGAAAAAGCTTTCACCTTGTTCTTCGTGTCAGTGGGAACACCTTCTGGAATTGCGGGCGCAGCTGCTGCTTCATCCAGATAAGAACTGTCTTCATCGGCCAGAAGCTCATCGCCCAGTGCATCCAACTCTAAGTTGAAACAGTCAACATTTAAAAAAAATGTAAGCAAAAAAACTGGAGGCTAGGGATGACTTCCCTGGTGGCCCAGTGGTTAAGAATCCGTCTGCCAATGCAGAAGCCATGGGTTTGATCCCTGGTCTCGGAACTAAGATTCCACACACCGCAGGGCAACTAAGCCAATGTACCACAACTACTGAGCCCACGTGGCCGGCAATGAGAAGCTACCACAGTGAGAAGCCTGTGCACCACAACTAGAGTAGCTCCTGTTCACTACAATGAGAAAGCCCGCACTCAGCAATGAAGAGCCTGTGCGCTGCAATGAAGACCCAGTGCAGCCAAAAAAAATTTAATTAAAAAAAAAATAATAATAATTTAAGAAAAAGAAAATTGGCAGTTAATGTTAAGAAAGTCAGCCAAATTATTTGCAGTAAGATGAAAATTTAAAAACAGAGAAGGGATTGTTAATTTCTATTTTCAAAATAAAAGATGGCTATTATATGGAATTTTCAAGGAAACTAGGGTGGTAAAAGTCCATGAAAAACAAAAATCAAAATAAAACAAAACAACTATTTCCCACAGGTTTATAAGGCCCTAGTATTCATGAGAAGACTGTATAGTTATTAGTAGGCCAATTCAAATTAGAAAATCCTGACAATAACAAATGTAAAAAATTCTTTTCCATTTACTCATGAACTTGAAAACAGCCAGTGAGGGAAGGCATGAGATTGTTGTATAGACAGTGACCATGACATGAGATCAGGTTTAAAAGTAAGTCTATGGCAAAGTTGGAAGTGAGCAGGGGGAATAGCAACAGCAGGCAGAAACTCATCAGAGGAAACTCAAGATGAGAAATAAGAAAGCAGAAATAAACAGGGTAGAGGGGAGAGAAGGGAAGGTTATAGTCAAAACAAGAACATGGAGATAAAGTAGTAGTAATGGGACAGGGCAATCATCCAACAGGAAACCCAGTTACTCATGCTAGAAACTGACAAACATCTTTGACATCTCCCTCTCTCTCCACATCTAATCAATCATTAGGTCCTGTCCATTCAACCTTCTAAAATGTCTTCAGTATGTCCACTTCTCCCTGTCTTTGCTGCCACCGCCTTAGTCTCAGGCACCATGATGTCTTAAATGGACTACAGCAACAGTTTCTAAACAACTCTCCGTGAGACCACTTCTTAACAACCCCTTCCATTTCATCGTGCTAACCTCTGCTAATCCTTCAGGTCCTAAGCCTGTTCCCTGACTCAAAACTAAGTTGGATTCCTCTGTGTTCCTGTGGTACCCCATACTACTTCTTCCCATCAGTCTGTGCTCTTTAACTCACGCAGTTTCTTACCCCTGCTAGAGGAGAAGGTCCAGGAGTGCAGGGATGGTGCTGGTTTTCCTCAATGCTGAATCCCCAGCATCTAACACAGGGCCTGGCATACAGTAACTGATGCACACTAAGTATCAGTATCTGCCAACTACTGTTTCTTGATCGGCTTTACTGTTCTGAGGAAGAGGACTCAAGCAGGAAAATGAAGGGAAAAAAATAAAAAATGGCAGGCAATGACAGTGTTTGGTTACCAAGCACCGGGTCAGCAGAGGCCTTTGCCCGGATGTTCCTTCAGAGCTTGTCCACCTCAGAGTTGGTGAGGTATGCTGGTCTGATGTGGCTGCTGCCCAAGCCCTGTGCCCAGAGCCTGTACCACAGATGAACTTTCAGGGAACCCTCATAGAAATTTTCTCTAATGCTTGGGAGAAAAGATCCCTGACAGTTGTTCCTTTCAGACGCTAGGCTACATATACATTGCTTTTTCTAAAACTTACCTGCTTCGAGGTCATCTTCATCTAATTCTGGGGTGCCATAACTGCGACTCAGTGCTTCTTGGATTTCATTTGCATCTTCCATCATATCCTCTAGCTGGTCTTGTAGATCCTACAAAAATATATATGACAGGATTTTTATTCAGTTCTTACCATTTATCCCTAACTACCCCCTGTCTCTATTCTCTCCCCTGAATCTTAGAAAAAAGCCATAGACCACATAATCTTCCCCTATTTTTGGTGGTAAAAATGTAAACTTGAAAAATAAAGAACAGAATTAGTAATCTTGCATTTGAATTTAAGATGCTTCGTGGAAAATCAAAGTGCTATTGCAAGAAAAGATGCCCATCTCTCTCTTTACAGACAGTTTGCTTGAAAAAGGAAATCAAGCAACATTTATGCTATCAAAAATCTTCAAGTTAAGAGTAAGAAGGTAACTGAGACATTATGCTTCTTGAGTCAGCCAAAGACTGACCACACTGTGGAGGGTAAGGAAGCAGTAGCAGAAACAACTGGAAGGTACAAAAAGTTGTACTGGGCCCACCCCACATGGCGAAACAGAAGTGGATTCAGCATAGGCTTGATATCTGAGACAAGGCTGGTGAAAAAAAATTGACCGAGGGCATATATCATCTAGGAATAATCTATCTGTACTTTACTAGGAAACTACTGAAGGGCCACAAAGAATGTAAAACCCATTTGAGAAGTGGTATAGCGTAATAAAGGGCAGTTAGTATAATGATAAGAAGAGCAGACTGTGGTTAAACATTACCAAGCTAAAGTTTTATTCAGTATTCAAAAGTTTTATTTCATATTCAATGAAAAGTAATGTCTCTTAGGCTTAATTTGCTCATCTATAAAATGAGGTTATTAATAGCCATTCTTCATAGGTAATGATTTATTGTAATAACATATGTCATAATATGTGTCAAACACTAAACACTTAATACTATATATTGTCTCTTATGTTAAGGATGTACAGAACAATTTGTTTTTCATATGCTGAAAATTCCACACAGAGGGGAATGGACTCCTGCTGATAATGCAGAGGTTCTAAATCAACACTGCTTATTCTTCAGAATTTTTAGAGCAATGCAAAACGTTTAAAAACTCCTTCCTCACCCCCAAATTAGAGGTTTGTTTTTCCACATAAGGGATAGAAAATAAAATGGAGAAAAATACTTTTTTAAAAAGAAAATGCTTTCTGTTTCCAAGTACCAAACTACCACATTGCATATACTTTAACAGTCTGCTATGCAGAGAAGCACTGGCTGAAACAATAATTAAGAGGGCGAAAATAACGTAACTAATCAAGCTGAACTCATTTTAGACTTTTACATATCAAGATAAGTCACCCAAAATTTCAGAGTGATCTGAAATTTTTTTATATCTAATAGGATCTCATAATCCTATTAGAAAGAGTAGGATTTCTAGCAATAGACTCCAGGATAGGCACAGGAAAAAAATCATCACAAAGAATTAGCAGGTTCAATTCTACAAAAACAAACAAAAGGAATACAAAACCAATACAAGCACTAGACTGGACCACAGAAATTGGGAAATAAAAAATGAAATAGGAGAACACACATGTAGAGGCAAAGTTTTAAAATGAGCACTAGAAAACAATAAAAATGCTTTTCAAGTAAAATATTTTAGGAAAACAAATGGGATTCAAACTATCCAGCCCAGTCAAAGACACACACCCATACACATCAAAAAAGTTAAGAAAGGGGCTCTCCACCTATTATGCAGGCAAGTCTATTAGGGCAGGGGTCCCCAACCCCCAGGCTACAGACCAGTACTGGTCCACGGACTGTTAGGAACTGGGCCTCACAGTAGGTGAGCTGTGAGTAAGCGACATTTCATCTGTATTTTTAGTTGTTCCCCATCACTCACTTTATTGCCTGAGCTCCTGTCAGATCAGTGGCAGCAGCATTAGATTCTCATAGGAGCATGAACCCTACTGTGAACCATGCATGCAAGGGATCTAGGTTGCACGCTCCTTAAGAGAATCTAATGCCTGATGATCTGAGGTAGAGCTAAGGTGGTGATGCTAGTGCTGGCGAGTGGCTTCAAATAGACAGTACCATTAGCAGAGAAGTTTGACTGCACAGAGACCATAATAAATCAATTGCTTGCAGACTCACATCAAAACCCCCATATGGGACCGTCTAGTTGCACGGAAACAAGCTCAGGGCTCCCATGGATTCCGCATTATGGTGAGCTGTGTAATTATTTCATCATAGATCACAATGTAATAATAATAGAAATAAACTGCACAATAAATGTAATGTGCTTGTATCATCCTGAAACCACTGCCCACCCCACAGTCTGTGGAAAAACTGTCTTGCACAAAACCAGTCCCTGGCGGCAAAAAGGTTGGGGACCGCTGTATTAGGGGACAGGAGAAGGAAAATCAGGTGGGGAGACAGCCAGACAACCACAAGTGAAAGACGAAACATAAAGAAAACCAGAAATACCAAAATTTCTATTTTGTTCGTTAAACAGCACTAATTAAAACATAAGGAACCCTGGAAGTAGAAAATAAAATTCAGTTCATTGTGTTTGATTATCAAATAATACGATACAAATAAGGCAAGCATACTCCGAACATTTTTCTCAGTGAATCTCTATCACTAAGCCTAAATTCTTGGAAGCAGAAACTGGTGGAGGATTAGAGAAGGTCCCAGCAGTATAAGGAGGGGTGCTGGAAAACAGCAAGATGAGAGGAACGCCTTCACTTACTGAAGACCGGAACTATCACGGAGGACCGTGCAGAAGCAGTAAGATGCTGAAGACACACTAAGAACATCATTAAATGGGACAGAACCGCTTTATGGCACTGAAGAGCCTCTCCTTCATTTGTTCACCAACCACTAAACAAACCGAAGGCCAGGAACTGTTTGGGGCACTTGGGAATACACTTGGGAAAGTGAATAAAACTGAGTCCCTGCCCTCTTAGAAAGAGACATTCCAGTTAGTGTTTAGGGGGAAAGACCACTATCATATGCGTAGAGAAACCTTCTCCTCTGACCATCACCACTCCCTCTGCTAATCCTGTCTGCCATCTGGGCTGCTCAACTGACAGAGTTAAAAGATACCGAGCCCCTAGGGCTCACCACCCCAGCTAAAACATGATCTCAAAAAAGAATGCTAATTTTAGGGACATTATTATTAAAAACCTAAAGAGATAGGGGGAGGTGATCAAGAGGCACAAACTACTATGTATAAAATAAATAAGCTATAAGGATATATTGCACAACACAGGGAACACGGTCAATATTTTATAATAACTATAAATGAAATATAACCTTAAAAAAAGAAGATGACTAAGTTCAGGGGATCTAAAGTACAGTGTGGTGGCTATATTTAACAATACTTGAAAGTTGCTAGGAAAGTAAACCTCAAATATTCTCACCACAAAAGTAACAGTAATTATGTGAGGTGATCTTACAGTGATAACCATTTCACTATATATTTCAAATCACTCCACTGTACACCTTCAACTTACACTCTATTATATATCAAGTGTATCTCAATAAAACTGGGGGTGGGGGTGGGCAGGGAATCTAGAGAGAATTACTAGAAAAGGGGACCAATTCTATACCAGGAACCATGCTAGGTACTTTATATATATTGTCAATATATATATTGTCCCAAGTGTTAATTGAGGACAATCCTGGGAGATGAGCAGCAACATCACTACTTTACAATTGAGGCAACAAGACTAAAAATCATTAAATGAGTTAGTAGCAAAAGGAAACTGAGCGTTTATTCACTGGGTGTTTATTATGTGCCAGGCATTGTGCATTTAGATACACCAGCTCATTTATTTCACCCTCATAATAACTAGAGAATCCTGTGGACAGAGGAGCCTGGTGGGCTGCTGTCCATAGGGTCGCATAGAGTCAGACACAACTGAAGCGACTTAGCACCCATGCATACGTTGGAGAAGGGGATGGCAACCCACTCCAGTATTCTTGCCTGGAGAATCCCAGGGACGGAGGAGCCTGGTGAACTGCCGTCTACGGGGTTGCACAGAGTCGGACACGGCTGAAGCGACCTAGCAGCAGCAGCAGCATAATAACTGCATCTGGTATTAGGATCCTTAGGTTAACAGTGAGGTCCTTTGACGCTTTTCCCCAAAGTTACTCCATTAGTAAACGGGAGGCCCAAGATTCCATCCCTCTCCTGGGCTCTTCCCATCACATACACATTCATGTGGACGCTTTGAGAAACCAGTGTGCATTCTTACAGAAACCAGCACACATCTCACCTCAATCTGGTCAATTTTCACTTGCTTGTATGCTTTCTTCATTTCCTTTACTCCCAATTTCATAGCATCAACCTAAAATAAGGAAAGAGAACATACCATCTCTTAAGAAGCCATGATGGTTAAACTGTCTTTTAAAAACTATAGGAAAAAAGAGCACAAAATATAAATGAAACACAAAAATAAAGCACAAAATATAAAATGAAACCATGGGAAAAAGTGCTTTGGGAGTACCGTGGTCTTGGTGTCCTTCAGTGACTGGATGGTGTAGTTGGCTTGTTCCATATTAAATGACTGTTGGGCGAGATTGTCCCGCTGCTGCTCGTACCTTTTCAGAGTCAAATGAAAATGGTAATGTGAGGCAGATAGAACTCTTCAGGAATAAAAAATGGAAGCAGTAATAAATTGGAAGCAAGTAAAGGAAGGAAGTAAAAAAATGGAAGCAAATAAATTACTCCCCACCCCCCCCCAAAAAAAAACTCTTCAGGAAGAAAGTATCTTTAATGCTAGATAAGAGAATCTTCTTAAACAACAAACCTTAACAAATGTACATAAAAAATGAGAAAAACAATTTAATCCATCTTACACAAACATCATTTGACGTTCCTCCAATCTTCTATCTTGGAATGTACTTTAACTATAACACTATTTTCCACTTAACATTATTACTGCTGGTTTCTACATTGCTAAGAAGTCTTAATATAAGTTTTTATGTTTTAAATTATCTTCAATGCTAAATTCTCAGAAGTGGAATTCTTAGGGGGAAGGAGCAAGACTATATTTAAGGTTCTTCGTACATACAGTGAAACTTTTTCCAGTAGGCTGAACTGCTTGAGCACTGGTATTGTTATTTTATTAATCTTGTATCCATAAATAGGTAATCTATCCAACCTAATATACTGCCTGACACTCCAACTATTTTTTTTAAATGAAGTTTTATATCAACGGATAAAACTGTTTCAAAGACTTATATCACTATAGTCTTTATACAGTATTTGAAAACCATCTAACCATTCAACCAGAAGAAAAACAGTCAATGATGCAGGCAAATGGTGGTAGAATATTATCACACCATTAAAATAATATGTTTCCAAAAAATATTTAGAAGGACAAAAATACTTGTGATACAACATTAAGTAGAAAACAATAACTGATATAATACATGCCATTTGTTTTCTTCTAAAAGATTATATGTACATGTACCATGTATGCACAAGCAGAGAAAGAAACTGTAAGAAATTAGCATTTTAAAGGTGGTTATTTCTGGCAATAGGACTCTTGGTGAATTTTCTCTTCTTCTACTCATGTTTATGTACTTGCCAAGTTTCCACAATGAACATGTATTCTTTTATTAAAAAAAAAAAAGCTACTTAAAAATTGCAATGCTGGACTTCCCTGGTGGCCCAGTGGATAAGAATCCACCTGCCAATGCAGGGGACATGGGTTCAAACTCTGGTCCGGGAAGATCCCACATGTTATGGAGCAACTAAGCCCATGCACCACAAGTGCTAAGCCATTGCTCTAGAACCTGTGAGCTGAAACTACTGAGTCTTCATGCCTAGAGCCTGTGCTCCGTAACAAGAGAAGCCACTGCAATGAGAAGCCCACGCGCTGCACGGAAAAGTAGAAAGTAGCCCCCACTCTCCACAACTAGAGAAAGCCCACGCAAAGTAACAAAGACCTTTTTGGTGTTTGTTTTATTATTTCGGTGTGTGTTTTATTATTTATTTTTGGTGCAGCCAAAAATAAATAAATTTTTTTAAATAAAATTTTTTTAATAAAAAAATTGCGATGATATCAATTTAGGAGGTAACAGCTTTACTACACACTCTCATTGCTCTAGGCATCATAGTTTTCTTTTTATAACTCTGTCTAATCTGAAAGGAGTAAGATGGTATCTGATGTTTTATAAGAAGTCATTTTGTAAACAAGAATAGAGATACCAATAATCTTTCTGCTCTTTATCAGCTGATTCCACCTGACCTCTGCACTCCTAAAGAGGGTCTCATCAGCTGGAGAGCCCACAAGGTTAAGAACCAAAGATAATGTTGGGTTTCTGCTCAAACACTGGGACACATTCACTTAAAACAAATTGCTGCTGCTAAGTTGCTTCAGTCGTGTCCGACTCTGTGCGACCCCATAGATGGCAGCCCACCAGGCTCCTCCGTCCCTCCCTGGGATTCTCCAGGCAAGAACACCGGAGTGGGTTGCCATTGCCTTCTGCAATGTATGAAAGTGAAAAGGGAAAGTGAAGTCGCTCAGTCATGTCCGACTGGTAGCGACCCCAGGGACTGCAGCCTACCAGGCTCCTCTGTCCATGGGATTTTCCAGGCAAGAGTACTGGAGTGGGGTGCCATTGCCTTCTCCTAAAGCAAATTAAGGGCTGCTAAATCTTCTGATGGGAGGGAACAAATATTCAAGTTTCCCAATTTTACAGGCAAACAAATGAAATTTTAAAAAGCACATTCTAATTAAATAAATGGGAGAATCAAACTCTACAGATCTGGGAAGTCTATACAGAAGCCACTAGACATACATGGCTACTTAAATTGCTAAAATTAAATAAAATTGGACCTTGAGTTCCTTAGTCATACTAGCCACGTTTCAAGTGCTCAATAGGCACATGTGGCTAACAGCTATTGTACTGACGAGCACAGACAGAAAACATCTCCCATCACAGCAAAAAGCTCTATTTAAATGGACAGTGGTGCAGCAGATGTTGCTGAACATGCAACAGATGTTGCTGAACATGCAGAGGGAGAAATTCTAGTTAACTGTATGTGTAAATGAAATTTGCAATTAACTGAAGAATGCTTATAAAGTGGTGCATGCATGCTAAGTCGCTTTAGCTGTGTCCGACTCTTTGCGACCTTATGGACTGTAGCCTGCCAGGCTCCTCTGTACCTGGGATTCTCCAGACAAGGATACTGCAGTGAGTTGCTGTGCCCTCCTCCAGGGGATCTTCCCGACCCAGGGATCGAACCCCCATCTCTTACGTCTACCTCTCTGGCAGGTGTGTCCTTTACTACCATGCCGCTTGGGAAGCCCTTATAAAATGGTAAGAAAATCTAAAGGAATGGAAGACTATTTCCCTTTTGGTTAAACCTGTTAGAGGAAAGGAGATTATACTTATATAACTTACATCCGCTTTTGCTTTAAAACCCGCAAGGCTTTCTGCTTGACCATATTCTAGGAAGAAAAATAGATTTTAATGAAAGGAAGTAGAAAATATACAAATGGTAAATGAATCCTCAAACTCACATACCTACTTCCTCTCATCTTCAAAGCAGTAGACATAGTGGCTCCCAGACTGTTCACCTCCCAAGTGGGCTCTAAGCTCCAGCCCGCCTCAGTCTTTTCATCCCACATCTCAGTACATTTCCTTTTCTAGGGGATATTATTTCTACTCCAAGAGGGCCAATTTTGTATACGCAGGTGCCTTAGAGAGATTCCACATTTGGACAGTCTGCTCTCCACTCAAACTCACCATGCCCAAACTCTTCAACCTGCTATCACCTTGGAAATGACTAACAACAGCCCCACCAGTCTCTCACTTCTCTAGGCTGAAAACTGTTACACCAACCTTACCTGTCCTCTCTCTGTTGTCTCCTCATGCATTGTCATCGTGTTAGATTTTCAGAACTCACTTTCAAAGTGATTCCTCTCATGTCATTCTCATGACTACCACCACGGTTTAGGCTCTCATCGCCTCACGTCTAGGTAGGCTGTCCTGCCTCTGGTCACTCTTCACTCCATGCCATCCAACTACGATGGCAGAGAAAATCCTCTGGTCACTTCGCTTTCTATACTGTTTCATAAATCACTTTGTCTCCTCCAATGAAGACGGAAAAGCAGGTATTATTACTTCACAGATGATAATAATACCTAACACTGACTGTTTCTATGTACTAGACATAGTACTATGTAGGTCACATGAATTACCTTGCTTAATCTCATGCTATAAAGTAGATATGATCCCCATTTTACAGATTGGAAAACTGAGGTTCAGTTTGCTAAGTTCAGGTGCTAAGTAATTTGCTCTCACTTAAATGCCTAGTAAGTTACAGAGATGGGATGGGGGAAAAAAAGCAGCTCAAATTCACAGTCCATGCACTTACATATACCACTCTATGTTTCTTCCTAATAGAAGAGGAAAGTAAGAAATTAAGTGACTTCATAAAGGTCACAGCTAGTAGGTAGTGATGGTATTAACAGAACACTAGTACTTTTCCCCAACATGCCATTCCTTAACCAGTCTATTATATATACCTAACCTGACCAGCCAAGCAACTCATTAGTCTGAGCAGGCCCAGCCTGTCCAGATTGCCACGTTCTCAGTAGAATATGCTAATTCCCACATACATGTTTCTGTGTGTGTGATCAACATCTTCTCTCCACCAGGTCAAGCCCCAGTTTTCCTCTCATATCGGGCTGCAAACTCTCCTCCCTGAAGGACACACTGTCACAAATGTTTTCCCCTTACCAGACTGTGAGCATCTCTTCTATATCCCTCACCAGCCCTTACCAGCAGGCCTTACTTCCACAGGTACTCAGACCAAGGTGTCACAACTTCTGCAGGAGCCGTCTACCTTACCTTTGCAGGTCCCTCCCTCATCTTCTTGATCTGATCCTTATACTTCACTAGTTCAGCATCCAGCCGAGAAATCTTCTTGTCAATGGATTCTGCTCTGCTGTCCACCTTGAGTGGAAAAACATCAAAGGCAGTGGTAGTTATTGCAATACATTTACATGAAAAGTGGTAGGGGAGGAATGAATATAGAGGAAGAAAGGAAAAACAAAGAAGAGCATATGGTGAAGGTTGAAAACAGCGATTCCTAATTGTGGGGCAGGGCAGGATTCTCAGAAATCCTGGGGTGGGGGTTAAACTGTATTCCACCCCCCTAGATTCCAATATTCCAGGGGCATCCTCAAGTGTTTGAGCAGAAAAAGAATTTGAGAATCACTCGACTGAGTCGAAGTTTCCCAAGAATTGGAGACTAGGCCAGCCCAGGGCTCAATCAGAAAGTGTGTGAAATGAGTTACTGCCCAATGGACCCCGGCTAGGGCTGTAGAGCTAACGCTATTCACTTGGATAGAAGGTGGTGGCCTAATGACAGGAGCTAGAGTTTTGAATTTTGTGTAATAGATCCAGGATTGGGTTACAGATATACTGAGCTAGGATATCAAGCCGAGATTCCTGACGTCGGAGAAGGATGAGGGACGGAAGAGGAGGGAGGGGTAGGGCTGGATGAGGTGGGAAGGGTGTCAGGGCTTATGGCTGGTCGGGGTGACCTGGGCAGTTAACAGCGAGTGGACGCAGCACTGAGCACCAGAGGGGGTGGGGCGCAAGTAGGGTTAAACAATGATGGGTTAGGGGTCCCCGGTTTGTGGCGTCAGCAATGACTTGGGTAAGAGGAACGAAAGTGGTGGAGAGAGCTAAGGTGTAATGGGCCCGGGAGCCAGGAGTAGACGCCGAAGTCGGGGGTGGACGGGTTAAGGGGTGTCAGGGTTCCTGAGCCTACTTAGCAAGTCTAAGTGCCCACCGTGCCAATGCAGTCAGTCAAGCTGGGCGGCGGAGCCTTGGGTTTCGCTTTCCCGAAGAATCGGTTCATCTTGGGCGGCCGCTGAGAAAACCTAAACACTGGAGCAAAACCAGAAACGGAAGCAGAGTCACCTCCGTCTCCGACTTGACTTCCGGCCTCCCATGCGCAAGCGCAATGTGCCTATTGGCGTTTCCCAATCGTTTATCCGGATTTTCAGCCTGATCTTCCGGGGAAGGGGAGCTCCGGGAAGTTGGAGGTGAGGGACGGAGAGTCATCACGGGGCGTGGCCCCGGCGGCGGGCGTGGGCGTGGCCCCAGATAAGCCAGGCGGGGCCTCGGCTGAGTGGGTGGGGCAGGGGGCGGCTTCAGAGGAATAGAGCCGGGCTGGAGCGGGGCTGCTCCGAGGGGCGGGGCCGGTAGGCCCGGGAGGGGCGGGGAAGCAGCCGAACAGGGGTGGAGGGCCCCAGCCCAGCTACCATCGCTGGGCGGGCAACAAACGCGGGTCTGGCGGACCGCGGGGGCGCGCGAAGACCGCGAGGCGACCGGGAGCGGCTGGGTCCCCGGCGGCGCCCCCCTCGGCCCGGCCGGGAGCCGCGCCAGTCGGTGCACCCAGCCGAGCGCGGTCCGCCTCCCTCCCAGAAATCAGCCGTCCGGAGCGTGACCAGAGGGCATGCCGGATCCACCAGAGGCGCCGCCGCCTGCGCTCGCAGGCCGCGGGTGAAAAAGAAAGCACGGCCTCGCTCGGCCCGGAGCGAAGAGGTGACCCGGAGCGAAGAGGTGGCCCGGAGCGAAGAGGTGGTCCCGAGCGAAGAGGTGGTCCTGAGTGAAGAGGTGGCCCTGAGCGAAGAGGTGGCCCGGAGCGAAGAAATGGCGGCAGCCGGGCTCAGCGTGACCGTCACCCACAGTGAGCGCGGGCTGCCGGCTGGGCTCCGCGCTGGGCCACGAAAGTCGGGCGGGGTCTCTGGGTTTGGTCGCGTGCCCTCCCGAAGTGTGTGTCCTTGTATTTGGAGCGTGGGATCTTGTTTTTACTTGGTTTTACTGGTCTGCTGTCAGCACACCTTTCCACGTGGCAGGTGTATTTTGTCTCAGGCCGTTTGTTAGATCCTTGATGTCTGTGCTTCACGTCGGGGTCCTGGTCGTTTGTCTCAGGGTGTGCCTGCACAGTTGTGGTGGGCCTTTGTGCCTGGCTTGTATTTGGCCATGTTGTCTATGACTGCTGTGTATCTGTATCCTGTGTGCAGGAGTCAAAACTCATGTGTGCTGTTTGAGTGAGGCGTGGGTTCAAGCATACACTCCGGGGGCCCTTGGGGTCTGCCTCCTGTTGGAGTTGACACAGAACTAGACAATGACGGTTCTCCAGGGAGCTGAGTCCATAAGGTTTCCTCAGGACCAACCAGGGGAGACCCCAGGGCCTTAAGAATCTGGAGACCAGGATTCTGCAGGTTTGGGTGACCTTGGGATGTCTCCGAAAGGAGACAGCTGGTTTCTTCTATGAGAAATAGAATTGGTAACACCTGTCCTGCTGACTTCATGTGGCTGTTGAGTAGGCTTAAGGCTTGGCGTGATGCACTGGACACAGGCTATGCCCTTGCTGTCCACATATCCAGAAAAGAATTGGCACCTCTGCTCCAAAAAGAAATTTCTGCTGTTTGAGTTTTTTCACTCATTTGTTTCTTTATTGGCTCCGCTGGGTCTTCGTTGCTTTGCTGGGACTTTTTCTAGTTGCAGCGTGCAGGGGCTACTCTTCCTTGAGATGTGCGGGCTTCTCATTGGGGTGGCTCTAGGCATGCGGGCATCAGTAGTAGCGACACACGGGCTTTGTTGCTCCCTGGCATGTGGAATCATCCAGGACCAGGGATTGAACCTGTGTCCCCTGCCTTGGCAGGCAGATTCTTATCCACAGCACTACCAGGGAAGTCCCTCATTTATTTTCTGGGCACCAACCCTATGTGTCCAGTGGAAGAGACCTGGAAGAAAAGCAGTTCCTTGCTCATTATAGCAAAGGAGATAGAAACAGTTCCTCGCCCAGTACAACACAGAGGAGAGGCCATTCATGCCAGAGGAGGCAGATGGCTTGTAAAGAAAAGCACAGAATTTGAAATCAGATAGATCTGAGGTTAAGTTCTGATTGTAGAGATGGGTCTCACTAGGCAAGTCTTAACTGGACTGATCTCACATCTTGCTTATCTGTGAAATGGAGAGTAATAGGTAGTACGGGCTTCATGGGTACTTCATGGGGTTGTTCTGAGGATTAATTAAGATTATGCATAAAATAAGCCTGCTCCTGCTGCTAAATCCCTTCAGCCATGTCCTACTCTGTGTGACCCCTTAGAGAGCAGCCCACCAGGCTCCTCTGTCCCTGAGATTCTCCAGGCAAGAATACTGGAGTGGGTTGCCATTCCCTTCTCCAATGCATGCGTACACGCTAAGTTGCTTCAGTCATGTCTGACTCTGTGCGACCCTATGGACAGCAGCCCACCAGGTTCCTCTGTCCACAAGATTCTCTAAGCAAGAATACTGGAGTGGGTTGCCATTTCCTTCCCCAAAATAAGCCTAGTTAGCGCCTTACACATGCTAAATGCTTAAAATGTTAGCTGATATCACTGATATTGTTAGTTCCTGTAACAATTCCCGAGGAAACAAAAATCCTTGAGCAGGTCTTAAAGGCTGGGAAAATGAAATGTCAGCCTCTATTTATTGGTTTGTGTTTTCTTCAACACTTTTCTCTCTCCCCAGGCAATGAGAAGCATGATCTTCAAGTTACCCCACAAGAAGGCAATAGTGAGCCAATTGTCCAAGACCTGGCCCAGGTTGTTGAAGAGGCTACAGGGGTTCCGCTGCCCTTTCAGAAACTCATATTTAAGGGTAAGCCTTTCTCTTCCAGCTCTGAGCCTATTTAAAACTATTTAACCTTACCTAACAGTCAGGTTAGTTTTTCAATCTAGGACAGTTCTTCTTTGCTTGTTAATTCCGTCATTCCTTCAACAAATATTTGTTGAGTACCTACTATGTAGTGGACACTTGCAAACACATGCACAGGTATTTGAGTTGAAGGCACGTGAGGGTGGCAGAAACCTTACCATTTTTGATGAGACACATGGGCACTCTTACCTGGCTAAGTTAGATCCTCTTCCCAGTGTATGTTCTTGTAGCACTCCCTCCACTTCTGCATAGCTTGTATTGAAACTACTATTAAATAATTGTTTCCATAGTCACCAAACATCTGGTGTCTCTGATACAATAGCAGACTCCATGAGGGCAGAGATACTTCTGTGTTTTCAGTGCTTGGCCTAGTGCTGACACAGAGAAGGTGCTGAACAGACTAGTTTAAAGGACGTGGATGTAGCAGGCCCAGTGGAATATGGTGATTTCTGCCAGGACACACCTGCTCCCATCCCCATTCGCTGGTCTTCTCATTCCCATGGGAACCCATTATTCTGTATCTGATGAAGCTAAATTTATCCCATTTGGTGCCAATGATAAAGAATTTAGTGATGGGAAGCATTTACTTTTATACTTCATATTGTAACTCCTTGTCTTTTCTTTTTAAAAACATTTCATTTTATAAAGCAATAGAAATTCATGTTTGTAAATAGAGGAAAACACAAAAAAGAAAATATTCTCCTGGATAAAACACCTGATAACAATTCAATATATTTTTGTCCAGCCTTTGTTTGTTTGTCCTGGCATCCTGAAGTGTGGGTTCTCAATTTGTGGCTTTTTTTTGTTTCTGTAGTCGACAAAACTAGGATCATTTCTAGTGATCTTCTTGTAACATTTGGTCATCATCATGTATTGTGGCATTGAAGTTTCCTGAAAGATGAGCTTTAGTGCCTACAGAGTCTTCTGTTGTTATGATGTGTAGTAATCAGTCCCCTATTCCTAAATTTTTGACTTTCCAGTTTCTCACTGTTATGAATAATAATAATTGTGTAACAGTTATTGTTTAGGCACGTATCCAGTTATTTGTTAGGATCAATATCTGAAGTGAAGTTATTGGGTCAAGAAACCTTCTAAAAATGTTATACCAACTCATTCCCTTCTCAATAGTGAACACACTATTTCCTATACCCTTGCTGAAATCTATTTTCACTGTTGTACAAGTTACATTTGACATAACTGTCTTCTTTTTTCAGGAAAATCTCTGAAGGAAATGGAGATGCCATTGTCAGCACTTGGAATACAAAATGGTTGCCGGGTTATGTTAATTGGGAAAAAGGTAGAGTGCTTTTTCTACCAGAAATACTAAGGTCTTTTACATGAGTGTCTGTTTAGAAGGCCAAATTGGGGGCTCAGGTTTGGCACTGGTGAAGCAGTGCTTGCCACAGAAATGTAGTTGCTATTTGTTTAGTGGATTTATCAGTTTTATTGTTCTCATACCCTTCAGCTTCTGTTCATTAGGGTTTTCACCCTGGGAATTAGGAGTGGTTGTACTGCCTCAATTATGTGAGTTTTGTGCTGGTGGTGGAATTTCAGTCTGGCTAAAATGATGTCTGAAGCAGTCGCTACTCACTTGGAGGGGAATTTGCAAGAGACTGTCAAACCTGTAAATTTTAAAAATAAGTATTTTGCAAATTTCAGGAGCCTCTCTTCCTTTAACCATCCTTTTTACTAAAATCTCCTGTGAGGTTAAACCCTCTTTGGCTGGAAAGAAAGGTTCAGGCTAGAAGTGAGGGAGAAAGAGAGTCAGTTGGTGACAAAAAAGGTTGAGGTCAGTAGACCCTGGGGCCAGCCATGCATTGTGACACAGTGGAGTTGTTGGTCAAATGAAGTTCCCTTACTTCAAGCTGGGTGTGGCTGATTCAAGAGTGGAGAGAGGGCAGAGGTTAGCAAGGTGGAGGCAAGAAAAGTCCCTGCAGACTTGGAACTGCCAGGAGACTGGCACTCAGGATTTGGCCACCAAGAACAATGGGAGACAGTGTAAAAGCAGGAAGCTGCTAGCTACCAACGAAGTTGAGAGAAGGGGAAATAGTCTAGATTTCTTGCTCAAGGGTCAGGAAGAACGGTGATGGAAAAATGAGCACAACCCAGGGGTTGAGTTTGAAGAAACTTTAGGACCCTCGACTGGAATTGTCCTGGGGTGTGAGAAGCCAAATCCCATTCAGGTCTCAGCTTTACCTCTTCTGGGCTGTGTGACCTAAGGTTACTTTACAGTTACCTCAATTTCATCATTGGATTGTGGTAAGGCTTAAATAATGATACAGGTAGAGTGCTTAGGATGATGCCTGGCATAGAGGGGATGCTCAATGAAAGTATGCATCGTCATCATGGTCATATTGAATGAGAGAGCTCAGGAATTCCATTTAAGAAAAGGATAGAATTCCGCCTGTCTCACCTTCTGGACTCCTCATATGCTAGGCGTTCACTGTAATTAGTTGACACTCCGGGCTTCGGTCTGGAGTGAGTTGGTGGTCAGCCCCAGGCTAAGGTCAGATCTGGCTCATGAATCAGCTTTGTTCTCTGAACCCAAACCGTCCGGCTCTCTCACCAGAACATGTACCTGGTACCTTCTCTCTATCTCATCTAGTGCCTTTGTAGATAGAAAACCTTAGTGTATAACCCTCCAGCTTGCTTTCCAAGAAGCAGCAAGTTTAAGATGATGTTTTCCTAGGGGAGTGGTTTGACCACTTGTGGTCAGATTTTTTTTTTTTCTGACAGAAACTACTATTTTTGGTGATTATTAAATTCCTTTTATTCTTAACATTTTAGAACAATCCGGAGGAAGAAGCTGAGCTAAAGAAGCTGAAAGATTTGGAGAAATCTGTGGAGAAGATAGCTGACCAGCTGGAAGAACTGAATAAAGACCTTGCTGGAATCCAGCAGGTAACTCTTCTGGTAGACTTGACTTTCTGCCTTCTCTGAGAATTCTCTAGAGACACAAATGTGTGGTTATGAGGGCAAACTTTGTTTTTGGTCCCGCCTGGGTTCAGACCCTGACTCTTCCCATTCTGTAACTGGGCAAGTTTGCCTTTGTCTCCTCAAGTCTTCTATAAAAAAGGAAGTGATGATGGTAACTCCCTCTTGGGCTGTTGTGAGGATTCAATTACATAGTTTAAGGCTGAGACAGTCTAAGTGCTTTGTAAGCACATCATTGTTATTTACAAACCCCAGCCAGCATCCATTTGTGATCCTAC
This sequence comes from Cervus canadensis, assembly GCF_019320065.1. Taxonomy (NCBI): domain Eukaryota; kingdom Metazoa; phylum Chordata; class Mammalia; order Artiodactyla; family Cervidae; genus Cervus; species Cervus canadensis. The sequence goes on along the minus strand of NC_057415.1, from coordinate 8,647,159 downwards.
GAGAACACCTGCCATGCTAGGATCATGTGTTGTCTTAAATAGAATAAATAGCTTCTCTCAGTCTAGTCAGTTATAATGTATTTGGCAAGGCAAAGAACACTGATTCATAGAATGTCCAAGTTGAGCATGATATTGGCGAGGGGTCATCCTATTCAATTCCTTGTAGTACTAGAGGTGGAGGACTGAAACCAAATTAGAATTAGTTATGGCCTCAAACCACATATTTATCTTTGATCTCTTCATTTTATAACATTAATGGATGTATGATTGTATTTTAATTATTAAAGTACTGCATACTGATTGTACACAATTTTTAAGAAGACATGTGTGCACCAATATGAAAAATAATAATTACCTGTAAGACCCCCAACTCAAAGATAACCATTACTAAAACCTGGAATCTGTTTTTTTATCTTAAAAAAATTGGTATAATGTTAGGTGTACTTTGTAAATAGTTCTTTCTTTGGTTTAAGGAATTGAACACTTTCCCATGTCATTAAAAATGATCATAGTTAGTATACCTGAAACTAACACAGTATTGTAAATCAACTATACTTCAATAAAGAAAAAATGTCTTGACTGGAAAAAAAAAAGATCATCCTTTTCAAAACTCACGTTAATATTGCATCACATGAGTGGATCATGGTTTACCTAACCAATTCTTTATTATTTATCACCTAATGCTATTTAACATTATCCATAATGCTTCTTTGAATGTCCTTGGGCTTAAATCTTTTTTGGCCATTTCTCATTTTTTTGGTAGAGTAAATTCTTTCAGTTGGAATCGGTAGCTTATTTTATTACTTGTTGCGAAGTCTGCATCTGTAGCTTTTGACTTTAATAAAAACATACTCAGAGATCCCTGCTGTCCACCTGTTGTCACCAGCTAAACTGATCATTAGGCCAAGTAACGTGAATAAACAGATAATTTAATAAAAACAATTAAGTAAGTGCTGCCATTTGTTAGCAATATGTCTGTGTCAGGACTCATATTAAAGGTCTTGTATTTCCCTTTATTCTCCTGGTAACCCTCTGGGATGTGTGTGTCATGGTCTCCATTTTATTTATTTATTTTTTTTCTTTTTGCCTTTGTTTATTTGGCTGCTTGTTTATTTGGGTCTTACTTGGCTCACGCAGGATCCTCATTGTATCGTGTAGGATCTATCATTGGGGTGCATGGACTCTCTAATTGGAGTACAAAGGCTCAGTAGTTAACAGCAAATGGGCTTCGTTGCCCAGCAGCACGTGGGATCTTAGTTCCCTGACCAGGAATTGAATCCTCGCCCCCTGCATTGCAAGGCGGATTCTTTTCTTATATATATACAATGTTATTTATGTATTTATTTTTGTCTGTGCTGGGTCTTTGTTGCCATGTGGGCTTTTCTCTAGTTGGGCGAGTGGAGGCTGCCCTCTAGTTGTGGTACTCGGGCTTCTCATTGCAATGGCTTCTGTTGCAGAGCACAGGCTCTAGGGAGCGCGGGCTTCAGTAGTCGTAGCACGTGAGCTCAGTAGTTGTGGCTCCCGAGCTCTAGAGCACAGTCTCAATAGTTGTGGCACGTGGGCTTTGTTGCTCCCTGGCGTGTGGGATCTTCTGGGATCAGGAATCAAACCTGTGTCTCTTGCATTGGCAGGTAGATTCTTTACCACTGAGCCAGTAGGGAAGCCCGAGGTGGAGTCTTTTTTTTTTTTCCATCCCCAAGGCAGATTCTTAACCATTGGACCGCCAGGGAAGTCTTCCATTGTATTATTTTATTTATTTAATTTGGCCAGCCTGCTCAGCATGTGGGATCTTATTCCCCAGTGAGGGGTAGAACCCATGCCCACTGCACAGAAGCATGGAATCTTCTGGACTGCCTTCTGGACATGGAATCTTCTGGATGGAACTACTGGACTGCCAAGGAAATGCCTTGATCTCCATTTAAAAAATGAGGACAGCAAGGCACAGATAGGTTAAGGAACCTGCTCAAGCTCACCAGCCAGTACATAGCAGTCAGAACTGAAGCCCAGGCCTATCAAACTCTAAACCCTGTGCTCTTCACATCTGCCTCTGATGTGCAGGTATTCGCTGGGGACTGGGGGCTTCAGCAGAGCCAGGCCTCTGGAGGCATTTGTGGCCCCAGTAGGCCATGTGAGATAGAGGGGCCTGCAGCCTGTTACAGTGCTTGAGGAGGCCCAGGGCTGGCTTTTCTGTTTTTTCCAAGAGGTGGAGTTGTGGGCCTGCAGTTTGGCCCAGCCTGTTGGGGAACGTGGACCCAGGGTGAAGCTGCTTCATCAGTGCCTGGCTTGGAGTTTTCTGTCAACCTCAAAGAAACACTTGGAATAATGCATCATTCCTCCACAGGGTTTTCTGGCCAAGGATTTGCAAGCTGAAGCTCTCTGCAAACTCGATAGGAGAGTAAAAGCCACGATCGAGCAGTTTATGAAGATCTTGGAGGAGATTGACACACTAGTAAGTAAACACTCAGCCGAGAAGGACTAGTTTCCTTTGATGGCTTTTCAGTCAGTTTCACTTTCTCAGTATCACACTCATTGCCTGAGGGTATTGGGCACCTATTGAGCAGTGACACTGCTAGGTCTTTGGTGAATATGCAGAAAGATAAGACCGTTCCTGATTTCCCCTATCTCAGGGACATGGGGCTTTTGTCATTTTTGTTTATGTGTACTAGTAGCACCTAAGGGGGCTTCCCAGGTGGCAGTGGTAAAGAATCTGCCTGCCAATGCAGGAGACAAGTTTTCTCTTCCTGGGTTGGGAAGATACCCTGGAATAGGAAGTGGCAAGCCACGCCAGTATTCTTACCTGGAAAATCCCATGGACTGAGGAGCCTGGTAGACTGCAGTCCATGGGGTTGCACACAGAGAGTTGGGCATGACTGAGCACACACATACAGTAGCATCTAATCCTCACAGGGCAGGGACCGGAGTGATCCGTGGTCTCATGGTCAGCGAAATACAGGGTGTCACTTTGCTGACACTCTCGTGTCTGGGCCCATTACCTGGACAGAATACAGTCAGACCCAGCTCTTGGGAGGCTGTGAGGAATCACTGATGCCATGTTCCCTTTTAGAGATAGTATCTCTCGCCCGATACCTCGTTCTTAGGGTGAACTGCTCTGTTGGGATTCTTGAGGGGCGGTGGTGTAGGGGGTGGCAAAGAAGAGCAGAAAAGCACTATGCTTCTCGTGCCACAGGGAGCTCGTGGCCCAGCCAGGACACAGTATCCATGCACAGGAAACGGTGAAAGGACAGAGTCCGTGCTACAGGTCTATGGTCCAGACCCCGAGGACTAAGGAGTGTTTATGGAGTGAGAGCCATGGAAAGGCATGTGCAGGACAGAGATCCAGGGAAGTGATTCCGGAAAATGCCCGTCACCCGCATTGGTGACCTGTGGCCAGCTTGGGTGCTGTAGGTGTTTCTGACGTGTTCCTACATCATGTTCACTTACTAGGATTATTTATATGTCAACTTATTCTTCCGTAGATTCTGCCAGAAAATTTCAAAGACAGTAGAATGAAAAGGAAGGGTTTGGTGAAAAGGATTCAGGTGAGTTGTGTGGTAGGGCATCACAAAGTGTCATGCGTCAGCACATGTATCTCTTCAAAGCAGGGTAGAGTACATGTGTGGTGGGAACTCTCTTCAGTTGTTACTTCTCAGTATGAACCCAGAACACGAGCTCCTTTCATGTCCCTGTAATTGAATTTGGATTAAACTGATCGGGAAAGAAGTTTGCTGGGGAGCAGACAGGGCTGACACATTATGCAGTTCTAGGAGGTGCCATTCCTGTGGACAGGGTCCCCTGAAATCCTGCCATCTCAGTGGCAGGGCTTCCTCTCCTCAGCGCCCTTTGGAGGTTGTTAACCGAGAGCGCTGTCACTTCCCTCTCCTGAGTCTGGGGCCTGGGCTGTCTCCATCCCCACACACCCGTTTAGCCTGAGTCAGTCACCCAGGGGTTCCCCAGAGTGGCTTGGCAAAGAACCTCTTGTGGCTGAGGTTGGCATGGGTTGTCTGGCCTCCAGTGACCCTCACTAGTCTGCATTTATCTTTTAGGCCTTCCTAGCTGAGTGTGACACAGTGGAGCAGAACATCTGCCAGGAGACGGAGCGACTGCAGTCCACGAACTTGGCCCTCGCTGACTGAGGTGAGGCAGAGAAGGCCGTGCTGCAGTGAAGAACAGCCCCACCAGCTCTGCCATCCCTGGAGCAGAAGTTACCCGCCTTCCCCAGAGCTGCTGGGGGCAACTGGCCCATTGCCTTTTCCTTCTCTCACACCTGCTCTCAATGAACAAGTATCATCCATACAGTCTTTAGCCTCCTGTCAGCTTCTTGTTCTGTCTCTGTGGATCTGTGCTGTCTAGCAGCCCACCTTGTCTGGAGAGTGCCCCCCTGACCAAGTCTTCCTAGCTGTTTGGACCTTTGGGTGCTTTCTTTGGGCTGGTGAGAGCTCTTATGTATCCTGAGGTAGTTCTGAGTTTATCGGCCATTTTGGTCTTCAGATCCATGAGGCCTTTTAGTGCTTATGATCCCATAAACCTGTCTGTGTAAACCAGAATCACCAGGAGCCCTTGTCTGGTGAGGAAAGTCGGGAATGGGTCAGAACAGGTAGCCCGAGTGTCTCTCATGTGACCTGATTCTGAACCAGCTGACTGGTTGTGGGTTCATGACCCTGTCCTCAGCTCCCAGTGACCCTGATCAGCCATAGGTCATGAGATCGCTGGTTCATTCCTGGAGTTGGGCCTGTGGTTGATACATGGACTGCCTTGCTCCCAAGCAAATCTCTAGAAGGTTAGAACTCAGAGTTGACTAAGTCTCCGCTTGAAACCAGGTCAGAACCCTGGCTTACAAGGGGCAGTGAGGAGGGCCAGAGTGAATACACCAGGCAGGTAGTGAAGGGCAACCATAAACCTCTTAGGAGTTCCTTCAGAGGTGTTGTGAGCCATCCCTTTCTGGGATCTACATTTTCTTCAAGTTACTTTGAGGTTGTTTCTGTCTGTTTTGTAGTCCTTTTCCCCCTTCATTTGTTATTTAAAAAATAAAGCAGTTTATATACACATCAGCAAGCAGAAGAGTGTTAAAACTTTTTTTTTTTTTTGACTTGCCATACAGCATGTGGGATCTTAGTTCCTGACCAGGGATCTAACCCATGCTCCTGCATGGAGTTGTAACCACTGGTCCACCAGGGAAATCCCGGAAGAGTGTTTAAACATTTTTTTCTTTTTGGTAGATGAAGTATGAGAAACAGAAGGCTTCTGAGATTCTAGTCCAGAAGTCAGGAGTGGTCTACATACTTCAGTGGCCTCTTAAATGGGTCAGCTGATGTTACCCCCATTTTTCACACAGTGCCCAGGAGAAAAATTCCTAAAGGCCACTCTGAGGCCAATCTTATCTGGCAGAGAGGGAGTCAGTGAAATCCCAGGAATTTAGGGCTATGTGGGTGGGGCCTAGGACAAAGTGGTGGCAAGTGGACGAGGCTCAGGGTCCCACTGGCCCACCCCCAACTGTAACCAGAGTACTTCAGTGTTGACCTGTTTATGTGTAGTAGCTGTGTGGTCTTGGGCCACAACAAGTTCCTGTGTGCCAGATACCATTCTAAGTTCGTTAGTCATTTAATCCTCACACAGTCCAGGAAGTAGACAGATACTCTCCCTGTTTTAGAGATGAGCTTAGGTGATTTGCTCAGGATCATAGAGTAAGTGACAAAGCCAGGACACAAACTAGGGGGCTTGATTCCAAGCCAAGTGTTCTTCATCTCTACTGATTTTCATCCCAACTGACATGGGGTTGCTCACACCTCATTTTCTCTTTTCTTTCTATCTCCTGTGTTGGTCTGTGTACTTCCTGTCTGGTCTTCTCCATTCATTCTCCATAGAGCAGCTAAGTGATCATGATCATGATCTCGTCATGTCAGTCCCTTGCTTGCAAATCTCAGTGACTCCCGTTTTCTTAGGATAAAGGCCAAGGTCCTTACCCTTTTCATCTTGACTGGCTCTCCTGTTTACTCTGCCATCAGCCCCTCTGGGCTAGCTCAGGTCCTCGGGTGCTGTGAGCCCTCTCTCGCCCTGGGATCTCCGTACACACTCTTCTTCTGCTGGGACATTTCCCCACCATCGTTCCCCTATGCCTGCCCCCGTCCTAGGTGACTGCTGTTATCCTGCAGAATGTAAATCTCTCTTCCATAGAGAACCTCGCCTACTGATGTTCCTGACAGTCTGTCTGTGAATGTCAAGCCCCCAGGGGATGTCCTCTTACAGCTTGCGACTATTTTTATGATAAACAGCATTTATCATGGTCTATGATCATTTATCTGTGGGGTTATTTGATTAATATTTGCCTTTCAACACTAGTTCCTTGGATTAAGGAACTTCTTTGTTTTGTTAACAGTGTGAAGCACATTGTTCGGCTTATATTAGGTGCTCAATAAATATTTGGAGACTGAATGAATGTTGACCATACGTATTAATAGTGAAATTTCCACTGCTGCACTCGCCCACTGAGGCTCCGTCAGCACAGGGATTTACAGCATCCAATAGCCCTTGTATTCTTTGAGGATGAGCTGCCCAGCTGATATGCAGGGTAGTGACATGGCCCACTCACATAGAGCTGCACATCTGCAGGGCATCTCTGCCCAGGGAGAGTACTTGTCAGTTGCCCATTTCCCCAGGACATGATCAGTCCTGCTGCAGGGAAACATGCGGCTCTGTGATCCCACGGACATCGTTCGGCCTCACAGAGCTGGAAGGATTCTCCTATACGTTGTTCAGCCAGTTATTTCTACTCATCCTTCAAGGCACAGCTTAAAGGCTGTGAGTCCCTGTGAGAAGCCCTTCCTCTGGTGTCAGGACTCTTTCAGTTGAAAACTGTTGTTTAGTCACTCAGTCGTGTCCAACTCTTTGCGACCCCATGGACTGTATGGTCCATGGAATTCTCTAGGACAGAATACTAGAATGAGTAGTCTTTCCCTTCTCCAGATCTTCCCAACTCAGGAATCTAACCGGGGTCTCCTGCATTGCAGGCGGGTTATTTACCAACTGAGCCATCAGGGAATACTGAAGCGGATTGCCATTTCCTTCTCCAGGGGATCTTCCCGACCCAGGGCTCGAACATGGGTCTCTGGCATTGGCGGGTGGATTCTTGACTGAGCCACCAGGGAAGCCCTAGTTGAAAATACCAGAAACCTATTCCAAAGAGATTGTCGAAATAGAAAATTTGTTGGTAGGATGTTATCTCGTGTAACTTTGGAAAATTCAAGGGCAGTTGGACTTCAGGAATACAAATGCTGCCTGGAATCCCTGTCTGTATCTCTCTGCACGTCAGCATCATTCACTCAGCCCTGCTTCTCCCGCAAAGTAGGAATCACAGCTGCCAGCAGTCCCCACTTGGCATATTTTACAACTTCGCTAGCAGAGAGGAACTGCCTCTGTTCCCTGATTTCTGACTTAAAAAACCTGGAGAAGAATCGTCTGGCCGGTGAGCAGTGGCCAGGGCAGCAGGGTCATGTGCTGCAAACCAGCCTTTAGGGGTGCACACTTAGGTTGCAGCGTGGTTCCTGGAGACGGGCCCACAGTTTCCACACCCGTAAAGCAGGGAGTTGGGTCTTTCTGGGTGGTGTCCTGGCACACGGCTTAACCTCTGTGATTCCTCATCCTGTGAGTGGAAACCTAGGGGAGGAGAGGGTCACTAGGGAGAAGCTTGGCTGAGATCCTCTGCCTGGGTGTAAGAGGGGCTTCCCACTTAGGGTAGGGACTTAGAGAATCCACTCTCTTCCTACACTAAGGGAACTAATTTCCAGCTTAGCACATGGCCAACCAGAGAAATAGTATTTCCCAGTCTTTTTTGCACTAGTATGGCCCACATTTTACCCAGTGTGTTGTAGACAGTGTGCGCAATTTTTTTTTTTTTAATAATCTTTTGGCTGCGCCACTTGACAGGCGAGATCTTATTTTGCCAACTAGAGGTCAAACCTGCTCTGCCTGCTGTGGAAGTGTGGAGTCTTAACCACTGGACCACCAGGGAAGTCCCCAACGTGCATCTTATGGAAAGCATTGTCAGAGGCACAGAGTGCCCTTCCCCACCTCTCCGGCCTGTGTGTAGACATGACTACTGGAATTGAAGCAGCTATTTGGTCATTGGGGTGGGAACTGATACGGATGGCAGAGTAACAGTATACAAGCATCATGAAATCAGCATACTACCTAGATCTGTGTGTGAGAGAAAACTTCTATCTGTTGAAACCACTGTTATTTTGGCTTTTTGGTCTGTCACAGCCAAACTTCACCCTATACCATCCCTATGCAGCTAGGAAACGAGTTTATGTTACCAGCAGTAGAAGGACCTTACAGATGGCCTCCTGGCCCCTGCCCCTGCAGACCTGTCAATAATTCCTGCCTAGGTTCCCGTTTTAGTGGTCCAGGGATTGATGGATCCCATCTTCCCTATCCCCACTCTCCTCGCAGTGTGGATTTTCCCACTGAGCGTTTCCTGCTCTTGCTGCCTACCCTAGAGCAGGAATCAGGGTCTATGTGATGCTATTCCTGCCTGACCAAGCCCCTTTTGACCCTTCTTCCACCACCCCCACCTCTACCAGAGGCTCCTCTTATAAGCTTTGGCCAGGAGAATGGGGGTACCTGACATGTCCCACAGGCTGGGATCTCTGTCTACGGTGGATTCCCGAAAGCTGTGTGTCCCTGTGAGCCCTGTGTGCCGCGTGTCCAGTGTCAACACATTTAACAACCAGTCAGAGTGGGTGTTGACCAAGAGAGCAGAACAGGGTCTGGAAGTCCTCTTGCTGTGGGTGGCCAGGGAGCAGGGGGACACTCCAGGGCTTGGGGAGCACCTGTTGTCATCAATTATAGACCTAGATCAATACTGTAATGAGCAGTCAGATGTATGGTGAACACCACCCGAATGTCAGCCATGGTAGTGTTGACGTGTGTGTGGGTCTGTATGTATGTGAGTGAGTGAGATTTGGGGTGCTGGTATAGCCCAGGGAGAAAGCTGTGAGGGGTGTGGGAGCCTCTCAAAGGCTGAGGCTGGGCCTTGCAGTGGCAGAGAGAACAGACTTCAGTTAGGTTCTTGACCTCAGTGACAGGCCAGGTTGGGCTCACAGGAGCACTGTACACAATCCTGACCCCCTCAAGAAGGCAGAAGATACCTGGGACTTCCAGGGGAACATGTGACAAGGTTGAGGAGCATCAGAGTGATGGAGATGACATCAGATTAAGAGTAGGGAAGACAGGGCCAAATTCCCCCATCCTCCGGAATCCGCTTCCCCAGAATCCGCCTCCCCAGAATCCCCCAAAACACTGAGCCATTGGCTGGGTTGAGCTGAATCTTTATTTCATGTCTCATCCTGCACGCCCACCACGGTTCTCTAGCCTGAAGCTTCACGGCTTAAGAGGCTCTGGCGGGGTCAGCATTTCCCATCCTTCAGGATCTGGATGTCCTGTCTGTTTTTTCTAGGGTCACAGCAGACGAGAATGAGGTCAGCTCCTCAGGAAGTGTAACATACCCTTCAGGAACCCCGGCCCTGTCTGTCCAGACTCCCTGCTGAGCTCTGCCCACTCAGTGTACAGTGCGGGGGAGACCCCAGGTCTCCCTGGGCACATCCTTCTACTGTTTCTCACTCCGTATACCCTCCCCCTGGGAGGTTTCAGCTGCCTGGGCTTTCAACCACCTCTACGTGCTGTTGGCTGTATATCTGTCTGGCCTGGACCTCTGTCTTCAACTTCAGGCCTGTTCATGCAATTGTTGACTGTGTATCACCTCTGGGATGTCCCAGAGGCTCCACTGTCCACAAACATCATTGCCCCACAAGCCTGCTGCACACCCCCAGCCCCCCGCCAACATGGCATCCCCAGCTGCCCCAGCCGACAAGTTAGAAACCAGCATGTTGCTCTTGCTCCCTTCCTGCCCACCACCCGCCCCGACCCTTCACATCCAGTCTCACAGCCTGTGGACTCTACTCCCAGTGGAAGCATGGGTCTTTAATTATCATGATCTTTTTCTAAGTTAAGACACTGTCCTTGCTGCTCTCCTGCCCATCTCTCTAGAGTGTTGCAACTGTCAGCAGTTTCTCTTCTGTGATCTCGCTTCGTGCTGGACAGCCCAAGATCTTATGAATGAAGTGTGTTAGTCGCTCAGTTGAGTCTGACTCTGCTACCCCACAGGCTGTAGCTGGCCAGGCTCCTCTTCCATGGGATTCTCAAGGCAAGAATAATGGAGAAGGTTGCTGTTGCCTTCTCCAATGAATGAAGAAATGAAACCAAATAGGAGATCTGATGTCCCAAGGTCATGTTCTGGCCGTCTCACTCTAGACTCATTTCTTGTCTCTCCCCCATCGTCATTTACACTTTATACTCTAGCATATCCAACTTCTTATTTTTCCTCAAATATAAACTTTCTTCTAGATCGTTCCAAACTCATTTTTCTACTTGGAATTGCGTTTCCTTGTTTAATCTTTCTCCAGCCTAGTTCCTACTTATCCCTCAGGGCTGAGCTGAGATGTCCCTTGTCTGAGAAGTCTTCCCTGCCCTGGCCTGGCACCCACAGTACCTGTGCACCCCCATCTGGGCCTTTGGCATTCTGTGCTGCAACTGGCTGATCAGCTTGGCTTCTGCCTTAGACTGACCATTGCCCCCAGGAGCTGGTAATGCTGTCTAACTTTTTATATCCTATTGTATCCCCAGTGCCTAGAGCAGAGTTAAGTGTTCAATAAATAATTGTTGGCTGGAGGAATAAATGAACAAGTAAGGTCACCTAGTCAGGGGGCAGAACAAGGAAAAGAACCCAGGGTTTCCGCCCTCACCCCCAATGCCCCACTCGTGGGCTTTCTGCTTGGAACCACGTGCCTTCTTTTGACTTTACTTGCACTCATTCTGTTATAAGCACATGTTGGAGGACTTGTCCCAGGCCAGGTATAGGGTAAAGGAGGAGACAGGTCAAGTCCTGCTCCTTTCAGACTCCCATGCACCACCGATGGAGCCCGCCCAAGATAGCGCGGGGGAACGCAGGGGTGGACTTACATCCGAGCCAAGCAGAGCTGGCATTCACTCTCGTACGTGGCCCCGTCAGTGCCGCAGACCGGGTCGTATGTCTTGGGGCAGGCTGGAGACTCTACCATGTGTTCACAGATGGGCTGTGGGAGAGAGGAAGGGGGATGCTCAGGGACCCAGAGGCAGGAGGTACCAAGGGGCTCTGCTGAGGGGGCTCCAGGGAGGAGCCAGATTCAGGAAGGCCCCAGTGTGGGTCCGGAGAGCACGAAACCAAGCACGCAGGGCCCCATGGCACGTTTGCTTGTGTGTGTGCGTGTGTGTGCATGTGTGTGTGCATGTGTGGGCATGTGTGCATGTGCATGTGTGTGTCTGTGTGCGCGCGCATGTGTGTGTGTGTGTGCGTGTGTGTGTGTGTGTGTGTGCGCGCCTGACCGTGCTGTGGCTGTGTGCATAAGGATGTACCTGACTGTGTGTGGCTGTGGCTGTGTGCATAAGGATGTACCTGTATCTGCTGAGCCCAAGTATGTGGCTGCCTGTGTGTGCGTGTGTGCATGCGTGCATATGTGTGTATGTGTGCGTGTGTGCGTGTGTGCACGTGTGTGTGTGTGTGTGGGTGTGTGCGCGCCTGACCGTGTGTGGCTGTGGCTGTGTGCATAAGGATGTACCTGTATCTGGTGAGCCCAAGTATGTGGTTGCTTGTGTGTGCGTGTGTGTGTGTGTGCATATGTGTGTGCGTGCGTGTATGTGCGTGTGTGTGCACGCGCATGTGTGTGTGCATGCACGTGTGTGTATGTGTGTGTGTCTGCGTGCCTGACTGTGTGTGGCTGTGGCTGTGTGCATAAGGATGTACCTGTATCTGCTGAGCCCAAGTATGTGGTTGCTTGTGTGTGTGTGTTTGTGTGTGCACGTGCACGCGTGTGTGCGCGTGCATATGTGCGTGTGTGTGCGTGTATGTGTGCGTGCGCGTGCGTGCGCGCGTGTGTGTGTGTCTGTGCGCCTGACCGTGTGTGGCTGTGGCTGTGTGCATAAGGATGTACCTGTATCTGCTGAGCCCAAGTATGTGGTTGCTTGTGTGTGTGTGTGTGTGTTTGTGCGCGCGCGTGTGTGTGTGTGTGCATGCGTGTGTGTTTGTGTGTGTGCATGTGTGTGTGTGCGCGCCTGACCGTGTGTGGCTGTGTGCATAAGGATGTACCTGTATCTGCTGAGCCCAAGTATGTGGCCTGCCAGGTGAACACCTGTCTTCAGGGGCTCACACGCCCTTCACAGGGTCTAACAGAAATTCTGCTCTTGTTGAGGACCCAGGAAGAGAACCAGCCGTCATTCCTAGGAGGCCTGCCTCCCTGGAGGCGCCTGAACTCACCCTGGCCTGCGTGACTGTCAGGCCCTTGGTATGAGGAGGCTGGAGGCCTAACTGAGGCTCTGTCTAAAAGGGTTTCAGGCCAGTCCCGAGCATTAGGACTAGGATGGGGACCCGGGGTAGGGGTTGGGGGTGAGGGGGCTGGTGCTGCATTCCACACTGATTAGCTGTGTAGACTTTGGCAAAGGGGCTGGGCCTGCTCAGCCTGGAAGAGCTAACCTGAGGCCGCCCTGGCCACTGTGGCACCATTGAAGGTGTCTGAGAAGGAGCGTAAAGAAGAAAATCCCTTGTCTCCCAGTATGGATGAAAGGGCTCCCCTCTGAGAAGGACGGCCGGGACGGTAGTGCTGAGGCCGGAAAGAGCAGCTGCCTTACCATTCTCCAGAAAACCAACTCTTTCGCTGACACGGACACCTCTGAAAGGCAAAGAAGCAAGAATTAGGGGATGTTGGCTTTAGGCCCCAGGTACCAGAGTCTGAGGACACTTTTTTCAGGGACCTATCCCAGCCACCACCCAATCTGGCATTCCTCAGGGAAAGGTAGTGAGTGAGTCATAGACTGGGCTCCCAGAAAGCTCACATGACATTGTCAGAACTGGGAGAGAAAGCCTAGAATTAGGGAGATTAAAGTCTAGTCTGTTTCTTATTAGTAAAGATCCCACTGGGATTGTCCACGGACCATAACTACTGAAGCCCATATACCCTAGAGCCTGCAAGCTGATGCTACTGAGCCCCGTGCCTAGAGCCTGTGCTCTGCAACAAGAGAAGCTGCTGCAACAAGAAGCCTTCCCCCCACAACGAAGAGTGGCCTCCCTAGAGAAAACCCACGCCCAGCAATGAAAACCCAGCAGAGTCAAAAATAAATTAACCAAAGGACAAATATTGAAAAGCAGAAGAAAAAGAAAAGAATTCAGTTACTATGTACCAGGCCTTGATAATACATGATCTTGACTTTCTTACACACTTTCTCACTGCTGTGTAACAGGAGGAGAGGAGGCAGAGGTCTGTGACCCAGATCCCACCACAGGACTGAGGCACACATTTCCTCAGCTTCCAGGAGCATTGGCTGCTCACAGTGAGTGCTTTCTTCCTAGGAGGGGTATGTGGCTTGGATGGTAAAGCATCTGCCTACAATGTGGGAAACCTGGGTTCGATTCCTGGGTCAGGAGGATACCCTGGAGAAAAAAATGGCAACCCACTCCAGTACTCTTGCCTGGAAAATCCCATGGACGGAGGATCCTGGTAGGCTACAGTCCATGGGGTCGCAAAGAGTCGGACACGACTGAGTGACCTCACTTTCACTTTCTTTCACCCTTGGAGAAGGAGCTGCCTTGCCCAAGCTGGCATTCCTACCCAGGAACAACCCACATCCAATGTCAGGGTGATGTGGGTACAGTGGTCTGAACTCCTCATCTCAGAGCAATGCTGCAGGGCCGCCCCAGCCCCTCTGCGTGACAGTCACTGACTGTCTCCCCTCCCCGGTGTTTCCCCCTGAGCACTCTCCAGCAAACTACACACAGATCCCAGAGCCTGCTTCCCTGAGAACTCTGCCAATCTGTGAAAAAGGTTCATAGGTAAGGCAACACAGTTTGTTAAGGGCAGGGCTGGGATTTTCACGTGGCTCCATCACTCCACACATGCAGTTGTGCCTCACAGCCCCTTGAGGGCTGGATGAACTGTTTACAGGACCTCAGCAGATTGTGGTGTGATGGGTGGAGGAGGGAATGGAATGGAGCTGTATCTGAGGCCACGGGTGTAAGGAAAGGGTCTATAAAAACTGAAGAAAGGCAGGCTGCTTCCTGAAGTCTCTGAAGGGCTGTCCTGGGACCCAGGGAGAGAGGAACTCTTCTTAACTTCACAAGGCAGAGCCCATCTGCACAAAGAGGCTGCAAAGAGGCAGGTGTGGATTCCAGAATATTCTCTCAGTGGGAGCTATGAGTTAACAAAAGAAGCTGTCTCCAGAAGTGGAGAGTTCTCCATCCCTGGAGGTGGGTGACCATCCCTTGGTTTTAGGTTTTTCTGGAGATGCTATTACAAGAGATTTCCAAGGTGGAGAGGAAGAAGGGAACCAAGATTGGCCACTGGTGCACTGTTCAAGCATCAACATGCCAATCCAGTCTTGTTATCATTACTGCTTAAAACCCTCCAGGTCATGATTACCCAATCTGGAAATTGTCCAAATATCCTCCAACAGGCGAGTGAATAAACCCTGATGCCCACATACAGTGTGACTCAACTCAGAAGTAAAAACAAAGCAATAACTGATAACATGCAACAACATGGCTGAGTCTCAGAAACTCGCTGAGCCGAAGAAGCCAGACACAAAAGACAGCATCCCGTATGGTTTCATCTGTGTGACATTCTAGAGGAAGCAAACTAATCTATGGTGGAAAAATGTCAGAACCAGGGTTGCCTCTGGGATGGAGGTGTGGTGGGGGCAGGGATTGACTGGCATGAGGGAAATTTCTGGAGTGATGGAAACGTTCTGTTTGTTGATAGGGGTCTGGGTTACACAGGTATATGCCTCATCAAATCTCGTTGAATAGGATTTGCTGAGTGATGAGATGTGTGCATTTCATGGTCCGTAATTGTTGGTGGGGGAAAGAATTCAAAAAAATGAATAAAGCCCTTCCAGGGCTCCATGTCACGACCACTAAGACTCTTCATCTTTTGTTGAGGGCACTGTGTGAGACGATCCCAAACTTCCCCTGGGCCACTTCCTCATCCGCCTCCTCTGCCCCTGCCATTCCTCTCTGCTCACTCTTCCAGAACAGGCTCTCTTGGCTTATGCTGGTCCCTCTGTGGTGTCAGTTTCTTTCTGGATGATGTGGGAAGTTGCATTTAACCCCAGCTGCCCTTGACCTTGGCCCGAGGTTTCTGCCCCCTTCCTCACGCAGCCCAGGCAGGAATCTGAAGTGGGCCAAAGGATTCCCTTTAGGGCAGCCTCTTCAGTGTTCCCAACAAGAGAACTGCTCAGGGAACTGATGCCAGGCTGGGAGTAACCTGGCTGTGCTGGGCCAGAGTCTCCGGATCCACTTTCTATTGCTTCAGCCTCTGGTTTGTGTCCCCAGCCAGGGAAACACCTGTGAGACCGGCTGTGAGGTCGGTGTCCCTGATGTCCTGCTCAGACCCGCCCTGTAACATCACGACTTTGTCTGGGTCTGTCCTAAGGAGTCTCCCTGCCTCTCCTTTGACTCTGTTCTCAGGGTAGCACCCTGAGCAATCCTTTTAATATGTGACTCTGCTCATCACCCTTTAGTACCTCCCATTTCACTCACAGGAAAATCCAAGTTCTTACACTGACCTTCAAGGCTTTATCCATTATAGTTCGCAGTTGCCTGTGTCGTCTCATCTCCTGTCTCTCTGCACCTTGCCCCTCACTCCTTTCGAGTCCCACTGGCTTCCTTGCCGTACTCCACACACTCCACGCATGCTTCTACCTCAGGGCCTTTGCACTGCCCATTGCCTCTGCCCGGAACCCACTTCTCTGATATATCCATGGCTCACTCCACCTCCTTCAAGTATTGCTCAGACATCAGCCTCTCAGAGAGAAGTCCCCAGCATTCACATTGCAACCCCCTCTCAATCCCCATCACCCTGCCTAATATTTTTTTCTTAGCCTTTATCACCATCTAAATACTGTTTAATATATATTGTTTAATATACATTGCACCTATCGTATTGACTGTTGATTCTCCTCCCTCCTACCCCATTAAATTTAAGATCTACTGGGGCAGCTCTTTTTCTGTTTTGCTTGCTGATATGTTTTAAGGGCCCAGAACAAGGCCTGATACCCAGCAGAAGTGAGACTGCAGAGGTACCCAGCTTCTGAGCAGGCCTCACTCCAGCATCATGTGTTTAGCCCAGAGCAAGGGCTCCCTTGTGCTCACATGACTGCCTCAGCCCCACAACCACAGCCTGTCAGAGCAGATGGGAGCCCAGGGGACCCGGTCAGGCTTCCTTCAGCACCCAGGGCCCTGCAGCCAGTAGACTTGTCAGTCTCCCTGGAGACAGGCTGTCTGCCTCTGCATCCCCAGTCTCTAGCCCAGTAGCTGCTCAGGGTCGCTTTGAGCTGGAACAACCTCCTATGTCACAAATGGAGAAACAGGCCCCAAGAGGGGAGGGGTGTGTCTGTGTGTGTGTTAGTTGCTCAGTCAGGTCCAACTCTTTGCGATCCTATGGGCTGTAGCCCTCCAGGCTCTTCTGTCCATGGGATTCTCCCGGCAAGAATACTGGAGTGGGTTGCCATGCCCTCCTCCAAGAGATCTTCCCAATCCAGGGATGGAACCCAGGTTTCCCACATTGCAAGTGGATTCTTTACCATCTGAGCTATGAGGGGAGAGGACTTTTGCAATTCTGAGCCAGAGGTAGGATTGGATCTCGGGGTTTTTTTTTTCTTCTAGCCGGGGGTGCAGAAAAAAGGTTTGTTAAACAAAAAAAGAAAGAAAGAAATGTTTATGCAGAAAGTCAAGGCCTCACAGGATGCCCCAGGCCCTGCCTCTGCCCCACTCCAAGCTCACCTACCAACACCAAGCCACAGAGAATCCAGACTCTGTCTACTCACCCCTGTCCACAAGGAAGAGAACAGCCAAGGCCAGGGCGGCTATCCACAGGCGGGCAGCCATGCTGATCCTGGGCTATGTGGCCTGAGGGAGCTGGGGCCTGGGCCAGGGATTGATGGGGGCCTGTTTATAGTGCCGATCCCCACCCTTATCTTATCTGAGGCCAGGTGGAGAGCTGGAGGTGTCACCCGGAGGTAATATCTGCACCCTGGCATCAAGAAAGGGTTTGTTTTCTGCAGAGACGCTGAACTCCAAGTGGCCTGGGGCGGGGGTTGGGCCATTGATGGTGAATTATGGAAGTGAGAAAAAGTTTGGACTTGCAAAGCTGATTTCAGTCTGAGGGCTGAAGCAAGAGGGAGAGGAAAATGGAAATAAAGAGGGGAAAACAGAGAGAGACTAATTCAGAAATACTGAAAGAGAGAGAGATCAAAAAGAAAACAAAAAGCTGCAATTTGGGGACTTTCCAAAGTGGTCCAGTGGCTAAGACTCTAAGTGCCCAATGCAGTGGGACTGGGAAAACACTGGTTGCTGTTGTCCATGTCTCTCAGTCTTTTGGACTGTAGCCTGCCAGCCTCCTCTGTCCATGGGATTTCCCAAGCAAGAATACTGGAGTAGGTTGGCATTTCCTTCCCCAGGGGATCTTCCCAGACCAGGGATCAAAGCCTTCTGCATTGGCAGGTGGATTCTTTACCACCTGGAAAGCCTATTTCTAACCACTATACAACCAGGGAATTCCCCTAGAAGTTCCCCATACTTATAATGGGTTGGCCAAAACATTCGTTCCAGTTTTCTCTTAATCTGGCTTTCACTGACTTCACTGCTAGTCACTCAGTCATGTCCAACTCTCTACGACCCATGCAAGGATTGTAACCCATTGAATTCTCCAGGCAAGAATACTGGAGTGGGTTGCCATTCCCTTCTCCAAGGCATCTTCCCAACCCAGGGATTGAACCTGGGTCTCCTGCATTGCAGGCAGATTCTTTACCATCTTGAGTCACCAGCCAGCTTTAGTAGAGCTTAGTTGTCTTTAATTTCATTCAAAACAATTTTGTTAGATTGCACTGTGACAGCTGTCATATCAGCCTGCATTAAAAAAAGTAACATCAAAAAAAAAAAGTAACATCAAAATAGGTGAGTTTTTGTGCAGCCATTTTAATATTGAAGATGGAAGAAAAACAGGAACATTTTTGGCATATTATTTGCCTTATTATTTCAAGAAAGATAAAAATGCAACTGAAATGCAAAAAAAAATTTTATGGAGAAGGTGTTGTGACTTATCAAACAAAAGTGGTTTGGGAAGTTCCATGCTGGAGATTCCTCACTGGAAATTTACTCCTTCACAGTAGGGGTAGAAGTTGATAGCAATCAAATTGAGACAATAATTGAAGTCATCTTGTGCCACAAGGGAGATAGCCAATATACTCAAAATATCCAAATCAAGTGATGAAAATCATTTGCACCAGCTTGGTCATGTTAGCTGCTTTGATGTTTGGGTTCCACATATGTTAGTCAAGAGAAAAAACCTTCTTGAAAGTGTTTCTCCATGCAGCTCTCTACTTAAACATCAGGAAAATGTTCTGTGTTTAAAACAAATTGTGACAGGCGATGAAAAGTGGATACTGTACAATAATGTGGAATGGAAGAGATCATTCAGCAAGCGAAATGAACCACCACCAACCACACCAAAGACCTGTCTTCATTCAAAGAAGGTGATGTTGTGTATATGGTGGGATTGGAAGGGAGTCCTCTATAATGAGCTTCTTCCGGATAACCAAATGATTAATTCCAACAACTGCAGAAGACACAAGAGACTCAGGTTCAATCCCCGGGTCAAGGAGATCCCCTGGAGTAGGAAGTGGCACCCCACTCCAGTATTCTTGCCTGGAAAATTCCATGGACAGAGGAGCCTGGTGGGCTACAGTCATTAGGGTCACAAAGAGCTGGATGCGGCTGAGAGACTGAGCACATACACTGCTCCCAGTTAGACCAGCTGAAAGCAGCGCTGGGTGAAGAGCATCCAGGATTCGTCAGGAGGGAAAGCATCACCTTCCATCAGGGTACCGCAAGACTGCATATCTCTTTGATGACCAGGCAAAAACTGTTACAGCTTGGTGGGGAAGTTCTGGTTCATCTGCCATGTTCACCAGATGTTGCAACTTTGAATTTCTATTTATTTTGGTCATTACAAAATTCTCTTAATGGAAAAAAAATGTCAATTTCCTGAAAGATTGTAAAAGGCACCTGGAACAGTTCTTTGATCAAAAAGATAAGTTTTGGGAAGATGAAATTATGAAGTTGCCTAAAAAATGACAGAAGCTAGTGGAACAAAATGGTGAATATGTTGTTTGATAAAGTTCTTGGTGAAATGAACAATGTGTCTTTTATTTTTACTTAAAAACCAAAGGGACTTGTTGGCCAGCCCAATACAGGATATATGAATAAGATATTTGGTTATCTGTTTTCAAGGAATTTCTGATTTATAAAAAGAATAACTAAATTTTACTTACATATACATTCCTCTAATTCATTTAGATCAGTGATTTTCAGCTACATCTTCCAGATAAATTTCCCTGGGGAGAACTTTAAACTATGCATGTGGAGCCCCAACCTGAAATATATGAATCAAAGTTTTAGGTTTTTTTTTTTTTAGAGACCTTTTTATTTTGAATGGTTTCAATCCTACAGATAGGTTGCAAAAAATTAAATGATTAAGAAATAGAACTGTTTTATCTATTAAATTAAGCTAGAGCTTGCCATCATCATCCTACCACACAAAAGAAGTCTATAAAAACTTCAGTCATTTTCATCTAAGCATGATGATACCCCCTGTGTGGTCTTATAATTCTCAATTAAAGCGAATAACTCCAATGAAAGAACAAGTCCTGTGAGAGAAGATACCAAGAAGGAATCCTAATGTTAAGGAAATATTTCCCCATAGTAAGCCTGATATGGTCGGGATGCTTCAAACATATTTATTAAGCCCATAGTCTTTAATTTTCATCTTAACATAGTAGTACTATAAATAAATTCAGAAACAAATTTAAAATGGCTACTCTCATATTATTAATTGTATTTCTATTAAAATTAACCCAATCTAATGGAAAAAATAGTTAAGTGAACCAATGGGAAGGACTCTTGTTCAAGAATAGCCAGCCCCTTTGGGGGTCACAGGCATCCAGATAGTCACCTCTACAGACTGATGGAAGCCTCCATCTGCAACTAAGCCCAACCTGAGGTCCATAACTCAGCTTTGACCTCCTACTGCCCCTTTTCAGGTATGTCTCAGAGATGGAGGGACAGGTGGCAGCTGTCCTTCCATCACTAGCTGGTCAGAGCAAATATTTAACCACGATTTCCTGTTCTAATGTAAGAACGTCATCTCGTAAAAATACGGAAAATTTAAAGGTCATCTGGATCCTCTCCCCTTTTCCACTCAGGCCTTCCTACAGCAGCCCTACAAAGAAGTCATTCATCCTCCAGTGATGGGGAGAAGTTTCACTGTTGGATTTTTTTAAGGTTTGATTTTTTTAATTTATTTTTTTATTGAGGTATAGATGATGTAGAATGTTATATAAGTTGCAGGTGTACAACATAGTGATTCATAATTTTTAAAGTCTATACTTCACTTATAGATATTATAAAATGTTGGCTATCTTCCCTGTGCTATACAATATATCCTCATTTTATCTCCAATTTTATCCAAGTGCTATACAATATATCCTCATTGTATCCCCAATTTTATCCAAGTAGTTTGTACCCCTTCATCCCCTACCCGTATCATGTCCCCACCCCCATTTTCCCTCTCTCCACCGATAGCCATTAGTTCGTTCTCTATATCTGCGAGTCTGTTTCTGTTTTGTTATATTCATTAGTTTGTTTTATTTTTTAGATTCCACATATAAATGAAATCATACAGTATTTGTCTTCATTTGGTTTTGAACAGAGCGTGTTGTCACGCAGAAGGAGTGCTTCCCTGTCTCCGGCCTCCTGCACCTGCCTGAACCCCAAATGAACCTCCAGGCTGAGCAGGGCCAGTCCCTTGCCTGCCCCCGACCCTTGCATATGATGAAGCTCCTGGGCCTCTCTGCATTTCTCAACTGGACCCCAGGTCTGTCTGCTAGTGTCCCAGGCTAGAATTAAAAGGGGACAGAATGGAGCAAAGGAGTGTCTCACCTCCCTTGCTTTGGACCTTAGACCTTAATGAATGTGGCAGGAATGGCTGCAAGCAGCTTGTGATTAAGTGAGTGATTGGTACTAACTGAGCAATAGAACTGTATTATCACCATTGGGGTGAGTGCCATGAATGAAACATGCTCAGTGTTTTAGGGGATGCAAGACTAACCTATCCTCCTGGGAAGTCAGAGGAGGTCATGGGTGAGTGGGTGGGGCAGGATGTAACAGACTGGAGCAGTGTTGGAGGCACAGGAAACAGAATGTGAAAGAGCCCTGAGTCAGGAAGAAGCTTGGCACTCGCAGGGAACAGAGAGGCTAGTGCAGTCACGGCGGGGTCACTGAGCAGACGGGGGCTTGACGGTGATTCAGCCGTGAAATTAAAAGACCTTAGTCCTTGGAAGGAAAGTTATGACCAACCTAGACAGCATATTAAAAAGCAGAGACATTAACTTTGCCAATAAAGGTCCGTGTAGTCAAGGCTATGGTTTTTCCAGTGGTCATGTATGGATGTGAGAGTTGGACTATAAAGAAAGCTGAGAACTGAAGAATTGATGCTTTTGAACTGTGGTGTTGGAGAAGACTCTTGAGAGTCCCTTGGACTGCAAGGAGATCCAACCAGTCCAAAAAGGAGATCAATCCTGGAATAGTTGATTGGAAGGACTGATGTTGAAGCTGAAACTCCAATACTTTGGCCACCTGATGTGAAGAGCTGACTCATTTGAAAAGACCCTGATGCTGGGAAAGATTGAGGGCAGGAGAAGGGGACAACAGAGGATGAGATGGTTGGATGGCATCACCGACTCGATGGACATGAGTTTGGGTGAATTCCGGGAGTTGGTGATAGACAGGGAGGCCTGGTGTGCTGTGGTTTATGGGGTCGCAAAGAGTTGGACATGACTGAGCGACTGAACTGAACTGAACTGAGATCAGCCCAGAATGAACCAGGGGGCAAATGACTGCCCCCCACCCCACACCTGAGACTGCCCCCCATCCCACATCCCACAGCCTCCCAGCTGTGGCCTTCTTTGCCTTCCCACTGAGGGTATAGATTCTGCTTCCCAAACAGCTCTAATTTTTTTAATTAAAAGAAATGTTTGGAGGCGGGGCTGTGCTGGGTCTTCATTGTAGTGCATAGGTTTCTCTAGTTGTGACTCACAGGCTTGGTTCTGAGGCATGTGGGATCTTAGCTCCCTGACCAGGGATTGAACCCGCATCCCCTGCACTAAAAAGTGTTAGTACAGTGGACCACCAGGGAAGTCCCCTCCCGAACAGCTCTTGACTCTGTCCCTCTCTGCCCCTGCCACACTCTGACCACCCTCATCTCTCACCTAGACTACCCATGGCCACCTCAAGCATTTTCCCATCTCACATCTCTGGCTCCTCATCTGTCTCCAGACCACTGCACATAGCAGCAGGACAAGCTTCCTAAAAAGCAAACTGGACTAAGTCAGTTCAGTTCAGTTGCTCATTCATGTCCGACTCTTTGCGACCCCACGGACTGCAGCACACCAGGCTCCCATCACCAACACCCGGAGCTTGCTCAAACTATGTCCCCTGAGTTAGTGATGCCATCCAACCATCTCATCTTCTGTCGTCCCCTTCTCCTCCTGCCTTCAATCTTTCCCATCATCAGGGTCTTTTCCAATGAGTCAGCTATTCCCATCAGGTGGCCAAAATATTGGAGTTTCAGCTTCAACATCAGTCCCTCAAATGAATACCCAGGACTGATCTCCTTTAGGATGGACTGGTTGGATCTCCTTGCAGTCCAACAGACTCTCAAGAGTCTTCTCCAACACCACAGTTCAAAAGCATCAATTCTTCAGTTCTCAGCTTTCTTTATAGTCCAACTCTCACATCCATACATGGCCACTGGAAAAACCATAGCTTTGACCAGACGGACCTTTGTTGGCAAACTAATGTCTCTGCTTTTTAATATACTGTCTAGGTTGGTTACAGCTTTTCTTCCAAGGAGCAAGCATTGTTTAATTTCATGGCTGCAGTCACCATCTGCAATGATTTTGGAGCCCAAGAAAATAAAGTCTGTCACTGTTTCCATTGTCTCCCTATCTTTTTGCCATGAAGTGATGGGACCAGATGCCTTGATCTTAGTTTTTTGAATGTTGAGTTTTAAGCCAGTTTTTTCATAAATAAGCAGGGTGACAATATACAGCCTTGATGTACTCCTTTCCCAGTTTGGAATCAGTCCATTGTTCCATGTTGGGTTCTAACTGTTGCTTCTTGACCTGTATACAGAATACTCAGGCGGCAGGTCAGGTGGTCTGGTATTCCCATCTATTTAAGAATTTTCCACAGTTCGTTGTGATCTATAGTCAAAGGTTTTGGTGTAATCAATAAAGCAGAAGTAGATGTTTCTCTGGAACTCTCTTGCTTTTTCTGTGATCCAACAGATGTTGGCAATTTGATCTCTGGTTCCTCTACCTTTTCTAAATCCAGCTTGAACATCTGGAAGTTCTCGGTTCAAGTACTGTTGAAGCCTGGCTTGGAGAATTTTGAGCATTACTTTGCTAGCATGTAAGACCCAACCTGGGGATCGAACCCAGGTCTCCCGCATTGCACTCATCTCACACACTAAGTCACCCCTGCCCCAAATGCTGTAACGGTGCCCACTGCCAGCAGGATGAAGCCGGCTCCTCTGCCTGCTGTTCAAGGTCCTTCAACATGTGATTCCAGCCCACCTTTTCAGCCTCACCATTGCCCAGCCCCACTCTGGACCCACACTTTTTCAGATATTCTGAACCTTTTGCACAGGTTATTCTCTCTCCCAGCAGCGCCGGGTCTCCCCTCTCTATTCCTGTCACCCCCATTATATAAAACCAGCTCAACTACCCCCTCTTCTGAAACTCCCCTGTGCCCTCCACCAGCCTAGGCAAGGTCATTGCCATCCTCCCTGAAAACCCTACTCTCACCGCCCTCCCTCCTCCATCAGTCTCCCCTCCGTGCTCTGGTGGCGTTTGAGTGTCTCTTTTACTCATAAAGCTCTCTGAATGCCCAATCCTGAGCCCAACACACAGTAGATGCCCAGCAAATACTGAATGGCACTTCCAAGAGGGGCAGAGGACAGTGGGTCCAAGGACTAAGACGGTCCAAGTTTTGAGAAAGAGGGGGCAGTTTTCAGGGAAGGCATTTGCTATCCCCACTGGTCCCTCCATGCTTCTGGGAGGTCATGAGGACCCTAGAAAGCCTGCTGACACACGTCAGACCCCAGGGGGCACAGCCTGGGTGGCTCCGAGTGCCTTGTGTGTCTCTGGCGATGGGGCAATGCTGCCCCCCTCCAGCCTGAGCCAACCGCTCCTTCACTGTCCACTGCTCTGGCTTCTCTGGGGTGCAGAGACGTACAAGGAGAAAGTTCTGGACCAGAAAGGAGGTGATCTGAGAATATTCATTCCTTGAACAAATATGTATTAAGTGCCTAGTATATTTTATGCACTCGTCTAGCCACCAAGGATTCAGCTGTGAATAAGGTGGAGAAAGTCCCTGCCTTCCAGGTGCTTACATTAACGGAGTGACAGAAAACAAAGAAATACACAACAAGCACATGATATGTTATATAGAAGAGAAATTATGGTGCGAGGGGAGAAAGCAACAGAAGGAAAGGAGGCA
Organism: Cervus canadensis; assembly: GCF_019320065.1. Taxonomy (NCBI): domain Eukaryota; kingdom Metazoa; phylum Chordata; class Mammalia; order Artiodactyla; family Cervidae; genus Cervus; species Cervus canadensis. The sequence continues at coordinate 8,622,465 of NC_057415.1, read as the reverse complement.
GCTCTTTGAGATAATGACGTGTGAACACAAAGGAATGGGCCCTGTAGCGATCTGCGGGAAGAACCTGTCAAGAGGAGGGACAGCAAGTGCAAAGGTCCTGGGGCAAGAATAAGCTTGGCACACTCAGGAAGTCCAAGGAGTACACTGTGGCAGGAGAGGAGTGAACAAGGAAGTGAGTGCCCGGAGGGGAGAGCCAGCTTGTACTTGGGTCTTAGCCCGGCCACTAACTTGTTGGGTGAACTTGGGTGCCTCGCTTCTTCTCTTTGGGCTTGCATGTGTTCCCATCTGAGAAATGGGCCCACTGATAGGTACTGCCACCATCCTGACTCCCAGGGCAGCTGTGAGGGCCCCAAGGAGACAAGTGTGAGTTGAGATGCGTATGGCCACTGTGATGCCAAGGAACCATCTTGAGTGAGGATTCCTGGGAGCAGAGCAGAGCCCAAATCCTCAAACCTGGGCACCTACACAAGTGCTGGGAGTAACATGGTAAGGACAGAACTGGGCTCAGGTCAGGGAGCTGGTGACTCCTCCATCACCTACTCCAGGGCGGGGTGAAGGTCTGGGATGTGTGTGCACTGGCTGAGCCAACAGACACTCCCCAGCCTCACCCAGCAGACTTCACCCCAACTATGAGACATGGACTGGCGCCCAGCTCCTCTAGGAAAACAGCCTGTCCTTGATGGCAACACAGGATGCATTATGTCTGAGTTATGAGCCCTGATCATGGGTGGAGGGGACAGGTGCCTTGCTTGGCTTCGGGTGAATAAACTGAACTCTGTCAGGCCTTGGGCCTGCCAGATGGCAGGGCTAACCCTCCCAGCCTTCCCTGGACCATTTTACCTGGCCCCTCGGCCCACATCCTGCTCCACCCTTCGCCAGCCTCAAGTGCCCCTACCAGCCCATCTAGCTGTTGTGAGCAGCAGGAATGGGTGTGGGCCTGTACTCCAGGGAGGCCCCGTCGGCACACAGCTAGCTCCGCAGCTTGTCTCATCATGGGCTCCTCAGGCGCCCCACTTGTCCCATGCCTGGCCACTTCCCATCCTGCCTGGTTGGAAGTTGCAGGGACTTCACATGCCGGCAGTGGGAGGAAAGCAAACCCCCCTGAAGGTGAAAGTGTTAGTCTCTTTGCGACCCCGTGGACTGTAGCCCACCAAGCTCTTCTGCCCATGGGGCTTCTTCAGGCAAGAATACAAGAGTGGGTTGCCATGTCCTCCTCTAGGGGATCTTCCCAACCCAGGGATAGAACCAATGTCTCCCTCATTGCAGGCAGATTCTTTACCTTTACTTATTTCAAAACAATTTTTGGCCATATTGTGTGACATGTAGGATGTTGCCCAACCAGGAATCAAACCCATGCCCTCTGCATTGGGAGTGCAGAGTCTTAACCGCTGGACTGCCAGGAAAGTCCGACCCCTCTACTTCTTGAAAGAGGTATTTCATCTACTTGTTTGGGATCTGACTCCAAGGAGGACTCAGTGATGGGAAATGGCTGAGCTCATCTCTCCAGGGGAACACCCAATCTGCCATTTAGTGGATACTCATTGAGCACCTATGTTTGGGTACCAGTTGCTGTGTCTGGTCCTGGAGCCACAGAGATGAGTGGGACTTGGCTGGCTATGCTCAGAAGGCTTGCAATTCAAAATTGGGGTAAGTGGAATGGACCTGTAGACATGAGCATGTATTTATAAAATTCTGTGGTTGGGGCACTGATAGAAATAGTGAGAGAGATATTTCATGGACCTCTCATTCAATCTGTCCAAAAGTCCACTTACCATCTCCTCCCTACCCAGAGATGTCCTACCTCCCAGTTCCGCAATCTGGGTAGAGGGCACCAACATCATCCAGGTGCCCCAGGCAGACCTGGGCATCACCCTAAACTTTTTCCTTGCCTCTGAATTCAGGGAATCAGGTCTTACCAATTTTATCTCCTCCGCATCACTCATATCCATTTCCTCCTGTACATTTTGCCTTCGTGACTCGTATTGTCTCCCTGCTTCCATTCTTACCTCCTTCAGCTCACCCTCCAGTCTGCTTCCTGAGCAATCTTTCTGAAATGCAAAAATGAGCACATGATCTCTCTCTTGATATTATTCAATTATTATTGTTAATTCAATTAAAATGATCCAATCTCTATTGACTTGAGGATGGAAACCAGACCCTTTGGCATAGCACACATGTTCCTCTATGACTGAGCCTTTACTGGCCTCTCCAACATCATCTCTGGCCACTTAATCCTTTATGCGTCAGACAGAACCACCCACCAAGTTTTTACGCCTCCAAGCCTTTGCTCATGTGGCACCCTCTGCCCAGCTGCCTCTCTATCACCTCCCTTGTGATACTCCTCCCAAGCTTGAGCCCCTCACACACAAGCTCACACCCCTCCCCAGCTTGGGCCCCTCATCTATACATTTGTCCCAGTAGCACTTGTAATGTTCCCTGGCCCTTTCTTGCTTATGTGACTGTCTCCAACACCTCTTAAGATATTAGGAGTAGAGGACATCCAATTTGCCTCCTATCCTCAATGCCCTGTACAGGGCCTGACATATGAATGTGTCATATGTCATATGCGACTATATGAATACATCTGGGACAGAATACTTCAGGACAACAAGGATCCCAACTCCAGATTCTCTATCAGATGGACTTGAGGGCTTCAGAGAGCTCTGAGGACCAGGCTGAACACTAGTTGGCCCAGTGGGTCCAGCTACTGATCACCCTATGCTATGTCCATATGGGAACTGAAGTGGCACTCTATTCCAAGGGCCACATTTTTCTCGTTCTTGGCACAGGCAGTTGGACCCCTAAGAACTCAGAATCTCCTCCATTCTGAGATATAGTGCTTCATTTCAAAAGCCTTCCTAAGTTCATCTTCAGGGCTCACAGACAGCAGCTTCAGTATGTGACTTCTCTCCTGGTATTTGGAATCCTGGCTTGATCATCATCACCTAGAATAAATTTTAGGCCAGTCCTCACCCTAAGATGACCTGGGGTCACAAGAGACTGATGTTCTGGGATCATGTGTCACTTCAAGCAGTTCCATTCACAGGCATAGCTCAAGTCCTGTGAGCTTACATATAGAAGAGTTTAGAACAAAGGTTCAGGAGACTCTCCTCCCCTTCCAGGGCTCTGATTATCTTTAGAAAGAAGAGCACAGGTTATTATGGCCAGGTGCAATGTGACCACTCCAGATCACTATTAATTCTGACAGGGTCCATGGGTTGTAAGCAATAGAAACAGACCAGGAAATAAGGATTTTCCAGACAGCATGAGTCTTAGGTTGGACTCAGAAATATATCATCCTGAGAGTCTAGATGCCAAGTTGTTACCTGGGAGGTCATCTTAGAAAGCACTGTTAAGGGTGTGAGCATATGCAAGGTATGATGAGGAAGGGAATCAGCAATGTGCACTGGTGAGGTTCCATCGTGGGAAACCAGGCCGCCATCCTCCCAGGATGGCTGGGACAGTGGGGGCCACATCTCAGTTATTCTCACTGAAGGGGGAGGGAGCTCCAGGATCCTGGAGCGTGCTGGGGTGCTCCAGAGCTTCATTTACAACTTCCTACTACCATGTTTCTCTTTGGGGGCTGCAATCATGATCTCCTGAGGTCACATTCACCCCCAGATATAAATTCATATACTCTCCTGCTATAGACAGGCTTACTCTACATAGTCAGACTTCAGTGAATTTATATCATCCAACCTGATGGACTAAAAATATTGAGAGGGCCTCTCTGCACCATCTCCTTTAATCTATAAAAACCTAAGAGAAGACTCTGACTGGACTGGACAAGTCATGAGCTTTTTTCTTGGACCAATCAATGCAGCCAGGGGATTGGGCTTCTTAGATTGTCCAGGCTGGGGTCACATGCACTGGGTTTTTGCCAAAGGAGCAGGATAAAGTCATTAGCAATTGATCTTTGGGCCTGGCAAAACACCAGGAGCTGAGTCCAAATGGCTAAAGTCCTCAGTGTGGGTCCTGGGAGACCTGGGAATCCTTTCCTTTGAGAGACCTTATCTTCCATGTCCAGTGTCCCCTTGCTGATGGTGCACACCCTCTGGAGGCAGTGTGCTCGCTTCTAGTCAGGAGCTGTGTTGGGCTGTACCCCACAGGCCTGCAAGCCCTGTACTTACCCAGGCTTGATGAGACAGGAAGGAAGCGGGCAGGGCACAGCCATTAAAAAAATGACATAGCCGTTAAGAAGAATGGGATATGACAAACTAGTCACCTTGTTCTTGGACAGGAAGAATAAATATTGTGGAAATGACTATACTATCCAAAGCAATCTATAGATTCTATGCAATCCTTACGAAATTACCAATTGCATTTTTCACAGAATTAGGACAAAAATTTTACAATCTGTATGAAACACAAAAGATCCCAAATAGCCAAAGTAGTCTTGAGAAAGAAAAATGGAGCTGGAGGAATTAGGCTAACTGACTTCAGACTATACTATGAAGCTACGATAATCAAGACAGTATAGTACTAACACAAACACAGAAATATAGATCAATGGAACAGCACAAGAAGTCCAGAGACAAACCTATGGTCACCTAAACTGTAACAAAGGAGGCAAGAATATAACAATGGAGAAAAGATAGTCTCTTCAGTAAGTGGTGCTGGGAAAACTGGACAGCTACATGTAAAAGAATGAAATTAGAACATTCCTTAACACCGTACACAAAAATAAACTCAAAACAGATTGAAGACCTAAGTGTAAGACCAGAAACTAAAACACTCTTAGAGGAAAACACAGGCAGAACACTTTTTTTTCCCATTTATTTTTATTAGTTGGAGGCTAATTACTTCACAACATTGCAGTGGGTTTTGTCATACATTGACATGAGTCAGCCATGGAGTTACATGTATTCCCCATCCCGATCCCCCCTCCCACCTCCCTCTCCACAGAACACTCTTTGACACCAACCACAGCAAGCTCTTTTTCAATCCATCTCCTAGAGTAATGAAAATAAAACACAAAAATAAACAAATGGGATCTGATTAAACTGAAAAGTTTTTGCACAGCAAAAGAAATCATAAACAGTATGAAAAGACAACCCTCAGAGTGGGAGCACATATTGGCAAATAAAGCAACTGACAAGGGATTAATCTCCAAAATATTACAAACAGTTCATGCAGCTTAATATTAAAAAAAAAACTCAATCAAACAAATGGGTGGGCGATCTAAATAGACTTTTCTCCAAAGAAGACATACAGATAGCTAAAAAGCACATGAAAAGACACTTGACAACACTAACTATTACAGAAATACAATTCAAAACCATAGTGAAGTATCATCACCTCACATGGGCTGGAATGGCATCATCAAAAAATTCTACAAATAATAAATGCTGGAAAGGGTGTAGAGAAAAGGAATCCTCTTGTACTGTTGGTGGTAATGTAAGCTGCTGCAGCCACCATGGAGAACAGTATGGAAGTTCTTTAAAAGGCTAAAAATAGAGCTACTATATGATCCAGCAATCCAACTCCTGGGCATACAGCCAGAGAAAGCCATAATTCAAAAAGATACTTGTACCCTAATATTCACTGCAGCACCATTTACAATAGCCAAGACACAGAAGCAACCTAAATGTCCCTCAACAGAGGAGTGGATTAAAAAGATGTGGTATATATATATATATATACAATGGAGTATTACTCAGCCATAAAAAGGAATGAAACAATTCCATTTGCAGCAACAGAGATGGACCCGGAGGTCGTCATACTGAGTGAAGTCAGACAGAGGACAAATGTTATATGATACTGCTTATACATGGAATCTAAAACAATGGTACCAATGAACTTATCTATAATAAGATACAAATAGACTTACAGATGTGGAAAACAAGCTTCTTGTTACCAGGGGTAAGTCTGGGGAGAGATAAACTGGAAGATTGGGGTTGACATATACACGTTACTATGCATAAAATAGATCACGAGGGTCTTCCCTGGCAGTCCAATGGTTAAGATTTCATTTTTCCAATGCAGGAGATAAGGGTTCAATCTTTGGTCAGGGAGCTAAGATCCCACATGCTTCAGGGCCAAAAAAAAAAAAACAAAACATAAAACAGAAGCAATATTGTAACAAATTCAATAAAGACAAAAAGATGCTCTACATAGGGAAAAAAAAAACAGATAACTAATAAGGACCTATTGCATAGCACAGGGAACTCTTCAATACTCTGTAATGGCCTTTATGGGTAAAGAATCTAAAAAAGAGTAGATATATGTACATGTATAACTGATTCACTTTGTTCTACACCTGAACCTAACACAACATTGCAAATCAGCTATACTCCAGTTTAAAAAAAAAAAAAAAACAAAACTGGCTAAAACCTACTAGGCCCAAGGTGGCCGAAGGTTTGACTTCCAGTAGACCTTGAGTCTCATTATAAGCTCATTATAGTACATTAGCATTTGCTAAATGATACACCCATGGGCAGCATGACAGTTCTGAGGCTGACCACAAAGGACAAAAAGTTGGCAGTGCTCAAACTCCTGGAAATCCCCACCCTTCTCTAAGATGGTTAGAATATTCCTCCCTCTCATTAGCATATGAAATTACCCAGCCCATAAAAACTAACCACCCCATATTTTGGGGCTGCTCTCACTTTCCAAGCTGACCTCATGACCCAGGGCTGCCTCTCGTCTTCTGAGAAGGCCCACACTCAATATATGGAGTGTGTATGTTCCTGAACAAACCTGCTTTCACTCTACTATGGCTCACTCTTGAAATTTTTCCTGTGTGAAGCCAAGGACCCTCACTTGGTGGACTCACCCAAGACCGGGGACGTGACCATCCTCTCGCACCCCATCTTCCTGCAACATCAAGACTGAAGAAAGAGTCTGGAGTCAGTGACAGAGATGTCAATGGTTTAAGGGACAGGGAGAGCTTATATGTCTGAAGCCAAGTCCTGGATTAATACCCCAAGTGTGAGTGTGGCAGACAGTGGGCAAGACATGGCGCCAAGCAGTCTTCGCTCCAGGAAAGAGAGGGAGATTACCAGTGAAAGGGGGAACTGAAGACAGATTGGCTCATTGGTTACTAGGGAAACCAGCCTAAGAGAATGCCCCTCATCATCCTTTTGATAAATTATTGTGATGGGGATGCTCTGAGCTAAACTAGAACAGGGAGCTGGGGAAAGGATGGATTGGTGTCTGGGATTAGCAAATGCTAACTATCATGTATCACTTTGCCGTTCACCAGAAGGTAAAACAACATTCTATATGACTACTCTTTAATAAAACAAACTTAAAAAAGGAAAGTTTAGAACAATCACTAGTTGGGGTCTGGAGGCAAGTACATAGGATGGTCAGTCATATGAGCAGGTGTAGGAGAAACAGACACTGGTTGAGGACGGGATGCGCAGAGAACAAGAGAACAGCTATATTTTTTTATGATGTATTTATTTTTAATTAGAGGATAATTGCTTTACAATGTTGTGTTGGTTTCTGCCATACATCAACATGAGTCAGTCATAGGTGTACATGTGTCCCCTCCCTCTTGAGCCTTCCTCCCTCCTCCCACCCCTCCCACCCCTCTATGTTGTCACAGAGCACCAGGCTGAGCTCCCTGTGCGATACAGCAAATTCCCAGGGGTTATCTATTTTACATACGGTAATGTATGCATTTCAAAAGTTCCAAAGACTAGCAAGGAGAGATAAGAAAGCCTTCCTGGTCCATTTCTCCATCAGCCTGGAAGGACGTTGCGGTTGAGCCGTCGAGAAGAAAAACTACCATGTCCACTGCTTTGGCAAAACCTCAGATGCGTGGCCTCCTGGCCAAACGTCTGCGATTTCATATTGTTGGAGCATTCATGGTCTCCCTGGGGTTTGCAACTTTCTATAAGTTTGCTGTGGCTGAACGAAGAAAGAAGGCATATGCAGATTTCTACAGAAATTATGATTCCATGAAAGATTTTGAGGAGATGAGGAAGGCTGGTATTTTTCAGAGTGCAAAGTGATTTGGAATATAAAGAATTTCTTGGGTTGAGTTCCATGGAAGTTTGTCACTTTCCTGTGTTCCTGAACTATGAAACTATGACTATCTGGGGTGAGAAATAGTCTCTCAATAAATAAACGATTAACAAATACTGTGGGGGAAAAAAAAAAAAAGAAAGCCTTCGTCAGTGATCAGTGCAAAGAAATAGAGGAAAGCAATGGAATGGGAAAGACTAGAGATCTCTTCAAGAAAATTAGAGATACCAAGGGAACTTTTCATGCAAAGATGGGCACAATAAAGGACACAAATGGTATGGACCCAACAGAAGCAGAAGATATTAAGAGGTGGCAAGAATACACAGAAGAACTATACAGAAAAGATCTTCATGACCCAGATAACCATAATGGTGTGATCACTCACCTACAGCCAGACATCCTGGAATACAAAGTCAAGTGGGCCTTAGGAAACATCACTAAAAACAAAGTTAGTGGAGGTGATGAAATTCCAGTTGAGCTAGTTCAAATCCTGAAAGATGATGCTGTGAAAGTGCTGCACTCAGTATGCCAGCAAATTTGTAAAACTCAGCAGTGGCCACAGGGCTGGAAAAGGTCAGTTTTCATTCCAATCCCAAAGAAAGCCAATGCCATAGAACGTTCAAACTACCACACAATTGCACTCATCTCACACAGTAGCAAAGTAATGCTCAAAATTCCCCAAGCCAGGCTTCAACAATACATGAACCATGGAACTTCCAGATGTTCAAGCTGGTTTTAGAAAAGGCAGAAGAACCAGAGATCAAATTGCCAACATGTGTTGGATCATCAAATAAGCAAGAAAGTTCCAGAAAAACATCTACTTCTGCTTTATTGTCTGTGCCAAAGCCTTTGACTGTGTGGATCACAACAAACCAGAAAATTCTTAAACATATGGGAATACCAGACCACCTGACCTGCCTCTTGAGAAATCTGCATGCAGGTCAAGAAGCAACAGTTAGAACTGGACATGGAACAACAGACTGATTCCAAATCGGGAAAGGAGTATGTCAAGACTGTATATTGTCATTGTGCTTATTTAACTTATATGCAGAGTACATCATGAAAAATGCTGGGCTGGATGAAGCACAAGTTGGAATCAAGATTGCCAGGAGAAATATCAATAACCTCAGATATGCAGATGACACCACCCTTTATGGCAGAAAGTGAAGAGGAACTACAGAGCCTCTTGAAAGTGAAAGAGGAAAGTGAAAAAGTAGGCTTGAGACTCAACATTCAGAAAACTAAGATCATGGCATCTGGTCCCATCACTTCACGGCAAATAGATGGGGAAACAGTGGACACAGTGACAGACTTTATTTTCTTGGGCTCTAAAATCACTGTGGATGGGACTGCAGCCATGAAATTAAAAGATGCTTGTTCCTGGGAAGATAAACTATGACCAACCTAGACAGCATATTAAAAAGCAGAGACATTACTTTGCCAACAAAGGTCCATCTAGTCAAGGCTGTGGTTTTTCCAGTAGTCATGTACAGATGTGAGAGTTGGACTATAAAGAAAGCTGAGAACTGAAGAATTGATGCTTTTGAACTGTGGTGTTGGAGAAGACTCTTGGGAGTCCATTGGACTGCAAGGAGATTCAACCAGTCCATCCTAAAGGAGATCAGTCCTGAATGTTCATTGGAAGGACTGATGCTGAAGCTGAAACTCCAATACTTTGGCCACCTGATGGGAATAGCTGACTCATTGTAAAAGACCCTGATACTGGGAAAGATTGAAGGCAGGAGGAGAAGGGGACGACAGAGGATGAGATTGTTGGATGGCATCACCGATTCAACAGACATGAGTTTGAGTAAACTCCGGGAGTTGGTGATGGACAGGGAGTTCTGGTGTGCTGCCCTCCATGGGGTCACAAAGAGTCAGACACGACTGAGCAACTGAACTGAACTGAACTGATCACCAGGTGGCAGTGGAAACTAATTTCTTTGACTGTAAAGTGCGTGCAGTGCCTAACATTTGTAAACCATGCTATTTGTGAGTGTTCTTAAGAGCCCGAGGCATGATTTTATAAGCATGAATTTTTAATTTCAATCAATAGTATTGTGCTGGAGGTCTCTTACTGTTCCTTACTCTTCCCTGCCCCCACCCACTCAGCACCTTGTTTTAAAGATCTGTTAAAAATAAATAAATAAATAAATAAAAAATAAAGATCTGTTTACAATATTGTGTGTGTATCTAGTTCATTGCTCTTTATTCTGATATAACACTCCAATGATGGATGCCTCATTGTGTCCATCCCTTAAATCATCACAAATAATTTTGTGATAAGATATCCTCTTATGTGTTTTTTATGCACCTGTGTGAGAATTTCTCTAATGACATAGCCAGGAGTGGGATCCTTCCCAACTCCACCTATAATACTTATTTATTTTACGTCCTTAACCCCTCTGTTTCATAAACTTTCCCCAAGTTCGTTGTGCTAAAACAGCTGAATCCAGGTATGACCCTAAACTTTTATTTTTATTTATTTATATTTTGTTGCGCTGGGTCTTTGATTAAGTGGACTTTCTCTAGTTGTGGCAAGAGGGGGCTACACTTTGTTGCAGAGGGCTGGCTCTAGGTGCAAGGGTTTCAGTGGTTGAGGCTCTCAGACTCTGGAGCACAGGTTCCGTAGTTGTGGCACACAGGCTTAGTTGCTCCACAGCATGTGGAATCTCCCTGGAGCAGGGATTGAACCAGGGAAGTCCAGAAACTTTTTTTTTTTGGAATTTATTGACCTGTATTGAAAAGGAACTGTGGACCAAGATTCACCAGAAATAATCTGAACAAGCGAGAAAATACAGTTAATACTACTGAAACTTACTAAAAAAGTTCCAGGACATAGAGCCATCAGCTTTTAAATTAAAGGAACTATATGCTCTGAGTTGTTTTATTTGTATGTCTCCTTGCAAAGTGTGTAATGCTCTTTGTGATGTCGCTTAAGTTTACAAAATAGTACTGTTGACTAAGATTTGGATGTCCAAGTTGATAATCTTGGATTTTCTTCTACTGAATAAATTTCTCCTGATTCTTTGTGGTAAGAGAGCTGAATTTATGTAACATCCTAAAGGTTTATTACAGGTGATGTCCTAGGAAAACTCTGAAGGTTTCTCAACTGTGTCTCTGTTGACATTTTGGGCCTGATAATTCTTTGTTGTAGGGGGCTGTCCTGTGCATTATAGAATGTTCAACAGTGTCCCTGGCCACTGCCCACTAGATTCCAGTAACATCCCTTCTCCCTGGTTGTAACCACCAAAAGGGCTTCCAAACGTTGTCAAATGTCCAATGATGGGGGCAAAAACACCTCCAGTTGAGAACCACTGTTTTGTGGTAAACAAACTCAGGAATTCACTTGGGACCCTTTTGCTAGACTCTCCCTTCCTATTTGTTAGTTTATTTCAACCCTAATCTCAACTATGTGCTTCCAAGTGGCTCGGTGGTAAACAATCTGCCTGCCAAGCAAGAGAGGCGGTTTCGATCCCTGGGTCAGGAAGATCCCCTGAAGAAGAAAATGTCAACCCACTCCAGTATTCTTGCCTGGAAAATCCCATGGACAGAGGAGTCTGGCAGGTTGCAGTCCATGGGATCACAAAAAGAGTCAGACACGACTTAGCGACCAAGAACAACAATCTCAGCTACAGACATGTATTACACGGTCCTTTTAAAAATGTCCACCTCTACTTTCCAACTGGAATAAAGCTCTGCCTGGAGAAACGTACCAGAACTTTTAGTCTCTGTGTGGACTGGACAGCAGGCAGTCTTCTCTAGGTTTCCTGGCCTCCCTCTCTCAGACACTACAGTGCACCAGAGGAGGAAGGGGGAGTCAGAATTCTCCTGTGTTCCCTTCCCTGAGGAATCCAGAGGAGCAGGAAGAACCCCACTGTGGCTGATACGATCTTCTTAAGAGTCTGATGACACCAGTCTGCAAAGGGAACGGAAAAGTGGTATCTGTTTTTTCAATTCTCACCTCCCCTCCCCTCGTCTCTCTAGATCTCCTTTGAAACTTAATTTTTATCTACAGTCCTTGGATGAGCACCCAGAGTGATGACTGTCCCCTATATTTCTCAGCATGCTAGCACTATAAGTCAAGTCTCTGGAAAGTTCTCTGTGGTCAAGTAAGTGAGAGCAACACTGCCTATTGAATCTCTCTCTTGGACACTAGCAATGACCGTTAGTTTATTAAAGGCTTTGAAAAGCTCTTCAGAAGTGTATGTATGTATGTATACTCCTCTGTCCATGGGATTCTCCAAGCAGGAATACTGGAGTGGGTTGCCATTTCCTTCTCTAGGGGATCTTCCTAACCCAGGAATAGAACCCAGGTCTCTGTGTTGCAGGCAGATTCTTACTGACCGAGCCACAAGGGAAGAGCTACCATATATGTATTTATATAATAAATAAATACAGTTATTTATTTATTACTGTGCTGTGTCTTACAGTATCTTAGGGATCCCCACCAGGGATTGAACTTGTATCCCCTGCAGTGCAAGTGTGGAGTCCTAACCACTGGACAGCCAGGGAATTCCCTTCAGATATCTATTTTTTTGTTAATTAACTAATTTGTTTTTGGGTGTGCTGGGTCTTCTTTGTGGGGTGCAGGCTTCTCATTGCAGTGGTTTCCCTTGTTGTGGAGCATAGGTTGTAGGCACAAGGGCTTCAGTAATTGTGGGGTACAGGCCTTGTTGCTCCGATGCATGTGGAATCTTCCCAGACGAGGGATTGAACCTGTGCCCGCTGCATTGGCAGGTGGATTCTTATCCACTGTACCACCAGGGAGGTCCTTTAGATGTCTATTTTCAATCTAGAATTCCCCAGACTGACTATAGAACTTTTCCATTCATCTTCCATTTTTTAACAAATATCTATTAATACACCTAGAACTGGTGTCCCACAGAACACACTTTGGGAAATGTTGTCTTAGCCTTTAACAACCTACATCTATTGTAAACTGCCTTCAAAAACCATTAATGTGTTCATTTATGCAAATCAATGTTGGGCATCCACCATCCTAGGTATGAGGACTACAGAGATTACTCTTCCCAGCAGTCCCCAGGGGAACAGAGGATTCAGATCATGTCAGTGGATACAGAAGGTCTGAGCCAGGTGTTGGGGAAACAATGGAACCCAGCGATTAATTCTGACACTGGATTTCTGATAACCTTCACAGATCAGACAATATCTCACTGAGTGTAGAATACAAGACTAGGTCCCTTAATCCTTGCAGTGTCCAGGGCTTGTCAGAAAAGGCAGAATCTCAGGCTCCACTTTGGAACTATCAAGTCAGAACCTGTGCTTTAACAAGATACCTCTATGTACGTTACTGTTTGAGAAGCACTGCCTTGAAATGAGCGCACTCTCTGACAAGCATGCAAACAAAAACAAAATGCAGTTCTGTGTGTGTCTCAGCCAAAGAGCTGACCCAGCAGCCTCCAGGCCGGGCCAGTCAGACAGCACAGGAAGGGAAGGCTGGTGGAGGCAGCAAGTGGCTTCTTTCCTCTCCTCACCCAGCAATGGCTGACTCAGCAGGTCAGGCTGCAGGCATGTCATCCAGGAGCGAGGACAGGTAATGAGGCCATACCTGGGGTCCTTCCTGCTTAGATATCTGCCATGACTGGGAGGCATAATGGGTTTGACTGGGAGGAAGGGAAAGAGCAAGGTTTGGAGGGGAAGCAGATGCTTCCCATTACCCTCCCAGAGACACCGTCTCTGCTCTGGACCAGACAAATGGCCAGCCAGAGAGCCCAGGATTCAGGGCTCTGTACGGAGAACTTTCAGCTTCTTCCTCTTGATCCTCAACATTGGTTAATGGAGGAGACACAGGGAGGGTTCAGGGCAGCCTGACCCATAAGAAAGCAAATAAGTTTCAGTGCGGGTGCACCTAGATGCTGAGCAGGTGGCCTTGTTTTGAAATCTCTTTCATGTCTGGGTGTCGCCCTGGGCCCTGGTGGGGCAAGTTCTGTGGGCTGGTGAGACTGTGGGCAGGCCGGGTGAGGACCTGGGGGAGGCTCTTCCTGCAGACTAGGCTTGTGATGGGTGGAGAGTGACTAGCCTCGATGGGGGTTAACTAAGGCAGAGGAAACTGAAAATCACAACATGGACAACCACAATGAAGGGTAGCAGAATATGCCACCCCAAAATGAATGCTCTGATAAATTGATTATTTTGAATTGTAAGTACTTGAGAAATAGCAAACCAGGAGAGGCTTTCTCTGAACTCTCCTTATTGCCGAAAGATAGATCTTCCAGGAACTTCCTTGGCAGTCCAGTGGTTAAGACTCTGCCTTCTAATGCAGGGGGTAGGGGTTTGATCCCTGGTCAGGGAGCTAAGATCCCACATGCCTTGGGGCCAAAAAACCAAAACATAAAAAACAAAAACAAAACCAGAAGTAATACTGTAACAAAGTCAATAAAGACTTTTAAGAACACTTCTCAGGGTTCTCTAGTTGTGGTGGGATGCCCTCTCTTGTTTCGGAGTCCCGGCTCTAGGTATGCAGGCTCCTCTTGGACCAGGGATCGAACCTGTGTCTCCTACATTGAAAGGTAGATTCTTTACCACTAGACCACCAGGGAAACCCCAAGACTGCTTGCTATTCTACCTAAATACTCCAAAGGTGATTCAGGCAGCAATAGACCAAGAGTGGACACGGAGGTAGCATTTTAAGCAAAGGGAAGGACCCACACAAAGCCCCAAAGGCCCAAAAGGCCCTGGGTGGGAAGAGAGGTCAACTTACACGTCTTCATTCAGTCCTGATGAAGCTGGCCTATTGTGTTTTCCACTCTCCAGGACACCATTGGGCTTCCCTGGTGGCTCAGATGGTAAAGAATCTGACTGCAATGCAGGAGACCTGGGTTCAATCCCTGGGTTGGGAAAATCCCCTAGAGGAGGGCATGGCAACCCACTCGAGTATTCTTGCCTCCACCAGAGAAGCCTGGTGGGCTACAGTCATGGGGTTATGAAGAGTCAGACACGACTGAATACACACACACATACACACACACATGTGCATATATGTACGTGTTTAACATAGCTGAGATCATACTGGCTATGAGTTTCTTGCCTTCCTTTTTCACTTGGCAGTACATTATAAGCTCTTATTTGCTTGCTGTGATCATCATTAATATTCCATTCTACCTTTTATAATTTAGTTAGCCACATCCCTGTAGTGGTTACAGATTTATATCACACTTCAATTGGGAATGTGCAGAAAATTTGATTATGGAAATGTGATTTCTATACTTTTCGTCTCTAGCTGATCTAGCCTTCTGCACTACTTCCTACATGCTTAATAGGCAAAATTAGCAATGGGCCTAACTAAAGAATAATCTGAAGAAAAAAATCTGAATAGCCTGCCTTTAAGGCTTTCATCCTTCTATGTGATCCCATTTTGCCTGTCAGAAACCTCAGTCTTTCTCTTTGCATCCTTCTTTCTCTCTCTCTCTTTTTTTTTGGCAATATCCTATAGCTTGTGGGATGTTAGTTCCCCAACCAGGGATTGAACCCGGCCCCTGGCTGTGAAAGTGCAGTGTCCTAACCACTAGGGAATCCCCACTCTGCATCTTTTCTGTAACAAATTCTAACTCCTGCTCCTTTTGTCTTCTCATGGATATAGAATCAGCCAGGGTCTCAGCAGAAAACTGATAGCTTACTCAAGGCAGACACCCGAGAGTTTCATGGAGGGACTATCTAAAAAGGTGCCAGCAAGGCTAGTTTAACACATAAGAAATGGTGAAGCACCCAGGCCAGAGATGTGCGAGGGTATTAACACCCTTAGTCCTGCAGGAGCAACAGCAAAATCTGAAGCTTGGTCAGGTAGAAGGATACAGGCATAGCCTCCCTATGGTCTGGCTGAGAGGGACGTAGGGGAGTAAAGACTCTGACATCTCCCTCCACCTGCCTTCCACCTGTTTCCGGTGCCTCCCATTGACCCGACTGAATGGGAAGCCAGGTGAACAGGTATTCTGCAGAGGTCAGCCTCCCCGTGCACAGAGGGTGTGGCACACACCTGTGTGAACAATGGATTTGAAGGGGCAAATGAACAATAACCAGCCTGCGTGATTTGTGCCAAAGAGGAAATCACAAAAGAAACAAGCACATTAATACTTTCCAAATCGTATTATTGGACTTCCAAGTTGCTTCTTATTTTCACTTTTATGAATAATGTTGTCTCAAACAGGGACATCTCTCAAACTCTAAATCTTCTATTGACGTTAATATATGATGAGAAGAGGTGCAGAGTCTCTCAGAGTCAGACTGTGTTGTTAAGTCTTTCTTGCTCAATCTTTTTTTTTTTTTTTTTTTTTGCGGGAGGTGGGGGATGCCCACAAGGCTTATGGAATCTTAGTTCCCTAACCAGTGATTGAACCTGGGGCCCTCGGCAGTGAGAACAGAGTCCTCGTCAAGAATTCCCAAGTTAAGTCTCTTTTGTTTATAAGCTTCAGAAACACATTTGAGCTAGATTAAAGTGAAAAAGAAAAAAAAGAGGTGCTTCCCTGGTAGTCCAGTAGTTAAGAATCTGCCTTGCAATGCAAGGGATGCCGGCTTGATCCTGGGTCTGGAAAGATCTCACATGCCTCAGAGCAACTAAGCCCGGGGGCTACAACTCCTGAGTCAGTACCCTAGAGCCTGCAAGCTCCAACCAGAGAAAGCTGGCATAGCAACGGATACCCACTCCAGACAACAGATAAATCTTCTTTTGGAAAAAAAAAAAAAGAGTGGGAAAAAAGGGCAACCTTAATCATCAGGACTATTAGGGTACTAGGGCGTCTTCCAAGGCCCAGTGGACTTCAGGAGTACAAGAAGAGCAGCCGCTCTGCCTCGGGCTGAGGGATTGCATCCGAGGCAGCCCCCACTCCCATCCCACGCTCAAAGCTGAGATCCAGACTTTGTAGAGCCAGACTTCGTGGAGCTGGGTTCACGGGGTGGTGGAGATGTCACTATGGCGCTGTCATGGCAGAACGTGCTGGAAATCCACCCTCTAGAGTGCTTGGATTGCATTCACGGGGGTCCCTCCTCTACGAAACCGAAACCGCCTGCAGCAGTAGCGCCAGGGAAAGCTGGGGCGTTTGCATCAGATGCCGGCCACTAGGTGCTGTAGGAGCTGGGTGCTAAAGAGACCATCTGTCCTGCAGGAAGCTGATACAGGAGAAGTTGCTTGCATCGCAGGCGTTGGATACCGGAGAAACAGTCCAGGTTGTAGGAACCAGGTGCGGCTTGCCACAGGGGCCTGCTGAGCAGAGCACACCGGAACCGGGAAGGAAAATTCCCTCCGAGTGTCTCTCCAGTGCCCTCTACTGGACAAAGACAAAGTTTAACACCCATCAGCTGGCAAAGGAAAATAATTGAGATGATCCACCACATTTTTGTAGCACAGACCATGAAGATTGAATTTGAAGTTGAGAGACAATAGATTGAGAAGGAGCACGATCCCAGGCCCGTATGCCCAGAGGAGGAACGATGACTGGTCTAGCCAGTGCTACCCCTGGGTTGGTCAGTCACCTGTGCTGAGAGTGGAACTGCATTCATAAAAAGAGAAAGCTAACTGATCACCAAGCAGCCTTGGCTCTCCTGGGGAGAGAAACAAGCATCTCAGATGCTAGAGAAATTGTCTGTCCAACACATCAGGGACATTGCATCAAGCCTCACCATGGTTTGAAAAAATACTCCTCAAGACTACCCGTTTTCTTTTATTCAAACATGCAGCTCACCAAGAAACCTGATGTCTCCTCCCGCCTAACCAAAACCAGATGAGAGATAGACTTGGGTGGTGGCCACATATTCTGCTGTTTGAAAAGGGATATCATCCACCATAATCTAATAAATCAGTGTTTGATGTTAACAGCCGTGGGTGTCATTAGAGAAAGTTGACAGACCAAGGGTCACCCTGAGGAGCTAAGAACCAGGTTTTGGACTCAAGGGACTCAATCAGGGTGTTCTCCTGAAGGATCTGCAGCCTACACCCTAGACAACATCGCTGCTAGCACATTCCCCAAGGAGAAACCCTGCAGAACATATAACTGGGTATGGATAGATCATATTCTATTAATATAAATACCCAACCAACAATCATTCTTTGGTTCCTGGACTTTGGGGCTGTTTCCAGTCTTTCACTAATATATGTAACCCAGGGATAAATGTCCTTATGCTCAGTGTTCTTTTTGCTATTATTGTTTTCTTCATTTTTGTATTTCAAGTGATTCCTTTAGGATAGATGGTCAGAATTCGAAATAAATTTGTATCAAATCACATCTTCCTCTTTTGGGAGGAATAGCATGAATGTTTTACAGACACTTGAGACTTACATACTGCCCAGTGATTTCAGAAATGTACCAAATACAGTCCCACCAGAAGCCATTTCAGGACATCCTGACTTGGAGGATTACATTTTGAAATGTGTGTATGTGTGTGTGCGCATACATAAGAAATCTTGCTTTCTTCACACTTCTTTAGTTATTATTGGGGTTGGATATTCATCCCACATTTGTTATCTCTTGTCCTCTTGAGAGCATTCTGTTCAAGTCGTTCACAATTGAAAAGTATTTTATTTCAATCTCGGGCGAATTTCACGTCCCAGATTCTCCATCCTGTCCTCTTTTCCCACCTGTAAATCCTTTGGAAATTTCCTTCTGAATTCAAGTTCCTTTGGCATAGGAGGACGTGCTTGGATGGCTGAGAGCTTCTCTGGGGCTGGAAACAAGTGTATGGAAGTCTGAAGCCTGCAGAGCCTGCTGAACTTTCATCCCCAGTTGGAGAGTTTTCAAAGGGAAGGAATTGGTCTCTATGTAATCTTCTTCTCACTTTCCATTTTTAAACACTCCAGAAGGGCCCTGGGTGATTTTTCCCCTTCCTTCAAATTGAGTCTCTAAATAAACTATATCCCTCTTAGGAGTCTAAGACATATTTAGAGGAAATGTGTCATTTGAAGTGCTTTTTTATGAAGTCATGTGAGGAATGAACAGAGCAAGAATCTCCTCACCACCTTCTGAGCTCCCTGCCTTCTTTAGCACAGAGGCAGGAGAAAAACTTTCTCTTCTTCCTCCTCCTACTCCTTTTCCTTTCTGAGTCTGACACAGAGAACATGGCCTGCCCTGAGTGCACACAGGTGGTGAGTAAGCGGCAAGCCTAAGAGAGTTGTGTTGAAGTAAGAGTGGCCTGTGTGGGAGTGTGAGAGGCGACAATAATTCATTCACGTGGGGAGTGAGGCTGAGCAATGATATTTAAGGGAGCTTTGGGTAGGAGGGGTCATCTGTGGTCACCTTAAATGATAAATAGGGCTTGGAAATACGGTAGAAGAGTCAACTAAGTTTCTATCAGTTTCTACTAGGTACCACCAGGAATCTGGCTCTCTGTGTTGGTGCCAGAGACAGTTATCCATTCATCCATCCACCTCCATCCATTATTCATCCACCCATGCACACATGCATACATCCTCTGACATTTTATTCATTCACTTATTCTTTCCTCCAACGTTCCTTCCATCCTTCCATCCATCCTTTTTTTTTTTTTTTTTTTTTGTGTGGCTCATTTTGAAAGTCTTTATTGAATTTGTTACAATATTGCTTCTGTTTTGTTTTTGGTCATGAGGCATGTGGTGTTTTAGCTCCCTGACCAGAGATTGAACTCACACTCCCTGCATTGGAAGGTGAAATCTTAACCCTTGGACCACCAGGAAAGTCCCTTTCTGTCCCTTCTTACATTATCAAGGCCTTACTCTCTGCAGCATGCTGAAGGCACAAATATGAAGAAAAGATTTTAGCTTTCAAGGAGAACATAGTTTAGTATTTAGCTGGACAACTTAAAAATAGATCATAATATTGTACAATAAGTCCATGCTATAGGAGTTTGTTTAAAACACGCCTGTACATGTCCCTTTCCCCCGTAAAGCCTTACCAGGCCATTCAGTCTAAAATAGGCTATTGTATACTTACCAGCCCAGGGGAACTACCATAACCAAGAAGGTGGTATTTCTCAGGACGAGGTTCATCCATTGCACTCTGGGTATGTTGATTGTTGAGATTTCCACAAAGGTGATGTTACCAAGTCCAAGCTTGGTTTACTTGCCCCTCGACAGGCCAGTTAACCGAGAGGCTGGCTGACTGAGAAGATGGCAAACTGATGTCTCACAATAACCATCTTGTCGGGATCTGGATACCAGGTTCTTTTATAGGACAGAGAGGAGGAGGAATTGAGGAAGTAAAAATCATAATCTTGCAGATATCTCCTGGAGTGGCCAACCTCTTACTTCAACACAACTGTCAGGCTTGCCACTTACTCACCACCTGTGTGCACTCAGGGCAGGCCATGTTCTCTGTGTCAGACTCAGAAAGGACAAGGAGGGGATGTGGCGCAGTGTTTCCTGAGGCGGCTCACCATGTATGATTACACTAAGAAAAGCGATGAAAAACAAAAGTTAAAGTCAAAGAAACAGGGACTTCCCTGGTAGTCTGGTGGCTAAGATTCCATAGTCCTGATGCAGGGGGCCAGAGTTCAATCCTTGGTTAGGGAACTAGAGCCCACATGTCACAACTAAAAGATTCTACATGCCATAATAAAGATTGAAGATCTCAAGTGCCCCAATGAAGACTCAGCACAGCCAAATATATATATATATTTTAAGTCAAAGAAACAGATCTATTATGGAGTCAGAATTGGTTCTTCCCTGCAACACTGGGAAACCCAGTTGCATAATTTGTGATAGTGACCTCAGGTGGCCTCGGCCTGGCAGGGTGTCCCGGCCAGAGATGAAGGATGAGTCTCAGCAGTGAGCGCGCCACATTCTAGGCACTAGATCAGTGGTCATTGACAAGGCCTTCCTTGGTTCCTCGGTTTTGCAGAAAAGAATTCCCACAAAGATGAAAAGTAGTGAAGCAAGCAAAGTGTTTACCAGGAGGAAAAGAGTACAGTACATGTGGATAGACACATGGGGCAGGGGCAGGGGGGGCGGGGCTCAGAGAGAAAGTCGTGGCCTTGCGGTAGCTTGAGTCACATTTATGGGGCATGAGTTTCAGGCTTCCTGTGGCCAATCATTCTGATTTGCCTGGTGCTGGGTCCATATTTGGTTCTTCTCAGGATTCTTTCATACGTGTGCGTATTTCTCTGAGCCAAGATGGATTCCACCCAAGAGGCCTACGGGTAGATTAGGCGTCACTCCCCTTCTGATGTCCAAGGAGTTTTCTAGTGGTGAAGGTTTCCTTGACTTTAAGAATGAGAAATATGTGGTCTCTTATCTTCTATCTGGGCAGGGCCCAGCCTCCCCTCTGGATTGTCCTGCTACTGATATTTCGGAATTTCTGTCCACAGGGAATGAACTCAAATTGCTTTCCCTGGGGAGGGTGGCGGGGGTGGGGGGGAATCTACCTCCTGCCTCAGTAGTGGGGCAGCTGCAAGAAGAGTAGATCCCTGCACCAACGCCCCAAAACCTTCAAGTTAAAGAGACCGTAACTGGATTCAGTCCTATATTCAGCACAAAAGTCTCAACAACACCTTTCTCTCTCAAGGCTGTGACCTTGAAACAGCTCCCACTGTGGGAAAGTAGGCCCAGCGAACATTCCAAAGATAGAGGGTGGGGGAGAAGCCTTGCGACTCTTTTGGGTCCAGCTGGAAGGTCAATCAGGGCTCATGCCCTCTCCAGTCCTCCTCCAACACCACCCTGGACCAGAATAGATGCAGAAACTCTGGAATCAGCAGTCTGTGCTTTAACAGGCCTTCTGGGTGATTCTGATGCATGCTGAAGTTTTCAAACACTGTACTAAAGTGATAAATGGACATTCTCATCTATCTTAGACATCTATGCACAGAGAGGAATTAGGTCTGGACTGGGAAATTCTTCATGGAGACTGTGACATTTTAAAGGAAGCCCCAGGCTAGATAAGCGAGAAGCAATTCAGGCAAAGTATTGTGTACCCAAAGGCACACACGCAAGGATTAGCCTGGCCTTTGGAGGGATCCACCAGTCGTTCTGTGGGACGGTCCCAGGGAAGGCAGGGAGCTGAGCATGCAGAGGCAGGCAGGGGCCTTGAATATCACGTTTCAAGCAGCGAGGTAACACGGTACCCATTTCCTCTCCCCACGGCTGTCCAGACGGGCCTGAGTCAGACTTTGGTGGGCCCATTTCCCGTCCCCGCCTGCCTTTCTCCTCTCTCTTCTCCCAATTCTCTCAGCTCCTCCCTTCCCCTGGGGGTGGGGCGGTCGGGTTTCCAGGCCAAGCCCACCCCCTTCTCCTCCCCCATCCGGCCGACTCGCTGAGGTCAGGCAGCCGGGCGTGTCTGGCTTGCGGCTTTGGAGCCTTTGGGGGAAAGCCCAGGGTGAGGGTCTGTGGGCAGGCTGCCGCGCAGGCGCACCAGCTGAAGGACCCAGCGGGGCTTTCAGGGCTGAAGAGGAGACACCTTGTCTCCGGGCGGGGTCTATGACGTCAGTGTCCGTTGCTCAAGACCCAGGCTGGCGTCACTCAGCGCCACCACAGCCTAGGGAATTAGCTCCCAGATTTCGCCCTCTTCTCCCTGACCTGCCGAGCTGGTGACTCACAGCGGGTCTGGTCTCCTAAGCCCTCAACACAAGATGCCTGGAGGTGATGAAGGGTGATAACAGCTTCCTAGCAATCGGTCCTGTTTACCGAGCACTTAGAGTCACCTACTCCTTGTAGTTCTCAACTTTATGCCAACCGGTGCCGGTTTCTTATCATACTTTTCAGGGTCACTCAGCATTCGTAGATAACGTGACCAACCTACATGGCAGTTTCCTAATAGTAAACCATAAAATGCCACAATTAGTGTCAGTGAAAGTGTGAAAGTGAAAGTGTTAGTTGCTCAGTTGTGTCCAACCCTTTGCAACCCCATGGACTATAGCCCATCAGCCCCTAAATGTGCCATGGGATTCTCCAGGTAAGATTACTGGAGTGGGTAGCCATCACCTTCTCCAGGGGATCTTCCTGACCCAGGGAGCGAACCCAGGTCTCCTGCATTGTAGGCTGAGTCTTTACCATCTGAGCCACCGGTGACAGTCGCCCAGTCGTGTCCGACTCTTTGCGACCCCATGGACTATACATACAGTCCATGGAATTCTCTAGGCCAGAATACCAGAGTAGGTAGCCTTTCCCTTCTCCAGGGGATCTTCCCAACCCAGGGATTGAACCCAGGTCTCCTGCATTGCAGGCGGATTCTTTACCAGCTGAGCCACAAGGGAAGCCCTTATGAAAACTGCCAAGGAGGAAAAAAAGTTTTTCCTCTACCCCTCTCAGCTCTTCTGACTGGTCTAAAAAAGTTAAATTGACAGAAGACAGACTAACAGGAGAAAATCAAATGGAATCACTTAGGTTCAAGAAATCCACATTAACACGAGAGATTCCAAAGACACACAAAAATAGCATATATATGTCATTCTGGGCTAAAGAGAAGGGAGCGCTGCCCGGGACTTCAAAGGGAAGGAAGGCAATTTATAGAAGATGAAAAAAGAGCAAATGTTTGGTAAACAAATGTTTGCTGGGCCATGTAGAAACAATGGGACACGGAGAAGAAGAATTTTGACAGACAGACTTTGCCAGTTTCCGCCCCGTACACAGCTAGTTTGTATTATACTGTAGATATCTCTGGTGATGGTTCTCTTCCTGGAGAAGGCTCTCTCTCTGAACTGTTTTTAGACAGTTAGCAGGGAGGTGAAAAGAAAACACTTCTCGCGTCTTTTGTTTCTTCCTCATGCCAAAGAGACATATTCTGGGGTGGCAAATTTTGCTCCCCTACAGAATATATCACAGGGTTGCGAGAACATTCAAACTGAGAACTGAAGGATGGGGCAGGAGTTGGGTAGAAGAAGAGGGGAATTAGGATGTCGAGGAGGAAAAGTGTCCCAGGCAGGAAGAAGAGCATTGAGGGATGACAACACCGTTATGAACCAGCATCCTCTGGAACAAAGCAAAGCTCCAGCTGAGTTAGACCAGCTGAGGGGCCTTGTATCTGACCTCCCCCCATTTTGGGCCCTAGCTACTACATCAGAAAGAGGCTCTTTCCTTTCCCTGGAAGCAGCCTACTGGGGACCACCTCCTGTCCAGACTCTTCTGCTCCTTATTGAACTATTGCATAGGGAGAAACACAAAACAGTTCCAGGAAGGCTTGACGCTGAATATGATCTGTGTATGCATTCTTCCCTTTCATTCATGCCCCTTTTGGCAGAGAATGTAACTTTTATCCTAATAGCCTTTATGCCCACCTTCCTTACTCCTATGCTGGGGGCAGCATGTATCTGGGTAATAAAAACACATTTCCCAACCTTCCTTGCAAATGGGAATGGCTAATGAGAAGTCAGTGGAAGTGACTAGGTGGGGTTTTGAGAAAGCTATTCAAAGGAGTAAACTTAGCAAGCTCCCCCTTTCACTTTCCCCCTGTTCTTCCTTCTTTGTCCCTGGGACATGAATTTGATGGGTGGAGCTCTGACAGCCATTTTTCATGCATGAGGTGATCTTGAAGATTGATGTCATGTACCAAGGATGGCAGAGCAGATGACTGACTTCAGTTTCTGAGACCTTCTACAGCCCCCATACCAGCTTGACCTGCCTGAAGACAGTTTATCATGTAAGAGGAAAACAAGTCCCTATCTCATATGCGTGCCTGCATGCTCAGCCATATTCTACTTTTTGCAACTCTATGGATTGTAGCCAGCCAAGCTCCTATGTCTATAGGATTTTCCAGCAAGAATACTGGAGTATATTGCCATTTCCTCCTCCAGGGGATCTTCCTGATGCAGGGATTGAACGCAAGTCTCCTGTGTCTCTTGCATTGGCAGGCGGATTCTTTACCACTGAGCCACCTGGGAATACATCTTATATAGGCCATTGCTGTTTTGAATCTCTTACCAGCGACTGGACAAAATTCTTCATTGGTGTAACTCTGAAAGTCCTCTAATAATTCAATTTTTCTCCACTAAATAGTCCTCAGGTCATCCATTCATTTATTCACTCAAACACTCTCTGATTGAAAATAACCCCATGTTCTAGAATCAGATGAGATTTATGTGGCAGCTAAGCTGTGTATTTTTTGAACACTGGGGCCTTGGTAGTGGGAAGGGGGTTGGGGTGAGGGTCCAGTAGGATGTTTGTAAGTTTTGCTGGACAGTTTCCACTTCATAAGCCTGGTCTCTTTTCTGGAGGCTGCCATGGTCCAGAGCAGCAGGAATAAGTCCTGGGAAGAGGGGGCCACAGAGGTGAGAGCAAACCCTCCTCTGGCTCTGACCCGTGGGACGCTTGCTTTCCTCCTGGATGCCTTTGAGGGATGAGTAAACGTGACAACTTAGCCAAGCAATCAGCAAGCCAGCAAGTGCCAGGTCCCATTGAGGAGCCTTGTGTCCTCCCAAGAGAGGAGATAAATGGGCAGTTTGTGTCCCCATAAAGGTCCCACCATGCAGTGTGGAACTTCTGTCATAGGCTCCCCCTGCCACTGCTGTCCCCCAGGACTTGGGTATATATCCTAGCCATTTCCTTCTCCAGTTTCCCACAGTGACTAGCCTTTGTCTAATTTCACCACCATGGGGAGCTGGGGAGGGTTTCCTGTGCAATAAATCTTTCACCAGCACAGTGGTTTTATCATGAGAGAGAATGATGCTAAAAGAAGAGTGGGACTTCCCTTGTTGTGGTGGATAAGAATCTGTGTGCCAGTGCTGGGGATACAGGTTCAATCCCTGGTCCAGGAAGATTTCCACATGCCGAGAAGCAACTAAGTCCAATGTGCAGAAGCTACTGAAGCCCAATGCCCTAGCCTGTGCTCCGCAACAAGAGAAGCCACCACAGAGAGAAGCCCAAGTGCCGCAATGAAGCATAATAGCCCTTGCTTGCTGTAACTAGAGAAAGCCTGCACAAAGCAATGAAGACCCAAAGCAGCCAAATAAATTAATAATAAAAAAAAAAGAGCGGATATAAGTGGCTAATGTGTGATGAAAAGGAACGGCTCAAGGGGACAAGGATAAGCCTGCGATCACAGGGCAGAGTTGAGGAGGTGCACATGCGAGGAACTGGCATGGACGGTGTCATGGAGGCACGCCGGGAACGTCCACCTGAGGTCTGACTGCAGAAGAACATGGAAGAGCTTCTAGTGAGAAGAGAAACCAGGACACAGTGTGGGTCCCTCTCCTCTTGAAGACAAGCAGCTGTCTGCTCGGACGTTAGCTCCACAGATGTGCCAAGGATGTTGGACACACTGGTGTCAGGTCTGGAATCGAGCCTTCTGCATGCAGAGGGGACAGTCTTCTCACTGAAGGACACCCAGAGGCATCCTAGCGCGGAGTGTCTGAAGGGGAAGCATCTACTCTTGCTGAGCCCAAACCATCCTCCAGCCTTATTCCTTCAGGGACGTTTCCTCCGTCCAGGCTCCCTCTCAAAGCTCATTTCTGAGACAGCATCAGCATGTCCAGAGCAGTGACGGTCAGTTAGGCTGCAACAGTGAGTGCCGGTGGAGATCCCAGATCACCCTCACTCTGGCTGGTCTGGTCCCAGAAACAGAGGAAGGCCAGGAAAACCCTCCCTGGAGCCCCTGGCCTCTGATGTCTCCTGGTCACCACTATCTTTGGGGCCAGGCTACTCTAGATGGTTGACAATGCTTGCTACCTTAACTTTCTCAATTCTAATTCTTCAAGCACTCTACAGTGTATCTTTTGTCCCACCCTACCCCAACCCGCTGCAACTGCTCCTGCCAATGGCATCAGCAATCTGAGGCCAAATCTAAGGGCCACTTCCCAGTTCTTAATTTTTCTTTCACTTCTCATTTACTTGATTACAATCATTTCTGCTTGAGAAATCTCGACTCTAGTCTTTTCTAATTAGGGATCCATGAGTCCCTAGATTGTCTTTAGGAAGAAACAATGTGCAGTCCCTACAATTTTTACACAAAGATTGTACACAACTGCATTTTTCTAGGGAGGATGGTCCAGGGCATTCATTGAATTCTCAAAAATGATCAGTGATCTGCTAAAATGTTAAGAACCAGTGGCCTTGAAATCTGCAGTGGTTAGAACTAGGTTCTGCCGGCAGTGATCCAAAATAGCAAAGATCAATTTGATCTTCTTGCAAACAGAGTCAGTCATCAGAGCTGGGGGAGTGACTCTTCCTAGCTCTGCCAACACCAGGTGTAACAGTCTGAGGTGGTGCTCCAAACAGCATGTTGGAGGGAGGGACAAAGAAGAACATAAAGGATATGCATCTGCTGTCTCTCAAAGAGTCCCAGGAGCTGCTGTATGATCCTTTCACTTTTGTATTATTGGCCCAAACTTAATTACATGAGTCATATCTATCTGTAGAGAGGCTGGGAAATATTCTGAGAAGTCTCTTGCCATGGATGAAGGGGAGAAAATATATTGAGGGGCAGATATCAGAGCTTCTGTGACATCCCCAGTGGTTGATACTGTGGACTGATTCACACATTAAAGCTGGGAAGCCACACTACCTAGACTCCCTTAAAGCTGGCATTCCAAATATGGTTTAGGAATCGCCAATTAAATGAACCTGCACAAGACTTGAACCTGGAACCAAGCTAAGGGGGGAGAAGGAGCTGGTGAGGTATCACTTTTGCAGAAGTGGATGATGGCAAACTTGTTTCATGGTCACCATCTCTCTGGGTCAGCAGCTTCCTGTCGTGGCTTCTTTCTTGATCTTGAAGACAGAGGCATGGTGATCCTGAGGGCTTGCAGTCACCTCTGGAAGCTCCATTTAAGTCTACTCTTCCAGGCCTTCCACCAGCAACACAGTGAGCCGAAGCATCTCAAATTTCAATGTTCATATTGGCCTGCGGGTCCAGCTGAAGGGTAGAGTCTGATTCAGTAGATCTGGGGTGAGAGCTCAGATTTTGCATTCCTAACAAGCTCCTGTGTAATGTCTGACGGTTAGGATGGATTTTTTTTTTTTTTTTGGCTGCAAGATTTTTAACTCCTGACTAGGGATTGAAACTGGGCCCTCAGCAGTGAAAGCGAGGAATCCTAACCACTGGACCGCCAGGGAACTAGGATGGATTTTTAGTAGCTCAGTCTGAATGTGTCCTCTGATAACCTACATCTGATCATAAATTCCTTTCTTCTTTGCTGAATGCTGGTTTCTGATTCTCCTAATTCTGTGGCTGATTCTTCCTTGTCTCTTTTAAGGGATCTTCTTGCTGTTGTTTGTCCCTTTAAATTGGTGTTTCCCAAGACTCCGGCTTAGAGGGCATCCTACAAACTTCTCCTGCATGATCCCCTTCATTCTCCAGACTTCAATAAATATCTGTATGTTTCTCAAATCTTTATTTCCAATTTGTACTCTCCCCTGAGTCCAGATTCCAGTACCCACAGCTTACCAAAATTGAGTTCTACAGACAAATAGGACGTGAAAGAAAGCCTCTATGGTCAAATAAGTTTGGAAAATACTGGGTTAAATAAAATGAAATTGACTATTTTGCTGAGATGCTCCTTGAACAGTTAATGTGCTAAAAGGCATTGTAAGCTTTTAAGAGGAGGTACGTAATACCCTGTATTTCTTAAACTTATTTGACATCTGTATAGGACATAATCAGTACATTTCCTCAGATTCTCCCAGTCCTGCCTGAGCCCTGAACACCTGACTTTTTGCTTTTCCTTAACTATTTCACTGTAGTTCTGTGTGTAGTTCTGTGGCCAACCAGTCGCTCCTCCTTGCCTCTTGCGTTGTTTTCCATCCCACCTCCCTTCCCTTTTATATCATTCTTGAGGCTTTGGGTTTGTGCCTTCATTAAAAGCCTGAGCATATAATCTTTGCCTCAGGCTCTGTTTTCTAGGGAACTTGGGCTAGTACAACCTGCAACAGACCCCCACCCTTTTTCTTGGAATATTAATGTCTCCCAGAACTTGGGTTCCTAGAACACACTTGGAAATTCAAGTTGGTTATCTTTCCCCGTATACCTGCAGGCACCTGAGACTCAGCCTGTGTTAGTCTGAACCAGTCTGTTTTCCTTTATATCTGTTTCTCGTCTGGTCTTTTCTTAGCACCACATCTGCCCACCATGCGAGTAACCTGGCTGTTATTCTTGACTCCTTTTCCTCTTCCGTCCAATCTGTTCACCCTCTCTTGCTTCCTCCTTTCTTCTTCTCATCTGGCTGATGAAAGATGATTTGTCCTTTTAAAAAATTATTCATTTATTTATTTTTGGCTGTGCTGGGTCTTCATTTCTGTGTACAGGCTTTCTCTAGTTGCAGAGAGCAGGTGCTATTCTGTAATTGCACTGTGCCATCTCCTCACTGCAGTGGCTTCTCGTTGCAGAGCACAGACCCTAGAGGGTGAGGGCTTCAGTAGTTGTAGGGCTTAGTTTCCCCAAGGCATGGGGAATCCTCCAGAACCAGGGATGGAAACTATGTCCCCTGCATAACCACTGGGCAACCAGGAAGTCCAACAATTACTCCTCGTTCTTAAAGAGACAGTGTAGGTACCATCTTCTTACCCTGTCTCCTCAGTCTGGTGGGGTCTGGGTGATGTACCACTCTGAGTTCTCAGAAGCCTCTGAAATTGTCTGTCTTATCACACTGTATGGTAATTGATCTTTTAAAAATGAATCTGTCTTCCCCCACCACCATCTTTGGTATCTTATTCAATTCTTAATCCCTAGCACCTAGGATAGAGAACTTACTGATTTATTTATTTATTTTATTCTTTTTTTTTTTTCATTTATTTTTATTAGTTGGAGGCTAATTACTTTACAATATTGTAGTGTTTTTTGTCATACATTGACATGAATCAGCCATGGATTTACATGTATTCCCCATTCCGATCTTACTGATTTATTGATAGATGGGAGTGGGTAAGGACTTCCCCAGTGGCTCAGCAGTAAAGGATCTGCCTGCAATGCAGGATTCGTGGGTTTGATCCCTGATCTGGGAAGATTCCCTGGAGGGCACAGCAACCCACTCCAGTATTCTTGCTTGGAGAATCCCATGGACAGAGGAGTCCGGCAGGCCACGGTCCATAGGGAAGCAAAGAGTTGGACACAACTGAAGCAACTTAGCACACAACGCCTGCATGGGAGTGGATGAGGCAGGAGGGAGAAAGAGAACTCCAATTTGTAAGCCTTCCAAAGGAAGAAAAATAACTTCCCCTCTACCGTTCTGAGTTCTTTGCTGAGATCTCTGCAGTAAAACACAGATTAACAAGAGAAAAGCAAAGAGAAGTCTACTGACATGTATACCTTGTGCATATGCGGGAGATGTCCAAGGGAAAATGAGTAACTCTCTGAGTTGGCTTAG
The DNA here is from genome assembly GCF_019320065.1 of Cervus canadensis. Taxonomy (NCBI): domain Eukaryota; kingdom Metazoa; phylum Chordata; class Mammalia; order Artiodactyla; family Cervidae; genus Cervus; species Cervus canadensis. Next base: position 8,592,282 of record NC_057415.1, on the reverse strand, counting down.
AATCCAGGATTAAATACCATCTTAGTAGAGAAAGAAGAGTGAGGATGTTAGGACTCTCAGGAAAGAGGAAATTATTTTTAGGGAAGATGAATGGGCTCTTCAAAAACTAGATGGAAGATATGATAGTTTGTGACCAAGTTTGTCTGCGTGTTGTGTCAACTTCTAGCCTCTTCTCCTGTGATAAGTCAATCTCCCTGGGTTAATGATGCCTCTAGGGAGGATATTTATGATAAATGAGTTCCTTTTCGAAGATTTATCTTTAAGCAAACAAGTGGGGTTCAGAGAAAGCTCTACCTGCATTTTCTACTTTTCAAGTGCCTACAGCTACAAATAGTTAGCACACCAAAGCAGCATATTTTGGGATGGCATGTCCTGAACTTCTGCATCTTTTGGGGTAGCACATTCTGCTACCCTCATGACCCACCTTTGAAAATTCCCCAAGTTTCATGGTCTAGAAGCTGAGTTGGTAGATATCACTGAACCAGTATCTTAATCTTGATAATAGGTCAGTTCAGTTAAACAATTGTGTCTCATTCCAGGAAGTGATATTGTAGGTGGGATCCTACCAAAGTTAGGATGTATATGGTACAAGCAAGCAGGTATTTGATAAGAGGCATTTCTTTGGAAACAAAACAAATAATGGTTGGAGCATACTGTAAGTCAGTTTCTGAGTCCAGAGGGCAGCCCTGAGAAGATTTCTATATATTGGGCTGGAAGCACCTTTTGAAGTTTAATATTAATATTTTTGATGATGTCATTGGGTGTTCTGGTGAGCTTTCTGAGTGACCTGACCTGGACAACAACAGACATGAAGGTTGTCCATACAAGATCTGTTGTGGTGATTTCTCTGAGGTTTATATCAAGTCGTCCAGCTTCAGCTTCCAGGGCTTTGGGAAAAGGGCAGGTTTGTTTTTAGGGATTTCAGTCAGAAGGGTGAAGGAAAATTGCAAGCATTAGTTTGGAGAATTTTAGTTAGATATTAGAGAAAACTAGAATTTAAGATCCAGTCCAGTTTGCTAGAACCTCATATCCACAAAGATGTGTTATAATTTTCTACTGAAACAATCTTTCACTGTACAATCACTCCCATTTCTAGAATATATAATCACAGAAAAGCAAATTGGTTCACAAAACAAGTTTGGGCTCACAAAACTTGACCTGATTATTTACATAAGAGCAGCAAGAATAGCAACTGACCATGTAGGCGCTTTTAAAATCTGCTTTGTTGGAACTTTCATAAGGAATCTCAGACTGGACTTTTAAAAGACTTTCAAGGCTAGGAAGCCAAACCAAGAACTCATTGTCAGAGTTCACACGCATATCTATACATATGGGTTAATTCCTCTCTGCTCAAAGTCCCCCCCAAAAATATACTGAGATTCCTGGAACTGGTAGGAAGTGATCTTCCTTACTCACTTGGTAAGGCTGGGAAACCTAAAGTCAAGGAACCAGGAAATTTCTTAGAAGGAGCTTAATAAGCATTGGCTCTGTAAAGTCAAGCTTACTTCCTTAAAGCTGTCTGGTCATATCTCATTCTATGTACATCATTCTCCAATTTGATATCCTAGTCAAGCCTTAGTAATATAACCGTTTCCAACTGTGTCCTCTCACAAGAAGAACAGATTCTTATCCAACTTATGCAAATAGCTATATTGATGTGAAAATAAGAATACACATTAAGAGTATGAATTCTGGAGGGATCAGATAGGGAGAAAAGATAAACGCTTTAATTCTGTTTATGAAGGTATACTAAACCAAACTGCAGTAAGTCATAGATAGGTTAAGAGAAAAAAGCTTTCTTAAATCTAGAAAACAAATCATGAAAGAACTAGCAAAATTTCAAACAAAAAGTAACACAAGTTGTAGTCAGTGCTCATCAGTTTATTCAGTCCCCTATGATAAGATCTTATTTTGCTTGATCTTGAGCTACTAGTTTTATGAATCACTCTGTTTTTCCATTACAGTTTTGGAAATTCTTACCCAGTTTAATGATATGATCTTAAAGTTATTGGAAACTGATATCCTAGCTTACTTATCGGAGTCCTTTCCATGAATCTGAAGACAAAGAGTTTTTGCATCATAGCTACTTGCAAAAGCTTTCAGGAAACATCAGAGTAAAACAATAACTGTCTGTGACTGACAAAATGACCATGGTTAAAAACTTGATGAAAGTTCATTTAAGCACAACTGACAAGGGAATTTGGTTATTTCTGTGTTGTACAACAGCTTAGGATGATAACTAGAGTTATGACTGATAATACTGTATGAGGATGTATCAGATTCTAGGAATTTCATTTTCTGGAACACACACTAATAATATACATCCTTACAAATATAACTTAGGAAGGTTAAACATTACTTCCTTTAAAAAAAAAAGAACAATTCTATTTTGTATTGGCATATAGACAATTAACAATGTTGTGAGTTTCAGATGAACAGCAAAAGGACTGAGCCATACATATACATGTATCCTGCTGCTGCTGCTGCTAAGTCGCTTCAGTCGTGTCCAACTCTGTGCGACCCCATAGATGGCAGCCCACCAGGCTCCCCTGTCCCTGGGATGCTCCAGGAAAGAACACTGGAGTGGGTTGCCATTTCCTTCTCCATTCTCCCCCAAATTCCCCTCCCATCTAGACTGCCACATAACACTGAGCAGAGAGCTTCTATGTGCTATACAATAGGTCCTTTTTGGTTATCTATTTTAAATATAGCAGTGTGTACATGTCCATCCCAGACTCCCTAGCTATCCCTTCCCCCCATCTTTCCCCCCAGCCACCATAAGTTCATTATCTAAGACTGTGAGTCTCTTTCAGAGTTAAACATTACTTCTTACTTGACAATATTTCCCATGTTAATTAACATAGTGTATAAACCTAATTAGTTTAACATCTGTCTTTTTATAAGGAGAGAGAAGAATCTTTTGAAAAGTTCCCAGGGCCCTTTTGTTGTCTAGTCAGTCGTGCCTGACTCTTTGCAACCCCACAGACTGCAGAACGCCAGGCTTCCCTGTCTTTCCCTATCTCTTGGAGTTTGCTTTAACTCATGTCCATTGAGTTGGTGATGCCATCCTACCAGCTCGCCGCCCTCTGTCGTCCCCTTCTCCTCCTGCCTTTAATCTTTCCTAGCATCAGGGTCTTTTCTAATGACTTGGCTCTTCACATCTGGTGGCCAAAGTATTGGAGCTTCAGCTTTAGCATCAGTCCTTCCAATGAATATTCAGGGTTGATTTCCTTTAGGATTGACTGGTTTGATTTCCTTGCAGTCCAAAGAACTCTCAAGAGTCTTCTCCAGCATCACAGCTCAAAGGCATCAATTTTTGGCACTCAGCCTTCTTTATTGTTCAGCTCTCATATCTGTACGTGTACTACAAGAAAAACCATAGCTTTGACTATATGGACCTTTGTTGGCAAAGTAATGTCTGTGCTTTTCAATACACTGACTAGGTTTGTCATAGCTTTTCTTCTAAGGAGTAAGCATCTTTTAATTTTATGGTAGCAGTCACTGCCAGTAGTGATTTTGGAGCCCAAGAAAATAAAGTCAGTCACTGTTTCCATCATTTCTCCATCTACTTGCAATGGAGTGATGGAACCCGATGCCATGATCTTAGTTTTTTGAATGTTGAGTTTTAAGCCAGCTTTTTCACTCTCCTCTTTCACCTTCATCAAGAGGCTCTTTAGTTCCTCTTCACTTTCTGCCATTAGGGTGGTGTCATTTGTGTATCTGAAGTTATTGATATTTCTCCCTGCAATCTTGATTCCAGATTGTGCTTCACCCAGTCCAGCATCTCACATGATGTACTCTGCATATAAATTAAATAATCGGGGGCCCTCTGGGAAATCCCAAGGTTAGTTCAAGGTCAAAAAGACTTCATTTAGAATTTGATATTTGATAAGTTTTTCAAACTTTTTAAGAGATTATAAAGAGGCAGCAAGAATACACAGAGGAACTGCACAAAAATGACCCAGATAACCATGATGGTGTGGTCACTCACCTAGAGCCAGACATCCTGAAATCTGAAGTCAAGTGGGTCTTAGAAAGCATTACTACAAACAAGGCTAGTGGACTGGAAAAGGTCAGTTTTCATTCCAATCCCAAAGAAGGGCAGTGCCAGAGAATGTACAAGCTACTATACAGTTGTACTCATTTCACTTGCTAGTAATGTTATGCTCAAAATCCTTCAAGCTAGACTTCAGCAGCATGTGAAACGAGAACTTCCAGATGCGCAGGCTGAGTTTAGAAAAGGCAGAGGAACCAGAGATCAAATTGCCAACACCTGTTGGATCATAGAGAAAGCAAGGGAATTTCATAAAAACATCTAATTATGCTTCATTGACTAACTAAAACCTTTGATTGTGTGGATCACAACAAACTGTGGAAAATTCTTAAAGAGATGCAACTACCAGGCCACCTTACCTGCCTTCTGAGAAACCTGTACATGGGTCGAGAAGCAACAGTTAGAACCTTACATGGAACAACAGACTGGCTCCAAACTGGAAAAGGAGTATTTCCCAATACAAGGCTGCATTTTAACTTATATGCAGAGTACATCATGCAAAATGCTGGGCTGGATGAACCACAAGCTAGAATCAAGATTGCTGGGAGAAATATCAACAATCTCGGATATGCAGATGATACCATTCTAATGGCAGAAAACGAAGAGGAACTAAAGAGCCTCTTGATGAAAGTGAAAGAGGAGAGTGAAAAAGCTAACTTCAAACTCAAAATTCAAAAAACTAAGATCACGGCATCCAGTCCCATCACTTCATGGCAAATATGGGGAAAAAGTCAAAACAGTGACATATTTTATTTCCTTGGGCTCCAAAATCACTGCGTATGGTGACAGCAGCCATGAAATTAAAAGACACTTGCTCCTTGGAATTAGAGCTATGACCAACCTACACAGCATATTAAAAAGCAAAAACCTCACTTTGCCGACAAAAGTCCGTATAGACAAAGCTATGGTTTTTCCAGTAGTCATGTATGGATGTGACAGTTGGACCATAAAGAAGGTTGAGCACTGACTGAAGAACTGATGCCTTTGAAATGTGGAGAAGACTCTTGAGGCCTTTGGACTGCAAGGAGATCAAAGCAGTCAATCCTAAAATCAACACTAAATATTCATTGAAAGGACTGGTGCTGAAGTTGAAGTTCCAATACTTTGGCCACCTGATTTGAAGAGCTGACTCATTGGAAAAGACCCTCATGCTGGGAAAGATTGAAGGCAAAAGAAGAAGAGGGCAGCAGAGAATGAGATGGTTAGATAGCATTACCAACTCAGTGGACATGAATTTGAGTCAACTCTGGGAGACAGTGAAGGACAGGGAAGCCCGACATGCTGAAGCCCATGGGGTTACAAAAAGTCAGACAGGACAGTGACTGAACTACAAAAACAAGTTTTTAAAAAATATCAAAAGATTTCAAAACACTTAGTTAAATTGTAGCATAGGTCACTGTGAAATAACACAGCTATCCATTTAACCAAAATGACAAAGCTCTCAAAGGCAAATAAGGAAACTAGATAGTAGCAAAAAGAAATTTAGCTCTTTCAACATAGAAGATTTGCTTTTCTTTTCCTTTTACTTGCGTTGAGGCATAGCTGATTTATAATATTATGTAAATTTCATGTGTATAACATAGTAATTCACAAATTTTAAAGGTTATACTCCATTCACAATTATTTTAAAATATTGGCCATATTTCCTATGCTATACAATGTATCCTTGTAACATATTTATTTTACATATAGTAGTTTGTACCTCTTAACCCTCTACCCCTATCATGTTCTGCCCCCCTTTCCCTAACCCCAGTGGTAATCACTAGTTCGGTCTCCAATTTGTGAGCCTGTTTCTTTTTTTGTTGTATTCACTAGTTTATTTTTTAGATTCTGCAAATAAGTGATAACACAGTAGCTGGAGAAGACTTATTTCCTTAAGTAATCAAAGATCTGATAAAAAAACATGAATCATAAGAAATTATTTCCTTAACAATGTTCACACATAATTACAGCACTGTTAATCATATTGATAATACTGTGCATTACATCTCTAGTATTTGTTTCTCTTATAATTGGAAGTTTATACCTTCTGATTTACTTTCCTCCAATTCCACCTCTCCCGTTTGTCCTTTATTCTTGTCTTTCTCATTCTGGAACAACCAGTTATTCTATTTTAGGATAAAATTACTCTCATTTTTTTCTTAACAACAATATGTCTCAATACCTCATACTTTTTCTTACTTAAAATCATACCCTACATGCCTTGTATACTTGGCATAGTTTTTGTCCCACTGCTTTTAATTATATGCATTAGTTAGAATTCTTAACTCTTAGAGACCTTAATTTCTAGTAAAAACTAAGAAAACCAATTGGAACTTTCTGTCACACCAACACTCCACAGGTGGCAAACTTGTGACTATGTGATTTCATAATATTCAGAATCATAGGCTTCCACGTTGTACAATTTTTTAATGTAGCAAAAGGATGCTTACTATTAGAACCAATTTTTTTCTCTCTATAATTAGAGATCAAAAGTGAGCAAATTTAGACTTTCTGGTTTTCTATCTGTAAAAATCAAGCATTTTATTTATATAGCAAGAAAGCACTCATTTATTCTCTATTTAGCATACTTGAGATTTAAAATCACGTTTGGCAGTGTACTGCAGGATGCTAAAAAAGACTTCATCCATATCGCTTTGGATTTCTTGACATCTTGTTATATGTTTTCCATCATCCATTGGAACAGTTAGCTCAGCTTCCTTAACCTGAACTGGACACTTCAAGGATATAAAAGCTACACTTATGTTTAGTAAAGTTTCAGTATATTATTTTATTTAGAAATTATCTAGATATTCAATGGACATTTCAAGTGACCAAAAAGATTTTGGAAACTATTATAAACTACTTTATATTTTATAAAACATAACTGTTGAAAAGTTCATTTATAATTTATTTTTAAAAATCTATTTATTTAAAAATTTTTTGGCTGTGCTGGGCCTTTGCTGCTGCATGCTGGCTTTCTCTCGTTTCGAGGAGCAGGGTCTACTCTTTGTGTGGAGCACCGGCTCTAGGCGCCTGGGCTTCAGAAGTTGCGGCATGCGGTTTTAGTAGCTGGGGCTTCTGGGCTCTAGAACAGGGGCTCCATGGTTGTGGTGCGGGGTCTGAGTTGCTCCGAGGCATGTGGAATCTTTCCAGACCAGGGATCCAACCTGTGTCCCCTGCACTGGCAAGCAGATTCTTATCCACTGTACCAAGGAAGTCTGAAAAGTTCATTTATAAAGTTTTATTTCATCTACATTTAGTTAATTCCTTTGTTCTTAACAATTATGTTTGGATAAGTGGTGACAATTTCATGAGATATTATACAAGTTAAATTATTTTAAATTATTTTTCTTCCTGACTAGTAAACCCCGGTAGAACAAAAGTTGTATATATGTATAATATTTGATACTAACAACCCTGAAGACATGCCTCTTTTTGTTTCATTAAACCTATGATATTCTTATTTGCCAAAGATTACCCGTCACATGAACTTGAAAAACATTGGGTTAGTTTCTATATTTCTCTGAGAGAATATTTAATTTATATAAGTATTTATTTTCCTTTAAGCCAATTAAATAGAGCTCTTTTACAAATTGGGGCTGTCCTGGTGGCTTAGAGGTAAAGAATCTGCCTGCCAATGCAGGCAATGTGGGTTTGATCCCTGGGTCGGGAAGATCCCCTGCAGGAGGGCATGGCGATTCACTACAGTATTCTTGCCTTGGAAATCACAGGGACAGAGAAGCCTCATGGGCTACAGTCCATAGGGTTGCAAAGAGTGGGACACAACTTACTGACTAAACAGTATAGGCATACATAAACACACAAGACAAACACAAACTGAAATCTTACAGCTTTTATTTAAAAAATTTAGCCATATGTTAGGTATATTAATTCACAAAAGAACAGCTGGATCCAAATTGTGTTTCTGGCAGATGAATAGGTTAAGGTTACCCACTACTTGGCTAAGGTTTTCACTTGTATTCAAGGAGAAGAATTTTAAGAGATTTCACTTTCTCGGATTCCAAAAGCTCCTAGTTCCTTTTCTGTAGTTGCTTTGAGGGGTGTTTGAACCCCTTGAAAGCCCCTGATGTGGGGTAAGGGACCTCAAGTGCAAGTGTCTGTAGGGAGTTGAGGGGCCAAGGTGGGAAGGAAAAGGTCTGGTAGGGTGGACAGAGGGCTGGAAGAGGTAGGAGTTTGATGGGACTTAGTATAGGACTCAAGGGAGCTGAATGGAAGATGCAAGGTGGCAAAAGGAAGGAGGAGGAGCAGGGAATACAGAAAGGAAGGGGTCTTAGAGAAGTCAGTTTGGTGAGATTCTAAATTTTCCCAATGAAGTTTCAAATTATCCACAGCAAAATCATTCTGACAAAAAGGAAGTGGAGGGATTTCCCTGGTGGCCCACTGGCTCAGAATCTGCTACCAGTGCAGGAGACACGGGTTCAATCCCTGGTTCGGGTACTAAGACCCCAAGTGCCGCAAGTCAACTAAGTCCACATGCCACAACTACTGAGCCCGTGTTCCACAACTACTGAAGCCTGTGCTCTGCAACAAGAGGAGCCACCGAAATGAGAAGCCTGTGCCCTGCAACTAGAGAGCAGCCCCTGCTCTTCGAAACCAGAGAAAGCCAGCACACAGCAATGAAGACCCAGTGCAGCCAAAAACAAATAAAGAAATTTTTTAAAAAAATTTAATTAAAAAAAAAAAGAAGTGGACAAAATTGGTGGAGAATGTAATCAGCAGAGCTTTGAGAAGAGGGTTTCAGTTGACTGGAAACTCCCGGGAGGAACACTGTCAAATAGAGAGAACAGAGAAGTCTTTAAAAAAAAAAAGGAAAACTTCTATCAGGCTCTGAATATCAGCTTCCAATTAGGAAGGGCATCTTCTGACCATTGTTTAATCGCTAAGTCGTGTCCGACTCTTTGCGACCCCATGGACTGTAGCCCACCAGTCTCTTCTGTCCATGGGATTTCCCAGGCAAGAGTACTGGAGTGGGTTGCCATTTCCTTCTCTAGGGAATCTTCCCGACCCAGGGATTGAACCTACATCTCGTGCATTGGCAGGTGGATTCCTTTACCACTGAGCCACCTGGGAAGCACCTTCTGACCACAGTGTTCTTTTTTAAAAATCCTTTCAATATCTTATTTTATCAAATTTCAGCAAACAGTAAATATTTCTGGCAATGTTGAGCTGCTTTTTAAAAATTATCTCTTTGCCTTTTCTTTCAAACCAACATGTAACTACCAAGTGACTCGAAACCAGACCTTTCATGACTTAACTATGGACACAAGAGCTGTCCAGAAAAAGGGTGCAAAAGGTGCAACTCTCCTAAGACCCAGAAATACAAAGATCGCTGAAAGATAAAAAGGCTTAACTCCCCTGCAAGCTGGCAACCGTCAGGAGGATAGCTGCAAATGGGGTGCGGCCCACATTCCTGTTTGGCTACATTCTTGGGGCCCCCAACCTGATAGTTGAGCCACCTGTACACACAAGAACCAATAGCCTGCCTTCAAGCTGAGGTCTCAGGACACAACATGAGACAAATAAAAAAGTAATAGCTGTTTCCGGGAGGGAAAGGATAGATAATCAAAGTGTTGTGTTAGCTGTTCAGTCATGTCCGACTCTTTGCAACCCCATGGACTGTAACCTGCCAGGCTCCTCTGTCATGGAATTCTCCAGGCAAGAAAGTACTGGAGTGAGTTGCCATGCCCTCCTCCAGGGGATCTTTCGGATCAAATTGTACCCCAAAAACAAAATTCATAAGAGTCACAATTCAGAGAACTAATTCTTTTTTTTGGGGGGGGGCTGGATCTTAGTTGACGAACATAGGATCTTTAGTTGTGGCATGTGAGCTCTAGTTCCCTTGCTAGGGATCAAACCTGAGTCCCCTGTGTTGCAAAGAGGAGTCTTAACCACTGGGCAACCAGGGAAGTCCCAAAGAACTCCGTAGTGTTTTTCTCCTGCTAATTTGAAATTGGAAAGGAAGGGCCCACATAAAATTTTGCCTTTCTCTCTTGACTGGGCCATGCAGAGAGTTCCAGGAGCACCGACTTTGGGATGAAGTCTTACCCTTCTGCCAATGTTCCTAGGATTCCATCTGAGGAGGGTGAGTCAGTGGTCCCTTCTCATCCCCAGAAACTATAGAAGAGGGAAAATAATTTTCTCTGTACTCTTCTGAATTCCTGTCTGAGACTCGTAATAGAACACAGATTAACAAGGGCAAAGCAGACAGAAGTTTGTTAAGCTGTCTCTCTCATACATAAATGGGAGATACCCAGGGAAAAAATAAATAAAACTTCCTAAGGTGGCTTAGGAATTCAGGATTAAATGGCTTCTTACTGGGCAAGGGTGAAGGTGGGTGGGGGGGATGTAGGCCTCAGAGGAGGGCAGGTTTGCTCAGTCACTGCATTCACATCCGACTCTCTGTGACCCCAGGGACTGTAGCCCACCAGGTGCGCTGGCCACGGGATTCTCCAGGCAAGAATACTGGAGTGGGCTGCCATGCCCTCCTCCAGGGGATCGTCCCGACCCAGGGATCTAACCTGTGACCTGGGGATCAAACCGGAGTCTCTTACATCTTCTGTATTGTCAGGCGGGTTCTTTACTACTAACGCCACCTGGGAAGCCAGCTTCACAGCTCCACTCAAAGATTTTCGATCCAGCATTCCACAGGACTACTGCCACAGAGTCTGGCATAGCCAGAGGTGCCCGCCTCTTAAGCAGGCACCTGCCTTCGGGACCAGCCCTCTCGGGAACTGGAGAGTGACTGCACCCGGAGGCTGGGGGCCTGCCATCGGACGCACCTCGCCCTAGGCCTCGACCCTGTGAGCGCTTAAGCTGGGAGACTCACTGACTCACGAGGAAAATCAGAAATTTAGGCCTCTTGTAAAAGAAAGTTCCATCTAGGGGAGTGTATTCATTTCCTCGGGTTGCCATGACAACGTCTCACAAACCAGGTGACTTAGAACAGAAGAAATCTGTTTTCTCACAGTTCTGAAGGCTAGAAGTGTGGAATCAAGGTGAGGGTGAGATTAGCTCCCTTTGAGGTGCTGAGGGAGAATTTATTCCCTGTTTCCCCCGATGGCCTGCAATCCTGGCACTCCTCGGCTCATAGGTGGGTGTGTCGCTACCCTCTCTGCCTGCGTCTTAAAGTGGGCTTCTCCCTGGGTCTTTCTGTCTTCATATGACTGCCTCCTTCTAAGGACACCAGTCAGATTAGTGGCCAATCTTACTTCAGTATGAACTCATCTTAACTAATTACATCTGCAATGACCCTATGTCCAAATAAGGTCACATTCTTGGGGTTAGGAATTCCACTTACTTAAAAAAATTATTTACTTATTTATTTGGTTGCATCGGGTCTTAGTTTCAGCATACGGGCTTTTTCGATGTGGCGCACAGACTCTCTAGTTGTGGTGCATGGGCTTAATTGCTCTGAGGCATGTGGGATCTTAGTTCCCTGACCAGGGATCGAACCTGCGTTCTTTGCGCTGCAAGGCAGATTCCTAACTACTGGACCACCAGGAAAGTCCCAGGACTTTCACTTACTATTAATTAATTTATTTATTGAGAGAAGATGACACAAATGAACCCATTAGAGGGCCAAAAAGAAAAAAGAATTTTATTTTTTTTAATTTTTTAAAGAATTTTATTTTACATCAGTTTTGAGAGCTGCTTTGTTCTAAGTATCCTTATTTCTGTTTGGAGCAAGGATCACAACCTGGTGATTCAGGGCCAAATTTGGCTTCCAGGAGTGTTTGTTAGGTCAGGGTCTCCACCATTCCCTAGTATGTTAAGCTGGTCACTTCACAAATTTGCTTACCTGAGCGGTCCTTGAAGGCATCTGCATATGTGACCCTTGGTTTAGAGCTTGCTGTCTCAGTGCGCCTTCATGTTTTACCATCTTAGCATCAGAATTGCCCTGGGAGGCAGAATAAATGTGTTCCCATTTTGATGACCAGGACACAGAGGCTCAGAAAGTAAAGGTGATCTGCCTGGATCACACAGTTGGAAGTAGTGGAGCCAAGTCTCCCACCCAAGTCTCCAGCCACCCAGATGGGGCTCGTACCTGCTCAGGACATCTCCACATTTCCAAAGCTGGAAGGCTGCAGTGGGCTCTCAGGACCCGCCCTCTGCCCCATTTCTTCAGCTAGATTTTCAGAGTAGCAAATGCCACTAGCATTTTGAGTCATCGAGACTTCTTAAACAGCGGGCACATTCCTGGAGGAAAATCTTTGCAGATGTTCCTCTGAGAGAGAAGAAAGTATAATAATACGTTGTCTGAGTTAAGGGCAGGCTGGTTTTGAGCTTGGTTAAAATTTTCCTTCTCCAAATATGCAAGAAAAAGGAGTGAAAGGGACTACTCCTTCTTTTCTCTTATTCTGGAATTCCTATTAAATAGGATGGCAAACATTTTGGACCCACCCTCCAGGCTTCTTAACCTTTCTTTTTCTTTTTCCCCCCATATGCCAACGTGGTATTTTAAAATTAAAGATCCAGATGTGGAACAACCTTTGAGTGAGGGTCTTGCTTAGGGGTCAAGCCCCTCCTACCCCGCCCCCCAACCCCTTTGAAGGCATTGCCTTCTTGGAGGAAGTGGTTCTTCAACTTGCTTTTTGGTTGCTCTTTTGGGAACTGGATACTTGCTTTGGGTCCTCCTCCTAGAAATATGCACTTACAGACGTAAGGAAATGGAATGAAATTGCTCGGCATTTCCTTTATGCTTGGTATTTTGAAATTTCATCATAATTAATCCAGGTGTTGTTGTTGTTCAGTGGCTAAGTCATGTCTGACTCTTTGCAACCCAGTGGACTGCAGCACGCCAGGCTCCCCTGTCCTTCACTGTCTCCTGGAGCTTGCTCAAACTCATATCCATTGAGTGAGTGATGCCATCCAGCCATCTCATTCTCTGTCGCCCCCTTCTCCTCCTGCCCTCAATCCTTCCCAACATCAATGTCTTTTCCAATGACTAGGCTCTTCGCATCAGTTGGTCATTTCCAATGAATATTCACAGTTGATTTCCTTTAGGATTGATTGATTTGATCTCCTTGCTGTCCAAGGGACTCTTAAGAGTCTTCTCCAGCACCACAGTTAGAAAGCATCAATTTTTCAACACTCCACCTTCCTTATGGTCCAACTCTCTCATCCATACATGACTGGAAAACCATAGCTTTGACTATATGAAACTTTGTTTGCAAAGTAATGTCTCTGCTTTTTAATACATTCTGTAGGTTTGTCATAGCTTTCTTTCCAAGGAGTAAGCATCTTTTTTTTCCCCCCAATTATTTTTATTAGTTGGAGGCTAATTACTTTACAATATTGTAGTGGTTTTTGCCATACATTGACATGAATCAGCCATGGGTGTACATGTGTTCCCCATCCTGAATCCCCCTCCCACCTCCCTCCCCATCCCATCCCTCTGGGTCTTCCCAGTGCACCAGCCCCGAGCACTTGTCTCATGCATCCAACCTGGACTTGCGATCTGTTTCACACTTGATAATATACATGTTTCGGTGCTGTTCTCACAGATCATCCCACCCTCGCCTTCTCCCATAGAGTCCAAAAGTCTGTTCTATACATCTGTGTCTCTTTTTCTGTCTTGCATATAGGGTTATCATTACCATCTTTCTAAATTCCATATATATGCATTAGTATACTGTATTGGTGTTTTTCTTTCTGGCTTACTTCACTCTTGTATAATGGGCTCCAGTTTCATCCACCTCATTAGAACTGATTCAAATGAATTCTTTTTAATGGCTGAGTAATATTCCATTGTGTATATGTACCACAGCTTCCTTATCCATTTGTATGCTGATGGGCATCTAGGTTGCTTCCATGTCCTGGCTATTATAAACAGTGCTGCGATGAACATTGGGGTGCACGTGTCCCTTTCAGATCTGGTTTCCTCGGTGTATATGCCCAGCAGTGGGATTGCTGGGTCATGTGGCAGTTCTATTTCCAGTTTTTTAAGGAATCACACTCTTCTCCACAGTGGCTGTACTAGTTTGCATTCCCACCAACAGTGTAAGAGGGTTCCCTTTTCTCCACACCCTCTCCAGCATTTATTGCTTGTAGACTTTTGGATAGCAGCTATTCTGACTGGCGTGTAACGGTACCTCATTGAGGTTTTGATTTGCATTTCTCTGATAATGAGTGATGTTGAGCATAGCATCTTTTAATTTCATGGCTGCAGTCATCATCCACAGTGACTTTGGAGTCCAAGAAAATAAAATTTGTCACTGTTTTGATTTTTTCCCCATCTATTTGCCATAAAATGATGGGACCAGATACCATGATCTTAGTTTTCTGAATGCTGAGTTGAATGAATCCAGGTGTAGGTCTTTTTTTTAAAAAAAGTTATTCTTGGTGCTCAGTGGGCCATTTCACTGTGAAAGCTTATTCCTTTCTTCACTTCTAGGAAACAATATGTCATCGCTTTCTTTTTTAATTTTTTTCCCTTCCATTCCCTCTGTTCTCCCTTTCTGAAATTCCTATAAAATAGGATGGTAGAATTTCTGGATCCATCCTCCATGGATTCCCCACTTTTTTTCTATGCCAACATGAGGTGTTTTTCATTAAGTAATAAAAATAACTAAATGAAATCTTCCAAGTCCCTTTAAGACTCAGCCTTGCTGTGTGCACAGCAGGTGATGAATAAACACGAGCCCCTTCTTCATTCTCAGCACCTACATCAACAACCACATTATTATCAACAGTAACATTTATTGGTTACTTATTGTGTGAAGGCGGTGAGCAAAGTACTTGACACAGAACCCTATTTAATTCCCAGAAACCTATGAAGTAGGTATAATTATTGTTTCCATCTTACAAATGAGAACACTGAACCATAAAGCAGAGAGGTTGGCAAACTACTGCCAGTGGAACAAACTGACCTCTGTCTTCTAACTTTTATTATTATTAGCTGCACCATGGGGCTTGTGGGATCTTGGTTCCCTGACCAGTGATCGAAACCAGGCCCTGGCAAAAAAAAGCACCAAGTTCTAACCACTGGACTGCCGGGGAATTCCTATCTAACTTTTCTTTTATACTGCCCATCTCTGTTCTTTTGAACTGCATTTTGGGAGAACTTCTCCATTTGATCTTTCAACTTTGTTATTCACCCTTCAGCAATATCTGTTTTGTGATTAGTCCATTGAATTTTTATTTGGAAAACTGAGTTCTTAAATTTCCAAAATCTCCAGTTGATTTTTTTTTAAATATATGAAATATCCTTTCACATTTCTTGTGAACCTATTAATTGCAGTGAATCTGAAGTCTTGTTCTTTAGTTTTTGTTAATTCTGCCTATTTAATATTTATTTGGCTGCTTCAGGTCCTAGTTGCATCACTCAGGATCATTGATCTTTGTTGCAGCATGCAGGATCTTTAGTTGTGGCATGCAAATTCCTAGTTCCTGAATGAAGGATCTAATTCTCTGACCAGGGATCAAACCTGGACCCCCTGCATTGGGAGCTCAGAATCTTAGTCACTGGATCACCAGGGAAGTCGCTAATTCTGTTTCCTGATGTTAGGTTTTCTGATAGCGGATTGTGATGGTCCTGTTTCATTATCCTGACTTTATTCAAATGTGTAGTTTTCTAGATATTTGTCCATGTCTTTATTGTGCATTCTTACTTTTATCTGTTTTGTTTACTGAGCCCCCATGTAGTAACTTTGTGGAGGAGTGGAGCGTATTGGTTAGGGGTAGGTGAGGTGGGTGTAGGTAAGGAAGAAGAGGACCTGTCTTGTCTTTTGGGTATGACAATCCTCTTCTCTTTCTGGACTTTAGCTGTTTGGAACAAGACCTTACCTCTGGCCAAAGAGCCTCATTTGAGGGGAATCTCCCCCACAGCTGGGTGATCAGTGTAGGTGTGAGGATAAGGAAGGGGGAAATTTCATTAGATACTTCAAATGCAGTTTCCAAATTAACAATCCCAAGGAATGGCCCAGGTTCCATTAATGCTGAAATTTTGAAATTGAAGCTCTTTCTTAACATTTCTACTTTTGTGCCAGACTTCTTGTGCATGATTTTAAAACCAGTGTCAATTTGTTCTTTATTATCTGCCTTTGGTGTTGAACTTAGAATGGTCTTCTCTACTCCTTTCCACTCCAAAATGATATTAATAAATATTCATCTATCTATTCTTCTTCTTTTACTATTTTTATGATTTTATATTTTACATTCAAAGGTTTCAGCCATCTGGAATTTATTCTAATGTCAGCCATGACTCAGATCTCTAACTTAATTTTTTTCCCTAATGGTGAGCAAGTTGTACCCACCATGCCTTTGGCCTTTTAAAAAGCAGCTCAACTCCCAGAGCTCCATAAAAGCCTAAGAGTTAAGAATAGAAAAGCTAGGACTGTAACTCAGTCAGATCCTAATCTCTGCTCTATCACCACTCACTCTGGGACTCTGGAAGCACTCTGTTCTCCTTAGGGAGAAAGCTCTGGCCAATGATGTAAGGCCAAGAGGGCTGAGGCAGTGAGGAGGATTTGCAAAGAACCCTCTGGAGGAGGTTAACAGAGGCTGTGTCCCTGCCACCAGGCAGGGCCTTATGAGAAACAGTTGGTCAGCCTTGCAACTGTTGCCAGTGGCCCCAAGCTCTCCTCCTGAACTGTATTCTCTTTCTTTAACCCCTTTGTCCTTTCTTGACTCCAAGCCCAGTTCACGCTGCTCCTCTGTGAAGCTTAGGTGCTCCTTGTTCTGGGCCTCACTGCATTTGGGACTAGTGCAACCTTTGCCACTGTTTGTTGACACGTCAATCAGATAACAAATAAACTAAGTTCCCAGGTTCAAGGGATGCTGCCTGCCATGTACAGGAGACAAGACCCCAAACACCAGAGGACAGAAGATATGGCCTCTCCTGTAATGTTCGCTGGGGCTCCAACTGTTCGTGGCACCGTGGTTGGCCCCATGGAGTGGCTGTGACTCTGATCTGGCCGCCCGAAGCTAAGGAGGCCATTCTATCTGATGAGTGTCAGATCCTGGAGAGAGCAGGAAGAGTCTTGTCTTCTGATTTTCTCTCTTTCCTCGGGGAGCTGATAACTTATGTGTAAGTGTGTAGAGGGAATCTTGGAAGAAACTTCAGGAAAGAAAGAATCAAGCCCAACAAAAGCCTTCAAAGAGAATAAGGGATAAAGGTGAGTTGGAGAATGCTCATTCATCTATAAAAAATGTGCACCTATAAATGTGCATCTATAAAAAATGTTCTTGTGTGCTGAATGTGTGTGAGGCTCCAAACTCTTAACACACTGTGTCTCACTTGATCCCTGTGAACCCAGCTGGCATTTTGTTGATGAGGAAGCTGCATTTTGTTGATGAGAAGTGAGATGACTTAACTATGATCACCTCGAGGGGGCCACAACCAGAAATCCAGGTGAGGAGGGGGTTAACTTCAGAGAGGAGAAGGACCCACCCTTGGCTGTTTGTACTTCCTCTTCTTCTCCTTCTCCTTCTGCTTGGAAGTACCTGGTGGGGCTGAACAGAAATTTCAGTCTTGTTCTCTGGGCCTTTGCACTGCAGTTTCCTCCGCCTACATTGCCCTTCACAGCACTTTTCCTCTGGTGAAATTTTAGCCTCCTTGGAGAGGCCAGCTCCCATGTCCTGGCTCCGATAGAGCCTCTTGCTCCTCCTCCTCCCCTTCCTGGAGCCCCTTCCTGGAGCCCTTCAGGCAGGGTCCAGCCTGACTGTAGTTCATGAAGTATATGTCTCCCCTAGGCCTGCCTCCCTGCAGGCTGCCCTCACTGAGGACAGACTAACTCTTTTTGGTCTTTCCAGGGCCCAACATAGGGCCTGGCGTGTATGCTTGTTGAATAAGTACAGGCAGAAAACCAACATTTTTTTGAGCCGTGTCAATGCATCGGTTTCAGAGCTTGTTCCTTTTTATCCCTCTAAATCCTCCCCTGAAGATTATGTGAAACTTAGCTGAGAACCACAAAAATGCTCATTCCTTTGACTTGTCTTTTGCACTATTTCCTTGGGAACTATCCTTTTTTTAAATTTCCTCTAAAAGATATTTTACACTTTGAGAATTAACAAAGAGAAAATTTCTTAAAATATACATATATTACAAAATTTATCAGCGCACCCCTTTCCAAATGCACAGTTCAGTAGTGTTCAGTATGTTCACAATGTTGTGAATATGTAAGGTGAACTTTTCCATTTTGCAAAACTGAAACTCTATACCCATTAAACAATTGCCCATTCCCTACTCCTCTCAGCCCCTGGAAACAACCATTACACGTGTCTCTATTAATTTGACTACTCTGGATACCTCATGTAAGTGAAGTCATACCGTATTTGTGTTTTTGTGACTGGCTTAATTCACTTAGCGTGGTGTCTTCGAGGATCCCTCATGTCATGTCATAGCATATGTCAGAGTTTCCTTCATATTAAAGACTGAATAATATTCCATTCAGATGTACCTTTTAGTTTGTTTCTTTTTATTTAATTTTCAACTTTTCTATTGCTTTTCAGTCTCAGATTTTGCTATTACTTTCTAGTTTTACTGCATTGTGATTAGAGAATGTTATCTGTATTCATCCTACTTTGAAATGTACTGAGATTTTGTTCTTTTGTTTTCCTCAGCCTGTCATGTGGTCATTTGTCAACAGGCACTAACAAGAGTATATTCTAGGTTTTCAGGGTACGGAGTTTGATATCTTTTAATTTGATCTGCCTCACTAAGTTAACAAATCAAGTCCTCCATATCCTTCCTTATTGTGTGATTTATTGATCATGGACTAAGAGAGGTAAGTGAGAATTTTCTACTATTACTATATTTCTGTCCATGTCTCCACATACTTCCTTGTTTTTTGCATTATAAATTCTGATACTTTATTTTTGGTGCATAAATATTTATGACAGATCTTCACTGTGGCTCTCAGCCTTTATCATTACAACATTTTCTCCTGTGGCTTGTCTTCTGATTTTCTGTGAACTCAGCTGTGTCTGATATTAATATCATAATCCTTTTTTGTTGTTGTTGTTACCTGTATTTGCATGTATGATATTTGTTCTGTTTTCTATTTTTTCCTTCTCTGCCACTTTCAATCTGTTTGAGGAGCACTATTTTAGATGTGTCTCTTACACATGGCACTAGTTAGGTTTTATTTTGTGATTTCATGAGCTGTTTCTAAAGAGTGAAGTGATCAGGTCAAAGTTAAAGAAAGCTTTTAAAGCTCTTGACCCTCATGGCCAAATAATTTTTTCACTGGTTGGACTGCTCTGTCCTATTACCAGCATTTAGAAGCAAGCCATCTCCCCACCATTGTCAGCATGACTATTACACTGCTGCTTAAATATTTAATAGGTGAAAATGGGACCTCATTGTTCTTTCATGCTTTTCTTGGCCTCATCTAATTCTATTTTAAGTAAATAAAGATGGAAGAAAAAAAGAAGTTAAAATGAAACATTCCATTTCAGATATCTTCAGTGAGGTTAAAATGGGTGGTGGTGTTTCTTACTCCAGATTTCCATGACATTGGACCAATCTTTCCACAGGCTCCTCAGCTCAGGCCTTGGATCTCTGCAGGAGAAACTGTCCAGGTTTCTTTCTCATAGCCCTATACCATGCTTTCTTCCCTCTGAAGTGAATAGGCAAAGTAACAGAATAGGAAGATATTGGGTCTGAAGCTAGATTGAATCGATTTAAATCTCAGCTCCATCTCTGCTGCTTACTAGCTGCCTGTTTTCTGGCAGTTACTAAACCTCTCTGTACCTTGGTTTCCTGAGGTAACAATTCTCAAGGGTAACAATGACTGTAATAGTAAATATAGTAACACCTGTTGGGGTTGTTGTGCAGAATAGTTAATTTATGCAAAACACCCAGACAGGATTGCTGTTGGCTCTTCCTCTGGGAAACACACGGTTTCCACTACAAGTACGGTGGTTTTGGTGGAAGCATGTCCTTTTTCCAAGACCCTGCTCTCTTAGCCATTGCATTTAGTCTTAGGCCAGGGGCAGGCTCCTCACAAGAACAGAGCCAATCACAGTCCTTTCCTGGGAACTGAAGCTGGGACACGAGAAGAGAAGCCTTTGCTGCCTTTCTGATAGGGAAGCTCCCACGGTGTGAGACCCAGGCTTCTGGCAGCCGTGTTTCCAGACTGTGAAGGGAGCCCGGCTTTGAGAGCCAGGCTAACTGACCAGTGGAGAAAAGTTGACATCAGAAATGAAAAGAGACAGACATTACTGGAACCCTTGGTTTTGGCTGTCTCCAAAGGCACCTTATGGGCCAATAAATACCCATTTTCTCTAAGATTGCCCTCATTGAATTTCTGTCACTTGCAATCAAGAGTCTGAGTACATTTCCTAAGGCACCTTAGGACAGTACAGATCATGGGGTCTCCTGTCTGTCAACCTCTCTGAAAAGCCCTCCCTAAGACACACACACACACACACATTCGCGCACACGCACTCACGGCAACTCCCAGCCTCTAGACATGAACTGGTGTTCTTTCCCCGCCTGCACTGCCCACACAGACCTTAGCTCCTCCACACACACCAGAGACCACTGTGCTCACGCCTGGCCTACGGAACTGCACTTGCTAAACAGGATGTTATCCCGGAAATCTGTGCCCTTCTCTATACGCCCCTTGTTCTTTTTTTTCACTGCCCTATTCAGTAACTTCGCAAATATCTAATGAGCACCTGCCAAGAACCATGTCAGGCCTGGGGCCCCAGAGAGGCAGCAGACAGTTCCTGCTGTCAAGGAGCTGCAGGCCACGGGGGCCATCAGGCTGTCAGAAGACAGCTCCAAGAGAGACGGCGGGGCGGGTGTGGAGCAGATGTTTCTGCCAAGTGCCGTGGGAGCTCAGAGGGGGCTCTGTCACTGGCTGCCAAGGATTGACTGCTGAGACTCTGCTCTATCTGCCTCCAGCTTCTCCCCACCCCAGCCCACCCTGCCACTGCTACCAGAATGTCTCCCCCAACAGCTCAGTTCAGACTGCCTCTGCCCCCTTCCCAGGCCTGAGCCCACAAGCCTTAGCCTGGCAAGACCCTAATCCAGATATTACCCCAACCTACTTTCTCAGCCATGTTGTTCCCTGGTCCTCATTCAGGAAACCCACCCATGGCGGGCCACTCACCTCCATCACATGTGTCTGTGTTGCCCACCTCGGTGTCTCTGCTCAGCCTGCTCCCTCTGTCTCCCATCCCTGCAAGTCCGAGTTGTACACACCTTCCAAGGTGAGGGATGGCAAATGTGTGCCATGTGCCTGCTCCGATCATCTGGCTGTGTTGCCGTGTTGAGATGGATTCTGTGGACATACCTGTTTTCAGTGAAAGAGGAAGGGATCAGGGACTTCCCTGGTGGTCCATTGGCTAAGACTCCAAACTCCCAATGCAGGGGGTCTGGGTTCGATCCCTGGTCAGGGAACTAGATCCCACATGCCACAGCTAAGACCTGGCACAGTCAAATAAATAATTTTTTTTTTTAAAGAAAGAGTAAGGAATCAGTCAGCAAAATCAGCCATGGGCACCAAATTGGGGGCGTGCTGGGGCTGTGGATCAGGGAGAGGTGGAGGGTTGGAGGGAGTGGGTGGTGATGAACAGCACTCTTGGGGTGCAGGTGCATTATGGTCCAGGTTGAGGTCTTATGGATTGCCCCATCCCCATGAAGACTCCCTTGCTCCTTCAAGTGAAATTAACCTCTTTCTCTTCTGAATTGTTATAGCCTTCTCTCTGTGTCTCAGTGAGAGCATAGATTGCCTACCTTTTTATGGTACCTCTGCTTTTTTTATCTATTTGAGAGGACAGATGGTACCCTATGGAGTATGGTACAAGGGAGAAATTCAAAACACATTAACCAAATGGATGGAAACCCGGTTGGTTCCACATGATGGAACCGTGTGAAATGCTAAGATAGATATACAAAGAGCCGCAAGGGGCCTGTCCCGAGGGGCCGACCTTCCCCATAGCCCGGGCAGACCTGAGGATTGTTACAGTTCCGTTCTGACTCCTGAACCAATGTCCGGCACTGCGGCTTCTGCCTGACCTCCTATCTTCCTGGGCATCTGTGACCACTGCGGTCTGAGCTCCCAGCTTCTCTAATTCATCCCTTGACTCAGTAAACCAGGGTTGATGCCTCCTCGGCATCCTTCTCCTCCCGTGCTCACCGTTACGAGCCCAGGGACGATGTCCTGCCTTCAGTCTTATCACGGGCCGGGAAAGAATGGGGCAGAGGTGGTGGAAGGATGGAGATCTGAGTCACAGGATTCAAGGAGAAGTGATACGGGCCCTAAGACAGGAGCAGAGAGGGTGCTGAGGAGGGATAACAGCGGCTTCTGGGGTGGGGTGGAGTAGGGGTGGAAGTTCTTGACACACTCATACTCACCAAATTTCCTCTTCCTCCACGCTCTGCAGCACGTCATGGCTGGGTTGCCTGATTGTCACTGCAAGCTCTGTGCCCCCCAGTTCCCAGGGGGCCTGTAAAGATGGAGTGAGGAAACATTTAAACAGCCTCAGAGCCTCCTACCTCTCCCTGTCCCACACAAACACTCAGGCCTCAGGAGCCCAGCCCTAATGACCACTCCAGGCCTAAGAGCTTCCAGCCACTCCTGGACTCTCTTGAATCTCCTTAGCTGCTGTTCACACCTGGGATTCTGGACCCAGGTAACCATCTGGGCTCCTGAGCCACATGGGGGCCTGTCCCCAAATTATTCTCGGGGCTCCAGGATGACTAGCAGATTCACTCGGGCTGCCCTATCCCTCTGGTGCCACCCCAGGCACCTCCCTCACCCTTTGACCCACTCCCCTCCCTGCTTCCCGCTCCACACACGTTTCAGCTGGAGACCCAGCTGCAGAGCCATGCAGCCCTGTTGGCAGGAGATGGGCTGGCTTGAGAGCTGCCTGGAGGGGAACGTGGCAGATCACATTTCTTCAGCTCGTGCCAAATATTCAGACGCAGCTTTTCAGACAGACACAAATTGCTCATCCAATAAACACAGAAGGGCTAATCCCAAGACATTTATCAGAGTGGGGAAAGATGAGAGAAAAGGGAGACACCAGAGGCCTTTGAGAGCTGGCCTGGTGTGGCTGGCCTGAGGGGAGGTGCAGGCACTCCCAGGGTTTTCTCCTTAGAGGACCTGAAACCCAGCACCAGGGCATTTGGGTTTGCTTTCACTATGACACATAAAGCCAGCACTGGTGTGTACACGTCCCAGAACAGAGTGGCGGAAACGAATGCAGACCAGGCTGCCTCCGTGGGCAGTCGGCCCCCATCACCAGTTGTCAGGGGTGGTGGGGATTAGCCGTCTGCAGGGACTCTGTCATTTCTCAACCATGCACTTATAGTAAGCCCTCAAGGCGTGCTGTGATTCTAGGCAAAGTTGTCAGGAGAGGACACTCCTGGACTGGAATTTCTTACTTCTGGCTGACAGGCGTGAGAGCACAGCTGCTGAGAAACAGGTTGATGGACTTGGCCGATCACAATGGCAGTGGACTGGAGACACAGGGGGCCTCCGTCAGTACCAGCGGGCTAGCCAAGCCCTTGAGGTCCTTTGCTCACCCCTTTCTGTGTTCCTCTTTAGGGATTCTGCCCAGAAATGAAAGCAAGCAGGCCGTCCTCTGACGCCCCGTCTTGGAACTCAGGGAGGGGAGGTCCCGGTGAAGTCTCTAGAGACAGCCTGGGTCCTCCCAGGACCTGTGCCATGCCACTGGGACTTTGGTGTGTGCCCAGGGAGAGGTGGGCATGTGCCCCCTGGAGGGAGGAGGCACCAACTAGATCGGAGTGAGGGCGCGGGAATAATTGCCAGCATTTATATAGTTGGGCACTGTTCTTACTTTTCTCCCAACACCATGGCACAGTAGATGTGCTATTATTGATACCATTTTTCTGGTGAGGCACTAAGTGAGGAACTGGGTCTTGTCTAAGCTGACCCAGTTCGTGAATGAGAGGCTTTAGAATCTGTGCTTTTAACTCACCATACTGCCTACAGGCCCAGATGATTTTCAGAAATCAGCTTCAGAAACACCAGTTGTGTGGGAGTACTTAGGAGAGTAGGGTTTGGAGGCTGGAGCCCCCAGACCTGGGATGGTGCCTCTAAGGCTCAGTGTTAATGCAGGTTTCCGAGAACCTGGGGAGTCTATAATTAGGCTGATTAACCCTCTTAGTTTTCCAAGAACTGAGAGGGATCTTGGGATGTTGATTTTCACTTTTAAAACTGGAATAGCGGTTCAGTGCTAAAGAATCCACCTACCAAAGCAGGAGACCTGGGTCGGGAAGATCCCCTGGAGGAGAATATGGCAACCCACTCCAGTATTCTTGCCGGGAGAATCCCATAGACAGAGGAGCCCGGCAGGCTATAATCCATGGGGTCACAAAGAGTCAGACATGACTTAGCAACAGAATTTCATGTTCATGGGCAAGTAGGGGTAAGTTGACCATCCTGCCTGTAACACAAGGGCTGGTCTTGGATTGCTGTCAACAACTTCAGGTCCAACCTGCAGGCTACCTTCCCCTCACATTCCCAGGCTAGGGAATAACAGAGTGGCGTGCTGACTGGGAAGAGGAGCAGAATAACCACCAGCTAGCAGCAGCTCTTCCCAAATGCTTAGGAGGTACTATGTGCTTAGTCACTCAGTCGTGTCCGACTCTGAGACCCCACGGACTATAACCCACCAGGCTCCTCTGTCCATGTGGATTCTCAGGCAAGAATTCTGGAGTGGGTTGCCATGCCCTCCTCCAGGGGATCTTCCCAACCCAGGGATAAAACCTAGGTCTCTTGAATTGCAGGCTCTTTAACCATCTGAGCCACCAGGTAAGCCCAAACTTAGGAAGTTCGGACTGTAATGACAGGCAGCAATAAAGCAGGGACACCTCAGCCGTCAGAGCTTAGTGGGAACAGGTGTCCTCTGGCAAGGCCAGTCTTACACAATTAGGAAGACTGGGAAATTCCCAGGGGAGGGCTGGCAGGCAGCCCAGGTGGCTCCCAAGGAAGCTCAGGCAAGGCCCCGCCCACCCGGCCTGCCAGGAGCAAGTTTCTATTCTGGTTCCTGAAACTTCATTCCTGCCGGGAATGGCCTCTCCTCTACGCACCTGTGCCTAGGCTAAGCATCCCTTACCCTTCTCCCTCTCTAGTTTTGTCCCTGCTTGGTACCTGACCTATTTGTCAGTCTCTTTGATTGTAAAGTCTGAACTTCACTCGTGCAATACCTGCAAGATTCCAAGAGAAGGAGAAAGGCACAGAATCCATGGGTAGAAATGCTGCTGGGTCTCGGGAGGGACAAGAATGGGGCAAGAAACCTCAGGAATGTAGGCAGTGCTCGCTTTTCACTTCTGGGCCCACTTCTCTTTGTGGTCTGTAAAATAGAAGACATTGCAAGAGTTCATCCAGCTGCTCAAAATAAATTTGTTTCCTGCCCAAATGAAGTCAATCCAAGACACTGAGAAAACTTCCAAGTGAGATTGCGCAATCCCTGTCAGAGGTTTTTGGAGGACGAGTGCAATAGGAAGAAGTTTGGAACATTGGTCATGTGCAAATGATTTCCCAGTTTTGAAAAAGGAGGGGTGGTGGTCGGTTTCTGTTACTTCAAACAGATCTAAGGGGGGAAAGGGAGGGGGGATTTGCCAGTTCCCATTACTGATGAGTCCGGGGCAGTCTGATATGGCCATAGCGGGCACCCTCCTACCTCCTTTTCGGCTTCTCAGGCAGGCTCTTTCCATGTGGTAGTTTTAGGGGGTTGAATAGTATACCCCCCAAATTCATGTCTACCCAAAACCTCAGAAAAGATATTTTTTTAATAAATAATTTTATTGATTCATTTATTCTTGGCTGTGCTGGGTCTTTAACAAAGAGTGGCTGTGTGGGCTTTTCTCTAGTTGTGCTGAGTCAGGGTTACACTCTAGTTGCAGTGTGCAGACTTCTCACAGAGATGGATTTTCCTATGGAGAATGAGCTTTAGGTATGTGGGCTTCAGTAACTGCGGCACACAGGCTGAGTTGCTCTAAGGCATGTGGAACTTTCCCAGATCAGGGATCGAACTTGTGTCTCCTGCATTGGCAGGCGAATTCTTTATCATTGAGCCACCCAGGAAACACTCAGAAAAGATCTTTTTTTAGAAATAGGGTCTTTACATATTCAATTGGTTAAGGCAAGATGAGGTCATACTGGATTAAGGTTGGGCCCCTTTTTCTAGTGATTGGTGCCCTAATCAGAAGAGAATACATCTGCAGAAGAGAGAGATACACACAGAGAAGGCCATGTGGTAACAGAGGCAGAGTGGAGGGACGCAACTAGAAGCCAAGAAAGGTCAAGGTTGCTGGAAGCCACTGAAGGCAAATGAGGCAAGGAGATATATTCCCTAGAGCTTCTGAAAATGCTAGGGAAACATCCTGTGTTTGGACTGCTAGCTTTCAGAACTGTGAGAGAGGAAATTTCTATTGTTTTCAGTTGCCAAGCATGTGGCAATTTGTCACAGGAGTCCTAGAAAACTAATACCCTTGACAACTCTGGGTTGGCCACCCTAGAGGAAAAGAAGAGGCTTTTTCTCAACATTTATCAAAATTCTGGAGAGGAGGGGACCTTTGCTTCCTGAACAGATCACTGCGACTGGAGGGAAGCAGCACTCTGTTTGGGCTGATATGAACTCCACATTCACTGAGGGGACTGCAGTGAGGTTGATTATCCCAGCCAAGTGGGGAAGGGTGGACATCTTTTATCAGCATGAGGAATGAATACAGGGGAGACAAAATTAACACCTGTCCATTACAGGGAGGAAAAGTTCATTCTGCAAATTATGCTCTCATCTTAGAATAGATTTTTTTAAAAATAATTTTATTTATTTGACTATGCTGGGCCTTTGTTGCTGCATGGGCTTTTTCTCTAATTGTGGTGAGTGGGGTCTCCTCTCCAGTTGTGGAGCTTGGGTTCTCATTTTGGCGGTTTCCCTTGTTGCAGAGAACCAGCTCTGGGGCACAAGGGCTTCAGTAGTTGAGTTGTGGCGTGTGGGCTCAGTAGTTGTGGCTTCCAGGCTTTAGGGCAGCAGGGTCAGCACGTGGGCTCAGTAGTTGCGGCTCCCAGGCTTTACGGCAGCAGGGTCAGTGGCTGTGGTGCACGCGCTTAGTTGCTCCACACATGTGGGATCTTCCTGGACCAGGGATTGAACTTGTGTCTCCTGCATTGCCAGGCAGATTCTTTACCACTGAGCCACCAGAGAAGCCTAGGTGATAGTACAATTAAGAGGAAAAGTAACCTGCTAAATCACTGGAGTGAACCTATGTCATTACATCTGTTCATTCAGCATGCAAACCCCTATCTTATTTTGGAGGAATTTTCTAACAATACCATTACAGTATCGTGCTTAGTCGCTCAGTCATGTCTGACTCTTTGCGACCCCACGGACTGTAGTCCACCAGGCTACTCTGTTCATGGGGATTCTCCAGGCAACAATACTGGAGTGGGTTGCCGTGCCCTCCTCCAGGGGATCTCCCCAAACCAGGGATCAAACCCGGGTCTCCCACATTGCAAGCAGATTCTTTACTGTCTCAGCCACCAGGGAAGCTGCCCTGGCTCCCATAGAAGCAGAAAGGGAAAGACTTTCCTTTTTACTTCCTCGCAGCCAGGGGTCAGTCATGTGAATTAGGCTCAGCCATTCCCACCAGGGACTTTTAATTTTTAGGAGGTGAATTTAAGAGGTGATGTAGTGTAGGAAGTAGTCATGACAACAGCAGCAGCAGCTGGACCCATCCTGAAGTGGTGACGCTCAGTGTTTACCAGCAGTAATGGCCACGGCAGAGCAGTGGTGTCATTGACTGTCTATGCAGTCAAAAACACTGATCGGTACAAAGACTGTATTTAAAAAGTTCCAAGTCAACTTGTAGGGGGTGTTTCCACTGTTCCAGGGTTCTGTCTTCAGCTCTGTCTCTAACATGGACATCAAAAAGTGAAAGTTGTATTAGAAGCACTGGTAAAAGTGTGGTATATGGAACTATGGGGGTGAGTGATAGTCCTGCTCTCTTTTGCTCCTGAGACCCCAGCTAGAATGTTGAATTCAGACCCAGGTGCTGCTCTTTTATGGAGGAAAGTGACAGGCTAGAGTCTGGTTAAAGAAGAATGATCAGGATGGGGAAGGAACTCAACCATGAAGCATGAAGAACAGTAGAAATGACAGATATGAGTCAGCCTAGAGAGGAACTGACTTTATGTCAGGAGAAGGCATATGTCTGACCTTTTAAATCTTTTTTCACTTTCTATTAAGTGAAAGAAGATTCAGTTTATTCTCTGTGGCTCCATGGAACATAGCTGGCATCACTGCTATTAGTGAGTTTCAGCTTAACATGAGAAGGATTTAGTTGTTGGGTCTGTGATATCCACAGTGGAACAGGCTGGCTCATAATATAATGGGCTCCCTGACACTGGAGGTGTGCACACAAAACTGGGTGAACTCTCAAAAGTGTATTGTGTGAGAAAATCCTATTGTGTGGATGAAAGAAGAGCTGGTGTCCTTCCAGTTTCTCTCCAGTTCTGAAATCTGACCAGGTCCATAGGCCACGTTGGGAAGGGCAGGAAGCTGGAGGTAGGAAGATCAGGGGAAATGTAAATTGTGAGTTGTTATCTAAAAAAAAAAAAAAAAAAAAAGGAATGGAGGATTGCATTATTCTCAGTCCTTCACCACTCCCTGTATTTCTCTAGAGATAGAATACATTTTCCTGTCCTGCTAATGTTGGGTTGGCCAAGTGATTAGTTTTGGCTCACAGTGTGAGTAGAAATGACCATTCCAAGCATAGTTTCAAAGGGGCATTGGATTTTTTCACTCACTCATCTTGTGCTTTTGCCATTACCATGTGAAAAAACATGCCTTTGGTAGGTAACACAGAATAGAGACTCATGGAGTAGACTCACCTAGCCAACCAACAGATCTGCAGCCTTAAGCAGTGCTGCCCTAACCAACCCATGGATACGTGAGAGAGAAGTACATGCTTTACTGTTGTGAAAAGGGAAAGTGAAAGCTGTTCAGTCGTGTCCAACTCTTTGCAACACCATGGACTGTCCATGGAATGCTCCAGGCCAGAATACTGGAGTGGGTAGCCGTTCCCTTCTCCAGGGGATCTTCCCAACCCAGGGATCGAACCCAGGTCTCCCACGTTGCAGGTGGATTCTTTACCAGCTGAGCCACCTATAGCACTTAGATTTGTTGGTTATTCGCTATGTAGCATTATTATGGCATTGAGACAGATAGGATATTCCAACAGCCCTTCAGATACAGCATGGAGAGCAGTTCCCAGGCTTCTGCTGGCCTTTCCGGAGTATGACAAAGTAGCACTGGAGGAAAGAACTCACCCCAACAGACTGTGGGCACGTTCTTTTCTGGGAATAGATACTGCTGGGAATGGATGGCCAAGGTCACTTCATGGGGCACAGACCCAGCACCAGGGGCACTCTGGGTTTGGGGGAAAGAATTCGAGGAGGAAGCCAACCTCACTTCAGGTCATGGGGAGAGACCCAGCTGGGCACTCAAAACAAGTGTGGATGGGAGTACCATCCCGAGAAACAGTTTATTTATGTTATAATGACACAAATTCTTTACCACATCTCTCATCAGGAGGTGAAGTCTACTTCCCCTCCTCTTGACTCTGGGCTGGCTCTGTGACTTGTTCTGACCAACAGAATGTAGTGCACGTGTCACTGAATAACTTCCAATACTTGGCCTTAACAGATCTTCCACTCCCTCCTATGTATTTGGGAAATTCCTTCTTAGGGTCTAGCTACCATGCTGTAAGGAAGCTCAAGCAGTCATGTGGAAAACTGAAACTTTTGGCTAACAGTTTCAACTAAACTCCCAGACAGCAACCAGCACCAACTTTTAGCCATGTGAATGAGGCCATACACCAGCCAACACAGTATGAAGCAGAAAACCACCTAGTTTTTCTTTTTTTTTTAAATTTTTAATTTTTTCCATTTATTTTTATTAGTTGGAGGCTAATTACTTTACACCTAGTTTTTCTAAGAAATCTCAATCCCAAACTGCAAAAACAGTTTACTCAAAGTAAACTAAAACCTAGAGGCAGGATTCATTCTAGGACACTCCCAGTAGTGTTTGGTTTCAAGGTCAAGGACATGACTGTGTAACTCTTGACAGTAAAATCTCATAAAGATTTCAAGCAGTGCCTTACGGAGTTCTCACCTAGATGACAGTGCTTCTAAGAATCTTAAGAAGTTGTCCGACAGTATCCTGACTCACAAGAGGAGGGAGGAACTTGTGTTGAGACTTGGGGATGTAGTTTTTGTCGAATGGAGTGAAACTCAATAAGGTTCGTGGGAAATACACAAAATTTTTGTTTATTTTCTCCTCACCTAACAGAATTGTACCAGCATAAGTACCACTAGCTTGGACTAAAATAGACAAAGACAGTTCAAAATGAAATGAGGGCACTGGGCACCCACCGAAGCAGCCTGAACAAACTACTCTGCTGCAAACCGAGGGAAAGCAGGAATGACCCAGAGGATGGAGCCAAGAACCCAGAGGGTGAAAAACCACAGAGCACCACATTCCCAGACTCTGGAGCAGGGGGGAATTGTGACATTTGCACCATGGAATCCTAGATTTCCTAAAGACTTAAGGACTGCTATGTTTATTACCCCCTCTTAAGTAGGAGTTTCTATTATGATTTTCCTGTCCCTGCCTTCCCGTTATATGTTGGATATGAGGGAAAAAGATAACTTACAGAAAAGTTGCAAGTTTAGTGCAAATGCTGTTTTGAACAATTTGAGAGTAAATTTCTGACACAATGCCACATTACCCTGAAATCTTATGTGCATATTTCCAACATAAGTTGTTGTTGTTCAGTTGCTCTTTGCAACCCCATGGACTATAGCACACCAGGCTTCCCTGTCCATTATCTCCAACATAACTGCTGCTGCTGCTGCTAAGCCACCTCAGTCGTGTCCGACTCTGTGCGACCCCATAGACGGCAGCCTACCAGGCTCCTCTGTCCCTGGGATTCTCCAAGAGAATACGGGAGTGGGTTGCCATTTCCTTCTCCAATACATGAATGCATGCTAAGTCACTTCAGTCGTGTCCAACTCTGTGCGACCCTATGGACAGCAGCCCATCAGGTTCCTCTGTCCACGGGATTCTCTAGGCAAGAATACTGGAGTGGGTTGCCATTTCCTTCTCCATTGTTAAGGTCAGGTGTCCGGAACCCCCGCCTCTCTCCAAAATCCCGCCCCAAACCGCATTTTATTTTAGATTAGGTTGGGACTAGATGAAGCGGTAAAGACATAACTACAATAATCAAAATCAAGAAATTAATATTATGTATTACTATTATCTTACCTTTAGTCCTCAGTCAAGTTTCACTCGTTGTCCCCAAAATATTCTTTATGGCAGAAGGAGCCACTTCAGAATCATGGTAATGCATTTGGTTTCCATTTCTCTTTAGTTTCCTTCAATGGGGAACAGTTCTGCATCTTTCCTTGACGATCATGACCTCGACAATTTTTTTAGGATTTTAGCATGGTTATTTCGTAGAATGTTTCATAATTTGGATTTCTCTGTTTCCCATCGAAATTACAAGTGTTTTGTAGGAGAGGTACTCTGAAGTTCTGTAAATATATCATTAAAGTTTCTTTATCCTAATAAAGCTTAAAAGCTTCTGCACAGCAAAGGAAACTATAAACAAGATGAACAGACAACTCACAGAATGGGAGAAAATATTTGCAAGTGAAGCAACTGACAAGGGATTAATCTCAAAAAATATGTAAGCAGCTCATGTAACTCTATGCCAGAAAAACAAACAACCCAATCAAAGAATGAGCAGATCTAAATAGACTTTTCTCCAAAGACATACAGATGGCCAAAAAGCACATGAAAAGATGCTCAATATCACTAATTGTCAGAGAAATGCAAATCAAAACTACAATAAGGTATCAGCCCATACCAGTCAGAATGGCCATCATTAAAAAGTCTACAAACAGGAAATGCTGGAGAAGATATGGAGAAAGGGGAATCCTCCTATACCGCTGGTGGGGATGTAAACTTGTACAACCACTATGGAGAACAGTATGGAGGTTCCTTAAAAAACTAAAAGTAGAACCGCCATATGATCCAACAATCCCACTCCTGGGCATATATTCTGAGAAAAACATAAGCTGAAAAGATTCATGCACCCCAGTGTTCACTGCAGCCCTGTTTACAATAGCCAAGACCTGGAAGCAATCTAAATGTCCATCAACAGAGAAATGGATAAAGAAGATGTGGTTCATATATACATTGCAATACTACCCAGAAATAAAAAAGAACAAAATAATGCCATTTGCAACAACATGGATGGACCTAGAGATTATCATATTAAGTGAAGTAAGTCAGACAGAAAAAGATAAATATATCACTCATATATGAAATCTAATTAAAAATGATATAAATGATATTCACAAAACAGAAACAGAGTTCCAGATATTGAAAACAAACTTATGGTTAACCAAAGGGAAACACTGCAGGTGGGGGTTTTAAATCAGGAGCTTGGGTTCTTTTTTACCTTCTGGAATAAGGTTTTCCAGGCTCATCTTGTAATATCCCTGAAATCAGCCTTTCCTCCTAGCATACCTAGTTCCTTTTATTGGAAAATGGTATTTAGAAACTAAGATTTGGGTGCTAGGTTGCTTCCCTTGTGGCTCAGACAGTAAAGAATCTGCCTGCAA
Source organism: Cervus canadensis (assembly GCF_019320065.1). Classification (NCBI taxonomy): domain Eukaryota; kingdom Metazoa; phylum Chordata; class Mammalia; order Artiodactyla; family Cervidae; genus Cervus; species Cervus canadensis. Next base: position 8,559,612 of record NC_057415.1, on the reverse strand, counting down.
TGTTGGGAGACCCAGGTTCAATCCCTGGGTCAGGAAGATCCCCTGGAGAAGGAAATGGCAACCAACTCCAGTATTCTTGCCTGGGAAATCCCACGGACAGAGGAGCCTGGCGGGCTACAGTTCATGGGGTCACAAAGAGTCGGACACGACTGAGGGACTAACACTTTTGGGAAGCTTCTGCCCTCAAGACTTCTCCCAGGTGTTCACTCATATTTACATATAAACACACAGCTATATTTATTTTATTATCTATGTATTGAAACTATGAGTTCACAGCAATTTCCCCAATTCCAGTAAAGCATCAGAGTTCCTTTGGGTTTTCTACTTGTCTATACTTGTAACTCCCTTCTCTGGCAGTCAGAAACTTGGGTGACTCTCACTACCTACATATAGTTACTTTTATGATTAAAAGTATCTGATTATTATCTAAGTATCTATATATATATACTATATATATATATATATATATATACTAAGTATCTAAGTATCTAAGTATTATCTAAGTATCATATCTAAGTATTATATGATTAAAAGTATCTCCCTGTATCTGACAATCTCCTCACCCCAATGGGACTCCAACTCCCTGCCGTGGGCTGACCTGTGTCACAGAAATGCCCCCGTACTCCATGGTGCCCTCTCCTCTGCTGAGGCTCTGAAGTCCCGTGCTGGGCTGCCACTCCCCTCCCCTCACTCCTCCTTGTTCACCTGGGCTCTGACACCCTATCCACACCTATGACATTTGGACTCCTACCTTGTTCACCCCTTCCTTAATGGCCTTTGGACTCAACTATTCAGCAACAGGAAGAGGAAGAAGACAATTTGTTTTATAGTTCATATGTTCCTGAACCTGAGGAATCATACTTAATATAGATGATGCAATTCTGGACTTGAACCTGAAGTTATAATGGGATAAACCTTTGGAGAAGTTGGGGTGGGGAAGATTAATGTATTTTACATGGGGGAGGAATTGAAATAATTTGTGGTCTCTGGGCAAACTGCAGTCAATTAAAAAGGATAGCTGCCAATTCTTTACCCCTCTTCTCATTAAGTGGTAGAGTCTATTTTTACTCCCCTTGACTCTGAATTGTGCTGTAATTTATCTAAAATGCTCACACGGACTTCCCTGGTGGCACAGTGGATAAGAATCCACCTGTCAGAGCAGGGGAAACAGGTTTGATCCCTGGCCCAAGAAGATCCCATATGATGCAGAGCAACAAAGCCCAGTGAGCCACAATCACCGAGCCTGCACTCTTGGGCCTGAGAGCCACAACTACTGAGCCTGTGTGTCACAACTAAGGAAACCCGCGTGTCCTAGAGCTGCAGCTACTGAAGCCTGCATGCCTAGAGCCTGTGCTTCACAAGACAAGCCGCCATAGTGAGAAGCCTGCGCAGCTCCATAAAGACTAGCCCCTGCTCACTGCAACAAGAGAAAGCATGCATGAAGCAACCAAGACCCAGCTAGCCAAAGATAAATACACGAGAATGAAGAAAGAGAATGCCCACACACCTGATGCTTAAGGCTAGGCCCTCTGGGATGTGCATCTTCTCCCCTTGTTCTTGAAATGTTCATTCCAGGAACACACAGTCCAGTTTGTGAGAAAACCCAAGTAGCCCTTGAGAGAGGGCTTTGTGAGAGACCCTTGTGGAGAGGCCCACGTGAAGAACCGGGACTCCTGACCCATGACCCATTCTGACCCAACCCCCCACCAGTGCCAGCCGCCAGCCATTGTGAATGACACCATTTTGGAACTTCCAACTGTGCCACTGCCTCAGCTGACACCACGTGAAGCAGAACTGCTAGTTTACCCACAAAACTGTGAGAAAGAAATGGTTGGTTTTAAGATACTAACCTTTGAGGTGGTGTGTTATACAGAAATAAATAATTGAAATAACTATCTACCATGTGCCAGGCACTGTTCTATGCTCTTCTCATCTACTAGGGTGAAAAAAATGTAAAATGACAGGTGCAATGAGGGTACTATAAGAGGGCAGAGGAAATCACTAGCCAGTTGAACGCAATCTGCGGGCAGAAGCAGTCAGCTGGGTGGTTCTGGGAAGATCAGCATTGGATGGGCAAACACCAAACCCATATTCCAGCTTTTGTCCAATCAGCACTGCAACTTCCTCCTTCTGGTATCTCTTCATGGTATTAATTTTTCATCTGACAAAGTCAAGAGTGAAAAGAACTGAAGAAGGTTATCTCGGGTCTGTTTCTGTCTCTAACTCCATTTCAGGTTTAGACAGCTGGGTGATGTTGTCCTGGGCGGCTTTTGACTTTATGGACCTTTCTGAAGCAAGAAACAGTTCTAGGTACCTTGGGATGGGGGAGCTGTTGAGGCTGTGTCAAGCCTCAGTAGATTCTGCATATTCCCAAGAGATGGACAGTAAGCAAGTGTTGTTCCTTTTTCTGCTTTCTGGCCACAGAGAGGGTCTTTGGGTAGGTCTGTGACTCCTAACCTCTCCTCGATTCTGTCTCTTGGTCATTTTCTGGACATATAAAAGATACACCTCCATTTTCCCCTCCTCACCTTTTTCAGAAAGGGGACTATTCTGACCCATCCTCACTCAATAGCCAGGCATTTTTCTCTAGGCATAGACAGTTGGGGCCAGCTTTACCCTTACCAGTTCCCTGGTGAACAACTCTTGACTTCTGTGTTCGAAATACAATGCACTATAGACTGCTAGGGTCCTCTGTCCATGGGATTCTACAAGCAAGAATACTGAAGTTGGTTGTTACATTCTCCACGGGATCTTCCCAACCCAGGGGTTGAATCCGGGTCTCCTGCACTGCAGACAGAGTCTTTACCGTCTGAGCTACAGGGAAGTATACTTACATATATGTAAAATAATATATTTAACAAATATTCTAGGTATTTTAACAAATGTCTATTCAGTGCCAACTATGTGTGTGGTCCAGTTCTAGGAGCTGAGGATACAGTTACAGTAAACAAGCGAGAAAGTTCCTGCACTCACGCTTCTGATCTTCTAATATGAGAGGGAGAGAGAGACAACAATAAATTAAATGTTTAATTTTGGGTAGTGTTAACTACTCTGAAAAAAAATCCAGCAGGTTAAGAAGATGGGGGGGGGGGAACTATTCTACATAGGTTAGTCTGAGAAGCCCTCTCTCATAAGGTGACATTTGAGAGACCTGAATGTACAATGGGGCTAAGTATTGGGCTTCCCAGGTGGCTCAGTGGTAAAGAATCCACCTGCCAATGCAGGAGATGTAGTAGATGCAGGTTCGATCCCTCGGTCGGGAAGATCCCCTGGAGGAGGTCATGGCAACCCACTCCAGTATCCTTGCCTAGAAAATCCCATGGAGAGAGGAGCCTGGCAGGCAGCAGTCCATGGAGTCCAAAAGAGGCAGACATGATTGACTGAGCACAGGAGGTATTTCATAGGTGTTTCAGGCTAAGTGAACAGCAAATACAAACATCCTGAGGCAGGAAGAAACAGGGTAAGTTCAAGGAATAGCAGCAATTAGGCTAGTGTGGCTAAAGCAGGTAGAGCTTGGTACAGGGTGGTAGCAGAAGAAAGTGGTAGGGGAATACAGATAGAAATCAGATAAGACAGGGCTTCTACAGATGTGGAGTTTTTTCTAAATACGTGTCTGCCTCTTTGCGACCCTATGGACTGCAGCCCACCAGGCTCCTCTGTCCATGGGATGCTCCAGGCAAGCATGTTGGAGTGAGTTGCCATTTCCTCTTACAGGGAATCTTCCTGACTCAAGGATTGCACCTGCGTCTCCTGCCTCTTCTGGATTAACAGGCAGATTTTTTACCACTGAGCCACCTGGGAAGCCCTTTTTCTAAATAAAGTGGCATGAATTGATTTATGATTACAATGATCTTCCTACATGCTTGGAGAATAGCTTGGGGAGGGGGCATGGTGAAGGTAGAAGCAGGGTGACCGACCAATTAGGAGTCTACTTTATAATCCAGGCCACCATGATGGTGGCTTGGTCTAGGACGGTTATAGCAGAGTTAGCAAGTAGTTGATTCTGATAATTTGAAGGTAGCACTGACAAGACTTGCTGAGGGGCTGGAAATGGCCTTTAAGAATAAGAAAAGCACATCAAGGACACCTTTTAGGTTTGGGGCTTGGGGCTTGGGAAAATGGATGAACTACAGTGAGATGAACAGTGGAGAAAGCCATTCTCTGAGGTGAGTAAGAATGGAGTGGAGTGTAGGGAGTAGGTTGTTGGGGGCAGGATGTGTTGAGTTTGAGATGCCAGTAGGAGAGGCAGTTGAATGAGTTGGTTGGTCAGGGCTGGAGATAGAAAATTTTGCAGTCATCAGTATGCAGATATTACAAATCACCCCTAGTTAGTGTACACAGAAAAGAGCATCGTGGACTATGGGCTGGGGCCTTCAACAACCAGGAAAGAGAAGCCCAGGAAAAGAGACAGAGTGGTGGCCAGTGAAGTGAGGAAAACGTGGTGTCCAGGAAGCCAAGTGAAGAAAGTAGATTCTGTGTGATCACAACCACGTGTCAACTCCTGAGCCTCAATTTTCTCAACTGTGAAGTAGCAAGAGTCACAACTGCCTACTTCATGGTGTTAAGATTGAGGCAACGTACGTAAAGCAATCACACTTGCGTCTGACTGGCTGTAGGAAACTTTCAGTGTGTGGTAGCACTTTAGAGTAGGCTGCCACAGCCCCTCAGCTGCTCCGTCCACCAAAGTGATAGCGCGTCCACGAGTCCTTCTCAGGAAGAAGGGGCCTGCCCACTGAGGCAATCAGGTGGGCCCGGGTCCGATCTGAAGCAAGCGACTTCAGTGCCTAAACCTCTCACCCAGACAGCTTCCAGCCCTTATCTGCGCCAAATCAACAAGTGGGAAATAATGGTTTTAGAGCCAGAAGTCTGCCTCTGCCTCACACCAGCTGAGCAAGAGTCTTAAATTTCTTGAGCCTTGAACTCTATCTGTAAAATGGGAACAATCCCCTACTTCACGGCATTGAGTCCAGGTCCGTTCACACTGTAAATAAAGCCAGCTGTTCTCCCTTTGCGTGGCAGCGTAGGAGTTACTTGGGCTCCTAGACATCCTCCCACGCAATGCATGGTGTGGGATGCGCTAGAACAGGCACACACACACTCCCAATCCGAGCTGGGTGGGTCTCCGATATCCCCTAGTCCGGGCTGTGAGGGACCTAGCTCTGCCCAGGGAGGGGGTTCGAACCTCCGGGAGAATCCTTCTCCCGCCGTCCTACCTCCCGCTGGGCGTCGAATCCGTTTCCAGGGCAACCTTTCTCCGCCCCTCTTCCAGACCCCCGCCCCCCCCCACCCCAGGTCAGCTGCCGCGGCCCCAACCCCTCTAGACAACCACCAGCCTGCCCTTTCTCCTCCTTCTTCTCTGACGCCGCGCCGCAGGCCCAGGCGCGTACCCTTGCTCTTTAGCCCCGCAGGAAGTGGCGGTGCCTCTCGGGGGCAGTTCGGAGGAAGAGGAGGAGGAAGCGAGGCTGAGTAGGGACCAAATCCTCACGGTGCAGGCTTGAGAGCAGGGCAGCGTGGGAACCCGAGAGCTCAACGCGCAGCCTGCGTGCTGCCACCGGCTCCGCCCCGGTAGCCCACCCTCCACAGGCCCTGCCCCTCAGACCGACTACGCCCCTCCGCTCGGCCCCGCCCCACAATTCGGCCCCGCCCTCCAGCTACAGTCCAGAAAACTCAGCTTCTACCGGGGCCCTGCCCCCGCCCCTTGGCGGCCCCGCCCCAGCCCGCGCCCGCGCCCTGGGCGCACTTCTGCGAGCTGGACTGCTGAGCCGGCCGGAGTCGCCGAGATCCGCCGCCTGCCCGCCGGCGCCGCTCCTTCGCCTCCCCCCGCCGCCAGGTCCCTCCCCCAATTGCTGTGGTCTGGCAGTGCCTGGCTGGCGGCCCGCGGGCGGGCCGCCCTCCCCGCGGTAGCCCACCCCCCTCTTAAAGCTGCGGCGGGAAGATGAAGTTTCGGGAGCCGCTCCTGGGCGGCAGCGCCGCGATGCCGGGCGCGTCCCTGCAGCGGGCCTGCCGTCTCCTCGTGGCTGTCTGCGCGCTGCATCTTGGCGTCACCCTTGTCTATTACCTGGCCGGCCGAGACCTAAGACGCCTGCCTCAGCTGGTCGGAGTCCCCACACCGCTTCAGAGCAGCTCTCACGGCGCCGCCGCCATCGGGCAGCCCTCCGGGGAGCTCCGGCTGCGAGGGGCCGCAGCGCCGCCGCCTTTGCAGAACTCTTCCAAGCCGCGCTCGCGGGCCGCCTCCAACCCAGACGCGGACTCTCGCCCCGGCCCTGGCCCGGGCCCCGGGAGCAACTTGACTTCGGCCCCGGTGCCCTCCACCACAACACTGTCGCTGACCGAATGCCCTGAGGAGTCCCCGCTTCTCGGTAAGATCCCCACGGAGGTTCGCCCATGCCCTCTTCCACGACAGCCAGTCCCCCTGTTCCGGAACAGAGCCCCTAATCCCCAGACAGAGGTTCCGGGCTGGACTGGGATGAGACGTTGGGAGGTGAGTCCCTTCGGATTCATGGAGGCTGGGTCGGGCACGATTTTGGAAAGCCATTAGGCCCCTCCGACCCCAGAACGGGAAAAGGCCTTGGAGACTTCCCAGCTCTGGCCCAAACCTCAAAAAGTTTAGGAAGTTTGAGTCCTACTAACTCGGAGCAGCCTTCGCCCTGCTAACTCTGGTTAGGGACTACCAGGCAGCTCAGAGTAACCCTCTCTAGCTTAGAAAAGTGATGATGAGGCCTCCAGCCGGGAAGGGAGCAGACCTCCCAGGTCACATCTCTGTCTTCCGTAGACCCACCGCCTCCTGAGTGTGGATTAACTTTATTCCTAAGCGTTTGGGAACGTGACTTGTCCCTAAACCTTTGGTTTTTCATCTGTTAAATGGGAATAAGAAGAGTTACCTGTTTCAGGGGACTCTTTTGGAAGATTAGACAAAGCAGTGTAAACAAGAGTTTAGTTGAATGTGGCTAAGCCCTGGGTAAATTGTCACTATTGTGTTCAGTTCCTCCTCTCTATAGATGCCTGCCCTGGGGCCCTCCTACCCAGCTTCCTGCCCTCGTAGGTTCCCAAAATGTAAGTGAGCAGGGCCATCCCAGGGATGGAGTGTATTTGTACCAGTGTAGTGTGTGTATCCTGGGAGCTGGAGGGCTAAAATGTAAGCAGTTAGCACCAAGTTGTCCCTTCCTTGGTAGCAGCCTGGAGTCTCAGCATCTTGCCCAGATGATCTGAACTGGCGCCTCCAGCCTGTGTTTCAGCGGGAGCAGAGAGCTTGGGTCGGTGGGTTTGCATTCCTTATGTCAGGAAGGGGCTGAGCCCATGCCCATCGGAACCTCCCCTAGACCTGTAATCCACTGGCAGTCAAGCTTAAGGCAGCCACAGGTTGCTCCCAAGATTACCAGACAGGTGGCTGCTCAGTTTCAATGCCAGGATGTCGAGAATGTCATTCTGAATGAGGGACCCGGCAGAAGGGCAGGCATCCTGCCAGTAGGAACTCTGTCACTTCTTCTAAGAGCCCTGGCAGAGCAAGCCTCCTACACGCTCTTGCTCAATTTTTCCAATAATTACTTCAGTATTTTCATATCAAGTTTGGGAGGATGTTCTTGGAATTGGTCAGACATAAATCGTGGTAATAAAGGAGGTTTTTTTGTTTGTTTGTTTTTTAAAGCAGAAGCTTGAATTCCTTTGGATGTGATGGTTAGTCTGGGTGACAAACTGGTCCTGGAAATGAAATGAAATCTTTGCCATGCTGCTGTGTGTCTGACCTCAGACATGTTACAGGGGTCCTCAGAATCCCTTTCTCTTGTAAAATGGGCTTGTCCATAATTAACTCACAGGTTATTTTTAGGACTATATGAGATTGTGTTTGTTAAGTACATGGCAAATAGGACCCAGGATTTGAAGTTCCATTTTGTCAGCCTCTGGAGATGGCCCTGAACAGCATAGAAAGGGGAAGAGAGCTGGTGAGTCTTCACACCCCAGAGGGACTTCCCTAGTGGCTCAGACGGTAAAGAATCTCTCTGCAATGCAGTAAAGAATCTGCCTGCAATGCAGGAGACCCGGGTTCGATACTTGGTCAGGAAGATCCCCAGAAAAGGGAATGGCTACCCATTCCAGTATTCTTTTTTTTTTTTTTCCGTTTATTTTTATTAGTTGGAGGCTAATTACTTTACAGTATTGTAGTGGTTTTTGCCATACACTGACATGAATCAGCCATGGATTTACATGTGTTCCCCATCCTGATCCCCCCTCCCACCTCCCTCCATTCCAGTATTCTTACCTGGAGAATTCCATGGACAAAGGAGCCTGGCAAGTTATAGTCCTGCCATGGGGTTGCAAAGAGTCGGACACAACTGAGCGACTAACACAACAGCAGACCCCAAAGAGGCCAGATTTTGACCTTTTGTTTTTAATTGTTGCCCAGATATTATGTAGAAAGAAAGGGAAATCCTTTAGCAGATTAAAGGAAAGTACTCCAGAGTTCATTAGAATGGTGTTTGAAGTATGGGACCTTTTCAATGAAGCATGGGAGGCCGCGGTGGCCTGCGTTCACTTTGTTTTGTTTCGTAATGATGTTGCTGGTGATGGGTGGCCAGTCACTTGTTTCTGAGTTGACTCTGACAGCACAAACAGACTTCCTGAGAGATAAAGTTTTGGAGAGCGGAGGTTGGGGTGGGGAGAGGCCCTGGGCCTTCTCTAGCTCGTCCACCTTAATGTGACATGCTTGGGACCCTGATGTTTTGGCTCCTGCCGAGGCAGCTCTGGGAGTTGAGGGCAGAGGGTTTCTCTTCACTGTTATTGAGCCCTTAGGTTCGAGGACTGGATGCTCGCAGTGTGGAGGTTCCTGGTTAGGAGAGGGCCTTGAGAAAGCTGAAAGTCTCCAGGGACGTGTTTGTGTGGGTTGGGGGAGTCAAGCCCATCTGTTCAGTGGGGCAGGTGTCACCTAAAGGCCTCACATGGTGGTTTTGAGGTCATTGGGAGAAAGCACCCTCGGGGTTTGATGCTGTGACCTTTTCACTACTTGCAGTTCCTTTGCACAACTGGGCTCTACTCTCTGGCATCCAAGGGTCTCTGTCTGATGCTTGGCTCTCTCCTGGCTGGTGGGTGACGGGTGACGGGCATGCCCTTCCTGCTGGAGCCAGACCCCAGGCTGGGCTGCTCACGGCTCCCTGTTCAATCGGTCCTGGGTTGTCAGAGCCTCAGCCAGACTTGAGTACGCTTCGGAGTTGGAGTCCTGCTTCTGTCTCTCCTGTCCATCAGGGCAGGTTGCAGTGTTTGGAGCCAGAGTAGGCCCTGTCCCCAGATCCCTGCTGGGTTGAGGTGAGGCTTTCGGGAGTGAGAGCTATAGGGGAGAGGTGGGTCTTTGCTAAGGATTCCTGCAAGTTCCCAGGGAGTCCTCCCAGGGAGTCCAGGCCTGTAGGCGCTGGCTCTGCAGCATCGCGCTGAGCATGGCATTGAGGCTCCCTTTCCTGGCTGCCTGGGTGTTTGCCTGAGATGTAGTCAGCCTGGGAGGAGTAGCGGCCTTGCGCTGAGTTACTTTTCCTGGAATGTTTATCTCTGCTTGGATTTGGCGGCAGCACAACGTACTTGACTGGCACTGCCCGCCCAGAGAGGGGCTGGCTGAGGGGTGGGCAGTGGCTCGGGTAGGACTGGTTAGGGGAGGCCAGCCTAACCTGGACAGTTGGTTTCAGCCCTTGGGGTGGCAGCGGGAGGGTGTGAGTAGAGGACTGCCCAAACCTGAGGCCCTGCTTCCCCGGCTCCCCTTTGACGAGATCCTCTTCATATGTTCAGATGAAGACTCTGATCTAGAGGTGGGCACCAGAGAGGCGTGGGCGCCTGGGCCAGCCAACAGCTGCAGGTTGCCAGGGCCCCCCATGAGCCCTCTTCCCCAGGTTTCAGGGGGCTGTCAGCCGAGCCCCTGCCGTGGTCTGTGCCCTTGGCAGGACAGAGCACTTGCTGGGCTTCTGCCTGGCTCTCAGCTCCCAGGTGTTTCTCTAGCAGCACACAGGTCCCACCCTCCCATCATCACACACGGGACATAGTGTACCTAGAGGACGTGTGGCCTCAGCTCGGGAAAGGGCTGTCTCTCTCCTTTGGGGATGAGTCCTGGAGCCTTGTAACCTTCTGGCTTGGGGTGGAGCCTCATCCTGGGGCTTGGGGAGGCACCAGGAACTTCCCCTGTGTCCAGACCTTTAAGCTTTGGGAGGTTTGGTAACAGTCTTTTAAACCAGTTTTGTCCTGTTGCTTTTCCTGGGGAAAATAATTTCCTAACATACACATAGACTTGCTTTCTTGTCTGACAGTCTGAGATGGAGAAATGCCCTCCATGACTTTTTGGCTCACTATTTTCCACGCAGCCTGATGGTCGCAGAAGTGTCTCCTGCCTGTTGTAATTTGACCCAGACTCTGAGCAAGCACATGGGGGTCTCCACCTGATGAACCGGGTGAAAGTTCCATGGATTACAGGCTGGAACCAAAGCATCCCAGGATGGGTCTCTGGTTTCCTGGCCCCTGTCATGCAGCGTGCCAAAGGGGAAGGATCTTGCCTCAGGCCACTCAGTCAGGCAGTAGCCAGCTGGGGCTAGAAAAACTGATATCCTGCTTCCCTGTCTAATGCTTTTCCTTAAAAATTATTGCCCAGTAGACCCTTCGTGCAGAGGCTCAGGGCAGCTTAATGTGGCCTTGAGTTTGGGAAGATCCCTGCTAGGTTTACAGGTGGGTCCATCTGAGAGGTCTGATATGGTGACACTTTGTCTGGATTTGACAGTGTGCCTGTTCGTAGGCTGAGTGCTAGAGCTATGGAGAGGGAAGACAACAAAATGCCTCCATCTTTGGAACTCACAGTTTAGGCAGAGGTACACGTGCTAAATCACTTCAGTTGCGTCCAACTCTTTGCGACCCTATGGGTCGTAGCCCTCCAGGCTCCTCTGTCCTTGGGATTCTCCAGGCAACAATACTGGAGTGGGTGGCCATGCCCTCCTCCAGGGGATCTTACCAGCCTAGGGATTGAACCCGCGTCTCTTACATCTCCTGCATTGCAGGCAGATTCTTTATCATGGAGCCACCTGAGAAGCCCTTTTAGGCAGAGGAGGCATAATTAAACCATACTGATGTCACTTAGGGAAGCCACAGTGTGTCCAAGCACGTTTAGTCTTTCTGCCTCCCTATCCATCCCCTGTCCTTCCTTCCTTTCTTCTTTCTTTCTCTTATTCAGAAACCCAGAGCTGGGACCAAAGTTTTCCAGTCCTGGTTTTATCTGATTGTGTGAAAATGTTCCTCTAATTTCTGAAAGCCTTGCATTAGCTCTGCTGGGTAATCTTTAACTTGCTGCTTTATAATGACTGTAATGATACATCAGTGGCCGTATGGTTGGATATTATGGTCTTTGGTTAGCAGCAGAGTAGGGGTTTCCAGGCTGGGACTAGACAAATTTATGGTTTGGAGAAGACAAAACAGTTAATCCCGGATCTTCCGTGGATTCCAGCCTGGGGACCCTCCAGACCTTGGGGCCAGGGCCAGGAGTCTCATCCCCTTGAGGCTCAGCTGGGCTCTGGCCAGTGTGTGAAGGGGGCCCAGGCATCCTGTGGTTAAGTCAGACCTGGTGATTTCTTCACTCGCGCCCTTCTACCTTGCCTCCCATGCCTGGCTTCCTGATCAGTGTTCTTGAAGTGGAAATGGAAATTCTGCTTGAAGCTAAGTCCACCTGGAAATTCCAGTTCTTCTTATCTGGTTAAGCAGCATTCCAGTTGTTTTAGGACAGTGGTCCTCCCTAGAGCTAATTCCCTCGAGGATCTTTTTACCTTTGCCTCTAGCACTGCCCATGTGAGCCAGGTGATGAGTTCACTGTAAGCCAGACCCTGACATCCGAGGAGCTAACAGGGCATTCGACTGGATTCGGTGACATCCACAGGGTTCCACCTGTACCTTAACTTGGGGAGGGACCGTGGCTGTGATTGCAAAAGCCTCCGTTTTGGGGCCTCTCTGTTTACCTGGGCCTGCGCAGTCGCTGGCCTAGGAGAGAGATTTTCGATCATGTTCTAAAGGCCAGACCTTCAAGTTGGAAGGTCGTGGTGGCCTGAAGGATAGGGGACAGGGCCTGGCAAGAAGCTGGTTCTGGGTGAACGTGGCCTAAAGGGATTCGTCCTTAGGAGGCAGAAGGGCTGAGTCACACGCGCAGTGTTTCAGGTTCCACTTTTCAGCCTGGCCCTGCCCGCCCCTTCCTTGTACAGATGCAGGCCAGGGGCTGTATTATTGGCTGTTGCTGAATTCTTTGGCAGGGATTTTAATGTCTGGTCTGGGTGTGTAACATAGCTGCTTCTCTTTCCCCCTGCCGCCTCTCCAAGCCCCTCACAAAGCTCAGAGAGAGAGAGGAGAATTTGTCTCACTGGGATATTAGAGGCCAGGGCCGTGGGTCTTGACTTTGGCCTGTTTTTTTTTTTTTGAAGAGCCGGTAATCTTTTCCTCCTTTTTGTGAAAGGTAATGCGGGCTCATTGAAAAATATTTGAGAAGTTAAAAGAGGTTGAAAAGCACATGTATATTCCTATACCTAGACCAGGCATGTTGGCAAAGTTTGTCTTGTACATGTTTAAGAATTTAGCTGATACATCTTTACAAATGGACAGATAGATTGGTACAGATAGATCTAGATAGCCTGATGGCCAGGATCTTTTCACTTAACATTTTATCACGGGCTTGGTCCTATACCTTTAAAAACAACAAAGGGTATAACTTTTATTTTTCAACTGTTGCTGAACACACGTACAGTTTTTGGTTTTTCTTAGTGGTTCGGTGAGGCTCATGCATAAAACTTTACATACTTTTTGGATTGTTTCCATAGTAGAGTTTTTTGAAAAGGAGGAAAAGGGGATGAACACTTTTTGAAAAGGGCTTGGTTTTTAAACCAGTCTTACTAAAGGATAGACTCATTGAGAATTTCAGGTTTGCTTAGTGGTGGCAGATGATTACCACTTATTGCTGAATAAAGGCTGTGTCTAGAACTCTGATTAAAACCTCGGTGCAGGAAGTAAGTGCCTGGGGTGGGGGCAAGGGGCCAGGCTGCAGGACGACTCTGTGGTGGGCGTGATGTCCTAGGAGTCCACTTCCTCAGTAATATCTCTGTCTGTCTGCTTAGCAGCCAAGTCCCTGGACTGGGCTTACAGGCCTCGTGGCCCTGGGGCAGTGGTGCTGGGTGAGCACCAGTTAGCTAATCCAGTTCCGGTGACATGGCTAAGATGGAACTGTGTCTGCAGGAGGTGTGGGAACAAACTAGTGAACCAGCACAGCTCTCCCACCTCCCCTTTCCAGAGGGTCCTGAGATCTGAGAAGGGCCAGGAAGCGAGAATCTATAGGCTCCCACAAAGTCCTGTCAGGAGAAGCCTTGGAGACCAGCAGAGCTTGGCACTCAGGCTCTTTGCAAGGTGTCTGCTTTGAAGTCAGTCCACTTTGAATGTCCTCTCTGGAGCTAAATTCTCCTCTTCTGAGGCACACTTTGGATTTGGGACTTTGCCCAGGGTCATTTGGCACAGAGCCCGGCTATCGAAGGGGAGGCTGCACTGAGGAGGAAGGGCAAGGTTATGTCAGACCAGTGTGACCACGAGGGTGTGAGGTCAGGCTCCTTCCTGCCCCACCATATGGGTCTCCGGGTCACGGGGAGGCACCCTGGCAGAAGATTCAGTGACTGCCTGGCCTCATGACAGGTTGCATTCTGAAAATGCCTTTAAACATTTCTTTAAAAGTTTCTTCCTGTTTTGCATACCGTCCTTTTGCCCTTGACATCCTGAAACAGCAGCTCTGCCCTTGTGTTTCGGGATACTGTCAGCTTGAGAAAACAGGAAAGGACTCCCAGCTAGGGCGGACTCAGGGTAACTGGTATTTGCGTTATAGAAGGCTCAGACACTGGCGTGAAGGTGTTGGGTAGCTCTCTGCATTCAAATGAGCACCTTAGGCGGCGTGGCAGGGTCCCTGCCTGTCTCAGAATGGGTAGCCTTGAGTACTTACCCCAAAGGCAGGAGGCCCCCTACCCAGGAAGAGGATGAATGGGGACTTCTTTGCTCATTCAGCAAACTCATATTGGTCACAGAGACGGACATGAACAAAGGCTGGGCTCCACCCTGGGGCCATCCCTCAACGGTGGACAGACCCTGCAAAGATAAGAGGAAGCAGGGGTGCTCCCAGGGCACTGAGAAGGTGCAGGGAGCCGGATGGCTGGTCTGGGCCAGGGCTGGAGTCAAAACGAAGGTCTCTCAGTGTGTTGAACGGTCTCCCTGGTTAGGAAGGGCAGGGGTCTGCTGCCTGTTGTCATATCTAGCTTCTCTCATGTGGGGAGAGTGCCATAACCAAAGTCCCAGTTGTGGCAGGCCGTCCCCAGCAGGGCCGGAGGGGACAGGAAGTTGAGGCAGGGTGCGGGGAAAATGATAAAAGAGAGAGAAGGCCGTGCAGCTGGAGTGTATGGACAAGGGCAGGCCCAGGAAGCTAGACTGAGGGCCCAGAGGGAGGAAGGAGAAGGGGAGAGGTGCAGAAAAGGTGCTTGTGGCAGGAGTGTGGGGAGTTCAAGGGCCTCTGGAGCGAGGATTCTGCATTCTGGTTCTTCTAGCTCATATCATTGCAAACGAATCCTGACTGCCTTGGTCCCTTCTCCCCTCTCTGAAGTGTGTGTGCTGAGTTGCTTCACTCATGTCTAACTCTGCGACCCTATGGATTGTAACCTGCCAGGCTCTTCTGTCCATGGGGATTCTGCAGGAAAGAATACTGGACTGGATTGCCATGCCCTCCTCCAGGGGATCTTCCCGACCCAGGGATCGAACCCCGAGTCTCTTCCATCTCCTGCATTGGCAGGGGGGTTCTTTACCACTAGCGCCACCTGGGAACCCCACCTGTTGGTCCTTAGTGTGCTTCTTCCTCTTCCTCCTGGAGTCTGGGTTTTTAGGGGGGAATCCTGGTTCTGTGTGCCATGTGAACCCCTGCGGGAGCTCCTGAGGGGCTCACTTCCCACCCCTGAGGGGTCTTGTGATGAGGCCTCTGTTGAGGACTCTGTCTTCTCTGTCTAAGCAGGCATAAAGCTTTTAAGTGGGTGACCTCTGACATGGCATGGGCAGTGTTTCTTTCCATCATGCTGGTCAGCTGTGTGCTTTGGGAAAGTTCTCATCCTCTCTGTACCCCACTGCTCTCCCCTGTAAAATGGGGATAATAACAGAATCTACCTCATGGATGTTGTGAAGTTAGTAGGCACAAGAGGGCTCGAAGCAGTGCCTAACGCAGAGTAAGCTCCAAATATACGTTCTCTCTTACTGGTAGTACTGTTAGTGGCTCGGTTGTGTCCGACTCTCTGTGACCCCATGGACTGTAGCCCCTCCAGGCTCCTCCATCCATGGAATTTTCCAGGCCAGAATACTGGCGTGGGTAGCCATCTCCTTCTCCAGGAGATCTTCCCAACCCAGGGATCGAACCTGGGTCTCCCACATTGCAGGTGGATTCTTTATTGTTTGAGCCACCAGATAGATATAGATATATTATCTCTTATCGGTAGTGCTAATAGTTCTTATTTGTGAAAATTTTGGCTTTTACTTTGTAAAATTTCTCCTTCTCTTCTTCCTCCTCCTAGTCATCTTCTTCCTCTTCCTCTTTTTCCCCTCCTCTTCCTTCTCCTGCTTCTTTTCCTTCTTCAATTGAAAGTGCAGTGTGACCACATTCAATGTTTAAATATGCATGATTCTACTCCTTCCCATTGTAGTAAAACCATACATCTACCGGCATACTTTCCAGATGCGTACATACTTGACTCTGTTGCAACCATAGTGGGAACCGTTTTGCCTTCTACTATATTTGTTCAGCATTATCTTATAAACTATTGCTTATGTGACCTGAATTATCTTTTGTGGCTCCTTTCTGAAATCCTTGGGGCTTATTCCCTTAAGGTCCAATATCTTGTGTTTCCCCATCATAGATCATCTTTGCTGCATGTTGCTTCTTGTTTCAGTTGAATTATTTCCTGGGGATAAATTCCTAGAGGGCAATTTCTAGGCCAGAGGATATGGCCATCTTTACGACACTGCTTCACATTGCCACTGTGCTTTCCAGTAGGGTTGGAATAACCCACAGGCCCTAAATTCTATTGTGTTGGCCAAAAAGTTGGGGTAAGATGGTATGGAAAAACCCAAACGAACTTTTTGGCTGGCTCAATAAATTCCTGGGCTGAGGCTTCCCTGGTGGCTCAGATGGTAAAGAATCTGCCTGCAAAGATCAGACCCAGGTTTGATCCCTGGGTGAGGTAGACCCCCTGGAGAAGGGAGTGCCAACCCACTCTGGTATTCTTGCCTGGAGAATCCCATGGACATAGGAGCCTGGTGGGCTACAGTCCAGGAGGCCACAAAGAGCTGGACATGACTGAGCCACTAACACTAGGGATTTTAACTTCTAAAGAGTGTGGGTTCCCAGGGAAAGTCAGATTTATCTGGAGTCTTACACATAATGCTCTCAGCTATGTGTGTGTGTGTGTGTGTGTGTATAGTTTCCTGTGTAGGACCCTGCAGGTGCTCTGGATGTGAGGCTTTTCCTAGAAGCCATTTCCTGTGGGCAGTTCTTGCTGAGGTTACTGGGTATCCACAGAGGAACCTTACACGTGGCTCTTTCTACACTTCACACACCGTTGCCAGAGAGTTGATTTACACAACATAAGGACCTTTCCTTCTTGATTTGTGGAGCCACCTGTAGATCGGGGGCAGATCCCCGCTTTAAAAGCCTGGCTTTACAATGCTGTTGATCTCCACATTGCAGGTCGGTTGCTGGAAATACCACACGCAGAACCCATGTTAGGCTCTAATGGACTGGCCTGGGCACCTGACCATTAACCCATCTGCATGAACTCTGCTCTGACAGCCCTGGTTTATGGGATCCAGACACAGGGCCCAGATGAAGAAAGACTTTAAATTAGATTGGATATAAATAAGTTGATCAGTAGCCCGAGGTCTGCAAACAGGAATTGTTGTTTCTGACCCTGTAGCCACACCCCCACCCCTTACCCCCACCCCATACACATGTCTTTTTTGTAGATAAACAGGAGCCTGCCAGCCTACCACTTGCACAAATGTTAGAATGACTTTAGAGCTAGTGATGTCAGTGACCAGAAATTTACGCCAAGTAGACGAGGTGCCTTCAGCCTGTGACAGCTGCCTCCTTCGCCTTGCAGCCCCTCCTCATGTCCTCTCTTCTACTGCATTCTTCAGCAATCAGCTGTGACTCAATGGGGTGCTCCCAGGATCCGTTTTGATCCGGGCCAGAGCTGCTGTGAGCATCTTGTTCCTGTGGGACCCAGGGCAAGACCTCCTTCCTGTGTAAAATGGAAAGGTTGTCCTTACCTCAGAGGGTTGATAAGAGGATGGAATGATCTGAGGTACTTGATAATGGAATTCTGATCTATGCACAACACATCCGCTAGGCATGTGTTCCACACAGTAGGCCACCAAGTGAAATGTTTTTCAAATGCAGGTTTTTTCTCTCTGCTCCA
Source organism: Cervus canadensis (assembly GCF_019320065.1). Lineage (NCBI taxonomy): Eukaryota > Metazoa > Chordata > Mammalia > Artiodactyla > Cervidae > Cervus > Cervus canadensis. Next base: position 8,542,132 of record NC_057415.1, on the reverse strand, counting down.
GGGCAGTCAGGAGAAGGAGGCTGAGGCTGTATCCACAGTTTAGGGGCAGAGTTTAGCCAGTTTGGTAGAGACGGTGGCCTGCTTATCTGAACAGACCTACCCCAGGCCCCAAGGAGAGACTTCCACGTTGTTGGATCCACAACGCCGGGAACCGTGTGTCAGGCGTGCCAGGCTTCTGTGGTCCTTCACAGCGTTCCCTTCTCCAGGGGATCATTGTTTGTTAGCGTCCTGGGTCGAGGCCATCACAGACTACCCCATAGCTGAGTGGTCAGGGTAGAAGCTGGAGGGAGCACTGGATATTTGGTGGAGTCTCAGGAGTTAAGAATAAGAATGGCTGTGTTAAAAACAAGCAAACAGAAACAGGCGCTGGGCTGGTCATAGGCGGGCTCAGGCTGGGCCTGCACCAGCGTACTGTTACAAAACTAAAACGCAGGCCTAGACAGCCTGTGTCTACCCCGGGGCCGGAGTAGGAAGCCAGGATACCACACCCTGAAGTTCCGTCTTGGCGCCCGCCTACTGAGTGATCCAAGAGAAGTCACATTCTCTTCCCCAGGCCTCACTTTACCCAGCTGTTAAATGAGATAAGGGGCTGGCCTGGGTATTCTCTGGTGTCTCCTCCTGCCTGGTGATGCAGCTGAATGTCTGGGCTGCAGGACAGCTGGCCTGTGAGGGCCAGCCGTGTAGACCTGGGTGACTGTCTGCACGCTGAGCCCCGGTGGAGTCAGTTACTGGCCAGATCCACACCCAGCTGACCCTCGCATTAATTCCCATAGCCAGGCCCCAGATCACAAGTAAATTGGTCAGCTTGAAAACCCAATCAGTGGGAGCCACTGTGAATGTAGGATTCTAGGTTCCAGCAAAAACCACATCAACCACACCCACAACAGGTAATGCTTACTCAGCATCTTACTTACATGCCAAGCATGGGAAAAGTACTACATCTGCATTATTTTCAGTGATTCTCACAGCAACTCTCTTTTTTTCGCCTAATTGTCCTGGTTTGAACTTACAGCACATTGTCGAATAGATGAGTAAGAGAGGACATCCTTGTCTTGTTTCTTATCTTAGGGGAAAAACATTCAGTCTTTCACATTCAGTCTTTAAGTATGATCTTAGCAGTGGGATTTTTGCAGATGCTTTTTATCAGATGAGGAAGTTCCCTTCTGTTCCTAGTTTACTCAATGTTTTTATCATGAATAGGTGTTGATGTGTTTCGTCAAGTGCTTTTCTGTGTCTCTTGAGATGGTCGTGTGGTTTTTGTCATTGGTCATTCTATTGATGTGGTATATTACACACAATTGCTTTTCCAGGTGTAAATCAAACTTGAATCCCTGGGATAAATCCCACTTGGTTGTGGTATGTCATCCTTTTCACATACCTCTTGCTTTAGTTTACTAATATATTTGTTGAGCATTCTTGTTCATAAGAGTCATTGATCTATGGGGTTTTTCCCTCAGCTTTCAGTTCAGTTCAGTCGCTCAGCCGTGTCCGACTCTTTGCGACCCCATGAATCGCAGCATGCCAGGCCTCCCTGTCCATCACCAACTCCCAGAGTCTACCCAAACCCATGCCCTCAGCTTTATTGAAGTATAATTGGCAAATAATCTGTAGTTTCCCTTCTCATCCTTCTCCTGATGTCTTTGTCTGAATTTGGTGTCAGAGTAACACAGCCTCACAGAGTAAAGAGGGATGAATTCCCTCCTCTTCAATTTTCAGAAGTTTGTGAAGGGTTTGTGTTAATTCTTCTTTAAATATCTGGTGAAATTGACTAATGAGACTGTCTGGGCCTGGACTCTTATTTGTAGGAAGCTTTGTAACTACTGGGTCAATTTTGTTACTTGTTGCAGGTCTATTTGGATTTTTTTTTTATTCTTCAGTCAGTTTTGATAGTTTGTGTCTTCCTAGGAATGTGTCTACTTCATCTAATTCATCTAATTTGTTGGCGTGGTTGTTCATAGTATTCTCTTATAATCCTTTTTTTTTTTTTCAGTCCAAAGTTGTTAGGAGTATTTCTGTTTTCATTCCAAAGTTTGGTAATTTTGTCTCTCTCTATCTCTCTTTTTTCCCACCTTGATCAGTCTAGCCAAAAGTATGGCATTTTGTTGATCTTGTCGAAGAGCCAACTTTGGGTTCATCGATTTTCTCTGTTATTTTTCTGTTCTCTATTTCATTAATTTCTGCTCTAATCTTTATTATTTTCTTCCTTCTGTTTTGCTTTAGTTTTATGTTTAGTTTGTTTTTCTTTTTCTTAAACATCTTTTTAAGGTGGAAGGTTAGGTTATTGATTTGGGTCTAAAGATCATGTACTTTCAACATTTTAATAAATACTGTTAAATTGCCCTCTAGTTTACACTCATCAGCAGTGTATAGAAAGTGCCTGTTTCCCACACTGGATTTTATCACTATTTCTACATTTATCAACCTGATGGTCAAATGTGGTATCTTGTTTTAGTTCGTTTCTCTGATTACTCATGGTGTTGAGCAAATGTTTATGAATTAGTTGGCCATTTGTATTTCTTTTGTAAATTACTTGTTCATATTTTTATCCATTTTTCTAATAGTTTTAAAATATATTTATAGGAGTTTTTAAGACTGTGGATATTACTCCTTTATAATATATCATTTGCAAATATGATCTCTCCATTTGTCTTGTGTCTTTTAACTTTATCTCTGGTATCTTTGATCATATAAAAGTTTTATATATTTAAGTCTGTCTTTTCCTTATGACGGTCTTCATGTTTCCAAGATTGTAAAAATTTCTTTTGGTATTCTTTTCTAAGCTGATTCTTCAGCATTTTAGTACTTGTCCCTGACAGTAAAAAACAAACAGAATCACTGTTCAGCTCTTATATGTTGTAAGAAGCCTTATATCAATACCCACAGAACCCTTTGAGCTCTAAATCTATCATCGATGCTGATGAATTAGAGTAGAAATGTGAAATTTCAGCCACTTGTGATTACAGAGTTGTAATAATCTGTATGCTTTGAAGTTCTAGGGAGTCAGGGGAGAAGACGACGTAATATTTATTGAACATCTGTTAGTACCAAGTAATATTTATTGAACATGTATTAGTGCTAAGTACTGTGATAAGACTGTATATGTGTTATCTCATTTACCACGTGGAGAGAACACATTATTATCTCCACTCCTTAGAGGAAGAAATTGGAACAGGCTGCATTCAAAGAGGTCCTGATGCCAAAGAGGTATTGTCAGGAGTGCATGGCTGGCTGGCTGCCCAGGTGGCTTGCAGGGCAGCAAGCTTTCCACAGTCCAAGGCCTGGTTCTACTTGGAGAGGGAAGGGTGTACTGGTAACTAGCACTGCAGATCCAGAAATGCAGTCAGGGCCCCAAAACTGATCAGAGGGTCAGCTGACTCAGAAATAAAACCCCCACGAGATGTATTTACATGCTGGAATGCTCAACTGTGCTATGCTACTGGAAGGTTGAAACTGTTGTCAACTGGCTTAGCATTCTCCGGCTGCCGGCAGCGCCGTAAGGGAAGCCGTCATATAATCAGGCAGCTGTGAAGTCAGAAGTCAGAGCGGAGAAGTGAGCTGTACTCCGGTGCTGGCTGGAGTCCGGCGGTCAGGCTGGTGACCCCGTCCCCGCAGCACTGCGGAAGCCCTTCAGGGACCTTGGTCTGCTCCAGAGGTCAGGACTCCACTGTCCCCATGCAGCCCTGGAAGGACACATCCTGCGCCGTCCTCCACCACTCCCCTATGTATTCCCTTGTGTACTTTTTTCTTTCTTTTCTTCCCTTCCGTCCAGCCATCCAACTTTTTATTTCATAGCCTGTTATCATCAAGGACTCTCTTGGCTTATTTATTTGTTCTCTTTGATCCTCATTCCCACTTCCATTCTCCAACCCCACCATGGGCATTACAGTGTTTAGTGCATATCTGGTTTTTGCTCTTGCCGGATGGGAGCTGCTGCTTCATACATATGCAATTTTTAATTTAAATTTAATTTTTAAAATTATTATACATAAAATTGGCCTTTTTTGGTTTATAGGTCTATGAATTTTTATATGTATATGTACACATATATATAAAACTACCACAATCCAGATGTAACATATTTTTTCACCCCCCCAAAATCCCCCTGTAGTCATATTTTCCTCTCACCCTTCACCGCTGTTAATGACTGATCATTACTGTTATTTTTTTGAGAATGCCGTGTAAGTGGATCACATAGTATATGTAAATACTTATTTTAACTTACAAACCATTTTATTTTATTTTTTTTGCCATGCCATGTGGCATATGGGATCTTAGTTCCCCAGCCAGGGATCAAATCTGTGTGCCCTCCTGCCTTGGAAGCTTGTAGTCTTAACCACTGGACCACCAGGGAAGTCCCAATGGTATTTTTTTATAGCTCATTTTGAGTCTAAATTTTTTTTTTTACCCAGTTCTGCTTTTTCTTTCTTCTTCTTTTTTTCTTCAAATTTTAAAACGTTTGACATAACTTCAAATGCATAGAAAAGTTGTTAAAATTTTGCAAAGAATTTCTGGGTAGCCTTTGGATTCCCCTGAATTCCCCAAACGTTTCGTTTGCTATATTTGCTTTTTTCTTCTTTCTCTCCATGTATGTGCATGTGTGATATTCCAAATCATGCCCTGTTATCCCTAAATATTCAGTGTGTATTTCCTAAAAACAAGAATTTTTTTTTATATAACGAGTTAGTACAATGACCAAATCAAGAAATCAACATTGAAAATTTTCTATTATCCCATCTACAGACCTTATGAAGATTTTATCACTTGTCCCAAGATTGTCCTTGTACTAAAAGGAAATTGAAGAGCATGCATTTTATTCCATCATCATGTCTCTTTAGTCTCTTAATCTGGAAAAATGCCTGACATTTCTTTGTGTTACATGACACTGACATTGTTGAAGAGCACAGAACAGTTGTTTTATAAATGCCCCTCAATTTGAGTCTGATGTTTCCTTGTGGTGAGGTTCAGGTTATGCATTTCCATCAAGAATACTGGGTGAATGTTGCCGAGTTCCTCTCAGTACATATTATCTAGAAACACATGCTGTTAATTTGTTACTTATTGGCCAAGTGAACTTTGATCTTTTTCATTATGGTGGCCTCTTCTGTTTCTCCATTTTCAAGTTTGTTATTTTACCTCTTTTAATTAAGGTGTGTCTTATGGGCATTTACTTTGAGATTATGTGAATATCTTGTTATTCCTCAAACTTTCACCCATTGGCTTTTAGCACCTATCAATGATTCTTACCGGCATCGATTATTTTTATGGTGGTTGGCGATCTAATTCTATCATTGCTTCTACGTTTATTAGTGGGCATTTTCCTGTGAGGAAGAGCTTTCCCTTCTTCCCGTTCATATATTAGTACAGAGTTACAGATCCTTTGTTCAGTAGTTCATAATTCTTCATTAACATTATTTCTTTTAATGCTCAGGCTCTCTCGGGTCGCAGAGTTGGACGTGGCTGAGCGACTAAGCATGTACATCCCAGATTTGGCCGACGAGATCCCCTTCAGGCTAGCTCCTGGGTCATTTTGGCACATCCTTCTGTTCTTTGAGCATTTCCTTTACTTTTAGGCAAATCAAGATATTCCAGCCTCCTCTTGTTTGTTCTGACTCGGCCCCAGAATCAGCCACTTCTCCAACGAGCTTAGTAGAGAATGGTATTTAGAAACCAGAAGCTGGGCTCCAGACGCTCACCCTTAATTTTAAGGTCCATCCACGTTGCCATGTGTAATCTAGTGTCTGTGGTGTTCATCCCAGTTTTCTCTCTCCATTAATGACAGACTCCCACATTACCTTCACACATCCTGACGTAAGGAACAGCCTTCTCCATATCCTCTGTGGACGTGTGTGTGGATTTATGCTGCTCCCCGAGTGCCAGATACGGCTCCAGACCGGCTGCCCCCGTTTACATCTCCACCAGCGGAGAGCAGAACATCTCTGTACCTCTCTACAAATACTTAACATTAACGAACTTCCTCATTTTTGCCAAACGATTAGATATGCTGGGTGAGCTCTTGTTTTAACTTGCTTTTCTCTGATGACAAATGAGCTGGAGCATCTTTTCATATGCTTGATGGCCTTTGGGAGTCTTCTTTGGTAAAGTGCTTATTCATAACTCTTCTTTGGCTATTTTTTTCACAGGGGCTCTTGTGGTTTTCTTGATGACATGTAAGATTTCCTTATACATCCTGGATACTAATCTCTTGCTGGTCTCAGACATTGCAGGTCTCTTCTCTCAGCCTGTCCTCTATCTGTTCACTCTGCCCATGCTATCTTTTGTTTGAATGGAATACTTTTTTCCCCTTTGTTTTGTGTTTTCTCTCACCGGTACCCTTTTTCTATAACTACGTGAATACCCTTAGTCTCTCCACATTTTAAATTGTGCTGGTGTGACTAAGCTCTGGTGATTCTCCACAGCAGTCTGTCTGATGACTTCTTAGCCTCTATTGAATTCTGTTAAGAATGACTTTGGGAAAAAAAAAAAATGACTTTGCCTCTTAGAATGAAGGGTCTGCATGCAGGTTATCATTCATCTACTTATTCAGCAAATCCGTGTTGTAAACCCACTATGTGTTAGGCACTGTGCTGTATCACAGACAAGGTTCAGAGATGGTGAAACATGCCTGTGGCTTTTCAGAGGTAGAATAGGGATTTTTTTGCTTTTTTATTAAATTTTATTATTACAGTATGATTGCTTTACAATGTTGTGTTGGCTTCTGCTGTACAGTGAAGTGAATTGACTGTAAGTATGCATGTATGCCCTCCCTCTTGGGTGTCCCTCCCAGTCACCCCGCACCCCTCGCCTGGTCATCGCAGAGCCCCGGGCTGAACCCCCTGTTGCAGAGCAGCTTCCCATAGCTATCTCTTTTACACTTGGTACTGCATATTTGTCAATGCCATTCTTCCAATCTGTGCCATCCTTCCTGTCCCCCTCGTGTCCACCTGTCCGTTCTCTAGTTCTGGAGTAGGGATTTGAACCTGGTCTTTCCCACTGCATTGCTTCCCTCGGAAATTGCATTTAGTTCCTATAGAACAGTGTGTCAAATTTCCACACCTTTTGTAACAAAGAAGAAGGTGCAGAGCAAAGTGCTCTCCCCTGGCATCCAGGGAGGGAAAAGTCATCAGGAGAGGAGTGGAGGGAAGTGTGGCTCCCGCCTTCCTGGGCCTGGCAGGCCCTGGGCTACCCGCTGGTGACTGGCTCCAGGCTGATAGTGTCAGACCCAGAAGAGACTGGGAGGCCGCCTCTGCCTGCAGGGGAAGGTCTTAAAATAACACCCAGGTCTGTATCATCTAATCCTTTCTGAGAAGCTCAAATCATCCCTTCCAGAAGTGCTCTAGTTCTAAGAGGAGAGAGAGACAGCCAGATCATCCTGGGGCTAACAGAATTTCCAGGCCTCCCGAGCCTTTCCTGGTAGTGATAACGGTGAGCAGGCGCAGTTTCCACAAATTCCAACGGAGGGAGGCCAGCCTGGCAGGAGAAGGGCTGGGTGAGGAGGAAGCGTGCATTTGGGCTGGAACCAAACAAAGCAGAAGTTCCTCCTGGGACAGTTTTTCCCCAGAGGACAAATGCTGGGAAGCCTGTTTACTGGGCTGTAAAAGCCTTGATCGCTGGACACTGCTTCCTGATCTCAGGCCTTGCATCTCTGTGCCCGTAGAAACCTCCTTGGGTTACCCCAGGACAGATGTGTACTGTTAGGCCCCCAGTCCTGGGGTCTCCCAGGGCTTCCTAGTTCTCTATCCTTGTTTCTACTGCCCACTCTGAATTTTGAACCATGACCATGTATGTGTGGAAATACATTTGAGAAGGGTTTAGATCAGCGAGGTCACGTCGGGTTCACTTTTAGGCTCCTTGAATCAGAATCCCCAGGAATTCTGAACCCTGGAGTTCTGAAATGGAATATACCGCTGGGCGCAGTGGAGGGAAAGCAAAGGGCCACGTGAGCTGTGATCTGCTGCCCACTGTGTAGATGCAGCCATGATCATCAGAACCTTAAAGGATTAATAAGGAGATGATAAGGATGACTTTTTTGCAAATCTTAAGTGTCCTTGCAGAAATCCATCAGGCTCTCTGGCCTTTGTGTAACACTGGGGTTAAAATATAATTCTCAAGGTCCCTCCAGCCCTAGTCTGCTAGGATTATCCAAGAGGCCTGTTTCAAGGTGGCTCCTGACCCTTCAAGGTGATGGAATCTGACCTTGACTTCACTCCCTTAGGTTTAGGCCTTGGTGCCCTTGGTAATAGGATCCTGGACTAGGTGAACATCCAAGGCTTTTCTGATGATTTTACGACCCATGTTAGACTTTGAGCTTTGGAGTTATTCTCTCAAGGAACAAGTGGTATTTGGGGAAGCATCTGTTTGATGTGGCAGTGTGAGGTTTAGATGAGGAAATAGCAATATATTGTTTAGAAGATGAGGCTGTACACTACCACTGTGTCTAAAATTATAGGGCGAGAATCTGGAGGAAACTCATTTTAAAATGTAGGGTGGGGGTTGTGCCCATAGGTCTTGAATTAGGTGCTATACCTGGAAACCAACGGCATCTTTAGAGCTCAGAAGGGAGAGTTTTCTTGCCCTTGGTCACCTTGGGTGTAGGTGTGTAATTAGGACGACAGTCTAGATTCTAAAGCATCGTATAGGCAAGATGGCTCTCAATTCTGCTAACTCAGGTTCTTAGTTCATAGTTGAATGTGTTGTGGGGATCACCAACATTTGTATAGCCTGTTCTTTCAGAAACTGTTCCAAGTTCAAAAGGAATGGTATATAGCCCCTGCCCTCAAGGAGACAAGGGTCTACTAGAGGAAGCAGTTAGATAGACTGGCACCCTCCTCCCAGGGGGCTTGGATGTGGGCTCGTAAAGGTTGAAACATTGGTAGGTGAAGAGTGTTCGTAGGCATCTGGAGCATGGACCAGTTGGCCTGAAGGATCCTGGAAAAGCTTTGAAATTGAAAGTTTGAACTTTGAAGGATTGTTCCCATGCCTACTTCACAAAGGTTTTTGAGATGGCATAAGAACACACACCGTTGGGAGAAGGCGAGGGTGGGATATTTAGAAAGAACAGCATCGAAACATGTATATTATCAAGGGTGAAACAGATCACCAGCCCAGGTTGGATGCATGAGACAAGTGCTCGGGGCTGGTGCACTGGGAAGACCCAGAGGGATCGGGTGGAGAGGGAGGTGGGAGGGGGGATCGGGATGGGGAACACATGTAAATCCACGGCTGGTTCATGTCAATGAATGGCAAAAACCACTACAATAATGTAAAGTAATTAATTAGCCTCCAACTAATAAAAATAAATGGAAAAAAAAAAAACAACACACACACCGTAAAAAAGGATCAACATAAATAAAACACGAGAAAGAGAAAATGTGGCTTAAAGAGTTAAGAGTCAGGCAGAGTTAAAATGTAGATATTCAGATGCGGCAACCCAGCACAGCCATTTCATCTGTCGCTTTGCAAAAGCCACAAGTGAAACGTCGTCTGAGAGCAGCAATTCGCAGTAGTTCCTGAGTATAAGTTGTTTTTCTTGGTGCTTCACTCTTCAAGAGCTTCATGGGGGTGGGAGGGAGGTGGTAGTTAGCAGGTGAGCCTGCAAACCAGTGTTCCTCAAAATATACTCTAGGGACCTATGTTAATGCTACCTAGAGTACTTGTAAAAGGCAGAGTCCTGGGCCCCAACCCCAGACCTACCAGATCAGAAGCTCTGGGCAGGAAGATCCAGGAATCTGCAATTTTACATGCTTCCCCAGACGACTGTCTATGTACTCCACAACTTGAGAACCTCTGCAGTAGATGGAAACCTCAATGATATCTTGAAAGCACATGCAATAAAGCAAAAGCTTGGCCTTTGTGTGAAGGCTGGGTGGGAATTTAGTGGGAGAGAGACAGGTCACAAGAATAGGCAGTTCCACTGAGGTTCATTCCCGGCCAGGTCACTTTCAGTTCATATTTTGGAAGAGGTACTCAATGTGGTAATTCAGGCACGTGGCAGGGACGCTCCTCAGCACAGAGATGGATGGGCAAGCATCTGGCCCCACTGTGTTATCCGGCTTGCCCAGCTTCCCCTCACCCTCCTGGGCTCTCTTCTGTAGACCTGCTCTGGCAGGCTTTTATTTTTTTGAGCACATACTTTGTTTTTCTCCTTGCCCCCAAATGCAGGGTTCTGAGACCACAACTGTGCTCGGCTTCCTGTTGAAAAAGTGTTTCTCCCCTCAGGGTCTAACAGAGACTTGGATGATGAGTTGGCAGAAAACAAGTGGGTGTTGAAATTGTGTCCTGCATGCAGTGTGCCTGAGACCCAGCAGGCCAGCCTTTAGAGTAGATGATTCCTGTTTTCTGGTCACGGAGTTGTATGTTTTGAAGTCTTTGTTTTGGAAGACACTTCTTTATTGGGAAAGGGATGAAGAAGGTGGTGGCAGGGGAGTCACACTTCTTGTCCTCGGGTTATATTTTTAAATATTTATTGTTTGATTTTAAAGATATACCCAAACGTATAAAGAAAAGGAGCATGAACATCTGATTTAAGAAATGCTTTCCAGTACTTTGGGAGCCTTTGTGATTTGGATTTTAAAACCCAGTGAGACACGGTTACCGTGAACCATGAGCAGTCCCGTCTGGCGGCTTTCTGTCTGGTGCTCCTCCATCACGTTCTCGTGTTTTCTTGTACATTCAACCTTCATCACGTTTTCTCAAGGTTTGTGGAAATCCTCTTCGTTTCTTGCATTGGAGGCAGGGAGAACTGCGCACCACCCATTCGGCTCAGGTTTGCTGGCGCACTCCGTGTCCACGGCAGCCAGGTGGACACTCATGACTCTCCTCCCGGGGTGGAGCTGAGGGGGCCAGTGGAGCCCGCTGCTTCTCTGCAGAGCTTTCCTTGGCTCTGTTCCCTGGCCCCAGAGTTGACACCCCTTCCTTTGTGCCCTTTCCGCTATCCTCGCCGCTGTCACGCTCGGCGTTGTGTTTGCATTGATAGTCTCCTTCCTGGCCAAGGGCAAAGACTGCTTCTTAACCCAACCCCCACTGCGTGCGTGCCTGGCACCGACTGGCAAGTGGTGTGTGCTAACTAGCTGCACGCTTAAATGGACATGGTGCTCCAGGTCCTTGATGAAGGAAGAGGAAGAGGAAGGACCAACCTTGAGTGGTCTGAGAAGGCTTCCGAGGGGAGGTGATGTTTGAGCTGTGGCCAGGCAGCTGTTGACTTGGTGATAACGAAGTTGTTGGAGAGACGGTTTAGTGTAAGCCCCTCGCAGTAGACGGTGCTTCTCATTTCTAGTCTGCGGTCACAGGGGCCACCGTGGGTTGATAAGACCACTGCAGACAGCTGTCATTCCTGTGCCTGGGGATTTCATTGTGGCTAGTTCGGCTTCCAACCTACATCAGGTCTTTGGAAGGTTGGTCCAGAGGAAAATGGCTCACCCACAAAGAGTCCAAGGAGCAGCACCGCAGGGGAGCTGAGGGGGTGGGCTGCGGGAGGGATGGTTTGAAGAGGGGCTGTGCCCTGTTGTTAGGTCTGAGGCTTGGCCAAGGAAGAGATTCCAGCATCTCAGCTGGTTGAGTCACAAAGTTCTGGGCATTGGCTAGTTCCCGAAAATCGGAATTTCATCACTCAAGAAAAATTTTTTTAAAACTGGGGAATCCTGACCCCTGGTTGCCAAGTAAGGTTTTTTTTTTTTTTAATTTAAATTAAAAAACAATCAATTCAACATTAAAATCCACTGTGATCGTTTCATAAAAGAAAGGGGATCTTAACATTTAATGAGTAAGAAACACTTCCTCTTGGAAGAACGGGCATTCTGATATATTGATTTCTTTGAGCTTAATGAAGGACCACCTACATTATCTTTTGTTGTTGTTCAGTCGCTCAGTTGTATTGCGACATGGACTGTAGCCCCTACCAGGCTCCTCTGTCCATGGGATTTTCCAGGCAAGAGTACTGGAGTAGGCTGCTGTTTCCTTCTCCAGGGGATCTTCCCCACCCAAGAACCTGCGTCTCCTGTGGCTCCTGCTTTGCAGGCAGAGTCTTTACCACTGAGCCCCCTGGGAAGCCCCATGTAGCCCTTACGTTAACCGTTTTGTCTCAGGCTGGTGAACCATTATCATCACCCCGCTTCAGGCCGAGGACTGTCTTGACCAATCGGCTGGTCAGTTGGGAAGCCGTAACTGGATGTTCCAGCCTCTTTGGCTGAGACCTGAGGGGTGAACCAGTGGCTTGGCTGGCAGGGGTGGCAGGGCGTCCATGCTGGGCTGGCTCTTGATCTGCAGGGCCTCTGACGGAGGGGCGCATATGTGTTTGGGTTTGCTGTGCCGGGCTAGGAAGCAGTGGAATTTGTCTGAGTTGAGCTTGCACATTGAAGTTATTGAGCGACTTACACGCAAGGCCGTGACCTGGACTCCCAGCTGAGAGGCCCACGTGGCGGAGCTTTAGCAGGAGGAGCTGAGGACAGGCTCACATCTGCTCATCTGCTTACGTAACCCTGCCTCCCGGCTCTCAGAGCCAAGAAAACACACAAGCCGACCCAGCGGGGCCAAGGGTTTGTGGTAGCACCGCCATGCGCCACCCAGCAAGGGGGCCTTGGCTCAGCCTTCTGCCTCCTCCCCGCGCCTCTGCCCGAGGCCCCCACGCTGTCTCTGAGGCTGGCTGGCCAGTCCACAAGGCTCCAGGCAGAGCTGGTCACTGCCCTCCTGGAGTCCGAGCGCTTAGACTTTGTCATCAGGTCAGAGCCACGTGTGCTGCCCAGGACGGCCCCTGCCGCATGGCGGAAGGTATGCAGGGCACGTGGGGAGGCTTCCTCCCTGGCGCCAGACCCAGGAAGGCATCCGGCTCCAGGTCGGGAGCCTCCATGGCTGCCGAGCCCTGACCCATCTCAGGGTTGTGAGCTGGAGGGTTCTCAGAGCACTGGCAGCTTCAAGGGGGGAAGGTGGGGGAAAGAATTGTCAGGTTGGGCAGAAAGGGCCGGGGTTCACTCTTCCCATCCGTGTAGGAGACACGGCAGGCCTATGAGAGGGGCAGAGGGAGGAGCAGCGAGTGGGAAGAGGCTGTTTGGTGATCAAGCTCTGCGCGCAGCCGCTGGGACAGCCGGTCCCTTAGACAGCCTTGAGCCAGCGTAGTTTTCACATGGGTCCTGCCCTTTTCAGCAGGGAGGGCCTCGAGGTCAGGAACCGTTGTGTCCATCCCATCATCACCTCCCACCTCCCCGATCCGCTTCACAGTGGATGTCCAGAAAGTATTGGTTGAAACGAATGGAAAGTAGCCTTGACACACCACAGGAAATGTTTACATTAAACAAACACTTCAGAAAAGACTCTGGCTTGATGCTTGAGTAGGTTCCCGTGGATGGGTGGTCACATGCTATTAATACCTCGTGTGTGTGTGTGCACGCGTGTGTGCACACTCTGGGATTAAAGGAAGGGGAGCGAGGCTGTCAGCTCCCATAACTGGGTGGATAGTGTTATCAGTTGCTGAAGGAACTCTGGAGCAGAAGCTGGTTGGCCCGTGGTGGTGGCGGTTGGTGGAAGTGATGAGGTTAATGAACACTTGTTCATTTGCGTTCCAACCCCTGGAATTTGCAACTGGAAACCAGTATCCTGAGAATGGATGGTCGTCACCCAAAGATCATCCAGCAAGTCACTGGCAGAGCTGAGCTAGGGCCGAGGCAGCCTTTTCCTGACCAGACCAGGAAACTCTGCCTCACCGCTGTCTTCCTAGAGCCGCCGAAGGGACGAGATTAAGATGCTTTAAGCCTGCAGGTGTCTGCTCCAGGGAGGCCACACAGCCCAAGTGTAAAACACCTCTTCCCTGGGTTGGTTTCAGAAGTTGTGAGAAAGTTGGTAGAGTGACAGTCCAGATGCCCTTTGGGTTCCCGAAAATGAAGATATGTTTAGCATATCTTCATATGAAACATGAAGGTTCACAGCCTTCATATTTAGCAGGCTGTGGATGGAGTGCAGATGTCATGGGGCCTTCTGAAGTGAGAAGAACCTGAGCACCGATCTTTTCTTCGTGTTTTTCACAAGTGCCCTGTGCAGCAGGACCTCCCAGAAGGCTGTGCCCACGGCTGGGGAATCGAGCAAACCCAGGCCTGTGGGACCTCGTGGGAAAGGGCTACTACCTCCCCGAAGGCCCCAAGCTTGTGAAGATGCACAGGCTGGCCCCGTCTGCTCCCCACCACCCATCTTGTCCAGAAAGAACTGCTTGGGCTGCTTGTTATTTACATGGGTCATTCCTGAGATCTGACAAGTCAGACTCCTTAGGGCAGAGGCCTGGGATTCCATATTTTTACTGATTGCCTCACTTGATTTTGATGATCAGTGTGGAGAAAATGGTCATGCCGACCCCTTACTTAGCTCTAAGGCTTAGGACCCACTCACTGGAGGGCCCCATGGGAGTTTGGAGCTGGGGCAACAGGCAGTCATGGGAGGGGCTGGTGTCTGCGAGGCCTCTGTTCTTCCAGAGACCGTGTGCATGGCCAGGGAGAGACCAGGGCTTTTCGGTTTGGTTTTGTTGCACAGAGGCTTTGCTGCTGCCTGAGAGCTTTCTCCAGTTGTGGTGAGCAGGGGCTTCTCATTGCAATGGTTTCTCTTGTTCCAGAGCACAGGCTCAGCAGTTGTGCTGCGTGGGTTTAGCTGCTCCGCGGCATGTGGAATCTTCCTGGACCAGGGATCAAACCCATGTCTCCTGCATTGGCAGGTGGATCCACATCTACTGTGCCACAAGGGAAGTCTGAGACCAGGGCTTTAGATCCCTAAAGATCCCCTTCTGCCCTGTGGGAAGGAGTAGAGATAAAGGGCAAGGCCAGATTGGGGCTTCAGTTTGAAGATTCTGGTCTCTCAGCGCCATTAGAGGAAAGAGGGAAGGGCATTTCTGGCAGAGGGGAAAGTGTGGGCACAGACACAGTTTATAGGGGCAGGAAGGGAGGGGGAGCTAAGAAGCTTAACCATACAGTGGTCCAAGATCATGGCCTTAGAGCCATCAGAGGGTTTTAGCAGGAAAATGATAGGATCAAAGCTGTGTCTCAGAAGAAAATGGACTACTGGGCGCAGGTCCTGTGAGGACGTACCTGGGTCGGTGTCAGAGGGAGGGAAGGGGTGAGGAGTCCCAGGGATCTAGGAGAGGTGAGAGGAAGGTTCACACCTGCTGACAGGCCAGAGGAGTTGGGCTGCCGCATCTCGGGAGAGTGAGTGATCCATGAAGACGAGAGGTGCTCGGACAGTCACATGCTATTGACAAGCCGGCAGGGCGACAGAGGGCCACGCGTTGGCCCCGGGTGGTCCTCACCAGCATGTTTCAGGTGAACTCACTCTGAGCTCAAGATCAGGGTCTGGCCTCTGTTCTGTCGTGGGTCATTTCCTTCCTTTGTTCCCGTGGGTGGTTTGCTCCACAGGTGAAGTTGGTTAGGCTAGAGTAATGGTTCCCAAAGCGTGTTCACTGATAAAATGGTTCTGTGGCTAAGTAAGTTTAGAAAGTGGTGGGTTAGATAAAGTGAGTGGGGTTTCTTTCTCTTTTTTAAAACATTTGTTTATTTGGCTGCTCTAGGTCTTCCTTGTAGCACCCAGAGTCTTTGATCTTCATTGCAGCACGTGGGATCTTTAGTTGCATCCTGGGAACTCTGAGTTGTGGTATATGGGAGCTAGTTTCCAGACCAGGGATTGAAGTGGGACCCGCTACATTGGAAGCGCGGAGTCTTAGCCAGTGGACCCCCAGGGAAGTCCCTGAATGGGGTTTCTTGACTGCACAGCTCCTCAGAGCTTTTGGTGTGCATTATGACCTTCCAGAAGCAAGATTTAGTTTGCGGCGTTCCCAGACTTCTTTGCCCAGGGGAACCTGTTTTTCCATTGAGCATCTCACTGGGACTAGTGCTTCCTGGAATCCACTTTGAGAAAGTCTGGCCGACCGGGAATACTGGGGACTGGTTTGAAATGTTGGCTCTGTCCGCCATCCCCTGTCTGTCCCTGGGCCTGTCCTCTCTCCTGCCTTGCCCTTGTGTGCTGTGGCAGGGGCGGTCCTCAGACTCGGAATCTTCTCTCGACTCCACCTGTTTCTACTTAGGAGGCGGGGACATTCATGCCTGTATCTGGATCTTGACCTTGACCTTTTCCTCTCCTCCTAACCTTCCTCTACCTCAGAATCCACCATCTGGGTCTCATCAGTTTTTCTGCTAAGCCCCGAGCTCTCTTACTTTTATGTGCTATACTTAGTCGCTCAGTCGTGTCTGATTCTTGGCGACCCCATGGATGGTAGCCTGCCAGGCTCTGTCCATGAGGATTCTCTAGGCAAGAATACTGGAGTGGGTTGCCGCGCCCTCCTCCAGGGGATCTTCCCAATCCAGGGATCGAACCCAGGTCTCACTCATTGCAGGGGGATTCTTTGCCATCTGAGGCACCAGGGAACTTAATTCTCTCATTTGGAGCCATGTTCTTCCAGGACAGAATCTTTGTGGAGTCTTCCCCGACTTTTCCTCCCTTCTTCATCCCCTACTTATTCTAAGTGTTCTTTGGTGTTCTTTCTGGCTGTTCCTTCTCTGTTTCCCCAGATCCTCCAGCCCCTCTCCCTCGAGTTTGTTTCATTCATGCATCATGTCCCTTCCCCAGACATGGGTAACCACTCGCTGCTGCCTTCTGACTTCAGGCCGATTTCCTCAACACTGAGCTTCCTCAACACACACTCATGCTTCCCTTCTAACTAGGTTAGGCTCAGAGAGATGATGTAAGTTGTTTGTCCAAGGCCACACAGCTGGGAGGTGGCAGAGTTAAGTTTCAACGTCAGGATTTCTGAGAAATGCTTTCTCAACCGTGCTCTCTGATCCTTACAACAGCTTTTCCGGAAGTCTGAGCAAGAATTACTCCATTTCCATTTCTCAGTTGAGCCACGTAAGAGTTTGAGTGGGTCCCGGGGATAGGAGAGTGCTTCAGAGGGTGCCCAGCTGTCTGGGTTTGCTGGGGGCTGAAAGGTTTTCCGAGATGGTTGGTCACACTGGTGCTGGGCATGGAACCTAGGTGCTCGGCCTGAGCCTTTTCCACGGCCACCCTGCCTCCCCAGGGGTGGCTTCCTGGGGCAGTCCTGGAGCCTGATGTCTTCTCCTTTCCCCCACCTCTCTAGTCGGCCCCATGCTGATTGAGTTTAACATACCTGTGGACCTGAAGCTTGTGGAGCAGCAGAACCCGAAGGTGAAGTTGGGTGGTCGCTACGCCCCCACGGACTGCATCTCTCCTCACAAGGTGGCCATCATCATTCCATTCCGCAACCGGCAGGAACACCTCAAGTACTGGCTATATTACTTGCACCCAATCCTACAGCGTCAGCAGTTAGACTATGGCATCTATGTTATCAACCAGGTGAGGTCTGGGGGGATGGAGGGAGGGAGGGAAGGCGTGTATGTATATATGTTGTGTGTGTGTGTGCGCATGTGCGCACACACTTATGTACTCAAATATATGAGTAATGAGGGGTGAAGGAATAGAAATAATTTTTTAGACATCTGGCATTTTGAAATTTTACCATTACCACCTTCAGGTGCAAATGAGCTAAATGCTGTATAGTTCCCCCTGCCCCCACCTGAGAATTTAACTTTGGTATTTCAAGTTTAGCCTGAATACTTAAATTCCCATCTTTAGACTATAACCTCCCAGGTGGAATAACACATCTAACTTGTCTACTAAATTCCATTGAAATTCCTTTGAGGAGACAGAGTGTATACATTTCCATTTCTAAAAGGCCCAGTGTCCGTTTCATTTCAAGATCAACTATGGATCTGATTGTAGTAAGTTAGTTTGAATAGAAAGATTATTAGCAGCTGACAGCTTCCATCAAAACTGAGGGACTTTGTGAGCATTCCTTGGACCAGAAGAAAAGCTAGAAACAGCAATGTGTCCATCATGCATTTCTGAACACTGCCAGGACAAAGCAGAGAGATGCTAAAGAAACGACAAAGTTTCCTGGTTCTACCTGTCCTGAAGCCTCCATACTCGTTTATGGCAAGCGGGACCCTTCCAGGGAACAATTTGCTAATAATCTCAAGAACTAAATCTCAAGGTGGGAGAACAGGTGGCAGGCAAAACCCCTCAAGGCTGTTGGAGGGCTTTGGCCAAGTGAGGCACAGACCAAGGTCCCAGGAAAATCTGCTTGTAAGATAGCCAGACAGTTGGGCTTTATCATGGAAGAATATTTGTATTATGTAAGAGAGAATAGGTATATGCGCTGCAAAATCCAAGCCACTTCAATCCAACAAGTATTTGTTTAAAAAAAGCCCTGCCGTCAAGGAACACTTATCTGATGCCAGTGTACACGTGTTGATCATGGCAGGATTCAGGAGCCCGTTATTAAAGCAGTGGCTTTGAGCGCCTGGAAGAGGAAGCCACGGTTACCAGGCCAGCAGGGATTACTAAGCACAAGCCACTCCAGCTGCCTCTCCTTTCCCTCATTGATAATTGTTATACCGGTGGATGAGACACCATGGCAGATTGTATTCATCAAGGTGTCTGATAGCCTCCCACAAATCTGCCTGAACAGAAGTTAGACAGCTGCGGTCTGGGTGGCATATAAACTATATAGATTGAAATACATACTTGAGTAGAGTGTTAAAGAGAGTTAGTGATGATGCCAAGTGTTTGAATTTAGGTGACTCTGGTCAAGGAAGACTTGGGGGCGGGAGTGGAGAATGCTAATGTATAGAAAGGTTCTATTTTAGGTAAATGTGAGATTGCCCCATTCACTTATAAAGTCAAACATACATTGGACCGGTAAAATTTAGCCGCTGTCCTAAGTTCCTATGGCAGGATTTATATAGATAGTACCCAAGTTTCAAACAACAGATTTCAACATGTCTTACACCAGCTATTTCCTCCTGCTTGCCCCAGTCCAGGCTGGCAGAACAATAAATAGGCAAGCCAGCTTGGACCAGCGGTACCACTGTGCTGGCTCACACCGGTCACTGCCCAAGACGGGACTTCTCATGTGTGCTCTCCGAAATGGGGATCTGAGGTCACGTGCATTTGAGAGATGCTGGGGACAGCGTGAGGCAGGCTTTGTTCCTGCAGAGCCTTCAGTGTCCTGGTGTACATGACAGCCTCCAGAGGGAACTCAGCACGTTTCCTGAGCTCATCTGACTGGAGGAACCTCCTTCCAAGAACCATCTCAAGTGACAACTATTCCGTGAATTGAACGTTGGGGGAAAGCAGGCCTCCTCCCACCTCCTCACTTTCCCTAGGATGCTGAGAAACACCCCCAACTCCTGTCTTCTCCCACATGTATCTCAGCATCGGAAAGATTTTATTTTTCATTTTTCAAACATTTACATCTCTCTTTTTTTTTCCCCCCTCTAGTCTGATCAGTATAATCATCTCCCCCTCACCCTCCCCCACCACCCCTACCCTCTGCCCTAGTCCATGTCTTTTCATTTCTTCATCTTTTTCTACTCTTCCAAGGGTTAACTTTCTGCCTTGAGAAAATCATTTCCTTTATCTCCCTCTCCCCCAGCTAATCTTATTTCTTCTGCTCCAGCTCCACCCTGATTATTTCTTTGGGAAAATGTGATCTGACTTCCAGGTAACCAAGTCATAAAGAAACCTGAAGTTGCCCCTGCCTTTCCAGCAAAGAATATCTTCTATGGTATCTATAAGAAACGCATAATAAGGCGATGATAGGAAAACCCAAGCCTTGAAAGAGGTGGGAGGGGAAACATTTGGAACATGCCCTCTCTACAACTTAGGACCTTCCCGTGTTCCCTGTGTTACTGTTAGATGCTCCGGTTCAGAGCATCTGGCTTGGGTTTTGTGAACCATTTGTTGAGCAGCTAGGCCTCTCAGCGTCTTCCTGTCTCAGACACCCTGCTGTCATCTTGACACTTCACTCACTGCCCCCGCCCCAACACACACACCCACTTTAAGAAGAGAAAGTGCCTAAAATAGGAAGGGCCCCTGAGACATCTAGCCCTCAGGTTCTCAGGCAGGTTTTTAAGAACAAAACCTCCCCCTGCCACGTTGAAATGCTGCCTAGCCCTGCATCCACAGTGGGTCACATTGAGTCACAGCATGTTCTACCTGAAGTGGGGGCTGTGTCCCCACCTCTATCCCTGACTTCCCCTTCATTCTTTGCCGGGATTCACCTGTACCCCTGAGGCACAAAACAGAGAGTTCTGTTCTCATCTGTTTTGCCGATGAGGAAGCTGAGGCTCAGGGACGGGGGGAAGGGACTGGTAGGAAGGCACGTAAGCCACAGTAGGGCTGCAGCTCCGAGCCCAGCCCCGTGCCCTAGCGCCCTCTCAGCACATTAGAACCAGTTCCCTCCTCAAGGGCACTTAGTCCCTCCTCCTTAGAGCTGGGCGTCCAGGGCTGGCAGTGAGCTCCAGGCTCAGCCTGCCTGGGTGCCGGCTCTGCCCCTTCCCAGCTCGGTGACCTTGGACTCCAGTCCTTCACACCTCCGTTTCCTCATGCATGGGACGGGAAGGCTTCAGTCCTTCGCACACACGGGACGGGGCTGTGACGCATGCACCTGGCACACGGGGAACCCTCCGTAAACATTAGCTGCTTTGAGTTCCTTCTCCCCCCATGCCCCACCGCCCCCCTTCTTCCTGCCTGTTTTCTCTGCCCAGGACTATGGCGATAAACTCTGTACTGTTCCCCCTGCCTCCTGTTTCACCCCCGCTCAGTACCAGTATTGAGACCCTCCCTCCCATTCTTGGGTTCTCCGTGGGAGCAGAAGGTCGTGGACTTAGGGACCACGGCCCACCTGCCAGCTTCTTCAGAGTAGGGCTGTGTCTCGGGCTCCACCCACAGGGGTGAGCTCTCATGGGCTTCCTTGGCTCCTGCCCCACCCATACGCAGCTATTGACCACTTTCTTTTGGTTTAGTCCCCTCTGATCACCATAGTAACTTGCGTTTCACAATAAGAGGGGTGGAGGGTTGTGTGAACCCGAAGAAGCGGCAGCATTGCCGTCTGTTCTCCGTGCCCGGCCCTGCTCCTGCCTTCGCCCACCGGCACCTGGACATCCTGTTAGGGTTCTGGGAGGTCCAGCCTTTCAGAGCCAAGGGTGCTGCTCTGAGGCTCGGATATCCTACCTGAGGTCCAGCGCAGGTGCAGAGGAGGACACTAAAATATTTTAGCAGATGGATGAGAGGTGGGGTGCACACCTCACTTCCTTGTACTTTCATTGAGAAAGGAAACTATAAAACCACCAAGGGCAAAGGGAAGGCAGATCACCATCCGGCAGCACTAACTCTAATAAGACGTACAGGATGTTTGTGACATCAGCCACCAGGGGAATTACCAAACGGATGACACGTGCAAGTGGGTTCCTAGTAGCCCTGGCAGCACCTTGCCCCAGGAGCAGGGCCCAGGATCCGTCTCTGCTTCTGTTTGGAGGTCTTCTGGGGCCTCTGCTCTGACTCAGATTTTCTAGCTCCAGCCACGACATGACCTCTCTAAACTCCACCATGTCCTCGCCCACAGGCGAGGGTCTGAAGGGCACGGAGGCCTGAGCTTGGCACCCTGACCGAGACCTGCCGCCACTTCCCCTCAGGCCTCCTTCACACGCCACCCTGGACTCACCACCATCTCCGAGACACACTCCCTCCTGGACCTCCGCGCATGCTGCACCAAACACGTCCACCCTGCGTGCCTCCCTTCCCTCCCCTGTTGCTTTCTTTCTGGCCACCGTGGAAGGCCCTCCCCTTACCTCTGCAAAGGCCTGGCGTGGAGCTGTGCTGCCTTCTCCTTCCAGGCTGCTTCCAAGCCGTGTAGCGCTTTCTAGTGCGGGCAGAAGAGTGTTTGCCTGTGTGCGGGCTCTCCCCGCCCCTGCGGCCCCGAGACGCACATCCCTCAGGCCTGACTCCCTTGTCTCCCTGACCACCAGGCTCCGTGCACCGTGCACGGTTAGGGTGTGGAGCCAGAGCTGCTTCCTGTGGCTCCACCCGCTCTCAGGACAGGACCCCTTGCTCTTGGCTCTCTGGCAAGTGAGAACCTGAGAAGTGAAGCCTCCTTTCCCCTCCAGGCCAGGTCATGACCCCTGGGAACCTGCATGGCCTTCTCCCCTCCGCCCCCTCAAAGCTTCCTGCCCAGCAGAGACTCTACTTTAGCCCTGTGGTGGTTGATGGTCATAATACATGATGGTCTTTTGGACTGAGCCTCTTTCACGGTCTCAAAGTTTGAGTTTTGACCCTGACAGCCCCCAGTGAGGCAGTGGGTACCCCCCCTGCACACCGTTCCTGCTGAGGGAAGACTCCCAGAGGGGAGCAGCTTGCTGGGGGTCCCCCGATGGCCGGGCAGCAGAGCCAGGACAGAAATGACCTGCAGCCCCTGGAATGCCTCACCTTGCCACGTGTCTGTTCCTCACTGAGGAGCAGCTCCGTTTCCATTTGGCAGTCTCCCCTGTGAGTCCCACTGGGTCCCGAGAAGAGGACAGTGGCTTGGGAGTCGCAGCCTCAGAACCCCCGGGAGGCTGGCCCAGTTGTCATGGTTACGGGTAAAACCTGGCCTGAACGGAGGCCCCAGCTCCCATCAGAAGAGTCTCTGTCCAGCTTTTGAGTTTTTTCCCTCTTCCTTCTCATCTGTGCACAGTCGTGAGGTGCTTCTAAGCTGCTTGTCTGAGACCAGGAGTGGGCAGGTTTGGAGACAGCACCCTCAGTGAGTGAGAGCCTCTGTTCCCCTCCTTGGCTGCTCACCTCTGTTCCTGGGCCAGACGGCTGGTTCCTAAATGAGGCCAAGACAGTTAGAGTGAAGCAGGCTCGTGCGTCTGCCCGGCTGCGGAGGACAGCTGCCTGGGCCTGAGGCCGCGCCCCCCCGCCGCCCCCCGCCCCGGGTTGGTTTCCATCTTGATTGTGTCTGTTTGCCACCCGCCTCCCGGCCTTGTTTCCTGCCTTAGCTGTCAGCACCCAGATTGAGGTATGCACGAGTAGGGCTGGGGAGGGGTGGGACCGGCCCCATTCTGCAGCAGCCCCTTTCTCTGGGCCCTGGGACCTCTTGTGGGACGGCTGTAGATATCTGCATCCCACCGCTGCTCACCTGCTGCCCCAGTGACTGGTCGTTTCCTTTGCTGTGTGTTTCCCCTTGCTCTGTCTGTGGCTGGCTCCAGCCTCCAGGGATCATGTTGAAGCAGCACTTCCAAGCACTTGCCTGAGCTGGTGAATTGCCTCCCTGGGCATTGTGCTGGGAAATGTCATTCCCCCATGACTTTGTGATGGGGACTGACCACTTACTAGGAATGTGCCTCTGCCTTGGAACCAGGGTGGCCACAGCCCAGACCCTTGCCTCTCTTCCTTACGTCTCTCCCTTGCAGCCATCCTTGTCTCTTTTTTCTTTTTTTCCTTCTAGTGGGGGCCTTTTGCTTTTCCTTGTTAATCCTGTTTGTAGCAAAGCAAGCTGAAGGAGGACCTCCTCTCTGTGATCTGCTTCTTGCTCTCCACCCACTCCTCTTCTGTGCCCTTCACCTCCTAGAGAGAGAGAGAGGAATGCCGACCTTACTGCCGCTGCGACTGCTGCCGCCGCTGACGCCACCCTGGTAATGTCCACGTGCCCCCAAATCCAGTCCAGAGCCCAGGCCCTGCTGCACAGGGGGAAGCTGTGTAAATGGTCCCGAGCATGTGCCATCCTGGGCCCTGGGGTTTCCCAGGCAGGGCCATGGCCCCTGTGGGCTCACTCAGAAATGCTGAGGTTGGTGGGAGCCTGCCTATCGTGCAAAGGTCAAAGAGACTTTGCATTAAAATCAAGCCGGACTTGAGCTCATATTGTATGTGTGTATACTTTTGTACTTTGCTTTTTTTCCTTAAATTCTGTATCATCAACATCTGCCCATGTTATTTCATAGTCTTCATAATCATCACTTTCCATGCCTTCATAATAGTTGAGCGTGTAGTTCTACCATAATTAGTGTAGACATTCCTCTGTTAGAAGGCATTTAGGTAATTTTCACTTTCTCAGTAGTATAAATAAGACTGTAATGAACATCTTCCAGTTTGTGGCTTATTCTGTGCTTGCTTCTTCCATATGTAGATTCATTTCCCTAGGTTAGATTTTCAGATACAAGACTGGGTTCAGAAATGGTGTAAACATTTCTATGGTTTGTAATGTAAGTGGCCAAATTGCTTTCTTGAAAATGAAGCCTTTATCTTCTGAGTGTTTTTCTGCAGAAAATCTCATCTCAGTGCCTTAGGCCCCGGGAGAGAGGCAGGCATCCTGCTGTAGAACTGAAGTTTTAAACTTATTTTCTGTGTTTACGTTGCCCAGAGTCCTTGCTTGGCTGTTCTATCAGCTGTGTTCTCTCTGAAGGCACCTTGTGGCTCTGACCTGTGTTCTGCTCCATCAGGGGCCAAGGATATGCCCTCTCTTGTGAGTAATTACTGTGGCAAACAAGAGGACTGCCCCCTCAGCTCCAGGACCCTGGAGGGCACGTTTCCTTCACTCACTGGGAGAAGAGCTTAAGTCTCTGATCCAGGTTTTATTGAGGGCCTTGTCCAAACTCAGGGCTCCTGTATTATTAAGGTTCAAAGCCAGAGACCCAACTGCTGTGAAATAATGGATCAGTGGATATTAGCCCGCCACAGACTCAGCATTTGTGTAATCCCAGCAATTCTCTGGAGATCCCCTTGCAGCCAGCCTGTCTACCCTCCCGAGGCTTGCCTGTCAGTCCTGCTGCAGGGCTGCCTGGCCAGAGCTTCCTCTGCTTGTCTGCCAGGCATTTGTCATGGGTCTTTCCTCTTGGAGTCTGAGGGGGCACAGAGAAGCATGCAAAAGGGTATTTCTGCAGAGATTTCCACTGCCTGCAGACCTGCCTCTGGATCTGTGGGCTCAAGCGCCTGGCTATTGTGGAGGGGAGGAGTGGTGTGATGGGCAGGGGGTGTGTATAGGAGCAAAATTGTCTCTCCCATCCCATAGAAATTCTGATTCTTTGAGACTCTGGGCTTAGGGTTGGTGTTTCCAACCTCTTTGCTGCTGTGTCTTTTGGTGGCGGAGGGGCCAGGGAGTCAGCCCCCGCGCCATCACGGTCAGGGGATGTGTGTGCTGGTGGACTCATGAGGGCCTGACATCCAAGGTTTGGTGGGTCTTCCAGAAACTGTGAGAACTTGGGCAAGTTGGCGCTGTGGCTTTCGGTGTTTGGTCATCTCTCTCCTGTTAGCATCAGGGAAAGGCTGCACTTGCCTTAACCGCAGGATTTGCCTGGTGATTAGACCAGATTCTGGTGCCTCTCCTGGAAACCCCACGAAGGCTGCTCGCAGGTGCAGCGCATAGGCCCGGGAGCAAGTGAGGCATGAAATGGGGAAGTGGAGTCCCCGCCTCGGCCCTTCCGGAGAGGCGTTCTCTGCTTGCCCCCTGTCAATGCCTGATCTCCAGTAATCGTGCCGTGGCTTCTAGACTGGTCTTGCTGCCCTTAGTTGGCAAGTAGGGCACAAATTCCTCCTTGACTTGCAAAACATAATTCTCATTTAAAACCTCAAGAGCTTCCCATGGCCTAAATAAAAAAGATAAAGTCTTGATTATTTTAGCTAAGTTCCCAGCCTCCCTCTCCTGCCACATGTTTTGGTCCACATCCACCTTCTTGTCTTAGTCTGGCTTTCCCAATCTGTATTTCTGTAGTTCCTTGAACGCTATCTTTTCCTCACAGGCTTTACAAATGCTGCTCGCTCGTCTCAGAATATTCTTCTCATGCCTCCCAACTAAACTTGGCTAGCTTCCTCGAGGCCCTCTCTTAATTTTCTACGATTGGGTTCGTGTTTCCACCTCTACTTCTCTGTACGTGCTGGGCTGAGGAGCTCCTTTCTCCTCCTTCCCTCTTAGCTGTCCACGCTGAAGAGCTCATCACCCCGTAAAAATACAATTGCCTGTTTAACTTGGAACTCCTCAAAAGCAGGGCTTGTGTCTTTTCTTTTTCTGTATTCCTATTGCTAAGCAAAAAGTAGATACCCAATAAATGACCAGAATGAAAAAGAGGGAGAAACAGCCCTCTGGTCCTTTCTCCTCTGTGGAGCAGACTTTTCTCTCTCTCTCTCTCTTTTTTTTTTTGATAATTTAATTGAGATATAATTACATATCATACAATATACCTATTTAAAGTATATAATTCAGTAACTTTGAGTATATTCAGAATTGAGCATCTATCACCATGATCAATTTTAGAACATCTTTATTAAGCCAAAAAAATTCCCCTACACCACTTAGCTATCAATTAATTCCTCCATTCTCTCCCGCCCTAGTAGCTACAATTCTACATTCTGTCTCTATGGATTTGCCTGTTCTGGACATTTCATATAAGTGCAATCTTATCTGTGATCCTTTGTGACTGACCTCTTTCACTTAGCATGATGTTTTCAAGGTTCATCCAATTTACAGCATGTAGCAGTACTTCATTATTTTTATTGCAGAATAATGTTGAATTGTATGGTTTTACCACATTTTATTTGTCCATTTATCAGTTAATGGCCATTTGGGTTGTTTCCACTTTTTAGCTATCTTGGACAGTGCTGCTGTGAACTTTGTTTGAAAGTTTCTGTGTGGACATGTTTTCATTTCTCTTGAGTATATACCTGGGAGTAGAGTTGCTGGATCACGTGGTGACTCTTTTGTTTATTCATGTGAGGAACTCCAGACTGTCTTCCAAGATGGCAGCACCATTTTGTATTCCCACCAGCAGTGTATGAGGATTCTGTTTTGAGTGGACATATTACTTGCTCTTATGTTTAGTGTAAATGAGGGCTCTCGAAAAAGGTTTTAATGCCCTGGAGAGCCATCTGACACTTCTTGAGACATTTGTCCCTGCCACCCAGATCTGCCTGAAGGGCACTGGGTTTGCTGCGTGAAGTGTCTGAAGAGTGTAGACTCTGCCAGGCCTCCCACCTCACGTGTCCTCACTCTTCCCCAGGCCAGCATGCTGACCAGCCCAGACTCCTGTCCTCTCTGGACTGATGGATGTTGGCTTCTCTTGATTGATACACCCACTTGCCAGTCACCCCACACATGGGGGAAGGGGTAGAACAGGTCTGCTCCTTGGGTTTCTCCTCCAGAGTGCCATTGGTCCTGGGGTTGGCACCAGCGGTGCCCGTTCATGGTTCCATATTTCTAGTTCCTGCGAGAGGAAAATGCTTAGGGTAGTCTCAGTCAGGTATCCGCTTAGATCAAACAGTCATGGCCAACAGGCCAGGTCCTGTGGTTCAGACAAGGCCACCAACAGCCTGCGCCTGTCACTGGGGAGCGGACCAAGAGAAGGGAAATTGGGCAGCGACTCTTGGGGGTCTGCTCCACAACTGGGAAAAGGCTTTGTTGGAACATTGCCTGTTCACTTGGAAACATGTTCAGTGGGGCTGAATTTTATCTCACAATGTTCAGAGAAAGCTAACTCTTTGAGAATCCTATGGGGCTGGAGGAGAAAGACGGAAGCCTCCAGGTGCAGGCCTCTCCTGTTACCAGGAGGTCGAAGGGTGTGGGAGGGAGGAAGCAAATCAAATTTGGGGATGAAGGTTGTTAACAAGATTGTTGAGATTAAATGACTCACCATGCTTGTAAAATACTTCCCTGTTCTGGGGTGTATCGGATCCCCCAGAGAATATTAGCAATGTGTTATTGTAATAATAGTAACGACGACAACTTCATAAGCAGTTCCTAAACTTTGGCCATTTTTTTTTCTTGATCTCGTGACTTACACAGAATTAGCTGAAGGCAGAATTCTAAATGGTTCTTAACTGGCGTGTGTGCCTGTGTGTGTGCTCACTTGTGTCCAACTCTCCGCGACCCCTTGGTGCCGCTCTTTTAACCGACAGAGCAGCCCAAGTAGACCCTGAGTACCACGGGGCGCCGCCTTCTCCCTTCACCACGCGTGGTTAGAATGCTTTGTCATGGGCTGAGGAAAGGAGCCCTCACGTGAAATGTTTCCTGTACTCTTCTGGGCTGCTCTTTCTGACTTCCTGGTACTTGTCTTCTCAAGCAGTCTGTTGCCCCAAGTCCCCCTCCTGACACTGGGGGCTGTGGAACCATCTGGGCACTCTTTGCTCACTTAGGCAGCCTGGTGGAGAGCCAGTGTCCGGGCCCTGTCTTAGAGTCCTGGAGAGAAGCTGTTCAGCACCCCACCTTGGAGACCATACAGATACTGCAGGCCCTCGTGGGGCACATTTTCCCCCAGAGTAGAGGGCCCTGATCTTGTTGATCTCGAGAAAGACTAGGAAGTGAGGATTCTAGAGGGTTGGGCTCCAGTGCCTACTGTGTCATTTACGTGGCCTTAGTTTCTTCATGGCAGTGGTGGGAGAACTCCAGCCAGGATGAGAGTACAGGTATTGAAGTGCTTGTGAATTAAGTGTAAGCGTGACTGTGTCGATGATGTTAACTGTCCTTACTAACCTCGGGTCTTGGTAACTAGTCAGAGCAGAGACCCATGAGAGGCCCCTTAGGTTGGAGTCTCCCCAAAGGGTTGCCATCTGCCATTGTATGTTGAAGCCCATCCATTTGTCTACTTATCCATCCATCCATCCATCAATCCATCCATCCAGTGGTTATTTACTGAGCTCTTATTATATGCCAGGCAGTGTTCCAGGCCTGTTTCCAGTGGGTGAAGAAAAAGCAAAAAAAAAAATTCCAGCCTTCATTGAGCTTATGTTCTAATGGGAGGGGACTGAAAATACACAAGAGAAGTAAATAAAATAGGAAGTACCTTTGCACCAACACACAATTCTTGTGGACCCCGTGGTTGGCATCCTGAAGCGGGTGTCCTCCTCTCTCATACATACTATATCTACTGTGCCCTGTAGCGCACTGGTCCCCACCCTACACTGTGAGCGCTGGCAGGGCAGAGACTGACTTGAGTTTGCCTTATTTCCTGGTGTCTGGTTTAGTGACAAATACCTGGACACAATGTGATGATCAAACCATAGTCAACCACACAAAAGCAGGTAGAAGTGAAAAAGCCCTGTTGTCACCAGTTTCCTGATATCCTTCCTGCAATTAGCCTATATGTACTATAAGAATAAATAACACATCTGTTTAAACACCTTTCACCTAACAATACTATCTCGATGATCGTTTCCTTTTAGAGCTTCCTTATTTTTTTTTTTTTAAACAGCTCTATTCCATTATATGGATGCATCATGGTTTGTTTAAGCCATTTCCTGGTCATGCTTACATCATTGTTTGCAGCCATTTGCGTTGGTGAACATGTGGTAAACAGAGTGAATACGTTGTTCGTTCACCTGTCATTTGCATACTTGCAGGTCCTACAGGATAACTCCTAGAAGTGGGATTGCTGGTTCAGGGAATGCTATTCAGGATTGAGTTGTAAAGTGAGGGTAGAAAATGAGGCCCAGGAATGGTCTAAGGGCCACGTGGAGCAGACAGGTCGCCAGTCCCCATGAGTGTTTGGCTGAAAGGCCTCATGGCATCTAATGGCACTTTTTTTGTTTCTGCACCAGGCTGGAGAGTCCATGTTCAACCGTGCGAAGCTCCTCAATGTTGGCTTTAAAGAGGCCTTGAAGGACTATGACTACAACTGCTTTGTGTTTAGTGATGTGGACCTCATCCCAATGAATGACCATAACACCTACAGGTGCTTTTCACAGCCACGGCACATTTCTGTAGCAATGGATAAGTTTGGATTTAGGTAAGAGATGTTTACCAGAATCTGCAGAAAACATATTTGTGTCTTCCGTGACAACCAGGGAATGCAGTTCCTCCAGCCCAGGAATAGTGCCTCTTAGGCTCTGGAGGAGAATGCCTTTTGAGAGAACTGGGTGCTTTTGAAGCACATGTGTGTGGGTGCTGTGTTAAGGCTCTTCAGAGCGCATGTGTGCTGAGTGCTGTGTAAGTCACTTCAGTTGTGTCTGACTCCTTGCACCCCTATGGACCGTAGCCCACCAGGCCTCTCTGTCCGTGGGATTCTCCAGGCAAGAATCCTGGAGTGGCTTGTTATGCCCTCCTCCAGGGGATCTTCCTGGCCCAGCGATCGAACCTGTGTTTCTTCCGTCTCCTACACTGGTAGGAGTTCTTGACCACTGGAGCCACCTGGGAAATCCTTTGAAGCTCATCAGTTCAGTTCAGTTGCTCAGTCGTGTCCGACTCTTCGCGACCCCATGGACCACAGCACACCAGGCCTCCCTGTCCACCACCAACTCCTGGAGTTTACTCAAACTCAAATTGAGTTGGTGATTCCATCCAACCATCTCATCCTCTGTCATCCCCTTCTCCTTCTGCCCTCAATCTTTCCCAGCAAAAGAGTCTTTTCAAATGAATCATCTCTTCACATCAGGTGGCCAAAGTACTGGAGTTTCAGCTTCAATGTCAGTCCTTCCAATGAACACCCAGGACTGATCTCCTTTAGGATGGACTGGTTGGATCTCCTTGCAGTCCAAGGGACTCTCAAGAGTCTTTTCCAACACCACAGTTCAAGAGCATCAATTCTTCAGCACTCAGCTTTTATAGTCCAGCTCTTCCATACATGACTATTGGAAAAACCATAACCTTGACGAGACGGACCTTTGTTGGCAAAGTACTGTCTCTGCTTTTTAATATGCTGTCTAGGTTGGTCATAACTTTCCTTCCAAGGAGTAAGCGTCTTTTAATTTGATGGCTGCAGTCACCACCTGCAGTGATTTTGGAGCCCCAAAAAATAAAGTCTGCCACTATTGGGGCTTCCCTGGTGGCTCAGAGGTTAAAAATAAAGTCTGCCACTATTTCCCTGTCTATATGCCATGAAGTGATGGGACCGGATGCCATGATCTTAGTTTTCTGAATGTTGAGTTTTAAGCCAACTTTTTAGGTCTCCTCTTTCACATTCATCAAGAGGCTGTTTAGTTCTTCTTCACTTTCTGCCATAAGGGTGGTGTCATCTGCATGTCTGAGGTTATTGATATTTCTCCCAGCAATCTTGATTCTAGCTTGTGCTTCATCCAGCCCAGTGTTTCTCATATGTACTCTGCATATAAGTTAAATAAGCAGGGTACAATATATAGCCTTGATGTACTCCTTTTCCTATTTGGAATCAGTCTGTTGTTCCATGTCCAGTTCTAACTGTTGCTTCCTGACCTGCATACAGGTTTCTCAAGAGGCAGGTCAGGTAGTCTGGTATTCCCATCTCAGAATTTTCCACAGTTTGTTGTGATCCACACAGTCAAAGGCTTTGGCATAGTCAATAAAGAAGAAATAGATGTTTTTCTGGAACTCTCTTGCTTTTTCGATGATCCAGCGGATGTTGGCAACTTGATTTCTGGTTCCTTTGCCTTTTCTAAAACCAACTTGAACATCTGGAAGTTCACGGTTCATGTATTGCAAGCCTGGCTTGGAGAATTTTGAGCATTACTTTGCTAGCGTGTGAGATGAGTGCAATTGTGCAGTAGTTTGAACATTCTTTGGCATTGCCTTTTTTTGGGATTGGAATGAAAACTGACCTTTTCCAGTCCTGTGGCCACTGCCGAGTTTTCCAAATTTGCTGGCCTGTTGAGTGCAGCACGTTCACAGCATCATCTTTTAGGATTTGAAATAGCTCAACTGGAATTCCATCACCTCCACTAGCTTTGTTTGTAGTGATGCTTCCTAAGGCCCACTTGACTTCCAGGATGTCTGGCTCTAGGTGAGTGATCACACCATCATGATTATCTGGGTCATGAAGATCTTTTTTGTATAGTTCTGTGTGTTTTTGCCACCTCTTCTTAGTATCTTCTGCTTCTGTTAGGTCCATACTATTTCTGTCCTTTATTGAGCTCATCTTTGTATGAACTGTTCCCTTGGTATCTCTCATTTTCTTGAAGAGATCTCTAGTCTTTCCCATTCTATTGTTTTCCTCTGTTTCTTTGCACTGATCACTGAGGAAGGCTTTCTTATCTCTCCTTGCTGTTCTTTGGAACTCTGCATCCAAATGGAGAATTAGTCTAGTCAGTTATTATTTAAGGAGGGAAGTGGAGTCCAGAAGCACCTATACCTCTGCACCTCCAGGTAAGAAGTGTTCATATTTGGGATGGCACTTGTCTTCAGTCTCCAGACGGTGGTTGTCTTACTTGACTTTCTTCTCCTCTTCCCCTCACAATTTGAGAAGCAAATTGGAGTCATCTTCCCTCAGTAATTTCTTGGACTTGGGTAATTCAGCAGATCTTCCTTGGCACTTTAAGAAAGAACACGGTTCTGTTTCCCTGCAAAGCATAGGCTTCTGCTTAAAAACTGGGGCTCAGACTTGCCCACCAAAATGCCCCTTTGCGAGGAAGCCAGCTGATGCCTGTCCCCAGGAACAGCAGTGTAATGAAAGCCCATTGTCACAGGTGGAAAATAGCCTTGTGCTCCATTTTTTTAATCTTAAAAAGTAAATTTGCATTTCATTCCATAATTTGTCCACATTTGTATCAACATAAACTTAAGGCACCTGTCAGTTGGGTAACCTGACCTCTTCCTCTGTGTTCTAACTCAACAGACTCATTTTATTTATTTTTTAAAGTTTATTTATTTAATTTTTTGGCCATGCTGGGGCTTTGTTACTGCACATGGGCTTTCTCTAGTTGCAGGAAGCAGGGGCTACTCGTTGTGGTGCACAGGCTTCTCATTGCAGCGGCTTCCCTCGTTGCGGAGCACAGGCTCTAGGCAGACCTGAGGGCTTCCGTAGTTGTGGCTCATGGGCTTAGTTGCTCCGCAGCACATGGGATCTTCCCGGACCAGGGAGCAAACCAGTGTCCCTTGCTTTGCAAGGCAGATCCTTAATCACTGGACCACCAGGGAAGCCCCAGACTCATCTTGCTCGAATCATTTCTTCCTGTCCTCGCTTGCTGGGGGCATGAGGGCTGTGAGATGAATGGAGGATGTTCTGAAGTCCTTCCCCAAGATGAAAGCATTCACTTTTGAGGAAGACGCGGTCGCCAATGCAGCGGAGCTCAGTGCCGCCCGCTCTTGTTCCTGACTCACTGCTGTTCGCTCTCGCCGAGGAACAAGTCGGTCAGGAAGCTGCGCCGCAGCCATGGCCTTTAAAGACACCGGCAAGACTCCCGTGGAGCCAGAGGTGGCCATTCACCAGATTAGGATCACCCTCACCAGCCCCAACGTGAAGTCTCTGGAGAAGGTGTGTGCTGACCTCATCAGAGGCGAGAAGGAAAAGAATCTCAAAGTGAAAGGACCAGTTCAGATGCCTACCAAGACTCAGAATAACTACAAGGAAAACTCCTTGTGGTGAAGGTTCTAACACTTGGGATCGATTCCAAATGAGGATCCACAAGCGACTCATTGACCTGCACAGCCCTTCTGAAATTGTCAAGCAGATCACTTCCGTCAGTATCGAGCCAGGAGTCGAGGTGGAAGTCACCATTGCCGATGCCTAAATCAGCCTTTTTAATAAATCTATGATCAGTTGTTAAAAAAAAAAAAAAGATTAAAGCATTCAGACCTTAAACATCCTGTCTTAAAGGAGGAAGCTTTGACTGTCTGTAAACGGAACTTTGTACCCTCCTATCTTCCCCCTCTCCCTCCCTGTTTGTGTATCTTCTCCTCTTTGAGACACACCGGTTCCTCTGAACTCTGTTCTTGAAGCGTGGTGGCGCTTACCTAATTCTTTACCACATCATCATGTATATTTCACCCAGAACTAGTTAGGCTTGGGAGACCAGGCAGGAAGGTAAGAGAAGCCAGCAGAGACAGCAAAACCAAATCTGGTCAGAATAGCGTGTACTTCCCCTGTGCAGTGGCTGAGGGTCCACTTCTGTAAAAACACTGATTATGAAAAAACCTTAATGGCCTGGTCACCTCTGGTTTTCAAACCCTCACATTATAAGTGCAGACTGTAGTGTGCAGATAACCAAAGGGGGGTGACTTGATGCTTAAACGATGATACCTAATTACAAGTGAATCTTTGATTCATTAAAGCAGGCCCCCAGGGATCTTTGCTTGTGGATGCTTGCAGTCAGAATTCTGGAACATATTTGAAAATAATAACTGCATCTTTTTTTTTCATACATTTTGTATGGTTTGGCTGACTTCCCCCTCAAAGTCTGAGTTAGAGTTTTCCTTAATTTGTGTGATGCATTTTGGTCTCTTTGGATTCCAGTAAAAGCCCAAGTGTGGTTTGGAGCTACACACAGGGTTGTCACAAAATCACAGCCTTTATAAAGTCCACAGGAAAGCCTTTGCTTGCCCTTTGGGCACATCCAGATTCTTAATATTTCTCGTCAGTTCTTCCTCTGTGTCCCTCAGGAGTCCACGATTCATAACCACTGAAATATTGAAATGCAGAATGGTTTGGAAGGATGAAAGCCCAGATGCCCTGCTGCTTGAAAATGGGTCAAAATAGATTCATCATCATACATTTTGCCACGTCAGGATGTGGTAGAATTTTCCAAGAAAATTTTTATTTTAGAAAATTTTCAGAAATGCTGTCTTGACTGTTGGGGTCAGTGTTCAAGCCAGTATACCTTTGGAAGAATGAAAGCAAGACTGTAGATGGAAAAAAAAAAAAAAAAAGACTATAGATGGGCCAGGGGTGGGAAGGGGTGCATGACAGGGTGGGCACAGGAGATTCTAAAGCAGTCTCAGTTTCTGGGACCTTCTGGAGAAGGATTTCTGACCCATGGAAAGCAGGTTCTCAAGCAATGCAGAACTGGACTTCTGTTTTTGTCACTAACTGATTGTCTAGATAACCACAGTGTTCTTAGAAAGAGCAAGATTCTACTTTTTGATATCTGTGTCTTCTCTGAGATAATCTGAGTCTGATACAAAAACAAAACAAAGGAAACCCTTATAAATCCCTAATTTAAAAGTTCCAGGGAATCAAAATAACTTTAGAAGTGTTTATATATTTTTAAAAAATAATTTTATAAGACCCTGATGCTGGGAAAGATTGAAGGCAGGAGCAGAAGGGGCGACAGAGGATAAGATGGTTGGATGGCATCACTGACTTGATGGATATGAGTTTGAGCAAGCTCCAAGAGTTGGTGATAGACAGGGAAGCCTGGCGTGCTGCAGTCCATGGGGTCGCAGAGAGTCGGAGACGGCTGAGTGACTGAGCTGATTCATCTTTGGCAGTGCTGGGTCTTTGTTGCTACACGTGGGCTTTTCTCTAGTGGCGGCGAGTGGGGCTAACTCTTCGCCGCAGTGCATGGGCTTCTCGTTGTGGTGGTTTCTCTTGTTGCAGAGCGTGGGCTCTAGGCACACGGGCTCCAGTAGTTGCGTTTCTTGGGCTTGAGAGCACAGGCTTAATAGTATTATGGCACAGGACCTAGTTGTTCCAAGGCATGTGAGATCTTCCTGGACCAGAGATTGAACCCATGTCTCCTGCATTGGATTCTTTACCTCTGAGCCACCAGGGAAGCCCAGAAGTATTTATATATATATATATATTTTTTTTTAGAAGTATTTGTATTTTGAGTGAGCTTTATTAAAGAATAAATACTAACTACTGGTCCTCTATGTGTGCATGTGTGTGTGTTTTTTTTCCCCCAGCCTACCTTATGTGCAGTATTTTGGAGGTGTCTCTGCTCTAAGTAAACAACAGTTTCTCAGCATCAATGGATTTCCTAATAACTACTGGGGCTGGGGAGGTGAAGATGATGACATTTATAACAGGTAAGTGTCACAATTTAGATCTCGTGCTTCCGTCTCTCCCTTCACTTCTGGTTTTTCTATCCATGCTTGGTTATTTTGCAAGGATTGACCCTAAGGAGAGATGCAGTCCCCACCCAGCCTGAATTCTTAGGTGAGCCCTGCTATAGATGCTCCAGGTGATAGAGAGCGTCTTAAGAGACAGACCATGAGAACCCTTAATGAAACTGGAAAGCATCTGAAAGTAAGCATGTGTGTAACTCTGATGTGCACTTGAAAGTTTTAATCTACCTGAATTAGAAACAAAAACAACAAAAAAAACACAACCTGTACTCACTGCTGTATTTAAAGCAGATAACCACTAAGGTCCTTACTATACAGCACATGGACCTCTGCTCAATGTTATGTGGCAGCCTGGATGGGAGGGAAGTTTGGGGAAGGATGGATACACGTATATGTATGGCTGAGTCCCTTCCTTGTTCACCTGAAACCATCGCAACGTTTTTAATCGGCTATACACCAATAAAAAAAAAAAGTTTTAAAAAATTAAAAAGTATTTTTAGGAAAACTAGCTTCTGTGATTTTTGCCTTAGCCTTCTGGAAAATGTGAAATGAAAAGCATGTGAAGGGGTGACTCACTAGATGGCCATGCACACCCTGGGGCTCTTCATGAGTTGGTAAAACTTTATTATGTGAGTTGTCATTGCAGATGGTAAAAAAAAAACCCATCTGTCAGTGGCATTTGAGAGCACATTCTGCTTGGTCTTTCCTGGCAGTGGAATCTCCACCCCTGCTGGATGTAGGCAAAAAGCACCTTCTCCCTCTGGGAGCCCACCTGAACTTGCCACTGAGTTTGAAACCAGACTACACCCCGGTGCCTTCCTGAACTGGAGTACGTTAATTTGATCATTAACAGAAGAGAAGTCACTTAAGATTAGCTTTGCAGCATAGACCCAAGTCTTTAACACAGTCCTTGAAGAAAAGTTAAATTTTAGAGATTGATTACCAATATGCAGAGCACTGGGCCAGGCAGGACCAGTGGGGAGGAAGACACTGAAGCCCTGAAAGGGAGTCCAGACAAAAACAGGCTTGCTTTCACAGCCCTGCACCCAGGCAGCTGGGCCCGTGTGACGGTGTACAGGACTGAGGTGCTGCACAGACCTGAGTGATTAGAAAAGTCTCCAGGAGGGAGCCCCGAGGACAGGGTCCTGGGGGTGGGGGAACAGAACATCAGTGGCTGCGGAGGAGCTTTCTGTCCTTTCTTTAAAAAAAAGTTTTTTAAAATTTTAAATTGAGGTTTATTTGATGTACATATGTTTCAGATGTACAACAGAGTAATTCACAATTTTTAAAGGTTATATTCCATGTATAGTCATTATAAAACTTTGGCTATAGTCCCGATGCTGTACACTATATCCTTGTGGCTTATTTATCGTATGGGAAGTGGACATGTTAGTCACTCAGCCGTGTCCGACTCTTTGTGACCCCATGGACTGTAGCCCTCCAGGCTCCTCTGTCCATGGAATTCTTCAGACAAGAATACTGGAGTGGGTAGCCGTTCACTTTTTCAGGGGATCTTCCCAACCCAGGGATCAAACCTAGGTCTCCCGCATTGCAGGCAGATTCTTTACCATTGAGCCACCAGGAAAGCCATATTTATCTTATATGTAGTGGTTTTTACCTCTTAAATCCTTATGCCTATCTTGCTCCTCCTCCTGGAGCAGCTTTCCTGAAAGGTAAAGAACCTAACTCTTATTCTGTACCAACTTGCTTTTGCTAGGCCCTAGCTCAGCGCTGAGGGAGGCCAGGCTGGGAACCTTTAAGTCACCTAGGACCAGCCATTTCTGCCTCTCGGCTTAGTGTTGTATTCCTGCTGTCAAGACTTTGGTTGGTATTCCTCATCCCTTTCTCCTCCAGAACCCACACAGAATCTTCCACTGTGATCTGGCTGCCTCTAGTCTTGTTCCCAGCTTTCCACTATCATACCGCCTAACAGAGAGACTTCCCATTGGCCAGCTCTGTGTACAATGTTGGGAAACCCAGCATATAGTGAGCTCTCCATATCTGCAGATTCCACATCCCCACAGATTCAACGCACCTTCAATTGAAAATATTCAGGGGGAAAAAAATTCCAGAAAATTCCAGAAAGCAAAACTTGGATTCGCTGTGCACCTGAGACTATTTCCATGACATTTACATTGTATTTATAACTCGATATGTCATTCACGCTGTATTAGGTATTATAAGTTATCTAGAGGTGATTTAAAGTATATGGGAGGATGAGGACGTGCATAGGTTATATGGAAATGCTACACATTTTACATAAGGGACTTGAGCAACCACAGGGAAGGAGGTTGTCCAGGAACCGATCCCCTGGGGATACCGAGGGATGACTGTGTTATATCCATTTCAGACATTGGCCCTGTTCTGGGAGATGCTCTTGAGAAGGCCTCCATGATACAGTCTGTGCCCTTCTTTGCCACTTCACCTCTGGCCACTTCCTACCCCACACTTTGACGCTCCCAGAGGGCACTGCGCTTGCTCTCACCTCCCTGCCTTTGCCTGTGCTGTCCTGACTGCCCAAAATGCTCTGGCAAACACCCAGTCATCTTCAGGGCTTGGCTCTGCCCAGTCTCGATCGGGTGGAGTTGGTTGCTTCTCCCTCGGTGCCAGGCATCCCCACGCCCACCTCCTCCCCTTCGTCCTGGCACCTGTGGCCCTACATCCTAAGCAGCCACATCATAAATTCCACGAGGGCAGACACCCCCAGTGCCTGGCACAGGATGGTCCCCCCACAAGGTCTAGAACCGGGGGTAAAAGGTTATGAGGAAGGGGTGTGAGTTTTAACTGCTACCTGTACACTGGGCTGGGGTGTGGGTTGGTGAGACCAGCTGGCAGGATAGGATGGTGGGCGGGACAAAAGTCTTGCAGCTGGAGCTGCGGGGCCTGGGTCTGTGGCAGCTCTGTGATGACCACTGTCCCTTTGCTCCTGACAGATTAGCTTTTAGAGGCATGTCTGTGTCTCGCCCAAATGCTGTGGTCGGGAAGTGTCGGATGATCCGCCACTCGAGAGACAAGAAGAATGAGCCTAATCCTCAGAGGTGTGTTCTCTTTTATTCTTGCCCCTGTGTGTGTTCCCTTCTTCCGCCTTCAGGTGGGGCTGGCTGCAGGAATGGGGCTCTGGGGTGGGCTCCGTGCCTCGGGGGAAAACGGGCTCCATCCACAGGGCAGGGCTGGAGTAGGAGGGAGGTGGTGGTGGTGGTGGTTTAGCCGCTCAGTCATGTCCGACTCTGCGACCCCACGGACTGTAGCCCACCAGGCTCCTCTGTCCGTGGGATCTCCCAGGCAAGAATACTGGAGTGGGCTGCCACTTCCTTCTCCAGAGGATCTTCCCAACCCTGGGATTGAACCTGCATCTCCTACATTGGCAGGTAGATTCCTTACTGATGAGCCACCGGAGAAGCCTAGTAGGAGGGGAAAAGGGCCATTAAAGTACAAATGTTTAAAGTTTTGAGTTTTGTTTTTGCTTTCTTTTTTTTTTTTAAAGATTTTTGTTTTGGCTTCAAACCCTTTGTTTGTTCCTTGTAGGTTTGACCGAATTGCACATACAAAGGAGACAATGCTCTCTGATGGTCTGAACTCACTCACCTACACGGTGTTAGAGGTCGAGAGGTACCCGTTGTATACCAAAATCACAGTGGACATCGGGACACCGAGCTAGCATTTTGGTGCACTGATCAGAGACTGAAAATGGCCAGGGACCTCTGCTGTGTCTCTGCCCGTGTGCTGGGCTGGTCCCTCTCATTCTCCCCATCAGTGACAGGCCCTCTCTGCTCATCATTCAGACGCCTTTCCGGACGACCAGGACGAGCGGGATATATTGCCCCAACTTGGCTCAGCATGTGACTTCTCAGCCCCATGAGGTGTATGTAAGCATAGAAACCATCAGCCTCTGGGGGCCCTCGGCATGTTCACAGTGTCACCCCAAAGAATCAGAGCTGTGCGCAGCTCCGAATCTGATGACTGTGGGACTCATCCCCAGAAAAAAAAAAAACAACACCTAATTTGTTGTGATATAGGTAAGAATTTTGCTTTAAATTGTGGTATTATTACTTTGTGAAAAATTGGAGAGTGCTGCTGAAATCAGATCAGTGTGGTGTTTTTCAATTATCATGTTTTAACAGAAAAACACCTATTCTTATGTTAACCACCCCCACCCTCGACCCTGTCTCCATGTATGCAACTATTACAATCACTGTGTATGTGTGTCTTTTCTTAGCAAAGGAATTTTAAGACTTGAGGCTTGAATCCCAAGGCCACTTTAGCCACCAGAGCAAAAGCCTTGGGCGTTCTCACATTGGTGGCCTTTCTCCAGATGCCTGATTTCTGAATGTAAATCCTTTTTTTTAAAATAGCATTTGTAGTATCTTGAAGAAAGAACAAATCAGATCCTCCTTATGGTCTAGCTTGATTTTGTGTTGATCCAGAATGGCATAGTGTTTAGTCATGGCAATTTATTTTTCTGAGCATGCTATATAAACTTGAATTTCCTATGTATTTTTATTGTGGTGTTTAACATGTGGGGATGGGGATTGAGCATTTTTTAGGGGAAAAAATAACGTATGCTGTAGTGGCCCCACACGGGCCTCGGACGGAGCTGGCAGGCCAGGTTTTCTGAAGAGCCTAGACATCTCTGGGTCCTTCGGTGAGAACTAAGGCGCCCCATGAGCACTGTCAAGCTGGACTCTATGGGGGAGGCAGACATCAAGGCTTGCCTGGCAGAGTTCGCCACCTCGCCACCTCCCTGCCCTCCCCAGGTGGGCAGGGCCAGGGAACAACCCCCACCTCCTCAGACTGATCCCAGCACCTCCCTTGGGCCCCAGGCTGTGAAACTGGGAATGACAGCCACCAGATTGTTTACTGGCCCTCCATCTGCCCCTGGGGGCTGCCTTCCAGGCTCCATTGGCCGAGCTGCCTGGCCCACCTTGCAGGACCGGTTCTCTGTCCTCCTCATCCTCCTGCCTCCCTTGTGCTGCCTTTCTCTTCCCTCCCTGCCCCTTTGTTCCACCGCCTCTTGCCTGTTTCCTAAAACTGGCCTGTGGCGCTCAGGGTCAAACGGACTATCCATTCTCCAGCATGAATGTGCCTTTTAATTAGAGAGCAGTTCAGCTGAACTCACCCATACTCCTCCCACGGCCGCTCTGGTGCCGAAAGCTTCCCATCCCCGCTCAGGTTTTAGCAGGTGCTCCTAGTCCAGGGAGGCCGACTCACAGCAGATGTCTTCCCCAAACCCACCTCTGCTGCTGGAGGTTTCAGCCTGCCTGGGGTGAGATGTACAAGGCAGTCCCTGCCGCTGGCACGAGTGCTGCGTCCAGGCTGGGCTGAGGGCTTAAAATTCAGCTTTCTAATCCCAGGGTTAACCTTTCAGCTGGGGGCAGCCTAGAAACCAGCCCGCAGTGTGAAGGCTGAACTGGTGCCTGGCCCCAGTCATACCTGTGCCTTGATCACTTTGAGCATCTCATGCTATTATCTGGTTCTTTTTCCAGAAACCTTTGTGTTGGTTACAAATTATTTTCCACTGTAGCTGGGCTATGCAAAGAGTATTCTGTCTGTCAGTTCCCTACTCCTTAATAGCAATGTTGTTAAAGCCAGGAATAGCCCTGACAGGAAGCTTTGGGAAGCGCAAAGAATGAAGACCTCGCTTTCTGTCCCCAGATCCTGACTTTTCCAAAGTGCCTTAAAAGAAAGGAGACAAGTATCCTGGGTGGTAACCTTTTTGTTACTTTACTTCTAAAAACGAAATTCTGACTTTTTTTTTTTTTCTTTTTTGTTTTCCTATTACATTTTCTTTCATGTTCCATTGTAATCGTCAAGTCTGTGGTTCATTCTCAGGACCACCAGAAACGCTGCTTCACCACCCACTCCCCGTTTGCTCATCTTCCGGTGCGCTCGTGGGGTCCGCCTGGGCTGAGGGTTAAGCTAGCCCTGGCCTGGTTCATCAGATGCTGCAGCGCTTACTTCCTCCCTGGGGAGTTGAGTACTGAGGGTTCGGGAGCATTTCCTTCTCCTGGAAGTTGTCACCGTGACATTGTCAGGTGCCCTTCTCTCTTTCTGTCCGTTCTGTTGCTGGTGAACCTCTAAGGTGGCCTTTGGGAAAGGTCAGAGGGCAGAGGTGGCGCAAGAGGGAAACGGAAATGCTGGTGCTGCCCCTCAGGGCCTCTGCTGACCAGTGGGGGGGTGCGGGCTGGAGGGAGGGGTGCCTCACAATGGCTGGGAGGGGAGCCTTCCTGCCCTAGAGACCTGTGTGCTGTGTATTTTGATCTCCCATGTACACAAATGTATGTATTTACCATTGTAAGTGGGTGAATGTTTGACCTTGGTGTTCAAAACAGAACTGTATTTTTGCCTTTAAAATCCAGTAATATAACGTGAATAAATGACCCTATCTTTGTAACGGCAGGTGGTCTCTCTTCTGATATAAGGGGTTAGTGACGGGGGCTGCCTGCTGGGAGGGTCTGAGGAAAGCAGGGCTCCACCTGCTCTGCCTGCCTCACTGTTGGGGGGGGGCGGGGCTGGGGGCTTGGGTGAGGGGAGGAGATGTTATCTCACCTGCCTGGGATCACACGCACCTTACCGGAATCAGCCATTTCCCCAGCTGAGTCTCATATGGATATCTGTAAAATGGGAATAGTAACACACACAGACTTTTTGAGGCTTAAAAGAGATGTGTCTGAAATACAGTGACTGGCACCTCACAGGTACTTACCACCCTTCAGAGAAGAAGTTTCCCCAGCGGTTCTCTGGCTCTGTTCTGTTTTCCACACAAGCCCGCATGTTCTCAGAGCTGTTTATGCAAGGTGTTCACAGCATAGCTTAGATCAACAAGCTTTCTTCTCAGCCCCAGGAAGTTTAACCTGGTGCTACAAAAGGTCTCAGCTGCGCCCCGAGGACTTGAGACAGTAAGTACCTTGGGGACCTCCTCCAAGGCCCCAGGTCAGGCACTGCACCCTCTGACATGTGGCTTTGATTGAATTGGCTTCTGGAAGAAATGGGCCAGAGGAAACCAGTGTGCGGGAGAGGTCACCCCCACGCTGTCCAGGCTGAGGGGGCCACAGGCCCTGCTGGATGGAGCTGTGATGGTGGGACCGGCTGGGAAACAAAGCTGGAAGGACAGCCCCCTGAAGCCCCACCAGGGCCATCTGGCCATCTCCACCCATCCCTGTGACTGCTGGAAGGAGCCCTAGTAGCCCCAGCCTTGAGCAGTGGCTAGCACTCAGCTCTGTCTTTCTGACCAGACTCCTCTGGACAGAGTGCTGCCTTACAGGGCTTTTCAAGCTATAAGGTCTGGGTTAAGTGGGGTACCCTCCCCTCTCCCAAAATGCGTGGACACCACCAAGTACTTAGGAGAGGCCAGAATGCCTGTCTTCAGATCCTGTTGCTGCTTCTTCCCAGTTTCACGACCTTGAGTGAGTGACAGCCTCTCTGTGCCTCAGTTTGTTCATCTGTGTGATGGGATAACAGTACTTCTTTCATAGGATTGCCAGGAAGATCAAGTGAATTAATTTTACAAAGCACTCAGACCATATCTAGCTCATAATAAGCATGCACATTACAAACATTTGTTAAACTTTAAAAGTGCAGGTACACATGTGTACCAGCATGTACATAGACTGATGTGTACACGGTACCCACATATACACATGCACACACCAGGTGTGCTGGGCGTATTTTTTCCTCTTCTAGGGCGCATGTCTGGGACTTAACTGTGCGGCAGGTGGCTGAACGGATCTCACGGTAAGTGACCACGCCTCTTCTGGAGACACCTGAGACCTCAGCAATGCTATTTCCCCACACCTTCCTGCCTGCCCTGAGGGAAGGTGTTAGGAATGGTGGCCTTGGCAAGGGAGGGGGGCTCAAATCCTGTATTGGTGGGCTGCAAGCCTCCAGGAAGATGGGAGGAAGAGAGTCAGGGCCAGGCTCCTGGGGTAGCCACTTCCTGGAGAAGTGCCCTTAGTCTTCCACTTCACCTGGGCCCCAAACCAAGTCTGAGCCAGGGCAGAGCCCAGTAGCCATGGGTGTGGATTTGGTGGGTACCAGTCTTGCCCCCCATAGAGTACCTCTTTTCCATGAGAGAATGTGACCTGGATGCCTAATCACTGACCCACAGTTGTCCTTTGGAGGCAGGGCTCTGGTGCCCAAATGGCCGGGGTGCCCATGGAGGTGTTTGAGTGAAACCTCCCTGGCAGGAGTGTTTGCTGCTGGTGATAGAGGGAAGCTGTGTATGGGGAGGATTGGGGGGAGGTGGAGGAAATGAGAAGATGACCGAGTGCTAGGTGTTGCCAAGTCCCCACCACTCTCCTGAGCTCGCCTCCTGTTTATTCCTGGAGCTGGGAGTTTGGACATTCCTAGGGGCTGATTTCTTCTTAGAACTGGAACTTCTTACCCCATCAGAAAGGAAATGAGGTTTGCTAGCTGAGCCGGCTGTGCCAGATGAGCCTCATTTCCTCCCCTGGCA
Organism: Cervus canadensis; assembly: GCF_019320065.1. NCBI lineage: Eukaryota > Metazoa > Chordata > Mammalia > Artiodactyla > Cervidae > Cervus > Cervus canadensis. The sequence continues at coordinate 8,498,150 of NC_057415.1, read as the reverse complement.
CGGGCCCCAGGCAGAGAACGCGGCCGCTGCCTTCATTTGGGCTCCAGGACCTGTCCCCAGGCTGGGCAGCTGGGGATCCAGCAGGGTGTGAATGTCAGGTGAAGTGATAGGGTCAATGGACCAGAAAGCAGAGGACTGTGACATTCCCAAGATACTGGCACTTGAGCAAGTTATGTGCCAGGACACCAGGCGGGGGCCAGGAGGAGGGCTGGAGGAAGCCATACAAAGAGTGGTCACTGTGTCTGGCCCTCTGCTTTCCCACTCGATGGCTCACTCAGTTCAAGTCCGTTCCCCTCCCTGAGCCTCGGGTTGCTCTCCTGTTTTATGAATCTACCCCTGGTCTCCCCATAGTTTTTCCCTCCCCGCAAGAAGGAAGTGCTGTGGTCTCAGGTATCCCCTTGTTCCTGAGACTCACCCTTCATGCTGCCTTGGAGGAAGTTATTTTATCTGAGTCTTCCTTTGTAAAAATAGCAGGATCACCCCTGCCTTCCCCCTCTTCTCCCAGGATACAGGTTTTTTTGGGTTTTTTTTTTAGATCTTTTGATGTGGACCATTTTTAAAGTCTTCGTTGAATTTGTTACTTCTGTGTTGCTTCTGTTGCCTGTTTTAGTTTTCTGCCCAAGGGTAATGTAGGATCTTAGCTCCCTGACCAGGGATCGAACCCTCACCCCCTGCATTGGAAGGCGAAGTCTTAACCACTGACCACCAGGGAAGTCCCACAAGATATACTTTTAAAACTCTACCTGGAAAAAGGAAAAAAAAAAATTCTACCTGGGATTTCCCAGGCAGTCCAGTGGTTAAGAATCCACCTTTCAATGCAGGGGATAAGAGTTCGATCCCTGGTCAGGGAACTAAGGTTCCATACACTGCAGGGCAACTAAGCCCACACAGCAGAACTACTAAGCCCTTGTACTGCAACTAAGACTTGACTCAGCCAAATAAAGAAATAAATGCTTTTTGGAAACTTTTTAAAACAAAACAAAAATTTCTACCTGGAGGAGCTGGAATGCTATTCCTTTTCTGTCTCCCTCTTCTGCCTGTGGCCTCTCCAACTTTGGAGAGACGCCTGTCACCTGCTTCCCCTCGGGTTTTCCAGATAAAGGCTTCCTGATTATCCCATCGGCCCGGAGGGGGAAGCACGGGAGCCTCTGTAGTAGCGTGTTTACCCTTCCATTACTCGTAACACTGAAAACCTAAGAGCCACCGTCAGTGGGGGCTGTGCTCAGGGAAATGAGGTGTGTCCAAACAGGGCGGCCACTGAGCATGATGAAGTGGATCTGTACTTATTGACTGGAAAGAGGCCTGAGGGGAGAAGGCAAACTACAGAATGGGATCTCCATATAAGACAGGAAATGCCTGAATAATTTAGTGCCAAAATTATTCTGTGATTGTTGATGGGAGCAGATACACAATAAAACGGAAAGATGATCCCCTCTCTCTGCACCGCTTTTGTGGCCAGGCTCCCAGCCTAGGGTAACAGCCTTTAGTGTTTGGGGGCTGCCTGAGGGCCGAGGTCTTTAACAGGGACCAGCCCCATTGAGAGAATTAGCTGGGTTGTCCCCAGGGGGAGTTGTTCAGTTGTTCAGTCGTGTCTGGGGGCTTTGCAACCCCGTGGACTGCAGTACACCAGGCTTCCCTGTCCTTCAGCATCTTCCGGAGTTTGCTCCAACTCATGTCCATTGAGTGAGTCAGTGATGCCATCCAACCATCTCATCCTTTGCCACCCCCTTCTCCTCCTTCCCTCAGTCTTTCCCAGCATCAGCATCTTTCCCAGGGGACTTGCACTTCCTCAAAGTGCCCAGATGTGGAAGGGAGACAGGTCGTCTTTCTCTGAGATGATGGAGGCCTGTGCCCTGTTCACATTGGGCAGGGTTGGGGGGGTGGTGCTGTGGGGTTGTCCATGGAGGCTGGACGGGATCAACTCAGGCTCAGAAGTCTCTATCAGTTCTCTCGGGTTTAGAAACATAAAAATTAGAACAGTTTGCCACTCTTTTCTGAGTGCCATTGAATATTCACACCTGTTATACTTGGGTAATTAAAATGTTAACCAACCAAAACAAGTGGCGAGGGTGAGGGACACTGTGCCCCTTGGCTCTGGAGGGGCAAGATTGGCCTGAGACACCTCGTCAGGACCCTGGGAGGAGCAGGAAGTGAGGGGGATCTGGCTGCCTGTGGATCTCTGGCCCCAGAATCCAGGAGTCCTGTTGCTGGCACGAGGAGGCCCTGCCATCTGGATTTTGATGCAGACCCAAGCCTAGAGCTCTGAGAGATTCATTTCCGGGCCAGATGTGAGTGCTGGACGACTGGCATGTCCCCTGGGACCTCATCTTGCCTGGGAGGCATGTGCCAGGGGAGGGTGGGCACCAGGCTGTGACCAGTAAGAGTGCACTCCACTGCCTTGGAATCTCTGTCTGGTGGGGTGCCAAGAGCTGCGTGCCCAGCCTTGCCCCCACTGCTGCTCAGCTTCGTGGGAGCCCCGCCAGCTTGAGCTTCCTGCCCTGAGAGACCGGGCAGGGTGGGCCACCAGCCATCATCCAGCTGGGGACTCGGGCCAGCGGGGGGCTCTCAGAGTGCTCCCTCTCTGCGACATGTCCTGCTGCTGTGGCTTTGGTGTCTTTGCTTTTCCCTGACAACTGCAGCAGAGGGACAGGCCAGCTCCCAGGCCCCAGCTCTCTGGTCTCCCACCTCCCCGAGGGTCTGTAGTGATGGCCGGGAGAGGAGGACCTGGCGGACTGCTGCCCCACTGTGACGCTTCACACAGCTTCTCCCCTTCCGAGCACACGTGGCCCCTTGCTGCCTCCTGTGCCTCACTGCTCATTATGATCATCCCCATCCTGAGAAACGTAGGCTCGAGGCGGTCACGTAAGGACACAAGATCACACAGAGTTACTCGCTGATGCAGGAGTGCTGACTCCCAGCCCGGGCTCTGTCCACGGAACCATGATCCAGCCACTCATCAGCTTCAGGGGCTTGTCCTCCACAAAACAGCGTGGGAGCTGGAGGCTGGGGAAGGAGGGTGCCCCGCCTCAGCCAGAAGACAGGAGCCTCGCCTTGAGCCTCACGGCTGCAGCATCACCAAGAGAAGTGCTGTGTAGACCGCAGGCTGGACCCAAGACCTGGTTTCTGTTCTGTGTGGTTTGGGTTCTGTTTCATTTTCCTTTTACAGTTCTAGAGGACTTGGGAAGCCAGTATACTCAGTGGCAACAGCTCCCTATGCCAGGGATATCATTGCAGCCTCCGTCTGGGAGACACACGGGAGTGGTTAACACTGAAATCATCCATGACGGTTCAGGGGGCCTGGGTCATGGGTACAGAGAGGAAGGGAGACCCTTGAGAGCTGAGGGTTCACACGGACCTGAAGAAGTTAGGACTGCTTTTTGCCTCTGGAAGCATCGCTCTGGGCGGCAAGAAGCAGCCCCTCGTTCACAGACAGTACAGCTCCTTCTGAAATTAAAAGACGCTTGCTTCTTGGAAGAAAAGCAATGATAAACCTAGATGGTGTATTTAAAAATAGAGACATTACTTTGCCTACCAAGGTCGTATAGTCAAAGCTATTGGTTTATCCGGTAGTCAAGTATGGGTGTGAGAGTTGGACAGTAAAAAAGGCTGAGTGCCAAAAACTTGGTGCCTTTGAACTGTGTTGGAGAAGACTCATACGAGTCCCTTGGACTATAGAGATCAAACCAGTCCATCCTAAAGGAAATCAACCCTGAATATTCATTGGAAGGACTTCTGCTGAAACTGAAGCTCCAATACTTTGGCCACTTGATACGAAGAGCCAACTCATTGGAAAAGACCCTGATGCTAGGAAAGATTGAAGGCGGGAGGAGAAGGGGACAACAGAGGATGAGATGGTTGGATGGCATCACTGACTCAATGAACGTGAGTTTGAGCAAACTCCAGGAAATAGTGAAGACAGGGAGGCCTGGTGTATTGCAATCCATGAGGTCACAATGAGTCGGACACGGCTGAGTGACTGAACAACAGCGGCTCCTTCATCCCAGTGCTCAGTCCTGCCCTTCCCCTGGGCTAACACCTGGCATCATCACGGTGTTGTCCCAAGGCTCCCGGGGACGTGCGGGAGGGCGGAGAGGCGGGCGGCTCTGCTGAGGCCTGGACTTCTACTCATCTCTCCCTTTTCCTTTTTGTCACCTCTTCTCACCGTACACCTTCTGCCCAAAGGAAGGCAGCTGTCACCCCATTCCCAATCCTCCCAAACTTTCTTAGCCAATGGCATTTTCCTAAATGAAGCCAGGGGCCATGTCTCGATGATTCATGATTTTTAGACTGTCTCAATCAAGAGTTCTAAAAAGCTCCGCTGGGTTTCACTTCATCAGACTCAGTGATTTATGTTTCACGTGGTTTGCTCTGGATGGAAGCTGACCCGGCCACAATGAAATGTGGAATGAGGAGAGCTGACCTGCTGCCGAGGACGGAGGAAACCTCTGGCACGACCAATCTGTTGGGCAATGTCTCTCAGATGCCAGGCTGGGCCCTGCTGCCAGCTCGGAACACTCTGCCTCTGATTCAGGTGCTGGGGCTCCTCTCCATCTTTCACAGGCCCTGGACTTGGTGACTGGTGGGCCTGGCTGATGAGCTTGGCCGTGCTGGCTCCACGGGGCCTGTGGAGCCTCCCTATCTTGGACCTGCCCTGTCTTGCACGTTCACTGTCCACACCCTCCAGATCTTTTCGGGGCTTTTCTTCATGGGAGACAGGGCCTGCCAGGCCTTTCCCTGGCTTGCTACCAATACTGAGTGAGCACATGTCTTAGCACACTGCTGGAGTGACTGGCTTCAGGAGGATGAGACAGGAGAGGAAACTGAAGAAGGCCAGTGTTGACTGGAAGCCCAGTGTTGACTTGCTAGGTGACCACGGCCATATCCTCTCTGGTCCCCAGCCAGAAACTGGCTGAGGAGGATGTGAGCGCCCACTGGGGCTGCTGGCTGTGGTTCTAGGAAAACTCTTTGGGGTGGTTTATTCCTCCAGCCCTCTCTGCCTGTTTGAGGTTGCTGCTGGGCACTTAGGCCAGGATTCAAGGCCAGAAACAAAAGTCCTCTTTGTTAGTCCAGGAAACCAGGAAGGGGGAAGGTAGAAGGAAGGGTAGATCCAAGGCACCCCCAGGGTCAGGGCCCAGAGTCCAGAGTCCAGAGGGAACTGGACTGCAAGCCTTCCTGGAGGGACTTTATACTTTTTCTTCTTCCTTGTCTTATCACCTGGACTAAAGCTGCAATAAATCAGAGTTCAGCTCACAAGGTGAAACACAAGACTTGTGCCCAGGGCATCTGGTGGCCAGCCTCCTGCTTTCCCACGGAAGTTCCACCAGAAAACCACCACCACCATCACCGCACTTGTTGAGAGCCTGACTGAAATTATGATGAATCTATGAAACCACCCAGGCTTCCCGGGTGACTCAGGTGGTTAAGCATCTGCCCACAGTGCAGGAGACTTGGGTTCAATCCCTGGGTCAGGAAGCTCTCCTGGAGAAGGGAATGGCAACCCACTCCCGTATTCTTGCCTGGAGAATCCCATGGACAGAGGAGCCTGGTGGGCTACAGTCCTCGCGGTCACAGAGAGTTGGACACAACTGAGCCACTAACACTTTCACTTTTCTTTCTATGGACCACTATAAGCAGACTTGATCTCTTTTATTTATAAAAGATAAATGTACTATAATCCTCTTTTGGTTAGGTCTTCTTTTTATTTTTTTAAATTTTTTTGGCCGCGCCATGCTCTTTGCAGGATCTTAGTTCCCTGACCAAGTATTGAACCTGGGCCCAGGCAGCGAAGATGCCAAGTCTTAACCACTGGACTGCCAGAGAACTCTGGTTTAGGTCTTCTTTATCCTTAGGGTTCTTACACTTTTTTCCCCTAGGTATTTGGTATATATATATATTGTAATAAATAATGTTGTGGTTCTTTAGTCGCTAAGTTGTGTCCGACTCTTTGCAATCCATAGACTGCAGCGTGCCAGGCTTCCCTGTCCTTTACTATCTCCCGGAGTTTGCTCAGATTCATATCCATCGAGTTGGTGATGCTGTCTAACCATCTTGTTCTCTGCCACCTCCTTCTTTTGCCTTCCATCTTTCCCAGTATCAGGGTCTTTTCCAATAAGTCGGCTCTTTGCATCAGATAGACAAAATATTGGAGTTTCAGCTTTAGCATCAGCGAATATTCAGGGTTAATCTTCTTTAGGATTGACTGGTTTGGGTTTCCCTGGTGACTCAGAGAGTAAAGAATCTGCCTGCAATGCAGGAGACCCAGATTCAACCCCTGGGTCGGGAAGATACCCTAGAGAAGGAAATGGCTACCCACTCCAATATTCTTGCCTGGAGAATACCATGGACAGAGGAGCATGATGGTCTACAGTCCACGGGGTTGCAAAAGAGTCGGACACAACTTGATGACTAAACCACAACTTAACTTAAATAATTATCAGCACCAACTTAACTTGCTTCACTCCTATCCCTACCCTGTCTCGGATTATTTTGAATCAAATACCTGACATTATTATATTTCATTGTCTATCACTAAAAGGTCAGTATTCTTTCTAAAACCCAAATATAGTAATTAGTAATAATGCCTTAATATAAACTATTCAGTCAGTGTTCAAATTCCTCCAGTTGTTTCATGCATGCTCAGTCACTCAGTTGTGTCTGACTCTTCACGACCCTAAGGACTACAGCTTGCCAGGCTCCTTTCTCCATGGGATTCTCCAGAAAAGAATACTGGAGTGAGTTGCCATTTCCTCCAGCGGATCTTCCCAACCCAAGGATCGAACCCACATCTGTGGCTCCTGCATTGGCAGGCAGATTCTTTACCACTGAGCCAGCTGGGAAGCCCCTCCAATCATTTGGTATGTTTTTATTTATATATATATTTTTTCAGAATCCTACCTTTTCTATTGAAGGGTGTTTCCACTGGATATAGAATTGAACCTAGAAATTATTTTCTTTCAGTCCTTTCAAATAAAATTCCATTGATTATTGCTTTCCATTGTTTCTTATAAAAAGTTATTTGTTAGTTTCATTGTTGCTTCTTTCTTTTTAATGAACTTCCCTCGTAGCTCAGCTGGTAAAGAATCTGCCTGCAATGCAGGAGATCTGGGTTCGATCCCTGGGTTGGGAAGATCCCCTGGAGAAGGGAAAGGCTACCCACTCCAGTATTCTGGGCTGGAAAATTCCATGGACTGTATGTATAGTCCATGGGGTCGCAAAGAGCCTGACATGACTGAGCGACTTTCATTTTCTTTCTTTTTAAGGTAGCATGTCTTTTTTTCCTCTGGATGCTTTTAAGATTTTCTTTACTCACTGGTTTTGAGAAGCTTTGCTGTGATGTGGCTAGGTATGGATTTGTTTTTACTTATCCTATTTGTATTTCCAGGACTTCTTGAATCTCTGGCTTAATGTCTTTTTTCCGCTTTGAAAAGTTTTCAGCCATTAACACACCCTTCAAGATTTGCTTTTATCCTGTTCTCTGTCTCTTCTTCCTGGAATTTGAACTACTCATGTGTTAGATCTTTTCATCACACCCTTTGTGAATTGTTCCTCTTCTGTATTTTTTGTACTTTTGTCTCTCAGCATGTATTTCTGGTTATTTTTTAATGACATTTTCCAATTCATGAATTCTTTCTTTAGCTGTCAGGTGGTCTGGTAATGCTGTCTGTGATTTCTTATTATTGATTATTATATTTTTAGCGCTAGAATTTCCATGTAGTTTTTGCTGTTTTCTCCAGTCCTCTGTTGATACTCTCAGTCTTGTCTTTAAACGTGGTGAAAGTGTGTTAGTCACTTAGTCGTGTCCGACTCTTTGGGACCCCAGTGACTATAGCCCACCAGGCTCCTCTGTCCATGAAATTCTACAGGCAAGAATACTGGAGTGGGTAACCATTCCCTTCTCCAGGGGTTCTTCCCAACCTAGGGATCAAACCCAGGCCTCCTGCATTGCAGGCAGATTCTTTACTCTCTGAGCCACCAGGGAAGACCTTCAACATGTAAACATAGTTAATTTAAAGTCCGAGTCTTATAATTCTAATATTTGGAGCCCTTGTGGAATTGTTTCTATTGTTTATTGTTTTTGCTGGTTTTCAGTTAATCTTTATTCAGAGTACACGGGCTATTGTACTTGCAAAACACAAGCAAAAAATTGTTTACAGCAACACTTTGAGGCCTAAGATGTCTTTCTTCAGAAAGGATTTAAGTGTGCTTCTGCCAGGCTCTTGGCACTCCAGAATTACTTTATTTCAATTTCAACGATTGAGATGATTTAAAGTTGATCCCCATGAGAGCCCATGCACTTAAAATTCATCCTTACTTCTAGGGTTCAAGCTTTCAGTATCTTAACCCAAGGGAGATTCATCAGAGATTCTCACTCTGGCCGTTCCTAGCCTTCTCTTCAAAAACAAGCCATCTGTCTCCTGGTTATCTATTCTGGTACTAAAACATATCCCCCACCCCTACACAGGGAAAAAGTGATCCCAAACCCCAATTTATTATCTGTTCTGTGCGTTGTAGCAGATTCATTTTATATTTTCCATTGTAGGTGGGCTGGGCCAAACTGCAAGAAGTTTGGAAACTCCATTTACCTTCTGAACCTCAGTTTTCTCAAGATGAGGACCGAGATGTGCTCACTCGATTTGGCAACATGAAGTCATTGACAGTCTTGACATGAGCAGGTTTTGTGGAATGAAAGGCAGATTGAAATAGGTTGCGAGTTAATGAGGTGAGGGGTAGAAATAGTATTTGGGGAGCAACTTATTCTAGAAGCCTGGCTATGAAGGAAAGCAGAAAAGTGACATGGGAGGCCAACAGGGATGATGTGGGTCAAAGAACTTTGAAAGTGAGAGATACCAGAGCATGTTGGTATGTTGATGGGTATGCTTGCACTGATATATGGGTACATATTTACCACCATCATGAAAGGTATATTTCATACCCATATTGACAGGTAAATTCATAACTTGGCTTTCCATATCTGCCTGATGTGTTTTTTTTTTTTTTTGGCCAGAAGGTTTAATCCAAAGATTGTCCTCAGGCAGGATACATCCTTGTAAAGACCAGACCTACTCCCATAATTTATGTTTTAAGATAACAGAATTAGCCAGAGGGTTTAATCCAAAGACTGTCCTCAGGCAGGATACATTATTGTTATATAATCCTAAGGAATGTAGAGGAAAAAAGTAAAAAAGTTTGTCCTTTCTTCCTCCTTGAATATCCCAGACCTCTCTCTCCTTGGGGACCCCTAGACTTCTTATCAACCTGCCTAGGAAATGACTCTCTCATTCCCCCCTTTTCTTTTAGGAGAATTATGTTGCCTAGGGAAAAGGGGCGTCGTTCTCATTCCATAACTGCTTCCGAGCTGACAAGGGGCGTTGTCCCTAAATTGGTGAGGCAACATATTCTCCTAATCCTCATAGTGAGGATGTCTGATCCAGGGGCTCTAAGTAATAGTTGGAGGAGGCTGTGGCACTCATAGGAGCTTGGACAACTATTTGTAAATTAAAAGCTTTTAGACTGTTAGAAAACCCCATTATACAGTTACAGACGTAAGGCAAAATAGTCATTAAACCAAGTTAAAATCAAAATGAAAAGTCACATTATGTCCATAGTTACATCAGTCCATCTTAAGGTTGTTAGATGTCATCAGTTTAAGAAGAGGTATCACATGCGATTGTTGAAGTTACTTGCAGACTTGGAGAAAGTCCTTTCCTTGAAGTGGAGATGTCCACCATGGAACGCCTTCCACTGATGAAGAGGGGAGTGCTCCGCAGACCCAGCAGTTAGACCGATTGTGGAATGCAGCATAGGAGCGAGCCCAGGACAGGAAGGCATTGTCTTGAGGATCAAACGGCAGACTCAGGATTTCTGGAGTCAGCAGAAGTAGGCTCACATAGATTATCGGGCCCATCTTGTCCTGAAGGATCCCGGACGAGCCCCCAAGATGAAAGGTTGTTACTGAACGATGAGACGTGGGATTCTTGGCCTATGGAGGAGATGAATTCAATCCGGGGCCAGAGACGAGGCTGGATCGCTCAGAGCTTTTGTGTAATAAAGTTTTATTAAAGTATAAAGGAGATAGAGAAAGCTTCTGACATAGGCATCAGAAGGGGGCAAAAGAGTACCCTGTGTTTTTTTTTTAAATTTTACTTTATTTATTTGGCCACATTGTGCAGCTTGTGGGATCTTAGTTCCCTGATCAAGGATCAAATCTGGGCCCCAGCAGTGAAAGCGCCGTGTCCTAACCACTGGGCTGCCAGGGAATTCCCTGCCTCATGTGTTTTAATTAGTATGAGTTGAAGTGCATGGGTCCTGCCACTTTAGGAGTCCCAACTCTGGCCCAGCCTTTATCATCACATCCATAGCTGCTCTCATTTCCTCTTCTACTCACTCCTACATCATCCTTGGCCCTAGATTAAGTCCCCAGCCCCTTTAACTAATCTGATGCTTCTAACTAGGGTTCCTACCGTTAGAGTCAGCAGTTTTCAGCCCCTTCTAAAAACAGGAAGCCACCAGAGCCCTTCATATTTATTATGTACCATAATAAATTCTCGGAGTTGGGAGCTCTGCAGTGGAAATTTAAACATGTCACTTCTCACTTAGCAACACTCCTCAGCTCCTTATTTTCATCTGGCTGAAGACTACCTGTCTCTCCAGCTTCACCCCTCTCCCTCTTGCTCCCACACTGCAGGCTGCTGTGTGGGCTAAGGCTGACCTGTCCGGAAAGAGGATGCTTGGTTTGGGGAAGGCAGGGGCTCTGGGTGTCAGAGCTTGTTTGGCCAGCCTGAGCCACTATCCCAGGGCTACCCTGTTCCCCGGGGAGGCTCTGCTTCTCTTGGTGGGGAGCCCCTGGGGTGGCACCTGAGCCAGAACTCCAGTGCCAGGGAGACGAAGGTAGGAACAGACACCCTGGACCGGTGAGCCGGGCTGGGCCGTGCCAGGCCCTTTGTTTGTAACTTGGGAGAAGTTTCAAGTTTCTGTCTTTTTTTTCCCTAAGAACTGGGAATGTGCCACATGGGCACCACAGAGGCCAGAATCAACAAGAAAAACAACACCCTGGGGTAAAACCTGTTCCCTTAAGTCACAAGACTGTGGGGTGTGTGTCAAAGGTTTCATGTCTGTCACATGACTTTATGTATATATGTATTTCGTAATTGAGTATAGATACCATGAAGGGCCCTGTGGGGCTCCTGGGCACAAGGTCTTTCTGTGTGCCCCATTTCTTTGATTATAGGAAATAGCCTCTATTCAGCCTCATGACCTTCCCTGAGTTACAATGGGCAGATTCAAGCAGTTGTTAATTAGGGAAGGGTGGGGATGTGAAGTGGCTTCCCAGGAGGCGCTGTGGTAAAGAATTCGCCTGCCAATGCATGGGATGCAGGATGTGGGTTCAATACCTGGGTCGGGAAGATCCTCAGGAGGAGGAAGTGGCAACCCACTCCAGTGTTCTTACCTCAAAACTTCCATGGACAGAGGAGCCTGGTGGGCTACAGTCCATGGACAGAGGAGCCTGGTGGGCTACAGTCCATGGGGCCACAAACAACTGAACAGGACTGAGCAAATGAGTGTGTACACATGCCCGGGAGTGGGGTTGCTGGGTATGGTAGGTAACCGGGGACATGAGATCAGAGAAAAACAGTCAAGAGCAGCCCTGGGGCAAGATCCCCATCAAAGGATACACACGACAATATCTTTGAGCTGTTTTGCAGAGACTGAAACCCCCTCCAGGTGGGAGAAGTTAATGATTAATGATGGTATGCTGCCCAAGAGACTGGAGACCCCAGACCAGTTGAACCTGAAGGTTGATGATGTAGACTCCTGCTTACCTCACCACCAACCCCCTTAGAAGAATATCCATGCGCTGATCATGCCTTCTTTGAACAATTACTGTAAAACTTCTCACCATCTTCCCCAAGTGGGAACACATGCTTTGAGGGCATTAGCATGCTGTGTCCCTGTTTGCCTGGCAAAACAACACATCTACCTTTTTCTACTTCACCCAAAGCCCTGTCTCCGAGATTGGTCAGACATACGTGCAGACATTGCTCAGTTATGTCTGACTCATCGGAGACAGACTCAGTTATGTCTGAGCACTGGTGTACAGAGAAGCTGAGCTTCCAGCATCAGTATGTGCCCATCCCTGTGTCCCCGGGTGTCCCCGTGTGTGTTGTCTGCTGGGAGGGAGAAGAGGTGAGGGTCTGCACTGTGTCCTGTGTTTGTGTTTCTGTGACGCCTGTGTATATCTGCACGTATGTCTGTATTCCGTGTCTGGGGTGTATCTGCTATAAGTTTGCTTGAGTTTCTCAGCCTTCATATGTTCATATGTACTTAGCCCCCAGATTCTAGGCTTCCGCGCCAGCACTTCTTCACTCTGCTTCAGCCACTCCCTCTTTGTGGTCACGTCCCGAATCTCATCAGCAGTGGAAAGGGCTCCACCTCAGAAGTCTCAGCAATCCAGTATTTCAGGCTCTGATGTGCCCTTCTCTCTCTCCAGTTCTCTCACACCACACTTGTCTTCTGCCTCGGCAGGGCCTTGGGCAAAATTTTCGTCGCTCCCCATCTCTTCGAGCCTTGACCTCCAGGTGTATTCTTCAACGGCTCCCTCCTCAGCACCTTCACTGTTCTGTACCACATGCTCAGTTATGCCTGACTCTTTGCAACGCTATGGACTGTAGCCCGCAGGCTCCTCTGTCCATGGAATCTTCCCAGCAAAAGAATACTGGAGTGGGTAGCCATGCCCTCCTCCAGAGGATCTTCCTGACCCAGGGATCGAACCCATGTTCCCATGTTTCCTGCACTGCAGGCAGATTTTTTTACCCACTTAGCCATTGGGGAATCCCTCCCATTTCTACCCCACCTGGCTAATCCTCAACTAGGTAGTGGAACCTCACTGGAGAAACAATCGGAAGGTCGGGGGAGGAGGCGGGGAGGGGGTGGATGAATCTACACACAATGTGTCACCTATAACTGCTGCTGGGGATTTCTCTACCTGGTGCAAACTGCCTTCCCTCTCCCACTTACAGATAAGGCTTTTCCCCTGCTGCACCCCTTTCCCCCACCCCAAAGGCTTCAATTGATCTCAGCACAAATGCCTTGCCTCCCAGCACCTCTCTGAACACCTCTCTGCCTGAGGTCAGTGGGTGTGAATCTCTTCCATTTCCTGCCCCCTCCCACCTCCAAACTTGCCTGCAACTGCCCCCATTCTCCCCTCCTTTTCCTGTATCATTATGTCCCTCCTCACATTCAAGGCTGTATTGTGCGTGCTAAGTCATTTCAGTTGTGTCCGACTCTGTGACCCTATGGACTATAACTTGCCAAGCTCCTCTGACTGTGGGATTCTCCAGGCAAGAATACTGGAATGGGTTGCCTTGCCCTCCTCCAGGGGATCATCCAGACCCAGGGATCGAACCCTCGTCTCTTATGTCTCCTGCATTAGCAGGTGGGTTCTTTACCCCTCGTGCCACCTGGGAAGCCCACATTCAAGGCTAGATCCAGGCAAAAGAATCCAGCTCAGTTCTGTTCTGTCAGTACTCTTTTAATCAAAAGTGACAGAATCCCAACCCAAAGCTGCTGAAGGAGGCAAAAAGGGACCCTTTACCAGCTCACACAACTAGGATGCCCAAAGTTGTACCCTATTTAGGAACAGCTAGATCCAGGAGCTCATGTGATATCGCCTGGACAATGTCACAATGCTGTGCCTGAGTTTCCTCGTCTGTAAAATGGGATATTAGTGGTCCTGCCTACTCACAGTTTTTGTGAGAAATAGAAGCCATCATAAAGTCAGATAGTGGGACTTCTCTGGTGGCCCAGTGGTTAAGAATTTGCCTCCCAATGCAGGGGACATGGATTCAATCCCTTGTCAGGGAACTAAGATCCCACATGCTGTGGGGCAACAAAGCCTACATGCTGCAACTAAAGAAGCCTGTGCATAGCAATGAAGACCCAGCACCCAGCCAAAAAAAAAGGAGTAAGAACTCAGACAGCTCTTTGGTAGCTCTCAACTCTTTTTTTCTCTGTGCAGCAGGTTTCATTCATTTCTCTGCAATCTGACTTCCTTTGTTCCTCAGTCAAGTAAAGAAAGTGCCCCCCCCCCAACAATTCCTCAGCATATCAGGTCAGTTAGAATGAGAATATTTTGATCCCAGTTCTTAATATTTGGAAGAGAGAATTCTATCAGCATAGTATGGGTCAGTGTCCACCACTGGGCCATTCAGGAAGGGAAACATCTGGAAAAACGTAGCTGTAGACGGCCCACCCCTGAGTGAGAGTAGTTGGAAGGGGAAAGGAAAAAAATTGTGAATTGACCAGACAACCCAAAAGATGTGTGGAGAACAAAGAAAGTTAGATTGCAGAGAAAAAAAATGAAACCAGCTGCATGGAGGAAAAAGAGTTGAGAGCTACCAAGGATGTTGTCTCGTCAACTCAAAATTCCCCACACACATCCAGGGAATGAGCCTGGATCCCTTCCCTCCAAGTAGATAAAAGCCAGTCAACTCAAAATTCCCCACACACATCCAGGGAATGAGCCTGGATCCCTTCGCTCCAAGTAGATAAAAGCCAGTCAACTCAAAATTCCCCACACACATCCAGGGAATGAGCCTGGATCCCTTCCCTCCAAGTAGATAAAAGCCAGTCAACTCAAAATTCCCCACACACATCCAGGGAATGAGCCTGGAGCCCTTCCCTCCAAGTAGATAAAAGCCAGTCAACTCAAAATTCCCCACACACATCCAGGGAATGAGCCTGGAGCCCTTCCCTCCAAGTAGATAAAAACCAGTCAACTCAAAATTCCCCACACACATCCAGGGAATGAGCCTGGATCCTTTCCCTCCAAGTAGATAAAAGCCAAGCATTCCAGGTATCTAGATTTGATCCTTATTCTATGCCTTAGAGTCCCTGGAGGTTGATGGAAATTAGTCTGATAAGGAGATCAGAGACGCTTTATTTAAGAAAAGGACAACAGTGGGAACTCCCTGTGGGAAAGTACAAGAAGCTGCAGGAGCTTGTCCTGGCCTGGACCTGTGGATTCCATGCGCATAGATTCCAGATCAAAAATATGTTAAGGGAAGCCTCTGGAAGTTACAAGTGCTGACAAGTCATGGTGTGGGGAGACAGGCGCTCCAGCTCTGGCCTCCCATCTGAGCCTCAGGCTTGTGAGAAGCATCACTTTCTTTGTAAACAAAGGCAGTGCTAGCCGTACACCGCCATTGTGGCTTTGAGTCTCAGGAGCAGAATTAGCCAACAGGGACCAGACAATGATTCCTGGGGTCAAGACAAAGTGGAGGATTACAGGGGACCATCCATTCACCCCCCTGGTGGCACAGGAGAAGGATACAAACCCTATTTGTGAGAGACATCAAAGAGGGGAGGAGTGCTTCCCTACAAAACTAACCAGTACTTCAACTTGACTTTTAGTATGAATTTTCTTATTGTGTTAAGAAACATAAAGGAGTAGGGCTTTTACAATTCTTAATATATATATCAACAATAACAATAATAATATTATAACAATAAACCCATGTGAAGTGAAGTCACTCAGTCATGGCCGACTCTTTACAACCCTATGGACTGTAGTCTACCAGGCTTCTCCATCCATGGAATTTTCCAGGCAAGAATACTGGAGTGGGTTGCTATTTCCTTCTCCAGGGGATCTTCCTGACCCAGGGATAGAACCCAGGTCTCCCACATTGTAGGCAGATGCTTTATCCTCTGAGCCACCAGGGAAGCCCTAAACTAAACTCATATAGTGAAAGGCAAAAGAGTCACACAATCTGAAGAGAAACCAGAGTATAAGGAACTCTTAATCAGTGCTTACTACATGCCAGGCAGGGCATTAAGTGTTTTATACAGATTAGCTCATTTAATCCTCATAACTTTTGAGGTAGTACTATTATTATCCTTATTTTACAGCTACCTCACACTTTACCTTGCTTACCTCATGGCTTCCTCCATCTGAAAAAACTTTCAACTGCTTCTATTTCTAAGTACCTGATTGCTATACATTTTCTAGGTCATAAAACTGACTTATTTTTGAGTCAGTTCAGGCTGTAGGATGCTGGTCAGCCTATGGTTTGTTTGCTCTTGGGTCTGGTACGGGAAGCGGATAGAAGTTACACGGTATAAAACACGAGTGCCTATGGTTGCCTTTTAGGTGGCGCTGTTGGTGAGGCTGTTTTCTTAACAAGTGTCTCCAGGATAGGCTTCTGTAGCTGAGGTCTGGGCCAAGCCTTGTGTCCTCAAGCTAGAACTATTCTTTGTGCCCCGTCAGTCCCAGGTCATTGCTGTCCTTGGAAGGCACCTTTCCTTTTCTTTTCCCCTTCAGTCCTATACACTTGGTCTTGGTTAGTCCGCTGAGGACAGCATCCTCAGTCATTGGTCAAAGAAAGAAGGGAAGGGACCAGAGCCAGCATCGGTGAGTTTTCACAAGCTTGGGACTCCCTCACTGTGAGATCTGGGTGGGGCTCTTCAGTCCCTTTTTCCTACTTTCTTGTCTGTGTGATGGGACGCTTCAGTGCCTCCTACCAGCCTCATCCAGACAGGGTTGGCTGTCCACCCAAGGGTCATCCCACTAGCACCACCTACTCTTCCTTGCTGGATGATATGCGATTGTGTTTGGATGCTCAGGAAAGTGGTCCCTTCATGGCTCCAGGGGGCACATGTACATGCTTAGGCCACGCATGGTAATTCCAACCCTTGCCAGTGATGGCTTTCAACTTGACAATGGACATATGATGATGCCTTGGTCAAGAGACCAGCTGAAGATGGCGTTTCTGGGAAAGGCGTTTGTCCCTGGTAAAAAAAAGTATCCATGTGGGGAGTTCCCTGGTGGCTCAGTGGTTAGGACTTGCTGCTTTCACTGCCATGGCCTGGGTTCAATACCTGGTTGGGGAACTAAAATCCTGCAAGCAAAATAAATAAATAAATAAAATAAAATCCTGCAAGCCATGCAGCGTGGCCAAAGAAAAGAAAAAGAAAACAAGCTATCCATGTGAAGATACTCTTCTTTTGACTCTAGAGTGAGAGCTACATTGCAGTCTCTGAAGAGAACAGGCTTGCTCTTTGGGATTTACAGGAAAGCATGTTTTGTTCCAAGCTGGAACATGTGGCCTTTATTCAAGTAGGTATACAGAAAAGGTCCTTCATCATGGATGATGCAAGAATCCCTGTAGGAGTTGGGAATTTAAAAAGAGGAAGTTGAGTTAGAAGATCTTTAAACCAGGCCAGGAACAGGTAGAATTGTGTAATAATCTTTCTCTAGTCTTTGCCATGTTATCTTGATGAAATTGGTGTAGTTTAATAGAAAGGGCCAAACTGTTGCCCCATTTTAGCAATCAAATATTTACCCTACCTTCTACTTTCCCTAGACCAAGGATCTCTCTCCCATAAACCTCTCTCTACTCCCTGATACCAAACAATGTCATCTTTTCTGTGGTTGGCCTGCCCTCTGCTGGATTGAGAAGATGGGTTGCAGAAACGTGGACTTCTGGGATGGGCCAGCTCTCCAGAAAGGACATGATCAGGAGACTGGATTTCCTTTGGGTTCATTCTAGGCTATTGGTTCACCAGAAGTTAGGTCTGCGGGGCTGTGACCCAACTCTGAGTGTGGGGTAGTAATCTTCCTAATGAACACAACCGCCTGGTTTAGAGGTTAGAAAATGTGTGTGTTGTATGCCTGTTTGAGTTTCTTTATTCATGTACAGATGAGGAGATGTAAGAGACCTCATTTGTCTAGTGTTAAAAATAAACTTTCTAGACAAATTGATGGTTAGCAATTGTCAAAGCTTATCAACTTGCTAATAAGGGATTAGCAAAATAATAAAGCTTATGCTTTGGGTATAGAAAGGCTGTGGAAACTGATGAATTATGTAGCTTGGATACAGAAGACTTACATAAGCAGCCAGTTTGGGGGGAAACTCCCTAATTAGATAAAGCTTGAAGTTTGGTTACAAACAGTAACAAATGTCATAATCAACTCCCTTGTTACAAAGGAAATGTGGAGGAGGATTTGTGTTGCCAGGGACATTGGCTGTCAGTCAGAGATTAAAAATCCAATGTATCAAAGAAGTGAAGAATGAGGATACATCTACGGCTGCTACCTGTAATCATGAAGTTTCATTTCTCAAGAATGGCTTCTGAGGATCTGATTGCCATGGGTGCATAAACCACAGACCCTGTAACAAATAATAAGCTCTGACTTGAAACAGGCTACTTTGTACCAGGAATTTTTCTCAAGCAGCAAAAGCAGTGCAGCTAGAATATAGATTGTGTGTGCATGCTCAGTCACTCAGTTGTGTCCGACTCTGTGCGACCCTATGGACTGTAGCCTGCCAGGTTCCTCTGTTCATAGTTTACAACCTCCCAAACACCAAACACCTTCCCACACACCTTTTTTCCTTTAGTTTAGAGGAATTTTTTTTCCTGAAATTAGCATGATCAGAGATTGAATTTTTCCACACGTTAATTTTTCAGATAAGTGACATTTGTGTACTGTAACTTTTCGTCTTGAAAACTAAAAAAAAAAAAAAAGATCTAATTTTTACATGTTTATGAAAAAGGAATTTTAACGATGTAGAATAATGAAAAGAAAATACTATTTGTCCAGATCTCGTTACCCAGATGATGTTAGGTGAATAACATCCAAAGAACCTTTATGTATGCATATAATAGCAGACTGGGTAGATAGGTAGGTAGAATAGGCTCATGAAACTCTTTTTGAAAATCTTGAGTCTAGATATGTTTTGGAGTTTGGAATTTTTATATTTTGGTAAGATAATATGGTGTATATATACTGTATATCTTATATCTCCCAGCAGGATCTAAGTGATACATAATTTAGTATATTAACACTTCTGCATAAGAATGTTCACACTAAAAGATTTTTAAAAGACTGCAAATAGCCTCACTTAAATTCAGGACAGATTTTGCTGCTAAATGACTTATAAAGTATATAAAACATTCAATTTTCACAGTTTTTTAAATTTCAGAATTACAGATAAGGAATTGTGGACCTGTGTTTTCATAAATGGGATGATACGACATATGCTATTTTTTAGAGAAAAAGTAATCAATTTAATTGTACCTATAATTGACAGAATAAATAGAAACTGAAGTGAAACCAAAGGAATTGCCGTACTTCACATAAATGTTTCTTTATTACAAAAGATATTATTTTCTAAAATATCTTTCCAAGGTTAAAAGATGAGAGTAAGGAAAATAATAAGAGATTGGAGTCATTCTCTTGGTTGGAATAATTTCTGGCAGCGATCTTCTCAACATGTTTGAGTACTATTAGGCTTATGGCCATCCAAATATTCTGTAACTTTTTCTTTAGTATCGTGAAATTCAAATAACATAATCTACTCATATAGATATTGAAAATATTAATATAAAGCCTAATATGTAGGAAAATAAAAATAAATTAATTTGTTATAAAATATAGTTATATGGATTTCAATATTTAAATCCTTGGGCATTACTACTAAAGACATAATGAAGCAGTGAGATGCTTGCTGTGTGTATAATTAACAAGTTTAGATTTAATATAAATTATAAGAAGAGGAGCCATTCCATTCAAAATGATAGCAGAGGTGTGATGGACACTAGACCAAAACTTGGTATTAAGTAATTATATTGCCGTACACCTGAAACTAACAAAACATTGTAAATCAATAAAAAATGTTTAAAGTAATTATAGAGAAGACTTATTTGTATAAGCAAAATAGAGAAGTAAACTTAATGCAAGTAAGAATAACCTGTTAAGTACTAGGTAGAGAAAATGAAGGCATACGCTAATTGTTGAAAATGAGTAGTGTCTTCTTTTCAAGGAAGCTGTTATAATAATTTTCTATGTTGCATCATGAGATGGGATAGTGAAAAAATGTCAGAAATCATACGCCTATCTCGATGCCTGACTACACGTTGGAACAAATATTTTGACTCTTAAGACCTTTGATCTTGGAGATCTTGGAGACCATGTCTTTCACAAGTTAATGGGAAACTGAGAAGATATGAAAGAAGGAGAAGTATTTAAGAGTTTACAGAGAAGTTGTGTGGCAGACCTTTGGGGAAAGTATCAGATAAGACTGGAAACCGGTAGAAAATCTCCAGATAAATCATTTCAATGTGTAATTTGACAACATAGATTTCTTATCACTGTGCTGCAAATTTTAAAAAATTGTACAGGATGGCAATAAAATATTTTTAAAAGTAATCTTTATGAAATTCATTGATATATCTACATTTCATTTGACTCTACTAATTTAATGATGTATGGTTTCAAGTCTATTAAAAGAAGTCTCAAATCTCCCTTTACACATTTGCATCTGGTTTCATTCTATTTCCAGGAATTGTACCACTGCTGTGAAACCATTTTCAACCAAATACTTAGTTGGAAAAAAAGGCTACAAATAATTTAGGTCTTTCCAAGAAGTGAGTATGCAAATCTGGAGTCTCAAACTTTTCCTAATTAGATTAATTAAACTGTGTTTTGGCTTCAAAATCTTTCATTTGTTTAAACTCAATAAACTTTTCCTGCAAATATTGCCTGATTTGCAATGTATTAATCAGCCCTATCTTTTATTAATTTATTTAGTTTTAATTGGAGGATAATTACTTTACAACATTGTGTTGGTTTCTGTCATACATAAACATGCATCAGCCATAGGTACACATATGAATTCCATAGGTATACATAGAAATTCCAGTTGAGCTATCTCAAATCCTAAAAGTTGATGCTGTGAAAGTGCTGCACTCAATAGGCCAGCAAATTTGGAAAACTCAGCAGCGGCCACAGGACTGGAAAAAGTCAGTTTTCTTTCCAATCCCTAAGAAAGGCAATGCCAAAGAATGTTCAAACTACCGCACAATAGCACTCATCTCACACGCTAGCAAAGTAATGCTCAAAATCCTCCAAGCTAGGCTTCAACAGCACATGAATCAAGAACTTCCAGATGTTCAAGCTGGATTTAGAAAAGGCAGAGGAACCAGAGATCAAATTGCTAACATCCACTGGATCATCAAAAAGCAAGAGAATTCCAGAAAAACATCTACTTCTGCTTTATTGACCATGCCAAAGCCTTTGACTGTGTGGATCACAACAAACTGAAAAATTCTGAAAGAGATGGGAATACCAGACCACCTGACCTGCCTCTTGAGAAATCTGTATGCAGGTCAGGAAACAACAGTTAGAACTGGACATGGAACAGCAGGCTGGTTCCAAATAGGAAAAGGAGTATGTCAAGGCTGTATATTGTCAACCTGCTTATTTTAACTTATATGCAGAGTACATCATGAGAAATGCTGGGCTGGATGAAGCACAAGTTGGAAT
This sequence comes from Cervus canadensis, assembly GCF_019320065.1. Classification (NCBI taxonomy): domain Eukaryota; kingdom Metazoa; phylum Chordata; class Mammalia; order Artiodactyla; family Cervidae; genus Cervus; species Cervus canadensis. The sequence continues at coordinate 8,476,831 of NC_057415.1, read as the reverse complement.
CAAGATTGGCAGAAGAAATATCAGTAACCTCAGATATGCAGATGACACCACCCTTATGGCAGAAAGTGAAGAAGAACTAAAGAGCCTCTTGATGAACGTGAAAGAGGAGAGTGAAAAAGCTGGCTTAAAACTCAACATTCAGAAAACTAAGATCATGGCATCCAGTCCCATCACTTCAAGGCAAATATATGGGGAAACAATGGAAACAGTGACAGACTTTATTTTCTTAGGCTCCAAAATCACTGCAGATGTTGACTGCAGCCATGAAATTAAAAGACTCTTGCTCCTTGGAAAAGAAGTTATGACCAACCTAGACAGCATATTAAAAAGCAGAGACATTACTTTACTGAGAAAGGTCCATCTAATCAAGGCTATGGTTTTCCCAGTAGTCATGTACAGATGTTAGAGTTGTACCATAAAGAAAGCTGAGGGCTGAAGAATTGATGCTTCTGAACTGTGGTCTTGGAGAAGACTCTTGAGGGTCCCTTGGACTGCAAGGAGACCCAACCAGTCAATCCTAAAGGAACTCAGTCCTTAATATTCATTGGAAGGACTGATGCTGAAGCTGAAGCTCCAATACTTTGGCCACCTGTTTCGAAGAACTGACTCACTGGAGAAGACCTTGATGCTGGCAAAGATTGAAGGCAGAGAAGAAGGGGATGACAGAGGATGAGTTGGTTGGATGGTATCACTGACTCGATGGACATGAGTTTGAGCAAGTTCCGGGAATTGGTGATGGACAAGGAAGCCTGGTGTGCAGCAATCCATGGGGTTGCAAAGAATCAGATACGACTGAGCAACTGAACTGAACTGAACTGATACATATGTCCCCTCTCTCTTGAATCTCCCTCTGACTTTCCACCCCATCCCACCCATCTAGGTTGTCACAGAGCACTGGGTTGAGCTCCCCGAGTCAGACAACAAATTCCCACTAGCTATCTATTATGTTTACGGTAATATATATGATTCTACTGTACTCTCAATTCATCCCACCCTCTCCTTCCTCCACTGTGTCCACAAGTCTGTTCTCTACGTCTGCCAGCCCTATCTTTAAATCTAAACTAACTAAAAATTTAAAAGGCAACATTTGAAAACCAGTCGTTTAAGAACAACTCTTTCTTTAGGGAGAATGAAAAATGCTCTAGACCAGGCGCTTAGGTTCAGACTTCTGAAAGGCCCTCGAAGCTCCGCCCCGCACAGCCCAGCCTGCAGGCCCCGCCCCGCAATGCCCCGCCCCACACGTAGTCCTCGCTCCTCTTCCGTACACACCGCCTCCAGAGCGGGCGTCGACGTCGCCGGAAGTGACATACGTGGGTCGCCGGAGGTGTCGTTGGTGCGTTGCGCGACTGGGCTGAGAGTGGAGTGGGGCCTGCGCCCGGAAAGACAACGCTATGTCGATCGAAATCGAGTCCTCAGAGTGAGTCTCGTGGTGTCGGATGTTCGCGAAGTGGCCGGGCCGGGAGTCGATGAGTTGAGGGGTGGACGCTGCTCGAGGGAGGCGTCCGAGAGGTTGGGCAGTGGAGGGGTATTTACTTCCCCACAAAGAAGCTTCTGGGATCTGACTGCTTCAGAGGCGGGCCCACAAAAGTAGCGAACGGAAAGCCCAAAGCCCGGTGGAAGGCGGCGCGGGGCTAGGGGTAGGACGTGCCCGCAAAACCTGAGTTCTAGCCCTCGCCGACTCCTGATGCGCCCTGAGACTGAGCAGATTAGCCATCCAGTCAGGACTCCGGTCTCATCTGCACAGGGGGCCGCACTCTTAACCTGCCCTCTCTTCCTGCCCTCTTGAGCACGGTGGTTTGGTGTGCTTACACGGCCCTCTGGTTTCTTCTGCCTAGCTCTTTATCGGGTATTGTCACCGGTTGCCCACCCTTCTAGCCTGTGTCGGCGCCTGGGGGCTGCTTTTCATCACAGTCTCGGTTCCTAGTACGTCGTAGAGGCTCAATAATTGTCTTTGGAATGAAAGAACGACTAGCTGTTTTATCCGGTTCCGTGTGGCGCTGAATTTTGGTTGGCCAGTGAGCTTTGTGTAGCCCCAAGGGAGGGACAGAATGTGGAAATTGGGCCAGGAGAATGATAGATTTGGGGGAGAGGGGTACTAATGAGTGACTGAAGAAAGTCTTCGGTGAACTTCTCCAGGACTCCATCCTCTACTTGCTCTTGCCAACGCTTAATAATTAAATCGGCAGACTTAACATGAGTTAAGGGAGATGACTTGTCCTCAAGATCCGCCATAGGAGGAAGGGAGGTTTATTCATTCAGGAAATATTGAAGTCTGCTGTGTACCTGCTCTAGACCCTGGGAATATGGTAGTGAATGAAGCAGACCAAAGTCCTTGCCCTTATAGAAAGAGGAAGGAAAACAGCAGACAAAAGCAGTAAGTAAAATAGGTTTACAGATGGTGGTAAGTGTTGTGGAGAAAAGTGAAACAAGGGTGATGGAGAGTGCTGGGGATGAAGACAACTAGGAGCTGGCAGGAATTGGAAAGGATTCCATGCTTCAGGCCCTGAATTAAAAGTGAGAACAGATCATTCTCCCAGCCCTGAGCTGCTGAATGTTTTTTTATTATCAATAATTGCTGTGTTAAATATTTTCTCTGCTAGTCACACTGTAAGCAGTGTCATCTTCTCTTTGATCAGCCCTACAGACTGATCTGTATACCCTACAGAGTAGGTATTTTTCTTAACAGATGAGGAAATAGGCAAAGAGACCTTAACTGACTTGTCCAAAGTCACAGTAAGTGCAGAGGTCTGATTCAAATCCCAATCTATCTCCAAAACTTTTAACTCTTACGTATTACACAAAGAAGAAAGTGAATTTGATTTTGGCTGTAGCAAATAGGAGTTCTTTGCAAGCATGGTGTCTCATTGTGGGAGTGTAAATGGAAGTGTGCTGTGGGAAACTGTGGCGCTGGAACAGCAGGATCCAAGCTGGGGTCTCTTAACAGGCCCATGAGAGAAAAGACCACTGTGAGTAGCAGTATTCAGTTCCCTTCTGCAAGAACTATTTTTAAGAAGAGGGGGTTTGCTTTCTTATCTGGGCTATTGGAAGGACTGATGCTGAAGCTCCACTACTTTGGCCACCTGTTGCAAAGAGCCGACTCATTAGAAAAGACCCTGGTGCTGAGAAGGATTGAAGGCAGGAGGTGAAAGGGATGAGAGAGGATGAAGTGGTTGGATGGCATCACTGGCTCAATGGGCATGAGTTTGAGCAAGCTCCAGGAGAATTATGAAAGACAGGGAAGCCTGGCTTGCTGCAGTCCACGGGTTCACAAAGAGTCAGACACAACTGAGTGACTGAACAACAACAATATATGCTCACATGCCACCCTGCCAGTTTGAATCTTCCTTTTTCCACTTAGCTCTGTTTCCTGGCCAAATCCTCATCTGTAAAATGGACATAAGAGTAAATGCCATCCTCATAGGGTTGTTTTGAGGAGTAACTGAGTCAAAAATGCTTAGAACAGTACCTGATATATTGTGAACACTGGTCAAGTAAACATTGGTCATTGTGTTTTGATTATTATTTCTTTCCCAGGAAAGAGAACAGACTAAATTCCATTCTGAAATCTCTTCCAATCTGGACAGTGTGACCCCTGATGCTCGTGCTGTCCAGTAGAAATATGCATGAGCCATATGTGTACTTCTAAGGCAAGAGAAGAACAGTGTAATACAGCAATGTACATGAACTTTTACTGTCTATATAAAAAATTATTCACCAGACTCCTTAATACTAAGCCAAAGACCAAGAAATTTTAATTGTATATATTTAACTATAAATGACTTGTAAATTTTCTGAATGCTGAAATGCTGAAAATTGTTGCTTGTTCTCTCAATATTTGGAGATTGTCTGGGTCCTCTTTCCCTTGGGAAAGTGTATCCACATGTTTTTATTTCACTTGTCCTGAAATTTTAGTAATAATGGCAGTGGGTAGGTGTTATTTTTGTGAGGACACAAAGCTTTGTTTTGAATTTACATCTAATATAGCTCTACTTATTTGTGTTCAACAAATCCCTGTTAAGAAGGTCTCAATTCATATTTTTTTGCTGTCATTTAAAAATGGACCAAACCATCCAGTCATTTAGAGTATTCTGTGTCAGCGAGTAGACTAGGTTTAAAATATTTTCCTAAAGTGTGCAACAGTGGAATCATATGAGTTAACAAGAAACTTGGCATAATAAAAAGATCTCTGACCTTGCTAGTGTGAGAGTCTTCTTGGTACTATCTTGCTTTCTGACTGAGAGCCACGGGACAAGTTATTTCCCCTCACTGAACCCCAGTTCTATGTACGGGTTCGAAGTAGGAACTGGGTGATCCCCAGGGTCTTCTGTAACTCAGATTCTATGATGTGGGGGGTGGGGGAGGGAAGGTTTTACTCACATGATAAATGGAAAGCGGGTAGTGAAAGGAGGATGGCTGCAGAGAAAAATAAACTGGGCCTAGTTTTGTGGCATCTTTGGTGAGTGAGGATCCCTGAGCTGAATGACATGCTTGTTTCTTTCAGTGTGATCCGGCTCATTATGCAGTACCTCAAGGAGAACAGTCTACATCGGGCGCTAGCTACCTTGCAGGAAGAGACAACTGTGTCTCTGAATACAGTGGACAGCATTGAGAGTTTTGTGGCTGACATTAATAGTGGCCATTGGGATACTGTTTTACAGGCTATACAGTCTCTGAAATTGCCAGACAAAACCCTTATTGACCTCTATGAACAGGTAAGAGTGGGGATGATGCTGATTCCTGGACCTGGGTTTATTGTGGGCCTCCCTGACCAGAGAGCATCCATAAGCATTTCTGCAAGTGTTTTGGGCTGTGACAGCCCTTAAAATTTACTCTCGAAGCTTGAGTGTTACTCTGTGTTTTTTTTTTTTAATCTTTATTTTATTTATTATTTATTTATTTGGCTGCACCGAGTCTTAGTTGCAGCATGCGGGATCTAGTTCCCTGATCAGGGATCAAACCAGGGCCCCCTGCATTGGGAGCGTGGAATCTCAGCCACTGGACCAACAGAGAAGTCCCCACTACTCCGTATTTTTATCTCTCTTGGAAATTGGTATTATTTCTCAAGTAACCATTAAATGATCTATTCTAACATCAATCATTCATACACCAAATAGTGTACTGAAGTTTAGTTCTGACACTAACCACCACTAACCAACCACTAACTTGTTGGTGTAGACCCCACAAGTTAAGGGCTCAGTCCTCTATAGGACTGTCTTTATTTCACACACCAGCAATACTTTGATGTCTTGGGCCACCCACACTTCTGACCAACTGGCCACAAACTTAAGGGTCCTCATGACCCACTCAGAATTGATATTTTAGTAGAATGACGCAGAACTCAGAAAAGTGACATAGTGATGATGGCAGTTTTATTATCAAGGGAAGAGATCATTACCAGCCAAATAGAGAGACATGTAGGGTAAGGTTTGGGAGGGTACTGAACCACAGTTTCCAGTGCCTTCTACCCATGGAGTTAGAGTTAGTCTGTCGCCTGGCATTGAAGTATTCATCAACCAGGAAGCTTCATAATTTTTCATTCAACCTCCAGTTCTTTTTTTTTTTTTTCAACCTCCAGTTCTTTGACTCTCTTTGGGGTTGGGCTAGTTCAAAGCATCAACAACCCTCAAATCATGTGGTTGGTCCTAGTGGTAACCAGCCCCTATCCTGAGCCGTCTCCATAGCGCTAACTAGGTGTGATGCAGAGGGCTCATGAATAACAAGGGTATTTATTAGTGGGGAGATTCCAAGGTTTTTAGAAGTTCTATGCCAGGAAACCAGTACATAGATCATAAAATTGTTTAACTGTACAATAGAGCTGAGTAGACTTTCTGGAAATAAGAATGTTGTGTGATTTGAAGTGAAAATAGGGAAATGGGTTTGTTTCTTTACAATCCATGTGGGTTTAGTAATACCCTAAAGAAAATTTTGGTAACTGAAGGACAGTTTCTCTGGAGCTCATGGATATATTTCCATCTTTTTAGTTTTTTTTAGCATCTTACATTTGGAATAAGAGACCTGAGAGGAGGGGAGATTGGTAGATAAAAAGGACGGATGGAAGTTATTATTGTATAACTACTTTAGTTGTCTGCGTGAAATTGCCTATGGAGAGGGAAAAGGGCATTTCCTGGTTTGTGATTTGGAAATCACTTTGGCAGACCATTTCTGTGTTGGAAATTGTACTGAAAAAGAAAACGAGTTAAGAGAATGCATTGAAACCGCCGCTTTCTTTCAATTTTACAGGTTGTTTTGGAATTGATAGAGCTCCGAGAATTGGGTGCCGCCAGATCTCTTCTGAGACAGACTGACCCCATGATCATGTTAAAACAAACACAGCCAGAGCGGTATATTCATCTGGAAAACCTCTTGGCCAGGTCTTATTTCGATCCTCGAGAGGTAAGACTGATAATGAAAAGAAACTGCTGTTAACTTTGAAAACGTGCAATAATGTGATATTTTTTCAAACCATGTTATTGGATACTTTTTATAATTTGTTTTAATTTTTACAATGATACTTTTTTGTTTATTTACATTGGTTGAAATTTGCATATATTAAAGAGGGTAGTCTTGTTCATTTTCTGAGTACTTGAGGGCCTTCTCTTTTGCGCACACCGCATCATATAGGATTATGTGTTCATTAGTAAAAAAGCAGAAAGTTTATTCTTGTGTTATTTCTATTATTAGCCTAAGTATCTGCCCAGAAGCACTGCTCTACTGTTGGTGTGTTCACTGTGCATTTGTGTCCTTAGCTCTTAACAACTGCAGTTTCCTTTTAGTTCTTTTATTTCTTAAAAGCTTATGTTTCTGTTTCTCAGCTGCTTATGCTCCTGGTAGAGCATTATGATTGATACCATTCTTCAAAACTCTTAGATATAGTTTCATTCTTTCTCAGCCAGCCTTTTACCAGAAGCTTTTCTAAATAGGAGGAAGAAGAATTTAATAGGCCCTGAGTAATGGAAAGTTAGAGTAAACTCAAGGAAACCATGAGGATAAAAGAAGGAGTTTAGATTGCCAGGACAGAATTTAAGTTAGAGTTGTTTAAGAACTTCTGGGAAGTCATTTGACTGAAAGAAATTATTAAAGATTATAAAAGAATGCTTGGCTTTGCAGATTTTTTAAAAACTGGAAAAACAACTCTGACTTTTACATAGTTTATTATTATTGACGTATACTTATTACTATGAGACTCTTTGACATATATTTGGGCTTCCCTGGTGGCTCAGAAGGTAAAGTGTCTGCCTGCAATGCGGGAGACCTGGGTTCGATCCCTGGGTTGGGAAGATCCCCTGGAGAAGGAAATGGCAACCCACTCCAGTATTCTTGCCTGGAAAATCCCATGGATGGAGGAGCCTGGTAGGCCACAGCTCATGGGGTCGCAAAGAGTCGGACACGACTGAGTGACTTTGCTTGCTTGACATATATTTATTATTTACTATTTTGAGGCTCTTTTCAGAACTAACTGTGGATTGGCTAACCTCAGTTCTGTCTCAGCTCATGCTTTTGAAATGCAAGTGGGTAGAATTGAGACATCATTTTAAAAAACTAATTAATTTGATTAATCCTCTGTTTAACTGGGTAGTTTCTTTTTATCTTTTGTGTTTTGAATGTTTCTGCTTCGTTACTGTTGCTCTTTTTCAAAAAATAAGCACATTTATATCTTTTTCCATTTCTTGGAAATGATGCTATGCCCCTCTCCTTTTTCAGGCATATCCCGATGGCAGTAGCAAAGAGAAGAGAAGAGCAGCCATTGCCCAGGCCTTAGCTGGGGAAGTCAGCGTGGTGCCTCCATCTCGTCTCATGGCATTGCTGGGTCAGGTAATTAGTCTTTGGAACTGAAATTCCTGTGGACTCCTGGTAATGTTTCTTGTGTATAAACTCTTATGTATGAGCTAAAGAAATTAACCTAAGAACTGGGAACTACCTATAGAACTGCTTGTACCAACAGCTGTGCCGTGCCACATTCGTCCTTCCTAGGAGTGGTAGTGCAGATTAGTGGTTACGGGTGTACACTCTGGAGACGGATTTAGAGTAACAATAAAATTGATTGTCCTATCTTGACATTGTTGATCATCGAGTCAGAACACCGGAAGAAATATTTGCCATAGTTAGAATCTGAGCTCTCTCACTTACCGGCTGCGGTATTGGACACACTGCCTAACTGTTTTGATCCCATTTACTCATCATGGTGTTGTACTAAGGATTAAAGGAGATAAAATGTACTTAAACCAATTGTATATTGACTGGCACCTTGTTAATACTTGGTAAATGGTAGCTGCCAGTGGTGTTTCTTTTTTATTTATTTTTTTAAGCAGTAGTAGTAGTATTAGCATTGTCATTATTATTTATAAAGCTGTCTAGAGTGTTAGATGTTACATAAATAGCAGAGTTACAGGTCATTAATAGAGATGTAAATAGCCTGTTTACACTAAATCTGCATTTTGAAAGGGGCCAAAAAGCTACTGTTAGAGGCTTACAGTGTTTCTGAAATTCAAAAATAAGCTGCTTTATTTCTTAATTTACTTTTTACCTGAGTGATAGATGTGCATAATTTAAGTAGTACCTCAAGGCTTTTACTTCCTTGGTGGCTCAGATGGTAAAGAATATGGTGGGCCACTGTTCATGGGGTCACAAAGAGTCAGATACGACTGCGTGACTAACACTTTGACTTCTCAGGGCTTTTAGTGAGAAAATAGTTCCATCTGCCCTGTTCTACCGTCTTACTTCCCACAACCATTTTTAACTCTTGGCATTTACCTTTGTAGCTGAATATCATGCTTATAATGTCATATTTTGATTTTTTTTAGAAAAAGTTTTAAACATTAACTGTTGACTTTAGTGGAAGATGATTTCTCTCTTACCTGTTCCCCACAACATGCACACATTCTTCTTTCTCTGGATTTTCAGTATAGTTATATCACAACTTTTGGTTAAATCATTTCAATGTTTATATTATCTTTACATCAATATTGTTTGTAGACAAAAAATAACTATTTAATTTCTTATGTAATTTTGATGATTCTTTGCACTAATTGCTTAATTTCTTTCTTTTGCCTAGTTTTCTGTGTAACTTTTGCTTCTTCATCCTGTATCATTCCAATAAGTGTAAAAATTCTCCCTTTCCCCCTGCTTGCTGATATTTTCCCTGAGGCCCTTCTCTCTCTTGTTCTCATGGTTTCCTGCACAGTGATTGTACTGGGAGTTGTTTCATCTTCATACTGAGAGTTCTGGGTCATATTTTTCAGGAACATGTTTTCCTTCTCATAGTTTAGAACCTTGTTTTAATGGAGTACTTCTGGTAACTTCCTAAGAAAGGGTACACAGAGGTAAGTTTTTGAGTGTTTGCTTGTGTAAGCAATGTCTCTTACCTCTTTTTTTTTTGAAGGTTTTGTTTATTCTGAAATACAAGAAAAGTTGTAGGAGTCCTACCACCCAGAGTTTACATATGCATGTTAACAAATTGTTTTGTTTCATAGAATTTGTGCATCTTTTTTAATGTATACATGAAATATTTTTAATGTTAACGTCTTAGAAAAAAAACTCTTTTATACTATAGTTAAGAGGTAGTCACATTCAGAATCTCCACAGAAGATAATATCAGGAGAGGCCATGTGTACATTCATTCTACAAGTATTAAGCACCTGATATGTGCCAGGCATTGTTTAGATACTTATGATATATCCATGAAATAAAGATGTCTTTCTTGGAGGAGTTTATATTCTTGTAGCAAAGATGGACACTAAATAGTAAACAGCATTTAGCAAATTATGGTATGATAGTAATGACTATTGTGCTTAGTCGATCAGTTGCGTCCAACTCTTTGTGGCCCCGTGGACTAGCCCGCCAGGCTCCTCTGTCCATGAGATTCTCCAGGCAAGAATACTGGGTTGCCATGCTCTCCTCCAGATTATCTTCCCAACCCAGGGATCGAATCCAGGTCTCCTGCATTACAGGCAGATTCTTTACTGTCTGAGTCACCAGGGAATCCCAACAGCTATTAGGATAAACTAAGAAACTTAGAGGACATTAAGAGAGGTGAGGCATGGTAAGTACATAGGCAGGTTGCAGATGTTTGTTAAGGGAGAGTGTTCAGTTCAGTCCACTTGCTCAGTCGTGTCCAACTCTTTGCAACCCGATGGTCTGCAGCACGCAAGGCCTTCCTATCCATCACCAGCTCCTGGAGTTTACTCAAACTCATGTCCATTGAGTCGGTCGGTGATGCCATTCAACCATCTCATCCTCTGTCATCCCCTTCTCCCGCCCTCAATCTTTCCCAGCATAAGGGTCTTTTCAAATGTCAGTTCTTCACATCAGGTGGCCAAAGTATTGGAGTTTCAGCTTCAGCATCAGTTCTTCAGTGAATATTCAGGACTGATTTCCTTTAGGATGGACTGGTTGGATCTCCTTGCAGTCCAAGGGACGCGCAAGTGTCTTCTCCAGCAGCACAGTTCAAAAGCATCAATTCTTCGGCGCACAGCTTTCTTTATAGTCCAACCCTCACATCCATACATGACCACTGGAAAAACCATAGCTTTGACTAGACAGACCTGTGTTGGCAGAGTAATGACTCTGCTTTTTAATATGCTGTCTAGGTTGGTCATAACTTCTTTTCCAAGGAGCAAGAGTCTTTTAATTTCATGGCTGCAGTCAACATCTGCAGTGATTTTTGGAGCCCCCCAAAATAAAATCTGTCACTGTTTCCATTGTTTCCCCATATATTTGCCATGAAGTGATGGGACCAGATGCCATGATCTTAGTTTTTTGAATGTTGAGTTTTAAGCTAACTTTTTTACGCTCCTCTTTCATTTTCATCAAGAGGCTCTTTAGTTCTTGATTTTCTGCCATAAGGGTGGTGTCATCTGCATATCTGAGGTTACTGATATTTCTTCTGCCAATCTTGATTCCAGCTTGTGCTTTATCCAGCCCAGTGTTTCTCATGATGTACTCTGCATATAAGTTAAATAAGCAGGGTGACAATATACAGCCTTGACATACTCCTTTTCCTATTTGGAACCAGCCTGCTGTTCCATGTCCAGTTCTAACTGTTGCTTCCTGACCTGCATACAGATTTCTCAAGAGACAGGTGAGGTGGTCTGGTATTTCCATTTCTTTAAGAATTTTCCATAGTTTGTTGTGATCCACACAGTCAAAGACTTTGGCATGGTCAATAAAGCAGAAGTAGATATTTTTCTGGAATTCTCTTGCTTTTTGATGATCCAGTGGATGTTGGCAATTTGGTCTCTGGTGCCTCTGCCTTTTCTAAATCCAGCTTAAACATCTGGAAGTTCACGGTTCACATATTGCTGAAGCCTGGCTTGGAGAATTTTGAGCATTGCTTTACTTGTATGTGAGATGAGTGCAATTATGTGGTAGTTTGATCATTTTTTGGCATTGCCTTTCTTAAGGATTGGAAATAAAACTGACCTTTTCCAGTCCTGTGGCCACTGCTTTGTTTTCCAAATTTGCTGGCCTATTGAGTGCAGCACTTTCACAGCATCATCTTTTAGGATTTGAAATAGCTCAACTGGAATTCCATCACCTCCATTAGCTTTGTTAGTAGTGATGTTTCCTAAGGCCCACTTAACTTCCCATTCCAGGATGTCTGGCTCTAGGTGAGTGATCACACCATCGTGATTATCTGGGTCGTGAAGATCTTTTTTGTATAGTTCTTCTGTGTATTCTTACCACCTCTTCTTAATATCTCCTGCTTGTTAGGTGCATACCATTTCTGTCCTTAATTGTGCCCATCTTTGCATGAAGTGTTCCCTTGGTATCTCTAATTTTCTTGGAGAGATCTCTAGTCTTTCTCATTCTTTTGTTTTCCTCTATTTCTTTGCATTGATCGCTGAGGAAGGCTTTCTTATCTCTCCTTGCTATTCTTTGGAACTCTGCATTCAAATGGGTGTATCTTTCCTTTTCTCCTTTGCCTTTTGTTTCTCTTTTCACAGCTATTTGTAAGGCCTCCTCAAACCACCATTTTGCCTTTTTGCATTTCTTTTTCTTGGGGATGGTCTTGATCCCTACCTCCTGTATAATGTCACAAACCTCTGTCCATAGTTCTTCAGGCACTCTGTCTATCAGATCTAATCCCTTGAATCTGCTTGTCACTTCCACTGTATGATCGTAAGGTATTTGATTTAGGTCATACCTGAATGGTCTAGTGGTTTTCCTTATTTTCTTCAATTTAAATCTGAATTTGGCAATAAGGAATGAGCCACAGTCAGCTCCCAGTCTTGTTTTTGCTGACTGTATAGAGCTTCTCTTATCTTTGGCTGCAAAGAATATAATCAATCTGATTTCGGTACCGACCATCTGGTGATGTCCATGTTTAGAGTCTTCTCTTGTGTTGTTGGAAGAGGGTGTTTGCTATGACCAGTATGTTCTCTTGGCAAAACTCTATTAGCCTTTGCCCTGCTTCATTCTGTACTCCAAGGCCAAATTTGCCTGTTACTCCAGGTATTTCTTGACTTCCTACTTTTGCATTCCAGTCCCCTATAATGAAAAGGACATCTTTTTTGGGTGTTAGTTTTACAAGGTCTTAATAGGTCTTCATAGAACCATTCAACTTCAGCTTCTTCAGCATTACTGGTTGGAGCATAGACTTGAATTACTGTGATATTGAATGGTTTGCCTTGGAAATGAACTGAGATCATCTGTCGTTTTTAAGATTGCATCCAAGTACTGCATTTTGGACTCTTTTGTTGACTGTGATGGCTGCTCCATTTCTTCTAAGGGATTCCTGCCCACAGTAGTAGATATAATGGTCATCTGAGCTCTTTTCCTCCCTGGCTGCTTGAAGATCAGCCGCCATCATGAACGACACAGTAACTATCCGGACTAGGAAGTTTATGACCAACTGACTGCTTCAGCGGAAACGAATGGTCATTGATGTTCTTCACCTTGGAAGAGGCAACAGTACCTAAAACAGAAATTCGGGAAAAACTGGCCAAAATGTACAAGACCACACCAGATGTCATCTTTGTATTTGGATTCAGAACCCATTTTGGTGGTGGCAAGACAACTGGCTTCGGCATGACTTACGACTCCTTGGATTACGCGAAGAGCGAGCCCAAACACAGGCTTGCAAGGCATGGCCTGTATGAGAAGAAAAAGACCTTAAGAAAACAGCAAAAGGAACGCAAGAACAGAATGAAGAAAGGCAGGGAACTGCAAAGGCCAGTGTTGGTGCTGGCAAAAAGTGAGCTGAAGATTGGACAACAGAAGGAGTAAAGATTCTGCAGTGACTGTATCTGTGGTGATTGTGCAGATTTTTCATGAAAGAGAGAGTAAACTAAGACCTTTTACATGTCAAAAAAAAAAAGTCATCTGAATTAAATTCACCCATTCCAGTCCATTTTAGTTTGCTGATTCCTAAAATGTTGACATTCACTCTTTCCATCTTCTGTTTGACCACTTCCAATTTGCCTTGATTCATGAACCTAGCATGCCAGGTTCCTATGCAGTATTGCTCTTTACAGCATTGAACTTTACTTCCATTATCAGTCCCATCCACAACTTGGTGGTATTTTTGCTTTAGTTCCGTCTCTTCATTCTTTCTGGAGTTATTTCTCTACTGATCTCCAGTAGCATATTGGGCACCTACCGACCTGGGGAGTTCATCTGTCCTATCTTTTTGCCTTTTCATACTGTTCATGGGGTTCTCAAGGCAAGAATACTGAAGTGGTTTGCCATTTCCTTTTCAGTTCTTGTCAGAACTCTCCACCATACCCATCCATCTTGGGTGGCCCTACATGGCATGGCTCCTGGTTTCATTGAGTTAGATAAACCTGTGGTCCATGTGATCAGATTGGTTAGTTTTCTGTGATTGTGGTTTTCAGTCTGTCTGCCTTCTGATGGAGAAGGATAAGAGGCTTATGGAAGCTTCCTGGTGGGAGAGACTGACTGAGGGGGAAACTGGGTCTTGTTCTGATGGGTGGGGCCATGCTCAGTAAATCTTTAATCCAATTTTCTGTTGATGGGTGGGGATGTGTTAAGAAGGCCAGGAACAGAGCCTTAGGGTGATATTTTAAAGAAAGTTATCACTGGTGGGAATGGCATAATTTGATCTGGTGCCCCATACTCTTCCACCATTAATAGGGCTTCCCTCGTGGCTCAGACGGTAAAGCGTCTGTCTGCAATGCAGGAGACCCGGGTTCGATCCCTGTGTTGGGAAGATCCCCTGGAGAAGGAAATGGCAGCCCACTCCAACATTCTTGCCTGGAAAATCCCATGGACCGCGGAGCCTGGTAGGCTACCGTCCACGGGGTCACAAACAGTCGGACATACCATTAATATAATAGGCTAAATTTCATGCCTAGCTTACAAACTGGGTATGGAGCAAGGGCCTGCTCAGCTTTTTGTTGAGAAATCATGCATAAACTAAAGAAGGGTGGGGATGGGATAATGGGTAAGGTAGTTGGTTCAGTATTCAGTCAGTCTTTAGTTCTTACACATAGAAATCAAGTCCCTACAATAGGGAAACTGGGAGGAGAGTGCCAGTTACTTTGTTCCTGAATTGTTTTTGTTGTTGCTGGTGTGTTAAAGCATAGTTGATTTACATTGATGTGTTATTTTCAGGTTATGGCAAAGTGATGCTGTTTTCTTTTTCTCTCCTTCTCTCCTGCCCTCCCTGTTTCCCCCTCTCTCTCATTCTCTCTCTATGTATTTATATATATGTGTATATACATATATGTATGTGTATATACATATATATAACTGAATATATATAATTTTTAGATTTTTTTTCTATTATAGGTCATTATAAGATGAAGATATTAAATACAGTTCTCTGTGCTATACAATGGGTCTCTATTCAAATTTTTAAACTATTTTCCTCCCTACTGTGTCCCTACTTTCTTTGAGTTCCTTTTTTTCTACCTGTTTGTTTTGGTGCCAGTGTTTAAAAAAAAGCTTCCCTCAGATTTAAGAGTGAAGTACTGAAAAGCTGAAAACTGTGTGGGGAGGGATGGAAGGTGGAGTTTGAGAATTGATAAGATTGATTGAGTGAAGGTCCTCATGTGTCTGTAGATATATTGTCTTGGACTGATCAGCTTTTCCAAAGAGTAGTCTTCTAGTTTCCTGCCTGGGGGTGGAGGTTAGAGAAATCTCCCTGTTCAGCATACAAGCTTGCACTTAATCCCCCTGTTTTCATGAAGCTTCTTACTTACACTCTGCCCCTCAGCTCCGCCTTTTTCCATAACCTGGGATCTCAGCTGTTCCAGAAAATTGACCATGCAGCTTCTCTTGAGGCTTGGACAAGGCAGTCACCTGATGCATAGAGTTGAGATAGGTCCCGGATGCTAATTGCTCTTCATTCAGATTTTATCATTGCCATATGCCCTGCCTTGTCCTTGAGGGGATGTGTGGCTCCTTCAATTCCTAAGCTTTTTTGGAATTTGCAGGGTATTTGGCTTACTGCTTATGGCTTCTTCATCCCCATCTTGTGTAATTAGGTTTCATTTTTATCTGTTCTTCTTGGTTTACAAGCTGGTCCATTCTCTTTGCAGCTTCTTAAATTTAACGTTTTTCTTCTGCTGTTACTTTTTTCATTCTCTCTGCCTTTTGGGGTTATGTACCTTTTTTATTCCTTTATTATTGTCACTTCAGTGGGGTTCCTAGAAAGAGTGGAAATAAACTCATCTTGTCCTCCACATTGAATGGTTAGATTTGAGGAGTGAGTGAGGCTTTCATTCTGGGTTGCCCTTTTAGGATTCTGGCTTCACTGACTTGGTGGAGAATATAAAAAGAAGGGCAAGTTTGTTAGGATGAAGCAGACCATCAGTGTGGGATGTACTAATTTTGAAGTTCCTATGAGACATACAGGTGGAGATGTCCAGTGTATGTACTGGGATTTGTGGCTCTGAACTTCAACTTTGAGGTTTTGGCTATGGCTATAGATTTGGAAATTGCAGTAGTAATTGAAGCCGTATATGAAAATATGACTACCTAGGAAAAGCACGTAGACTAAGAAAAATAAAAATTTGAGAAGAAAGCCATAGGGAACACTTAAAGTCCATACGATGAACAGAGAAGGGAACAACCAGAAAGATGAAAAGGGAAACCAAGAAGAATAGTATTAGAAAAAGTAATAGGAGTTTCAAGCAGATGAGTGGTTATTGTAGTTGAGAGCAGCCAAGATCATGGAGAAGATTAGGGTCACAAAGGAGTCTGGTTTTGGTCATAGGGATATCTGAGATGCGCTTCCAGTGGAAAGATGGGGACAGAAGCTATGTTATAGCAAATTAACTGAGGTGTGAAGACAGCACGTATAGGTGACTTACGAAGCTTGGTAGTTAAAAGAAGGAGATGAAGGTGATGCAGAAGGAAGAGGGCCATAGTAGCTGAAGAGCAGAGGGCAAGAGAGGGGTTTTTGTTTTTTCCTTTAAAAGATGGGAGTGCTTTGAAACTGCAAGGTAAAGAGTGCAGAGAGTACCCATTGATTGGAGATAAGTCCTCTGGTCATTACAGTAAAATATGAAAAATAAGCAAAATATGGATTTTGAAAAGAAAATAGAACAGTATTTAGAAACAATATAGTGATCATAGAATTAATTTGAAAATTTAGTAAATTTGTGAGATATAAAACATACAGAAGTTGATTGCATTTCTGTATATCAGCACTAGCCAGTTCAAATATTCAATGAGAACAGAGTTCTTGTTTATACAATATAAAAATTCTAGCCCTAACTTTTGTGAGAAAAAATGATTTTCATTTTTTAAAAAGGCAGAATCCTTTCAAAGCTTCCAGGACAAATAAATTTGAGAAGATGATAAAACATTGATTTTCCTGGATAAGACTTGACACTTGATACCAGTTCACAATGGGTTTAGAACTGTATCACAAAAGAATTCTAGTATTCATCTGGAAACATAAACTTAGAGAAGTATATTCATGAAGAAATTTTGGGAAGAAGAATGTTGAACATATTAGCCCTAGAAATAGTGAAGCATTTAACAGAGGTTCGTAGTTTAGATCATTTTGGTAGTCA
This sequence comes from Cervus canadensis, assembly GCF_019320065.1. Taxonomy (NCBI): domain Eukaryota; kingdom Metazoa; phylum Chordata; class Mammalia; order Artiodactyla; family Cervidae; genus Cervus; species Cervus canadensis. The sequence continues at coordinate 8,459,849 of NC_057415.1, read as the reverse complement.
GCATCCAGTGCAACAGCAGTGCAAGAAATTGACCCTATTATTTATCAGAATTCAGTACATGGTAATGAGACTGTCACAGAGCCTACGGACAGGAAGAATTACTTAGCGTATGGTGTTGGGGAACCTACTTTAGAATAGAGGAGAAATGTCACATAAGAGTCTTCCCTCATATTTTATAATCATAATTTCAGATATATATTTTAAGAATATAGATCAACTTAGGTAGTAATATATCAGACTTCCTATTACAGGACTTCCTGTGATTTAGGAAGTAGACACCAAGGTTAAGGTCAACAAATTTCATTACTTGAGAGTTTAACTTAGATGAAACCTTTAAATCTATAATAAATAAATAGATAGATTGGGGGAAAAAATTCTTTTTGGGAAACACGAACAGATACAATATCTTGATCACATTACAAAGCTTACACATTGATAAGAAAAATGTGAGCCAACTGTAGATAAGTGAACAAAGAACATGTGTAAACAGAAGATGTATATGTCGTTAACAAACGTATTAATAGAAGAGGTCAGACTAATCAGAGAATTTACTAAAGTAGGGCATAGTTTTCCACTCATTAGAGTTTTTAGATGACATCCAAAATTATTGAGTTTTGTTGCTATAACAAAGGGAAAAGAGAATAGTCCCTGTGTAATGTAACATATATTGTTTCATCCCTTCATCAACTCTAGAAATTAGGCTTTTCTCTGGACTTTTGGTTGGCAAATTAGGGATTCAGAATAGCTCAGTTGACAAACTAGGGCCGTCTGTCTCCAACGTCCATGGTTTTTCCATTCCCTATAATGCAGTTGTGATTGCTATTGTAGTTGTGTCTTTTTGGGAAAACATTTTGGTAGTGTGTCTAAAGAGCCTTAGCTGTTTGTGTTCTTTTTTCAATTCAGTAATTTCTGTTCTAGGAATCTAATTCTGGGGGAGAATATCCTGATAATAGAAAAAGCCTTACATCCAAGGCTATTCACTGCAACATTATTTAGATGAATGCAAAAATTAGAAGCAATATAAATGTCCATTAATACAATAAGCTATGAAATATCCACTAGTAGAGAATATAATGTTAGAATAGAAAATGTTAGTTATGTTGGTTATGTCATAGCATGATATAATGATAGGTGAAAACAGGGTATAAAATTTTACATAAGGTGTAACTATAGCTATATAAATTAAACATGTTGGGGGAAAATACTAAAAGGTAACATATGAAATGCTAATTGTAGCTGTGTTTGGATGTTGGGAACTATGGGAAATTTTTGTTTTTCAAATTTTATTTATAATAGGAGTCACACCTATTAAGAAAATGGCTGTAGAAACTTGGACCCATTAGCTCTGAGAATCCCCTCCCACCCTGAGATCAAGCTCTGATCCTAGAACACACAGAATAGCCCAGGCTGTGTTGTGTTTGGATGGCCAGAGATGGTGAGTCTGGATGACTCACACTTCTGTGAACCTCACCCTTTCAGGCTTTGAGCAATCAGGACCAGGTTTTAAAAGCACCCAAGTGGATTTCTCTTCTCATAGGCATTGAAGTGGCAGCAGCACCAAGGATTGCTTCCTCCTGGCATGACCATAGATCTGTTCAGAGGCAAAGCAGCTGTCAAAGATGTCGAAGAAGAAAAGTTTCCTACACAGCTGAGCAGGCATATTAAGGTAGGAGCCTTGGACTGCCCAGTTGGTAATCACTTGTTGGGGACTCAGCCTGGCCCTGTGCCAGTAGCTTGGACTGGGGAGTAGAAGTCATTCTTCAGCTCTGACAACATTCATGGTTGCTGCTGGTGACCACTGAGGTCCCTTGTGGCCTGGCAGTGGCACACCTCAGCTGCATCACCAAGTGGACATTCATTGGACATTGACCCATCATCCGCCCTTGGACTTTCTCCCAGGAATCCTGCATTTGGAAAAATGCTTTAGCTCTTAGGTTAAACCTGGGACTAAGAACCATGAACTCTCTTATGTAATTTTCCTGTTCAACATTTGTGTTTTTGCCTGCTATATGTTTGGCAAAGGACTAGGCATGGACTGGAAAGTGGGCTTCAGTGGTGTTTGATGAAAATAATTTTATCATCTTAATGGCTGGTTCTTGGCTGGTTCTTGGTGTTTTTTGGTCTAATGAAGTAATTGTTGCAGTTCCGAGAATTTTAATTGTATTTGCTGCTTCACCATCTCCTTTTTATTCCAATTTCTTTTTGGATTTGTGCTCTGATTCAGTTTATAGATTTAAAAATATTTCATAACATCTTTGGCTTAATATTTTGAATTTATCTTTTCTGGATTATATGTTCTGACTTGCATGTAAAGATATTTTTGAGCAGCACTTTTATTTACCTTGGTAAAAGCCTTGCGACAAATAGAAATCTATTAAATTATGCTGCTGGACTAAGATTTTCTATTTTAAACACTTCCTTTTGGGGCATTTAAAATGGGGCATTTAAAATGAGACTCATAATAGAGCTTTTCTCTGTTCTCATCTGTCTAATGTACTGTAGTTTCCATCTGTTAATGGAAACATCAGTGCTGATAAATGCTCCGGATACATTTCCCAAGCATTTCTGTCGGCTCTAATTAGTTCTCTTTGAGTTAGTCAGTCACACATTATCACTTGTTCAGATTAAGGTCATGAGAAGAAACAGTGATAAAAAATTTGTTTAAAAAACAATGAAGGAAAACAGCCATTTATTTTGAAAAATTGATTTATTTTCCCCCAGATTACAAAAAAATAGGAACATATGCCATATTAAGTTAGTGTGAAAATCATGTTAACAGTGGCTGATTCTGGTAAAAACTTACTGTTTGAGTTAACAGGATTATTTGTTCTAAGTCCTTTGCTAAAATAGTTTCTTTTCTTTTTCCTTTGGAAATACCAACGTCATTAAAAAAAAAAATCAAATTACTTTCAATGGTGAACCTCAATGTTAAACTGGTTGGAGAGAATATATCAAGCATTTCTTTGTGTCTGGGTACAGAAACACCCTTCCAAACTCCATAATATAGGCTGGCTATGACTCTGTGCTAGGGCCGAGCTCTCAAAAGATTAATATGGGAATTGTTTTAAGGCCAGTAGATAAAAATGCATCTGTTTCATTGTTTCATTTGAAACAGTTTGGTCAGAAATCACATGTGGAGTGTGCTCGATTTTCTCCAGATGGTCAGTATCTGGTTACTGGGTCCGTTGATGGATTCATTGAAGTATGGAACTTTACAACTGGAAAAATCAGAAAGGTAAAGTATTTTAAATATATTAATTTTTCTAGTAGGAGAATTATCTGTTACTGTTTTTAAGTTATCTGTTATAGTTGCAATTTAAATTTACTTTTTGAATGCGTAAGATGTACATCTGATAAAACATTTTATAAAACAGAACAGTTATTCAGTAAAGGCTCTTGTTCCCCACTTTTGTCCCTCAGCCAGTCAGTTCCCTTCTTTGGTGCACCTAGAGTTACCAGTTTCTTATGTAATCTTTATGGAATATTCTATGTGTATATGTAAGCAATTGCTTATTGTTTATAGTCTAACCTTTTAGTAGTACTAACTGCATTTCTGTCATCATGAATGAAGTGGAATATCTTTATATGTGAAAAGCCACCAGTATTTCCTAGTCTGTGAACTCTGTTCATATCCTTTGCCCATTTCTCTTTTGGACTACTTCTTACTGATTTGTAGGAGGTCTTTATGGTTTGAGGAAATCAACCTTGGTAATATGCATTGCAAATATTTTTCATCTTTGACTTTTGTCTTAATGTATGGTTTTGCTTTGTACAGGTAATAGTTTTTTGTATCATCATATTTTATCCATCTTTTCTCCCATGGTTTATTCTAATACTTCTGTGTTTCTTTTTGTGTTTAATTTTTGACCCATCTGGCATTTGATTAGGGTGATAAAATTGGCATAGATCCAGCTTAATTTTCCCAAATAGCTACTTAGTGACTAACCACTGATTTAAAATGTATTTAAATCTTTATGATAGAGTACTAAATTCCACTCCATGTGTAGTGGATTTATGAGTGGTTTTCACTTTCTACATTGTATATTTCTTTACAGTTTGCCTTTTTTTCTTTTAACCATGAAACAGTCTCACTTTATAATTAGAAAAAATAAAGATACTTCATTATGAACAGTAATGGATGATAAAAGAAAAATAAATATAATAATCAATACATTTTAGGGAAGGTAGCTGACTATGGAAAAATGTTTCTCATGTCATACCGTTAAATAAATTCAGATTTATTAAAGATGTACAATATGAAACTGTAGGGAAATTTGCCGAGAAAGGATTAGTAAGCAAAAGATGTAGGCTGTTATGTTTGTATTTTTTATATTTATTTGAATTGTGTAAAAAAGGTACTCCCAGTGTTATCAGTTGTTCATCAGGATAACGTTCATGACACTACTATTTGCTTTGGAGGTTTAATCAGCACAATCTACTATCCTGCTTCCAGTAAGTTTGCAGAGACCTGGGGTAACGGGTGTTTTTGTGTTATTTTGATAATTGCTTATCATTGTTTCCTTTAGGATCTTAAGTACCAGGCACAGGATAACTTTATGATGATGGATGATGCTGTTCTCTGTATGTGCTTTAGCAGAGATACAGAAATGTTAGCAACTGGTGCCCAAGATGGAAAAATCAAGGTATAAATTAGAGACATGAAGTCTTATATGTAGACATTTTGAGAATTCTGTGAAGAGCTAGTCCCTACATGGGGTTTTTTAACTACTGTTTATTGAGCATCAACTTTATGCCAGTCATTTTAGTTTTTCTTATTTAATCCTGATAACTCCTCTGCTTAGGGAGGTCCAATAATTTAAAGTCACACAGTTGGTGATAGATTTGGGACTTCAGATCTGCTCGTGCCCTTTCTGCTGTGCCACTATAGCTTACCTTATATGGTGTGTGTTGCTTTGGGGTGGTGGTCTGCAAATGCTTAGCAGTTGATCAGCTATGGCTTGTATTTAATTGCTGGTCAGATACCCTGGGCTAGATAAAATACAGAAATGGTCTCTGCTAAGTGAAATTAGAGTCTAAATTTTTGTTTTAATAATTTAAAAGGAAAGAGGTTTAAGTTTCATAGGATTCAAGTTGTCATTGTACTTTGAGAACCAGACATATCATATTCAGCTATTGGCATGCATTTTTAATGTTGTTTTTAGTACCTTAGTGAGCCCTGTATTTTGCCTGGCTCTGCAGAGTAGGAGGGGGACATGGGACACTGTATTTACAAGTTTTTACTATTCTTTTTTTAAAAAATAAAGGTATGGAAGATTCAGAGTGGGCAGTGTTTAAGGAGATTTGAAAGGGCACACAGCAAAGGTGTCACCTGTCTAAGCTTCTCTAAGGATAGCAGTCAGATCCTTAGTGCCTCTTTTGACCAGACAATTAGGTAAGTAAAAATTTCCAAACTGCCCTCACTTTTGTTTGCTATGATGAAACTTCAGAGGAAGGTACTAGTTTGTGATTTCTGTATTTTCACTAGGATTCCTTTATATGGACAGTGAGGGAATAAATGAGTAATAAATAAATGTGGGACCTTATTTCCCCAAAGTACAGCTGACACAGTGCTATTGTGTTATCCATTTGGGTCTTTACCCAGAAGAGAGATCAGAAGGGGATTTTAGCAGCACTTCATGGGCTTCCCTGGTGGCTCAGAGGTTAAAGCGTCTGCCTGCAATGTGGGAAACCTGGGTTCAATCCCTGGGTCGGGAAGATCCCCTGGAGAAGGAAATAGCAACCCACTCCAGTATTCTTGCCTGGAGAATCCCATGGACGGAGGAGCCTGGTGGGCTACAGTCCACAGGGTCGCAAAGAGTCAGACACGACTGAGCGACTTCACTTTCACTTTCCTGTTTCTCACAGTGTGGTCTGTGGACCCACCTGTATCGGAGTCACCTTAGAGAGCATGTGACAAATACAGATTCTTAGGACCCAGCAGAGACCTAGAAGTCTGTCGCTGAACAGAAGCTTGTGGTATCAGTGGCATATTTTCTTCAAGCCTCTCTGCAAAGCTTTTGGTTTTGTTTGATTGTTAGACATAAAGAAAATACTACTGCATACATAATTGCATAGTCCCTGTTCTTAATATTTTAACACATGAGCTTCTGTAATTCATCTAAAATGCTTTCAACACTTGGTTCCAACCACAGTGTACAGGATATTAATTGATCTTTTCATTTGCTTTTATTTGTGATAGAATTCATGGTTTAAAATCTGGAAAAACCCTGAAGGAATTCCGTGGCCACTCCTCCTTTGTCAATGAAGCGACCTTCACACAGGACGGACATTATATTATCAGTGCATCCTCTGATGGCACTGTAAAGGTTAAGTATTTGCTACTCATGTATTTTGGGTTGTCTATTCCATTTTTTCTATTTTGCCCTTTGAGGAGTTTTCAGTGGTGATAATGGTGATAATTATGGTGGCTAAAGTAAACTCCGGGAGTTGGTGATAGACAGGGAGGCGTGGCGTGCTGCGATTCATGGGGTCGCAGAGTCGGACACGACTGAGCGACTGAACTGAAACCTCTTTACTCTGTATTTTAGCCATAATTGAGATCTGTGACAATAATCATAATCTGTGGGTAATTCCTGTTGGCCTAGGACCTCAGATCTCAAACCTACAGGCTATATGATATACAGGAAAAGGTGTAGAGTTCTAAACTTAACTCCTGTTTACAGTGGTTACATCTGACTTTGCCACAAAGTCAAATGGTCTACCTGCAACAGTCAAATTCATGAAGGGCTCAGTAGCAGAATAAATAGGTCTCTTTTATTGCACAGCTTCACCCCACACCCGGCCCCCCACATTAGGACCTTTCTAATAGCATTAATGAGGAACAAGATGGGTGTAGAGTAGAACTAAGTCCTCTTAGTTACTTGCTATCTTCAGCTCTCAGCTGAAAGTAATAGATCTTCAGTGCCTTAAGAGATTTACTTATTTCAAGAGAGGGCGTCATTTCCTAGAAAAGATGGGCAGTCCAAATTGAAAAGTGCTAGAGATCTTTGAGACACTCCATTTACATTGTACATCTGCTTTTAAATTGCCTTTTGTAAATGAATGTTCTCTGGCAGAAGACCTAAACATCCTAACACAGATCCCTAACAGTCAGACCCCTTTCTGTGATGGCTTGGGAATTGAACCAGAAGTCTGAAGGTAGGAGATGTACCCTTCCTTAGGATGGAACGGAAATACACAGAGTTCTTGGTGCGTTAGTCACGGGGTTTGCCCTCTCTGCTGTGAATATGGGCCTTACAGCCTATAGGAATGCCACTGGGAGGTAGCTTGTACAGGTCTCTTTGTTTTGTAGTCTTTTTCTTTAGTTTTTTGCAATAGGTGGGATAAAATATCTGACTGACTTTTTCGACAGAAAACTCTAGAAGTCCCTTGATCACTGAAATGTTCATTCTCTCCTAGGCTGCTGGGCTTTAGAGAGGCGATTGGGGGAGATGATACAGTATTTATTAAGGAAATAAATATTGAGACAACTAGTGAGGCAACTATTTCCTCCTTTCTCTAGGTATTTATTCAACATCCATTTTGTGCTAGGCTCCATTGAAGGCACGGAAGAAACACAGCGTAGTCATGCCTTTGAGGTTTTTACATCATCACTGCTCACGATGTGCGTGGTGTCCAGACACAGGCTACAGTTGATTCATCCCTTCTCTAAGCATGTCTCAGACTTCAGTAACTATGATGTCTGATTTATCTGCGTCAGTTCATAATAGTGCAGAAGGACAAGGTGAAAAGTACTAGAGGGGAGAACTATTAGAAGAGGTGTCAGACTGGGAGAGGGCATCCAAGTGGCCAAGAGTAGCCTCCGCCTCATGGGTCCTTGCTTGTGACTGTTGACATTGTGACTTCTGTGGAGTGGTTCTCAGTACAAACTGAATCATTTGTGGAGCTTTTAAAAAATACACAAAGCTACATACATCCCACACTAGACCCACCAAATTTGAATCTCAGCATCCTGAGTATATAAATTTAAAAAACCTCTGGGACCGGGTAGCTTTCTGGTTGTTTATGACAGTAGCAGTGTTGACACATAGCTAATTTCAAAGTTAGGGAACTTGTTAGCCAAGAGAAATTTTGTACGAAAAGAGCATAAATTTTCTTTCTGATTTTTTTTTGTTTTTATCAGTTAATCAGCAAATAGGGGAGTTCTTTTGTATATGGCAATGCTAGGTATTTGGACTTTAAGCAGCTTTTTTTTTTTTAAATCCTTTTTTTTTTCTTTTAAAGTAACTTAATTCTCAACCCCCAGACTTTAGAAATTGCTGCATCTCCACCCCTGAATGTTTATGCCTTATATTTTGGTGTTGTAGATCTGGAACATGAAGACCACAGAATGTTCAAACACCTTTAAATCCTTGGGCAGCACTGCTGGGACAGACATCACTGTCAACAGTGTGATCCTGCTTCCTAAGAACCCAGAGCACTTTGTGGTTTGCAACAGATCCAACACAGTGGTCATCATGAACATGCAGGGACAGGTGAGTGCTCAGAATGTGCCTTTCCTCGGGCCCTGTGGGCAGGTCCCTAGTCAGAGAGACTTGGTCCTACACATTCAGTTTAGCATCAGGTATCAGTTCACGATTCAGAAAACCAGATACACTGTTTTTTAGACACTTATTTAAATTTTAAATTCTACTGTCTACAAAGCATCTTTCTGGCATCTCAAAAGTTAGCTCCTTTTCCTGGGATGTTTGTATACTATGGTCTTTCTTTTGCATCCTTTGGATAAATTAAATTCTCTCTTTTTTTTTTGGTTTGTTTTTTTGGCTGCTCTGGGTCTTCATTGCTGCATATGGGCTTTTTCTAGTTGTGGCAAGCAGGGGCTAGTCTCCAGTTGACGTGCATAGGATTCTCACTGTGGTGGCTTCTTGTTGTGGAGCGCAGGCTCGAGCAGCTGAGCTTTAGTTGTTGCCGCTCACAGGCTATGGAGCAAGGTTTCAGTAGTTGTGGCACACAGGCTTAGTTGCCCTTCGGCATGTGGGATCTTCCCAGACCAGGGTTTGAACCCGTGTCCCCTGCAGGTGGCAGGGGATTCTTAACCACTGGATCACCAGGGAAGTCCCCTGGTCTGTCTTTAAATCTTCTTCAGAACCTCACTGAAGATTTTAAGGTATAATAATTCCTCTGTGAGGGAAGGAGACACAGTGTGTGGGTTAAGAGTTTGGGATATCTGTTAGCTACCATATGATCTAAGGTGGAACTCCAGTAGAAGAGCAACAGTGTCTTCATGATGTGTGTTTGTAATCAGCACACCTGCTGGTTCCCAAAGAACCACACTTTGTAGCACCAGGGACATGAGGAGTATCAAAGTTGAGGTCTCAAGCCCTTGGATGTGTTGTGATGCTACTGAAATGTTGACCTGGGTACTTGGGGATCTTGCTGAGCATGGAGAAGACCCAGGGGCTGGTGTATGGAACTGTCTTTCCATTGCTTGAGTCCCTATAAAAGATAAATTGGTGGTGACAAACCCATGGTTGAGATGGCTGGTCCTCAGTACTGCTGGGACACTGCATAATAGCCATAGCTGCCCACTTCCTAGTTTTCTGCTTGACTTTTTTTTTTTCGTGTAACAGAGTTTTATTCAAGTATAAAAAGGACAGAGAATGCTTCTGACACAGACATCAGAAGGGGGATGGCGAGTGTAGTCTTATCAAGACCTTATATACTTTTACCAGACCCACTCCCGCATCATAAATCTTAAATTAACAAGAATAGAACTAACAATAGAGAGGTCTTACCAGACCCACTCCCCACAACATACATCTTAACATTACAAGATTAGTCAGCAGGTTCTTGTTAAGAAGGAGATACATTGTTCTAATATAATCATTAGTATAGAGTTTTAGGAAAAACATAACCTTTGAGCCATTAGCTCTGGGCTTAAAGAAAAAATGTTTTATGTGACTAAGATGAAGGAATGTGGGGGGGGGCGGAGTTTGTCCTTTTCTCCTCCTTGAAAGTCCTGGACCCCTTCCCTCCTTGAGGACCCTGGATTCCTTATCAATCTACCTAAGAATTAGTCTTGTCATTCACCCCTTTTTCTTTTAGGAGAATTATGTTGCCAAGGGAAAAAGGGGGCATTTTCATTCCATAACTACTTCCTGTTGGGATGGGGGCATTGTCCCTAAATTGTTGAGGCAACATATTCTCCTAATCCGCATATTGAGGGTTTCTAATCCAGGGACCCCAAGTTGAAGGAGGTTGTAGAAGTTGTATCGGCACAAACAACCATTTGTAACCTAAAAGCTTCTAGACGGCTAGAAACAAATCCCATTATACAGTCACAGATGTAAGGCAAAATAGTCATTAAACCAAGTTAAAACGTAATCAGAATTAAAAGTCACATTATGTCCATACTTAAGGTACAGTGAGTTATACCAGTCCATTTTAGGATTGTTAGACGTTTTCAGATTAAGAAGGGTCACATATGATTTTTTTTGGTTAATAGCTGAAGAAAGTCCTTTCCTTGAATGAGAGAAACCCACCACGTGAAGCCTTCCAGTGATGATGAAGACCTAGCATTTTGCAGACCTAGCAATTAGACCAATTTTGGAGACTAGATCAGGGGTCACCCGCCAGAGTTCTCCTAATGTCTGTTGAAAGATTGAAAGCTGAGTCACATAGTAAATTCTAAGGCTTCAGGATCTATGACAATATTGGTGCACAAAAATGGTCTGCCATAGAGACAGTCACTTCCTAGGGGCATTTCAAGCCCTCATTAAAGCTATGGGTAAAATTTTAAACCAATTATCTTGTGTTTCCTGAGTTAGCTTATGCAGATGCCTCTTAATAATGTCATTAGCCTTTTCTTCCTTTACAAAGGAAGTAGCCCACTGAACTTTCCATCTGGGATTCCTGACTTAGAAACCTCATGCTCGCCAGCAGCACTTCCATCCATATAGCGTTTGGAGGCACAGCTATGACAGGGACTTGCTTTTAGGACTCTGGCCCCATATGGAAGCAGCCAAGAGAGATGCTGCTGAAGCTAGAGTTCCACCTCATTCCCGAATGTGCTCCTAGCAAGTCTGGGTTCTCATGACTATTCCAAGCTTGGGGTCTAAGTAAAAGTACACAGTAACAACATGGATCACAAGTCCCTTGAAAGTCTATGATCCAGCTGATTAGGTTAGTGATTCTAATTCCCCAGGCAGTCATGGAATGGTCAAAGAGACCAGGAAAAGGTGACTGAGAAAGGGGAGTTTGGTCCACATGCTTCACTCATTTCTGGCCGCTCCTCTCGCAGGGACACTGGGTGCCTTTTGGCATTGGCAAGTCGGTATAAACCCCTGACAAAGCTCCCCATTTTGGAGCAGCCTTCAGTCATTACGAGGCACCCTGAAACCGCAAAGCAGGGCTCTGCTTAGTATGCTTGCTTTGTACTTCTTTCTGAACGTCTCAGGCTCTCAGTCAGTCACACACACAGGCACGCCGTAGTTAGTAAAGGAAAAGGACACTGAAAGAACAGGCAGGCTAGAGCTCTGCGTTCCTTACCTTGTTTTGAAGATCCCAGATGAGCCCCCAAGATGATAGCTTACGGTGAATGATTCGAATTCATGATCTCCAAAGAAGACTTAGCTTCGGGACCAGCAACCAGGCTTGATCACTCAAGAGCTTTTGTGTAGCAGAGTTTTATTAAAGTATAAAAAGGAGAGAGAAGGCTTCTGACATAGACATCAGAAGAGGGATGGAGGGTGCCCTCTGCTTGACTTAATTAAAAAGTTAAATTAAAAAAAAAAAAGTTAAATTTTTTTGGATTAATAAAGAAGTTACAAAAACAGGGCAGAGAGTTCCTATACACCCTTCCCCTGCATCCCTCAATGATAACATCTTACATAGCCGTTGTAGCATGATCAAAACCAGGAAATTGACATCAAAACCAGGTACAAGACTATTAACTCAAATACAAGCCTTATTTAGATTGTCTTTACATCCATTCATCTTGAGGTGGACATGAACAGCTCTGTGAAATTTCATCTCGTTTTATGTAACCATCACAGTAAAGGTATAGAACTGTTTCATCACCCTCAAAGAAACTCCCTTGTGCTGTACTTTTATAGTTAAATCCCTCTCACAACCCTAGCCCTGGCAGCCACTGAGCTGTTTAAATCCCTCTCACAACCCTAGCCCGGCAGCCACTGAGCTGTTTGACACTACTCTAATTTTTCATTTTGAGTATAGTAGATAAGAGTCACACAACATGTAACCTTTAAACCTTTTGATATTGGTTTCTCTCCACTTGATTTATGATGATTTAAGTGGTATGTAAAATAGATCAAGCAAGGTCTTCAAGAGATAGAGTTCCATTATGAATGGGGAGGACATCTCATTCTGTTAGAAACCAGAAACTAAGGGGCATGGGTCACAGAGCATTGAGAACCAGTAGCATGTGGATTTAGGCAATTGTGTATGGTAAAGAATTTGCTTCAGGATAAAATGGCTCAATAGATTAGAGAGTAGGATTGGTGACCTGGGATATGGAAAGTGTAAATTTCTGTCTGCCACTGACTTACAATAGCTTATCTTTTGTGTATTTCCCACTCAAGAGGATTTAGCACATGTGAACGGAATTGGTAATGTAATTATAAATGACAGTAAACCAGAGTACAAAATAACATAAAAGTTGTCTGTTTCCCCTGCTGCAGCGAACTACTGCTAATCCAGATGTTTTTACTTGGGGCTGTGTTGTACTTAGATTGTCAGAAGCTTCAGCTCCGGTAAGAGAGAAGGTGGTGACTTTGTGTGCTGTGCCCTCTCCCCCCGTGGCGAATGGATCTACTGTGTAGGGGAGGACTTTGTGCTCTACTGCTTCAGCACCGTCACTGGCAAGCTGGAGAGAACTCTGACAGTAAGTATTACTGACTTAAGGCCATCTACAGAAATCGTTAATGCTTGTATCTTTCTGAACTCGGAAGTAAACCTTTTTCAGACTGCTGTTCTTGTGAATCTTGATGTAAAAATATGTAAAAATGTCATTAAGTAAAATAAACAGCCCATAAGTAATTGTATGGAATTACCTCCTGTATCTGGAAAAGTCATCCTTCAGTGAGCCCTCAGCTTCTAGTGGGTAGGATGAGTGTACATAGAGGAGGAGGAAAAGGAATGTGCTTGTCTAGCCAGCTATAGTTAAACCTCCTCAGGGTGGTTGGAGAGTGACAGATACAGCAAGTTCTCTGCATGTGCTTTCAAAGGCTAGTTACTTGTCAAAATAATTAATGATTTTTTAAGCAGCATTGAGTTAGTAACAAGGAATAATTAACGCAGTTGCTGTCACACTCTACAAATTTCAGTGGCCTAACAATGAAAATTGCATCATCCTCCTCCATCTTTTAGCTGTGCCATTTGGGAAATGTGGCCTTTAAATCTTAGGAGAAAAGATAATTGAAGGGGTTACACTGGATGTTTTAAAGACTCACATCTGGAAGTGGTTTATATTATTCTGTCCATCATTCTTTTTTGATTAGAATTAGTGCTGCCAACAGCCCAAATGCAAAGGAGGAGTGGACAGGGAAAATGCAGTCGACTACAGTTGGGAAGAAGAAATGGTCTGGTGAATGTATAAAAAAAATCGTAAACATTAAGAGAACATTAAGAACGTAAACACTGAGAAGTCATCTCATGTCAAACTGTTGTTGAGTGAACTTTTGGTACACCAGCCTTGTGAAGCCTCCTCCAGTAGAGTGCAAAGATGTGAACAAAACAGAATGAGGTGGCCAGTATCCTCTAGCTGAGGAAAATAGTGAATTCACTCGGTTGAAGGAATTGTTCAGTCTCAGCCACTGTCTTGGCCTAATATTTGCAAAACGGATGATGACTGGGACCAGCTGTAGTACCAAGAGTGGTTTGGCATAAAGTGTGATACACACATTATGAAGAACAGTACAGAAAATGTCATCAGCCATCTGATAGCCTCCTTTTGAGTTTTTGGTTTGTGTGTTTAACTCTGAGGCTCCCTTAGGTTTGATTCCTTTGGTGAGAAGTAGAAGCTTCACTCTTACCCACCGTTCAGCTCTGGAAGCTTCTTCAGTGATTTGTTAGCGACCTCTGTACCCTGATTCTGTGCTTCCCTCTTCCAGGTTCACGAGAAGGATGTGATTGGTATTGCACATCACCCTCATCAGAACCTGATTGCTACTTACAGTGAAGATGGACTGCTAAAGCTTTGGAAACCCTAATTCAGCTTCTCTTTTTAAACTAGTTTGAGAGCATGTACTTAAAACGACATACTCATGTGTTGCTTTTTTTTTTTTTAAGGCCAGCTTTTCTAAGCAAATCGTCTGAATTAGGCACAAGAATAATTTTGTGAATTCATGTTTAAGTAGCAGTTACCTTTTTTTATATATTTTCAAGGTATTCACTCTAACTGGGGCAGTCACTTAATGCTGTCAATCTTTTATGCAGAGAGTGAAATACCGGTATTCTTAGGGAAAAACTGTACTCACTTTGATTATTTGAAATGCTTTGATTGAAATGGGCTTCTGGAAGTAAAACTTGTAAATAAGGAACTATGCTAAATTCACTAGCTGTTTACTGTCCCACCTTTTTTTTTTAAAGATGTTAATAAACTTTACACCTTTCTGGAGGCTTTGTTTTTAAATATAAATAAATGCCCATCTAGTTAACGTATTTACTTAGATAAAGTACCCTATTATCCCTGAAATCAGTTTCCCATAGGATCTCATTTCACTGCCCTCCCCAGGGCATTCATTTTTTCTTAAGTGCAGGATCCACTATGAGAATTCAGTTGTCATATTGCCTTTGTTTGCAGAGGAGGGTTTTTGCATTGAAAGTGTGCTGCTGTTAATGAAAAAAAAAATTTTAGAAAAGAGATTTACAAAACAAAAACTCAGCAATATTTTGCATGTGGGTCTTTTCTGTTTAGCCGATATATGTGGAATGCCTATGTTGATGTGTGAAGATACTGTGCTGGGTACCATTTTCAAGAAAGTGAGCTTTTTTATGGAGGCCTTTTATGCCCCTTAATTTCCCCAATTAGTAGGTACAGGTGAGTGAGGAGAATTTTGCAGTCTTAAAAACCTTTGTCACTTGAAATACAGCCTTATCTGTATCAAAGATGAGCAATGCCTAGCATGTAAAAATGTTGGCTGAATAATTCTTTGGCTGAAAAGATGGCTGAAATCCATCTTTCCCAGTTACACTCCCCAAATTTGGTCTTTTTACCACAAAACCTGAACTTTCCCCCAGAATGTCATTTGGTGTCATTTTGCGAGTTGAACCATAGCCATGAGTCTACATGACTGTAGCCTGCCATTCCTCTCAGTGAAGAGCAGCTTTCACTTAAGTAAAAGAATTTTAAGGTGGAGAGAAAAGAGCTCATGCAACCATTCCTTACAAAAACCAAGAAACCAGTTTGATTTAGCCCTCATGAACTGGCAGTTGAGAGGCATTCTTTGTGCCAGGGCTCATGGAGAGCAAGAATCTAGTCAGCACCGGTACACTTACTTTTTCTAGGAATTTTTAGCAAACATCTCTTCTGCTTTTGCATCTAATGCTCAGGATGGTTAAAAAGACCAATTTCTGTCACAGGATAGGGGAAAAGCAGCAAGTTAACAGGATTAGTGGTTGATAAGGGGAAATCCGGAGTTGTTTTGATGATTGGGGAAGCATTATCCAGATCTAATGGCTTAGGAAAAGTTTTCTGGAGTTGACTGTGCAAAGGACCATCAAGAGCTCAAGGTGAAGGGCTTTGGTGATCCTAGGGGGAGCCTTTCCAGGCCCTGCAGTGTGCCACAGGTGCAAGGCACGTGCTGCACAGATGGTATGGTCCAGGGAGGCCAGGCAGAGGAGAGGACTAGACAACAGGCCACTAAGTATATTTTCTTAAGGAAGTTAATGCACAAAACTGGGGAGGGAAAATGTGCCTTTCCCAAGTCTTTTTTCTTCCAGTCCCTTCCTGGTCATCTCCTCCAGTAAAGGCGGCAGGGGGAGCCCTGGGGAGAGGCAGAGGTGGTGGAGGACTTGGGTTGGGCATGGCTGAGCAGTGTGGGAGGGAACAAGGGCTCCTGGGCCCTTGCTTGCACCCCCCCAACCCAGCACCCCCAACCTGGGTTCCTAGAGAGCTACTACAGCCCATGTATTTGACACTCCTCTCTAGCACTGGGAACTCAAAATGCACATATGCTTGCTCAGTTGTGCCCAACTCTTAGGGACCCCATGAACTGGGTCCCTCAAGGCTCCTGTCATGGGATTTTCCAGTCAAGAATACTGGCTCATGTTACCATCTCTTGTTCCTGGGGATCTTCCTGTCCCAGGGATTGAACCTGCATCTCTTGGGTGTCCTGCATTGGCTGGTTATCACTGCACTACCTGGGAAGCCAGAAATTCAAAATATATGGCATTCAAGTTAACCCCTGCCCCCCAAAAGGTTAACTCCATGAGCTGTTCCATCTCCCACTCAATTGTTGCAGTAATGACTCTGGAAAACATTTAATGACCTAGTATTTCACAGCAGTTGTTTTTTTGAGTCTTAGGTATAATTCAGTGTTCTGTTAACTATTTTTCAGCTTGTATTTCTACCACTATTTCCTGAGTCCTTCCTATGTGAGCAGTGTTGTTTCTCAGAACTGCTTTATGAGCGCCAGCCTATTCTGAGTCCCATGATACAAGTGAAGAAACAGGTTGCCAAAGGTTTTATACTTACTCCTAGAGCTCACACACGTTTTCTTCCATCTTAAGGTTTGGATAGAGGCAAAGAATCCATGGGTGTTTCTCCACATTTGGTTAAGACTTATCTGAACACAGGCGGTGAGAGGAGTGAAAAGAGCATCCAAATACAGCAGTGGGGTTCAGCAAGCATGTGCAAACTTGAGAACCAGTAAGTAGACCAGGGGTCCTTTTCAACATCTTTAAGGCAGGTGTTTCAATACTTGTTCTGTTGGTCTTTGAAGATGGCTGAGATAATCAAGTGAAGTGATACTGTTGGAAAAGCAACATTATTGCTGTACTTTGCTCAAGCATGTTTTACTCGCTGTGCCTTTAGAACCTATGCTTCCTTTCCCCACATTATTTCACAACAGGAAACTACCAGTATGTCTAAGATAGGAAGCTCCCTCAGTTTGGAACAGACTTGCTATAGCAAGGGCTGCCATTCTTTGCCTCTTCCACACAGCAATTCTAACAATGGTATTACTGTTCTAGTAATTTAATGTAACTATATCCCCATGGTGGTGGTGTATGGCCTTGGCTGTATATAACCATCCTGGCTGCTTAGGGTACACACAGCTCAACTATACCAAAATATGTTTTAAAGCTTCCAAGGTAACTTGTGGCCAAGGTTGAGAGCCAGTATTATACACATGAAGAACTCTAATGCTAACTTCACAAGATTTGTCACCACGTTCCATCTACTAAGACCCTCATGGGACATAAAATTAGCTTTTTATTCCCTGCAAGTATGAATGGACGGGGGAGCATCATTAAGGAGGCATTAGGGCTGGGGTCAGGGAGCTACACTTCTGTGAATGCACTATTTCTTTGATGACCTTGGCTAGAGTTAAAAAAGAACTTTTGGTGTTTGTTCTTACAGACTACAAACCTGTCAAGTTTCTGCCTCTCCAGGTTATTACTATTTTGTTCTAGTGATGTCTAAAAATTTTTTTACTGTGGTCAAACAAAAGTAAAAGCTTACTCAACCGTTTTGAGTATGTATAATTCAGTAGCACTAACCTTATTAACTGTTGTGCAACCATTATTGTTTTCAAACTAAGTCTCCATTCCTCCCAGCCCTCGGTAATCTGTGCGCGATGAATCTGCCTAGGTAGTTCATATAAATGCAAGGCCTTTCTGTCACAAAGACATACATAACACATTTTGTTCATTCACCTGTTAAAACACCAGCATCAGGGTCTTTTCCAGTGAGTCGGTTCTTTGTATCAGGTGGCCCAAGTATTGGAGCTTCAGCATCAGTCCCTCTAATAGAATGTTCAGGACTGATGCTGAAGCACCAACAAGGTACACGGTTCTCATATTTCTTCATATTCTCACTTGTTTCCATTTTGGATTACTAGGTACAAAGTGGTATATTTCACCGAATTTTCATTTTACTTCCCTCATGACTAATAAATATTAAAGCCCCATATAACAATTTTTGTAGTTTTTAAAATGTATTATAAGACAGGTTTATCGTGGAGTTTTTTAGACCAATACTTTGTTTTCCTTTCTGAACACTTGCCTTCCCACAGATTAAAGAGGGATAACACAAGAATGATAGAATGGGGAGAGGCTATCAATTAAGACTGTCAGTATGAGAGGAAATCTGAATGTGTGGGAAATAAGCACTTCACACCGAGTTTCAGTCTGCTCTAACTCAAGTGCTGTAAGGGGAAGTTAGGTTGTGGCGTACACGTCCACGTTAGAACTGTTTAAGGCTCCTGATTACAAGAGATACAGAATCAGAGTAGAACAAGCAAAAACTCGCATTCCACTTCAGTGTTGGCAGAAATTTTTAAGCCCCCCCAATCCCATTTGTTGCTCGTTACTCATCCCTCCACTTTCACTCCCCACCCTTGTTTAGTAGTATTTTTTTGGTGTTATTAACTTTAGTTAAATGAAACTAGTTAATCTTAACTAGTGAAAAGCCAATGCTTTAACCTGGGAAAAAAAAGCCTGTGGTGACACACTGGACATGCTTTGTAATCAGTATATTAAAGAGACAGTCATACATTTCAAGAGTTGCTTAAATTCTGATACCAGATTTAAGCTTGTGAACATGACTTTAAACATACAATTAAAGCTATTCGTCATAATGTGCTATACTACCAACATTAAATTACAGTTACTCTGGAGCATAAGTTAAATGGTTTAAAGTAAGCCTGTAACATACCTACAAGAACACCTTCCTAGCTCATACATGCAAATTACTTCTCCATGTAAAGGTCTCATCACTCTAACCTCTAAGTTGCCCTGCTCCAGAAGTCACTACTCTAAGGCTTACTGTGGTCCAAAGGGGTGGGGTGGGGGGAGGAGTGGCAAAAAAAGTAACCAGGACCAATAGCTATATATATTAATAAAAGATGGCACAGCAGAAGAAGGCAATGCAATTCTACAAGTGCAAGCCCTCAAGAAGCAGCATGTTATGATAAACCCCTTCTTTACAAAGGTATCATTTCTATCACTGATACCACAGGCTAAATTAAATTATACAGCATGCCATCTTCAAATAACAATTGAGGCAACAGAATAAATGCAGAAGCATCACAATGAATCCCACTTACTACAACTATACAGACCAACACTTCTCTACATTAACTTCTTTGTCTGACTGCCAGTTAAACACAGTTTTAATTTCATAGCTTAACAATTAAGGGTCATACACTGAAGTCAATACATATAACCTGGCATTTCAGTCTAAGCTATTCCATGTACATAGCTGAAATCAATTACAAAGTATGGCCTAACAAATGCTAGGGGTAATTTTTTAAAGTCGTTTTTACAAGTATTAAACTTATCTTGCACACTGAAGTCATCATACATACAGGAAAGCCAGAGCTTTTATATTCGAGTTTATTCTTCATTTAACTTTTAAACACTACTATAGTTGAATATTAAAACAAAAGCAAGTAGTGAGCATATTATGATTATAGTCCTTCACTCAATCACTACTGCAATAAAACCCCAGCAGTGAGTGTTATTCATGGGCCTACTAAGAGGTCTGACACTGAACACCACCCCGGGGATGATGTTCATCATCCTCATATGCTTCTCCATTGTAATGGCGCCGTCTTTCCTGATTTGGATCAAAGTCCACTAATTCTACCTGGTCCATTTCATCAGTCTCTTCTACTTCCTTCCTCTCAGGCAGAAGTTTTTCCAGCAAAGAGAGTTTATCAGGAGAGAGAAAGCCATTCTCAGGAAAGTTTACCTATAAAATGAAAATTTAAATGATTTATTTCATTCCTCCTTAGACAAATTATCATTGACCCATTTTCCCCACAAAACACACTTGTAACCACACAATTATTTGGTAAATTGGCCAATCCGAGGTTAGTTAGAACAAATGGTCAAATCATCTAGTATTCTGAACCTGAGTTCAAAGTAAAGTCTTAAAAAAAACCCTACTAAATAGTAACTGCACTGTAATGATCACTTCTATTCATCAAATACATTTTAACAGAACCCAGCCTAAAACACATTCTAACCCTTCTTAATGGATATTTAAAGAAAACTATTCTTAAAACCAGAAAGCAATTTTTAAAATGTTAAATTTGTGGGTCTGAGGTGACTCAATTTAAGGTTAAGGGAAATGGCTGGACTGCTTGAAGAACCAGAGCATTACAGTATTTTGTCAGAAATTCACACTAGCTAACATGCTTCTGTTGTACTTTAAAGATACTAGTAGTAGCCTTTCATTAGTAAAATACCCACTTGCCATGCATCCCCTTCCCTGCCCCAGTGATGCAGATAAACCAACTTGATACAAAGAATGTTCAACATGACAGGAAAAATATTAGATCTAGACAAGAGAAAATATAAATCTGGCACTTCCGGCAATTCAGAAACTTACAAATTTTAATAAGCTAATCATTCTCAAACATTTCTGAAGTACTTTCTAAGCTTACCTTAAATTCAATGATTAGGCGACCCTTTTCATATGGCCTACGATAAATTGGCATGCCTTCATTTAGCACACACTTGATATCTCCATGCTTGACGATCTGACCTAGAAACAGTAAAGCCAAACTCCTTGAATACAATCATATTTTTATGAGACAGGGGAAGTAAAGAACAGAGGAACATCCTAGCTCACTGACAGGAATACATCTATGTGAAACAATCCTGGTTTCTATAATTTCATTTATAGATTTTCTAGGGGCTCACAAGAGAGTCAAGAATGCACAATTTCAGCTCAGCTCAAGGATGGTTATGTTCTGAGCAATACTGAAACGCCACTTTCCTCTATGCCTGTACTAGCAATGAACACCAGAATAAAAAGAAACACTTATCTAGTTACCATACCTGGATGAGAAGTGATGACTATGGTTCGGTTGTCAAGAGTAGATATTGGCTTCTGGAAGCCACACAACGCCTCAACCAGCTGTATGTCCATACACATGAAAAGATCTTCTCCTCGTCTGTACAATGGAAACATGGCATTTGCTTAGGGCTTTCAAACCACCAATGATTCCAAGTACCAAAATAGGCAATTCTGCTCTTAGAAACAAGTGGTATATTTCAAAAGATGCCCTTTCTTCCTCATTTTTAAAATGACCTGAGAACAGGGAACAGCAAATACATGGAACCTGCCAGCCGAGTTTCCTGGACAAGCTTCAGAATCCCTCCACACATTCTAGGCAGTGGAACACATCTCTGACTGGGTCCTGGATAAGTCAGGGTCTATGAAAAGGGGACATGGCCAATTTCAAGGGAACAGTAAGATCTCTTTATTGATGTACATGAATTAATATAGTGCCTGGCACATTGTGAACTCAACCTTTTATAACATTTCCTCCTCCTCGTGCTTGCTTTCTTTTCCAGTTCGTATTAGTAACATCTTTTCATCACACAGACCACTCTCCAGAAACACTGAGGATTCATCTCAAATGACAGCATCAAAATTCTGAGCTTGACAGCATTTCCCATTACTGTTGAGACACCATTAATTCAAAACCTGTTTTTTTAAGATGTCACTCCCAACAGTTACTGTAGTCCTATTCCAGTCAAATGTTGCAACCAAGCTTATCACGAACTCAGGAAATAAAGAAACTGGTGAAAGCTTTAAGGCACATATTTCAAAATTAGTTTTGAAAAAAATGTATTAAAATTGGGAACTAAATTTTGTCCTAGGATGCAGTCCCTAATCCACCTCCTTATACAACACATCATCTAATTGAAGCATATCCTTCAAAAACCAGATCAGGCAACAATTTATATAAATTTAGACACAAAATCAGAATCTGATTCTTTGAAACATTAATGATTTAACAATCACTTATAAAAGACATACATAGCCTCATTCTTCTGCTATACTTTTCTAGGTTACTTCAAAAAAGTGTTCTAAAACTGAGAAGCTCATTCAAGTTAGAGGGGGGGGGAAAAAATCCCTAAAAGGCAAGATGTCAGTTTGAGTATTTTATAAATTTTTACCGAGTAAAAACAGCATGGTCCTTCTGATCTAAAACAATGATAATATCTCCTGGCTCCAGTCCTGGTTCTTGGTCTCCTTCACCATGGAATGTTATCTTCTGGCCATCTTTCATGCCTAAAAACAAAAGGCTAATTTTACACTCTTAACATCTAACTAAGGTCAGTGTTTCTACTAAGAAACACAAATGCATGTTTGTGTCTAAGTCTCTGTAGATGCTCAAATTGTAAAGAATTTACCAAAAATGCACACATGCTCAGATCAATCCAATTTCTTACTAAAGAAAGTGATCATAATGGAGAACACAAATTCCAGAGGCAAACAAATCAAGCCTCAAATCTCAGAGCTGCTATTTATTACTAGGCATTACTAGGATTACCCTGGGGAAGCAAGTTGCATAACGTTCCTAAGCATCAGCTTTCCCACAGAGACCTACCTCTCCATCACAGCTCTTGTGAAGAAAAAGGTCTATGCAGGCACCAATCAGTGACTGGCAAACGTAACCATAAATGCTTTACTATTTTATTACTTTAAAAAACACTTAGTCAAATTATTTCTACTAAATGTAACAAGCGTTAAGTCAGACTTTCTTCCCTTTATTGTATTAGAATATGAAACTGAAAAATTTTTAAAATCCACACTATTTTCACTGAATGATTTTTAATCTTTTAAAAAAGAATAATTTTTTTAATCCTTTTTAGAAATTTCAGACCATGTGGTTAATGACTATAATAGAGTCAAGAATAGAAAAGTTTCCCAATAAGCAAACATTTCTTAAAGGTCAACATCTTTACTGAGATTTCTTCCCTCTGGCTCAGTTAAGTTCAGTAAGAGCGAGCTAACACCTTTACAAAAACTGCAGTAATAGCTCTGGATTTCCTGAACCAAAGATCACTGAGGTCACCCAACAAGAGCAACTTTGTTTTAGTTTCTATCCTGTTAAGTATTAAATGTATACAAAACAGCCAACAGTAGAACAAATCCCTATATAACATCAATCTAGATCCATAATTACCAGTTCATGACTATTTCATGTATTACACACTTTTCCACCCACATTTCCTACATATATTTCAAGTAAAATCCAGACATACCAATTAACCCTAATACTTTAATATGTACCTCTATAAAGAGATGGGACTTACACTAAAATATTAGTATTATACACTGACAAAAATAAACATGTCATTCATGGCTAAGTAACTGTCTTGCTACACTAGTGAAGCAATTAAACTCAGATCTAAGTTCTACCGGTTGTTCCAACAAGGTGCAGGGGCTTTCCTGGCAGTTCAGTGGTTAAGACACTCCTCTTTCACTGCAGGGGGTGCAAAGGAGGAACTCAGATCCCACATATAGTGTGGCATGAGGTGGTGGCTGGGGGTGTTTAGGCAAGTGTAGCATTCATAAATGGTTTCACTTAGTACTAAATTCCCTCCTGAGGGCATTTCATTGGTATCAAGGAGGGAATTTTACCAGACAGGGAGACATTCAAAACCCTACCAAACATGGACCAGTTAAGGAGAAAAAAAATCAAGGAAGAGGAGTACTGAGTCACATGGGGGTCTATTATTGCAGGGGCCTAAATTAATGTATATATTAGATGTAATAATAGTTTCATTTAGAAATAGCCAAGTCTGAAGGATCCATCTATGTTGATTATTTCATACTAAATTCAACAAAATTTACTCTGGGGCTGTATATACGTTTCTAAATTTCTACAATGAATATGTACTGCTATAATACATTTTAAAGGATTTTTAAATAAACTGACAAAATTAAGCAATAGGCAAAATAAAGTAAATCCTAAGAATATTTAAAGAAAATTTTAGGTTATCCAAGAGGCAGGAACAGGTATGTTTACCTAATCTGTAGAAATCATTACAAATACTCATAGTCTAAGTTCTTACAAATCAGTAAATCAAAAACACACCTATTCTTTACCCCAACAGTTCGTAACAAACTATCCCCAATTATGATAGTTTTAAGCAATTACAAACTGTAGAATTAATATAATTAATCAAAATAGAGAAGTGGCTCAGAACTCACCTTTGTCAATATGAACTTCTAGAATTTTCTTTTCTCGAACTATCTTCCTTCCATTGCAGCTTTTACATCTATCTTTAGGGCTGATCCGCTCCCCATGGCCCTGGCACTCCATGCAGACAGACTGAATTTGCTGAACCATTCCAGGTCCTATCTGATGAATTCTTATTTGCATTCCAGTACCTCGGCAATTGGGACAGCATTCTACCGCTCCTTTCTTACCACCTCGGCCTGAACAGTTTAAAAAGCATGTTTGAATTTAGTGTTGAACATAGTGATTAATGTTTTCAAGATCTGATGGAATGCTGCTTTAAAAAAACAATTCAGGCTTTTTGATAAAATATTGCCACATCAGCTTCAGTTATCATTATAAACATCTTGATTGCTATTTTTCCTCAATGAACTATTTCAGTATTTTGGATTTTAAACATATGCTCCCAAAACACAATTCTTAAGAGTACTTCAACTGTGAAATGAGAACATTTTAGTTTCCTTTCATTATAAAACATTGCATTTTCAACAACTTGTTTAAATAAAAAAAAAAAAAAAAAAACCCCAAAGATCCACATCACAGTCAGTAATTTCACAGTTGACTACCCCAAAAGAGAACATTGCTAAGTATTAAGATTATGAAGCCACTGGAGTGCCTCAAGTTCTAGAGGGGATAGGAAGTACTCATCTCTGAACAATGTTGAGTAGAAAGACACCAAATTACATCAATTCCACCTGCATTCAAAACACACACATTAAAGTGCTGATAATTTGCTGTTATTTCTGAAAGAGGTTCAGGTGGTTTTCATATTTGCACAGCGCAGTATCTGCCAGTTTTATAGATCCAGAAAGGTTTCAGTTCCATTTTTAACAACGAATGTTAAGACATACCTTCACATTTGTCACAAATCACATTCTTTTGCAGAGCTAGTTTTCTTGTTGCACCATTATATAAATCTTCTAAAGTTACTGTAAGTTGATGCACAACGTTTTTACCTAGAAAAAAACATTCCTCATTTAAAATACTGCTTGCAAATAGCCCTTGCAGCAACGAAGACCCAGTACAGCCAAAAATAAGTAAAATTTTAGAAAGCTGCATCCTGTGTTCAATGCACTGTAAAAACGGGAAAGGAAAATCAAAGATGAGCCTTACAGGGTTCACATATAATCTAACTGTGGTGTAACTTCAAATAAGGAAAACCAGGTGAGATTAAGTAACATATATATGGATATAGTTGTGGCCCTCCTACATTTATGGCAACCAAAACCATCAACTGCAAAAATCACTTGAAAAAACGTTATTTGAATAGACACATTTCACAATAGTTTAACCCAAACTGTTTTTCTGTCCTAGTATATTCCTTGACTCATGTATTATATTGAGCGACATGACCAACTACATCATCCAAAAACTCTTCAGCACACTAAGGTTGCAAAAACTAATCAAGTTTGGCCAGGGAAGCTGATATATTTATTCAGTCTCCAAAGAATATCAATTCCTACTTCTTCCTGAAGTAGGAACTGCACATTTACTGCTGAGCTGACTGTTTAAAGGCTAGGTTTCTCATTCTTTACCACAGTGCTTTCCAACAGAACTTTCTGCAGTAAGAGAGAAGCTTTATACCCTGTGCTAGCCAATACATAGCCAGTGTCACATATTGTTATTGAGCTTGTAAATATGGCTATTACAACCTAAGTAGCTGAATTTTTATTTTTCTTTGAAGAAATCTAAATTTTATACTGCCAGAAGCTACAAAGGAGTGGCATAGCTCATCTAGAAATGGGAAGTGAAAGGTGGAGATTATGTAAGAACAGAGGCTAAAGAAATGCAGTGACCTGTCAATAGTTAATAAGTTCCTAGCTAGTGATTCTTTCGCAATGACTTTATCCACCAGAAAATATATCTTTTGCTTAAGTTAAACAAGCTCTTGAACTATCTCCACAATATGTATAATGAACATTTTTAGTTTCCAATCAAAAGTGAAGTACCATTAACTATAACCTTCTGCTCCTGAACCCACCTTTTGGTTCTGTATCACAAATTCCACATAATTGGTTCTGCCATGCTAAAAGCTACCCTTCTTACTTCAGAGCTTTATAGACTTTAGAGTACAGGGAAGGAACAAAACTTCTGAAATTTAAGCAAATCTTTTTCAATATCATACTACAGAGTACATGTTTTCTGTAGTATGATATTGAAAAAGATTTGCACGTTTTCTGTAGTATGATATTGAAAAAGATTTGCTTGAATTTCGCCAATCGACTTTGATTGGAAATTGTTTAAATTTCTTAAAAAAAATAGTAAAACATACCCATTCCAAGAAAATCTGAATAAAAATATCCAGTCGTGAGACTTCTCTGGTAGTCCAGAGGCCAAGATTCCGTGCTCCCAATGCAGGGGGCCTCGGTTTGATCACTGATAAGCAAAACTAGATCCTACAAGCCACAACTAAAAAGATCCTGCATGCTGCAACTGACACCCTGTGCAGCATTAAAAACACACAAATTCCCAGTCTTTCTGAATCCAAAAACACTCAAAGAAATTTAATAGCCTGCCCATTTCTTCTATAATGGGTTCTACCCATTAGTTTGTATAAACCACAGTGGCAAGAGTAAGATGAACTCTGACCAGAATACTGTACTCCTATGAGCATATTTCTACAGTCCAGAAATCACATGTTAAAGGCACGTATTTTGATGTAATAAAACTTAAGAAAGCTTAAACAGACAGCAGGCCATTTGGAGGCAATGAACCTGTGTTCCAGTGAAGATTGATGCATGGCTATATAGGACCTTGAAAAAATTTACTTTTCACAGAATAAATCCACTGCACTTCCCACTGGCGTTGAAGATCAAATGAAATCTGTGAAAAAGGTTTTGAAAATTATGTTCCTAGACTTCATGAAGCCATATATACTCCCAACAACTTTAGATACACTTTTTAGTACTTAACTGGCTTAGCTATTTTTAGTTTCACCAAATCTCATTTAGAAAACTATTACCGGAAAAAAAAAACAACTATTACCCGGACTTCCCTGCTGGCCCAGTGGTGAAGACTCTGAGCTCCCAATGCAGGGGGCCCAGGTTCGATCCCACATGCTACAACTAAGACATGGTGCAGCCAAATAAATGAATTAAAAAAAAAAAAACTATTACCATAGGTTAGTGTACATTACACTAACAAGTAAACAAGCGTTTATTAAGTGAATTCTCAAGAATCTGCTTTAACTAAAAGGGCTAACTTTAGTTTGCTACATACATGTAGACTATGTTATTCTTACCTCTCCTCTCTCTCTGCATCCTGCCTCCTCCTCCGAAAAACATATCAAAGATGTCCATGGGGGAGCCAAAACCACCACCTGCTCCACCTTCTTTAATTGCCTGTTCTCCTCCTTTGTCATATAATTCCCTTTTCTTTGCATCAGAAAGCACTTCGTAAGCTTGAGAAATCTGTTTAAACTGTTTGAGAAAAAGGGGATAAATTTCACTCATAAAGGACAGCTACTATATTAAACATAATTTCACGTTGAATTGAAATACTATACACCTGACAAGGACTCAACTATGTTATGGGTGTACTACTTGCCTTCTCGCCTTCGTTTGGGTTCTTATCAGGGTGGTACTTCAAGGCCAGTTTCCTGTAAGCCTTTTTCAATTCTTCTTGGGTGGCATTGGGTTTGACCCCCAAAACATCATAGTAAGTGGTTTCTTTCACCATTTTCTACAGCCTAAAACAAGAAAGCTCTATTTTAACCGACTTTCAACTGATTTAATTAATAAAATCAAGAGTTCAGGGAAATCTGTTCTTTGACAAGTCTGATAAGACCACCACCTTCCTTAAGTTTCACAGAAAAAGTAACAATTCCTCTGGTAACTCACCCGTAAGTCCTAAGAGACTAACACCTAACAATTATCAGGGAATAATTCAAAAACCTCCTGTAGCGCTGGTTCCCACCTCGAAGGGTCCATACTAACGCGACTATCATCTGGATTCTTTCTGTTTTCCTTCCCAAGTAGCGACAGAAGGCAGTACAGAAAAGGGGTATTAACAAGTTCAGTCCTATTATTGTCTTTGGTAAACCTGATAAATCATACAGTTACAAGAAAAAACACTCGGGCACAAAGCGGGGGGGGGGGGTAGTGTTTTACAAAACTGATAAAGAACACCAGCTCCCCTCCCCCCTCAGTCTCTTTCTCAATCACAGGAGTAGCTCCTCAGTTTTGACCGAACCCCTCTCGCCCCCACAAGCCAACGTAGTTTACACGTTGTTAGGTTTTCCCTTGCATTCAGGTCCGACCGTTACGGTTTCCTTCCTTTCCCCTCCCAGGATGGAAGGGGTGGGAGAAACCCAGCACTCAACAAAGAGGAGGAGGAGAGATCAGAGAAACGAAAGCCGCAGCCTCCGCCCGGCTCCTCCCGCATCCCCTCGGCCCCTGGGTCCTTTCGCGCGTGCGCGCAAGATCGCCCCCACCCCACCCCCCACGCGACGACCCCCCACCCCCACACCGAGCGCCGGCTGAGGAAAAGCCGGAGGCGTCAGATCCTTGGAGACCTCAAGGAGAGGTGGAAAAAGCTTCAGGAAAGGTCTCGGGCCCACTCGCTGCGCGCCGGTAAGGGTTGCCGGGGCACCCCCACCAGCCCTCCAGAAGGGGACTCGAGGATACGGGAACCGACAACCCTCCCGCCCACGCGGAGCCAACCGCCTCCCGACCGCGGTTCTATCCAGCTTCCCGGCGCCGCCCGTGGCGCCAGACTTGGGACGAGGGGACGCGCTAGGGCTGAAACTCACCGGTGAGCGGGCCGATGCCGGTGTGGGGGAGCGGAAAGGAGCGCGTTGCTGTGCGCAGCTCGGGCAGCCGCCGCTCCTCCGCTTTTCACCCAGCGTTCTGGAAAGTTCCGGCCGGCTCGCCGCAGCGGTCGCCTTTTGTAGCCGAGCCCAGGCGCGTCACCCGCCGGAAGTCCCGCCCCTCCCTCCGCTGCCACCGCCCCGCGGTTACCTGGGCAACGGCGCGGGGGGGGGAGTTCGGGCGGGGAGGAGTTGTGCGCAAGGGCCTTGTGGGGATGGGCGCAAACCTGGGTTCGCAACGCTCGTGGAACTTTCTGGATCCCCTTCTTCCAGCTAGTGGGCCCGCGGGAGCCGGGATTGCCTGGGAGCGCTGCAATTCTGGGTCAGCTCCGTATTCCCAGACCAGTGGGGCCACCGCCGCTGGCTAGAACACGCAACACTTGGGAACAGGGCCCCGGGCAGGGGCCGTGTGCTGCAATGGAACCTCTCAGAACAAAGCCCTGCTGCTCCGCCTCCCCGCCGGCGCCTCTTTCGTCTCTTTCCTCGCCTCAAACCGGCTTAGTTTCTTAGCCTTGAGGTTCTGGGAAACCGCCGGCACGAAATGCTAAGCAGGACGGGCTTGGGACCCCGAGCAATCAGACGCTCAGTCCATGGCCTCGTAATTTGCGAAACTGCTAAACTGGAAGAGCTCTTTGTGCGAGTCTAGACCCCTATATACACTTTATTTTCATATATAGGGGTATATCTTCAACATACGTTGGGCTCAGGCAGCACTAAATGAGGAAACGTTTGCAATACTATGGTGCAAACCTTGGGCCTTGGAGTTTCTGGCCCGTCGTTCCTCCGGTTTGGTTAGCCCTGGACACAGTAACACAAAAGAATGACTAGCAAATAGCATTAATTGTTTGACGTAACGTGTTAAGTGCTACCAGTCTGTGAATATGAAACTATAGCCTGAAATGGGTCCTTTGGGCTTTTCTAGTCTTGAGCGCGGGACTCAGTGGAAATTGGGGTCTGTATGCTTCAGCAGCAAACACGGGATGACCTGGCACCGAGGAAGACGGAGATGCAAAGTTGAAAAAGCCCGCTTCACGTCGTTTGAGATGTTAGTAGGGAGACACACAAGTCGACGAACTGTAGGGGAACCCCAAGATAGAGGTCAGCATGGGAGAGGTCTGATGGGACAGAGGAAGCTGTGGGGAAGTCGCAGTTGAGTTGTGAAGAAAGGAGTGTTCCCAGCAAGGACGCAGTGCAAGGGAAGGCTGAGGTTAAGGTATGAAAGAATATGATATTTTTAGGGAATTGCAGACACTTGGATACAGACAGAGCTGACAGCTGGAGTGACGGGAGGTGAGGCTTCAGAGGAAGTTGACAAACACCCACTGGTGTATGTTCCTGAACTAAAGATTTTAAACTACCCTGGAGGCATTCCCCCATACTTAACACTTTATTATTATTATTTTTTTACTTAACACTTTAAATTGTAGCTTTCTGCATTTTCCGAAATGCACTTTTTCACGTGTCTGTGCTTGTGCTAAGGCTGACAAACACCTAACATTTCTACTCTTAGATGTTAGGTTTTTCTCTATCACCTTATGTGTAAAGGGTTTTGTTTCTTTAAGCATCCATTACTAAAAGTCTAGTATTGCCAGGAAGTGAGCTATAACTTGATAATATAAAAATCACTTAAGTCATTTATCCACCCCTCAAAGATAAATGCCAATAAAAGAAGAGCATTGAGGTGCTGAGTAGGGGGAATCTTGGCTTGTCCAGATGAGTATCCCAGGCAGAGACGCCAACAATTGTGAAAACATGAACAATTACTAGAGAACAGTAAACAATAAATATCGTTCATGTGTTATGTGGGCCTTGAAGTCCTCCAGTTCCTAATTTAGTGTAATCTGTGTGTTCGTGAATCCAACACTGGTTAACCACATGAAATACCATCAGATGGTATATATCAAATCACTTCAACCAAGTTTCTGTGATCAGTGTTGCCATGGCTAGTGTTTCTTAAATGTTACCATGTTTAGTGTTTCTTTTTGCCTGAGGAAACCAATTGAAATTCCCACAAGTTTTAGAAAGATGCCTGTGTGCTCAGTCTGTTCATCTCTACCTCTTTGTGACCCTCTGAACTGTAGCTGACCAGGCTCCTCTGTCCAAGGGATTCTCTAGGCCAGAATACTGGTGTGGGTTGCCATGCCTTACTTCAGGGGATCTTCCTGACTCAGGGTTGGAACCTGAGTCTCTTAAGTCTCCTGCATTGGCAGGTGGGTTCTTTACCACTAGCACCACCTGGGAAGCCCCTTTAGAAAGATGAAAATTTGATAAATACAAACTTGGAGATACCTTCTTGGGACTGAAACAGTAAGACTGAAATATGACACTGAAAATATTTTTAAAATCTGGTATGTGTAATTCCTTTTCTTTCTGGTTGCTGTGCTGTGCTTAGTCATGTCCAACTCTTTGGGATCCCATGGACTGTAGACCGGTAGGTTCCTCTGTCCATGGGGATTCTCCAGGCAAGAATTGGCATGGGTTGCCATGACCTCCTCCAGGGGATCTTTCCAATCCAGGGATGGAATCCAGGTCTCCTGCCTTGCAGGCAGATTGTTTACCATCTGAACCACCAGGGAAGTCCAAAAGTACTGTCGTGAGTAACTTATCCCTTCTCTAGGGGATCTTCCCAACTCAAGAATCGAACCAGGGTCTCCTGCATTGCAGGCAGATCCTATACAGCTGAGATACCAGAGAAAGCCCATAGAATATTATAAGTTAATTCTTTATTAAGAATAAAATAGAACTTTTTGGTTAAAAAAAGAAAACTATTTATTTGCTTGTATGTGTATAGATTATTTCAGAAAGATACCCCCAAACTAATAATATGGTTTCTTCTGGAGAGAGCTAGGTGCTGGAGAGAGGTGAATGGAGAGGAAGACATTTCACAATATACCTGTTTATACCTTCGGAGTATTAAACCCATTTGACTGTAGTACTTAATTAAAAAATTAAGCTTAGAAAAGTATAAAATTTCTTCCTCCCAATTCAAGCTTTGAACTAGTATCTTGTCACTCCAGAAGCAGTTAGGTGATTCTTAATTTGTGTTAAAAAAAATCATTACAAAGAATTTACTAGAAATAGGATCATACATGCTGCTTGCAATTTTCCCCTTTCATTTAATTTATTGTCATCTTATCGTGGCAGGACAAATAAGTCTAGCTTGTTATTTTTGACGAGTGTGTAATGTTTAGTACGCAGGCACTTTAACCATTCTGCTATTGATGAGCATGGTGACAGTTTACACTGTTCTGTGAACAGCGTTGCAGAGGAATTCTCACATACAGCTTTGGGCACTTCTGCAAGTATTTCTGTAAGACATCTGGAACTGAAATTGTTATGTGAATGTGAATGCAGATTTAAACTGAATAAATAACTTTCCACATCAGTTTGTGCCTGTCAGTAATGGCCAGTGTGGGGAGTTCTGTCTTTTTTTGTCTCACCTAAGTTTAAAGGTTAAAAAGTGATATCTATTGTTTTAATTTGAGTTTCTTGAATAGTGTGATTAACATCTTTCAAATGTTTACTGACTCTTCTGTCATGTGTCTATTCTTATCATTTGACTGTTTTTCTGTGGTGTCCCTCCACTGTTTTAATGATATATGATAGCACTTTTATGCTTAGGATAGTAGTGTTAATGTGTCATATGTGGCAGTTATTTCCTCTAGTGTTTTGTAGCTTTTGATTTACTACCTCTATATACTTTGACCACGTTAAGTTTTTAATTTTTTTGCCATGCCATGCAGCTTGCAGGATCATAGTTCCCCAACCAGGGATTGAACCTAGGCCCTATGCAGTGAAAGAGTGAAGTCCTAACCACTAGACTGCCAGGAAATTTCTTGAAGTTTTTAATTTTTATGTAGGTAAGTTTTAATTCTTTCTTTTTGCCTTCTCATTTCCTTTATTCTCTCTGCTTGTCCCCCTCATACTTCTTCATTTGCCATGTTTAAAAGCCTTCACCAATCCAACCTTGTAAATATGTTCTCCCAGGTTTTCTTCTGGTACTTTCCTGGTTTCATTTTTCATATTTAAATCTTTATTCCATCTGGAAATTCTTTTGATGTAAGTACTGAGGATTATTTGTAATTAGCTGAACTTTGTTATTCTCCAAATGGTGAACTGGTTTGCCTATTTTAATATTCCATTTCTCTTAATTCATGTGAAATGCCATTTTTACATGTACTAAATTTCCTTAAAATACATTTTAGTGTCTGGTAGGCCTCTTTCCCCTCATTGCTCCTTCTTTTTACAATTTTCCTGACATTTTCTAGTATTTTTCTTCTGTTACATGAGCTTAGGAGTATTTCTGGCAGATTCCCTTAACGTCCTAGTGTGATTTTGATTGTGATTACAGTGCGTTTATATACCAGTCAGCTTGGGAAGAATTAACTTGTTCATAGTGTTGAATCTTCCTCTCTGTAAACAAGTTATCTTGCTGTGTCTTCTGCATTGGTAGGTAGATTCTTTACCGCTGAGCCACCAGGGAAGCCCTTGTTCTAGTTTGATTTGCATTTATTAATAATTAGTGATGTTGAACATCTTTTCATGTGTCTACTGGGCATTTATATGTCGTCTTTGGAGAAACGTCTAGTAACGTCTTATGCCCATTTTTCAGCTGGGTTGTTTGTTTTGTTGTTGTTGAGTTGTTTGAGCTGTTTATTTATTTTGAGATTAACCCTTGTCAGTCACATCACTCACAAATATTTTTTCCCATTCTGTAGGTCTTTTTTTCCCCATGGTTTTCTGTGTAAAAGTTTGTAAGTTTGATTAGGTCCTATTTGTTTTTATTTCTATAGCTTTGGGAGACTGCCCTAAGAAAATATTTGTGTGATTTATGTCAGAGAATGTTATGCTCTCTTCTAGGAGTTTTATGGTATCACGTCTTATGTTTAAGTCTTTAAGTCATTTTAGAGTTTATTTTTGTGCGTGGTGTGAAAGTGTGTTGTAACTTCATTAATATGCACGCAGCTGTCCAACTTTCCCAGCACCACTTGCTTAAGAGAGTCTCTTTTTCCCCGTTTATATTTTTGCCTCCTTTGTTGAAGATTAATTGACCGTAGGTGTGTGGACTTATTTCTGGGCTCTTTATTCTGTTCCAGTGATCCATATGTCTGTTTTTGTAGCAATACCACAGTTTTGATTGCTGTGTACATTAAAAAACAAACAGGTTCTGATCATTTCTTCTTAAAGGTGCTTTTTGTTGCTATCACAAATGAGTTGTATGAGCTTTTGGTCTCCTTTCTTACCATTATAATGTATTTCAGTAGTGTGCTCTGTAATTCTCACAAGATCACAGGTATCCATGGAGATAGCTGGAAATAACTGGAGGCATGGTAGGAGCCAGTTTCATAAGGGCTTAAGAATTACGTTAGAATTTTTTCTTGAAAGCTCTTGAGAGATACTGGAAGAGTTTAGGGATAGGGTGATATAACCTCTAACAGCTGATTTTTCACGGGGAGTGCCTGTGAGGCACTGTGCTAAGCTCGCTGTAAATGTCATATTTTAGTCACAGCAACTTTGTTTTACAGATAATTTGATCATATTTACATTTTAGAACAACCATTTGGATGTTAATTTGGAGGATGGATTCATCGGAAGCTTTTATGATGAGAGACGAGATTAAAATTGGTAAGGCTGGCACTTCCCTGGTGGTCCAGTAATTAGGACTCCGTGCTTCTAATGCTGGGAGCACAGGTTCAATCCCTGGTTGGAAAACTAGGATCCTACAAGCTGTGCAATATGCCCCCCCCCCACAAAAAAAATAATAATAACTAAGGCCTAAGGCCTATATAGAACTGAACTGAACTGAAGGGCTATATAGTAGAAATGGAGAGGGAGGGAAGTATAAATATAAAGGTAGAATCTGCCAGGTCATGGTGACAGGATGCTAAGCTGATGGAGAAGGAGTCATGGCTGACTTCCAGCTTTCTGTCCTTAGCAAGAGGATGGTTGGGGACGCCCTTTCTGAGATGGGGAGACCTAAAAGAAGAGAAAGAGGAAACTGTGATGGGGTCAGAGTTGGAGGGGAGGAAAGATGAGGGGAGTTTTGGGGGTGTAGAATTACTGCTATACTTTTTTTCTTTAAAAGTAAAGAAAAATTTTATTAGAAAGCACAAAATGGAAAGTAAATTCTAGCTAAAATGCAATTTTAAATGGTTGTATGAATTAAATTTCTTACAACGCTTAGGTTTCAACTGACTGGGAGGCCTAGTGGGGTTGGAAATTTTCTTTTTGAGTGTCTCCGATTTGTTCTGGTTTTCCTCTTTATCTCTAGGACTACGCATGGTCTCTGTCTTCTTTATGAACTGTTCTCCCTTCCAACCCCCAGGTCCCCAGTTGTTGGTTTTTAAATAGACTTTTAATTTTGAAACAGTTTTACATTTACAGAAATGTCACAAGGATAGTACAGAGACTTCCTGTATACCTAACACCCAGTTTTCCCTATTGTTAAATTAAAATGGTACAGTTGTCATAACTAATGATCTAAAATTGTTACTGATACATTATTATTAACCAGAGCCCGTTCTTTTTTTTAAATTGAGACATAGTTGACATATGATATTATATTAGTTTCAGGGGTATAACAGAATGTTTTGATAATTGTATACACTGA
Source organism: Cervus canadensis (assembly GCF_019320065.1). Taxonomy (NCBI): domain Eukaryota; kingdom Metazoa; phylum Chordata; class Mammalia; order Artiodactyla; family Cervidae; genus Cervus; species Cervus canadensis. Next base: position 8,424,244 of record NC_057415.1, on the reverse strand, counting down.
AAAATGATCACCATAGCATCACCATACAAAGCTACAATTTTTCTTTAAAAAAAAAAAAACACATTTACTTATTTGTCTGCATCTGGTCTCAGTTACGGCACTCAAGACCTTTCATTTTGGCGTGTGGGATCTAGTTCCCTGCATGTGTGCTGTGCTGAGTTGCCTCCGTTATGGCCAATTCTGTGATCCTAAGTGCTGTAACCCGCCAGGCTCCTCTGTCCATGAGATTCTCCAGGCAAGAATACTGGAGTGGGTTGCCATTCCCTCCTACAGAGGATCTTCCCGACCCAGGGATGGAGCTCGCATCTCTTACACCTCCTGTGTTGGCAGTTGGGTTCTTTACCACTAAAGTCAACTGGGAAGCCCTCTAGTTCCCTGACCGGGGATAAAACCTGGGCGCCCAGGTTCACTTCCTGTTTGGGGAACTAAAATACTGCAAGCTGCAATGCATGGTTGGTAAAAAATGATTGAGAATTTCAGGATAGTGAGAGCAGAGCATTAAACCAAGCATGAGGCCCTGTGTGACGGCCCATCACGCAGCGTGTAACTGACCCTGAGTGGAAGTAGTCAGTAAAGAGGGCCAATATTAAAGCAGCGGACGTGGGATTGGAGACTAGAGAGCTGTAATGCAAGATACTAAAGAAGTAAGCCTAAGGAAGTGATTGATGATTAGATGTGGCAGGTGAGTGGGTGGATAAAATACAGAATGTTAAGTTTCAGATGGGATAATGCTATTCACTGACAAGGAAATCAGAGAAACCAGGTTAGCTTTGAGGGGAAAATCATGAGTTCAGTTTTACACATAGTAGCATTTAATATACAAGTATCTACAGAAAAAGAACAGGAGAATACAGTTAGAACTGATAGTACTTATGTATCTCTGATGTTGAGGACCAGGTAGGAAGTGGTCGTTGGTTGGGGATGTTAGCCTTTTAGAGAAAGAATCCATGCATTTCTTGTATAATTAAGAAATAATATTTTTATTCATGAAAATCAAGTCACAAAGTATTATTGTGTTTCTAAGAGAAATGGGTTGAATCTGAAAGCAAAAGTTTATAAAAGTTTGTAGTAAAAGAAAGGCATTTATGATAGAAATAGATTTGTAACCACCTATTTTCTGTTTCCAGTAATACACAAAATTCAAAATAGGCTCTTAGTGTCCTGTTCTGTAATTTATTTACTGAGCACCTACAGTCTCTGGGTTGCTCTACAGGGTGTATAATTTTAAAAGTTTACATTAAATTTTATTCTTATGTTGTATCTCTGTGTGATCTTGGGAAAATGACCAAGTTTCTCTGAGTATAGTTTCCTTATTGATAAAATGGAGATGAAACTAACTTTACTGGGAATGTGAGAATTAAATAGGACTATAAGAAAAAGTTCTTTGTAAACTCTAAATTTTGTAAATTCATATCATGTAGCTCTGCACCCTTCTTAGTGAGCCTCCTATCTCCTTCCCAGTTTCATTTCCCACAGCCTTCCTTCTGAAACTGGTTTTCTTACCACTTCCTGAACATGCCTTGGCACCTCATCCCCCTTAAGGCTTTGTTTAAATATCACCTTCTCAGTGAGGTCTACAATGTGTGCCCTATTCAAAACCGCAGTCTGCTCTTCCTCTTTAGCTCTTTGTCCCCAATCCCACTTAACTTTTACTCACCTTCACACTCAGAACAGATTCCTTACCTATTGTCTGTTCCTCCTCTACCCCCTTCCCAATAGAAATGAGATTTCCTTTGGGTAGAGATCTTTGTTTGTTTCATGATGTAACCCAGGCTTCCCTGGTGGCTCAGATGGTAAAGAATCTGCCTCCAGTGTGGGAAACCCAGGTTCGGTTCCTGGGTTGGGAAGATCCCTTGGAGAAAAGAATGGCTACCCATTCCAGTATTCTTGCCGGAGAATTCCATGGACAGAGAATCCTGGCAGTCTATATAGCCCATGGGGTCTCACAGAGTTGTGATGGAGCTGAGCGACTAAGCACAGCCCAGCAGCAATTGACTATCACTTTACTTTTTTCAGGCATATAGAACACTGCCTGGTACAGATTAGGTTAGGTACTTAATACATATTTATTGAATGAATGAATGCATGAATATGCATTGTGCCAGACTTTAAGCCAGGCACCAGGTAGATGTGGAAAAGCAAAGATGGTTCCTGCCCTCATGGAATATCCAGCCTAGCACTATAGTGGTTCTTCTGCCTGTCTAGGCTGCCCTCCTGCAGGAAATGTCAGGGTGACTAATTGCTGAGTTCAGAGCAGGCTTTCCTCTCAGCAGTGAGCATTTTTCAGATAATTTTGCTTTTAAGTTGTTTTTTTCTTTTTTTAATTCTAACAGAAAGGAAGAGGAGGGAAAAATAGAAATGTCTTCTCTTTGTGTTAGTTGCTCAGTCATGTCCAACTCTTTGTGATCCCATGGACTATAGCCCACCAGGCTTCTCTGTCCTTGGGATTTCCCAGGCAAGAATCCTGGAGTAGCCATCTCCTTCTCCAGGGGATAGTCCCAACCCAGGGATCAAACCCGAGTCTTCTGCATTGCAGGCAGATTTTTTACCGTTAGTCATTCTAAATTAAAAGTCAACAATTTCCCCCAATGCAAGGCAGAATAGTATCCCCTTTAAAGCACCAGGCCTTATAGATGGTTGAAAGAGGTCATTGAGTAGAGCTGGTTTACTTTTTTGTTCTTTTTTTTTTGCAACTTGAATGAAAAAGGTGGTTGTAATTTTTCATGCTATTGAAGAATGAAAAGATATGCAGTAAACATGCTTATTGGGGCTCCCCAAATGGCTAAGTGGTAAAGAATCTGCCTGCTAATGCAGGAGCTGCAGGAGACCCAGGTTTGTTTCCTGGGTTGGGAAGATTCCCTGGAGGAGGAAGTGGCAACCCACTCCAGTATTCTTGCCTGGGAAATATCATGAACAGAGGAGGCTGGTGGGCTAGAGTCTATGGGATTGCAAAGAATCAAACAAGACTAAGCAGGCATGCACAAACATGTTTTTTGCTGTTTTCTTTTAAATTACAAAATGCTTCATCTGTGAGATCCTGACCTATTTCCTAGGGTCCCCTCTATGCAGTTGGTCAATATGAGTTTTTATATTGCTAGAACTCTTTTCTGGGTGTCTGCCTGCAAGATGGAATAAAGAATTAAGGAAGAACACTGCTGCGGAGGTATGCAACTGAAATAAATGATTTTTAATATCCCTTCCAAATGGAGACTATTGACTTTGATAATTTAAGTTCTTAAATCCTGTTTGTCCTCATTTATTTGAATAATTCATTTGATAACATTTTGTGTATATATGTCTTCGAGGTAACTATTTTAATTCTTCACCTTAATTTGCTATAAAATATCTTCTAACTTGAGTTTGATATTCCATCTTAATTTCTTTGTCTGCAAGTGAATTTTGATATAAGCATTATAAGCATGAATTATTTTTCCCACGATCTTTTTGTGAGAAAAAAATTGATGAGAAGAAACTTGTGGAAGTAGCCTTGATCTCTTGTGAACCGTTTCAGTGGTGCCCCATAAACCGATGATATGACATGATGTAGAACTTTACTGTGCAAGACTTTTAGTGTTCTCTTGTACTAGGTAACAACTTAATTTTGTTTAACAGTTGTTGCATGGTGAATAAATTCTACAATATCCTCACCAAACCGAAGAGCCATACAAAAGAGAAACTCCAGAAATGACCCCTCTGCAAAGTCTTCTTTAATGCTCTGGATGATTTATAAGCCCTCCTGTTCATCAGCAGCACCCTGTAGACACAGTTCTATCATAGCATTTACATAGATGTATATAATGTATTATAAATATTGATGCCAATATCTTCTTTTAGAAAGGGTTCATAGCCAATTCCAAGGATACAAGAAAAGCCTCCAGAATAAAAAATTGCACACATACACACAATACATGATGCCATAAATTAAAGTGCAAAAAAAAAAAGTGCAGAGAATGAATAAATAAAAACATGGTTTTCAGGAAGAGTGAAGAAATAAAAACGACAAAATAGAGCCAGGGACAAAGTTAAAAATACAGATAGGAATGACCTTCACATTTGCTACAACTGGGCCATGAATTTGTCTCTAAGCTGACAGCCTCCTTGGTCCCACAATTCATGGTGTCCATAGATAAAAAAACAAACCCGTTACTCTGGAGAAGTAAAACTTCCGAGAATTGAGGTCAGATTGGGCTGTCTCCCAGGGATGCTCATGAAGAGAACATTGTGTTGGATGACGAGCAGTGTCCTTGACAGCATCCCTGAGAGGGTGTCTAGTTCACAAGGGTGTCTCTTGCAGCCTGATGGCAGCACACCAAAAAGTGATTCAGTGAGTTAAAGCGCTATTTCTAAGGTGGAGCATTCTCAGTGATCATCTACCTAGTACAGTTACTGGCATATAGCAGGTGTCAAAAAGTATCTGTTGAGTGAATGTCAAGTACGGAAGATGAAGCTCAGAGACTCCCTCTAAAAGGCCCCACTCATCACCAAGACTTAACATCTTGCTCCCCAACTCTGCACTCCTTTTGTAGCTATCAAGCAATGTAGTCATGAAATAGTTCTTCTACTGTTGGGGTAAATTGCCATTTCAGTTTGGTTGGAGCATTTGTGTGTGGGTGTACACACTTGCTGGTGGTGATAGTGATCGTTTTGGGTTAAGAAAGTACTGTACTCATCACACTGGGAGGTCAGATTGCTGGCGACCTTCACGTCGTTATTGGCTTGATCCAGACTCCCACACCCAGGCTGTTCTTCAGAGCAGGGGCAGGGCTGGCGACGGCACTGCAGTGGGCCTTTGCCATTGGTCTCTGTGCTGAGCATGAGGAAGACCCAGTAACAAGTCACAGGAGCACTGGCATTAAAAGGGACTCAGTGGAGAGCTCACAGCTCCTGAATCAGGGTTTCCTATAGCCCAGTAGGGTGACTGGGATTGAATTGAGCTCCCAGGTTGGGGTTCAGTCATTTTAGCTGGCAGAGTTAGAGGCTTAGGGTAGGGCCTTGTATAAGGGTCTCTCTTCCTGGTGTGTGTCACCATCTCTCATTTCTGAATGTCATCATCTTCTTGTCATTCATGTTGTAAAGGTGTTTTAGGGCAGGAATGTGTCCCTGTGTGCAACTTTTCACCTGTATAATCACAATGGTGTCTTCATCATGGTGAAGATATTCTTCATCTTCTGGTGTGTAACCTTACTTTATGCTTGCTTCAATAGCAATGGCACTACCAGACCTAGAACAGGAAACTGGGAGAGAGAGTGAAGTGGCAAAGAATATGGATTCTGGAAACTGACTCCCTGGGTTTGAATCCTGGCCCTGCAACAAGCAAGTTACTTCTTATTCTTGTTCCTCAGTTTCCTAATCTGTAAAAAGGGATAGTAATAGTACCTAGCTCATAGGGTTATTGTGAGGACTCAATTAGTTAATACCTGTAAATTGCTTAAAACAGTGTCTGTATGTAAATATTATATAATAATGTTTGCTAATAATAATAAAATAAGTAATACTGTCCTATTTGAACAGAACTAACATAACTAGTACATCAGCATAATATTGATTTATTAAAATATTGATTGAGTGCTTATTATGTGCTAGGGTCTTTTCTAGGTCCTTGAAACAATGTTGACCACGATAGACATAATCCCTTTCCTCATAGAACTAATAGATGAATGGGAGTACAGACATTAAACTAACAATTACAGTAGTATAACTGTGCACCGGCATTTCTCTTATTAGAGAAGTCGACCCTTGACCCAAGGTTCAAGCCTTGACCCAAGGTTCAGGCATTTCAGTCTTAAGAATTCCAATATACAGTAGGAACAATGCCTCTTTTGTTTTTATTTTTATAAAGTAGATGTTCTAGTTTTCTAATGCTATATGACAAAATGCCCTCCACCCCCCACCAAACTGGTGGCTTAAAATAGAGACAGTCACTTATTTGCTCAAAACTCTGCATTTAAAGCAAGATTTATCAGAGATAGCTCGTGTTTGTTCTGTGTGTTGACTACTGAGATTGCTCAACCAGGGTTGGAGGGTTCATCGAGGCTAGATCAGTCACGTGCTGTCTGCTGGCTGGGAGATTAGCTGGGGCTGTTCATCAGGACCCCTGTGCTCCTTCATGTGATCTCTCCCCATTGCTAAGTTGGGGAGAGATCTCACAGCGTGGCAGCTGGGTTCTGAAGAGGAGCACCCCGAAAGGATAAACCACAATGTGCAAACACTTATTAAGGCTCTGCTCACATTCTGCTTCTTAATGTCCCATCAGCTAAAGCTAGTCCCACGTCCAAGTCCAAAGTCAGTGTGGGAGGGAACTAGACAAGGGCAAGAATTCTGAGACGTAAGAATCAATAGGGCCTAGAAGAGTAATAGACTGCCATAGAGACAAAGGCTAAATCTCTATTTTCTGAAAGAATTATTTGTCCTTTTTCTCCTCCTCAATCACATGTGCTATACCCCCTATCTGTGAGATCTCCCCTATTTGGAGAGTGGTTAAAAACTTCTGTTACAGGCCATATAATTTAGGCCAATGTTATTCTATGATAAGTAGATGTTTTACTCTCATTGAAAATATGGTGAAAAAAGAAAGAGTAAATTTATCTAAACTGTGTTATTTTGATACGCAGAGCTGGATCTTTATTAGTGAAGAGTGATAAGGTAGGAGGGTCCCAGGGTTGTCTGAATAGTGTAAAAGTGTAGACATACAAATTTGTTGTGTATGCATGCATGCTAAGTTGCTTCAGTGGTATCTGACTCTTTGTGACTCCATGGCCTGTAGCCTGCCAGGCTCCTCTATGGGATTCTCCAGGGAAGAATACTGGAGTGGGTTGCCGTGCTCTCATCCATGTGATCTTTCTGACCCCGGGATCAAACCCGCATCTCTTAGGTCTCCTGCATTGGCAGATGGGGTCTTCACTACTAGCACCATCTGGGAAGCCCAAATTTGTTGTCAAGAGGAGCGAAAAAAACATGGTCAGGAAAATGCCACTGGGCATCCGGTCTGAATATAGTGAGAAAGACAAAATGGGAGAAACTGCAGCTAGGTCAATTTCACTGACTCACCTTTAAGAGTAGCAGAGCTCAAAGGTAAGTCAGTGAAAGGTGAATGGGGGCTGGAGCTGAGCTCTCCACACTGACAATCTCTTAAACGGAGGGGCTGGGTCTGGCTTGTTGCCTTGTCTGTCTTTAACACCTAACTCACTGCCTAATACAGAGGAGGTACTCCAAGTGGTTGTTGAATGGATGTAGACATTGAGGTATGAAGAAATTGCAGGTTGTAAACCATTCCCTCTCTTTAATATCCTGGTGTCACAAAATAATTAGAATGAACTTTTAAAAATACGTACCATTTACATGTAAATCCATGGCTGATTCATGTCAATGTATGACAAAACCCACTACAATATTATAAAATAATTAGCCTCCAACTAATAAAAATAAATGAAAAAAATAAAAAAATAAAAAAACATACCATTAAAAAAAAAATTTGTCACTCTGGAAGTCATTGGTGGTACTGGGGCTCAAAAAGCACTCTTCTGATTAAAATCCCTTGATGGCTTCCCATCCCACCTAGATATCCACATGGCTTCCTTCTTTTAAATCTGTGCTAAAAAAAAAAGGGGGGGCCTTCCACAATATACAAAATATCCTCACCACTTTCTATCCTGCTTTTTCTTTTTTTAAAAAAACTTATTTGGGCTTGCCTGGTGTCTCAGCCATAAAGAATGCACCTACAGTGCAGGAGACACAGGAGATGCGCGTTCAGTCCCTGGGTTGGGAAGATCCCCTGGAAGAGGGCATGGCAACCCACTCTAGCATTCTTGCCTTGAGAATCCCATGGACAGGAGCCTGGCGGGCTACAGCCCATAGTGTCGCTAAGAGCAGACACAACTGAAGCAATTGAGCAAGAGCATGAGGGGGTTAGTTGTGGCCTGCAGGGTCTTTCACTGCAGCACGCAAGGACTCTCTAGTTTCATCACACAGGCTTAGTTTCTCTGTGGCATCTGGTATCTTTGTTCCCTGCAGTGGAAGGTAGATCTTAACCACTGAACCACCAGGGAAGTCCCTATCCTGCTTTTTCTTTATAATGTTTATCCCTACGTGACCTGTATTTCTTTTTTATGGTCTGCCTCTCCCCACTAGATTGTAAGCTCTTTGAAAGCAGAAGCTTTGTTTTGTTCACTGTGGTATAGGCCCCAACACCTAAAACAATGCCTGATATGTCAAAAGTGCTAAAAAAGTACTTGTTGAATGAATGAATAATGTACCAAGCTATGGAAGGCTAGGCTTCATTGATTTCCTCCAGCTAGAGGCCAAGACCCTGGAGACTGTGGAATGCAGGTGTCTATGTGGGTTTCTACAGCCACGTCCCTCCTACTTGACCAGTGGGAAGAACTCATCTTGACTGTGTCAGGAGCCCAGGCCCTCCTGTTTGGAGTTACTGTTAACCATCTGTAATTGTGAGGTTGAGGGCCTAGATAGTGCAGGATTCATATAGTTTGGGAATGGTACGAAGGGCAGACCTATCAATCTTTAAGTTAGTTTTTCAGCTTCCAATCAGAGAACCTTGACTGAGTGGGTTCAAAAAATGGAAGGAAAGCCCTGGTGTTGGGTATGTGGCTAGGTAAGGAAAAAGTGGTAGATAGGATTATGAGAGAGAGATAATATCTCATTTAAAAGTAGACACATACTGAGTTTAGGTCTGTGTTTTGAAATATTTTCTCTAGTTACATGCAGACAGATTGGAGGAGGCTGAAGTGAATTAGGGAGAAAATAAGAACATTCCAGAGAAAATAGCATGAGCATCTGGGAACACAGTGGAGTATAGCAGTTAGGCCAGGGCTTCATAGGGCTATCTCTTTTTTTTTTTTTTTTTCATAGGGCTATCTCATCCATCTCTCTAGAATGCTGGGGAGGAGCGATGGAAGGGTAGGAAGTTCAGGATTGTTGGTACAAGGCTGGCAATGAAGAGACAGTAGAAGAGAAGCAGGGTAAGTTAGAAGGGCTTCCTGTGACTTTCTTCTTAGTATGAGACATTAATACTAATAGTAAGAGACCACCAGGACATCTGCAGTTTACACAAAAGAATTTCTGAATTGATATAAAAGTTCTAATAGGAACCATATGAATGCTAGTACTTGGGATTACAATGATGATGCCATAAAGTCTTGGAAAGTTAGATTCTTGAGAGAGTTAAGCTATGAAATCAACACAGGGTGGGAGAGGTTAACCAGTACAGAAAGTAGGAGTTGAAAACAATAAAGTATAAATTATAGGTGGAAGGTTTTAAAGTAAATTGCAGGGTATAGTTTACAGATACATTAGCATGTTTATACTGTGATGAATAGAACAGAACTTCTCTACTGGTGTGCCAATTATAGGTGTGACTCTAAGAATTTAAAAATATTATCATTATAAACTTAATCAGAAATTACATAGCTATTTCACCATGAATGTCAGAAAGGTAATATTCACGGAAACACAGTCAAGTTCCTCATAAAAGTAAAAAAAATATTTTATTTGGATATTTAGCCAAAATCAATACTATTTTCTCAAGTCTATTTAAAATTATTATTCCATGTAATTACAAAAAAAATATTTTTTTCCACCAAGTTCCTCATAGAATTTAAGATGACCTCAATATGCTCTGCATACATAATTTTATCTTTATGCCACAACACCAATAAATTGGAAAGCAGTAGGAGTTGTTAACTTACCTAAAAAGAGAATACAAAATATCATTAGAAGTATTCATTACTTATTTCTAATAAAATATCATTAGAAAATATTCAGGAAGTGTTTAGGTTGGATTCCCTCAGAGGCAGACACTGAGGCAAGGATTTGAGTGCAGTTTGTTTTGGAGGGGATCCCAGGAAGCACCAGTAGGGAGGGGAGAACTGAGACAGGGCTGGGAGGGCAGCAGGACAGGCGGGCTAAGGTGCACTTTACCCCTCAAGACAACTAGGGCGGGCGAGCCTCTTGGAGTCAAGTAGTATATGCTTCAAAGTTGTTTCACCCCACGGGTGTGGAAACAAGTTACCCTTCCACTTCTTTCCATCATTCTCACTACTACTCCCAGGGGCGTAAATCCCCTCCCTTCTGGCCTGTATGCAGTTCAGAGAAGGCTTTTGGGCCAGAGGAAGCCAGCAGGTAGGCGCAGGTACGCACAGTGACAAATTTTTAGATACGTGAAAGATGCAACTACGCTTATGGCTCACTAGGTTTTGATGCTTTAGAGAAGAATGTGCCTTGTCTTGTGCAGTTGATGCTGCTTCCAAAATAACTCTTAAATCATCCCACTTCTATATTCTTGTCCAGGCTGCCATCCTCCTTTGTGCTACATCAGTAAACTAACTGCTCTCATTCTCTTCTCATCCTCCTCTCAAATCCATTCTTCCTCACAGCAGCCACTGTGATCTTCATAAAATGAAAATCAAATGATGTCACTCCTAGGGTTTTTTCATTGACTATAGGATGAGCCCACATACAGTTCCTAAATGGTTTACTATCCGACCCCTGCTTAGATCTCACCATTTTCCTTTTGCTGTCTACGCTTCAGCTCCACTGGACTTCTGTCATGCCTGAAAGAATGCTAAAGGCCCTTCGGTAGGGCTTTTGTACATGCTCTTTCCTCAGGCTGGCTCATTGTATTCTTCTACCAAGTCTTCACTTGTCTGTTTCATTTTTATCTTTCTGGACTCAATTTAATTGTTCTTTCCTTAGATAGGTCTTTCCTGTGTGTGAGTTCAGTTGTGTCCAACTCTTTGTGGCCCTTTGGACTGTAGCCAGCCAGGCTCCTCTGTCCATGGGATTTTTCAGGCAAGAATACATTCCTGACACTTTTCTAAAGTCCCTCCCACCACACCCTCTCTCCTGCATCGAACACACAAACTTTCCTAGCTATATTTCCTCTCAGAACTCTGTATTTTTCCTTTTGAGAAAATCTCTGAATTAGATTGCTGCAGCCTCCCCAGATAAGTCCTCTGGCTCCAACTGCCTTTCCCTTAGGCCAGGAGTCTCAAAGAAAGAGGGGCCTTCAGGGGGCCAGACGGGTTACAGAAATGAGTGGGTGGAGACAATGGTAACTTGAGAGCACTTTGCAGCCACTCACAATTCCAGCTATTTGTTGCCCAAATTTGCTGCATTTCTTGATTTGATTTTTTTTCCTAAGAGACCAAGAATCCTGATTTTCATGCAAGATCTTCTAATGTCTAACTGTTGGAGTTGAAAAAAGTTAGCCTCCGCCAAGTGAAATAGCTAAAACAAATCTTGGGATGGGGGGAAAGAAAGTTGAAAGTCTCACACCCCCTGATTTAAAAAGTTATTACAAAGCTACAGTAATCAAGACTGGATCAATGGAATACAATAGAAAACCCAGAAATAAACCATCACATGCATGGTCAAATAATTTTTAAGAAGTATTCCAAGACCAATTAATGGAGAAAAGACAGTGTTTTCAACAAATGGTGCTGGGAAAACTGGATATCCAAATGCAAAAGGGTGACATCGGATGCTTACTTTACACGACATAAAAAATGAATGCAATCCCACTACTGGGCGTATACCCTGAGAAAATCATTCTAAAAGATACATGTGCCCCAGTGTTCATTGCAGCACTGTTTACAATAGCCAGGACATGGAAACAACCTGGATGCTGAACCACAGATGAGTGGCTGGAGAAGCTGTGGGGCACGTATGTGATGGAGTACCACTCAGTCATAAAAGGAACACAGTTGAGTCAGTTCTAGTGAGGTGGATGAACATAGAGCCTGTTATACAGTGAAGTAAGTCAGAAAGACAAATCTTATATATTACTGAATATATATGGAATCTATAAAGATGGTACTGATGAACCTATTTGCAGGGCAGGAACAGAGATGCAAACGTAGAGAACAGACTTGCGGACACAAGTCTGAAAGACTTGTGGACGGAGAGGGTGGGACAAATTGAGAGAGTAGCGTTGAAACATGTCTACAGGACCATGGGTCAAATGGATCGCCAGCGGGAATTTGTATGACACAGGGAGCTCAACCTTGTGCTCTGTGACAGCCTAGAAGGGTGGGAGAGAGGTTCAAAAGGGAGGGGACATATGTAAACCTGCAGTTCATGCATGTTGATGTATGGCAGAAACCAACCCAACGTTGTAAAGCGATTATCCCCCAATTAAAAATAAATAAATTTAAAAAATGAACTCAAAATGGATCAAAGACCTAAATGTAAGACCTAAAACTGTAACACACAGGGGAAAAGTTTCCAATAATTTCTTTGCTATAATTCCAAAAACACAGATGGCAAGAGTAAAAATAGATACATTGGACTACATAAAAATTAAAAACTTATGTGCAGGGCACAGTTGACAAGAGTGAAAAGGCAACCTATGAAATGGGAAAATATATTTCCAGGTCATATATCTGATAACATCCAGAAGATTAAAAGAACTTCTACAATGCAACAACCACAAAATAACATGATTAAAAATTGGGCAAAAGACTTCAACGGACATTTCTCCAAAGAAGATATACAAATGGCCAACAAACATATGGAAAGTTGCTCAACATCACTAATCACTAGAGAAATGCAAAATCAAAGCCACAGTGAGTTATTACCTCCCCTCACATCCAAAAAACCCAAATCAGAAAATAAAAGCATTGGCAAGAATGTGGAGAAATTGGAAAGCTTGTGCTCTGTTCATGGGAATGTAAAATGGTGCAGCCACTATGGAAAACAGGTGGTTCCTTAAAATATTAAAAACAGAATTATGAGTCAGAAATACCACTTTTGGGTATATAGCCAAAAGAAATAAAGGCAAGATCTCAAAGAGATATTTGTATAACCATGTTCATAGCAGCATTATTTCTAATAGCCAAAAGGTGGAAGCAGAGGAATAGCGTAGTGTGTGCATGCAATGGAATGGTTTTTAGCCTTGAAACAAAGTTTTGACACAGTGAATTAACTTTGAGAACATTATGCTAAGAAGTAAGCCAGTCACAAAAAGACAAATACTGTATGATTTCACTTATATGAGGTATGTGGAGTAGTCAGACTCATGGAAACTGAAAGCAGAATGGTGGCTTCCAGTGGCGGGGGTAGGAGGAACTAGGGAGTTGTTTGAATTCTGGTTTTGCAAGATTAAAAAGTTCTAGAAATAGATTTCATTACAATGTGAATGTTCTTTAAAAAAATTTTTTTTTGGCTGCAGCATGCAACTCGTGGAATCTTAATTTCGCAACTCACGTTCCCCGCATTGCAAGCTCAGAGTCTTATTCCCTGGACCACGAGGGTCAGACTAGGAATATTCTTAACACTACTGAACTGTACACTACTTAAAAGTGGTTAAGGGTGAGTTTTATGTTATTTGTATTTTGCCACAAGTAAAAATTAAAAAAAATTTATAAAAAAAGAAAAAACCCCGAAGCCCCAAGCATTTATCATGGGTTATGGCATGCTGCAGTCCATGGGGTAGCAGGTCGCAAAGAGTCGGACACAACTGAGCGACTGAACTGATGGTTTGACGCTTTTGCCTTCCATCAGTGAATTTCAAATTTAAGCACCTATTAGGAAAACCTGCTGGACTTGTTGAACATATTGCTGGGCCTGCCAGCAGTTTCTAAGACAGTAAGCCTAGTGTGAGAACTGAGAATTTGCATTTCTAATAATTTCCTAAGTGTTTTGAGGCTACTACTGTTGATCCAATGATTACACTTTTAGGGTTACTGCATTAAATAATCTGGAGTGGGTTGCCATGCCCTTCTCCAGGGTTCTTCCCTACCCAGGGATCCAACCGTCTCCTGCATCGGCAGGCCGGTTCTTTATCACTAGCACCACCTGGGAAGCCCAGCACACACGCAGCATTAGATAATACCGCAGGCTTATTCGATATTAATTTTCTATATATGTGTTTGTGATAAATCTTTGATTCTGGAGTTCTTGAAAATTTTAAGTGCCCCCCCATACCCTTAAGCCATGCATTTCCTGGGCCAGTAATATGCTATAGAGAAAGGGCTAGACCTAATAGGCTGGACATTTTTGCACAATATATGTTGAATGACCAATTGGAATAATTCAGTCCAATTTTGAATGCAAGACACACATAGTCAGGTCAGGTATTTATAGAGGCTAAGAGAAGCTTAATTCTGTGTGTGATCGTGGTGCTCAGTCACGCCCAACTCTTTTCTACCCCAAGGACTATATACCCGCCAGGCTCCTCTGTCCGTGGGATTTTCCAGGCAAGAATACTGGAGTGGGTTGCGATTTCCTTCTCCAGGGGATCTTCCCAACGAGGGATCAGACTTGCGTCTTCTGCACTGGCGGGCAGACTCTTTACCACTGTGACTCTTGGAAAGTGCCTAATTCTGAGGGAACAACAAAACTGGTCAGGTCACCAAAACAGTCTCTGTTTGCCTGGGACAGTGTGAACCACATTCCACTGCCATGAGGCCTGTGCAGCTGCTAGCTGCTCCCTGTGCCCCTGCACTTCCTGGTGTGCGCTTACTATAAACCTGCTTCTTTTCAGCTAACAGGGGCAGCTCTCCCTTGTTTCCTGAAGATCCTCCTATTTTTGATAGCTGACATCTCCAGTTCAGTCACTCAGTCGTGTCCGACTCTGCGACCCCATGAATCACAGCATGCCAGGCCTCCCTGTACGTCACCAACTCTCAGAGTCAAACTCACGTCCATCGAGTTGGTGATGCCATCCAGCCATCTCATCCTCTGTCCCCTTCTCCTCCTACCACTAAATCTCTATGTAAGGAAACGATATTTAAAAAGAGATACAATTTTTCCATCTGCCAGAATGCCTTCAAATTCTTGCAGTTCATGACTCTTAGGGAACATCCTGGAACTGTCATAAAAATCAGTAAACATCTCGTTCCAACATCCTGCTTTTCTCCTCCCTGACAGCCTCAGCTAGTTCATTCAGTGAAGACAGCATTAAAAAATCTTAGCAGGTTTCTCCACCTCTGGCCCCTTCAGACCTTTCCCAGAAAAGGAGAAAGCCGATTGTAGCTTCGAAAGGGTGCGGGAAAACTAATGCCACAAGCAGGTACTGTCTACAGCGGAAACGGTGGCTTTAAAGGTAGTGAGCTTTTCCTTACGAAGGGAAAATCAAGATGCTGCATAGCTGCCTAGAAGCGGCCACCGAGAGGATAGCTGCCTGAAGTGTCTCCCGATTCAGAGATTAAGAGGTGATTGGGGAGCCGCTCTCGGATAGAGGGGAACTGGGAGAACTCGTCGTTTTTTGGTTAACTGCCAGGAACCAAACTTGGACTGAGGCCCAGTTCGGAACCAAATGGGGCGGGTACTTCCCTATCCGGGCATCTGGCGAGATCCTCAGTCAGTCTTCCGACACTGGAAACGTCACAAGTTGCGCTCCAGTTTGTCTTGCAACGTCATCCTGCAGCGCCGGAAGTGGAGGAGTAACGTGAGCTTGTCGGCCTCAGCCGTCTGGAGGTAAGGCGGTTGCCGGCCTACCTCGTTTGCCTGCCGTGTTGAGAGCCGTGAGTGTGGGCCTCAGTCGAGTCCGCTGCTACCCCAGAGTAATGTTCCCTGAATAACACTCTCACGGCTCTTTCCCGGCAGCCTAGCAGGCGTTGCTCCACCCTCGGGCTCTAAGGCCCTGGGCTTCCCATTTCCCTCCTGCGGTGTTTCGGCGGCTGGCGGCGCTTTTGTTGGTCTTCACTGCACTTCGCGTTGGTTCGCCTGTGCGCCTGACACCTGAACCTAGCTTATTCGGAACACAAGCAGAAGAAAGATTAGAGAGTGGGTACTGTCTGACCCAAGGAGGCTTCGCAGCCTGTCAGCAGGGACTTTGTTTTCTCCAGAAACGCTCCTTGAGAGGAACTTGAGGGCCCTTCACAGCATCCACAGCTGGCCTTGTAGGAAGACCAGAAGAATCAAGCCTTTTCTCGTGCAGACCAGTGTTAGCGGTTCAACAAAGCAAGGCTATAATTTCCATGTGGAATTAATGTGGTCCAGGTTTGGAGCCTTTTGAGAATTTGAAATATATCGGGAGCCATTAGAACACTGGGGACAGGACTCCTCTCTTCAGGGAGACAGAATATTTGTGTCCTGTCACCTTCGTTGCAAGCAGTGTTGTCGGATGATCTTTTAACATTTCCTTATCATGTTTTCATCCTACCTTTACTATTAACGAGAGTGGTAATGGTGTTGAATGCTGGTTTTTTTGCCAGATGCTGAACTTTTTACATCTTAATTTAGCCCTTGTGACAACAGTGTGGTGTACAGCCATAATTAATATCGTTTTCCAGCTGAAGAAATAAAGACTTAGCTTAAATAACTGGCCTCAAATTATACAGTGAGTGGGGATGGAGGGAAGATTTTAACGCGAGCAGTTGTATTTCAGAGGTCTGGATGTTGTTCACAAATTTACATTGATTGTCTTCAGCTGTTTCTCAAGTGCCCAGTTGTTATCTGCTATTTTAGGGAGAAAATTGAGTTTATCCGATGTGCTTTCCCTCAAATTTCTACCCTTGCTTTCTCTTCATACACTCATCAAGGTTCATACCACCTATCTATACCTTTCCTTCAATATCAGAGGATGAGCTGTCTCCTGATCAAAACAAATTCCTTTACCTTTACTTCTGACCTTTCTTTTATATTTTCCCCATGAAACCGTGCTTTCATTTGTCTTTTCTTGTCTATGTCCCAGTCGTGTATAAACAAGGTCAGATTACTCAGATCCCTGCTCCTTATCCTCCAAGCCAGAAAGAAAAAGTTCCTGGTGATCCATCTTCCTTTAGCTCGCATACAGTAACTCTCTTCTTATCCAGACGTTTTAAAGAGTATTCTAAATTCTGTATCCAACTCCTCACCTCTCATTCCCTTCTGTGGTCTGGCTTTCAGTTCTATTATTCCCCTAAAATTTTATACAGTAGTCACTAGTGACTTATTATCAAACCAAATATACATTCTTTAATCATTACACTTCCCTGGTGGCTCAGATGGTAAAGAATCTGCCTGCAGTGCAGGAGACCATGGTTCGATCCCTTGGTTGGGAAGATCCACTGGAGAAGGGAATGACAAACCGTTTCAGTATTCTTGTTTGGAGATTCCATGGGCAGAGGAGCCTTGTGGGCTACAGCAATCTGCCTGCAGTGCAGGAGACCAGGATTCGATCCATGGGTTGGGAAGATCCCCCAGAGAAGGGATTGGCAACCCATTTCAGTATTCTTACTTGGAGAATTCCATGGATAGAGGAGGCTGGTGGGTCACAGTACGGTCACAAAGAGTCGGACATGACTGAGCGACTAACACTTTCGATCATTACTTTTGCTGCTTTTCAAACATGGTGATGCTTTTTACTCCTTTGCTTTTCAAGACAGTACACTAAGCTGATTTATTCAACAAACATTTACTGTGATATACAGATGAACACATCAAAGTGCCTCCTTCCCTTGAAGAACTTACATTTTAGCTTTTTTTTCCTGAGTGCTTCCCTCACCAGTAATTTCTCCTGTGGATAATCTTCCCTCCTTGTCAAAAATGTTGGGTGTTTCCAAGGCTTGTGACTTTGGCCCACTGTTCTTTTTATGCTGTACACACCGCTTGAATGAGCACATCAACTAGCATGGCTTTAACTCCTTCCTGTATGCTCCCCAATTAAAGTGTCAGCTTAGACCTCTGCTGAGTTTCATTCTCACCTCTGGCTACCCTGCTGGACACCTTCGCCTGCTAATCCCACGGACTGTTCAAATATTGTCTTCTCTGCACTTACTCTTAGCACATCCATCACTGTCTTGTTGATTTTATCCTCTAAGTATTTCTCAAATCAGTTCTTTTTTTGTCGGTATTACTGTCTTACTTTGAACCTTCTTTCACCTGAAATATGATGGCCTTCTAACTGGTTTCCCTGCCTCTAGATCAATTCCCTGCATAACTATTCTTTACACTACCTACCATCCTCCCAATGATCCTTGAAAACAAATCTGAGTCAAAGTCCTGCTTAATAATATTTAAAGATCTGTCCTTTCATTCATCCTATCTTTTCTCTCATTAAGCAAATATTTATTGTTTACTAAATTGCAAAACCCATTCGAGCTTCTAAAGTTTGAACTTCTCAACCCATCACCCAGGGCTCTGCTTCATCTGGACCTGCCTGCATCTCCAGCCTTGTATGGACCTCATACTTTAAAAGGTTGCAGCAGCCCTGAACTGCTTCTTCATGTGTGTACACTGTCCTATTCCTTTTGACTGGAATCTTCTCTTCGATTCCTTCCTCCACTTCCTGCTCCTCAGCTAATTAGGCTGCCCACTTTGACCTAATTAACCCAGTTCATATATAAGTCTCATTTTAGGCCCATCTCTTATAGGAAACCTTCCTTGACACCTCCTTTCTCCAAGGCTAGGTTGGGTATTCCAGCTTTGTGCTCCCACAAAAACCCTTTTCATAGACCAGTCATTATACCTTTCACCTTTGTTGCAGTTGTCCTGTAACAAATCTCTGTCCTCCACAAGACTTAGCCTCTCGAAGGCAGGTATGATGTATTATAGTATTATACCTGCATCATACAGTACAGTGAGACTTTTGCTGTCATAGAGCTGGCAGTTTATGGGGTTTTACTGGATGGGTTATATTGACAATTCAGAAACAGCCATCTTTCTGTGCTCCCCATATTCTAAAATACTTCATTCCTAGAAGTTGGAACTGTAGGCTGAAATGGACCAAGATACTGCTTAAGGTTAGTTACATAAGCATTGTGTCATCACTGCTTCAGCCTCTCAAGAAGTAGTAAATGGGAGCATTATAACGTCAGAACCTTAGGGAGACTGAAGCACCTGAGTGTGTGTGTGTGTGTGTAGGGCAGGAGGGGGAGTTCCTCTTATTCTGCAAAAATCAGTCATGCTCTCAGCTGCCCATTGGATTCCTTCCTGTCCTTGCTCTTCAGCTGTTCTCTCTCCAGGCTCCTTTTTATTATTCCTGTGAGTCGTCAGTCACCACATGATATGTTTCCCAATGCTTAATGAAGACGTGCTTCACTACTCATTAATCAGTTTCCATCAAGTGCAAACAGATCCCTTTGAGCACATAGCATGTAAAAGTGGGGCTTGCCTGTAGCACCATCATCGCTTGATGCCCTGGGTCAAGGATTTTAGATTTACAGCTGACTCTTCATGCTCTTGCATGAGCTTCTTCACAGAGGAGCTGCCTCTTAGACCTAACACTGGCCCACATTACGTTAACAGCCTCCTGACTGATAGCTGACTCTAGATTTCTCCACTCCAGCCTGCCTACACACAGCGTCATTTCACTCGCTGTGCAACCCAGACCCTGGCAGTGATCTCCTGTGGATTGTTAAATTTCATGGCCTATTACTGTTCTTTCAACACCTTTGCCTTGTTTTGGTGACTCTCTGGGGCAGTTCCTCTGGGTCAGCCAACCAAGATCTGCTGCTCACTCCTCACCCATGGCTTGTCACTATTGAAATCTGTACGGTCACAGATTTTGAAATGGAAAATGTCCCTTTCAATGTCCAAGTGCTTTTTGAAATGGAATGTCCACTCCCACTCCTTTTCTTCCTTATCAGTCCCCTTGGCTCTTGGCCTTTTCTCCTGCACAGTTTCCGAAGCCTGCCCTGATTACTGCATGTCCTCAGCACTCATTTGCTCACTCTGACTCGCGTTATCCTATCTTTGTAAATGGTAATGAAACTCCGATGTTTAAAAATATGGTTTCTTTTCCCTTCCCTTTGGATACAAAGCTTGTGGAGAGGGGCTGATTAAGTGCTGCCTTGCCTGCAAGAGGCATTTCTCAGAGAGAGGACATTAGAGGCTTCAGCATTGATAAGCTTCTGAAACTGAGGGAAGCGTCCCAAAGATCTAGTCCTGTCCCTCTCAGTTCCGTGCTCTGCCTCCTTACGTGATCTCATCCTCTTACCCTAAATTCTATGACATATTGATGCCTCTCAAATATATACATTCAATTAAAGACAAATATTTCTGTTTTGTGTCAGGGCTGGTCATAACTCTTAGAGCTTTAACAACCTTTGCCTTTATAAGCCTCTGATTCTCTCTCTTCCTTGAAACACTTTCAGGTTTACTTGAAACTGTGTCTCCCGAATTGCAATTCCTAAGACTCCAAATAAAACACTTTGTAGTCTCAAAAAAAAAAAAAAAAATTATTCCCCCCCATCCCGTCCCCTCTTTGAGCTTTATACTGTATATCCCAGTGTGACTCTAGCATCTTCCATAGACAACTTAATCTAACTGTGTTTCAATCTGAAATCATCCTTTCTTCACTTGTCTTTTATCCCCAAATTATGTTTTCTGTGTATTCTTCATTTTGGTTAATGAGTATTTCCAAATTAAGCATCTTGGGTGCTGTCTCCCTTGTTACTCCCGAAGTGCAGTCAGGAGTAAGTCACCCTCACAGTTTTTCCTGGCTTTTTCCTCTTCATCCTCTTTGTTCAGGCCTCTTCCCTCTCCCACATTTCTTCTCTTTCTCTTCTACTGATAACTCTATGTCACCATGAAAGTTGTTTTACAAAAGTACCAGCACCTGTAGTAGTGTCAGTGCAGGTTGTGTATCGAATAAAGGTGCTATAATCACACTTTAGAAATAGTAGGTTTGTTTATTTAATATGACAATCTTCTGGCAGATGGCAGTACAATGTATTGTTCCAACATCTGTATGTTACGACAGTTAAGGACTAGAAACCTTGATACCTGTGGAGAACATCCTCTGTTCTTATGTCCTCAGTTCTCTGTCAGGCAAGCTTGTCCTTTAAAACCAAGTGTAAATATACCTTCCTCATGAAGCCTTTTTGACACTCCCTACAGGAGTCAGTCATTCCTTTCTCAGGGCTAAGGCCATATGGCTACTCCCTTATAGTGGGCATTGCATTATGTTGTAATAATTGGTATATGAGTCTGCCCTGTTGTACTCTAGGCCCCTGAAGGATGGGGACAGTGTTTCATCATTCTTTGATCCTCAGCAGGTAGCTTAATGTCCAGCATGTACAGTATATCAAAAAACATAACAAATATTTGATTGCATAACATGATTCAGGCACAGAAGTAAATATGTTACCCACTTTATCTTCTTTGATCCTCACGACTCCTGCATGAGTCCTGTTATTATCACATTTTATAGGTGAGGAAATTCAGACTAGGGAGGTGAAGCCACTTGCCTCGAGAATGAGCAGCCGGGAAATGGCATGTGTGCTGGTGCTGGGTGTGGCCCGGGAGGACAAGTTCTAGTTTTTCCAGGGCTTCTCTTGTGTTTTGTCACTCAGAGTAATGACGCGGGTGTGCTGGCTGGTGAGACAGGACAACCGGCACCAGCGAATCAAACTCCCACATTTGGAAGCTGTCATGGTTGGGCGCAGCCCAGAGACCAAGATCACCGACAAGAAGTGTTCTCGACAGCAAGGTAATTGGCCCCAGGATTGTGGAGATTACTGTGTTTGGTTCCTTCAGATAGTGATCATCAAAGATGCACTTTCCCTGAATGCTACTGATGAAAACCTTTTCTGTGCCAAATCAAAACTCAGCAACTGAGCTCTTTTGGCTGATGACAGGGCTCTGTGCACTCCTGATTCCACCCTCTGAAAGTGGGTTCATATTCAGTGTTGGGAGCAGGCAGGTTCCATCCTGTACTATGGGGTGGTGGAGCTGAGTCCTTGCTCCGCTTTGCCCAGGGAGGTTCCTCACTGGGCAGGGAGACAGCTGAATTCTGGGATTTCCAGGTTGAAACCATGTCTGAGAAGTGATGGTTTCATCCTTTACACTTTGCTATACACAGAGGGAGCTGTCTTTAAAAGATGATGGCACCTGGCTCTTGGACTGTCTTTTCTGGAATTTAATGAAATGAAAGTCCTTAGGAAGAATTTTTACCGTGTGCCTCATTTTTTTTTTAACCTGTAAACTCCAGACGTGCTCACTGCTCTCAGGCCTCCCCTGCAGTGCGTTCCCCATGGCAGGGGTTCTTGAGACTTGGAGTCTGCAGCAGTGATCCTAGCTTTCCCCACATGTTAATATAAATGGGCAAAAGACACCGCTTCTTGCTCTCTGTCCCCATTGTCATGACAGCAGCTGTAAGGGTGTGTATGTCAGCCCATCCGCTGCCTGTCCTCCCTGGAGAGAAGCTAGGATGTCTCTCCTTTGCTCCCTGTCTCTTGCCAGAATTTTTTTGTTCACATCTCTGAACCCAAATGTTTGGTGTTAACTTCTTCCCACACATGCTCAGATTGTTCTGTCCCAGCAGTCCTCTGCACTCCTCCTACCCAAGGCCAGCTGAACTTCAGTTTCCCAGGAATGTATCTTTTACCTCTTTCTCTGTTGAAGGGTTCCGATCGTGTCATGTAATAGAAGTCTGATTTGATCCTGAGCTATAAGAGCTTGTGAGGGAATTGGGTTCCATTCCCTGATTTCAGAGCCTATAATCCCGAGTGGGTCAGGGGCTCTGAATTAGGGAGACTTGTGAGGATTCAGTGACTCTGCCTTATAGAGATACTAGCAGTGCTTGAGGGAGCATGCACACTGTTGGGTACTGTATGGAAGAACCTGGAGCCCTAGTCCCCTGAATAATGAATGATTTTGCTCATGGGTCTTTGAGGAAACCCTTGTCACATTGCTTCCTAGAGGGAGGCTTCATTGTCTTGTAGGGATAATAGGAACAAGTTGCTGGTTCTTCATGGCATTTGGGTTTACCTTTTTTCAATCTCTTTCAGTACAGTTGAAAGCAGAGTGTAACAAAGGCTATGTCAAGGTAAAGCAGGTATGTCTGTTTGTATCTTGGATTTCCATGTTCTACTTGATGATTGTCTTACACTGTTGACTTTAGAGTGTCTGTACCAGCCAGTAAAGGCTCCTTGGTCATGTGTGGAAGTGACAGAATAACAGAAGTGAATATTAAGCATAGTACTGGGCATGTAGTAAGTGGTGAACATAGGAGTAGCTGTATTACTAATGATGTTATATTACTGCTGCTATTATAATCATTTTCTGATTACTCCATAGGTAGGGGTCAATCCCACCAGCATTGACTCAGCCATAATTGGGAAGGACCAGGAGGTGAAGCTGCAGCCTGGCCAGGTCCTCTACCTGGTGAATGAACTTTATCCGTATATTATAGAGTTTGAGGAAGAGACAAAGAGCCCTGGCCTGGAGACTCACAGGAAGAGAAGGAGGTCAGGCAGTAGTGATCCTGCAGAAAGGCGTGCTGCCCCGGAAGCTGAGCCCCGCCCAGGACTGGAACCTGGGAGCAGCCCTCGCCAGTGGTGTATGCCTCCAAAGAAGGAGAAGGATGCCTCCACCAGAAAGGTGAGGGAAGAATGCTGGGCAGGTGGCATGGAGAGCAAATAAAATGTAATATTGCTTGTTTTGTACGCAGTCAAGCCCAGACATGCGTGAGGGATTATTATGATGAGAGAGTCACTTGTTTATGTCACCAGTCACTGGGATGAATATCCCTTTGTGTACTTTTCTCTTGAATTCCTTAGGTAAGCCACTTGAAGGTAGGGTGATAATGGCAGTGTGCTTCACATTGAGCTTCTAAAATAGGTCAGTCATCTGTCTCTCTGTACAAGGTTAACATTGCAACACTCTTCATAGATCCCGTGATTCACATCCTGATGTCAAAGTGGAAACTTAGGTTGTAGATGAAGTGGGAGAGGGGGAAGAAGATGCAATTCACACTCTGGTGTGTCCAGCCTCTTGTCTAGACATGCAGCTCTGAATATGGGAAGAGAATGGGAATAGCTTATGGTTTATAAAGGAAAAGATTGAGGTAAAGGGATTAATTTAATTCTTAAAGACTGACCTTACTTCCAAGTTTGGTTGATCTTTGCTGACATCCAGTGTTAACTAATGCCAAATTTAACCATCTTGTTTGCAATTTACACTGTCTTTTTTTGTTTGTTTGTTTTAGGAATCCTTGGGCCACTGGAGTCAAGGCTTGAAGATTTCTATGGAGGACCCTAAAATGCAGGTCAGAATAAAATTTTGGCATCAAAATACTTTTCACATTGTAAATGATCACTCCACAGAGGTCATAGCTACAAATGAAATCAAAGGAGATCAAATGAGATTTGTTTTACTAGGCTATTTTGTGAGATCAAGTGGTTTTTCTCATTGTCAGTAAGTTACAACTGGAATTCTTTAGAGAGAAAGCTAAGTTTTTCAAATGAGTGTCTTCTCTGCATTGTTCTTCCTAAACTTCTGGGTACTGTTATGGGACGTTATGTTAAACTTAGTGTGGTCCCTTTCAACAGAGTGTCAGTTACTGTATGGTGACTATAGTTATGGCTGCCCTGGGATTAATAGACATCATCCTAGGAGGGGTCTGAGTTCTTAAGTTACAGCCTGGGATGACAGGGGGCAAGATCTGATAGGGCTTCTTGGAACACATGTGTGAGTCATGTGATCTGCTGGGCTAGAGTGGAGGAGAGTGATTTGAATTGAGACCTGCAGGGGCTTTGCATCAATTCCACAGGAACTGTTCAGCAGTGTGCCTCTTTTCTGGGCTCTGTGCGTTATAGTGACCGAAAACACAGACAGGAGTCAACTAGGCCCGTGTTAGCGTTCTAGATGTCCCACGTGGTGACTGTGTGACCTGGCGCATGACGCAGCTCATCTGAGTCTCTGTGCTCTCATCTGTCAAAATGGGGGTCCTAAGACCCTCTTCACAGGATTGTGGCAGGAATTAAGTACGTTAGTGAACCTGACAGTACCTAGCACGCACAAGATGTCCTGGTGACGTCTGTTTCCTTCTCTTGTGCCCCTCTGCTAGGTTTACAAAGATGAACAGGTGGTGGTGATAAAGGATAAATACCCCAAGGCTCGCTACCACTGGCTGGTCTTACCTTGGGCCTCCATTCCCAGTCTGAAGGCTGTGACCAGAGAACATCTTGAGCTCCTCAGACACATGCACACTGTTGGGGAAAAAGTGATTGCTGACTTCGCTGGGTCTAGCAAACTCCGCTTCCGTTTGGGCTACCACGCCATTCCCAGCATGAGGTAAGCCTTGTGGGGAGTGCGGGTGTGTTCTGGTTCCATCTCGGCGGACAGATGAATTCAGCCTGGGTCTGCTGAGTGTGCTGGTCACCCCGAGGTTCAGGGGATTGGGTGGGGTGTTTCCAAGGCAGGTGGGCTGAAACTTGCATGCTTTTGCCTGACTTGCTTGCAAGCCTTGAGTTCCTACTTCTGCTTATAATTTGATAACATACAGTTCTTTGTTCTTCTCAAATGTAAACTCTGAGAGCCTAACTTACAAACCACATGAAGCAGCTTTATTACCTTCAGGTGAAGAACTGTCACCTGAAGGTAATAAAGTGACTTTTACCAGATTTTTCAGACGTATCAATAACCTCTAAATGATTAGGGACCATTGCTTTGAAGGAGACAAATGTCACTGACTTCTTTTATGACAGCTTAGATCTCAGATTTAAGATAAAATGAGAAAAAAGTGTAGAGACTGTTATCTTTTGGCTCATACCTGGAAGGATTCAGAAAGGAATGATTGATACTTTTCAAAGAATGCAAGCAGGGCAGATCTCCCAATTCTTTTGAGTTAAGCAACAAGTGGACTAATGGAATTTCTGAGTTTTTGTTTTGGGGTGTTTTTCTTGGGGGGGGGGTGTAAAATATACATAATGTAAAATTTATTTTAACAATTCAGTTGCATTAAGTACGTTCACATTGTTGTGCAACCATCCCCACCATCTATTTCTAGAACTTTTTTTCATCTTCCTCATCTACCCCTCATCTACCCCCAGCCCCTGGCAACCACCATCCTACTTTCTGTTTCCATGAACTTGACTACCCTTCACTTTCACTTCAGGTACCTCATGTAAATGGAATTATATAGTATCTGTTGTTTTGTGGCTGGCTTTTTTCACTTTAGGGTAGTGTCATCAGGGTTCATCCATACTGTAACATGTGTCAATTTCTTTTGTTTTATTTAATCACCCAACATTCTTTACATTTTATTAGGTGGATAATTGTGACTTAGGTTACTGGCCACTTGAACACATGAAATTTTTGTGCTACGTTTTTTCCCCATCCATACTCTTTGTTTTAAATTGAGGCATAACTTACATCCAATAAAATGCACAGTAAGATCTGTAGTTTAATCAGTCTTGACAAATGTATATGCCATGTAACTATGACTGTGATCAAGATAAAGAACACAGAACTTTTCTATCATCTCCCAGGAAGTTCTTTTGTGCTCCTTTTTCTTTAATCCTCCCCTTAACCTCCAAGTGCTGTTCTCATTTTTTTCAGCATAGATTAGTTTTGTCTCTTCCAGAACATCGTATAAATGAAATCATACAATGTCTACTCTTTTTCTGTCTGGCTTTTTTGGGTCAGTGTAATAGATTTTGAGATTCATGCATGTTGCATGTATCATGGATATACTTCATTTTTTTGTTCTTGTGTAAATACCTAGAAGTGGAATTGCTAGGTCCCAGGGTAGAAATATGTTGTATCTCATTTAAAAAATATTTTTAAATATTGTTAAAACCTTATTCACAACTATAGGGCAGAAAGTCACGCATGATCCTATTCCCCTAATGCTGCGTACCTCATGATGACAGCCCTTGACCACAGAACCCTTTTCACATAGCAGTCGTGGTGTCCACACCCTTTTCGTATAATAGATGCTAAGGAGATTGCTAAAGGCAAGAGCTGTGACTGGTGTGAGTGGGAAGCAAAATGAGCAGTAAGTTGTCAGACACATATCCTTTTATGATCACTTTTCAGAAGTTTTTTTTTTTCAGAAGTTTTAATAAATTAAACCTAGGAAGGAAAAAGTAACAAAGTAAATATTTTTTCTATTGTAAAAGTAATATATTTTCAATTTAGAAAATATAAATAAAATATGAAGCAGAACAAAGATCTTCCATCATATCACCGCTAATTAAACTCTAGACCTTATTCAAATTTCAGCCATTATCCTTTCCATTTTTTTTCTGCTCCAGGATCCCACATTGCATTTATTTGTCGTCTCCCTGATCTGTGACAGTGCCTCCTCCTGTTCTGGTTTTCACGACCTTGACACTTTTGATGAGGACTGGCTAGTTGTTTTATGGGATGGTTCTCAGTTAGAGTTTGTTTGATGTTTTTCCATGATTAGATTGAGGGTTTTGTTTTTTTTTTTTTGGCAAAATACCCCAGAAATGATACTGTGTCTCAGTGCATCATATCAAGGAGTGCATGATGTCGATCGAGACAGTTGTTGCTCCTGATGTTCACCTTGATCACTTTATTAAGGTGGTGTCTGCCAGGTTTTTCTACTCAAAGTTGCTATTTTTCCCTTATAATTGATCAGTATCTTGGGGGGAGATGTTCTAAGATTATTCTACTAAATTTTTTTCTCCTCAGACTTTTGCCCAGTGATTTTAGCATCTACTGGTGGATCTTGCCTGCATCAGTTATTGTTGTAGTGTTTACTCCATGGTAATTTTATGTTTCCCTCATTCCTTCTAATTTATTAATCGGAATTTTTCTGTGTGGGAGAGTTGTCCTTTCTCCCCCATTACATATTTATTCAATACATGTATGGACTCATGGATATTTATTTTATTATATAGGTTTTAATTTAATCTGTCTCTAGTTTCTTGCTCATATTGTTCCAGCCTTGGTCATTGGAAATTCCTTTAGGTTGGTTCCTGTATCACTTTGACATGCCCCAAACGTTTTTTGAGCACACCTTTTTTTTCTGTCCCCTTGCTTTTTGTAACAAGGTATTCTAGGCTTATCTTATATTTTTCCTGTTCTTGCTCTGGAATGAACCACTTCTCCAAAGAGCCATAGTTCCTTTTATTGAAGAATGACGTAAAACAAAACTAGATCATGAAGTTTCTGTAGAGAGAAATGGTTGGTTCCAGAGTGTCTTTGCTTCTAGGTTCTCTGAGCAGATGGAACTAGGAAATACACACATGAATTCAACCCACACGGATACATACACCCCTCTACTTATTCCTCTGTTTACCAACCTGTGCATGTGTATGAAAAATGTGAGTTCATGCTGATACTTCTGATCCAGTCCTGTTTCACAGGTTCATTGTTGTCTTCTCCTTTCCTTTTTTGTGATTTCTTTCTCCAGTAGTGAGAAGTTTGGCTCTCATTAGCTACAGTTAATTCACTTATGTATTCATTCCCAGTATAAACATAAAATAGTTGCAGAATTGCTTATCTACACTCACGTGAGAAAGACATTTAATCACTAGAGTACAGTATTTGTATAGCGTTCTTTTTATCTTTACAGAATCAAGTCAAAATACTGTTTTCCAAACTTAATTAGGTTAGTTATTTTCTTTCTGACCTCCTTCAGTGTGGTTCCCCAGGTTTATTTGTTACTGCTTGTACCATTTTAAATTCCCACAAGGTACTGTTTGGTTTTGATGATTTATTGGGGGAATGTGAAATATTATTGATTCTGAGTCAAAGCTGTACAAAAAGTCATCCTTCTTGGTTTAACAAGTCCTAAAGAGAACTGTTGGTTTTCTACCTCAAACCTGTTTTTCCCTTAAGCTTCTTCATCCCAGCAAGTGGCACCTCCCCAAACCCACATCTAATCCATTAATTGTTCCTGTTGGTTCTGTTCCAGAATATATTTAAAACTGGATTGCTTCTTGTCATCTCCACCTTTATAGCTCCTGTCTGAAACATGATTATTTTTGGTTTGGACTGCTGTGGCAGCCTCCTAACTTCTCTCATATCCATCCTTACCCTTCCTATAGTCCTTTCTCTACACAGTAGCCAGAGTAATCTTTTAAAGTATCAAGCAGGTAATAGATAATAGCATATGTGTGTGGGCCAAGTCACTTCCGTTGTGTCGACTCTATGCAACCTCATGGACTGTACCTGCCAGGCTCCTCTGTCCATGGGATTCTCCAGGCAAGAATACTGGAGTGGGTTGCCATGTCCTCCTCCAGGGGATCTTTCTGACCCAGGGGTCCAACCCACATCTCTTATGTCTCCTGCCACTGGCAGGCGGGTTCTTTACTACTAGCACCACCTAGGAAGCCCAGATAATAGCATTCCCCTGCTTAAAATCCTTCAGTGGTTCCCCAGTGTAATCAGAATAAAATTCAAACCCTCTGCTAACCTATAGGACCCTTTATGATCCAGTTCCTCCCTAGTGCCTGCTCCTTGTTTCCAGCCATTCCGGCCATTATTTTTCTTTCTGCCACTCAGTTGCACAAAGCTCCTTTTCATACCAGGGCCTTCACATGTGGTCAGTCCACTTCCTGAAACTCTTTCAGATCTTTGCTTTCTCAGCTCAAATCTCTGCCTGGGAGAGGTTTTCCATGAACATCCTAGCTACTTGAAGAGACGGCTTCTACCCCCTAGGCACTCTCCGTCCCATCTCCCTGTTTTGTTTTTTTTTAGCATTGTTGCAGTAACATTTTGAATTTTCCTTGTTCATTTGTTGACTTATTAATTATTTATCTCCCTTCATTACAGCATAATTTCTCTAAGGACACAGGCCTTTCCCATTTTGTTCACTGCTAAATTCCCAGTGCTAGAACAATTTTTGGCCCTGGTAGGTACTTCATGAGCAGTAAATATTCTTAAGTGAATAGGTGAATGAATGGAGTTAAGTGGAAACACTGTCAATATTTTGCATACTCATACTTATACTTTTTGGCATTCTGATTAAGCTAGCTTTAATGGTAAATCTTTGTTTCCTCTCATCTAGCCATGTACATCTCCATGTGATCAGCCAGGATTTTGATTCTCCTTGCCTTAAAAACAAAAAACACTGGAATTCTTTCAATACTGAATACTTCCTTGAATCACAAGGTAAACAGTGTTGTTTACTTATTTATTTTTTTAACAGTGTTGTTTAATTTTTACCTTTGTTTTAGTTTCTCAGCTATTCTTATAATTGATTCAGTTGTTTCCCTAAATAATAACTTGGCTTCAAAAACTAACATACAACTTTGTGTTGCCTATACAGAGAACCCCATTAACAGAAACTTGATCATTTGGATTTTAGTAGGATTGCCACTTTGCTGTGAGCAACCTTCTTGGGGGATGTAGAATGCTGTTATGTCGGAATCAGAAAAAATTCAATGGGGGGCTTAAAAGGTTGTCCAGAGAATTATTGGAGTTCATGGATCTGAAAGCTCTGAACAGTTTTTTCTTTCTTTTGCCAGCAGCTAGGAGGAGCTTGGTGGCTGCCTTCTGTCAAGAGTGGCTATTTAACAGGGGAAGCCTGTCTATATGTAGAAAGGAAGAATTTTCCATTGTGTATACTGTGGAACTTAAGTATGCTGGAATGTTAACTATGACCATGGGCTAACTAGGGTTAAAGCCCTGTGATAATAAGCCTTTGACATAGTAACATGGATTGCTTAGAATGTATCCTAAAGGAATGTTAATTATCTCAGAAATAGGTTGCTCAGGGAACTCCCTGGTGGTCTAGTGATTAGAACTCCATGCTTTCACTGCTGAGGGCCCGGGTTCAGTCCCTGGTTGGGGAACTAAGATCTCACAAGCTGTGTGGTGCTGCCAAAAAGTCAAACAAACAAAACCCATTGTTCAGATTTAGAATCTGACCAAGCATAGTTTCCCAACAGTGAGTGTAACCCTCAGTTTACTTGATTTAAGGATACTTGGCATATTTGGAATCAGGTTTTCCTTTTTTTTTTGTATCTTGGCTTTCCAGAGTAGCTGGACTCTGAACATTTTTCCCTTGCAGCTGTGGTTGAGATGGTGCAAGAGGCTGGGAGAGTGACCGTCCGAGATGGGATGCCCGAGCTCCTGAAGCTGCCCCTCCGTTGTCACGAGTGCCGGCAGCTGCTGCCTTCCATCCCTCAGCTGAAGGAGCACCTCAGGAAGCACTGGTCCAAGTGATTCTGCGGAGCCTGACCTTCTGTAGCACGTGTGCCTGATTGTTGAGAGCAGATTCCTGGCACCTGTTCTGGATTGCATGTGAACTTTCATTTCTTGAATTAAAACATGCATTTTTTCTTTTTTTTACAAAGCTTGTTGTATTTCTGAGTACACAATATGGCATGACCTGAAATAGTTCAGGAATTAGGAATTTGGGTTTGTCATGGGGGTGTTCTCTGGTGAGGGTGGCAGGGATGGCCTGGCCCACCATCTCCAGGAGTCATGTCAGGTCTGAGTAATGGGGAACAAAGCCTTGTTCAAACTGACCAAACACAGAATACGGAAGCAGAGAGCTGCTTATAAAGTCCTGTTCTTTACATTTATTCTCTCCTCAGAGGTAGGCGGTGCCGTTTTATCAGAGCAGACATAATGATTTCTTGTTTGCCCCGAAGGCACTGATTGTTCTCAGACCCTAATCTGGTCTGTAATCTCTCTCTCTCCCTCTTCCGTAGGGGCATTTTGTTTCGCCTGTCCCCTTCATTCCTTTCCACCATTCAAATGCTGCTTTCTCAGGAAGCCTGTCTCATCAGTTCTCCTTCACTCTGAGCAAACAGGCTGGTGACAAGGTATAGGGATGGAATTTTCTTCTAATATCAGGAGCACTTGGATGGTAAGGAGATACTCAGCAATATATTTGTTCCATTTCAGTGGTCAAGTCTTCTTGGTTGGCCTGCTTGGATCTGTTGTCTGATTAGGTAATTGAAAACTATCAGGAGTTCAGCTAGTAGTCACAGAGTCGGTTCTGATGCACAAAAAGTAGTTGTTGAATGAAAAAGTTGCGTAGAACCTCGTGGTTTCACTTTTCCCTCAGAACAAATTTGGATAGAACAGTTGGATTAAGTTGATTTATGGGTAACATCAGAACTAAAGGTGAAGGGAAATCTAAAACATTATTTTTGAACAATTGATCTATTTGGTGATGTGACTTTTTTGCTTTGTAAAAAAAAAAAAACAACTCCTGCGGGCCCCCCCCCATCCCCCCCCTACCCCCGCGCCCTCCCCATCCCCCCCCCCCCCACGCCTCCCCGCACCAAATCTTCTTAACAATAACTTCTCTCTGAAGAGAGGAAAACCTTAATCCATGGAGACCACATTTGACCTGGGTTTCTTTCACAAATAAACAAGATGCCATGGTGGTTTTTTGGTTGAGTATGAGTACAATTATAATTAGTAGTAATTAATGATTACAGCAGGTAACACTTGTCCAATTTCTTTGTTTCTGGTATTATGCTAAATACCTTTATCCAGATCTTCTCACGGTGTGTAACTCTGGGGTAGGCCCTATTGTTATGCCCCTTTAAAGGATGAAGATCTAAGTATCTATAAAAGATCCTGGGCTCCATGGTGGGTCTTGATTCTAGTGCACAGAACTCATTACATTCCCCCTCAACTGAACAGTAAAATGTAGTACTAACCAGCAGGTGTCATAGGCCTGCAGCGGCCTTGGGCCTGTGCTGATCGAAACTTTCCGTGACTCCTGTTGATTTCTCTGAGGCCGGTCAGTTCTTCTGAAGCCCTGTTTGTCCAGCATTCTTCATCTATGTCCGCTGCTACTCTTGCACTCTGGGCGTGTAGTCCTTACCTTGTCAGCCCAACTTCTCCTTAGTTCCTTCTGTCTGGCTCCACTCTGGGCCTTTGAGCCTGTGCAGTTGTCCTCTCCTGTGCTGATGCTGCCTCACCTTGTGGCCCATGGCCTTCTGTCCTGACTCAGCTGTGGAGGGATGTGGCTTCATAGCTTTTCCTTCAGAGTCATCGGGTTATTAGGCACTGTAATGCTTGTTGGTTAAGAACAGACTCTGGATTCAGATCTGGGTCCCAAACCTGACTGAGATACTCAGAGCTGAGGGATCTTAGGCAAGTGACTTACTTTCCCTGAACTTCAGGGTGATAAGGATTAAATAAAATAATCCATATAGAAGACTTAGCATAATATCTGGCACAGAGAAGGTAACTGGAGGCCTCTGCTTTTATTTTGTTGAGGCGAGTGGTGGGGATGGGGAAGGGGTTCACTTGATCTAGCCCCGTCTCTACATCTGAAGCCTTTAACCCCAGAGAAACTGTTTGTAAAGGTATAGAGTATACCTTCTATGGACTCCTGAGATCGCAATTACTAGTTTCTTTTTTTTAAAAAAATGTAAATATCTGAGTTTTACCCCAGAAGTATTGGATCACAGTCCCCTGGGCCTAGGGCTCTGCACTACTTAACCAACATTTAAAGTTTGAGAATCAGAGTGTAAAGAGCCCTTGGCTTCAAAATATCTTCCACGTCTGAAGCTTCCAGATTAGGCTGTGCCCTGCCAGGACACAAACTGCATTTTCCAGTGGGCTTTCTGGGCCAGTTGTGGGCCTTGCGTCCTTCTGCAGGGTCAGTATTACTTCAGGATCCAGGAAATCCTTGGGCATTACATGAGGGAGAGTGACTGGCGGTAGCGACCAGCCCTCCCTTTCTGGAGGGGTTGGAGGGAGCCCCTGTGGCCCCGGGTCTTAGGGGCCAGGGTGAGATGATGACTGCTCCTCTTCACTTGCTCTCACTCCCCTCTTTCTGCCCAGAGGCCAGTCCTGGAGGCTTGGCTTGGAACCTTGATTAATGTAGCTAGCTGGAGACTCAGAGCATTTATGTTTTTCCTCTTCTGAGTTTGTCTCTTTGATATCCAGGGTCAAACAGTCCCTTCGAGAACCAGACCATACTTGGGATGATCAGTAAGAGTCTCTACAAGTTCAGGGACATCTCTTGGAGCTCGACGTCTGGATGCCCATCACATACATTGGATATGGCTAGGTTTCTGAGATTCAGGGCTCATTTGTGACAGAACTGGCCTAATTGTGTTTTTCTGTTCCAGTAATACCTACTTGGAGACTTCCAAAGAGCTCTTCCATAGATGAGATTTAAAAAAAATGTACATGATAGGGAGTTCCCTGGTGGTCCAGTGGTTAAGACTCTGCGCTTTCACTGTGGCGGCCCTCCCAGGATAATGTATATATACACATTTTATATAAATTAATAGTTTAAATAAAAAAAATAAATTAATAGTTTATATAAGTCCTGAAGTGCTTCCATAGACTCCCTAGGAGTGGTGAAAAGGGTCATCACCGTGTGTCTGGGATTTCGGGAGGTATCTGGGATCGCTGTGGAGGACCAGGGGCCAGACTCCATCTCTAGGAGGTTTCTGGGATACTCCCTTGGGTGTCAATGCTCCTCCCTCAGCCCTTTGGTACATGCACATCCCGGGGGCCTCTGGCCAGAGATGGAATTGGGGCCCAGGAGCTGCTGGCTCAATTTAGCCACCACACTGCTGCAGGAGTCCTGGGAAACAGGGAAATTCTCAGTGGGTCTGAGGGGTTTGGAAACCTTGGCTGCCAGGCTCATCATAAACTGTCTAAAAGGCACTGAATGTACTTTACCCTAATCAATGTCCAAGGGAAAACTGTACTGATCGTCTGCACAGATAGATCCGCTGCATCGTGATTGTATGTGAAGACAGTGGGAGCGGCAGTATTTCTTATGTACAGTCTGTTAACAGTACAAACTGTACTGAAGACCCAGGACAGCTTGTAGCAGCTTGTCCTGTTAAAACCAAGGCGGAGATTCTGCTGGGGCCCCGGCCAGTGCACTTAGAATGAAGGGAACATTTAACTAAGCTTCAGACAAAGTGCCCAGTGAACTTTAAAGATATTGCAGAAGCATACAATTTGATTTTCTACCTAATCAATAATGTTAGCATATCAGTATTAAAATCAAGATGAGAACATCTGGTAAACTGCAATCACAGAGACTGCGTCTCAGACAGTATAACATGTGAGATATGATGAAGGAAAATTGGAAGTGAGGTGACCACCTCTGAATTCTCTTTTCAGCAAGGCTACTCGGTGAGTTTGAATAATAGCTCTTTTAGAAGAACAAATATAAATAATGACTTGTAAGGGCCAGAAAAAGTATGCAAAATATTGAGGTGTATAAGTCCCATGTCACTCCCTCCCCCAGGTGGGCTATTGTTGATATTTTTTTTTAATCTTTCTTTTTTTTTTCTTCAATTTTTATATTGTTGATATTATCACTAGAAAAAAATTACTTTTCTTTGCCTATTTAACCCAGATTTATCATTGTGTTGTAATTGGGTGGAGTCTTCTCAAGGTACAGGGCATACTGGCATGAAAAAAATAGACCAAAAGCATATAAGTCACGTTTGTGATGCCAGATCGTGTATTTTCTCCCTTAGGAATGTTCTCTTTTATCTTGATTCTATGATAGCCAGGCAAGGCAGAAGCTTTGTTAAAATAAAGCAGTTGAATATGGATGGATCCTTACCAGTCAAGAAGTCACATTTATAATGAATTCTGTTGCTGTACGAGACGGTGGGTAAGATATGATAGAGCCGAACTGGAACCTGAAACTGAGCAAGTGAATGTCTTACATGAGAGTGTGAAGAGTAGGTCTTAAACCAATGTAAGTCGCAACCTGAGGAAAGGGCTCTCAAAGTCCTTTAGCCTCTCTGAAATGGAGTAATCTATTATTCATATCTTAATCTGTTTTTTTTTTTTTAAGGCAAACAAGCTATCACCAAGGAATGAGCTTTGAGTCTTAGAGTCTCCTAATGATTAGGGTTCTGATGCTTTCAATTCAAGGAGGGGCTGATAAGTGAGCATTGTGTAAGCAATTATCAAATGACTCATCAAATCAGTGACATCCTCAAACCGCTGCCAATTCCTCTGTTGGCAGCTGCCTTCTACCCAGACCTCAGGGAAGGAAACAACCTGGGCTCCAGGCAATGGCAAAGGAGTTCTAGGATTCTGGGCCACTCACTACTCAATTCCTTTTCCCTGTTCCATTTTGCAAATTTATTTTGAGACCATCTATTTCAACTTTGTCATTTTTTAGAAGGCTGCTGGGACCTGGAGGTTTAAAGGGCTCATTTAGCAGTTTAAACCAGATCTTGGCCTGTATTGGAAGTCTTCCTGACTCTTCCCAGATGCTCTCAAGTTACTGACATCTTATTTAAGATTAAGGAATGGCATCAGGGCTAAATCCCACTTGTTTCTTGTCATACCTCATAATATTTTCTTTTTCTAAAGGTAGAGTAGGAATAAAAGGATTTAGGCTTGTATTGGAAGCTCAGCTCTGTTCCACATTAGCTGTGTGATGCTGGGGTAGTTATTTAACTTCTCTGGTCAGAATTTTATCATCTGTGAAAACTGAGCTAGGAAGTGTAATCCCAGGTTGACTGTGAGGATTAAACAATTATCAGTGTGAAAGGCTCAGGTACTCCGATGGTCTAGCACTCATCAATCCTAGTTTTCTCTACTAAACTCTGACCCCCATCTGACCGGTGAGGCCTTAACGAGTATTCTCTTGAGTAACTTCTTTTTCCCTTCTGGTTTTGGTTTCTCATATTTAAAACCAGAGCCTTGGGCTGGATAATACCTAAAGTCTCTCTTAGCTATAAGAGGGACTTACAACTTTTTAATTTAATTTTCATTTTTTAAGGTTTTAAAAATAGCATTTATTTCTAGAAGCTGACATGTGCATAATAAGAAAACAAACAAAAAAATACAGAAAGCAAAAAAGTCATCCATAGTCACAAACAATTTAGCATTTGCTGTGTGAGGGCCTTACAGCTTGCTTCAGGCCCTGGCTACTTAGCTCCTGTTGCTGTGTCCCCAAGGTCTCCTTTTTTTCCAAGACCAAAATTGGCAGATGAATTTTCTACAGCACAGAGATTCTTTACATCCCTGCCTTGACCCTAAAGGAAGTTTTAAAACAAGTCCACATCTGCCTCACTTTATACTGATTCTGGACCCTTGATGGGGAGCACAGGGCATAGCCGAATCTAGGGGTTTAAATGACATCATTAGAACTTTGCGTTGCTTGGTTCTGCTTTCCTGTGTTGACTCTCTCCAGAGGGCAACGAAAGTAGCCTTGGGCCTCAGAGAGAGAGGACAGTCCTTGTCCCTGACATTTCTGCCAAAGTGGAGAAAGGACCCTGACTCTTCTTCTTAGGTCACATACTTGGCTCTGGACTAACCACTGTATCTCTTAGGAGGATGACGCACTCTGGCCATCTTGAGGAACAGGGCCATCTTGAGGCGTGAGAGGTGGAGGGCTGTAGGACTGATGGCCCCACTAGACTTACGTGGAACAGGGAAGAGCAGTTTACAGAACAGTGTATGTTTACCACTCACATGGGCTGCACACATCATCCCAACACACTCATCACTCGCTTCACCCCATGCCATCGTCTTGGGATCTGAGACTAAGAAGGAGGCACAGTCCTGGGCTTCTGGCAGCCACAGATCGAAAGTAGCATAACCCCCTGCTCCTACTGCTGGCCTGTACTGTTTGCCTTGATTGGAGGGAAAACTATCATATTCAAGTTGAATAGTGACTAGCCAAGGACCTTTTGCAGAAACTTTTCTAGAAGCTGTAAGATGTACTCCTAACACTGACTAGAGTTGCCAGGGTCCTAAGTCACTTCCATATGCTGGCTCCCCAGTAGACCACTGGCTTCTGCTGCTCTTTCATTGGTTGTATTCTGGGGTGGGAGGCCAGGGCCAGGGCAGAGGAAGGGGCTTTGGGAGTTGCCTAAAAAGTCAGTAGAGCAGCTGGATTTTTATTTGCTACTGAGAGCATTCCCATTCTTGTTAACAAATTCTCTAGGTTAGCAAATACTCAGAGGATTGCTTAGTGACTAGGGACTGGAAAAACCTTTACTTTTGCTTTTAAGAAACCATGAAGGGGAAAATATTTGTGACAGAACAAGGGGAGGAAATAGGTCACATACTAAAGTGTGATCCCTCCAGCTTATCAGGCATAAGGGAAGAGACCCAAGATTTTGAAGAGAGGTCCCAATAGGCACCACTCTCTGAATACCCCACCTGAGAAGCTATTAGTGTATGTCTCACATGAATGAAAAAAGGTGCCCTCTGCAAATGAAAGTTTTTCGCTCACAGCCACCCCTGACTCTGGGGCTCATGTAGGTCACAGATGTGCAGCCTAAGAGGGTGGGGACCTTGTTTCTCACCAGAACACGAGGTTCTCTAGAACAGATGCTATTTCTTTAGTTCTCTGCTATGTACGCAATACAATTCAGTGTATCTGCAACTTATTAGGATCCCAGTAAAACTGGGATGAAGGAATGAAACCATGTGTCATACTCTGAAAAACACAGAGAAAACAGCTGCTGCTGCAGCTGGGTTTAATGGTCAAGTGTGTGGTCTGTTGAGACTGCATCTGGCTTTTGGAAATGTTCTGATAGATATCCTGCTACCAGTCTGTGAGCATAGTATATCACATGGATCATAATTAGCAGAACATAAACATGTTACTGGTTTCTCATGTAATGTTACTGATTATCATTCTTTGCTAACCAAAAAGGAATTGAGGCTCTTGGGGTCTTCCATATCTTTTCTATGAAGCGCTGTTTTTTTTAGAGGGTTTATTATCTTTGGCCACCAGAGGGCAGTCTTTGAACAGTAAATTTTTTTTTTTTTTTTTTTTATTAGTTGGAGGCTAATTACTTCACAACATTTCAGTGGGTTTTGTCATACATTGATATGAATCAGCCATAGATTTACACGTATTCCCCATCCCGATCCCCCCTCCCACCTCCCTCTCCACCCGATTCCTCTGGGTCTTCCCAGTGCACCAGGCCCGAGCACTTGTCTCATGCATCCCACCTGGGCTGGTGATCTGTTTCACCATAGATAATATACATGCTGTTCTTTCAAAACATCCCACCCTCACCTTCTCCCACAGAGTTCAAAAGTCTGTTCTGTACTTTTGTGTCTCTTTTTCTGTTTTGCATATAGGGTTATCGTTACCATCTTTCTAAATTCCATATATATGCGTTAGTATACTGTATTGGTCTTTATCTTTCTGGCTTACTTCACTCTGTATAATGGGCTCCAGTTTCATCCATCTCATTAGAACTGATTCAGATGAATTCTTTTTAATGGCTGAGTAATATTCCATGGTGTATATGTACCACAGCTTCCTTATCCATTCATCTGCTGATGGCATCTAGGTTGCTTCCATGTCCTGGCTATTATAAACAGTGCTGCGATGAACATTGGGGTGCACGTGTCTCTTTCAGATCTGGTTTCCTCAGTGTGTATGCCCAGAAGTGGGATTGCTGGGTCATATGGCAGTTCTATTTCCAGTTTTTTAAGAAATCTCCACACTGTTTTCCATAGCGGCTGTACTGTTTGCATTCCCACCAACAGTGTAAGAGGGTTCCCTTTTCTCCACACCCTCTCCAGCATTTATTGCTTGTAGACTTTTGGATAGCAGCCATCCTGACTGGCGTGTAATGGTACCTCATTGTGGTTTTGATTTGCATTTCTCTAATAATGAGTGATGTTGAGCATCTTTTCATGTGTTTTTTAGCCATCTGTATGTCTTCTTTGGAGAAATGTCTGTTTAGTTCTTTGGCCCATTTTTTGATTGGGTCATTTATTTTTCTGGAATTGAGCTGCAGGAGTTGCTTGTATATTTTTGAGATTAATCCTTTGTCTGTTTCTTCATTTGCTATTATTTTCACCCAATCTGAGGGCTGTCTTTTCACCTTACTTATAGTTTCCTTTGTTGTGCAAAAGCTTTTAAGTTTCATTAGGTCCCATTTGTTTAGTTTTGCTTTTATTTCCAATATTCTGGGAGGTGGGTCATAGAGGATCTTGCTGTGATTTATGTCGGAGAGTGTTTTGCCTATGTTCTCCTCTAGGAGTTTTATAGTTTCTGGTCTTACATTTAGATCTTTAATCCATTTTGAGTTTATTTTTGTGTATGGTGTTAGAAAGTGTTCTAGTTTCATTCTTTTACAAGTGGTTGACCAGTTTTCCCAGCACCACTTGTTAAAGAGGTTGTCTTTTTTCCATTGTATATCCTTGCCTCCTTTGTCAAAGATAAGGTGTCCATAGGTTCGTGGATTTATCTCTGGGCTTTCTATTCTGTTCCATTGATCTATATTTCTGTCTTTGTGCCAGTACCATACTGTCTTGATGACTGTGGCTTTGTAGTAGAGTCTGAAGTCAGGCAGGTTGATTCCTCCAGTTCCATTCTTCTTTCTCAAGATTACTTTGGCTATTCGAGGTTTTTTGTATTTCCATACAAATTGTGAAATTATTTGTTCTAGTTCTGTGAAAAATACCGTTGGTAGCTTGATAGGGATTGCATTGAATCTATAGATTGCTTTGGGTAGAATAGCCATTTTGACAATATTGATTCTTCCAATCCATGAACACGGTATGTTTCTCCATCTGTTTGTGTCCTCTTTGATTTCTTTCATCAGTGTTTTATAGTTTTCTATGTATAGGTCTTTTGTTTCTTTAGGTAGATATACTCCTAAGTATTTTATTCTTTTTGTTGCAATGGTGAATGATATTGTTTCCTTAATTTCTCTTTCTGTTTTTTCATTGTTAGTATATAGGAATGCAAGGGATTTCTGTGTGTTAATTTTATATCCTGCAACTTTACTATATTCATTGATTAGCTCTAGTAATTTTCTGGAAGAGTCTTTAGGGTTTTCTATGTAGAGGATCATGTCATCTGCAAACAGTGAGAGTTTCACTTCTTCTTTTCCTATCTGGATTCCTTTTACTTCTTTTTCTGCTCTGATTGCTGTGGCCAAAACTTCCAACACTATGTTGAATAGTAGTGGTGAGAGTGGGCACCCTTGTCTTGTTCCTGATTTCAGGGGAAATGCTTTCAATTTTTCACCATTGAGGGTGATGCTTGCTGTGGGTTTGTCATGTATAGCTTTTATTATGTTGAGGTATTGAACAGTAAATTTTTAATTTGTCCTTTATTCCAAATCTTTTTGGGAAAGTTTTATGTAATTCTTCTATACTTTATGTTTGCTTTTCTTTCTGTTTTTATTTTATTTAAAAATTTTTTATTTTTATTGTTTTTTTTTCTGTAATTCTTTTATATTTTAGAATCAGTGTTTTAAAATAAAATATAAAAAAAATAAAATATAGAGGGATTTTAAAAATAGGCTTATGTGTGTTTAATTGATCTCCTATTTAAGATAGAAGTTTGGCAGAAAACCACTGTACAGGTAAGAATATAAAACACACATGATTGATAGGGGAGGCCATTTGCTTTGGGGTTAACTAGACTAAAATTGGCTAGAGTCAGGGTTGAGGTCTGATTCTGGCACTTATCAGATGGG
This sequence comes from Cervus canadensis, assembly GCF_019320065.1. NCBI lineage: Eukaryota > Metazoa > Chordata > Mammalia > Artiodactyla > Cervidae > Cervus > Cervus canadensis. The sequence goes on along the minus strand of NC_057415.1, from coordinate 8,383,235 downwards.
GATCTTGGACATGTCAAGTGCATGGTAGACACTGAAAAATATGCTAGTTCATTTCCTCCCATTTCTTAAGTTGATCCCAAGGTTAGTAACTTCTTGTTTCTATCACATATATACCTGGAAGCAGCACTAGAAACACACACTTCTCCTGGGCATATCTTTGAAAAGTGTCTTTATTTTTATTTATTTATTTATTTCTAATTGAAGGATAATTGCTTTACACTATTGTGTAAGTTTCTACCATACATCAACAAGAATCAGCCATAGGTATACATATATTTCCCCACTCTTGAACCTCCCTCCCACCTCCTACCCTATCCCACCCCTCTAGATTGTCACAGAGCCCTGGTTTGAGTTCCTTAAGTTGTAGAGCAAATTCCTACTGGCTATCTATTTTACATATGGTAGGGTATAGGTTTCCATGCTACTCTCTCTACTCATCCCAAGCTCTCCCCCCTGCCTCCCCATGTCCATAAGTCTGTTCTTTACATCTGCATCTCCTGTGCTGCCCTGCAGGTTTGTTTGTTTGTTTGTTTATTTGTTTTTTCATTTATTTTTATTAGTTGGAGGCTAATTACTTTACAATATTGCAGTGGTTTTTGCCATACATTGACATGAATCAGCCATGGATTTACATGTGTTCCCCATCCCAATCCCCTCTCCCACCTCCCTCCCCATCCCATCCCTCTGGGTCTTCCCAGTGCACCAGCCCCGAGCACTCGTCTCATGTATCCAACCTGGACTGGAGATCTGTTTCACCCTTGATAGTATACTTGTTTCGATGCTGTTCTCTCAGAACATCCCACCCTCGCCTTCTCCCAAAGAGTCCCAAAGTCTGTTCTGTACATCTGTGTCTCTTTTTCTGTTTTGCATATAGGGTTATTGTTACCATCTTTTAAAATTCCATATATATGCGTTAGTATACTATATTGGTCTTTATCTTTCTGGCTTACTTCACTCTGTATAATGGGCTCCAGTTTCATCCATCTCATTAGAACTGATTCAAATGAATTCTTTTTAATGGCTGAGTAATATTCCATTGTGTATATGTACCATATGAGCATCTTTTCATGTGTTTTTTAGCCATCTGTATGGCTTCTTTGGAGAAACGTCTGTTTAGTTCTTTGCCCCATTTTTTTTTTTTTTGGCCCATTTTTTGATTGGGTCATTTATTTTTCTGGAATTGAGCTGCAGGAGTTGCTTGTATATTTTTGAGATTAATCCTTTGTCTGTTGCTTCATTTGCTATTATTTTCTCCCATTCTGAGGCTGTCTTTTCACCTTGCTTATAGTTTCCTTTGTTGTGCAAAAGCTTTTAAGTTTCATTAGGTCCCATTTGTTTATTTTTGCTTTTACTTCCAGTATTCTGGGAAGTGGGTCATAGAGGATCCTGCTGTGATTTATGTCAGAGAGCGCTACTAAGGTGGCCGCCATCTTCCTCCTCCTGCAGGTAGGTTTGTCGGTACATCTTTCTAGATTCCGTATGTATGCGTTCATATATTTGTTTTTCTCTGTGACTTACTTCATTCTGTATAATAGGTTCTAGTTTCATCTACCTCATTAGCATGGACTCAAATGCATTCCTTTTTATGGCTGAGTAATATTCCATTGGAAAAGACCCTAATGCTGGGAAAGATTGAGGGCAAGGGGAGAAGGGGATGACAGGGGATAAGATGGTTGGATGACATCACTGACTCAGTGGGCATGAGTTTGCACAAACTCAGGGACCTAATGAAGGACAAGGAAGCCTGGTGTTCTGCAGTTCATGGGGTCGCAGAGAGTCGGACATGACTTAGTGACTGACAGCAACAATGTTCTGTTGTATATATGTACCACAGCTTCTTTATCCATTCATTTGTTGATGGACATCGAGATTGCTTCCATGTCCTAGCTATTGTAAATAGTGTTGCAGTGGACATTGGAGTACAGGTGTCTTTTTCAATTATGGTTTTCTCAGGGCATATGCCCAGTAGTGGGATTGTTGGGTCATATGGTAGTTTTGGGCTTCCCTGGTGGCTCAGACAATAAAGAATCCACATGCAATGCAGGAGACCTCGGTTCAATCCCTGACTTGGAAAGATCCCCTGGAGGAGGGCATGGCAACACGCTCTAGTGTTCTAACCTGGAGACTCCCACGGACAGAAGAGCCTGGCGGGCTCCAGTCCATGGTGTTGCAAAGAATCAGACACAACTGAGCGACTGAGCTCACACACACCGTAGTTTTATTCCTAGTTTTTTAAGGACTCTCCATAAAGTGGCATTATGTTTACAGTGACGTTAATTCTCTGATGGTTCAGTATTAGAGGAAGCATTGTCAAAGCGAGATGAATGATCCAGGGAAGAGTGATGTGTGCATTTTTCACAGGCTAGTTTCCCTCAAAGTCTCTTTCTGATAAATTAACTTAGCTTCCTCTCTGTCCTCCAGCTCTTTCATTACTTCTGTCTTTTAAGCAGGCAAAATAAGTGCCCCAACCTCAAATAATACCAAAATATTAGAGCTGGAAAGAACTTGACAAACCAAGGCTCCTGCAACTTTGATGGAGTCACAAATTCTGAGAATTTGGTGAAAGCTATGGATCCTCTCCACATATGTACTTTTTATACAAATCAATAATATTTGGATTTTCTAGGGTAGAGGTTCTCAGCTGGGGGGGGGGGTGTGTGTGTATCCCTTAGACCCTCAGCTGCTGTGTGTGTGTTTGTGTATATGTCCCTTAGATTGTTTTGAACCATCTGGTAGGGCCTTTTTCCAAACCACATACAGAAATTCTTTCTGTTACTAATGGGAAAACATGTAATACTCCTGTATTTTGGAGGCAGACAAATGTTTAATCTCTTGACTTAAGAAGTTATTAAAATTCTTTAGTCTTGGAGAAGGAAATGGCAACCCACTCCAGTATTCTTGCCTGGAAAAGTCCATGGACAGAGGAGCCTGGCGGGCTGCAGTCCATGGGGTTACATGACTGAGCATATGTGCACCAGGGTGGAGGGAGATGGGTTGGTAGCAATAAAGTGGTAGAACTAAAAAAAAATAATAATAAAATAAAATAAAATTCTTTAGTCTAGTAGCCTCTGATATCCCATTGAGTTGTTTGGGACACAGAAGTTTTGTTTCAACACCGGTGACAAACTTAAGTCTTTATAAATACCAAGAATGCTGTTTTTGTTTTCTTTTTGAGGCCACTCAGCTTGTGGGATGTTAGTTCCCCAACAAGGGATTGAATCTAGACCCTCAGCAGTGAGAGCACAGAGTCCCAACCACTGGACCTCCAGGGAATTCTCTGAACACCAAGAATGCTTATATTCCTAAACTCACATTGAGACAGTATATACTGAAATATTAATTGGTAATCTCTGGATGATGAGGATGTGAGTAACTTAAATTTCATTATGTTGTGCATATATCTAATTAGCTACTGTGAATGTGTATTTGAGGATATGAGAAAAACCAACTTTTATTAAAAGTCATAGGTCACAAGGGAATGCAATCAATATTTAGTTATTTATATTAATAGCTAGTAAAGCCAAAAATGGCCAATAATTTTAACAAGTCATATCAGTTCTTCAGGCCTCTACAGACTGAAAAACATCCGGCAAGGCCGCATTCCAAGCATTTCACAGGCTCACTTGGGCCTTAGGATGACACAAATGAAGGTAATTCATGTTCTGGGTCTGATTTCTCTATCACTAGGTTTAGAAGAGTAGATCTTCTCTGTTTGCCCACAACCACAATCGCTTTTTGCAGAGATATCAACTACATTTTGTTCAGAATTGTTGTACACAGCAACTTCCTTTTTGTATTTACAAATGTCTTTCGGCAGCCGTTGAAGTCCCACGATCTCTCTCGTGTGTTATGTGGATGTGGCACATTATTAACATATTAAGTTTCCAAATACTGAACCATCCTTGAGTTTTGGGAATGAATCCTCTTGGTTCCTAAGGGCTACTTTTAGTGTTGACTTGGACTCAAGGAGACATTTTTGATGGTGTGGGAATGGGTGATAAGGTTTATAGATTAGCTCGTGTGTGAGTGCTTTGTGGGCTGGAAACCAGACTTCAGACATAAAGTACCATGAGAAGTGGAGGAGCAAATTAGACCTGAATATCAGGAGGAGAATGGTCAAGATTTTGGTTTTAGATATCCTTTGTGGCAAAGAGTTCAAGTAGTGAGAGAAGTGGAGAGGTCACAAAAAGAAGTTAGAGAAGCTAAATCAATCTGCTTAATGGGAAGGTGAACATTTGGGGAAGATCAGCTCAGATGATAAGTAATCTACCTGCAATGCTGCAGCCAGCCAGTATATATGTTACTGGCTCTTATACAGTTACTCTTCCAGATGAACCTTCCCTCCAACTTGTCAGATTTTATTTAAAAAATATCATTAGGCTTTTGTCTTTGATGATTTTTAATTTATCATTTAAAGGGAGGTATATTAACCATATTGGATTGTCAGAATAGATTCTGATGACAGGAGCTAGGTCTCTAGTGGATATTATGGTTGTGTGTGTATGTATGTATGTAGAGAATGATGGTGGTGATGGGAGATAAAACATGGAAGGCTTTCCTTTATAGTGTCATTTCAATAGGTATTTTAGAGGAAAAAGCAAATTTACTTGGTGAGTCGGCTCTGATGAATTTTATGAGACAAAACAATCTATATTTAAAAAGGAGTCAAGGCCAAATGAGCCAGTATAGTTTGATTTACATTAAAGTGTGAATATATTATAAAATCAGTGAATGCACATTGAAGAGTTGCCATGGTAACGGTGATGTTCATGAAGTGATTTTAGATCCTAGATTCTTGAATAATGGCATGCCTCTTTATTTACTTCAAGGCATCTTTAGTGTTCTCTCCTTCTCTCCCTTGTCTCCTCAGAGGCTGGAACACAGGACAGGGACCTGTACCTGGTACAATTCTTTGATTTCAATTATTTGATTAAAAATTTGAAATCAGTTTTTAAATTCATTTAAGCAGAAAAAGCATATATATTGGTCAGATCAAAGGATGGTTCACAGAGTTGAAGGAATGTGAAAGAGGGGGTCTTCAGTGGGGTCAGGATTATGGAGCAACTCTAAGAACCTGGGAAGCAGTAACATGACATAGCTTCATCAGGGCAACCAGGAGGAGGAGTGAACTTGTATCGTTTTTGGTTTTTTATCCCTTTGTTCAAGGCTCAAATTCTAGCAAGTTTCTGACCTGCCTGGTTTACAAAAAATGTGTATATCCCCCTCCCCCTCCACCTACCCCCCGACATTTGTTTTTCGTGTAGAAAGTATTCTTACGGAGAGATTCTCATAGTGGTTTACAACCTCTTTCAGATTATGAATCATGAGCCACAGGTAAGAGACCAAAGATGGTCATATAAAAATGCCAGTTTCAGATGGAGAAACATCGAGTGCTTGAACAGTTTTACTTCTACGTGCAGGTTTCTTAAAACTTGTCTTTCTGTGGGACTTTTGTTCACACTCATAGAGCTGTGTTTTCTTGCTGTCTTGTCTTATTTTTCTTCACTCCTGAATTTTCACTAGTGAATTTCATTCATGAGGGTGTTCTGTTCTGTTTTCTTCCAGAGACCTCCACTGTGGCACCTCCCCCAGCCCTTCCTCCCTCATGGACAGTGTCCAGAATGCTATATATTTCTGGACGCCACTTTCCCCTTTCCTTCTGTCCTGTTTCCTTAGTGTATTCTTTTAAAGTCTGGCTACATATGAAAACTCTTCCCAGAAGAATGATGGCAGGTGGGGCATAGTTGCTCCCCCATAGCACACACCCACGGCATAAGGCTGAGCTGTCCCATCCCACCTGCAGACTTAAGAATGTGAGAATAAATGCTTCTCATTGCATGCCTCTCTGTTTTGGGTCAATCTGTTAAGCAGCATTTTAGGGGTAATAGTTAACTGTTATATTAGTTTTTTAGCAAATGTATTTTCATTTAAACTGGACTTCATGCCTTAATCTTCGTGCATATTTTATAGAGTCTCTTGCAGGGTAGGGGCTTCCCTGGTGGCTCAGACGGTAAAGAATCTGTCTGCAGTGTGGGAGACCTGGGTTCTATCCCTGGGTTGGGAACATCCCCTGAAGAAGGGAACAGCTACCCACTCCAGTATTCTGGCCTGGAGAATTCAATGGACTATATAGTCCATGGGGTTGCAAAGAGTCGGACATGACTGAGCAACTTTCACTTTCACTTTGCAGAGTAGGCAAAAAATGCTGAGCAGAAGGTATTTTCTGGGGTCCTCTCAGTATATACCAAGGGGCAAAAACCTACTATGTGCATGCTGGTTTCACACACTAAATAATCAGTATTTTTGTTAGAGAAGTGAAGCAGATTCTGGAAAGCCTTTATACACCACGTAGTTATCCAGAGTTTTTCCCTGCTGAGTACCTTGTCATCATGATTCTAGTATGGGTTGAACTGTGGCTCTGGTTAGTATAGGCTCCTTTGATGGGCTCTTGAAACTCTGCTTAATATGCTTTCCAGCAGATTTTCAGGCAGAAGTATTCCAAGGGGAAAGTCATCAGCATGTTCTTGGAATTGTCCTGTCTCTGAGTTCAAAACTAGTTCGTTTCTGTTTCATGTCTAGAGAAAAAATTAGTGTTTATTAAGAATCCCCTTATTGTGGCAGCAGACAGTATATAGAGGAGTGCTTATCCATCATGCATGTCTTCCAGGAGCTCATTCTTTGAGAAGACAGCATGAATTTTATTTTAACGTCGTTATTGTTTTTTATGCTTGTGAAAAATCTGCTTCTTATAAAATAGTCAAACACATAAGTAGATAACATTGAAAGTAAAAGTCTCAGCAGTCCTATACCTTAGGAAGATGACTCCTGATTCCTTAAGATTTTTTTCTAGGCATATGCAAAAATATGCTTTTTTCTTTTTTTAATAAAAATGGGGTTACACTATAAATGCCATTTTGCAGCTGGTTTTTTCTACCTAAAAATATATTTCAGATCTCTTTCTTGTTAGCTATTATTCTAGTTTTGTTATTTTTAAATTTTATTTAATTTTTTAAAATGTTTATTTAATTTTCTTCACAGAACTATTTGTAAAGTGATTCTCTTTGAGGCATAATTTTGTTTTCTTTTCAAGGATTGTATCCTAAAGCAACATAATTGGTTTTTTGCAACTGCTGAAAGCAGTAAAAACTTGGAAGAAAAAATTAAAAAAAAAAAGTTGGATGACCAAAGTCAGTGCTAGTAGGTCCAAGCGATAGAAATTCACAATCTTTCCTCAGGACTGGACCTTAGTCTGAGCCAATTTTTTGCTTTTACTTCACACTCAAATTTTTTACCTTAGTATAAACCCCTTAGTTGAAGTTAGAGGGGAGATGAATTGCTAGAAGCCTGTGTGATGAGGGCAGCAAGAAGTGACAGGTGCCATTCTGTTTGGAAGAAGAATTCAGAAAAAGACATTTCAAAAGATCCAACAGTTTGAAAAAAAAGGGTTATCTAGAGCATTTTATTGATAGTATAGACAGAAAGTATCAATTGTTTTTCAGAGTTCCTGACGGCAGTCCTAGGAAGAGAGCTTATATTCATCAAACTCCTGAGCCATAGGAAATGTTTCATTATTCATCTTTCTGTTGAAACAGGAAAATTATTATGCATAAATATGTGTAAAATTAAAAACTTAAGTGTTTAAAGGGGAAGCTCCAGTTATAGGAAGAAGTTAATAGGGAAGTTCTTTCTTTGCCTATTGAATAAACCCAATCGCCTGTTCTTTTTGTCGGGGTGGGGAAGCAACGTGAGCCCCCTTCCCGGGCTTCCTTGCAGTTAGGTTGGCCTTGAGACTGAGTTGTATCAAGGGGACGTGAGCAGAAGTAAAGGGCACCTCGATCCGATCTGGCTCACAAACAACATCCTTCTTCATTTTCTCTTGTCTGCTGGCGGGACTCTGATGTTCAGGGCAACCTGAAAAGCCAAGTGGTGTAGATGGCAAGGGCCTCCATCAACCTGGCTTCTCTTCTTTCTGCTTATCCCAGGCTGGTTGGACTTCTAAATACGCAAGAAAGTAGTTTTCATTTTGTTCAGCTATTGAGAAAATAGGTTTCTCTTTCTTTATAAATGCATTACTTCCACTAATATAGAGGAACATAGTCCTACCCCAGGGAATCTGGAACTCTGTGGAGATAGTCCAGCTCCACTTGATTATGTTTGTGTGTGTGTGAAATCTGATTACTACTAAGACGTGGTGACAGATGGCCCTGGTGATACCTTTGACACACTGCCTTCCCCACTGTCCAAGCCAATGACTGATGACTAGAATCCTGCAGGAAGCCCAGTTTTCTAGGTCTGGGCATCACTAAGTCACTGGTTTTGGTCTTGAATGGGGTCTCAGATGTCCTGGCAAACTTCAGTCTTACAACTCTTGCAATTCCTGGAAATAGTCTGATTCACATCTTCCTTGATGACTTCCAATATAGTTTTGTAACTTTCAATCTATATCCTCCACATTTCTTCTTAACTTTATTCCTAGTGGTTATTCTTTATATGTAAAGATATTCTGTTGGCAATAGGAGTGTGATTTATATTTTTCATCTGTTGCTAATAAAAAGTTAGTAACTTGTTTCATAACTAGCTCCTTAATGAACAGTCTGATTAATTCTGATTAGTTCTGATTGATTTCCCAAAGTTTTTAGACAGACTGTCATGTGTTAATTCCTCTCTCTGATAGTAATACTTTCGTTTTTCACTGCCTTCTTCTCACTCCCATTTGTCAAAATATTCAAGGCAGTGTTAAATGATATTTGTAATATTGGATATCCCTGTCTTCACCCTAAAATATATCTATATTTGTAAGAGGTTTGATTTCTCATTTTCTGTTTTTCTATTCAGGGATATATGAGTCTTGTTAAATGAAGAAAAATTGTTCTCTAAGTTTAATGCTCTATAATGGATTACACAACATGGAAATTATCTGTACCTTGAAAATGTGTTATTTTCTTTCTTTTTTTTTTTTTTGAAAATGTGTTATTTTCAAATTATGTCTACTGGGGTGTTAGAAAATCACATAGATCTTTTTTAGGAAAAAGGAAAATTGTAAGAACAGAAATAGGATTTTCCCCTTCAAGAACGGAAGTCAGCTTAACAGTAAAGTGCTGTTAGCTAGATTTTATTTATTTTTTTTTTGTTAGCTAGATTTTAAAGGTTCAAGAAAAGTCTCCAAGACAAGTGCATTTGCTTTGACTGAAGTATTCTCCAGCTTCTGCCCCGAGAAGAAGATAAGAACTTTTCTAATCCTAAAAAAATCCTGTTAGTTCTTTTCCTGTAGCTCACAATAAAGCCTTTGTTTCATCATTATCTCTGGCACCTATGAACCATTGTTTAGAAAATTATATTGTTATTATTTTAAACTCATGTTTCTTTTTTTAAAGATTTTTTTTGATGTGGACTTTTTTATGAAAAAAAAAAAAAAGTCTTTGTTGAATTTGTTACAGTATTGCTTCTGTTTCATAACTAGCCCCTTAGTGAATAGTCTGATTAGTTCTAACTAGTGGTTTTTGGTTTTTTGGCCATGAGACACGTCGGGGAGGCCTGTGGGATCTTAGCTTCCCAGCCAGGGATCGAACCCGCACCCCCAGCATTGTAAGGCAAAGTCTTAACCACTGGACTGGCAAGGAAGTCCCAGAAAATGTTATTAGTTATTAGTGGTTTTTATGAAGAGAAATAATGAATGGTTCAAACATTGTTCAGTGTTGTAATGATTCACAGTAAATTTCCAAGAGCTTCCTTAAAGGTGAATTATAACCAACATTTATATAAAAACACATTCCTGATTTCTTCTTCAACAGTAAAAAAAAAAAAAAATCTTTGCCCCCTGAAACTTAAACACAATGCAATAAATAATAGAGTGAATAATTACATGCTCATAGACAACCCCAAATTGCGATGTAAACTGAACTCGTTAAGTCAGTGCACAAAATGGAGGTAGTATAAGCTTCTTTGGCACCGGATACATTGAGAACTAGATGCACACTTCTCAGCTGTGGGCATTACCCACTTTCCTCAGCCTTGTGCTCTGCCCGCCCCCTTCACTCCACCCCTCCTTTTTGAGAAACTCACTTGCAGAGAAACCCACTCAGCCTCATCTCGCGTTAATTAACTTCCTTGACTTTCTTTTCCCTCTCCATCATTTGCCCTCCCCAGGGCTAAGCTTGAAAGCAAGTGAGGTCACTTGTGTTTAGCCTTAGGTTTTTAATTAGGAGAATACAAGAAATAGAGGATTGTCTGTTAGGTTTAAGAGAGTGTTCAGTGGACAAAGGGAGTGTATCTCAGGTCAAGTTGAAAAAATCTTTCCCACTGGTGTGTTCTGCAGTTCTTGACTCTGTGAGAATACTTTTTTTTTAGCCTGATGTGGGCACTTGAAGGAGCCCCAAGTCAGTGAAGGGTGGGAAAGGCTTGTTTCACCCCAACAGTCTCTCTCCCATCATTGAAATTCTCCTCACATATTAGTCTGGTTATTTTCTTTTGCATGTTCACAAGACATCTATGGCCATGAATCACAGTAAGAGGCTCATTATAAGAATGTGCCAGATTACAAGGTATTTTCCCCCTGTAATGGAAGATTCAAAAATTTAAAATTGTAGTGACTCAATAAGCTTCAGAGCATGATTTTTGAAGCCCCGTACCTATTTTTTGCTAATGTAAACTGGAGTTTTTACTATAAAATTAATTAAAATTGTTATTTAATTCAAGCCTTCTCAAATTTAAAACAATTGTCCCTACAGAGTTGTACTCTTCAAACTGAAATGAAAGGTACCATAAATGGATGCAAAAAGGGAATTGCAAACACAGGTGCTACTTTACTACTTGTGTGTGGAGTATGTGGGATGTGTATGCATGTGTGTGTGTGATTTGTGTGGCAAGGGTGTCTTGTAGTACATGTGTATTTATGTGGTGGGTGTGTGGTTTGTTGGGTATATATGTGTTATGTATATGTGGATTGTACATGTGTGTATTTATGTTGTATTTTTTGATGATGAGTGTGTATCATTTGGTGTAAGTGCATGGTTTGTGTAGTATGTGTATGTGATGAATATTGTGTGTGTGTGTGTATGTGTGTGTGTGGTGGTCTGCAGGGAGCTGAGACCCTGAACTTAAGAGTTTTTATTTTAAAAGTATTTCTGCATTGAGATCAATTGGTAAAGTCTTTTCAAATGTTTCATTTCCCCAGAAATCATATGGAACGTGTTTTCTTGAGAACAAATGTTTGTTTTTCAGGAAGAAACTTCAAATGTTATAGACTGCTTTAAGTGAAAATGATTGCTGAAGTACTTTAGTCTCAGCAGACCCTGTAGTTTAATTTAGCAATCAAAGGCACTTGCATTCAGAGTTATTATGCTCAGAGCTTCCAGAGGTCCCATCTCCTCTGCTTCTGACATGAACTCCATTTCCCCTGTTCTGCTGCAACCATTTCTTTCTCTCCAGAGGCAGTTGTGGGGGACGAGGAGCTTATTTTGGCATCTGTCTTCACTAACCCTGTGCCCTCTCCTGGGAGACAGTGTAGCTTAGAGGCTAAGCATGAAAGCTCTTGAGTAAGAATGCATGGGTCCAAATGCTGGCTCCACCAACTGGGTGAGGGCTTAATCTTGATGAGTTTCCTCATCTGTGAGATGGGGTAACAGTGGTTACTTACCTTGCAGGGTTGTAGGAAGGCTTTCATGAGATAATGATGTAAGCATAGTGCTCGGGAGATACTAAATATTCAGTGAACACAAACTTTGGTGACAAAGTGGGTCTTACATGGATCTGGCCGTGCTTCTATAGGTATAGGAGAAGTAGAAGCTGCTAGTGGACCATTTCTTCCAAGATTTATGGTGAATTTATTCCATTTGGCCTGCATATACCAACTATATACCAAGATTTATGAGTGACCTCTCAGCTCTTGCATCTGATTTGTTGGTGGGGTGATGAATGCTTAGAAGGGATTTTTTTTTTTTTTTTTTTTTTTTTTTTAGAAGGGATTTTTGAAGACACCAGTGATTCCAGGTCTGGTCCAATGTTAGGGCAACAAGTCCTCCAAGCAAAAGTGCTCTCCCTCACATGTTGCAGCTAGTCTACCATCTGTCTCCTGCTCTGGAATAGGTAAGTGTCTCAGCACTGGTGAACAGTACTTTGAAAGCATTAAAACCCCCCAAAACTCTGGCATGTTATATAAGTTACTCTGACTAACATGCAGTTATTTGGCACAATTTTCAGATGAAACTTCACATTTTGTTCCTGCTATTTCAGGACCCCTCTGTAGACATTAAAGTCTGAGCAGTGTATCCAGTAGAAAGTTCTGGGTGCAGAAACAGAGGATGTGGATGTAGGGCATCTGCTTTTCATTTTGTCTTGGGCCTTCTCTTGGTGGAGGAATGCAAATTGTAGATTCTGGAGACATGTCAGGTGGTTGGGGGTGGGGATACCTACAGAGAAATACCTGGAAACTTAAGACCTTGTACTTGTCTAGCACTGCCGCTGCTCCCAAAGAGTTTTGTGAAGACGTGGAGTGTCCAAGAGCTAGAAAGAGGCCAGTGGGGACTGTTGCTGAGTCCACCATACCAAGATCCACTCATCAGGACGGGGCAGCCCTGCCGGGTTTCCATCAGAACCCACATCTCCCTCTTGCTGTTTCCTGTCTTGTCTCCCTGACTGATGTCTAGGGCCCACAGGACCATCTCTAGGATTCCCTCTTTCAGGCAGTTCTCAAGCAGTGCTAATGAGAAAGACTTCGGCTTTAATCCCAAATTTATCCCACCTCCCCTCAACCCCATTCACCTTGCAAAAGGGTTTTCATTGTTTCTCCAGTAAGATTTGGATCTACATTGGTAGAAAAATGGGTGCACTATAAACCAACTACACTTCAATTTAAAACAGCATGACAAAATAAATAAATAAATAAAAAAGGATGACTAACCCAACAGAACAAGGAAATAATGTGAATAAGCAAGTCACAGAAAAGGAAACTTTACTTTAAAATGAATAGCTGAAAACTATAAACAAAGATAGTAAGAGAGTAAAATGTCAGTTTTACCCACCAGAGTGGCAAAAACTCAAAAGGACAACTACATCCAGATTGATGGTCTCGTGGGAACTGGGTTTTCTCAGAGACAGTGAGAGTTGGTGCTACCATCAGCCTGTTTATATTAACATTAACATGACATATTCTTTTACCTTACAATCCCAATTTCAGAATCTCTTATACCAATAAAAGAATAACAGTGAAGGCAGTTTAAGTAATATTTCGCTAGTTGTAGGTCCATGAAAAGCAACTCAAGAGAGACTAGCATCAGATCTTTTCCCAAAGAGATCCTATTTGGGAAAATAAGGGAAGCACAGTGGATGGACTGAATGTTTCTGGACTTAGGGAAGCCCTGAAACAGCAGTCAGGATGCCTCTGCATCAGCTCTAGGCTAATTTTATCACTTCTGATTTTATTATCCATTATTTTTCTTATGACTAAATACACCCAAATTATAATTAGAGCCTGCAGAGTGATTCTTAATTATAGGCCATGGAGTATTTACTGCTCTCATCCATTTCTAGCTTGTTCCATTTCCATCAGCGGTAGCTAAACTGCCACGCTGCTGGCACAGAGCTGGACTGTGGTGGTGGTGGTGGTGGTGGGATGCAGAAAAAAGACACCACCCAGCAAGGGAGAGACAGTGGGCAAAGCTGAAAGAGATGAACAGATAAAAGTAAAGTTCTTTACTTTCTCCTTGCCCCCTCCTCGATGGTTCCCCCACTCCAAGAAAAAACATCAAGCCCCAAACCCCAAACCTGACCGCCTAAGTTCGTGATAGAAGAAAAATGACTAAACAGCAGTGTCTGCCAAAAAGATGATGAATTCTATATGAATCAACCAAGTCACTCAGCAGCTAAATAAAAGCTTATCTCGAGTGTTCTGGCAGGGGAGCAAGTGGTCCTGCTCTGGCCTGTGGTCAGTCCTCACCGGTATTGGCAGGCCCAGGGCTCAAGAGAGGTAACCTGCAGAAGGCCAAAGGGTTGGGGAAGAATATGCAAACAATGACAGAGCAGGCAGTGACAAGCGTGGGGAAATGCTGGGAGAAATGACCAGATGCCTTTGAATAGCTGAAGGGCTAGCAGTGGGGAGATGGATTGGGTTTTCTCTGTGTGGTTTCAGAGGTCAGACCTGGGTTTGAGACTGTCCCTTGCAGGAGCCAGGCTCTGACGTCACCAAGTTCTATAGACAGTTTTCTAGATGACTTTGTGCATGTGGGTAGTGAGCTCCCTGTTATTGGGAGCATCCAAACAAAGGCAGGATGACTACCTGATGGGAATGTGGCAGTGGTGGTGGTGGTTGGTGGGGAGTTGAGAATCAAGTAGTGGAGTCTAAAAAAAAAAAAAAAAGAAAAAGGTACAAGAGGACTTCCCTGGCGGTCCAATGGTTAAGACTTTGCGTTCCAAAACAGGGAGTAGAAGTTTGATTCCTGGTCGGAGAACTAAGATCCTATATGACCTGTGGCCAAAATTGAAAACATAAAACAGAAGCAACGTGGTAACAAGTTCAATAAAGACTTAAAAACAAATTTTAAAAGGGTACAAATGAATGCATCTACAAAACAGAAATTGAATTATAGATCTAGAAAACAAACTTATGGTTGCCAGGAGTTAAGGGGAGGGGAGGGATCAATTGGGAGATTGGGATTTACAAATACACACTACTATGTATAAACTAGGTAACAAATAATTACCCGCTGTATAGCACGGGGAACTCTGTTCAATACTCTCACCTCTATGGGTGAAGAATGTAAAAGAGTGGATATAAGAATATGTGTAACTGATTTACTTTGCTATACACCTGAAACTAACACAAAACTGGAAATCAACTACAGGTCAATAAAAGTTAAAAAGAAAGAATCAACTATGGGGTGAGGGCTGCACCAATTGGCCTCCATGATCTTCTTAGACTATTTAAAATCCAGCGATGCATTGAAGGTGCACTCTTTTCCTTCAAGTTTTATCTTCTGAGCCTTGTGTGCTTAATAGCAGGAGTCATCAAGTAATTCCTCCCAGAGGACCACAGTTGAAGCTGTGAATCACATTCTTTTCTCCCAATCCCGTCTTCTCCCTTCCCCTACTTCAGTTGACTAAGGCAGATCTCCTTGCCTTGTCCTCCAAAGTCTGATTTTTCAAAAATATAATTATTACAGATTTGTGCCTCCTGTATCGGATGCTGGGGGAGTCACAGAACAGAAAAGTTACAAGGAGCATGCTCAAAGAGAATCCTTTTGGCCTTGGGCATTGATAGGATTCTAGAGAGGAGGCAATTTGCGTAGAAAATGTAGCTGTTACTGATAATTAGACCTTTTCAGGAAGATAAAGTGAAGCCCTAAGGGAGAAATACTATTGCAAATTCTGGCTGGATTTTTTTTTTTTTTTTCCTTTTCCTTCTGGGCCAATGATCTTCTCACACTTGGCATTGCTCCTGGTGAGGTTGAAGAGGACCTCAGAGATAATACATTCCAGATTCCTTACTGTCCAGGAGGAAGAAACTGAGAACTGAGGAGCGGGGGTGGAATGTGAGGGTTAAATCTTTGGTCTGGCCAGGGTCACCCAGAGCCTCCGGACAGAGCTGAGACTGCCTCAGAATTCCATGCAACGCCCCACCTCCACTTTCCCCCTGTTTTTCACATCCCTAGAAGCTCCCTCTGTGCTCCTTCCTGAGAAGGTGGGAGGCGGGTTTCTAGTCGCCCCTGGACCTTGAGCAACCAGAGACTGGATCTGAAGCTGTATGTTGAAAATTATGAGCAGGAGAACTCAGCCTCTGGTCATACAACTCTCCTCTGAGCCCCTCAACTTGCTGGTTTTCAATTGGCGAGTGGACCATACTGCCCACACCTGCCCTGTGCCCCCATCTCCCCCCAGCCAGCACGAGAAACCCTCTCGAGCCCCCAGACCTTTCTCTTAGGGTTCAAACATCCTGGATCAGAGCGCCCGATCGTTTCTTCCCCAGGAAGTATTCAGGCTATGCCCGGGCAGCTTCTGGGCTGCTTCTCTCCTTGCTAGGGGGTGCCATGACTGCTCTGACCCCTCTGCCCCATCAAAGCCCCCTGCCACAGGGAGTCTGTTGGCAAGCTTCCTCCTGCCAGCAGAGGGAGCTTGGGGCTGGTGATCAGTTCCCTTTGCAAATGGGACCAGCAGCATATCTTGTGAGGCTCCATGCTCGCTGAAAACGCAGGCCCCTTGTTCAAAAACTATTGAGAATTTCAAGACTTGGACAGTAGCTTATCAGACAACGCATGGGGCAGCAGGGTCCCATGTTCATGACGCCCACCTGGTTTGGCTGGGTCTCAAGTGCATGGGGACAATACTTACTTCAACTCTGGGAATCAAAGAGCCAGGGGGCCTTCTAATTTTCCAAATGAATGTTCTGTTCATCCCTAAGAACCTGTTTCTGTTTCCTGCAGCCTAGCAGGTCTGCCAAGGGACCGCCAGGTCACTGTAGTGGTTTGGGAAGCCATCATTTCATACTTTCTGTGTTGCATCACAACATCCCTCTCCATCACACCCCCGACATCTCTGATGCTGTTAAATGGAGCCAGAGGAGTGGCACATATGAAAAATTAACGGTCAATCGGGCAGCGGAACTGTGAGGTTTCATTTGGGAGTAGGCACCAGACGGGCGCGGAGCATCGCTCCACTGCTGCGGAGCTGGGCGCTCGCGGTGCACGTTAATTCACGCTCTCCCCTCTTGGGGCGCCGTGCCCTAGCTCTGAGCCCTCTGGGTGCGACCCCGCATCCAGCGTCTGTCTCCGCCCGAGGCTTTCGAGGTGCCGAAGCGCCCCGCTACGCCCCCCGCCTGGTACTGTACAGGACCCACCTCCCCAAATGCCCACCCCCCCGCATCTCCGCACACCCTTCCCGCGCCGGCCCGGAAAGCTCTCGGTGCTGTCTACGGCATTCTTTGGGCCTAAGTCCTGCAGGTTTGGAGCCAGTCCCAAAGTGGGCGTATGCGCAGCGGAGCGCTATAAACACGCGAGCCTCATCGTGCACTGCACGCGGCGTCGCCAGGAGGAGCCTGCGGGCGGCGCTGACGGGTGAGACGTCCCCTCTCTCCCAGTCCCCTGCGCCGAGCCCCGCCACCCAGAAGATGAGCTTAAGGGTGGGGGTGGGGGGCCGCCAGGCGAGGAGAGGGTGGTCGCTGGTAGTCCCAGGGCTGTCAGAGGGGCGCTTTGGGTGGAGTCGGAAGGTCCAGGGAAGGGAGGTGGCTGGAGCCCCATCGCCAGGGAACAGAGTTGGGGCCTGAAAATTGCTGGGGTCGGCGCACAGGCCGGGACTCGGGAGCCCCTTCGTTCATGAACTCCAATCACAGTTCTGCGGGGTAAACAGGATGAGTGTTAGTGAACCTCCTTTCGTGAAGATGGGGAAATTGACATTTGGAGAACTGACGCTGCTGCTGGAGTGGCAGAGCTGCTTCCTAACGCATCAGAGTACATCAGAGAAACGTCACACAACCTCCTTCAGATTTCAGACATCTGATTCAAACGGTCACATCTTGTAGATGAAAATCTGGAAGGATAAACAGAAAGAAAAAAATCTCCAAAGATAAACAGAAAACAGGTATCAGAATTGGGATTAGAACCCAAGTCTTGACCTTTCAGAATTTCTGGACTTATTGAAAAAAGAAGCTGATTATTACTATTTAAGAGTGGGGTTAGGAATTTAAGAGTAAGTACAGATATTAAAACAGGATGCTTTTGAGAGTTCATTATAAAAATAGTTGGAAATTACAATGTAAATGATCAGCCATGTGGGATGCAAAATAAGGTACACCAGTTAACGGACTATTACACAGCCCCAAAAGTGTGCTTTTAGAGTGTATTTGAAGGTAGTGGATGTAATGGATCCAGTTGTATGCAAATGCACAGAAAAGAGGAAAGATACCACAATGCTAATGGTTGCCTCTGGAGGGTGTGAATTACAGGTGAATTGTTTTGTTTTTCTTTTTGGTTGAGTTTGCCAGTATCTGGGGAGGGAGTAGGAGAGAAGCTTTGGGCTTTGGGCTTTGAACCCTGCAGCTTACTCTTCATGACAGTGTCTTTCCCCATGGCTTCCTCTGGGGAAAGGAGGGCCTTTGAGAGGCTTGTTTAATCAGAGCAGTTGGCAACTGGGTGCCCTAGTCTGGAGATGGGAGGGGAGGGGAGTCAGTGCAAAAGGAGGGCAATCTGGCGGCACAGCGGCTGTTCTCATACTGCCCCTGGGCTAGTATCACCAATCCCTTAGTATCGTCCGCAAGCTTGTTAGCACAGCAGTCTCTGAATCAGAATCTGGTGTGATAACAGGACTCCCCGCTAATTCCCAGGTACTTTAGCAGCAGGGAGGGACCACAGGTGGCCTCTGTGTGCCTGCTTCCTTTCTTCTGTCCCTCTCTCTACGTGCCACCTCCTCCCACTTCCCCGAAAGGTACTGTGCCCACAATTGGTCCTTCGTCTATTTTTGAAGAAGTCAGAATTTCCAATGATGACATAAGACCCTTGTGTTTACAGAACACATTCACATCTCTGAGATCGGTATTATGTCCATTTTACAGATGGAGAAACTGAGGCTCAGATCTCAGTGACTTGGTGTCAAGGAAAGAACACTGGGCTGGGGGACTGGGGGGGCTGTGTTCTCATCCGGGGGTTGCCCTGCTTGTTGCAGGCCTTGGGGAGCCCCAGCCTGTTTCTGGGTTCTGCCTTACCTCTGAGCTGATTGGGTGGGAGACAGGTCTCTGTCCTAGCTCTCAGCTCCATGACTCCCATGGCCCCCAGGCTCCTGATGGGAGATCCTGTACTGACCCCTGGGTTTCCGGACTCCTCATCCAGTGCTCCTGCCTTTGGCTTCCCTGCGTCTCTTTTCTTCAGGACCCAATGCCCTGTCTTCCAGTCACAGCCTATTTCAAAGGCTGGGGTATGGATTTCTACGAAGCCTTCACTTATGGGGGAGGAGTGCTCTGCCGGAGGGGTGTTTCTCTCTGGCTTTCTCTCTCTGCCATGACGAAGCCTCTGTCCCTGTTCCAGGCGTTTCAGGCCTCAGTGAGCAGCAGGGGCAGTACCTGGCAGACCTGAAATAGCACCTTGGCTTAGCTACCCACCTACCATCTCTGGGGAGGGCAGTGACCCGCTCTCCTCCCCCATGCTGCTCAGGGACCGCAGCCCAGCTGCCTTACTAATTGTGTCTCAGGAGAGACTTGCCTTATTCATTTTCTCCCAAGGGTCCCAGTGGACCTGTGGAGGAGCTGAGAACGGCTTCAGGGTGTGCGTCATTTCAGGAAGGGGAGAGCCCCTTCCCGTTCTTGTTAGGGGAAGCAGGTGAGTTCAGATGAGCAGTTGTGGGGAGGAAGGGTGCGGGGTGGGACAGGAAGGCAAAGAGAGGGATTTTTGTTTTGCAACAACTTCAGCTTTGGGGAAAGGATCCATTGTGTAAGACCAGCTGGTCCAGGGCTCAGGGCAGCCAGCCAAGTGATGGTGGAAGGACCCTGGGAGATGCCCTGCTGTAGGCATAGAGGGACCATCCTAGTGATGTGGGAGGACCCTGGGAGAGGCCTTGCTGTGGGCATAGAGGGACCAGTCAAGTGAAAGTCCTGCTGCTCCTCCCAGCAGGACTTCTTCTGGGGAGGCTCCTTGCCCCCCATCCCCCCCACTGCACCCCCAACCCACCAATCCCTTAGGCCTTGCCCCTCCCTGAAGACCACTGTCCCCCTCGCCTCACTCTACTCCCATTCGTGCACGCTGGTGATCATAAATGGATTTATTTCCCTGTATTGACCCAGAGGGTCTGAGGCTATCACTGCTTCAGACGCTTGAAAAGCACTTTCGGGAGGTGTTGAGGCTTGGCTTGGGAACAGTGCTGTGATTGATTGGTGATGCCAGCAACAGGGGACTGGATGTTCTCAGGGCTGCAGTCCCCACTTCAGGGGGATGGGAGAGGCTGGATGAGTGACCCAAGAGAGGTGTTTTCGGAGTTGAGTTTGTTGAGATAGATGCTGTCTCTGGATGCAGAAATCTCATGTGCCTTTTTCAGGTACAGTCAGCTATGATGGGAAAAGAAGGAGGAGGGGGAGGGAAGGAGAGGAAGAGGAGGAAGAGGGGAGGAGGAGGAGCAGGGGGAGGGTGGATTGGACTCGAGTCCAGTGGTTCCAACCCCAGATCCTTATTTCTTCTGTATTAGGCTGCTTTCCTGGGGTTCTTCCTGGTACCCTGCTGCCTCCACTTTCTTTTGAAGGTGCCCAGTGGCAAGAGTGATCCTTTCTTGTCAAGTCCCTGGGATGAAAAGGCGGTGATGTGAGCTGAGGGCATAGGCAGCAGGCTGGGATGGACACCAGCGGGCTGTCTGGCTGTTACCATGACAGTCCCCTGTTCTCTCCAAACAGAGGCGTGTCAGGATTCCAGAATTGGAGGAGGCAAGATGAAGACTCTACTGCTGTTGATGGGGCTGCCGTCAGCTGGGAGAGTGGCCGGGCAATCTCGGACAAAGAGCTCCAGGGTAAGTGACCAGGCGTGCCCTTCTGTCAGGACCCCAAGGGTCAGAGCCCATCTCTGACCTGTGCATCAGGTCTGGTTTGCCCTGCCCGGGCCCCTGTCTGAGCTCTCTGTTGCTGGTCCAGGCTCTTTGTGGTCAGGTTGGCTTCCAGGCACTTTCAAGTGGACCCCAAGCCCTTTCTGGATCTTGTATCTCATCTGGCTGTTCTCTTCCCAGTCAGCTTGGCCCAGCATGCCCCCGCCCCCCCCCCCCCCCATGAAGCTCCATGAACCTGGACCATTGGAGCCTCTGTGGACATCCCCCTTGAGTTTCCATAACGCTTTCTACCTGTGTCTGCCACCTTTCCACCTATAAAACCAATGCTCTGGGTTCAGGAAAGAGAAAATATCATTCATTAGGAGGGTTTGTCATCCTTCAGAGCCCAGCTTTTGGGTCCCCTCTTCTGCTAGGTCCTTCCTGACACCTGTCTTCCCTCTGCTCCACTCTTATCCTGGGAGCTGACCAACTCTCTGGGGTAGTAGTTAGAAACTCAGATGCTGAGATCAGAGATGGGTGGGAGTCTTATCTCCCTCCCAGCCCTCCCAGCTGTATAACCGGGGGTGAGTATCTTGATCTCACTATGATTCTTCGTCCTCATTTGTGCAATGAGGTGAAGGCGGTGTTGAGAGTCTTAAATAAAATGCACATGGAGCCTGCAGCCAGTGCTTGGCCCAGGATAAGCACCAGAGAATTTGGTAACATTGTCTCATGGTATTTGTCAAAGGATGTGGTGTGTCTGATCACAGTCTCCTTGTGGGATGGTGTAATTAAGTCAGCTTCCTGTCCCCTTCACCTGACACCATGCATTGGAACAAAGACAAAGTTCAGATGTTTGCTTAAACTGCATTCCAGAAAGGATTGTATCCTAAAGGATACTATTTTATATTTTGATGCTTAAACATCAAATTGTGCTTCCAGGATTTTTTTTTTTTCCCTTGAACATTTTCTGCAGTTGGTTAGGCTGCTTCTCCAGAGCCCCAGGGGCAGACTGGGTTATTTCTTTTTTTTTTTTTCCATTTATTTTTATTAGTTGGAGGCTAATTACTTTACAATATTGTAGTGGTTTTTGCCATACATTGACACGAATCAGCCATGGATTTACATGTGTTCCCCATCCTGAACCCCCCTCCCACCTCCCTCCCCATCCCATCCCCCTGGGTCATCCCAGTGCACCAGCCCTGAGCACTTGTCTCATGCATCCAACCTGGGCTGGCAATCTGTTTCACCCTTGATAATATACATGTTTCGATGCTGTTCTCTCAGATCATCCCACCCTCGCCTTCTCCCATCGAGTCCAAAAGTCTGTTTTGTACATCTGTGTCTCTTTTTCTGTCTTGCATATAGGGTTATTGTTACCATCTTTCTAAATTCCATATATATGCGTTAGTATACTGTATTGGTGTTTATCTTTCAGCAGACGAATGGATAAGAAAGCTGTGGTACATATACACAATGGAATATTACTCAGCCGTTAAAAAGAATACATTTGAATCAGTTCTAATGAAATGGATAAAACTGGAGCCCATTATACAGAGTGAAGCAAGCCAGACTGGGTTATTTCTCTGGGTGTGTCTGCTCCAGTGTTTGCATTTCAGAGCAGCTGGGTAATTGATTCTCAGGCCTTGGGCCTTCAGTGCGCCCTGGAGATGGAACCTGGAATGGAACCTGTGTCAGAGTGAAGCTGGGACCCTGAAAGCTGCCTGCCAGGGGGACCCCAGCCACGGCAGCCCCTAGATCCACTGGTCTTTTTGACCCTTTCAATTGGTTCCAGGATTGTATTCCCAGCACCACCTATTCACATTATCCACCTCTCTGCCCTTTTCCTGCAGAAGTGTCCACTGAGGGGAGTAAGTATGTGAATAAAGAAATTAAAAATGCCCTCACGGAGGTGAAACAGATAAAGACCCAAACAGAACAAACCAATGAAGAGCACAAGTTACTGCACAGCTCCCTGGGGGAAGCCAAGACGAAGAAGAGGTAAGGAGGAGCTCCGTGGCCCCGCCTTGATCCTCTCTGCTGGAGGGACGGAGTGGCCCTTGCTCCTCCAGGTGCCCTGCCAGGTTGCCATGGTGACCTGCCGACCTTCCTTCCCCGCTGTGTCATCTGATGCCAGGGGCTGTGGTTAACAAATAGGCAAGGTTTATTTGCTTTTGAAAGCTTCAGGAGGTGAGATTTTGGATCTGGTTTCATTACAAGCCTGCTGCCAGATTCATTTCAATAGATTTTTCTAAACCCCGATTGTGTGCAAGCTCTGGCGTTGGCTTTGGGTAGGGTCTGTCACGGTCAGGGTTAGAAGGGGGATGGCACCCTACCTTTAGGAAGCTTATCTAGTGTGGGTAATACCTTTGGGGGTACAGCAGGCACACAGTGTATTGCTCAGATCTGAGTTCTGGTCTATTTTGTAAAGAGACACCTGAGTCCAACAGTGAACATACATAACTAAACCACTGTCATTCAAGAAACTGCTTATTTGTGTTGTGCTGGGTAGCTTCAGTTGTGTCTGACTCTTTGAGACCTCATGGACCGTAGCCCGCCAGGCTCCTCTGTCCATGGGAGTCTCCAGGCAAGAACACTGGAGCAGGTGGCCATTTCCTCTTCCAGGGGATCTTTCTGACCCAGGGATCAAACCCACATCTCTTAAATGTCTCTTGCACTGGCAGGCATGTTCTTACCACTAGCGCCACCTGGGCACCCCAGCTTATTTAAAAAATCAATAGTCTTTGTCAGGGTATCCTCAAATTCTACTCCTATTGCTACCCTACCCCTAATGACAGAGATGCTGAGATGGGGCCTCTGGTCCCTAATGTGTGGGGTGAAATCATTATAAAGACTTAGAGAAGTTCTGCAGTAAAGAAACACATGTAACTTCATTTAACCCAAGTGCTTTCCAAATCCAATTGACCAGGGAATCCATTTATGTTTTTCCTGATAGCTTGTAGCACAGTTTCATGGTAGCCACTTGCAGCAATGTTGGCCTGGGTGCAGTTCTAACTTTCTCTGAAACTTAATGCCCTTTCTTGGCATGAGTAGAAATTCCCGCCATGCTGTGAGAAACCTCCTAGAGTCCACGGAGAAGTGGCAAGCCCTGTTCGGGAATATTTGTGCTTCTCACCGGAATTTGATATTTGGCAATCCAGGTTCTATAAAGCACATGATGTTTGGAAAGAGACTCCAGTTGAGGAATATGGGAACCGGAAAGAAAGGAATTGCCTTGAATTGGCCTCATAGGAGGTGTGGTGGCCTTCCCCATTTGGGAGCAAGAGGCGGTGGACACAGACCAGGGGGACAGGGGACATGGAGCAGGAGAAGATTCCACCTGGCTCCTCCTGGTCAGACATTCCTAGAGCAGCTTCATCTGGGGGTATGGATGGTCTACTTAATTCTTTGAAGAGTAAAACAGCTATTTTTCAAGATTTTAGTATAGAAAAGCAGCAGAAGAAAAGTTTCTCCATAATCTTTTTACTTTAGGACAATTCCTTAGGTATCTAAGGATACCTGTGTTTGATCTACTTCTTACTACTTTTTCTCCTCTATAGTTTTTGGACAGTGGCTGTACTCAAACTCATGAATTTTTTAACATGAGAAATGCTTATTATAATATTTAACATTTGTTACAAACATCCTTGGTAATGCTGTCCTAGCTACCATTTGTAGTACTACTATTTCCTTAACTTGTCCCCTAGTTTTGAACATCTGAGTTAACTCCAGGTTTTTTTTTTTTTTTTTGCCATTCGTGAATATTGTAACAAATATCTTTAGGCATACAGATTTTTCCTTGATTGCAGGAATTCCTTGGGATAGATTCTTGCAGAATTACTGGATCAGATGTCATGGTCATTTTAGAGACTTTTGAGCAGGTGTGATTTTGATTTCAGAAACTTACCTATTCCCATGGCATGCTGCGGACTGTGGTTGCCATAGAAAAATAAGATTCAGGGAAGCTTTGAAAGATGACATTTATTTATTTATTTATTTTTTGAAAGATGACATTTAAATTCCTGAAGTTGAGAGTGAAAAGTGGGGTATTTAGTGAGAAGAGGGAAGTCTTGGGGTAAAGACAGTAGGTGCAGTATCAGAGAAAAATGTCTAGATGGGCTCTAGTGGCCAGAAAGGACTAAGGAGCAGGATGAAGATGGCAGGATGCTTAAAACCAGATGAGAAGGGACATCCTGGTGGCAAATGTGGGAGCTTGTGAGCCAGAGCGGGATGGAAATAAGCACCCCAAGTGCCCAGGTTGGGCAGAGTTGGGGGTGGGCACCCATGCCTGCTTCTGGAAGGGGAAGCCCGTGGTTTCTGTGGCTAAGCCAGCCTGTGTCATCCCCCAGGACGCCCTGAATGACACCAGGGATTCCGAAACCAAGCTGGAGGCGTCCCAGGGGGTGTGCAATGAGACCATGACGCCCTCTGGGACGAGTGTAAGCCCTGCCTGAAACAGACCTGCGTGCAGTTCTATGTGCCTGCGTGCAGAAGCAGCTCAGGACTGGTTGGCCACCAGCTGACAAGCGGCCCCGCCCCTTCAGCGCAGCGTGGCTCGGGCAGGGGGATGAGAACTTGAATATGCTTCTTTGATTCTGCACCGAGTTCCAAGTGTGGGGATTTCCATACCAAGGGGTTCTCCCACACCAGCCGGGTGCCCTGCAGTTTAAGTCAAGTCGGATCCCATCTACCTAGAGACAGCATCAGACCCCACAGCTTCAGGGCTCAGTCCCACAAGTCCGCCCCGCCACGCCCACCCCCGACTTCACCCGCCAATCACGAGTGGCCACCTGTGCTTCTGACGGCTGGCTGTAGGTTAGAGGGCTCCATGACCGCTTCCTTTTGTTGTTGTTGAGTCACTAAGTCGTGTCCAACTCTTTCCAACCCCATGGACTGTCGCCTGACAGGCACTTCTGTCCATGGGATTTCCCAGGCAAGAATACTGGAGTGAGTTGCCATTTCTTTCTCCCAGGGATCTTCCTGACCCAGGCATCAAACCCATATCTCCTACATTGCGGGTGGATTGCCCCCTTGGGTTAAATTAATTTGTTCAAGAAGCCCACAGAACCCGGAAAAACATTTTACATACTAGATAATCAATTTATTATTAAAGGATATAACTTGGGTGACTTCCCCAGTGGCCCAGTGGTTAAGTATCTGCCTTGCAGTGCAGGGAACATGAGTGGGAACCCTGGTTGGGGAACTAGGATCCCACATGCCACAGGGCAGTTAAGCCTGTGTACCACGGTGAGAGATCCCGCGTGACACAACTAAGGCCTGACACAACCAGAGATAAATTTTAAAAATCAAAAATAAGTAAAAATCATTTTTAAAAAAGCCACCAATGGGTGACCCATTGGTTATCCATTAAAAAAAGTAATAAAAATAAAAGGATGTAAGTCAGGAACAGCCAGATGGAAGAGACGCCCAGAGATAGGGATGGGGAAGGGTGGGGAGCCTTATATCCTGAGTCAGCAGTCTCTTGTGTCTCATTGGTGCATGTTTTCATCAGCCCAGAAGCTTCCCAAGCCCATCCTTTTGGATTTCATAGAGGCTTTGTCACACAGGCACGATTGATTAAACCACTGGACATTCGTCATTGATTTAATTCCAGCCCCACTCCCCTCCCTAGAAATCAGGGGCTGGGGCGGAAAGGTCTAACCCTTTAATCATGTAGTTGGCTCTCCCAGCAATCAGCCCCCATCTTTAGTTACTTTCAAAATGTTACTTCCCTAACAAAACAAAGACACCTTGATTGCTCTTATCACGGGAAATTCCAAGAGATTTAGCACCTCCTTGTCAGGAACCAGACCATATATATATTTCTTATGATAAATCACAGTCTCACAGCTTCGTTTCACATGCTATTTGCTACAGATTAGTTCTGGCTGCATTGGAGCCCAGAGTGTCATGATCGATTGGTAATGTCTGCTATGAGTGCAGTAATGTGGGATGGTGAAAAGCACCTGTGTCAGGTATTTGCCATCTTAGAAGATTCTCATCCAGCAATTCTTAGCTGCATAAGGCAACAATTGGCTCCATGGCAGGGCAGAGCCCTGTGTCCACTTTAGCAAAAGGAATTAAGAATTTTTAGTATGTTAATATCCATCTGGACTTCCCTGGTGGCTCAGACGGTAAAGCGTCTGCCTACAGTGCGGGAGACCTGGGTTCAATCCCTGGGTCGGGAAGATCTCCTGGAGAAGGAAATGGCAACCCACTCAGTATTCTTGCCTGGAAAATCCCATGGATAGAAGAACCTGGTAGGCTACAGTTCATGGGGTTGCAAAGAGTCGGACACGACTGAGCAACTTCACTTTCCAATATCCATCTACCTTCCCCTACAGGCCTTGCTCAATTAGGACTCATGAATTTTGCCCTTCCTCAGAGTCCTGTCAGTTGGCACTTGGTTGATTGGGGAGGGGGTCAAAGAGGACAGCAGACTAGTCTCACCTGGTGGGTCTTGTGACTTTCTTGGTCTTTCAGGTCTTCCTGCTCCTCCCCATCGGAGTCAGTAGATTGGAAGGGGCTGGCCTGGACATTTCAGAGATGGGGAGCCATTCCCAGCCAGGCTTTCCACCCCCTGCTGTGACTCCTAGATGTCCCAGGTGCAGCCGGGACGGGCCTGGCTCGTCTTGACAAGGGGGAGACACCTCTGATTATCCTCCATCTCACAGCTTGAGGAGTTCCTGAACCAAAGCCCCTTCTACTTCTGGATCAATGGTGATCGCATTGACTCCCTGATGGAGAATGACCGGCAGCAGAGCCATGCGATGGACGTCATGGAGGACAGCGTCAACCAGGCCTCCAACATCATGGATGAACTCTTCCAGGACCGGTTCTTTCCCCAGAGGCCCCAGGACACTCAGTACTACTCCCCCTTCAGCTCATTCCCGAGGGGGGTCACTCTTCTTTAATCCCAAATCCCGCTTTGCCCGGAAATTGCCTTTCCCCGTGTTGGAACCCCTAAACTTTCATGATGTGTTTCAGCCCTTCTACGACGTGATCCACCAGGCCCAGCAGGCCATGGACGCCCACCTGCACAGGACTCCCTGCCGCTTCCCCATGACGGAATTCTCAGGAGGTAAGAAGGGGGGGGGGGTGAGAGCTCACAGTTCAGTGGGATGCTTTACCCGGTCAGATGGGCTGTGATGCTAAAGAAAAGTACAAATAGCTAAGGAGCTAAGGGATTGTGGAGGTAGGGAGCATTAGATACTCATAGCTGTGCCCAGGACTTGGCCTATGCCATCTGAACCCTCCCTAGCAACCTTGGGAGGGGGCTACCATCCCCATTTGATGGAGAGTGTAGGAGCATGCCCAGAGGTTCACCGGCTTCCCTGGTGCCTCAGCGGTAAAGAATCCACCTGCAATGCAGGAGATGCGGGTTTGATCCCTGGTTTGGGAAGATCCAAACTGGGATTTAGGCTGGTCAAATCTAGCCATACAGGACTTGGAACCAGTGTTCTTTTGAGTTTTTCCAGGCTCCTTCCAAAAACTGGTGGGCATGACCCTGTTTCCTCTAGAGCAGGCATCCCCAACCTCTAGGATCTAATGCCTGTTGATCTGAGATGCAGCTGGTGTAATAATAACAGACATAAAGTTCTTGAATCATCCTGAAACCCCCTCCCCCACCCCTTGGTCCTTGGAAAAAATTGTCTTCCACAAAACTGATCCCTCGCACCAAAAAGGTTGTGGACCACTGCTCTTGAAAACTAGACCCCTTTGTCTTGGAACTCAGGTGGCTTTGTGTGGACACCATGCTTATATTGGCAGTGAATTGTATAATCACTTAACTGTACAGTTAAGAAAGCTGTTCGTGGCTATAACCTTAGGGTCTGGTAGAGAATGGGCACACAGTGAGTATCTTTTGAATGAACAAGAAAAGCCAAAACTTTTAGAAGTGTCTTCTGTCAGTGAATCAATAGACACTGGTTGGCCAACCCCATCTCCTAAATGCTAGAGTTTGATTCGCACCGGGGTCTGGCTTGTAAAGGATTGGAAATACAGGAGGGTGTGGGCGTGAATGGGCCTCCCTGGCGGCTCAGTGGTGAAGAGCCCACCTCCCAATGCTGGAGACATGGGTTCAATCCCTGGGTCAGGAAGATCCCCTGGATAAGGAAATGGCAACCCACTCCAGTATTCTTGCCTGGAGAATCCCATGGACAGAGAAGCCTGGCGGGCTACAGTCCGTGGGGTCACAAAAGAGTCAGACGTGACTTAGCGCTAAACAACAAATTGACTTGAAGAAGCATTTACTGCATGTCGTAAGGTGGGGTGGGGGGCGCCCTGTGTTATAAGGAGGTTCCATATGAATCTTACTCCTGCCTTCAAGGGGCTTGCTGCTTGGCCAGGGGGAGAGAAGTGAGCCAGACAGAATGCAGAGCAAAACAGGTTATGATGCCAAAGAGAAGTATGGACAGCTCAGAAAACGTGGAGGTGGGAGAGTGGAGTGGTGAGAGGGAGGCCATACCCAGCTCAGGGGGCCCCGGGAACCACCTCTGGTCCTGCTGCAGGGAGTCCCACTGCTGACCCAAGCCTGTGTCTTTCTGCAGGCAGGCAGCCAGATGCCAACCTGCTCTGCCTGCAGAACCATCTCAAAGGGCCAGACAGCGGTATGGAAGGGCTCAGAGAGATGGGGCGGCCCATGTTGCTCTGTGTGACTTCCCTTGTGTGTTCCCAGAAAACAGTGACCGCGCCGTGTGCAAGGAAATCCACCACAATCCACGGGATGCCTGTGGATGAAGGACCAGTGTGAGAAGTGCCAGGAGATCTTGGAACTCCCTGAGTGAGTGAGTGAATGAGTCGGAGACCCCCTGGCCTCCTGTGTCCTCAGGTTCCCAGCACCTCACTGGGGCTGCCTTTAGGGCGTCAAGCGGGTGGGAGTTCAAATGCCAACTCTGCTACCTTCCAGTTGTGGCTGTTGGTGGGAGAGGGGTCCTTTGCTCAGTTCTGCCTGGATCCCCATCTGGGGTTGAGGGTTAAGATGCAGAGTTGTCCCCAAAGTTGGGAGACAGAATACAAAGTATTGGGTTGGCCAAAAAGTTTACTCAGGTTTTTCCATAGCATCTTGTGGAAAAACCCGAAGAACTTTATGGCCAACCCAATACTTACCGCATCAGTCCACGGTTAACAGGCTGACTGTAGGAAGGGCAGCCGTGCTTTAAAAAGCTGTAATCCTGTGACTTCCTCCAGTTAGTCTGTCCCCAAGGGCCAAACCTAGTAGACATCCTCATTTTTGGCTGCAGATGATGAAAATTTAGACAGTATGATGTTGTTACTGTTGTTTTGTCTCTAAGTCGTGTCCAACTCTTTGCAACCCTGTGGACTATATAGCCCGCCAGGCTCCTCTGTCCATGGGATTTCCAAGACAAGAATACTGCAGTGGGTTGCCATTTCTTCCTACTCCAAGGGATCTTCCCGACCCAGGGATCGAATTTGAGTCTCCTGCGTCGGCAGGCAGATTCTTTGCCACTGAGCCATCGAGGAAACCCTTCGACAGTGTGGACTCTGTTAAACTCTTGCCGTGTGTTTGTTACTGAACACGCTTCTAAACAGTTCACATTTACTCTTCTCCCTAGGATAACTGGGGTGGCTACTTGTCTTACAGAGGGGGAGGCTGAGTTAGAGAAGGTTCAGTGACCTGCTCAGGATTCAGGACACCCCTCCTGCGGGGTGTTTGGCGTGCATTCCCCAGCAGTGCTGCCGTGTCCTCTGCCCTGAACATACAGGTCTCTCCTTGTGGTACCTTCACTTCCTGGCCACCTTCCCTGTGGTTGGTTGGTCCCTGAGGCAAAGGAAATAGCTCTCTTCCGATGTTACTCTCTGTTTTATCAGGGGAACTGAATTCTTCCTACTTGGAGGTAACAGCTATAAAAGCAGAGACACACTTCTTGGCTCACAAAAGTTTATGCTCGGAAGGAAAGAGTTAATTATCTTTGCTCTTACTTAATTCTTTTGGGTGCCTGGGCCGGGCCTTCAGAGTCGAACGCCCTAATCTCAGTGCTGTAATTTTAGAAGCCACTGCAAAAGTACAAGTGCTATATGAGGCTGATCTATGAAGAAGTGAGGTGAGTTCACAAGTGCGGCTCTTGGGTATAGCCCATAAAATATAATAGCTAGAAAACCGTAAATCACACAGTACCTCGCAGTGAGAAAGTCACCTTAGGGCCAGAAGAAGAGACCTACTGATGCCCAAGCTCAGATTGGTGCCCCTGGTACTGATTTTTTTTAAATTTTTTTTTCCCTGGTACTGATCTTAACGGTCACTGATCACAACTTCCTGAAACACTGGTTTTCTTTTATACACCAAGGAAGATTTATGACTTCTTTTTTTAAAATTTTTTATTTATGACTTCTTATCCAAGGTGCTTGCAACCTTTGGAGCATGTGCTGCCTGGGAACTCCAGACTGAACTGTTGCAATTTCCATTCTCCTGGCATTTTGGACCAGATTGTTCTTTTTTTTTTTTAATGATAGATTTCATCATTTTTTTCAAATATTTATTTTAAAAACTGTTATTTATCTGGCTGCTTAGGGTCTTAGCTGTGGCATGAGGGGTCCTCATTGTGTCCTGTATTGCAGTGGATGGGTTCAGTTGTTGCAGCATGCAATGTGGGATCCTAGTTCCCCAACCAGAGATCAGACCCGTGACCCTGCACTGCAAGGCAGATTCTCAACCACTGGGCCACCAGGGAAGTCCCTAGACCAGATCATTCGTTGTGATGGGGGCTGCCCTGGGCACCGTAAGGCATTTCACAGCATCTCTGGCCTCCAATAACCTCCCACCCCCTACCCTGCCAGTTGTGACAACCGAAAGTATTTTCAGACCTTGTCAAGTACCCGTGGGGACAGCACTGCCCCAGGAGAGAGCCGCGGTTCTAGCTTCCATCCTGGTTCTCAATGACTGTCCTTATTTTCAGTGACTCCCTGGCATGAAGAGCTAAGGTTAGTCATTGTACATATTTCTCAACCCAGCTTATTGTTCATAATCCTATGTCTTGCCCCACCTGATGTTTTATTTTAATATAATAGAAATGATCAAAAGGCTTCCCTCCTAGCTCAGTTGGTAAAGAATTTGCCTGCAATGCAGGAGACCCCAGTTCTATTCCTGGGTCAGGAAGATCCCCTGGAGAAGGGCATGGCAATTCACTCCACTGTTCTTGCCTGGAGAATCCCATGGACAGAGGAACCTGGTGGGCATGAGGTCGAAAAGAGTTTCACATGACTTAGTGACTAAACCTAAACCAATAGAAATGATTACAACCAGCATGATGAAGCGTGCAAAGAACTCCTTTTCCTTGACTTGCTTGAGTTTCATGTGCTCTTTTGGGGATAGTTTTCAACAATTAAGGGAGAGAAAACAGTAGTTTTTAAAGAGAGCGGGCGTTGTTTCCAACCCTTGTCTACCTGACCTCCTGCAGTGGGTGGAGTGGGGGGGTGTGGGGGGACCAAAAGCAATGAACTTCCCTACTCTCTGGTGAGCTTGGCAGCCAGCCACTCTGGGCAGATGGGCAAACCTGGACCCCCTCACTTCCTGTGTGCTCGTGGTCCGAGGATCCTGGCTGGCTCTTCTGCTAGCCAGGTTCTTGGGGCCAGAATTTCCAACTCTATGGATACAGGCAAAGTTGGAGAACTTTGCAGAGCCACAGACTCAATAGGAAGAGCCCAAGTTTAAGAGTTAAAGCCTTGAGTTCACCATTCTGACCTCCCAAATCATTCATCCTATGACTTTAGGTAAACGATTTAGCTCTGTGCCCCTCAGTTTCATTGTTGGACGTCAGAGTGCATCAGACTATTAGAGATCACCGCTATCCAGAGCGTTCAGTGATGCCTGGGGCATAGCAGTACCACACAAATGGCAGCTACAGGTAATGTCCACCATTTCTGGAAATGATTCCTGGGGGCACGAGGGCAGTGATACGAGCTCCTGGTCTTTGCACATGGAGCCCTGAAATCCTTGCTTCTTGAGGTGTGGACAATGCCCCTCCTTGCCAATCTCCAGCGAGGCAGGGTCTTGCACCCAAAGAGAAATCAGTGATGTTACTGAAATAATTTAGTTCAGCTGACACTGTCTCCCAGAGCAAGACTTTTTTGATGGAGATACTATGTGTTGATTCACACTCAGGTCGGGCTCTCTGCTTTGTCTTGGGCTGACAGCGAACGCATGGTGGAAAGACGGCCCTCAGAGTAGCTCTGCCTCAGGTCCTGGCTGCGTGGCCCGATTGCCATTTGTCTTCATCCCTGTTGAGCTCTCCCTTCACATTTCTGCCATTTGTTTTTGTTCTTTCCATCTCTGGGCAGACTGTTCTGCCAATAACCTGACTCAGACGCTGCTCCGCCAGCAGCTGAACGCTTCCCTGCAGCTGGCGGAGAAGTTCAGCAGGCTGTAGGACCAGCTGCTCCAGTCCTACCAGCAGAAGATGCTCAACACGTCGGCCCTGCTCAAGCAGCTGAAGGAGCAGTCCACCTGGGAGTCCCAGCTGGCCAGCCTCACGCAGAACGACGACCAGGACTATCAGGTCTCCACGGTTAGTCCGTGCTGGCCACACCCGGCAGCTGCACTCACGGTGCAGTCTGGAGGTCGCGTGGTCCTCCCCGGGGGTGAAACGGGATCAAGATGTTCACGGGGGCATGTCTGCTTTCGATGGAGCACTTGTCCTACTGCAGGAAGCAAACACTCAGGCACAGCGGTGCACGGAGACCTCATCACCTGATGAGGTGGAGTGTCACGATCCTATTTTACGGGTGAGGAAATGGTGAGGTTCACCAGCTTACCCAGCATCTCCTACCTGAGGGGTGATCACCCTGTCTGCCTGGCTGCAGAGCTCTCTTTCCGGAGAGCTGTCCTGTCCCACGTAGCATGCCTCGTGAATTGGCCCATTGTTCTCCTCCAGTGATAAGCAGCATCTCTCTAGTACCGGGAAACCTTTCTTTTTCTCTCCCTGTCTAGCTGGTTGCTGCCCAAAGGAAACATGGCATCTCGGAAACCAAGTTTTACTTGGTGGGGCTCCCCCGGGGCTGGTCCTTTGTGGAAGGCATTTACCCCCACAAAGTAGTGTCTCTGAGTTAGGGCATTTCTGTTCACCAAGTTGTATAGTTCTGCAGGTTAGGGAAAAGCAAAGGGGTCCACAGATCCGAATGAAGCCTTACTTGAGTTGCCAGCTGAGTCTGGGTTGACCGTCTTCCCCAACCCTTGTTACCTTTTCTCCTTCCAGGTGAATTCCCACAGCTCCGACCCCAGCACTCGGTCCAGCCTCACCAAGGTGTTGTGAAGCTCTTCAACTCCTTCCCCATCACCGTGACGGTCCCGCAGGAAGTCTCCAGGCCTGACTTTATGGAGAATGTGGCGGAAAAAGCGCTGCAGCAATACTGCCAGAAGAACCTGTGAGTGTATGCCCCCCTGCCCCACCTCAGTCCCTCTGGGGCGAACAGCTCCCTGGGGGTCCAAAAAACAGGGCAGAGGCATCACTGGAGCTATAGCCAGAGCCCACACAGGAAGTTGGGAAGCTACTAGGAATTTTCTTCTTTCTTTGGAGGAAGTTCTTTCTGGGTTGATGAGAAGCAAAGTGTTGGTTGCTGCTTCTCAGTGATTATCAGCCCTCACCTTCCCCTCCCCTGTTTCTTTTTCAGGGAGGAGTGAGGCATGAAAGTTGCTTTTCTAAGTATGGGGGCATCTGCACCCACTTGCCCCTGAGATGAGCTTCAGGCCCCTCTAGAGAGTTCTGCACGTCACCAGGTGACCAGGCCCTGGGCTCCAGGCCCTTCTGACCCCACCAGCCTCTCTTTCCTCTGAACTCCTCTGAAACGCACTGATGCCTGCATTTGCTGATTACCGGAAGAACTTGCTCACGTGCCACTAACTCAATAAACCGCCTTGTAATCTGAATGCTCTGCTGTGTCCTCTTTTTTAATTTTTTTGGCTTCACCCTGAGGCATGTGGGATCTTAGTTCACTGTAGCTGTTGATTAATCGCTCAGTCTCTATTGATTTCTATTACGACCCACCAGGCTCCTCTGGCCACAGAATTCTCCAGGCAAGAATATTGAAGTGAGTAACCATTCCCTTCTCCTGGGGATCTTCCTGACCCAGGGATCAAACCCACACCTCCTGCATTGGCAGGCGGGTTCTTTACCACTGAGCCACCAGGGAAACCCCTTTTAGTTTACTGACCAGGGATCCAACCCACACTCCCGGCGTTGGAAGTGTGGCGTCTTAACCACTGGACCACCAGGAAGGCCTGGTGTGTCCTCCTTAGGTTGGTTGTTCTGTTTGTTTGTTTTAACCCACGAATGTCTTCATTTGGATGTGGGAAAAAAAGAGAAAAGAAACGCCAATGGCTAAGATGGTATAGTCTCATATAGTTGAGAATAAAAGGAGTGGGATGATGAAGTTGGTCCAGTTCAAGGATTTCTTGCTTTTAGGAAGAGACATGCCCAGCAGCCAGCTAAAGCATGTTTCTGAAAAATGAACCTTTTCCATTTTCTTCTAAAGTGGATACATACTATGATAGGGGTGAGGGTGATCTCCTGAAGGAATATATTGAAAACTATGGTGCATAAGGCATACTGGTTATTTTGATACATAATTGATATTTTTCTTCTGGAAAATGTACTCCTCCCCAGAAAACAAAATGAGGTAATTTTCTTTTAGGTGTGAGAGCTTAGAATCCCTGTGAAACCTTCTTGACTGTGGCATTGCTTGTTTACTGTCTGTTCTATACAACCTTTATATCTTTCCCTCAACCTTAAGAATTTCTCCGCTGCCTGGATTTTTCCTGATAACAATTCACCCCTCGGGGCTTCTCAGGTGACTCAATGGTAGAGAATCCACCTGCAATGCAGGAGACGCTAGTTCAATCCCTGGGTTGGGAAGATCCCCACTCCAGTATTCTTGCCTGGAGAATGCCAGGGACAGAGGAGCCTGGCGGCAACAGCCCATGGGGTCTCAAAAGAGTCCAACACGACTTAGCTCCTAAACAGGA
The DNA here is from genome assembly GCF_019320065.1 of Cervus canadensis. NCBI lineage: Eukaryota > Metazoa > Chordata > Mammalia > Artiodactyla > Cervidae > Cervus > Cervus canadensis. The sequence continues at coordinate 8,347,777 of NC_057415.1, read as the reverse complement.
GAGGGTGAGATGTATGAAAGAGTAACATGGAGACTTACATTACCATATGTAAAATAGAGAGCCAATGGGAATTTGCTGTATGGCTTAGGAAACTCAAACAGGGGCTCTGTATCAACCTTAGAGGGGTGGGATGGGGAGGGAGATGGGAGGGAGTTTCAAAAGGGAGGGGATGTATGTATACCTATGGCTAATTCATGTTGAGGTTTGACAAAAAACAACAAAATTGTGTAAAGCAATTATCCTTCAATTAAAAAATAAATTAAAAAAATTTCTCCCCTCACTCTGAAATATAGCTGTCCTGCAGTACCCCCAGATTGCCAGCAGGTGGCACTGGCTAACCGCAATACTTCTCTCCACATTAAGAAGCCTTTCCATTTATGAATCTTCTCTAAAGAATCCTGTTCATCAAGTACACATCAAAGGGAAATAAAAACCATCTGTCTGCACCCCAGGTCTGTAACAAAATCCACATGTAAATTAAAAGCTTAAAATATTCTTAGTTTACTATTCTTTTTCTCTCTTAAGTTATAAGCACCCTTGCCAACAGATGACAATGGTCTATTAACTTATGTCCACAGAAGCTAGTACTTTAGTATTGCTATCAAGGAAATTCAGAGGAAGGTAGGTTGTGTGTGATTCACTTAAAGATATACATTAATTAGGGTATGGTTCAGAAGGCATTTGCTAAAATGACCATAATTGTAAAGTATATATTATATTAATGTCACTTATTACATTTCACAAGTTATTTTGTTTTCCACTATGCTGCTGGATGTTGGAAGTCACTATACCCAGTTGTTACTTCTTTTTATGCAACCCCCTTTAAATTCTAGACTTGCCCCTTAAAGACAGAGCCTAGGACTTCCCTGGTGGTCCAGTGGTTAAGAATTTGCCTGCCAATGAGGGGAACATGGGTTTGATCCCTGGTCCAGGAAGATCCCACATGCCATGGGGCAGCTAAGCCTATGCATCACAACTACTGAGCCCATGCGCCTAGAACCTGTGCTCTGCAACAAGAGAAGCCACCACAATTAAAAACCCATGCACCACAACTGCTTGCCCTAACTAGAGAAAGCCCACATGCAGCAATGAAGACCCTGCGTAGCCCAAAATACCACCTGATGCAAAGAGCCGACTCATTGGAAAAGACCCTGATGCTGGGAAAGATTGAGGGCATGAGGAGAAGGGGGGCGACAGAGGATGAGATGGTTGGATGGCATCACCAATTCAATGGACATGAGTTTGGGCAAACTCTGGGAGATAGTGAAGGATGGGGAAGCCTGGCGTGCTGCAGTCCATGGGGTTTGAAAGTAGACATGACTGAGCAACTGAACAACAATAAAAGCCAAAAAAAAAAAAAGAGCGAGCCTGAAGCTGACTCTGAGTTTCATTGGATGCCTCTTTCCCCTTCCTGTTTCCCTCTTTGCACAGTGACCTGGTTTGAGGGTCCTTGGATGTCCCTCCATCCCTCTTAGAAATCCCATTCCGAGGCCCCAGAGAGCCCTGAGGCAGGAGATGAAGTCACCAAGGTATTGGATGAGACAGGGTGGGGATCTTCCAGCTGGGGATCTGTGCATAATGGGCCCTTGGTTTCTAGCTTCTAGGATCCTTGTGGCAGAGAGGTAGCAGGGCTTGATGTTCTGAGAAGAGAGGGCTTGACCTCTGCCTGGTGCGGAGGGTGGGGGTGGGGTGGGGTGGAATCATGAACCCTGCTGTCAGCCTCTGTATCGCCACTTGACTGTCTTCTGCCAGAAATCTATGATTAGATGTTGTCTCTGATGACCATGAAGTGAAATGACACCAGAGTTGTGCAATGTGCAGCCTGGGCAACTGTTACCAGGAACCCTGGGCCAACCACAGTTCTCTAATCCCTGGGCCAATTATTTTGTGTAATCCCCGTCAGTTCCCCACAATTACCCTCAGGGCAGTGGTTATTTCCTCCACAGCATAGAAGCTGCGTGGGGGGGGGGGGCGGTGGTGGCCGCAGCTTTCATGTGAGAAGTGCCTAGAGGGGAGAAGACCCCGCCGCAGTTCCTTGCGGCCCACAGAGGCTATAGAAGGAGACCCCGGGTTGCAGCCCTACCCTGTGAAGTAGCAGGGAATAGGGGAGCGGTGGGAGCCAAGAAGCCCCCCAAAAGTATGCAGAAGGCGAGAGAGCGCCACCAAGTGGTGGGGATGGGGATGACAGTCACTCAGCTCAGGACTCCCCAGGCATCATCTCTCCCGGGGCTACACAGTCACGGAGTCACAGTGATAGGATTGGAGGAAAGTGGTCAACACGTCACAGAGCCTTTGGTCCCCCTGAGGGGGCTGGAGACTTGGGCTGCTGGCAGGGCCTACGGAGGACACAGGGGCCAAGTTTAAGGCCCACCCAGGGACACCGTTCACTTGTCCGTGATGAGAAGAGATCAATGGCAGAAGCAGCCCGCGTCAACAGACCAGGCACGACCCTCCCCCGCCTCAGAGGAGCTTGGCCGGGAGCGAGGAGGACGGGGGGCGGGGCCAGCGTGGGGCCACGCCCCTCCCCACGCTGCTCCGGGTCTCAGAACGCGAGGAGGGCAGCCGGTGCGCCCCCCGCCTCCTGCACCCCTCCACCTCTGACGGGGAGAGAAAGCGCCTGGCTTTGCACGGGAGAGTGACGTTCCAAAGTACACGCATCCTTTTATTACCTGTGAGATGCTCAGGTAGTAAAACAGTCTGCTGTAGCTGTTATCAAGTGACGAGAACAGAGGTCAGAATGAATAAAATTGCTTCCTGTGTGTGCCTCCGAAGGAGTGGAAACTCCACAATAAACAGATTCCCAGAGTCGCAACCTCAGTTGAGCAAGAGCTTCAGACAGGAAGTGGACTGAGGAGAGGTCATTGCAAGTGTGGGTGTAGACATAATGTGTGTGCTCAGTTGCTCGGTCGTGTCCTACCCTTTGCAGTCCCATGGACTGTAGCCTGCCAGACTCCTGTTCATGGGATTCTTCAGGCAAGAGTACTGGAGTGGGTTGCTGTGCCCTCCTCTTCCAGGGGATCTTCCCAACTCAGGGACTAAACGTGTGTCTCTTATGTCTCCTGCGTCAGCAGGTGAGTTCTTTACCACTATCGCCACCTGGGAAGCATAGACACAATAAGAACCATTTATTTGCAGAAATGCAGAATTGAGATCAAACCCAAGTCTGACTCTGGGGTCCGAGGCCCCTGCCCCAGTGTCCTCTCATGACCGAGCATTTGCCTGGTGTTTTCTCTCTGTGACAGAGAGGCTTGGCAAACCCAGGAAGTATCAGTGTTGAATATAGATCTAAAGACAACTGGAGGACTCAGGTCTGCAGAATTTATTAATAGAACTGACGCCTGCCAAATCAGTCAATAAGAAAGCAAGTAAATGCTGGACCACATGGAACAAATTTACCAGGTTAATAATGAACTCTTTGTTTAATAAAGAACTCCCTGTTCTTTAATTTTTGGCCAGGTAGCTCCAAAATCAGGAAGCCTGTAACCTTGCTCCCAGATGAGAATGGACAACAGCAGTACTGTGTAGAGGCCGGGATTTGTGCTTACCTGTTTGTATCTGTCATCTCCAGCACTCCTGCTTATAGAACACTCAGCTTATAGAACTGAGTCCAAAGATGTACATAAGCCCTCCCCCAGTGACAGGAAAACCATCTGAAGGGCAAGTGACACTGAAGGGTCAAAAAAATCACCATCTTGGTATAAACTGTAATGAATTATAATCAATTCTGACTCAGAAATTGCTGAAGAACAGGATCTAAGAATATTTACTGGTAAAAGATAGATGTTCAAAGGTGACCTATCTTCCATCATTGCCTTTATTTTTTTTTTCATTGCCTTTAATAATTAAATGCTTGCTACTTATAAATGCAGCGACTTTAACAAATTTTTATTCTACACAGATAGAGGCAGGTTTGTGTTATCTAAATGCAAATCTAATTAGGTTTGAAATCCTAAAAGTAGAACATTAAGCTAAATGATAACTTTCCTAACACTTTTTTCAGAGTTTTTTTTTTTTTCCTTTTTTAATGGCTCCTTGTGGGAGCCTGGTTAACAATGTGCAACCTTAGAATCACCACTGATTTCCTCTGTTCGTGTGTGTGTGCGCGCACGCGTGCACGCGTGTGTGCTGGGCCACACGGCTTGTGGGACCCAGCTTGTGGGATCGTAGTTCCCCGACTAGGGATTGGATCCATGGCCCTGGCAGTGAAAGCCTGGAGTCCTAACCACTTGACTGCCAGGGAATTGCCTGTTTTTTTTCAGTTTTGAAAACCTAGATAGATGATGAATATACTTAAGCCTGAGTTAAGCATAAGTGGACACTGGAACAACTCTTTACCTGCTCCTCTCCCCCAGTAGAGGTCTATGAGCCCGTCCTTGCTGAAGAACAGCAATCCCTGTTTTCCCCAGAAGCTTTCAATACTAAAAACACTGATGCCTGAACTTGCATCTTTAAAGATGTATTTCAGGATTTGGGTGTTTCTGGAACCATAACTTTAACCCAGCCTTCCATAACAGTCTTTTTACTTTCTAGTACAGGACATTACACTGCAACAATGGCAGTGAACTGCTTCAGCTTTTTCACTTTTGCAGAAGCTAAAACAACTTCCCCAACATAGAAAGGGGCTGGAAAGTTAATTTTCTGGGAAGGAAAGACACAGCCTGGCCCTGGCATTTTAGTACCGAGGAAAGCTGAAATATGTCCATTGATCAAAACTCCATGGACAACTGTCTTTCTAAATCTGGTGTGTTTTGCAAATCTTCTTCTAAGTGCAAAGGACTGACATCCCCTGTTAATTCTGAGGTGGCCACGTCCCTCTGTGTGAAGGCCCTATCGAGTTCAGCCCAGTCTCCAACTCTGAGGTGCACGTGCTCTAAGGGCTGCCTGGTCGGTACTGCTTGGCTCAGGCAGAGTCTCCTGTGAAGCCAACCCCACCAAAGGCGATGGCTGGACATTACTGGGAGCGTTTTCAGCACTCTCAAATTCCATCGACAGGAGCTTTGGGGCTGCTTCAGTCTCCACACATTATGCTGGCACCAGAAAGTACTTTTGAGAGAGGAATATTTTCTCAAATTGAAGACTACTCAATTCAATACTAGTTCCCTACTATTGCCAGATAACGCAAGAAGTGGAGAAACCTGAATCACTCTGAAATCACAGTTCTTGCCTTTATAGGATCCTAACAGGGTCAGAGAGCTCCACAATTTGACAAGACCACTGCTGCATATCCTCAGGATGGCTGACAGGGTCTTCTCTTCATAGGTCAGAATGTCCAAGGGTAACGCAGCATCAACCTCACCAAAGAGGACCTTCAGGGCTGAAATAGCAGCTGGTTGAATTGTGCGGCATTCAGTCGGATCCCACAATCTTGAAACTCTAGGCGGACTTTCATGTCGTGGTACTCAGAGGGATTTTTGTAAACAGTTCTTTTCTATGTGGCATCTGAGGCTGGCATCTTTTTCCAGTGCTGATCACATCTATATTGAGTCAAGAGGGTGTTGGGCACTTGAAGGCGTTTTCAACTTTCTTTGGATTAACTTCTGCCACTGATTTCTCCTCTACCTGGGGCCAGGCGCATGCGCCCTGCATACGTGGTCTCCACCCCCGGCCTCTCTGAGACCGCGTTGTAGAGAGAGGCCGGGACGGTTCGCGGCCCGGCCTCGCCTTAGCCCGTGGCATCCGCCGCCAGAGCAGGAGGTACCGGAGGCCGCTCCTTGCTGCCCGCCAGCCCTCCGCCTTCTGTTTTCATTTTTTTATTATTTTATTTATTTGACTGGACTGGATTTCACTGCGGCAGGCAGGATCTATTTCCTTGATCAGGAATAGAACCTGGGGTCGCTGCATTAGGAGCAGGGAGTCTTAACCACTGGATCACCAGGGATGTCCTCCACCCCTTCTCAATTTGAAACCTACTTTTGCAGGGAGAAATCTGTTCCCTCTTGCCCCGCCCCCATCCTCCAGGGTTTCCTCCCTTTTCTGGGGCCCTTCTGGTGGCTTCAGAGTTTGAGACTAGCCAGTTTCACGCCTTTAGGGTCAGCCTTGCTTGCCTTCGTGTGTGCCCAGTTGTGTCCGACTCTTTGCGACCCCATGGATTGTAGCCCACCAGGCTTCTCTGTCCTTGGGATTCTCCAGGCAAGAATACTGGAATGCGTTGTCATTTCCTTCACCAGGGGATCTCCCCAACCCAGGGGTCGAACCTGAGCCTCCTGCATTGGCAGGCAGATTCTTTACCACTGAGCAACTTGGAAAGCCTTTTAGGTTCCTCTTGAGGAAAGCCTTCTGTTCCTCTTGAGCCTGCACCGCGCAGGATCCCGACGGCTGCCACCAGAGGGCGCCATGAGTCCCTGTTCCAGGGCTGACGGTGGATGCTGACCTTGAGAAGGACCGGAGCTGTGCTGTGGCTCCGCAGATGCTGGGCTTTGCTGCACTGTCGGCTCCCGCCAGCTGACCCACACATTCCTTTGTCTGTCTTCCAGTCCGAGCCCCTGCAGGTGGTCAGGTTGACTTAGCCGGTTTGGGGTTATCCCCATGCAGAGACACCTGCAAGTGAAGTGAGGGGGCATCCGTCTTGGTTTTTAAATGTCCCACATCTTTGCATTTGGGGAGGCTTTCTGATCGGTGGTGCATCCTTCTGGGACCCTCAGAGTTCACCTGGAACCCTCCTTTTCTCTGCTGTGCACCTGTAGGGTGCAGGGGCCAGGCGGCCACCTGAGGGGAGAAGCTGCCCACAGTCCACTCACTCCACTTGGTGAAATTTGCATGTTACTCTTCGGCTGGTGACTGCTCACCCCAAATTCGACTTTGAGAGCCGCCCACAACCCAACAGCCCTGATGCTGTACTGCGACTGAGCTTCACACTGGCCCAGGAGGACCTTTTCCTCATCCTTCCAGCCTACTTCAAAGATGCTGCAGACGATCACTGTTTACTGTTCGAAGCACAGGTTCTGAATCTCAGCGCCCATGATTTTCCGAGTCCCCTGAGGTGAGGAGAGTGTTTGCCACTGAGGCACAATATGACCCGAGGCTTGGGCCTGAGGACAGCACTGGGAGAGAGGGGAAGCCAGCCAGTGGGAATCTGGACCAGCAATGGCCAGCAGGAGGCGAAGGAGGAGAGAAAAAGTGGATCTGCAGCAGTGGTGGCTTCAGGAGCACAATTTATGGCCTCAGTATACACTCAGTCTCAAAAGGACTCTGCAATGAGAATTTGGGGGGAAAAGATGACCTTCAGGCTTTAAAAGGTCTCAAATCAAAGGAAGACTAAATTATAATTCATCAAAAGCCTGATCTAGGAAGGGGCCTCGGGTTCTCTGGTAGTTAGAAAGTCTATTTCCAGAATATTCTTTGACCACAGCATTCCAGGAGTTGACGTTTAACTGAATCTCAGGTTTTGGACTTAAGCCATTGCACTGGGTGTTCCTTAAAGCCTGCATTTGTCCTGGGTTTCATGTAAGATGCCATAAAACACACAGCAAACATGGCACTCCTGCCTAGGGCAGAAATGCCATCTAAAATTTTGAAAAATAAAACATTACTCAAAACTTTAAAACACAATTACATAAGGGAATAGAATACAAAATTCACAGATTTTAAACATTGAATTCGAGCTATTGAAAATACGGGTTTTGAGATGTACCTTGATTGAAATGTTTAGGGGCACTGTCTTTCCTAAATTGCTGTGTGACATTGAACAAGTTTCCTCAACTCTCTGAGACTTGGTTTTCTCAGTACAACAGGGAGTGACTTGGCCTCCATCTTTTCCCGAGCCTCACGGTTTAGCCCACCACGCTTTTCTTTGTATTAACATCACCAGTCCAACTCTTTCCTTATGTATTAGTCAGGTCCTCCAGAGAAATAGAACCAGTGTACATGTTTATGTTAGGCTGATGTCAAGGAGCTGGCTCAAGTCTAACAGTTGTAGGGCAGCCCCACAGGTTGGAAACTCAGCCAGCAGCTCTTGAAATAGAATTTATTCTTCTCTTAGAAATGTCAACTTTTGTTCTGAAGGCCTTTCTACTGTTGCATGAAGCCCATGTGTCGGGAGCCGGCGAGAGAAACCTCGCCCGTGACAAGGTCTGGGTTCAAGGAGCTGGCACGCAAAGGCATCCGGACCTCCAAGACCGCTCCACACGCAAAGGTGTCCGGACCTCCGGGGGTTTCTCGAGACCGCCCCACCATCCACTCCCAGGCCTTCGTCCTTTCATCTTCTGATGCTTGGCGTTCTTCTATGGTCCCTAAAAACTAGTCTGATTCTTACCTAAAATCCCTCCTTGAAACCTTTGCATGGCAGCAACACAGTCCCTGGGGGCACACGGGTCCCAATAAACAGGCCTATCTATCCCATAAGCAAAAGTAGATAGAGTCCATTACGAGATTGAGAAGATTCCTTAGGGTGTGATCAGGAGGGAATTCATGAGACCTCTGACCCTTTGGATTACATACCAGAGCTCAGTCTGCCCGGGGCTGAGCTTCCCAAGATAAGGTTTGTAGATGGCTTTTCACAGTTGACTAGCTGCTGCCGTTGAATTGTTTAAAAGTTATGGGTAGGTATTGACTGTTCTGGAAAGTTATTTATGATGTAACCCATGATTATGCACCTGGTACAATCTTATCATTCCCCCCTCCTTAAACCTCTTTAAAGGATTATTGGTTTTAGGGTATATAAGCACTGATGTAAAAGAATAAAGTAGTCTTGATTCTGCACTCAACCAAGACTTGACTCGCTTCCTTTTCTTCGCCGATACCGCTCATCCGAAGGGAACCCCTGGACTCCTCCGGGGCTGGACCCCAGCACCCATGTACATTGTTATTGTTCAGTTGCCCTGTCCTGTCCGACTCTTTCTGACCCCATGGACTGCAGCATGCCAGGCTCCTCTGTCCTCCACTATCTCACTGGAGCTTGCTCAGATTCATGTCCATTGAGTTGGTGATGCTATCTAACCATCTCATCCTCTGCTGCCCCCTTCTCCTTTTGCCTTCAATCTTTAGCATCAGGGTCTTTTCCAATGAGTCGGCTCTTTGCATCAGGTAGCCAAAGTATTGGAGCTTCAGCATCAGTACATTACTGAGGGTAATTTCCTTTAAATTAACTCACTGTAGATGCTCAGTGCTTCCACAAAATACCTTCAGAACAACCCCTAGGTTAAGTGTTTGATGAAACGATTCAGTCTGTTGTCCAGTAAGGTGACATGTGCCTACCGGCTATGCCTGGTGGTGGGTAGCAGGGCTGGTTTCCTGGGTTAGCTCAGTCAGTGATGTGCTTTTTTATTGTGTATTTTAGTTTTGGTTGCACTGTGTAGGGATCTTAGTCCCCTAACCAGGGATCCAGCCCACGGCCCCTGCATTGGCGTGTGGCGTCTTAAACCACTAGACCAGCAGGAATGTCCCAGAAGGTCCTTGTGCCTGGTTGAATGCTCTGTTGTCATCCTCTTGAAATCTGTTTTTTAATTGAAGTATAGTCGTCTTCTTGAAATTCTTCACCGTCTTGCACTGGGCCCTGTGATTCACATGGCCTGTCCTACCTAAGGTGTAGTTTTTGCTCTTGAAACCATGGACTCGGATTGTGAGCCAGTCTCTCTGGGGAAGTTGAGTCCATGGGGACTGACCAGGTCTCATGGTTGTGCCATTTCTCTGACACTTCATCACACACTCCCTGGCATGGCTATTTAATGTCCTATGAATGTTAGTCTTGTTTCCCTGAATTAGAATATACATTGCTTTACTTTTATTGGTGTAGAAAGATATATAACATAGAATGTACCATTTTAACCATTTTTCAGTGTGCAGTTCAGCGGCATTAAGTACATTCACTTTATTTTATTTTTTAATATTTATTTATTTATATGGCTGTAACGGGTCTTCACTGCAGCATGTGGTGTGGATTGAACCTGGGCACCCTGGGCTGAGTGCAAAGTCTTAGCCACTGGACGCCAGGGAAGTCCCAGGGACATTTACTTTATCGTGAAGCCATCACCAGTCTCCAGAATTCTTCATCTTCCCCAACTGGAAACTCTGTTCCAGTTAAAAACTATCCCCTAGCCACCCTTCCTCCCAGCCCCCAGCACCCACTATTCTATTTTCTGTTTCTGTAAGTCTGAATATTCTAGGTACCTCACATAAGTGGAATCATGCAGCATTTGTCTTTTTGTGACTGGCTTATTTCAGTTAGCAGAAAGCTTTCAAGGCTCATTAATTGTAGGATATATCAAAATTTCCTTCCTTCTTAAGTCTATTATTCCACTGTATGTGGAATATGAGTCCACATTTCATTTATCCAACCGTCCATCAGTGGACATGTGGGTTGCTTCTACTTCTTGGCAATGGTGAACAATGCTGCTATGAATATAGGAAAACAACAGAAAATAACAAGTTTGAGTCCCTGCTTTCAGTTGTTCTGGGTGTGTGCTCAGAAGTGGAATTGCTGGATCATGTTTTATGTTTTTTGAGGAACCTCTGTACTATTTTCCTTGGCAGTTGCACCATTTTATTACAGTTTCACCAGCAATGCACACAGATTCCAATTTCTCCATGACCTTGACAACACTTGTTATTTTCTGTTGTTGGTGTTGTTTTGAAAAGAGTAATCCTAATGCAAGTAAAGTGACATCTCATTGTGATTTTATTTTCATTTCCCTAATGATTAGTGATGTGGAGCATCCTTTCATGTGCTTATTGACCATTTGTATATTTTCTTTGGAGAAATGTGTATTCAAGTCCTTTGCCCATTTTTGACTAGTTTGTTTTTGTGTTGATAAATTGTAGGTGTTCTTTGTATCTTCTGCATATTAGCCTCTTATGAGATATATGACTAGAATATACATTTCTTGATCCAGGAGCCTGTCTTAAGGTTCTTTTAATTCCCCCAAGGCACGTGGCACCTTGTAGATATTCAACAAAAGCTTTGTGAAAGACTAGCCACAACATGTGGGAGGTCAGAGGCCACTTGAAACTGCAAAAGGAATATGAAGAGCATTTTCCAGGCAAGTCCAAGACCCTGGAGGGAAGCTGGGGAATTAGGGAGCCTTCTGCTCCCAAAGGATTACCTTGGAGATGGAGAGGAAGGAGCGGAGACTAAATGAACTCTTGGCCTTTATTAAAAAGAAGGCAAGGAAAGTCCCCCTTTCCAAACATCCCTGGAATAGACATGCTGCAGGTTGGGCTGTGGGCGGTCAGGCAGACTAGTGGACCCCCTGGAAGAGGACAGTCCCAGGACAGGGCACATGCCTCTGAGCATCTTAAAGACGCTTGAGGGTGAAAGGAAGCAGAGCATAGCACACACGACCTCTGTGTCTAAACATATGCTGGTGGGACTTCTCCCTAGGAGGGTGGGCAGGGCGGGTGGAACGTGAGAATGGCCGAGTCCTCCTAGACATGCAGAACATTTGGGGGCTTCTCTGTCTCCTGGGAACGGGATGTGGTGACCGCAGGCTTGGGCTAAGAGGATGCTGCTGGAGAGGTAAAGGAATTTGGTGCTCTTCCTTACATGGGGTGCTGCAAGGATGAAGGAGTTAGGGGATGCCCAGACCCAGGTTCCTTGCTGTGGGTCAGAGCAGCTGTGGGTGTCCTGGCAGAGGGCCCCAGGGAAGATGTCTGTTCCCCATCAGGACAGCGGGATGCTGAGCCTTCAGCCCTGTGGGAGGTGGGCCTGGAGGTGGGATGAGGTGGGCTAGGCTTGTTTTCTGTTTGTGCTTCAGTAGAACACCTTCTCCAGATAGGCGTTCAGGAACATCCCCGTGGGGTCCAGCTTTTCTCGGATGGCACAGAACCTCTTGAAGGCTGGGTACATTTTCTCAAAGTCCTTCCGGGTGCAGTTGTGGGCCTGAGGAAGCAACCGGAGACAACAGGCTTTGTTTCCTGGAGCTGGCATTTCAGCGGGGCTGCAAACCTGTGTCGGTGTGTGTGCATGTGTGATCCCCCATCCCTAGGCACACAGAGAGCACACGCGTGCAGGTATATGCATGCACACGCTCACACACATGCATGCACACACGCGTGTACCCACACCCACGTGTGCATGTATGCACACGCACACATGCATATAGGCTCATGCAGAAACCCACGTGTGGTGTGTGTGCACATATGCACACACACAAACATGCATGCATGCACATACACATGTAATGTAAAGAACCCAAACAGGAGCGAGGAAGTTCTTGGAAAGTAGAGAAGGAAGCGGTTAAAATGCAGCGTTAAAGTTCCCGTTTCATTTGCCATCGGGCAGTGGAGGGGGCTCTGGCCCAGTTCTACTGCTAATTAGTAAGTCCCATCATCTCTGAGAGACCCCTAGTTTCCTGTCTGCTGAATGGACTCATTGCCTTATCCTGCTTATAAGGTTTCTACGAGAATTAAATAAAATGAAAGGTAAGCACTAAAAGCTCGAAGGGAACATGAATGCAGAGAAGCTGGTCTGGCTAAGGTAGTGGAGGTCCTCCTTCCTATGACTTGCTGAGCTCGCGGGTTCCCCGCGAGGTTGGAGCCCTGGGCCGGCAGGGCCCTAGGGAAGAGGGGCGCCCTCTGGTGGAAGTCCTGGCTCACAGTCGCTGCCCGGCTCCCACCCACAGGGAGGCTCCGACAGACGCGTCCTACCTTGGCCCAGTGGGGCCTGCCTCCCACCTTCTTCATGATGGTCTCGTAGGCCAGCCAGTAGTCCAGCCGCGGCACGTCCTTACCATAGGGCCTGCGGAGGGGGCAGGAGGAGGTGAGGCCACGCGCTTGTCTTGTGTGGGCTCACCCGTGGTTATCAGGCATCTCGCCCAGCGCTTGTCCACAGGGCGGGATGGCGGTGACTCAGCAGCCTGCAGCTTTTGCTCAGAAGGATTTTGAAAAAGCTCACAACCTCTTACATATATTTTAACTGTCAACTGAACCTTGCCATATTTTTGTTGTTCAGTCGCTCAGTCATGTCCGACTCTTTGCAACCCCATGTGTATGAGTGTGAATAATTTTAAATTAATACAGTTTTCCTGTCTGTGTGTGTATAAATATATATACACACACACTTATCTGGGCTTCCCTGGTGGCTTAGTGGTAAAGAATCCACCTGCCAATGCAGGAGACGCAGGAGACATGGGTTGGGAAGATTCCCTGGAGGAGGAAATGGCAACCCACTCCAGTATTTTTGCCTGGGAAGTCCCATGAACAGAGGGAAAATCCCATGAACAGAGGAGCCTGGTGGGCTACAGCCCATAGGGTTGCAAGAGTTGGACATGACTGAGTGACTAAGCATAGCACATATACTTCTTTAAAGATTTGAATTTTAAATCTAAATAGTTTAAAATGTAAATTTAAAAATTTTAATGTAAAGATTATTTAAAAGATATATACCAAAAAACTTTATAACAAATATATAGACAGATATATAAATATTTCTATCAGAATCACCTCATTTGATGTGTGGAAATCACAGCCAATGTAACCTAGTTGGTCAGTCCTTGCTGCAAAGTCAGACTTACTGACAGAGAAGAGTCAGAACTCGCAAAAACTCAAATGTTATGATGCAGCCCCAGGGGAATTTTCTTGCTTCTGAATTTGCATTCTCAGGCAGGGACAAAACGGACAGACAGCTTGAGGACTGAGCCGGGCCCTAAGTTTGTCCCTGCGTGAAATAAGCTGCCTCCTGTGTGATGTGGGTTTCTGAAATTCTCTTTTCTGGCTTCCGCACCACCCCACTCCAGGACTGCACCCTCTTAAATTGTCCCTTGGGATCCCCTGAGTTTGGGGGTATTTTACAGACTGGAGAAATAAAGCATAGTAAGATTCAGGCTGGGTGAGAGGTGGTCTGTTTGTCTTTTACAAAGTCAGGGAAGGACTATTATCAGTGGTGGATGGGAAGGAAGAAAGATGTGTCTTAAGCAGGAAGTTTTAGAAAAGATGAGATTCTTAAACTGTGTGTGTCCATAAGCTTCATATGGGAGGTCATTGCCCAACCAATTCAGGACACAATAACACAGTATGAGCATAAGGCGTCTGCCTATGGCCCGGTGAAGCTGGTTAGATGGGTTACCGCGTCCAGGCATAACTCATTTCTGCTGAACTGAAACCTGGCCTCAGAGTCCTTCTCAACCCAATGTTTCCAGCTCTCAGAGTCATTGCCTAGGGCAGCACATGAGACAGCATAATATCAGTTTTGCAAAGGGTAGCTTTGCATATTAACATTAACATTTGGCTGTATGCTCAGTCACTCAGTTGTGTCTGACTCTTTGTGATCCCACAGGCTATAGCCCAACAGGCTCCTCTGTCCATGGGATTTTCCAGGCAAGAATACAGGAATGGGTTGTCATGCCCTCCTCCAGGGGAATCTTCTGGACCCAGGGAATCGAACCTGTGATTCCTGCATTGGCAGGTGGATTCTTTACCACCAGGGGAGCCCATTACGTATCACATATTAATTAATAGTATATATTAATAATAACATTAACAATTATAGTTACCATATATAAATAATTAACAATAATATTACATATTAATTAACATTAATGACCGCATTAACACAGTACAAGGTAGAAAGGGTAGTTGTTGGAACTGGAAGGAAAGAAAGACTATTTTCTGCTGCTAAGACCAGGGAAGTCTCCCAGGAGAAGGTGGCATTTGAACTGGCCTTGAAAGCTGGGGAAGGAGGGAGGGGCCCTTCGAAGCGGAGGACCTGCGTCCACAGCCCCGCCCCCTTCACTACCGGCTTCCGCAGGCCCGCCCCACCCCGCCCCCAGCCAGCCATTCACCTGTACATGATGATGTTCATGTAGCAGCTGTCACGCTGGAAGCAGGGGCTCAGCAGGATGTCGTCCCCGCGAGTGAAGCGGACCTCCACGGGGTAGTGGGCCACCACCTTGGGGTTCGCCTCCAGCATGGCCTTCAGCTCCAGCAGGGCCTCTTTGGTCTTCTCTCTGCCCTCGGCCCGGGGTGGGAGAGGGGATGGAACCCAGACCTGAGGAAGGGGCCTCCGGAGATGTCCCATGAGGCTCAGCACGGCCCCCAGGAAGCCCCTTCCTCATGGCTTCTGCTCTTAAAGTCCTTTTCACGGAAGCAGAGAGCTACCTCCTGCTCCCACCCCAGCCCCCAGGACCCCCGCCCAACTGGGGGCTCTCCTCCGGGCTCTTCTCTGGCCACAGCTGTCCCAGGCCCTGGCCTCCTCTTCTTCAGACAGGATCAAGCCACTCTGATGCCAAGATTCCTACTTTTTCTAATAGTCCAGCCCTGAGAGTCTGGTGGCCCCAGCCGCTGAACACTGACAGAGGGATCCCCTAAGCCCTGAGCACTGATCCCCCTTTTCCTGGAGAAAGACAGAGAGGGGCAGTTCAGAGAGGAAGCTGCAGTGAGCCGGGTACAGACCTAGCCTCTGTCTCAAGGGGGTCCCTCCCCATGAAGAGGCCCCCAGCCTGCCAGGTGGGCTGTGCTAACGGAGGGCCTGAACACAGGTACAGTCTTTCAGAAGAACCAGATGCTGGCCACAAAGCCCCACGTTTCAGTCTAAACCTGCTCTCCCAGCCTCACAGCTGGAGAGGGGCCCGTGGGGAAGAGTGGAGTGGACCCCATGGCTGCTTTCCCGAGAGCCACAATGGTGCAGGGACACTGAACGGGGACTCAGAACTCCCGTTTCCCCCAGAAATAACAGGTAGGATGGCTGTGAGCAGGACCCAAAGGGAGCTATATGTTGCTGACCCACCCGCAGGGTGGCCCACTTGGCCCTTACCTGGGGATGGCCCAGTCCTGGACATGCTGCTTGAAGCGGCACTCGTAGGTGAAGATCTTGTGGCTGAGGTTGCAGTTTTCCTTCTTCCCGTTGAACAGGAGCCAGAAGAAAAAGCGATTGATCCAGCCCACAAGGCCTGGCAAGAAGGTGCTGGGGGGCAGGGCATAGGGGTGTAAGTACTGGCTGTGTTGCGGGCAGTGGACCGAGTCCTTTACACACCAGGGCTTCATTCTCCACATCCTGTGCCACGCGTGCTAATCTGCAGCCTGGAAATCCCTCCAGGGAATGTGAAGGTCCCCCTGCATCACTCTCTCTGTGGCTGACCGGGGCTCCAATTATGGATTTTAGCCTAGATTTTATTCTTCTCTCCCTCTTTAATGACTAGGTTGTTTTTAATGTTAGAGTGTTTCATCTTAATTGTGATTTAAAAGAAAAAACCACATAATATAAAATTTACCCTCTTAACCAGTGTTTAAGTGTGCAGTTCAGTAGTGTTAAGTATATTCACATCACTGAGCAGTGGATCTCCAGAATCTTGCAAAAGTGAAACTCTGTCTCCACTAAAAACTAACTCCCCATTTCTCCCTCCCTCCAGCCTCCAGCAACCTCCATTATTCTCTGGCAACCTTCCATACTTCTCATCTCTATGAATTTGACTACTCTGGCTGCCTCATATAAGTGGAATCACTCAATATTTGTCCTTTTATGTGTCTGGCTTATTTCAGTTATCATCATGTCTTCAAGATTCATTCACATTGTAGCCTGTGTCAGAATTTCCTTCCTTTTTAAAGGCTGTATAGTTTTCCATTGCATAGCTATATGTCCCATTTTTTTTTTTTTAATATGTCCCATTTTGTTTAGTCATCAGTTGGATAGTTATGTTCACTTTTAGGTTATGAACACAAATGTGCAAATATCTCTTTGAAATTGTGCTTTCAGTTCTTTCTGAGATATAGTCAGAGGTGGAATTGCTGGGTCATAAGAGAAATTCTATTTTTAACTTTTTGAGGAACCTCATACTGTTTTCCATAGTGGCTGCTCCAGTTTACATTCTCACCAACAGTGCATGCATCTTAAGTCACATCCGACTCTCTGTGACCCTGTGGACTGTAGCCCGTCAGGCTTCTATGTCCATGGGATTTCTCAGGCAAGAATACTGGAGGGGGTTGCCATTTCCTCCTCCAGGGCATCTTCCTGACCCAGGGATCGAACCTGCATCTACTGCATTGGCAGGCGGGTTCTTTACCACTGAGCCACCAGGGAAGCCACATCACCAAGACCCAATCCATTATTTAGCTTTCACCGCTGCATCCTTGAGCACATGGCCCAGCTAGCGGCCCAGAGCTGCAAAGGTAAGGCCAAGTGGACGTGGTTTCCAGAAGCCACTAAGTGAGAGCCATGTGGGCGGGGCTCAGAGGCCATGGAGCTCCCTCAGAGCATGCGTCCCGGCCCGGGATGTGGCCACTGTGATTTAGAGCTCAATTTATTTGGACACTTTCTGGCTTGGACTCCACAGACACAGGCACATAAAGCTGCCAGGCTGCTGTGATGGAAGGGGAGAGAAGTCTGGCTGGGCATTTTCCACTCTCACCGCCGATCCATCATCTGATGGAGCAATGGCCTCCAGGCTGGACTCACTGTCTTTAATAAGACACCAAAGTCTCCAAGATAAAAGAATAGATGGATACACTTGACAATAAGTTTAAATATGTCTGTACGCCATAAGGGCTTCCCAGGTGGTAAAGAATCTGCCTGTCAATGCAGGAGACACAAGAGAAGTGGGTTCAGTCCCTGGTCAAGAAGATCTCCTGGAGCAGGAAATGGCAACCCACTCCTGTATTCTTGCCTGGGAAATCCCATGGACAGAGGAGCCTGCTGGCCTACAGTCCAGGGGGTCTCAAAGAGTCTGACACAACTTAGTGGCAGACAACAACAGCAACATACTTTACATATGTGTTGCATATATTATTTATGTGTATGAAACATTTCAGAAGTTTTTATCAGATGCCATTCCACGCCTTAGCTGAATATAGTGGCACTGCTCAAGGACCTGTGAGGCCTTCCTCATCACTCATAGTTATGTGTCTGGATGCTTGAGCCTGAGCACAGACTTCAGGCTGGGAAGGAGGTAAGAAACTGGACAATATGAAGGTTCACATCACCCATGAGCCAGGGTGTGCAACCTGGACATGGGTATTTTTTAAAAAAAGCTCCCCAGGATCGGAATTCACTGCTCTGGACTGTGCAGACAGACCCAGTTTGCATGTCTGAAGGTGGGATGTTGTTCTTCTGATGGACCACATCCCCGGCGGTAGATGGCAGGTGCTGGGAAAAGATACAGTGGCATTCCTACCTGATCCAGAGTAGGAACTCCAGTAAGTAGAATCCAATAGCGTAGTCCCAGAACCAGTTGGCTGAAGAGGAGGGCGGCTGGGAAGCAGAGTCTGTGGTCAGTTCCGAGCTGGAACTGAGTGTCCCAGGAGAAGCCGTGTGTGTGTGTGCTGGGGGAGGGGGGACCCGCTGGCCAGGATGACTGAAAGCCTCATTCCTGGTGGCACTGCTGATCCCCATGACCTGTCCCCTTCTGTTTCGTGCTTATGTGATCGTTTTGCTCAAGACCAAGAAGTGCCTGTGTCTCTTCTCTGTAGAGCTGATGAGCCTGGTGTCTGGCAATCACCCTTTATGAACCCCATGCCAGCCCCATACACATAGTAGGTGTTCTGGCCTTCGCCTGACTTGTCTGGTCAACATCTTCCTAAGTGCTGGCTTTATTTTATTCTGCTGAGTAGCAGCCTGTTTGCCAAGGACATGGTGATGGGGAGACAAAACCATGGGTTTCTTCCCCTGGGGGTTGGAAGGATGGGGTGCTAGAGGGAAGGTGGGATGCGCTAGCTGGCTCCTGAGGTCTGTCCTGACTGCTTAGGACTCATTAGCCTGTCCTGCCCACACCTCCATCTCTGCTTCCCACATCTGCATTGTCCTTTGACCTCCTACCCCTGTATCCCTCCTTACAGACTCACGGACCCTTACTGGGACCACCTTCCCTCTTCCTTCCACCCTCTGGCATTTAGTGCTCCTCTCTTCATGCTCAGGGATGCTCACCCTTTGCTTTTCCTCTCACCTCTCACCGATCATCAGGATGGTAATGGGCTTTAGGTGCCCTGGGAGCTGGGCATGGGGGGTAGGGGGTGGTGGGGAAGATGCCCACGGCTACCTTGTTGGTGTGGTCCTGGTAGATTACACTGACGTTCTCGCTGTGTGGGAACCAGAGAAAGCGGAAGTATTCAGATTTCTTCAGGTGACTGTCCAGGTTGTCAAGAACCTGAGGAAGGAGCAGAGATTGTGTTGGTCACAGGATGATGGTGGGGATGCTGGAAGTCAGGGTCCCCCATCGAAAGAAAATATCCCAAATGGTCCTAACATTGCCAAAGAGCATGGGATGTGTCTTATAAAATACTGGAGATTAAGTGGTAATGAATCCACCGCCAATGTAGGAGATGCAAGAGAAACAGTTTCGATCCCTGGGTCGGGAAGATCCCCTAGAGAAGGGAATGGCAACCCGCTCCAGTATTCTTGCCTGGAGAATCCCATGGACAGAGGAGCCTGGTGGGCTACCGTCCATGGAACCACAAAGAGTTGGACATGACTGAGCACATGCATGCCATGGACATTAAAATGATCCAGTTACAGGTTGACTTCATTGAGTTATGCAGAGGATAAAAATGAGTTCTCGTTTATCCTGACTTGGACATGGGTTTGGGTGGACTCCAGGAGTTGGTGATGAACAGGGAGGCCTGGCGTGCTGCGGTTCATGGGGTTGCAAAGAGTCGGATACGACTGAGCGACTGAACTGAACTGAACAATGAGTAGCACAGTAAGCTCCGTACAGGGTAAGCTGCTGCTGCTACTATCTTACATTGTCACTGTCAGCATCACTGTCATCATCACTTGTTCCCACAACCCCTGACACCGCAGTGGGCTTTAATAAGATGAACAGAAGTGTCTGGCTCTGAATAGCTCATCCGTACATGTGGAGATGTCACAGAGCAAATCATGTCTCCCTGACACCCATCAGGCTGACGCATGACAAATTCTGAGCCAAAGGAGATGCAGATTTGGGGTTTGACAGGCAGCTGGGAGGGAGAGGGAGAGTGCTGGTTTTGGAGTAAGTTCTGGATTCAAGTCCTGGCCTGGTGACTTGCCAGCGGCACAACCTTGCTGGATCCATATCCCCGGAGCCTTGGCTTCCCACCGCTCACTGCCCCCGCCCCCCCCAACAACACATGGGCAGTTGTGCAAATGAAATGAGATAATCTATGCTGAAGCTCCTGAGTAGAGTGCCTGCCTTGTGGCATGTACCCAGTGGAGAGTTTAGGTTCTGAATGTGAGCAGTCCTGGCACACGTCTGGGGATCCGGCCCTATTCCCCACCAGGTTTCCAGCTGTGAGTCTCAAGAAGCAGCATCTCTTCATCTGTAGAACCAAGACAGAAATAGCTTTCTGTCCTTCTTTTCTTCCTTCCTTCCTTCTTTCCTTCCAGGACTGTTGTGAGAACCAAGGGAGGTCATGGATGTGAAAGTAGTTTACAAGCTATAAACACAGCAAGGAGATCAAACCAGTCAATCTGAAAGGGAATCAACCCTGAATACTCATTGGAAGGACTGATGTGGAAACTGAAGTTCCAATACTTTGGCCACTTGATGCCAAGAATTGACTCACTGGAAAAGACTCTGTTGCTAGGATTTTGAAGGCAAAAGGAGAAGGGGGCAGCGGGGGATGAAATAGTTGGATGGCATCACTGACTCAGTGAACATGAAGTTGAGCAGACTCTGGGAGATAGTGAAAGACAGGGAAGCCTGGTGCGCTGCAGTCCATGGGATCACAAAGAGTTGGACACGACTTAGCGACTGGACAACAACAAAAACAGCCTGTGATTTCCATATCTGACCGGAAAGGAAGGAAAAACCGAGGTGAAACACCAAGGAATGAGCCCACCTAAAACTTCCATTTGGAGCGCCTGGGAGCAGTGGAATTTTAGAATTCTGGATCCTGGTCATCACTTCGGGGAGGACCCCTGACTTGTTAACTGATGCTTGATGGGACCCAGGAGATACAGGAATGGGCAGACCATTGTTGCCTTCCAGCGACCTGGCTGCCATCCCGAACCTCTCCTGCCACACGTCAGCCCAGGCTGTGGGTCACCCTATTCCATCTCTGCTCACAGCTCTCCAGCCTTCCCCTAAAGTCTGCTCCTGCTGACGTGGTTTAGCCCAGGTCCTTCTTAGCTCTCACTGGCTCTTCTGCACTAGCTTCATAATTTGCCCCATTTTTCATCTTTCCAGACAACATCTACAGGGAAGCATCCCAAGACACAGCTCAAAAATCCCCAGCAGCACTCCATTTCCAATGGAATCGGGCCCAAACAGTCCAGCACGAAGAGGACTTCTTCCACACACACTGTCCAGTACTGTTACCACTGCCCACAAGTGACCACGTGGAAAGGGTCAGATCTGAATTCAGATGTACTGTAATTAAAATGCTCAATTTAACCCCACCCCTACCCCCACCAGGGCTGTCTCCTTCCATTCTAAGTGGTTTTTATTTATATTACATCCATCCCAGAAGTATATTACAGGTACTGAAGCATACATCTGTCCTGAAATTCATCAAGCATCTCATTCACATTTGGTTTCTCCTCGAGGGCAGACATCAGCATATTGTTTTCTGTTAAGGGCCAGATAGTAAATATGTTAGGCTTTACGCGCTCTGTTTCCTCCCCTCTGCTGTGGTAGCATGGAAGCAGCCACAGACAATACATGAATGAGGATCACTGCGGTGTGTCAATAAAACTTTATTTATAAAAGCAGGTAGTGAACCAGATCTTCCCTGTGGGCCAGTTTCCCAAATCCTCACCCCAGAGCTGCTGGCCTAGGGACTTGGACACAGTAAATGATGCAGGGTTCTTTCTTGGTGTTCGGTTGCTCAGTGATATCTGACTCTTTGCGACCCCATGGACTGCAGCACACCAGGGTTCCCTGTCCTTCACCATCTCCTGGAGTTTGCTCAAACTCATGTCCACTGAGTCAGTGATACCATCCAACCATCTCATCCTCCGTCATCCCTTTTTCTTCCTGCCTTCAATCTTTCCCAGCATCAGAGTCTTTTCTAATGAGTCGGCTTCGCATCAGGTTGCCAAAATATCTGAGCTTCAGCTTCAGTTCTTCCAATGCATATTCAGGGTTAATTTCCTGTAGGATTGACTGGTTTGATCTCCTTGCAGTCCAAGGGACTCTGAAGAGTCTTCTCCAGCATCACAATTTGACAGCATCAATTCTTTGGCACTCAGCCTTCTTTATGGTTCAACCCTCACATCTATACATGACTACTGGGAAAACACTATATGGACCTTTGTCCACAAAGTCATGTCTCTGTTTTTTAATATGCTGTCTAGGTTTGTCGTAGATTTTCTTTCAAGGAGCAAATGTCTTTTAATTTCATGGCTACAGTCACTGTCCACAGTGATTTTGGAGTCTAAGAAAATAAAGGGCCCTATGATTCCTTATTTGAAGAGGAGGCCCTCTTCTGCTGGGCTGTAGACCCGTGAAAAGTTCAGCAAGAAACACCAGGTCCCTGTCACTATCACTTCCACCCTGACTGGGTGATGGACCCATGGCCCATCACCTCTGGGCAGAACCCTTTCTCCTGGGAGAATAGGGAACATGGTCTGGAGCTCTGCCTGGAGGATGGGACTGAGAGAGCGGAAGATCCCCCCTTCTCTCTTGTCCCAGCCTCCAGGGCCATCCTCGGTTGCCCAGAATCTTAGCAGTAAAGTAACAGTGCCCTTTCTGGGAGCCCAGGTTCCCACCCAGAATGGAGCCATGAGAGCCACTTTCACACCACACGCTGTGCCTGTCCCCTGGCATCTGTTGTTTCTTTTCCTCCCTGCTTTAGAGGGACAAGGCCTATCTTTCCCTCCATGCGAAACTCTAAGCTCCTCGAGGCGGACAGCACGTACGTACACTCCAGTTCTGTGCCCTCTGCGGTCCCTACCAGAGCATTGCGTGGTCACTGAAAGATGGAGCCCCTGCCCTGGACAGATCCCACTGTGACTCTCTTCAGGGCCTATGGACAGTCCTATCTGGGGCAGAAGGGTCCCC
The DNA here is from genome assembly GCF_019320065.1 of Cervus canadensis. Classification (NCBI taxonomy): domain Eukaryota; kingdom Metazoa; phylum Chordata; class Mammalia; order Artiodactyla; family Cervidae; genus Cervus; species Cervus canadensis. Next base: position 8,324,939 of record NC_057415.1, on the reverse strand, counting down.
AGGATCATGTTTCCTCAGTCTGACTGGTGGTTCCTGGGAGCACCATCAAAGGGGGTGTGCCCCAGAGGAATGTCTTCCTTGGCATGTCATTGGCAGGAGGGGTTCCAGAGGGTTCCGTCCCCTCCAAAATTAGCCCCGCTACTGAACTGACTCACAGGACTGATCACCAGGCCTGTGAGCAGAAGCTGAGGGCTCCCTGTCCCATGATCGGGGTTGCCCAGGCGTCAGTGGCCGGCCGCCCAGGACAGTGGCGGGCACTGGGATGCTGCTGGTGAGGTCGGTGTGTCCCAGGGAGCAACCCTGCTTCCCGCAGTGTTGGGGGAGGCAGTGATCCAGGCAGCGGCTGTACTTCTCACATCTCATTATGGTTTGCGTGGCATAAAGGGCAGAGGTTGACAGCCATTTCCAAAATCCTCCAGTCTTCTCGGTGACTGTGATTTCATACCAGTTAGATGACAGAAAGTTGGGAATGCTGAGACCTTGTCATAAGAAGCTAGGGAGGCCGCCCCTTTCTTGGCCCCTCTGCCCAGAAGCACTGATTCCAACTCTTCCTTCCCCTCAGATGGCTTTGAGCAGCCTTCAGAAGCTGTGTTGAGGTGCAGATAAGAGAATCAGACCTGGGAAGCAGGGAGCTGCGTCTGAGATGGACCACACACAGCATGGGGGTGGGCAGGAGACGGAAAACCTCAGAGGGGGTGGGTGTTTAATAAATTCTTCTTGTGGCTCAGACAGTAAATCTGCTGTCAATGTGGGAGACCTGGGTTTGATCCCTGGGTAGGGAAGATTCCCTGGAGAAGCGAATGGCAACCCACTCCAGTATTCTTGCCTGGGAAATCCCATGGACAGAGGAGCCTGGTGGGCTACAGTCCATGGGGCTGCAAAGAGTCAGACACGACTAAGTGACTAAGCATACATTGGTTCTCAGGCACCTGCCTGCTCCTGGAAATGAGGTCTCATCATTTTTCTTTTTGGAAGGAAAACATTCAAGGGGAGCAAGAGTGAGGAGAAGCTGCTCCGGGGACAGTTTTCTGATCGGTCCTCTTTCCTTCCTCTCTGGACTGCTCTCCTCCGAGAGGAGCAGCCTGGGACTCGACTTCCCACCTGCATCTTACTCTTCCTCCCAAGCATTCCCAGCCCCTTGAAGGGGCCCTTTAAAGGCTGCTCTGAGCGGAGAGGGTAAAAGAGAATTGAATGCAGGGCCATGGACAGCACATGCCCCTGGGAGGAAATCTTAGGGTTGCAAATGCCACCTGCCCTCTGCGCAGTCCCTGTCTGTGGCCAGAGACTGGGCAGGGAAGGCTTGTCCACGGGTGCAGTGGACACTGATGATGGGCCTGGTGGAGACCCATGCAGCTCCGGGCGGAAGAGCAGCTGGAGCTGTGCAGAGGGGAGGGAGAGAATCCACAGAGGACCTGCTGACTCACAGAAGAGGAGGCGGCGCGGCATCCAGCCTTGTGAGCCCTCGAGGGAGGGGCTGGGGGTCACAGGGCAGTGATGGGGGACTCCACACCAGGATTCACGCCCCTCCCCAGGGGTAAGACTCAACATCCCCAGATGCTCCAGGTGAGAGAAAGACCCTCTGTCTCCAGGGTGGGGCGATGAGGCGGGGCACAGTTTTGTATCCAAGTAATGTCAGTGCTGGAAAAGACCTCAGGGTTCATCTAATCTGACCCTACTTTTAAAACGGCAAAGAAGGGACTTCCCTGGTTGTCCAGTGGCTGAGACTCCACGCTCCCAATCCAGGGGACTTAGTTTCGATCCCTGGGCAGGGAGCTAGATCCCACATGCTGCAACTGAGACCTGATGCAGACAAATAAATAATTTAAAAAATAAAAAGGCTCCAAAAGTTTGAAGGGCTTGGTCCTGGTAGGAGCCCCGGGGCCAATCCTACTGGCAAAAGAAGCAATTTCTTTATCTCTGGGTCAAATTATTCAGCTTAAAAATGAACAAGTTCTGACCTAAGTGAGAGGCCGGAAGGTGGTTCCTTTCTGGTTGAAGGTGATCTCTGCCCATCTCCTTTCTCTGCCTGAGATGCTGACCCCTTAACCTGCCCGCCGCTCCATGGACACCATGCTCACTGAGGTCAGCAGTGATCTCCTGATGACCAGACCCTGGTGTTGCTCCCCAACTCCTCACAGCGTTGGACTCGCCTGGCTGCTCTGTCCTGGACACTTGGCACTAAGGCTCCCTTCTCTCCTCACCCAAGCCCTCTCTGCATGGGTGACCACGTCTACTCTCCCGGCCAGTCGCTGAGGGGAGTGTTGACCTCTGCTTTGCACGGAATTGCACTGATCTAAAATGCAACATGTAGAAGCCCTCATCTTTGGCATGTGACTATATTTGAAGCTAGGGCCTGCTCGGAGTGAACAAGAAGCTTAGATCAGCCCCTTAACACTGATCTGGGGATGTGGCTAGTTGAAGCAGGCTCTTGAGGTGGCTCAGAGTCTGGGGTGGCTCCAAGTGGACTGGTTCTACCCTTTTGGAGCTCGCTGGCTTAGCCACACAGTATCACTGCCAAACAATTCCACGAAATGTCCTTGTAATCCTTTCTTGGGCCAAAGCATCAGGCAACTCATTTGCCAAGACTGGCCCACATGTGCTCAGCATCGATGCTCTAGGAATCAGCGCCGCATCCCCTGGACCAGCAGTCCCCAGCATTTTTGGCACCAGGGATTGGTCTCATGGAAGACAAATTTTCCACGGACCAGGACAGCGTAATGGTTTCAGGATGATTCAAGTGCATTACATTTACTGTGCACTTTATTTCTGTCATTACTACATCAACTCCACTTCAGATCATCAGGCATTAGATCTCAGGGAATGGGGACCCGTGCCCAAGAGCATCCCTGGAATCACTTGTTCAGCCACCAGTGGAGAGTTCTGGGGCTAAAGTCCCACCAAACACGATGTGTGCTTGTGTGCTCAGTTGCTTCAGCTGGCTCTGATTCTTCGCAACCTTACCGACTTTAGCCCACCAGGATCCTCTGTCCATGGGATCCTCAAGACAAGAATACTGGGTGGGTTGCCAAGCCCTCCTCCAGGGGATCTTCCCAACCCAAGGATTGAATCTGCAACTCCTGCGTCTCCTGCGTTGCAGGCAGATACTTTACCGCTGAGCCACCAGGGAAGCCCCATCAAACACCATGCCTCTGCATAAAGGACCTTCTGCATTTAAAACCTTTGCCGTGAGGTTTAATGTATTAGAAATTCCAATGGTAAGGATTTTTTAGACCAGATGCTAGATAACAGTACTTTCCATTTTTCACTGCCTAGGTACCCTGAGGAGCATATTTTAGTACTGAACTAGGTACTTTTCAAGTGTTATCTGATTTAATGCTCAGGTTCAATACTTTAAGGTAAACATGATTTACTGTTTTTGGATGAGGAAACTGGGGTTCAGCAAGGTTCAATGGCTGACTCAAGGTCACAGCTTGGGGGTGGTACTGCCAGCGTTCAGTCTGACCCCAAATTCCACCATAACTATGTGGGGCCAGTAGTGTTCACATCACTACCAACTCCATCTGTGCAGAGGGTCTACTCATATTGAATGGTGAGGTGACTATGGAGGAGCTCAGATGCTGAGGAACTTGGAACCATAGATTTGAGTCCTGTAGCTTAGCAATTACCAGGGATAGATCCATGCTTATCAGGCATTTCTGGTCTATTGCATGCTATCCATCCATCCATGCATCCATCCATCATCCATTCATCCATCCATCTGATCATCTGTCCATCTAGTCATCCATCCATGTATCCATTTATTCATCCATCCAATCATCCATTTTTCCAGCTAACCAACACGGATTTTCATTCATTCAAAAAACATTGCCATCAGAAGCCATCCTTTCTGCCTCTTATCACCCAGCTCCTCTGAGCTCCCCTGACCTGCTCACAAAGGGATACTGCCACAGTATTCTGGGGTCAAAGAAGGGCTGGTGAGGTCAGCTCACTGCCCCATTCTGGGGACCTGCAGAGCTCAGAGGAGCATGACTTATTAATGTCCTCCATTTCTCTTTTGAGGCTGAACAGTGGCAAATGAAAGACAGTACCTCTTTCAAGGTTGAGGGGAAGGTGGTCTCCTGCAGGTGGAACTGGGGCACACACTGCAATGTGACTGTGAGGATGACTCCGAGGCAGCCCAGGTGCACGCGCGCGGCCTGGAACACCTCTGCGTTGCTGGACTCGGAACACTCGAGAATGGTCCCGTCGGCCGTCAGCAGGGTCAGTGTCACCACCTGGCGGTGGGAGAAGAACCACGCTTCAGTATCCCCAGGCTTCCGGTAAAGCCCTCACTTCCCTGTTTGCCCTTGCAAGTGAGGCCCAGTGTCTCCGATTCCCAGATGTATCTGGCTATGAGTCCCACCATGTATCTGGCCCTGGGGGCTTTCCCAGCTAGGTCTCCAATCCCAGCCCGAGGGAGCCTCAGTCTTGGGGGAGGGTAGGAGGAGAAATGGAGTGAGGGGGCTGTGTCTGGGTGGCATCAGCCCTCAGCAGGGAGGGGACCCATCCATCACAGGCATTTCCATGGCACCCCAGTGGCTTGCCCTCCCCCAGCTGCCTTGCTCATCCTGTGGATTTCAAAGTCAGGATTCAGCAAGCTTGTCCTCTGCCTGGAAGAGAGCTAAGATGAGATCAGCTCCAAAGAGCCACGAGGCCCTGGGTGGAAGTGAGTGGCTCATAAAGGCAAAGGGTGTGCCTGCATCCGTGGGTGGGGAGCTGGCCCCGCTGTCCCAACACGCAGCCCTGGGGACCAGAGACCCTTGCAGGCTGTCTGCTCGTTGCCCTCCTGAGCACCATCTCGGCCAGTCCAGTCCATTTTCTCATTTGGGGACCTCTCCCTTGCCTTAGGGTCTAGAATCCCCTACTTGACCCTACCAAACTCGGAATCTCTGGGCTCTGCAGAGTGGGCCGCCCAGTTGGAGACAGGTGATGAACATCACTGTCCTTGCCCTTGGCCCCTGTTTCCAGAGGAACCCTTCTTCATTGCCTGCTGAAGTCCCTGTCCACACTCTGCTATCTGCTCACTGGGACGGAAATTGCTTTTGACATGTGCAGTTGGCAGCAGGGTGCCCAGGGTGAGAGAACAGATAAAGCTGAACTAATTCTGATTAACAGCGACCAGAACCAGAGAAGAGAAACTGGCAGAAGTGGGGCACAGTGGCCTGCTGTGGGAGCGAGGGCGTTAGGATGATCTTTATTAAAAACAAACAAATAGACTTTGTTGGAGATCTGGGGCTGAGCTGAGCGCTGGCCAGTGAAACACAGCAGCGGGGTCCAGCGATAATAAAGGCGGGCCCTGACTCACCAGCTGTGTGATCTTGGATGTGTGACTTAACCTCTCTGTTTCCTCATTTGTGAAATGAGGGTCATAACCATCTCAGAGAGAATAGGTGAAGCACTCAGCTAAGTGCCTGGGGGACAGTAGATATTAAAGATGCCAGTGTCTTCCCCTTGCTCCCTGCCATCAGCGTTAAGTGTAGAATTAAATAGAGGAGCTCTCACCCCCACATGCCAGGGCCTGTCTTGCTCACCTGGGCTTCCTAAGGGAAAGAAAGTAAAAGTGAAAGTCCCTTGTGAAAATGAAAGACTCTTTGTGACCCCATGGACTGTAGCCCACCAGGCTCCTCTGTCCATGGAATTCTCCAGGTAAGAATACTAGGGTGGGGTGCTATGCCCCCCTCCAGGGGCTCTTCCTGACCCAGGGATCGAACCCAGGTCTCCTGCATTGCAGGTGGAAGGGGTGGGGAGCTGATAGCTTATCCCTTCTCAAGGGGCTCTTCCTGACCCAGGAATCGAACCAGGGACTCCTGCATTGCAGGTGGAAGGGGTGGCTCCCGACACAAGTGTCGTGAACTGTCATTGGGCCCCCAGGCTCTCATACACACTGTCTCATTAACCCCCAATCCCCTGCAGGTTGAGGAGGATTCTCTTGAGGTAACAGCTGAAAACAGGGATGCCCAGATGAGTTAAACAACCTGCACACATGTGCACACCCAATGCATGTGGGAGGCAGGTTTTGGGCCCACATCTGAGTTCCAAACCTGTGCCCCATACTGGATTCCCATGAAGTTTAAGAAATACTTTTGGGTGGGAACTTGCCTGGCAGTCCAGTGGTTAAGACTCTGCCTTCCACTGCAGAGGGCAGGGGGTTTTATCCTTGGCTGGGGAGCTAAGATCTCACATACCAAAAACCAAAACATAAAAAAGAAGCAATATTGTAACAAATTCAATAAAGATTGTAAAAAGTGAAAGAAAAGAAAGTGAAGTCATTCAGTCTTGTCAGACTCTTTGCAACTCCGTGGACTATAGCCTGCCAGGCTCCTCCACCCATGGGATTTTCCAGGCAAGAGTATTGAGTGGGTTGCCATTTCCTTCTCCAGGGGATCTTCCCGACCCAGGGATTAAATACTGGTCCTCTGCACCGCAGGTAGACTCTTTACTGTCTGAGCCACCAGGGAAGCAAAGTGGTCCGCATCAAAATAATCTTAAAAGCTTTTGGGTGAAGGTCAGGTGTGATCCCAGGCCTGTGTGCTTGGCTCCTTCTTGGCTCCTCCCCAACTTGCTGACTTGGAAAGGCCCTTCGCCCTGCCTGGCTTCCAATTCAGAGCTTTCCCTGGGGATGGAACCCTTTGGTCTGCTTGCCCTTTTCCCCAGGGTGGCCAGGAAGCTCCCCAGAGATGAGGAACTGTGTCAACTCACACGGGGGTGGCTTCGTCACTTGTGTCTGCTGGGGACTCATGAAGTTCAGAGAGACAATGTTTCTGGAGGGTCCTCCAGAGTCTCCATCAGAAGAGAGACCCAGGTGTGTTCAAGGCCCCCACAGAGCTCTGCCGACACCATCCTGGAATGCCTGCTTGTCAGGAGCACCGATGACAAGGGTGAAGGGGCCCTGACCCATCCTCCCCTCTCCCTGGTGGTCAGCATCGAAGCAAGTGAACTCACTTGTGTGGCCAGGATGCCATGCTTGATCCCCGTGTTGTGGGTTCCAGACCCGATGACGCCACCTGCGGTCACATCTGATACAGCTCCCAGGCTGGGGGGAGGAGGAGGGACACAGTCAGGCTTCCTGGGACAATACCTCCCAGGGTTGTGGTGTGAGGCCCCTCAGAGCAGAGCAGCTGGTCCATCTCCTGCCTGGGAATCTCGTCCCCAGTTTAGCTTGCAAAGAGTCAGACATGACTTAGCAACTAAACAACAATTTCTTTCTATTCTCATATAATGGCCCCTGGACACCGGGGATGGGGAGATGGGTGCCCTGTGGGGATGGGACAGGGATCCAGAGAAACAGGTGCATCCTAAAACGTGCTCCTCTCTGGCCCCTGCCAGATCCTTGAGTGTCTGGCTGAGGTCAGGGTGGGGAGCGATGGTCATCACTGGCACCCGCCCTGGGAATGGACGAGGTGGCTCTTACTTGGACAAAGCCAGGCCATGCTTGTCCAGCTGCGGGTGCAGGTCAGCCAGGAGGATGCCGGCCTCCACGGTCACCTGCTTCTTCTCTGTGTCCACCTGCAAGAGACCGGCACAGGCTAGGATGAGCTAGGCAGTCACCCAGCCCTCGTCCTGCAGCCATGCAAGGCTGTGAGTACGAGCCTGTCTGTCCCAGCCCACAGTCAGCCCAAGCTGCCTCCTGCTGCAGGCAGCCAAAAGGGGGTGCAGGCAGAGCCCTAGAGTGCTGGGGCTCAGGGACTGTCCTGTGCAACCCTTCTGGTCACAGGGGAAAGAAATAAGGGGCAGGGAAGAGAAGAGGTTTACTCAAGGTCACCATAGGGCTGGGACTGGCGCCCAGGTCTCTTCAGCCACGTGGGAGGGTGGTTCTATGCCCTGAGACCCCCCTGGCTGCCCGGGGGTGGTGGGGAAGAGAGGGGAGGAGCAGTCTTTCCATTTCACAGCATAGAGACTAAAGTTCAGGGACTCTAAGTCACTTGCCCAAGGTCACACAAACATCGGCAGTGGAAACGAGATAAGAATTCACATCTGTGGACTTCAGAACACACATTTCACCGACCCTGAGCACAGAGCCTGGGCAAAATCAATTACTAGAGCCCAGTCCTCACTAATTAGCAATCGGAGTTAATTCCTGCCATGACTGATGTTTTGACCAGAGCATTTTCTACAGGGCGGAGATGGTTGGCCTGAGCAAATCAGGAAATAAATAGTACAGAGAAATCTAGAATCTCTGCTAGCAGAGCTGGAGGGGTGGGTACCAGGCGAAAATGACAGCTCAGAGGAGCTGGCCCTGTCGGATGGGAACAGGAGCCCTGCACGGCCTGCTCCCCCATCCCTGGCAGGCGCCTGGTTGTGGGCGGGGGAGGGGAGGGTGTGAGCCGCCTGAATGAATGTATCCCAGCACAGGGCTGGTGTCAGACTCCTGAGTCTGCGGCCAGCTCTGCCGCTGGTCAGCTGTGTGACCTTAGGCAAGTCACCCCCCCCTCTCTGATCTTCAGTTTCCCTATATGCAGAACAAGTTAAGTGCAAATCCTGGACTTGTCATGAATCCACCTTTGGGGGCCTGACTTGTGGACATCCTCTCTGTGGCCACAAGGGTGCACACAGACCAGATGTGAGGCTTGAAGGAGTCCAGGGCAGGCCCTGTGGGGAGTGAGGATGATCACAAGTGGACCGGGAATGGGGTGGGAGTCACTTTGGGACTCAAAGGCCAGGAGGGGATGAGGCATGAGGGAAAAGGAGCCTCCACCCCCACCCTGGAGTCAGGGTGCAGCAGAGGCAGACAGCTCAGAGCTCCGGGTACCTTGAGCACGCGGTTCATCTTGCCCATGTGGATCATGAAGCCGTCAGTGCAGGCGATGTCTGAGGGTGAGTGGCCACCGCCCACCACCTTCACCCGCTTGTTCTGCTGCCTGGCCAGGGCCAGCACCTGTGGAGGCAGCACCTGCATCAGCCTCAGTCCAGGCCTTTCTCTGCGAGGCAGCTGGGCCACCCAGGCGTTGCACCCCCAGTCCCCCAGGCGCTGCCTGGCTGGAGGCCGCCGTGCAGGCCACTCCGGGAAAGTGCCAGAGAGAAGGGCCAGGAAGTGAGCGGGGTGCAGGCCAGCACGGCTCAGAACAACCTTTGCACGCAGGACCTCAGCCCTCAGCTCAGTATGAAGCCTGTTTTCTCGGCATTCAAGGCCCTCAGATCCATTCAAAGCCATTCCACCTCCTAGCCTTCCTCTTTTGCCCTCTCTGCTCCTCAAACATTCCCACCCCCAGCCACTGAAGACTCTGATCATTTTTCACCTGTCCTCCCCTCATCTTCCACTGCCCTACCCCAGCTCCCTTTTGAGCTCCTATTCATCCTCCGGGCTGACTCAGTGATCATTTTTCTTCATTCTTCTGCTTGAGAAATTGGGGGCTTCAAAAAAAAAAAAGAAAGAAAGAAATTGGAGGCTTCGAATCTGGATTTAAAATCTGGCTCTGATACTATTTAATAACAAGGGGAAATTCCAAAGCCTCTCTGAGACTCAGTTTGCCCTTCTGTTAATTGGGCTAATAATCACTACCTCACAGGTATGGATGGGGACAGGTGAGACCACAGATATGAAGCAGGTGGTGCTGATCACCAGTGGTGACCATGTCATTTCCACCACTCTCCTCTGAGGGCCCTCACACACACGCATGCACAGGCTCACAGACATGTGAATCTCTCCCCTCTTTGTGCTCTGCTAATACTAGTGAAACATCTGCATCCTCTGGGTTAGTCCTATGCAAACTGTCTTAGGGTTAAGCCTTTTAAGAGCAGAGGTTGGGTCTTGTCCATTCATTCATTCATTCATTCACTCATTCATTCAACAAATATTCATTAAGTGCTTCCTGTGTGCCCGATAAAGGGCTAGGTGTGCTAAGGATGCAATGGAAAACAGGAAAAATGTGGCCTTACATCCTTATGGCGGAGAGAGAAAAAAGCATGAAAAAGTTCATGTCAGTGAAACAGCTGCAGGTTTTGAATGCAGTGAAAGAAATAAGCAAGGAGCTGAGATGCAGAAGATGGGGACATCCTCAGATGAAGTGGTCTGGAAGTCTCTGAGGAGGTGATTTACCCTGAGTGCTAAAGGATGCAAAGGTGTTGGTCCTGTGAAAAGTGAAGGGTCAGGCATTCCAGGTAGTGGGAATAGCAAGGGCTAAGATACAGAGGTAGGAAAATGCTTGGTCTGTTCTGTGATCAAAAGTAAAGAATCAAAAAAAAAAAAAAAAGTAAAGAATCCCCCTGCCAGAGCAGGAGATGCGGGTTCGATCCCTGGGTCAGGAAGATCCCCTGGAGAAGGACATGGCAACCCACGCTAGTATTCTTGCCTGGAAAGTCCCCTGGACAGAGAAGCCTAGTGGGCTACAGTCCATGGGGTCACAGAGTCGGACAGAGATCAGTGAGACTATTTTGGGCCATGGCAGGTGGGGAAGGGGTGGTGGCCGGGGCTTTGTGACACCAGTGTTGGAGAGAAGGAGGTGGGTTCTAGAAACTTCCAAGCCAGGACTTGCTGAAGTCAGATAAGGGTAAAGAAGGGACAGTGACCTACTTCCTGGCTTCTAGTTTGAGCAACCAGGTGGTTGGTACAGAGTTAGGAAGACCGCAATAGAATAGGTTGAAAGCAAACAAACATCAAAAACATCCTTCGGGGCATCAAAGTTTGCTATATCTCTGATGAAAGAAGTCATATGCCAATTTGCAGCTCAGAGAAGAGACCTGAGCCAGAAATAACAATCGGGCAGTCACTGGTGGACACCCCAGGTGGTCATGTGAAAGTAGAGTTCAGCTGGAGGCAACCGCATGGTGCTGTTGCCCGGCTAGCAATTCTGGGGTGGGGATGGGGGTCTTAGCCGGGAAGTCCTCCTCTCAGCCTCCTCTCTGGGGGCATTTCTGAGCCACATTCCTGATCCGGATGGAACTGGAGGTCTGGTGGCTGGACCATCAGGCACTGTTCTGAGACAAGATACTCACCTCTCTGATCTCCTCCACGGATGTGGGCTGAAAGTACATCTCCGGGCAACAGCCATAGGTCCTCGCCCAGTTTTGGAATTTGACCCCCTTGTACCCGTGGACCTATGTGATAGGACAAAAGCTGGGTCACCTCCAGTGAGTGGTCTCAGACTGCCTGACCCCCATCCTTCCACTGCCCTGACATTGTAGAGACGGGAGGCTGCGGCCAAGGTGCTGAGCCAGCCTCTGGGTTTGCCCTCGTCACCCCTCTGCGCCCCTGGGAAGCCTAAACACATGTCAGAAGTTCTGAAGCCAAGTGGCCACGTGGGGGCTTCCTGCTACCATTTTCTTCCATCAGCTCATGGCGGAGGGAGGCGGCTGGGGGGCTGGGCAGATCATGCAGAAAACTCAGCACTCTTAGGAGAAGCAGGGAGGTGAGATCAGGGGTGCTGCTGGAGAAAGCAGTATTTGGGTTCCTGCTCCGGTGTGGTGACCCCTCTGAGGGACCCAGTAATACAAAGTGCACTGGGCTGAGTAGGACAATGGGGGAGGGGCTGCATGAGCTGGCCCGGTGGCCCAAGAAGGAAGGAAACTGGCCTTCAGCTTTCCGGCCAGTCTTCTCCTGCAGGAAGGGGCACGTCTGGGAGGCTCCATGGCAGCCTTTCCTGGCCTGGAGGCCAAGCAGGGAGCCCTGGGAAATGGATTCCCATTTGAGGGACCCCTGCTGTGTGCCTGGGTTCCTCCACACGTCATACCTTTTTAGGCCTTACAGCGATACCACTGGATGGATGATATCAACGCTCATTTTCAGGAGCAGAAACTGAGGCCCAGAGAGGTGCAGTAACTTCCCCAAGCTCACAGAGCCACCCAGGAAAGATACAGGAGCGCAACCCAGGCCTTCCTCTTCTATCCCTTCCCCAGCGCCCCAGCGGCTCCTCAGAGCCTCGAGTCCCATTTGAAGGCTTCCCTGTGGCCACCCCTCAGCCCCACACCTGCCCAATTTTGCCCCCCTGCCCCAAGCTAGGTTCACGGGCTCAGTCTGGATGTAGCCGGCGGGGCTGACCGGCCGAACTGACCGGACCAGCGGTGCCATTTGGCCCTACCATGGCTCTAGTGGTGGGTCGGTGGCCTCGGCTGACTCCGGCTTCCTCTGGGAGCAGGGCGCAGGGCAGCAGGGCCCTGGGGCAAAGCAGAGAGGCTGGAAGCAGTGAGGTGACAGCAAACACAGAGGCTCAGGGAGGCACAGAGGGGCCCGCCGGAGGCAGATGAGCCGTGTGACGCCGGGCTCCACCCAGACAAACAGCCGCTGGGCCGGCCCTCTGCCCGTCAGCCCCTCTCAGGCAGCAGGTGGGGATGCAGCCTGCACAGGGTGGCCGGTTTTTCCCCAAAAGCTGTTGAGCTCTGACCCCAGGAGGGTCTTTGGGGGCTTTCTGGAGCTGAAGGACCCCTGGCCTTGAAACTGAGTCCTTGATGCCACAAATCAGGGGAGGTCGTGACCTGGGGCCCGTGTGTCAGTTCGTTTGTCAGAGTTGGGGGAGGATTTCCCCAGGCCGCCCACTGCTGCAGGGAGACAGGACAGGATGCTGGTGGCTGTAGGCGGGTGGGGCGGGGGGAGGAGAGGGACAAATGACGCAGCCCGGGCAGAGTCTCCTAGCTGAAGTCTTCCTTCTCCAGGCCGTAGGGCAGACAGGCCCGCGTTCCTCTTTCGTGCGTTGCTGGTTAACCTCCGTGAACCTCAGTTTTCCCTTCAGTAAAGCGGGGGCATGTGCATGTGAGCTGAGTTGTTTCAGTCGTGTCCAACTCTGTGTGGCCCCGTGCACTGTAGCCCGCCAGGCTCCTCTGTCTACGGGATTCTCCGGGCAAGAATACAGGAGTGGGTTGCCATGCCCTCTTCCAGGGGATCTTCCCGACCCAGGGATCAAATCCACATTTCTTAGGTCTCCTGCATTGGCAGGTGGGGGCACTTTTGCCTACTCCTCTGGGAAGACATTAAGGTTAGAGCAGACGTCTGAGAAGCCCTGGGACACGATCAGAGCCTGAAATGGTATCAAGCTCCCGGCTCTGAGCTTCCAGGGGCAGATTCCTTGGGACATTCTTGTCCACATCACTGCCCCTTGGCTCCACGCCTGGCACCGCCCTGGCCTCTGAGGCACGTTTGTGCAACAGAACAGATTAACCAGCACTGAGCACCTTGGCATCAGATCTGTCCAAGCCAAGAGCTGGGGTCTAGTGACAAGTGAGGGCGACAACTCTGGGGTTTGGGAGGTGAGGCTGGGCTGGAGGAGCAGAGCGTGGGGCCAGATACATACAGGAGAAGTTCTGGGATGGGGTGGTCCGAGTTGCACCTGTGTTCTCAAAACCAGGGTCTCACACAGATGCCAGGTACAGGTGTGTATTCATGTTCATGTGTGTGTGCCTGTGTGAACATGATCACATCCGCCAATTGCAAATGTATGTGCTGGGGGCGGGGGGAGGGGTGGCAGCTACATGCGCCCCGCAGGGAGATCCCAGTTAGTGGAGATGCTGCTGTTTATGATCGCTTAGAGGCCGCTCAACAGCAGAGAGGAAAGAATGGGATGGGTGCGGAATCCACAGAGCGCAGGGCCACAGAACAGAGCTGACTGGGAACAAGAGATGGAGCCTGCGTTATGGGCTGAATCGTGTCCCCTCCCCCACCCTTAAGTTTCTAAGTTGAAGGCTTAACCCCCAGGACCTCAAAAGGTGACTGTGTTTAGATAAGGGTTTTTTTAGAAATAATGAAGTTAAAATGAGGTCATCAAAATGGGCCTTGATCCAATACAACTCTGGATAAGAGGAGATTAGGACACACACACACAGGCTTCCCGGGTGTTGCTAGTGGTAAACAACACGCTTGCCAATGCAGGAGATGGAAGAGCTTGTTTCTCACACTTCAGGCAAAATGTGTCCTGTCCCCACCCACAAATGCCTCTTAAAACTATAGCTGAAGCCAGGTTTTCTCCTTTGGGCATATGCATTCCGAGGCAGAACATTTCAGAAGCTGGGCGCCATGGGTGTGGGTGCGCCTGGACTGTGCCCCCCAACTGCCGGGGGCCGCTTTCTGTTCTCCGCTGAGATGCCCTGGAGCCCGGAGTCACCCATCAGGCTTGCTTTGTTCACTCTGTGCTGCTGCCCTTGCATGGAACTCGTCCTCCCTCACCGCCCTCAAACCAGGAGCATCACTCCTACAAATTGCCCATGAAGAAAATAAAATGACATGAAAAGAAATGAAAAGATCAGCAAAAGTGGTGTCTATCAGTTAATTCAATCTGCGTCGCTGCCATCTCGTGGTTGAGGTCGATGGTTTATCGCTTACTCCTTGTCTGAAGGACTCAGCTTGTTCTATACTTGCTGAGTCTTAACTTTTTGCTGGCAAGGGAAATTAATGTTACTGTCTTGATGGCCTCTGAAGCTCGTTTTTTTATCTTTTCCCTTCCTGTGCTTATTAATCAGTGAAAATGAGTCCTTAATATACAATAAATTAAGGGCAGGAGGAGAAGGGGGCGACAGAAGATGATGGTTGGATGGCATCACTGACTCAATGGACACTAGTTTGAACAAACTCCAAGAGATAGTGAAGGACAGTGAAACCTGGTGTGCTGCAGTCCATGGGGTTGCAAAGGGCTGGACACGACTTAGTGACTGCACAACTTAACACATTTCTTTGAAACACGTGAACATCTGGAAGAGTGTTTAATGCTTTCTGATTGGCAGATACTCCTTCCTTGACCTGCTCAGCCAGATCATTCGCTTTTAAAAAGGCTGATGGGAGGCATACAGTTCATTCAACATCTGACAAAGCAGGATGGCATGGTCTAAAATTTCCCTCTTAGGGTTCTGCCTCTTAGGGTTCCTTTCCCACCTCAGTCCAGGATAACTGATGGAGACAGTGACCAAGTAATCCATCTCCTGAATATTATAGAACAGAAAGTCGCTCAGTCATGTCCAACTCTTGGAGACCCCGTGAACTGTAGCCCACCAGGCTCCTCTGTCCGTGGGATTCTCTGGGGAAGAATACTGGTGTGGGTAACCATTTTCTTCTCTAGGGAACCTTCCCAACCCAGGGATTGAACCTGAGGCTCCTGCATTGCAGTTGGATTTTTTACTTTTCTGACAGCAGGGCAAACACCTACTCACCCAACATCTGAAACATGGAAATACGGATGGAAATTAGACAAAATGTATTTAGCCAACATCGGGGAGAAACTTCCCAATTGCTAAGAAAGTATTTTATCATTTGTGGCCAGCTGGGTTCCTTTGAATGCGAGGTATGATATTTTCCACGCAATTTTTATTTCTTTTCTTTTTCTTTCTTCCTTTTTTTTTTGGTGTGGACCATATTTAAAGTCTTTATTGAATTTGTTGCAATATTGCTTTCATTTTATGTTTTGGTTTTTGGCCCCAAGGCATTGGGATCTTAGCTCCTGGATCAGGAATCAAACCACCAGTCCCTGTGTTGGAAGACGAAGTCTCAACCACTTGACCACCAGGGAGGTCCCCAATTCTTGTTTCTAAAATCTTTGAGCTTCTGATCTACATATTTTCTTCTCTGACCTACATATTTTAACCATTTTAATTTGTGCTCATGTTAACGTCAGTGTGAACAGTGGGCCTTAGAGTTACTGCCAGGCCTAGAACCAAGGCTTCATTATGCTCCAAGAGAGACAAAAATAGCTTTTTGTTGCGTGTTCTAAATAGATCCACTTTTAGAAGACATTTCTCCTGGAAACCTTGGACACGGCTAGTTGACAGTCCTGGGTGTGAGGACAGTGCCTGTGAGTGAGCTTGGCATTCCTGCTGGGACTGGAAGGTGGGTGTCAGAGAGAATGTGGGGTCTGCCACACTTCTTTTAAAAAGCTCACTAGCTGGCTCAGTGGTAAAGAACCCACCTGCCAATGTAGGAAATGCAAATTTGATCCCTCAATCGGGAAAGTCCCCTGGAGAAGGAAATGGCAACACACTATAGTATTCTTGCCTGGGAAATCCCATGGACAGAGAAACTTGGCGGGCCACAGTCCATGGGGTCGCAAAAGAGTTGGACACGACTGAGCACTCGCTCCCTCCGCAGAGGTAAAGACACTTTGTTATTTATGCCTTCGAAGTCTGAAATAAAAATAACATTTTAATATCAAAGCAGTTTGAACATACATCAAACAACTTGCACTTAACATGGCCTCTGAAAAGTATTTTTGGGAATGACCTAGACATTTTTTCCCGATGAAGACATTAAAAAAAAAAAATGACCTGCAGTCTTGTATGACTGGTGATATTTGTGTTGCAGTGCTATGAGCTTGATTCATCTGGCCCTTATTTGCCAAAAAAGAATTTCTGAACGTTTTGAATGGTTTATGGAGATATCTGGGTAGAATTCTAGAAACGGAAACAGGTCAAAGAGGTTTTCCTACTTGTGTTTTTTCTGATGAAAGATGTTTTAAGATTCGTTTTTCCAGCAACTGGGCTTCCCTGGTGGCTCAGATGGTAAAGCGTCTGCTTGCAATGTGGGAGACCCGGGTTCGATCCCTGTGTCAGGAAGATCCCCTGGGGAAGGAAATGGCAACCCACTCCAGTACTCCTGCCTAGAAAATTTCATGGATGGAGGAGCCTGGTGGGCTACAGTCCATGGGGTTGCAAAGCATTGGACACGACTGAGTGACTTCAGTTTCACTATCTTCCAGCAACTGCTCCCTGACAAATAAGCCTGGACACAGTGAAATAATGTTATCTGGATTCTGTAAGTCATCCCCCCGCTTGCATTTGAAATGAGTCCTTTAATACTCAGATCCAAAAGAGAGGAGGTGGTGGTGGAGTGGTTGGGAGTTTAAAGTCCTCAGAAACCTTGTCCTGGGATAAACTGGAAAGTTCGGTTCAGTGGCTCGTTCGTGTCCGACTCTGCGACCCCATGGACTGCAGCACCCCAGGCTTCCCTGTCCTTCACCAACTCCCAGAGCTTGCTCAGATTCATGTCTGTTGAGTCGGTGATGCCATCCAACCATTTCATCCTCTGTCATCCCCTTCTCCTTCTGCCTTCAATCTTTTTCAGCATCAGGGTCTTTTCTAATGAGTCAGCTCTTCGTATCAGGTGGCCAAATTACTGGAGCTTCAGCTACAGCATCAGTCCTTCCAATGAATATTAAGGATTGCTTTCCTTTAAGATGGACTGGTTTGATCTCCTTGTAGTCCAAGGGACTCTTAAGAGTGTTCTCCAACACCACAGTTCAAAAGCATCAATTCTTGAGTGCTCAGCTTTCTTTATAGTCCAATTCTCACATCCATACATGATTACTGGAAAAACCATAGCTTTGACTGTATGGACCTTTGTCAGCAAAGTATTGCCTCTGTTTTCTAATATGTTGTCTAGGTTTGTCATAGCTTTTCTTCCAAGGAGCAAGTGTCTTTTAATTTCATGGCTGCAGTCACCATCTGCAGTGATTTTGGAGCCCAAGAAAATAAAGTCTGTCACTGTTTCCATTGTTTCCCCATCTATTTGCCATAAAGTGATGGGACCTGATGCCATGATCTTAGTTTTTTGAATGTTGAGTTTTAAGCCAGCTTTTCCACTCTCCTTTTTAACTTTCATCAAGAGGCTCTTTATTTCCTATTCACTTTCTGCCATAAGGGTGGTGTCATCTGCATATCTGAGGTTATTGATATTTCTCCCGGCAATCTTGATTCCAGCTTGTGCTTCATCCAGCCCAGCATTTAGTATGATGTACTCTGCACATAAGCTAAACAAGCAAGGTGACAATATACAGCCTTGATGTACTCTTTTCCCAATTTTGAACCAGTCCATTGTTCCATGTCTGGCTCTAACTGTTGCTTCTTGACCTGCATACAGATTTCTCAGGAGATGGGTAAGGTAGAAATGTATTCCCATCTCTTTAAGAATTAAAACCAGAAATCTTACAGTTAGTGCTTTGGAACACTTTCTTTGTGCCAGGCACTGCTCTAGGGGTCCTGCATGTATTCACTCATTTAATACAACTGTTGGGGTCACTATGAAGAAGCAGGAGAGACTCCCATCTTGAAGCCTGTCATACATCTTAAAGAAAGGATGTGAACTGGGCCTGAACTCTGCCCAAGAAAGAGGAAACCATTGCTAACAAAAAAAAGGTCTCCTTCCCTCCCTATAGATGGCAAATGGAGATTGTAGTTGAAGTCTGGTTGCTCCTGTTAGATTAACCATGGAGACCTCCCCTCCCCCTTGATGTATGATCATTGTTCCCACCCTTTAACCTTGTTTGTTCTCCTAGCACCTGCTTGTTGTAAAGCTCAGTCACACACAACAAAGAGGTTGCTAATATGTAACCAATCATTTAGCTAGAGGTATAAAACTAAGTCTCTCAGAAACATCAGGGTCCTTGTTGGGAACTGATTCCCCTTGGACCTGCTGGATTGATAAACTGCGCTCCGCTGGCCTGTGTGTCCCTCGAGATGTGTCTTGTGACTCGATTCCACAACACAACCACGAAGAGTTTAGTGCTATTAATGTCTTTTTTTTTAACAGGGGAAGCTGAGGCAGAGGAAACCCTTTCTTGAGGTCACACTGTGATTGGTGGCCCAGCAGAGTTTGATCTGGATAGCTGGACTCTAGATTTAGAAAAGAGACAAGCTTTTGCTGGGAGCTCTGCTTGAAAAACCAGATACCATGCGTCTGAATCTAGGCTCTGTCCCACACTAGCCAAGTGACCTTGGGCAAGTTATCCGACCCTCAGTTTTCCTCATCTCTTAAATGGGAAGAATAAGAGATGGTCTGTATGGGGCTCCAGCCACACAGAAGTACTTAAAAATGAGCTTCTGGGACTTCCCTGGTGGTCTAGTGGCTAAGACTCCATGCTCCCAATGCAGGGGGCCTGGGTTCAATCCCTGATCAGGAAGCTAGATTCCATATGCCTCAACGAAGAGTTCATATGTTACAACTAAAGATCCCGTGTGCCACAACTAAGATCAGGCATAGCCAAATAAACAAAAATAAATATTAAAAAAAAATGAATGATAGCTGCTAACATTTCTAACTTACCCCTTGCTTTCTGCATATACCTAGATACACATACCCTTTTTTATCCTAGTTAATTTATATTCATCAGAATTCAGCCTGGTGACACCACCTTGTCCACAAGACTTCCCTGCAGGAAGAGCAGCGAGGGAGGTGAGCATAAGTTACTGACGACATCAGGCCAGGGGAGCAGGGACACAGGGTGAAAGGCTAAGTGTGGCTGGCTGGTGGCCCCTCTGTCTGACAGCACAGAACAGATCATTTTTATAACATCAGAAAGTTCTACCCGACAGCGTTGTTCTAGGCCATGCAGAGCCTTGCAGACACAAGAGCAGAGGGAACTGGGTTCACCCGAACAGGATACTTTCTTAGAACTTGGGAGGAACTGCCTTCCTCCCAAGAATGAAAACAGCAGTACCACCATTGCCTTTGCTTTATTGAATAAAGGAGCTCTCATCTCTGCTGAAAAGCTTCTCAATTGCTGATTCTGCATCATCAAAACAATGAATCGATCCGTTAAAGAGAAATCACCCTCTGATCATCTCATTCTGTCCCCCACAGAACACTAACCATCCTCAGAGACAAATTGATGCCTTTGTGCCCAGAGAATTAATCACATGTGATTTTTCCCATATCTAAAATTAGGTCAAACTTGACTCATTTCATTGAAAGAAAATCACTCTTGGCTGCAAACCCCTTCTGAATGATGCTGCTGGTTGTAAGAAACACATTTTAAGCTTCATGTGGGTACCAGAGCAGTGCTCCAGCAGATGAAGAGGTCAGAACACCTGCTGGCAGCTGATGCATCACACCCTAAAGCTTTGAGACCACCGGCGGGTCCCGGGCATCTGTCTCCAGCCACTCAATGAGGATCCGATTCAACTCGGTGGGCCTGGAAAGGGAACAGAAGGCGATTCCCATTTATCTCCACCCACTCACCTGGCTCGCGGGAAGGCAGGGGTGACAAAGTGAGGGGAACAAAGAGCCCTGATGTCCCCCACCCAGGGACCTCCATCTCCTTACTTCTCCATCTGTGTCCAGTGTCCACAATCCTTTATGTGTCCCCTTTTCAGGTGCGGAATCTGGAAGAAAACCCCACCCAGAAAAGTAAATGGCAGAAGGCAAGTTTTCTGCTCCCCACAGGCCACCCCACTGAAAACCCCACATTATTTACAAAGGAAATGACCACTGCTCAAGCTCCTACCATGTGTTAGGTGCTCTAAACACACTGCATCATTTAACCTTGACCATGATCCTTTGGGTAACTTGAAGGCTCAGAAAAGAAGCTAGGTGACTGGCCCAAAGCCATACAGAAAGTGGCTGAGCTAAGACTCAAATTCAGGCTGATCCATACTCATCACAACAGATTGCCTCGCTTCAGAACCATTAGGACTTAGTCCATTCGCTGCCTGGAAAAGGCCAAGTCAAGCTTGGTTGACTCTTGCCCTGCAGCCATGATCTTGTCCCCTCCCCAGGCTGCCTCCCTCCCCCCTGGTGGTCTGCGTGCAGGGCTGTTCCACCTCTCTTTGGCACCTGAACCCCCAAAGTAGGTCACAGCCCTTTCTTGACTGGTTCCACAGTCCACAAAGGGCGTCCTTTGCAGCAGCCCTTGAAACACACTCTCTCTGTTGCACGAGATGATGCTAACAAAGCCACGGCCAAGTGCAGGTGAATGCTCTCAGTATCCAGCCCTGATGCCTGAGCAGTCATGGTGACCCCACTCACAGACCTCCCAGTTCCCACCAACCTCCAAGCTTTTGGCAGAGAACACTTCCAAATCATAGGTTTGACTCTTGAGAGTCTCTAGGACAGCAAAAAGATCAAACCAGTCAATCCCTGGAAATCAACCCTGAATATTCCTTGAAAGGACTGGTGCTTAAGCTGAAGCTCCAATACCTTGGCCACCTGATGTGAAAAACTAGATGCTGGGGAAGATTGGAAAAGACCCTGATGCTGGGAAAGACTGAAGGCAGGAGAAGGGGACGACAGAGGATGAGATGGTTGGATGGCATCACCGACTCAATGGACACGAGTTTGAGCAAACTCCAGGAGTTGGTGATAGGGAA
Organism: Cervus canadensis; assembly: GCF_019320065.1. Classification (NCBI taxonomy): domain Eukaryota; kingdom Metazoa; phylum Chordata; class Mammalia; order Artiodactyla; family Cervidae; genus Cervus; species Cervus canadensis. The sequence goes on along the minus strand of NC_057415.1, from coordinate 8,303,951 downwards.
GCCTGGCATGGACTGACACAGCAGTCCATGAGGTCACAAAGAGTCGGACGCCACTTAGCAACTCAACAGCAACAACAATTCCACTTCAGTGGTCCCCATGCTCTTAGGTCCATGCAGCTCAGCAGCTCCCAGTGGGCTCAGGGAAACCCTGATGCCCATGGGTTCCTGCCATCCTCTGAGCTCTTTTACCTACCTCACCTCTCAACACCCCATCTCCTCTCCCATTCGCTCTCTGCCAGGCAAGCCTTAAGAGTTCCTCAAGCCCAGAAGTGCTGGTCAGCATTTCTGTGAGGCCCCTGCTCCCAGCTGTGTCCCCATCCTCCCAAGCCTCCTGGGTACCGCATTAACTGCTGACCATGAGCTCCTGCAGTGGAGGCTCTGTACCTTCTTCATCTTTACTTCCCTGGTACCTAGCACTATCCCAATGCGTCTCAGTGCACTGTAAAAGCCCATGAGATGAAAGAGTGAGTGAGTGATGAGAGACTGCGGCAGGGTGGTGGAAAGGAAGTCTTAATCGCTACTCCCAAAAGGCGACTATCTCACTGTGGAGGAAGGCCTTATCAAGCACGTGGTTTCCTGAACATCCCACTCTGCATCCTCTGGGACACCTGAGCCCTCTGCCAGGAAGCCCCAATGACCCCAAGCAGGACTGTTCCCTTACCCAGTTCTCCATATGCTTGGACATATCAGGAGTGAGCACAAAGTCCTTCTCCGCGGTGACCATCAGGGCCGGAATCAGGATCTGGGGGGAGATTAACAGGAAGTAGAAGCGATCTCCATGCTTGGGGTACCCCATCACCCAGGAAAGGAAATGTTATTTTCACGCCCTGTGGCTTCCTCCACTATTGTTTAGTTGCCAAGTCATGTCCGATTATTTTGTGACTCCATGGACTGTAGCCAGCCAGGCTCCTCTGTCCATGGGATTCTCCAGGCAAGGAAACTGGAGTGGGTTGTCATTTCCTTCTCCAGGGGATCTTCCTGACCCAGGGATGGAACCTGAGTCTCCTGCACTGGCAGGCGGGTTCTTTACTACTGAGCCACTCTTAACTCCCCCCAAAAGACCCCTCACAGCAACACTGTGGTCTGGCTTTGTTTTCACCACATGCTTTGTGCGAAGGAGGCACCACTATTATTGAAGATCTACACTGACTGTGTAAGAGATTAGAAAGTGTATTAATATATCTAGGTCTCTGGCCCTGGTGCCTGGCACAGAGCTCCTGAAGCCCTGGTAAATTCCTAAGTAGTAAGAGTGTTCAGAGCATCTTTTGTTCTAATGAGGTGACTCTGGGTGGGTTCCTGGGTGGGGGCTGGTCACCAGAAAGACAAAGCCAGGATTAGAAGCTTGGGATTTTCAGCCACCTCCCCCTCCCCCACAACGTCTGGAAGGGGAGGGAGGGAGGAAGGGCTGGAAGTGGAGTTAATAATTGATCGCGCCTACATGAGGAAGTCTCCATGAACATCCACCCAACTCCAGAAGCATGGAGTTCAGAGAGCTTCTAGGCTGGTGAGATCCACGCCGAAAGGGTAACACGCCACAGCCCCAGGGAGACAGAGGCCCCTGTGCGCGGGACCCTCCCAGAGCTTGCCCTGTGACTCCCTTCATCTGGCTGTTCATCTGTGTCCTTTATTAAATTCTTTTATAAACTGGTTAGGGTTAGGGTTCTCCAGGGGACCTTCCCCACCCAGGGATCGAACCTGGGCCTCCTGCATTGCAGGCAGATTCTTTCCTGACTGAGCCACCAGGAAAGCCCGAATAACACCTTATAAACTGGTAGACAAAAGTGCTTCCCTGAGTTCCGTGAGCCACTGTAGCAAGTTAATAGATTCGGGGGGTGGGGTCCTGAGACCCTCCAATTTATAGCCAATCGGTTGGGAGCACAGGTGACAACCTGAATGTGGGGTCGGCAAATGAAGTCGAGGGGTCAGTCTTGTCAGACTGAGCCTTAACCTGGGAGCTCTGATACCCTCTCCAGGTAGATGGTGTCAGAACTAAGTTACATTGTAGGCCATCCAACTCCGGTGGCAGAGAACTGCTTGGTGTGGGGAAAACCTCCACACATTTGGTGGTAACAAGTGTCAGAAAGAAAGTGTTTTGGGGACTTCCCGGTGAGTCCAGTGGATAAGACTCTTTGCTTCCAATACAGAGGGCTCGGGTTCGATCCCTGGTTGGGGAACTAGACTCCACGTGTCGCAGCTAAGACCTGGTGCAGTCAAATAAATAAACAAATGATAAGTTTTTTTTTAAAAAAAGAAGAAAGTGTTTTGTGTGAAAGTAAAAGAGACACAGAGAAGGAAAAGACTGTTTTTCTCAACATGGATGGATTCAGGCATGTAGTGACCACTCAGGTTCCGTGCATGTGTGTGTAAGTACATGCATGTGGTCTGCTCTGGGGGCTGATAAAATCAAATGGCACCAGGAAGGTGGAAGATGCCCTTGGATGGATGGAGATTGACATTCCTTTTCTCTGAGTTGAACGGGTTCTTCAGAAGGGCAGCCAGAGTGTGACTGGGCCAGCCACGTGGTGCCCAGTGTGACCTTCGAGGCAGCAAAATGACTTCAGTTTTATCCATTGATAAACGGGGCACTGCCAGATCTAGAGAAGCCCCCTTTATTCTTGTTCTCATGCCACCATTACAACTTCCAGACAGCGTTCATTGTCTCTGGTTAAGGAATTTGCACTTTTTTTTTTTTTTCTTTTACCTTACCTACAATGCAGAGCTGTGTGCTTCTCACTGCTCCCCCTCCTCTGAGGGGTGAAGACCCAGGGGTGGTTTTGTGGCTGAAATGAATCCTGAGGCTGCTGTGGGGGGTGTGTGGAGGGACGCCCCCCACAGTGCTCCAAGTGAAAATGTGAAGGCGTAGTAGAGGTGTAGAAGGAGGTGGGAGAGAAGAGCTGGAAGGAAACCTCAGAAGAAGGGGTCCCCAACCTTAGATCCCTGGGCTTCACCTCCCTAAAGACCTCATTCTCATCCCTCATGCTATGAGAGAATCTACCAGTCACACTGGGGTTTTGTCCATCGCAGAGTAGAGTGATGATTGGCTCAAGAGCATTAATTAAGCCACTACTATGTATCAAGCATTGTTCTAGCTCAGTATTTCATATGCATCAACCCACTGTATCCTTACACAGCTTCTGAGCAAGGCACCACTCTTGTCATTTCCATCTTAAGCAGCCACAGAGAACAGAGTGGTTAAGTGCCTTGTCCAAGGTCACACAGGGATTACAAGGCAGTTTCTGCCCGTCCTGTCCTTTTTTCTTTTAAGTTTATTTATTTGGCTGCCAGGTCTTAGTTGCAGTACATGGGATCTGTAGTGATGTGTGCTCAGTCGAGTCTGACTTTCTGCAGCACCATGGACAGCAAACTGCTAAGCTCCTCTGTTCATGGGATTCTCCAGGCAAGAATGGCGGGTTGCCATGTTCCTCCAGGGGATCTTCCAGACCCAGGGATCGAACCCAGGTCTCCTGCATTGCAGGCAGATTCTTTACCGTCTGAGCCACCAGGGAAGCCCAGATATTTAGTTGTGACATGCAAACTCATAGCTGCGGCATGTGGAATCTAGTTCTCTGACCAGGGATCAAACCTGGGTGCCTGCCCTGGGAGCATGGAGTCTCAGCCACTGGAACACCAGGCAAATCCCTGCCCCACCTGCTCCTAACGACTATGTTTCACGTTCTCCTGCCTGAATACCTGATCCCGAGAGGTCGGGACCTCGCTTGTTTTATTTGTCTGGTGCCCCAAAGTCTAGTACAGTTCCTGGCACATAGAGGATGTTCATTTTCAACCGAATCAAGGAGATGACTGGGGTTACCGAATGAGCTGGGGAACGTGAAAATGCAATTCCCCTTAGATTTTTAATGCTCTGAATGTAAACCTGGGACCCCATTACTCCGTTTGCTGACCTTGAGACTGGAAACCTGTCTTCAGCTTGACAAATGAAGAAAGTGAGACTCAGACTGACTTAGTCAAGGTGACACATCCAGGGGTTAAAGTCCTATCTCTCCTGTCTCTCTGAGAGCATGTGATGCTCCTTCTGTGAGCTGGGGGCTTCAACCTAGTGACCTCTGGGGGCTGCCCTGGATCACCTGCACCCTGAGCTGGGACTCCACCAGGAGACCTGGGTGCAGTCGCCTGGCAGACCCCTGTCCCCTCCGCCCCACCCTCTGCCATTCCAAAAGAAGCAGCGCACGGAGGTCCTCAGAGGAAACCCTGCAATGGAGGTCTTCCCAGAGCAGTGGGCAGCCTGTCCACCCCTAGCTCTGACCAGCCAAGTGGGGTCCACGGATGCCTGGGGGGTGACTTGGGCGAGGACCGCATGGGACTCACCTTCCTTCCCATGCCTTTGCAGCCCCACTCCCAGTTCCTGTCCATGTTTCGGTACCAGTTCAGAGGCCCCCTGGAAGGGGAGGGTTGGGAAATAAAAAGAGGAAAGCTGTTAGGAGATGTTTGTGCTACAGACCCCACCAGCAACCAGCTCAGCGTAGAGCCAGTCTTCCCACGAAGAGCCAAGATTCTGGCAGGGGGTCGAGAACACAGCCCGGGAGTCATGCCCTGGTGCCTTATATGCCTGCCAGGCTTTATGGAGCACAGCCTGGTGCAGGCATGGCCCCGGACTGAGAGCTGACACTCTCTGAAACCAGCATGAGGGGACACAGAGAAGCCAGCCCCACAGAACTCTCCACTTCCTCCCAGGGCTGTCTCAGAAGAGGGTGGGGAACTTGGTTTAGTACCCTGCCAGCCAGAGCCACTCCCCCTGCCCCAGGAAACCCACAGAAAAGGGATACGAGGAGATGCTTCCTCCTAATGGGACACCAGCGAGTGATGCCGAGGCGTCCCCACCGGACTAGCAGGGTGGCCCCAGGGCTGTGCCTGGAACATCCTCCCAGTTCTCAGGCACAGTAGGGGTTGGTGCTGTTGGGCCCTTGAGACTTCTCCAGTATAAACGAGGGCCTGGAAAGACCTTGGACAAACCATGTGTCCTTTCAGCATGCACGCTTCAGCTGTCTCCATGGACGGTAGCCAGGCTCCTCTGTCCATGGGATTCTCCCAGCAAGAAGACTGGAGTCAGTTGCCATGCCCTCCTCCAGGGTATTTTCCTGACCCAGGGATCAACCCATGTCCCCTGAGTCTCCTGCATTGCAGGCAGAGTCCTTACCACCGGGCCACTAGGGAAGCCCCAAGGGTGTGTGCGTGGTGTGCTCAGCTGCGTCCGGCTCTTTGGGACCCCATGGACCATAGTCTGCCAGGCTCCTCTGTCCATAGGATTTCCCGGGCAAGAGTCCTGGAGTGGGCTTCTAATACTTCAGGGGCTTCTAAGTTTCCCTCCTGTGAGAGGAGGGGCTGGGGCAGACTGCCTCCTACGCTCTTTTCTAGAGCACATCTGTGTCCCAGTCTGAGGCTCCTAAATTGCTACCCACTTCAGGAATATGTATGCAGTTGTGAGTTTACGTGGGTTTTTGTGTTCTTCTGAAGTAAGAACTCACAACTGTCTTCTGATCCTGACTGAGATCACGACTGAAGAAAAGCTGAAAACATGTGCCCTGAAGGGACTCCTAAGCATAAGGAGAACAAACTGAATTCTCCAAACTAGACCAGGCTGAGCATCGTCAGTAAAGAGCCTCCTGACACTGGAAGCATTCAAGCAGAGGCTAGCCAGACATTCACGGGGGCTGAGCTGGAGGATCACAGGGCTTCGCCCTGCACCGTGTAAGCAGAAGACCCTGTCTGCCCGCCTTCTCTCTCCTGCGTTCGGGGCGGTGTCCTCTTTACCTGAAACCAGACTTCTTGAACTCCTGCACGTAGAACTGGATGTCCTCCTCAGTGACCATCCTGCTGAGGGTGGGCTCCTCTGGGGTGTTCACAAGGATGCCTCCTGCAAAAAGCCACTTGTTTCTTCTCCACCATCCCCTTCCCATTGTTCTTCACCACCATCCCCTCCTCAGGGTCAAATGTCTGAGTTACAACACCTTGGTGTCTCTTGAGACCCTCCACCACTTCTCCTTGTCTTATTATTAGGCTGCTCTTTGCCTCCTCAAGAGACTATACGGCAGAAGTCAACACAATATTGTAAAGCAATCATCCTCCAATTAAAAGTAAATAAATTAAAAAAAAAAAACAGACTGGGACTCCCTGAGGGCAATGACGCTGTCCCATGGGTTTGGATACCTGCTCCTGCCTTACACCATGTGTACACTTTAAATGTTTGAGGAATGAAGGAATGAATCAGTGACCCTGTGAATGAGTAGAGCGGTGAAGGGAGGGAAGGGAGAGGTGTTCCTGACCAGTGACAAGAGTTTAACCCCAGCCTGGCCACTTTGGGCAAACTCTGGCACTCTTGTAAGACTCATTTTTCTCATCTGTAGAACAGAGATAATAGTGAGAGTTTTCAGGGATGTCATGAGAATTATAAACAATATATCTAAAAAGGCCTGCCCAGTGTCTGATGCACAGAGCAGGTGCTCAAACAAGTGGTAGTGATCATCGTTATTAATACAAAATACAAGGGAATCATGGCAAAGTCACGGGCTTGGGGCCAAGCAAGGTTCTCTGGAAACAGTGCTGGATCCAGGAGCTGAGGGGATGGGCATGTGGTCTGCTTCCGGCTCTGGCTCCTCGCTTGTTTCCAAACTGGGAGGGAGAACAGGGGCTGTTGGACCAGAGCCTGATGGAGGGGAGGCCAGGGAATTGTGACAGAAGTGACCTGGCTGGGGTCTGGCCTGACTTCCTCCCTAGCTGGACCAGGTGACCGTGCAGAGGTCAGGTTCTATCCTGGGTCTCTGTCCTAATCAGTAGAGGATGCCTTGACAAGCTCTGAGAGTTCTCCAAGCTCTTGGCTCTAAAACTCTGTGGCTGAAAGGAAGCCAGGGCCTCATGGTCACCCCGGGTCAGGGTAAATGTGATTCACCAGCAGAGGCTCTATGTTAAGCATGTTAAGCGTGTTAAGAGTTCAGACTGGCAAATGATTGCTTCTGCCCACAGCCGGCAGATGGAGAAACAAACATTTAACGTTCAGCTGGTTCCTGCCATGGCCCCTCCTGTCTCCCTTCCCTTCTGAGAATGTCTCTTACCCATTTCACAGACTCTGCTTACGGTGATAACATTCTGGAGGGAGAAAAGTTAGAAATGATGTCATGGGTCAAGCAAAGGAAATACGAATGAACAGGACATCTAAAAGCTCTGTGAGTGCCAGTAGACCATACAAATATTCTAAACGCCCAGAAGAACTAGGCTGGTCCTGAGTGGTCAGAATAGAGACAGCTCCCACCAAGCTCCAGGTTATAGCTGCTCCTGGGTGCTTGCAGGTCTTGGCAACATAAAAACCTGGGTGTATCAACCAATAGGAACAAGAGATTAGGCCTTAGGCCTATGGCAGGTGGGAAGTTAAAAGTGAGATTGTCCCCACCATCCACAGTGAATTGAGTCAATCTGAGGTCATGAGTTAAAGGGTGGACTAGGAAAAACCCTGGAGAAGGAAATGGCAACCCACTCCAGTCTTCCTGCCTAGAGAATCCCATGGTCAGAGGAGCCTGGTGGGCTGCCGTCTACGGGGTAGCACAGAGTCGGACACAACTAAAGTGACTTAGCAGCAGCAGCAGGAAAAACCCACCCACCATGATAGAGAGAAATCAAAGGAGCTGTCTATTCAGTTTGATACTAAGAAGACGCTAAAAACACTTCCTTAGGAATTCACAGCTACAAGTCTGCTTTTGCACGTATTTGAGTTTGAATCCATACTGTGAGATCTGGAAAGCCCCAGTAAGTGAAGTAAAACACAACAGTAGCGAAAGGGAGCTTGGGCTGGTAAATTCTACCAGGAGGCCTGGCAGGAGCAGTAAATGCTGAACCACCCGGGAAGGGCACTCCCTCCATTCCATCTGAAGCAAGTTGGAGCAGATTAAGTACTACTGAAGATGAGCTTGCAAACCAAAATTACAGAACTCTCTCCCCTACCCCCACATACACACCAAGGCCCCACTATGAGAGAGAGCAAGCCAAGCAAACAGTAAACAAGACTCTTCAAGAACACTAAATAACAGAACCTGAACAGAGAGAGAATAAAAAATAAGTCTGCTTAAAATGATTAATGTGGCTTCCCTGGTGGCTCAGATGGTAAAGAATTTGCCTGCAGTGCAGAAGACCCAGGTTCAATCCCTGGGTGGGGAAGATCCCCTGGAGAAGGGAATGGCAACCCACTCTAGTATTCTTGCCTGGAGAATTCCACGGACAGACTATGGGGTCACATGGAGTCAGACTAAGATAGAAGAAGGAACTGAACAACAAGACTAGAACCAAGACTCTACGGACAAAGATCTGAATGCTTTGAAAAATAATCAAATACAACGTTCAAAAATTAAGAAAAAACAAAAAACTGTTCATTGAAATTAAAATTAAAACCTCAAAGATGGGTTAAACTGTGGATCAAACATGACTAAAAGACAAATACTACACCAGAAGGTAGACTTGAGACCGATTTCTTACAAACAGTGATAGAAGTTTCTAGAAGAAAATAATTGTCAACCTAGAATGCTCTGATAAACTGTTCCTCAGGCCTAAAAGCAAAATAAAGATATTTTCTAGGCCCAAAAATGATGAGTTTATTCCTAACAAACTCTTATTGAAAAAACTAAAAAAGAAGCTACTTCAGGAAGAAAGAAATTGAACTGAATATGAAAGAGTGAGGTGCAAGAAGTGCTCAGCAAAGAAAGTGGCAGAAATTGGGACATCTGAGCAGGCACTGAACAGACAAAGCAACAGTGACTCCTAACACATAAGACAGGACAGCGGGATTACCACGATAAAGCAGTCTAGGCTCTTGCGTTGTTCCAGAAAAGAGTTAGAAGCATCAGCTCATTCTGTACCTTCATAAGCAATTATGCAGATGAAAATGATAATGGTAATAATTTCTTAACTGTCACCATTATGATCGGTTCAGCTCAGTTCAGTTACTCAGTCGTGTCCGACTCTTTGCGACGCTGTGGACTGCAGCACGCTAGGCTTCCCTGTCTGACCAACCCTGTTTGACCAACTCCCGGAGCTTGCTCAAACTCCTCTCCATCAAGTCGGTGATGCCATCCAACCATCTCATCTATATACATACGTTTCAAAGTGTTCCTGGTGTGTTTCAGTCAGGACAAGACCTTTCCCCATTATAATGAAGGGACCAGTGGGAGTGAGGACCCCAATCACCCTGACCACAGAAGTCAAAGAAAAGAAGGCCAGCTGCTAACTGCCAGACGCTGACACCCCCATCCTCCCATCCCCGAGTCCTCCCATGGGAGGTATCTGGGGACCTGCACCCCTGCAGCTCCCACTTTCTGCTGAAAACCCACACCCCACACTCCTCACCTCATCGTTTGATCTGAAGAAGCTTTTGAAAGTCCGATTCAGGTTCTTTTCCAGTTCAGCTTCAGCCACTCCCTAAAACAACCAAGAAAGCAAAATGAAAGATGCGGCAGAGATCTCGGAAAACTATCTGACCCAAAGCAAGAAGCCTGTGACCTCTGTCCCATCCAGCCCAAAATTCATCAGAAGTGCATGATTTTGAATTTTCATATTGAAAAACACTTTTTTTTTTAAAGCTTCAAATAAAATACGAGATGCTGACAGTGGTCCCCTCCACCCCACCCTGCACCTGGGAGGTAGGTTTATGGCTATCACTTTCTTTTCTCTTTCTCTAAATTTTTACAATGAGAATGTAATACTTATAATTTAATCACTGTATTATTATAGGCTGGGGCAGGAATGAAGTGTTGGGGGCTGAAGGGTGGTGAGGGGAAGAGGAGGGTTCCGAGGAGGCCTAGAAGCCAAAGGCGGTTCCATCCACGGGTCTTGAATTGCCATGGTAACATCAAAACCAACTCCTTTGACTTGGACCCAGGTTGTCTCCCCAAGAACAGGACAGTAAGGTGTCTTTGGTTAAGAAGCTGGGACGCACATTATTTGTACTCCCAGTTCTTCCCGCCACATGAGAGCTCAAGTTGATACGTTGGACTCTTTCATCCATATCTGATTCTTTGGTCATTTCCAAGCCAAACCAAACCCTGTACCAAACCCTGCCTTCTCCTTGAAGCCCCACCTCCTCCATCACAGTAAAATAGCTCTGCTCTTCCTGGATCCTACAGGGTCTTTCGTTTGCTCTCCATGGTCCACCCTGAGAAAGCAGGAAAACATCCACTCCGGGGGCATCTGTGACTGGTCCTGGATGGACCAGAAGCTGGATGTAGTGAAAGGTTTATTTGTCTCCTGCAAGTAACATTCCCAGAGAGTGTTACCGAAAGGTGGGTGTGGGGTCTGGCTACTTGCTGCTCGAAAGCCAATAAACAGGCCAGGTTGGTGGAAAGGAAAGTTTGCTTCATTTCAGATGTTGACAACTAGAGGGGGAGGGTGGCAGATGTCTGTCCAAAGGCTGACTCCCCCACCCCCACTGGCAACCAGTGGGCAAGAGCTTTTATAGACAGAAGGTGGGGGAACTACATGCAGAAAAGCACAGTCATCTCTGACAGTCAACTTTCAAATTGGTTACAGGTGGTCCAAACAGCATCATCTTGATTATTTTAGGTACAGTCAGTCTTCAGTTCCAGGGTCCATTTGTTTCCATTTCTCTGAGCTCAGTTCTTGGAATTGTGGCAACTTATGTCATGGCTATAGTTTGGTTATCATGTAGTTAACATCTTCTACCTGGGATTTCAGTATCTATAAGACAACGGGAGATGACTCAGAATATTATCTACAACCCTTGAGAAAGAACTAAAGGTCCTCAACTGTGCTTAATGAGTACATTACTGTTATTTGGTTTCCTCTGACTCTTTTCCTTTGCTTTAACTGTTTCTCACTTGTCTGATTAAACTTATTCTCTGACTACAGTTTTCCACAGACAAAAGGCTGGCAGATGACATGGGTGGGGTTGGGGCACAGACCCTAGCAGGGTCCTGCTCTGTTTTAAGAGGAGGGTCCTGTAAGCCAGGCTGGCCAAGTGTGCCGGTGGCCCTTGGACCCTGAACACTTTAAGAGGCCCTGCTACCCTGCGCTTGCTTATTGTGTAGGTTGCACATCACGAGAGCTCTGGATTTACGAGAGCGGCACTGCAGGCAACGAAACATTTATCATCCAGCAGCGCTGCATCGGCGGTTTGAGGTTTTCTGATGAAAGCAATGTTGGCATGTTAATCACAATCCCTTGAGAAGCATGAGATTCCTTCACGATGGAGAATCAATTGTGGCCTTCAGTGACGTGATGAAATGTTGAGGCCAGAAACAGCCATGGAAGGCAGTGCATTTTGTGTGCTCAGTAAAGGCCCCTCATGTTACCACAGGTCATCACTCTTCTTCGTCTTCTTTTTTCCCCCTTTTTATTGGTTTCTTTGCTTTCTTATTTATTTATTTTATTTTTGACTGGGCTGGGTCTTCACTGCTGCTCAGGCTTTTCTCTAGCTGCGACAAGCCCCCAGAGGCTACTCTCCACAGCAGTGTGTAGGCTTCTCCTTGTGGTGGCTTCTCTTGGGGAGCACAGGCTCTAGGGCTCCCGAGCTTCCGTATCTGCAGCATGTGGGTGCAGTAGTTTCGGCTCCCAGCCTCTAAAGTACTGGGTCAGTAGTTGTGGCCCACTGGCTTAGCTGCCCTGCAGCACGTGGGATCTTCCTGGATCAGGGATCGAACCTGTGTCTCCTGCATTGGCAAGTGGATTCTTTACCACTGAGCCACCAGGGAAGCCCCATCATTCTTATTTATTGTGAGCAGCCCCCATCTGGGAAACAGCTTGGTGTTCATGAGCTTCGGATGTCTCAGCATGTGCAGGAATCTCCACGGGGTCAGAGGTCTGGACAGGCTGCAGAGCTCAAACAGTCCGTAAAAGAGCAAATGAATATCAAAAGGGTCAACCAGAAAATCGAAGAGAACACAAAGGTAAATAAGTCTGTCCACTCACGTGAAAGCATATCAGATCAACAGGGGTGATGAGGACAAAGGTGAGGGCCAGAGGGGGGAGATCAGAGCATCTGTACGCTGGTGGTGTGCCCTGTTGATATTCTCGGGCTCTCTGTAATTTATAAAAGGTGATACTCTATTTTTAAGTCCCACAGACCAATGACAAGCCTCCTGTCAGTTCTCTGGATGGGGCTCCTCCCTTTGTGCTCCTGATCAGAGGGATTAAAGGATGAACTTTGGAATCCAACAAACAAGGTTTCAAGCCCCACTGAAAGGTTAATCACTCAGTTGGGTCCAACTCTTTGCAACCCCATGGACTATAGCCCGCCAGGCTCCTCTGTCTGTGGAGTTCTCCAGGCAAGAATACTGGAGTGGGTTGCCATTCCCTTCTCCAGTGGATCTTCCCAATCCAGGGATCGAATCTGGGTCTCCTGCATTGTGGGCAGATTCTTAACTGAGCCACCAGAGCAGCCCCACTACTCCTCCTTATTAACTGGGCAACTTAATCTTCCAGAGCCTCAGTTTCCTCATCTGCAAAATGGGAGTTTTATAAGGATAACAGGAGATAATGCCCGTTTCTGATCATGCCTGGTACAGTATACATAGGAGAGATGACAATAAATGGTGATTATTGTTGTTATTGTTGCCTCCATAGTTAAAAGTGACTCGGATTTTCTTTTGCTCCATTTTCAAGGGCTTTTCCCTTTCTTTGTCTTTTAGCCACCACCATGTTGGACTCCTTTTTCCTATTCTAACTACCTAGCAGTTAAAAGTTATTTGATTGCATGAGAATTGTCTAGTTTGGGATCTGTTCCCCTCACAAGCCTGGGGATTTCTTAGGGACACACACTGTATCTTATTTATATTTTTATTCCCACTGTGATAGCCTGGGTAATAAATACATCCCAACAAAGGCCAGGTGGATGAGAAGGAGAGAGGAGAAAAAAGGAAAGAATGTGAGATAAAGACTTTGGTGGGATTGTCTTGTAAATGACCACATGGATTGTGGCTTTTATTTTATTTATTTATTTTTAAATGAATAAAATCTTTTATTTGCATTGTAAACTGTTAGATTTCTTTTCTTTCTTTTTTTTTACTTTGTCCCCCCCATCTCTTAACATATGCTTTCTAGTTTATTTATTTATTTAGTTTTTCTTTTTCTTTTTTTTTCTTTCATTTATTTTTATTAGCTGGAGGCTGATTACTTTACAATATTGTAGTGGTTTTTGCCATACACTGACATGAATCAGCCATGGATTTACATGTGTTCCCCATCCTGAACCCCCTCCCACCTCCCTTCCCATCCCATCCCTCTGGATTATCCCAGTGCGCCAGCCCTGAGTACTTGTCTCATGTATCCAACCTGGACTGGCGATCTGTTTCACACTTGATAATATACATGTTTCGATGTTGTTCTCTCAGATCATCCCACCCTCGCCTTCTCCCACAGAGTCCAAAAGTCTGTTCTATACATCTGTGTCTCTTTTTCTGTCTTGCATATAGGGTTATTGTTACCATCTTTCTAAATTCCATATATATGCGTTAGTATACTGTATTGCTGTTTATCTTTCTGGCTTACTTCACTCTGTATAAGGGGTTCCAGTTTCATCCATCTCATTAGAACTGATTCAAATGTATTCTTTTTAAGGGCCGAGTAATATTCCACGGTGTATATGTACCACAGCTTTCTTATCCATTCGTCTGCTGATGGGCATCTAGGTTGCTTCCATTTCCTGGCTATTATAAACAGTGTTGCATGGCTTTTATTTTTTATTTTTTTTGCCCTCTACTGTAAGCTCCTATTCACCAAAGAAAGTGTGAAAGAAAATGCAGATTTTATGGCAGGACAAGAAAAATTTAGACATAAAATTTTTTTTTCTGTGCCTTTTGGCCTCTTCTCCCCCCACACTGTGCACTGTGTATCTTCATTAGACATGGAACAAACCCCCATCAGCAGAAATACCTGCTCAACCACAAAGAACAACATTCTTCTCACATCAACAAGACAACCCCTTAAAAGACAACCTTGACCTTGTAAGGGGCCACGATGAACCATGATGATTCACTAGATTGTGTAAACTGTTGATAAGACATCATTTAATATACAGCCCTCTGTCTCAAAAACTGTAACTGTGTCTAGACCTCTAATCGGTAGGACAGTTCTCAGAATTTTCTGAGAGACTGTTCCTGGATTACAGTCCTCAATCTGACTTGAATAAAATTTTGCATTTCTGGGACTTCCCTGGTGGACAAACCTAGACAGTGTACTGAAAACCAGAGGCATTACTTTGCCAACAAAGGTCTGTATAGTTTTTCCAGTAGTCAAGTACAGATGTGAGAGGTGGACCATAAAGTAGGCTGAGCGCCAAAGAATTGATGTTTTCAAACTGTGTGTGGGGATGGAGAAGACGCTTGAGAGTCCCTTAGACAGCCAGGAGATCAAACCAGTCAATCCTAAAGGAAATCAACCCAGAATATTCACTGGGCGGGCTGACGCTGAAGCTCCAATACTTTGGTCACCTGATGCGAAGAGACGACTCACTGGAAAAGACCCTGATGCTGGGAAAGATTGAGGACGGGAGGAGAAGGGAGCAACAGAGAACAAGATGGTTGGATGGCATCACCGACTCAATGGACATGAGTTTGAGCAAACTTGGGGAGATAGTAAAGGACAGGGGAGCCTGGAGTGCTGCGGTCCGTGGGGTCGCAAAGAGTCGGACACGACTGAGAGAGTGAGCAGCAATATGCTTAAGTACAGGAACACTTAAAAGTATAGTTTTAAAACATCTGGGAAATACTCACCAAGCTGTTCATAGTAGCGAGTTCTACAGAAGTGAAGGGGGATCTGACTTTTTATTTTAGATAACTCAGTACTTTTTTTTAGATAGCAAGCATGAAATACCTAAAGAATAAACGATGTAACAAACCACCAGCAGTCTCTGTAGCTGAAGGAGTTACTGTGTTCTAGGGATTAAGAAAGATTCAAAACATCAAGGGTAATGTGGATGTGGATGTCGAGGTTCCTTCCTTCTATCTCAAAACCATCTCTCTTAATTACCTGTAATTTCCCCCCCTCCCCATTTTCTCTCTATCCTCTAGTTTCTCAGCTGGTTAAACACCTGAAAGTGTGTCTGGTGCTTGAAATCTGCCCATAGCTATGGTTTTACACACACACACACACACACACACACACACACACGTGCACACCCATGGGCACCATAAAATCTTCTCCAAAGAAATAAAAATATAAATACATTGCTAAGGAGAAATAAAGAGGAAGCAGTGTTGGGGGTGGGACAGGACAGGGTTAATAGGACACACTGGACTTGCTAAGATGTCCCCAGGGTCAGAATCTTAAGATTAAATAAGATGGAACAGGTCGTACTGAAGTCACCCAGCCGATTCTATTTGTCTTTGCTGCCTTGAGCTGCCACCGCCTTCTCCTCCTCCTCCGCCTTCTTTTCTTCCTACAAAAAGGTGGAGATCATAATCCCTTCCCTGAGAAGAAAAACACAGCTTTTGATCTGAGTTTCCACCAGACTTGGCGAGTTCCCAGGACAGGACAGTACATGTCGACTAACAGTTCAAAGAGCTGGATCTCAACGTGGCGTTTGTCTAAGCTACATCCTGAGGTTCTCCGAAAGAACTTGAGGTGGGAAGGCTGGGGACAGGAGCGTGGACCCCTGAGAGCTCACGGACGCCACCTGCAGGCTGGAGAGAGGTTGCGGCTGGGGCGGGGAGGTAGGAGGGTTTGGTGGTGGTGCAGCGTAGGTGAGAAAGGGGGACTCCCAGTGCCTGCCTGCGTGCTGAGTCACTCAGTCGTGTCCGACTCTTTGCAACCCTATGGACGGTAGCCCGCCAGGCTCCTCTGGCCATGGGATTCTCCAGGCAAGAACACTGCAGTGCGTTGCCTTGCTCTCCTCCAGGGGATCTTCCCGGCCCAGGGATCGAACCTGAGTCTCTTACATCTCCTGCACTGGCAGGTGGGTTCTTTACCACTAGCGCCACATGGGAAGTCCAGGGCTCCCACTGCCCACCCCTGAATCAAAGAGTTGCTTTATGTTGTATTTATTGGCCTGAATTCAGCTTATCTTTAAAGCTATTACCTGGATGAAAACTATCCAACCAGACCCACCTTTTTCAAATGAGGAACTGAGTGTGGAGACAGAAGCGGACATGGCTTGTCCATCTCCTGCCTGAGCAGGGAGTATACAGGCTGGAGGGACTCATCAGCCGCCATGGTTTCTCCTTAAGACCCAGCTTGGGGCCCATCCTACCAGCCCCAGATACTGGATTCACTCAATCTGGTCTTCTAGTAGCCAGATCACTAATTTGAATATAGAACACTTCCCTGGCAAGAAGCTTTGTCCTTAGGAACAAAGCCAGCCCCAAACAGTGACCACAGAACAATAAAGGTACTGATTTTTTCCACAATGACTGTAACAACCTTTGAAACAAAAATCATTGCTCTACAATTAGTAAGCATCGTTCCCCCTCCCCTGAAGTCACTCTGACCTTGAGCTTATCCTGGGTTGCCCCTCCCCTCCCTGCTCGGATGCATGGGATGCACAGATAAAGTCCAAACTCCCTTTGAGTGTGGCTGAAGAGGAGGTGTGAGGGCTTTGAAGACAGACAAGGCAAGGTCAGCATCCTGACCCAGTCGAGTGTCTGGTCTCAGGCCACTGAGTAAGACTCCTTGAGCCAGCTCAGCTGAAAAGATGGGAGAGAAGGCCATGTGATGATGCAAACAGAACCACCTGGCCTAACAGGCATCCAAACAGCAGGAGTTGCAACCCAAGCATCCATCAAGGGAAGAATGGATGAGCCAAATACACACAATGGGATACTGCGGGCATGAGTGCATGTTCAGCTGTGTCCCACTCTGGAACCCCATGGACTGTAGCCTGCCAGGCTCCTCTGTCCATGGAATTTCCCAGGCAAGGATACTGGAGTGGGTTGCCATTTCTAACTCCAGGGGATCCTCCTGATCCAGTAGACGTGGGTTTGATCCCTGGGTCAGGATCCCCTGGAGAAGGGAATGGCAACCTGCTCCAGTATCCTTGCCTGGGAAATCCGATGGACAGAGAAGCCTGATAGGCTACAGTCCATAGGGTCGCAAACAGTCGGATACAACTTAGCGACTGAGCACATAAACACACACACACACACACACACACACACACACGAGCAGCAGACAGGCAAAGGCTGGATGATAGATGTGGTGAGATGCTGTCATGATCTTTATCAATAAACTCGATCCATCCTCCTCTCTTTGGAGTGTTAGGGAGCATCATTTATCCTTTCTGGAATTACCCAGACACAGCTTGGCATCAGAGTGCAGAGCCCACAAACGGAGGAGGATCAGATGAGGGCAGCTGCAGGGGGGCAGCCAGGCGCACGACGTTGCTCTCAGGGAATCCAGGGTCAGGTGGAAAGTAGCCACATGCATCACACAGCACCCAAACCCTCAGAGGCAACTCTGGAAGGCATCCTTGGCTTTGAGGCACACAGGTGATACCTAGAAGCCTCCCACATCTCTCAAAGGACATCTGCAAGGGGCCTGGTGAGGGGCTTTTAGGCTCCAGTGCTGTCTGTAACTATAAACATCCCTCCTCAGTACACAGAAATATCAGGTCCCAGGCAGGAAGCCAGGAGGTGGTGCTCACAACCAGAGGTGGGTTTCACCAGCTGCTCAGCCAGAGAACTAAGAAGAAGTGGCTCCAAACGAACACTCAGCCCCCGCTTCCCCATTTCAGAGGAGCGGAAGAACCCCCGTCCACCACACTGCTGTTCCATCAACACCCCAAATACACACACACACATGCAGAAAAGTGTCATCACCCAGGAAGGACCAGCTGAGCTCAGCTTCACCTGAGCCTACTTGTGAACACCTTTCTCACTGAAGCCACAGAAAACTCAAGAGGGCAGAGATAGATCAGACCATCAGGGAGGAGGGAGGAAGGAGAAAGAACAAAACCCTTGGTGGGCTGGCAGGACCCTGAACTTACCGGTTCCTGGAAGTAGAGCTGGTAATTGAAGGCAGGGTTGGCCTTGATGATCTCCATGGAGGACACTTTGGGATTTGACGGCATGAAGGGAGTATTCAAACTGGCCACTGCCCTGTGGGAAGAAGAGGCGTCAAGACACAGACCCCATAAGAAGACAGTCTGCAAGGACCAGAAAGAATCTCATGTGTCAAAACGTGAGCTCGGAGTGGTGGAGTGCCACATACATGATCTCACTCCAGCAGCGCATGGAGAACTGGACCTAAAACTAAACCACCCTTCTTGACTCTCCAGTCCTATGTTTGTTTGTTTTTTTAATTTAATTTTTATTTATTTTGTATACCCCAATATAAAACCAAAGACATTTTTTACTGGGGTATGACCAATTAACAATGTTGTGGTAGTGTCAAGCAGACAGCAAAGGGACTCAGCCTTACATATACATGCATCCGTTCTCCCCCAAATTCCCCTCCCATCCAGGCTGCCATGTAACATTCAGCAGAGTTCCCTGTGCTGGACAGCAGGTTCTTGCTGGTTATACATTTTAAATATAGCAGTGTGTACACGACCTTCCCAAAGTCCCTAATATCCCTTCTCCCCGGCAACCATAACTGCAGTATTTCTCACCTACTTGCCTTCGACAAAGACAGCCACACAAACATGCCCTCATGTACGTTACATGCAGTATATCTATCTCGATTAGAATAAGAGCATAGCGTTCTAGATTTTAAAAACAGTCATTTTTCCTTCCTTCCTTCACTCACTGTTTCCTCTGTGTGGAGTGTAATTCCATGCCACATACCAGGGGAGAGAAAACATAAAACCAATACTCCAGGAGCTTCCTGTGGTCTAACAGGAAGCCTAGACAAATACATGCATCTGTGCTCAGTCGTGTCTGACTCTTTGCAACCCCATGGACTGTAGCCAGCCAGGCTCCTCTGTCCATGGGATTTCCCAGGGAGGAATATTGGAGCGGGTTGCCATTTTCTTCTCCAGGGAATCTTCCTGACCCAGGGATCAAAGCTGGGTCTCCTGCATTGCAGGCAAGATTCTTTACCATCTGAGTTACTAGGCTTCCCATAGGAATAAAAGAGAGGGTGAATTTGAAAGATCCCATGAATGTAGAACTAACAGAAGTTGGCCAAGAACACAGTTAGCTTGGCTAGTTGGCAAGAATTCCATATCCCACTCTTACCTTGGGGAAACTTTTTCCTACGAAAGAAACAGATATATAGGGTACTTTCTTGGTGGTCCATTGGTTAAAGCTCTGTGCTTCCAATGCAAGGGGTGTGGGTGTGACCCCTGGTCAGGGAACTAACAACCCATATGCCACTAGGCACAGCACCCCCCCCAAATAAACAGTTAAAAAAACCCATTAAATTTTTTTTTAAAAAACAGATATATGAAATTAAAAAAACCCAGATATATGAAATATATTTTAAAAAGATATATAAAATATAAGATATATAAAAAATATACCTATTTTATATATAAAATAGGAGCAATGGGATAATCAGGGCAAAAGAAATAATCAGAGGAAGGACTGGTAAGTCTTACTCCATACCAGCCAATAGAAATATAATTCAAATCATATATGACTAAAAATTTTCTCCTGCAGTGCAGGAGACCTGGGTTCAATTCCTGGGTTGGGAAGATTCCCCTGGAGGAGGGCATGGCAACCCACTCCAATATTCTTGCCTAGAGGATCCCCATGGATATAAGAGCCTGGCAGGCTACAGTCCACAGGGTCGCAAAGAATTGGACACAACTGAGTAACTAAGCATAGCACAGTAGCCAAATTAAAACCAGCAAAAAGGAATATGTGAGGTTAATTTTAAACAATATTTAATATTAATTAATTTGACATTAATTTTAATTTAATGTTAACTGAAACATTAATATTAACCCAATATATCAAAAATATTAATAATTTTGATATGTAATCAATATTAAGAATTATTAAGAAGCTATTTTACATTCTTTTTTTCTTTGGAATCTGGAAGGCATTTTCTACTTATAGTAATCTTAGTTCAAAACTGGCCACATTTCAAAGGTTCAATAGCCATGATTAGTGCAGGTTATGGTATAAATAAGTTATATTTATGCCTATAGGCTTCTAATGATACCATAGTGAACCCATTTTAAGTGTTATTTAAGTCACAAGCCAAGAAACTGTAACTTTTACTAAATATTCTGGACAGAATGGGGTTTTTTAAAAAATCACTTTGACACATTATTTATTCCATATTAAAAAACCATCACTAAATGAGATGATAGCATGTAAATATTTAAAGACTAATTAGTACATATAAACTGCATTAAGATTAGAAAAAGCTGAACCATAGCTCCTGGCAGCAGCATCCTTAGGTGATTGTTAAAGACAGGATAGAAAACAAACAAGTGAGTATACATCCTTATTTTAAATAGGTCCCCAAAGCTTATTTCAGTAGAAAGGCAAAACCACGATTCAAAGAAATATTCCACATCAAATGTTGCCTTTTCTTTTTCCTTCACTCTTTGTCTGAATAGAAAGGCAGAGATCAGTGCTGTCAACAATATTTTTTAATAAAAGATGCTCCCAGACCCAGAGATGCACCGTCCCATTCTCTGGAGGCCCAGAGATGTGAGACCCTGAGAGTGTCTCAGCTCCCTTACAACCTCCCAGGAATAAGTAACAGGGCTGATTTGATGAGCGCAGATGGAGAAGCTACTGCTCCAGAGTCAACAGCAGACATGGTGGAAACGGCACAAGGAGAAAAGAAACAGGAAACCAGAGCATGCCTGCGTGTCTCAGATCTGATGTTATTATGCACAAAATTTCACCTGGCTCATGTTTAACTTCTAAAATTCTCACAGGAGAGAAAGAGACAGAGAGAGAGACTAAGTTTAGTAGAACAACAACAATGTGGAGACCATCTGTTGTTGCTCTATTTCTTTTTGTTCCCTTCAAGAAGCATCTAGGGACTTCCCTGGTGACCCAGTGGTTAAGAGTCTGCCTTCCAATGCAGGGTCTGTGGGTTCAATCTCCGGTCGGGGAACCAGGACCCCACGGTGCTGAACGGCAACGAAGTCACAACTAAGGCCTGATGCAGTCAAATAAATAAAAAAGGAAGAAGAAGTAGCACCTAACACAGTCTCCAGAGTAACTTTTTGGTGAAACTGATTCTTTTTTTTTTTTTTTTTTATCTTTTCTTTTTTTTAATTTACACTTATTCCCCATCCCGATCCCCCCTCCCATCACCCTCTCCACCCGATTCCTCTGGGTCTTCCCAGTGCACCAGGCCAGAGCACTTGTCTCATGCATCCCACCTGGGCTGGTGATCTGTTTCACCATAGATAGTATGTGAAACTGATTCTTAAGAGCTTATTTCTTACTTTGCTTTTGAATGAGAGAGAGAGAACAGAGAAGCTGAAGCGATCAGAACAGAGCACAAAAACTTTAAAACTATTTTAGGAAATGTTTGATTTTTTTCTGGTCTTTGAGAGCACCCAACTGTTTGAACTGGGGTTGAACTGAGCATAAATATCTTGAAAGTTTCTCGAGTGTTTCCATTTGTATAAACTCTGCCAAATAAAAAGTGATTGGGTGAGTTAGGGAAACAGAGATGACTGCTAAGGATGATGTTTTAGTTAATTTGCTAAGATCGAAGGCTGAAATGGGAGGTCAGACAGGCTTTAACTGCAGTTACCAACTCAAGTGGTGTGTGGCCACAAAGACCGCCTGACTCTCCAGGTTCAAAGCAGGTCATCTGAAAGCTCCCATGGGTGCCCTGAAATGCCATTCTGCAATGATTATGAGTGATGTGATCAGGATCATGAAACATCACTCCAACCTGACTTCCGTACAGCATTCTGCAGGTGGAGTAGCCGCGCGCGCGCGCGCGCGCGCGTGCGTGTGTGTGTGTGTGTGTGCGTGTGTGTGTGTGTGTTCAGTCATTCAGTCATGCCAGCTCTTCGCAACCCCCTGGATTGTAGCCCTCCAGGCTCCTCTGTCCGTGGGATTCTCCAGACAAGACTACTGGAGTGGGTTGCCATTTCCTCCTCCAGGGGATCTTTCCAGCCCAGGGACTGAACCTGTGTCTCCTGCAGCTCCTGTATTATCAGGCAGATTCTCTACCACAGAGCCACCTGGGAAGCCCTGGAATAGTCGGGTAGGAGTGGCAATCACCACTTTGTGGTTGAAGAAACCAAGGCCTAATGGGTGAAGTGGGTTGTCACATAGCCAGTTCAGGGCAAAATCGAACGCTGTGTTTTCTGATTCCAACCAGGGCTAAAGTCTCTCCTGGTCCTCAATTCTATGAAGCTGACATCCCTGCTACCTCACCCACTCCCCTCAAAGTCCACCCTCATGGTCCTGCATTCTGGCTACTTGGGCACAGCATTATTCACTGCATTACTGGTGACTGAGACAGGCCTTGTGCCTAAGACATTAGCTCATTAAACTGTCCCTACTAAGAAATGGAATATTTTCTGCCATATCAGTAAACAAAGGATGTCAGTCACCAGCAACTGCAACCCTCCAAAGTGAGCAGGTGAGCCCTGAGGGAACTCAGGAAAGAAAGAATACCTACCATCTAGGAGCCACCAGACTGCAGCCACTCCCTATGCTGAGCCCTGAGAAAACTCAGGATGTAAAAACAGCATGCTGGCCTTAGACAGCTGAAGTACGTGTCAAAGGAATGATTTCAGTGAGCCCAGACTCTTGCATCTTCCCATACATGGAAAAGTGCTCAGTTCCCTAACTTGAGATATCTCATTTTCTTTAATTAACAATCAACTTAAAAAAATTATTGGAAGATAATTGCTTGACAATATTTTGCTGGTTTCTGCCATACATCTGCCATCTGTTGCAAAACTGCTATACAACCTGGCTCCCCCTCACCTCCTCAGAGCAGTTTCTCAGAGCTATCTGAAACACTGTCTCCAGGCTGCAGTCCTCACTTTGCTGCAAATAAAACTTGCAACACTTGAGTTGTGAACATTTTTTTCAATGCTACTCACACACCAGCGGGCTAAGGGAATAAGGTTTTACCTTCTCAGATAACAACCTACCATTTTCAAGATGTTTTGTGGAACTCAAGACCCGAGGAAGCATTTTAGGGAATTCAAGTCTAGTCTGACCCAAACTATTGATGCCCATTGCCTAATTACCTCACTCTCTCGGGGTGGAAGAGAGCGATGGTCCACACCAGCATGCCGCCCCAGTCATGGCCAATGAACACAGCCTGAGAGATGCCCTAGGAGGACAAAGTAAGGGGAAGAGTGTGAGCAGGTTCCTGGGATGGGGGATAGGTGCTGAGAGCTGGAGACCTGGTTCTCCCCTGAGGTCCAACCATAGCAACTACTTCCAAAGTCCACTGTCTTGAAACCTCTGTCCCCACATGTTGGGCCCCACAGACCTGCCACACAAACGACTGGCCTTTTAAATCTTCTTGGAAGACTGAGGCCACTGGCCATGAATTCCCTCTCTACCTTCTCTCCAATCAAAATTTTTTTCACCTTCTTTCCTCCTATTTGTCTTAAAGTTAGAATGACTCCCCTCCCCTTCCATGCTCTTCTCCCATTGAGTGGTTATTATTCTGTTCCCCATTCTTTTGGGATCTTTTCTCATCTAAGTAGCTAGGAGAGCCTCAAAAGCATCTTATATCTCCTGATTTCTCCCTGCATCTTCCTCTTCTCTGCTGCTGTAACCACGAATGACCACATTCCCTTCCATGAAAGACCTACTGTGTCACAGGCTCTTCTAACACACATTTTGCAAATGAGAAGACGGCTCACAGTGGTCAAGAGACTTGCCCACACTGCACGGATGATAAGTGGTGGAGGTCCCAGGTGGAGGTCAGACCCAGGTCCCCCAACCTAAGGACTTCCCAGGTGGTGCTAGTGGTAAAGAACCCACCTGCCACTGCAGGAGACATAAGAGATGCGGGTTCAATCCCTGAGTCAGGAAGATCCCCTGAAGGAGGGCATGGCAACCCACTCCAGTATTCTTCCCTGGAAAATCCCATGGACAGAGGAGCCTGGTGGGATAGTCCACAGTGTTGCAAAGAGCTGGATACTACCAAAGTGACTTAGCATGCAGACAGCCCCCAACCTAAAATTGGGCTCCCTCCTCTACCTTACCTACTGATCATATTTAGGGCCTTCAGATCCTTCCCAGTTCCACTAGAAGGAAGTGGGTAGGGCACAATCATTAAAAGAATGATACAACCATTGAGAACAGGATATCACAAAAATCTGTTAGAACGTGCTAGGCCCAAGATGGCAAAAGGTTCGACCTTCAGTAGACCTTGAGCCTCATTATATGCTCAAACATTCCAAACCACGTTAAGTGGAGGCATTAGATTTTAAATATTTCAAAAGAGGTGTAACTTTTAAAAAGTTGTGTAATACTGTTGTTCAGTTGCTAAGTCATGTCCAACTCTTTTGAGACCCCATGGGCTGTAGCCCGCCAGACTCCTCTGTCCATGGGACTTCCCAGGCAAGAACACTGGAATGGACTGCCATTTTCCTTCTCCAGGGGATCCTGCTGACCCAGGGGTCAAACCCACATTCCCTGCATTGGCAGGCTGATTCCTTACCACCAAGCCACCTAGGAAGCACTGTGGGAATATTAGGATATTTTCCAAACTTCTTAACCTGGCACTAAGGCTCTCCACCTGGCTTAAAGCCAACAAAGATATCCTATCCCTCGGAAGATGCTTTTCATAAAACAAGAACCAAAACAAATTCATCTGTGTATTCTCCAAACCTGTCTTTGTGGTCCCTTCCCACCCACCACCCCCACTTCCCCGGCTTGTGCCACTCCCTTCAGAGCTCTGACAGATGACAGCTTCTAGGGTTATATCTTTTATTTAACTGCCCAGCCCCAAACAGAATTCTCCAAAGAGATCAGTTCAAGATAATTAACTTACCAACTTATCCAGGAAGGTGATCATGTCCTAAGAAAGAAAACACACAGCAAAATCAGAACTGTGGCCATCCAACTCAGCAGCTTCAAGGTTAGAATTACTGTGTTTGCCTTTGTTACAGTCTGAATTGTGTCCTCCCCACCCCCAATCCCACCCCCAAATTCATATGCTGAAGCCCTAACCCCTGGTACTTCAGAATATGGCTGTATTAAATATCTGAAGGTAGAGTCATTTAAAAAGTGATGAAGTTAAATGGGGTCATTAGGGTGAACCTTAATCCAATATAAAAGGGAAAACAACTACGGCTTCCCGTTTCTCAGCCCCGCTTCTCTGAAAAGACTCCCTTGTCACACCATCTCTGCTGTCTGAGCCAACGCAAAGGGCCTCTGCTCAGTACAATGGGTCTACAGAGCTGCATATACGGGGCCCATACGGGTGGGGCCCTGAGCCAAGAAGATTAGTGTTCTTATAAGAATAGCCCCGGACAGCTGGTTCTCTCTCCCTGCCGTGTGAAGACACAGCAAGAAGGCAGTCACCTGCAGGCCAGGGGGGCCCTCACGAGAACCTGGGCCTACTGGCACCAGATCCCAGACTTTCAGCCTCCAGAAAGGGGAGAGATACACTTCTGTGGTTTAAGCCCTCTGGTCTGTGGTGTCTTGTCATGTAAGCTCGAGCTGACTAATGTACACACTAATGGGGAATTTAGCTGAGGGATTCCCAGAAATTCCAGGACCTGCAAAGTGGCAGCACCCATGAGGTTCCTGATGAGGAACCAACAGACTGTCTGATGTAAGAGCATCTCTAAGGGGTGAAGGGTGCAGAACTGTGGTCCAGCTACAGTGACTGAGGTGACCTAAGTCCTCCATCAGCGAGAAAAACGATTAAGGAGGAATGTGGGAAATGAAATAAATGCAGGAACCCCTTTACCTTCTCCTCCTAGCTGATACTGTCCATACCACTCCCTTGGCACTAAAGTTTTATTCATAGCGTCTCTCCACTTCCTTCTTTCTTTATTACTCCCTTGATTTCCGGGTTCTCAGACTGGTT
Source organism: Cervus canadensis (assembly GCF_019320065.1). Lineage (NCBI taxonomy): Eukaryota > Metazoa > Chordata > Mammalia > Artiodactyla > Cervidae > Cervus > Cervus canadensis. The sequence continues at coordinate 8,278,067 of NC_057415.1, read as the reverse complement.
CCTCAGACTTGCCTGAGCACGGGCTGCTGTTTCCTGAGTCCACAACTCTGCTTTGGAAGCAACTCAGAGCATGGGCTTTGCTTTTTGGCCACTTACAGAGGCTGTTCACAGGCCAGGAGAAGTCAAGGTCACCAATTCCAGGGCAGCCAGAATCCTGTGCTGTTCCTGGGACCGTTTCACTTCTAACAAGAAACAGCATCATTCTCACAGTTCCCTGAAGGATCTCTGGTCCTGGGGAAATCGTTTCCAGAAGGAAGGTCCTGGATCCATACATATTCTCAGGGGTCGACCCAGGTAACTCTCCACTGGAAAACTCACTAAGTGTACTTTTTCTGTATGACAGGTTGGCTTATACCTGGGCAGGCCACGGTCCCCTCATCCTGCCAGTAAGAAGCATCTGTAATTTTAGCATAACCAGGGGCATCAGCAGTTTTCAGGCCACACAGAAGGCTGTTTCTTCCTCCTGGTCCCTCCAGCCTCTGCTTTTGCTCTAGGGCTGATGGAGGTTTGGGTGCAAGCTCTGAGATGAGGGTCCCCCTCCTAATGGTGCTTATGCCTTAGAATAGGAAGACCACTGCAGTCTCCAGTCCACACACTCACTCCCAGGGTCTGACCAAAAATGTCTTTACCAAAATAAAGTGATATTTTAAAAATTCTCAGGATGGAAAGGTGATATGGTGGTGTGGTTAAGAGCAGAAACAGGGGAGCTACTACAGAATTCAAACCTGGCTCTAAAACTGTTGACCTCAGGCAAATTATATGACCCCTCATACTCAATTTCCTCTTCCATCAAACACTGAGAAAAATACTTGATATACAGGGTGTGTGTGCATGCTGAGTTGCTTCAGTCATGACTCTTTGCAACTGTATGGACTGTAGCCTGCCAGGCTCCTCTGTCCATGGGATTCTCTAGGCAAGAATACTAGAGTGGGTTGCTATGCCCTCCTCCAGGGAATCTTCCCAACCCAGGGATCCAACCAGCATCTCTTATGTCTCCAGCTTTGGCAGGCAGGTTCTTTACCACTAGAACCACCTGGGAAAACCTACTTGATATACAGTAAATGTTGGCTATTATTTCAAAATATTTCAACTTTCAGAAAGAACTTATACCCAAATGCTGTGAAATGCTGCATTCTTAGAACTTAAATCACACTTCTGTTTTTTATCAATGAAAACACAGGATGGAAAAGAAGTTACAGATGTTACCCAAAGACACTTCTTACCTTGCTTAACACTTCCAAGGAGTATTCTTCTATTTCTGCAATTATAAATAAAAGAAACATTTAATTTAATTTGTGTGATTAAAAATTACCAACAAACTAAAAAGGCCTCTTTGCAAAAAAAAAAATGTATCTTATTACATGATTAGAGTGATATAGTCTGTACAAGGGATTCAGGGAAGATTACAATAGAGATGAATAAAAGTAAACACTTAAATAATTAAAGAAAAAACCCTTAGACATCTTTCCTCAATATCTGGACTGAGTCCTTCCTTTTATCTAAAATGCTTCTGTGTCGTTCAAGAGGTAGTAAGCTGAGGCTGAGTTGACATGATGACATTTAGGGAACAATCACAGAGGCACACGCTTGCCATGATAGGCTGAGTGGCCTGGAGGTGGCCCCTGAGTGCCTGAGACCCCCAGCCCATGTCAGCGGGCTTCCAACTCAGCATGGCAGGGCAATGTGAATGTGGCTGCAGCAGCTCAGGAAAGGGGTGGTGAGCCACCGCCTGGGCTCTCTAGGCTGCTAAGAGCATCCTTGACGACAGAGGGACCAGCGACTCTGCTCCACACCTGACTGCTTCCCATTCCCTCCTCCACACGGCATTCTTGAAGGTTGGGGGCTGAGGATCCCTCTGACACTGATAAAGACAATGCACTCTTAGGCAATCCTGTGGTTAAGACTTTGTCTTTCAATGCAGGGGGTGCAGGTTTGATATCTGGTCAGGGAGCGGAGATCCCACATGCCTTGTGGCCAAAAAACCAAAAACATAAAACAGAAGCAATGTTGTAACAAATTCAACAAAGACTTTAAAAATTGTCCTAATTAAAAAAAAAATCTTAAAAATACAATGGATTCCTCTCTTCCCAGGGAAAATGCTCATAAACCCACATGTGGTCTCAAGGGTTCACAGGCCCTGACATCATCAGATGGGCTCCCACTAGGACCCATAGATGCTGGGTTAAGTAAGAATCTGGCCTACAAATTACTGTATGATTCAGCAATTCCACTTCTGGGTATATAAGCCAAAGAACTGACAGGAGGAATGCAAAGAGATATTTGTACACCTGTGTTAACTGCAGCATTATTTACAATAGCCAAAAGGTGAAGCCATCCCAGTGTCCATCAATGGATGCATGTATAAACAAACTGTGGTCTATTTACACAATGAAATATTGTGTGTGTGTGTGTGTTCAGTCCCTCAGTGGTGTCCGACTCTTTGCAACCCTATGAACTATAGCCCTCCAGGCTCCTCTGTCCATGGGATTATTCTGGAAAGAATACTAGAGTGGGCTCCTAGATCCTCTAGGAGATCTCCCTGACCCAAGGGTTGAACCTGAATCTCCTGAGGCTCCTGCATTGGCAGGCATATTCTTTTATCACTGATCTACTGAGCCTCCCACAATGGAATATTACTCATCCCTAAAAAGGAAGGAAATTGTGATACAGGATATAACATGGATGAACCCTGACGACATTATGCTAACTGAAATAAGTCAATTACAACAAAAGGATGGATACTGTATGATCCACTTAGATGAGGTACCTGGTCAAGTTTATAGAATCAGAGAGCAGAAGGGAGCTTGTGTGGGAACTGAGGGGAGGGAGAATGGGGAGTCACTGGTTAATGGTACAGAGATTCAGTTCTGCAAGATGGAAGAAGAAGCTGGATGGTACCAATTACACCCTATATCCTCACTGACTCACAGGAAACTCCCTTGGGTCTCCCAGCACAGATCGCTGGGTTTCTCACATTCATTCAGAGTATGAGGACCAGAGTCATCTGGGGCCCAAAGTGCGCAGACATGGACACTGCAGGAGCTGGGAGGGGAGGGGGGGAGTCAGACCTCCTGGAAGGGCTGCCTGCTCTGACATGGGAACAGGTGAAGACAGTGCAGTTGGAGAGCTCAGACAGCCAGAGGGCATGACCAACGCAGGAACAGCTGTAAAACAGCTAACTCACCAGGAGGAGCGGAGGACTCTCCGTAGCCTTTCATATCCACAGCGAGGACCCGGAAACCCGCCTGGGCCAGAGCAGGGATCTAGAACACAAACATTTCGGACCCCCCCCCCCCCCGGTGTGGCCTCATCAGTATTTTTTGGACACTCCCTCTTTGCTTCTTATAAATGGCTCGGTTCTAAATGCCACATGACACTACCTGGGATCCTTGCCATGGGGTTGGAATCTCACTGCGATGGGGCTGCCATGGATGGTGGTAGGGTTTGTACACTGCACCTAATGTGCCTCTGCACCTACCAGAGACAGCAGCTTTCCTAGCAAAGACCTTGCAGATTTTTATACTCGCTACAGAGACTTCCCAGCAGGTGGCATAAAGCATCTTGAGGAAATCTACCTTTATGAAATCTGCAAAGGGAGTATAGGAACCAGCATAGCTCTGAGCTCAGAAGCCATCTCTGACCCCAATATTTCAGCGATATCGTGGTCATCCTTGGGAGACGATGCTCCACAGCAAGGTGTCAGCTTCTTAATGATGTCCAAGGCTGGGTCACACCATCTTCTCTCCCCTCACTTGACCGGGGTGTACCTTCTCCCAGTTTCCCTTACCTGGTACCTCCAAGAGAACCAACTCTCAGGAAATCCATGGCAGAGGCACACAACAGGGCCGGAACCCAGCTCCACAAAATGCAGACGCACCCCAGGCTGTTGAAGAGAGAGGGCAGCAGGGAGTGATCACAGCCTGCAGGCCAGAGGGAACCAACGCCTCTTCCCCAGACACATTTCAAGGCTATGGTTTTTCCAGTGGTCATGTATGGATGTGAGAGTTGGACTGTAAAGAAAGCTGAGCGCCGAAGAATTGATGCTTTTGAACTGTGGTGTTGGAGAAGACTCTTGAGAGTCCCTTGGACTGCAAGGAGATCCAACCAGTCCATCCTAAAAGGAGGTCAGTCCTGGGTGTTCATTGGAAGGACTGATGTTGAAGCTGAAACTCCAATACTTTGTCCACCTGATGTAAAAAGCTGACTCATTTGAAAAGACCCTGATGCTGGGAAAGATTGAGGACAGGAGGAGAAGGGGACGACAGAGGATGAGATGGTTGGATGGCATCACTGACTCAATGGGCATGAGTTTGGGTAGGCTCCAGGAGTTGGTGATGGACAGGGAGGCCTGGCGTGCTATGGTTCATGGGGCTGCAAAGAGTTGGACACGACTGAGCAACTGAGCTGAACTGAACTGAACTGAACTGAATGTCGGAAAACAAACTGACTTTTCCTTCCTCCCTAAAAGGCCCTCATTCTGTCACGGTTTCTGGTACCATATGTATTGCATATGTTAAACTAGGGGCTGGGGCTTTCCTGGTGGTCTAGTGGTTAATAATCCTCCTTGCAATGCAAGGGACACCAGCTCCATCCGAGGTCTGGGGGGATCCCATATGCCACGGGGCAACTAAGCCCGTGTACCACAGCTAATGAGCCTGCACCCTAGAGCCCATGCTCTGCAACAAGAGAAGCCATGGCAACAAGAAGCCTGAGCATCACAACTACACAGTAGTCCCTGCTTGCCCCAACTAAAGAAAGCCCTCAAACAGCAACAAAGACCCAGCATAGACAAAAATGAAATCAATTAATTAATTGAAAATAAAGTAAACTGGGGCTGATCTTGTGCAGGGCATAATATTCACATGAAGGTGCAGAACACCATGATTGTTCTGTTAAAAGCTGTTTGTCTCCTGAATGTGAATTTTTCCCCCAGCTTTGCTATGCTTCTGGTCTTTTGTGAACTACACAGGTGTGCCCAAGCCTGCTTGGGCTGAAAATCCACCTTCTTCTCTTCTCCTTGGCTCCTGCTGACATTTTCCAGGCCTCTCCCAACCTCCTTGCAGAGGCGTGGCCATGTGGCTGGCCAGCACCGCCTGAGTGCAATAGCCCTGTGCTCCCTCTGGGCCATAAACCTCTCTCGCACCTGGTTCCCCCTGGCCTTTCCTATCTGTACCCGAATGGACTGGACCGTGAGGAAGGAAGAACCTGCAAAAAGAAGAAGCCTGGGTGCTTGAATGACTGTGAGGAGACAGCCCACTCCCAAACCACACCGGATTGTGCTGCCAGACAGAAACAAACTTGGAGTCAAGCCACTGAAAGTGTGAGCCTACTCTGACCATTACAGCAGGGTCTAAGCAAAAGAGATAAAGCAATATATAGTCAAAGCACCCTATTTTCCCCTCAAAATACATATCTTTAAATTCCTAATGGAAACAAAAAAAAAGCTCCATCTTATGGAAATCTACTTGGAACGACTCTATTTCACTGCATCTCATACAACTCCAAGGTGAGCATTCCAAACTGGAAGTTTCACTCATAATTCCCAATGAACTATTTTGCTTAAGAAAACATCAGGCTGATGTTTCACAAACTATTTCATGGACAATAGTCTTTTTTTTTTTTTTTAATCAGAATATGTTCTATAGTCTTTCCTTTAGTACTTGGCAAAGAAAGGGAATTGAACTTTTTTGTTTAGGCAACAGTTAATATGCTTTAATTTGTAAAACTTGAATTTTATATGTAAAATTGTTGTTATTTAGTCACTAAGTCATGTCTGACTCTTTGGCGACCCCATGGACTGTAGCGCACCAGGCTCCTCTGTCTGCGATTTTTCCGAGCAAGAATCCTGGAGTGGGTTGCCATTTCCTTCTCCAGGAATTGAACTTTAAATTCTATACTCCTTTATATTGAAAAATGTTACAGTACTGTTGCCCCCTTTCTTAATGGATCTTAACTAAAAGGTTTGTTCTTTCAGCTGAGTAGCTCAGCAAACACATGCACTTTCCCATCCTTTGAACAACTTGTTAACACAAATTGTCATTAAGCCAGAAATCGGAGATCTATTATTAGCGCATTTTGAGTTTCATTGACATCAAGGCAACAGTACCCGCAGAGCCTGGGTTCCCCAGAGGCCACTACCCAAGTCCTTAAGTTTGGGGTGAGGCCAGAGGAGGTGGTTAGGCAGCTCTGAATCACACTCTTTCAAGGTCAAATAGGAATTTATTGAAACTGGCTGGATATGCAAACATCAGGAGGATTATGAGAACAAATCCTATCCACAGGGCTGGAGATGCAGGGTCACAGCCCAGACCCCAGCCCCAGGCAAGGAGCCCCTCATGCTGCTTCAGTATTAGAGATGAAGTCTAGAGGGAGCTTATGAAACCTTCACCACTCCAGGAGTACCCAGGACCTCACTCACTGATGCTCACCAGAAGCGCCCTTTCTCACTGTTCAAATCCCACTCATCCTCTGATGCCCGCTTCGCCACTGAACCTCATCCCCAGCAATTACATTACAGTCACTTTCTCTACCCCCATAGAGCCCATTCTGAGTACCTGAGTCACTGCCAGTAGGGCCACACCCCGTAATGTCACCATGGGAAATATTTTCCTGGCAGACTGCAGACTGCACAAGCCCTGAGGTCATGGAAGACCTCTATTCATCTAGGTTATTTCTTGGGGTGCCGAGCAAACAGCGAATGCTCCCTGAATATCCCTGTGGCTCTCCTCCAGGGCATCAGACCCCCAGCCCCCGCCCCAGGTCCCAGATCTGCACAGCTCAGGACACCTGCTCTCTTTGTCCTCATCTCTCTTGTTTGTGGAGCATGAGGCACTACACCCCATGATCAACACAGGATATTTCAGTTAATCCTTACAAGAACTCCGAGACCAGGTATTATCACCATCACATCACATAGCTGTGTATACTGAGGTTCAGGACATTAAGAAATGTACCCATATTTGCAGACTTAGTAAGTGCCAAAGCAGGATTCTAACTGGTTCTTTCTGGCTCCAAAGAAACTGTTGGGTTTTGTTTTTGTGTCAGCTAACCCATAGCTACACATGCTTTCTTAGTTAAATGGTCACAGTGCCAAATGAAGAAAGATCCCGAAATGAACCTGAGTAGATGTCCCAAAGCCCTGCCCTGTATGCCGACTGGGTCGGAAGTCAGGGCCCCTCTGCACATGGCCTTGGTCTTGCCGCAGCCCTGATCCCTGGGCTTAAAACTGGCTGTCTCCCTTTTTCTTTCCCCTGCAGGTTCCCCAGGACCAGTCTGGTGCCTCCCTGCACCTTTCATATCTGGCTCATGCCTGACACAAAGGAAGGCCCCAATCACACCCGCCAGATGAAATAATGAAATTAAGTGCCAGACACACAGACTGTGCAGGCCGAGCAAGGCCCCCACGTGGCCTGCTGTTTGGTGGGAATCTGACCACACTGGCCCACATCTGTTGTCGAGTTTTGAGGAATAATGCTTTTGTTGTGTTGTTGTTTAGTTGCTAAGTCATGTCCAGTCTTTTTCGACCCGATGGACTATATAGCCCACCAGGCTCCTCTGTCCTTGGGATTTCCCAGGCAAGAATACTGGAGTGTGTTGCCATTTCCTCCTCCAGGGGATCTTCCTGATCCAGGGATCGAATCCACATCTCCTGTATTGGCAGGTGGAGTCTGTATCACTGAGCTGCCAGGGAAGCTGGATGCTTGTGGGAAAGGCCTTTTCCCTATAAATGGTGGGTGTGCAGCTCCCTGGGAGATTTCACAAGCGTCTCTTGAGTCGTCTTACATGGGCTGGCTGGAGAGGACTCGGCTGACGGCGAGAGCGCACGGACTCACCTTTATGGGCACGTATCCGTGGGTCACGGTGCTTGGATCACATGAGATGGGCAGGGGGGCTGCAGTTTGGAGAAGCTGAAAGTAAGAGACGCACAGTAAGGGAGACGGCTCTGCTTCTGTCCACAAGAAGACCTCTGAGCTCACAAAGTATCACAAGACAGCCCCAGCTTGTGCCATGGCCTCCTGAGCCGACCAGGTGACTGACCTACTGGCCCCATCTCCCCCAGGGTCACAGCCAGGCTTCACTCCCTCCATTTCCCCTCGGGTCAGCGGAGTCTGGTAACCGAGTTCTGGCCAATGGGTAGCAGACAAAAGAGTATGGCCCGTGCAACTAGAGGTGATCAAACTGAGAGAAGCAACTCAGACAAAGACAAATACCATCCTGTCACTTACAGGCAGACTCTAAAATATGCACAAATGAACCTGTCTGTGAAAGAGAAACAGACTCAGACAAAAAGAATAGACTTGTGGTTGCCAGTGGTGGGGGCTGGGGGGAAGAGAGGGATGGATTGGAGTTTGGGATTAGTAGATGCAAACTATTTTATATAAGACAGATTAAACAACAAGGCCCTACTATATGGCACAGGGAACTATATTCAGTGCTGTTGCGTAGTCGCTAAGTCATGTCTGACTCTTTTGAGATCCCACGGACTGTAACCCGCTAGGCTCCTCTGTCCATGGGATTTCCCAGGCAAGGATACTGGAGTGGGTTGCCATTTCCTTTTCCAGGGGATCCTCCCAGACCAAGACTCGAACCTGCATCACCAGGATTGCAAGAGGATTCTTTACCGCTAAGCCACCAGGGAAGCTCATGGAAAAGATTTTAAAAATGCAAGAAAAATAAAAGAAGAAGAGTGTGGTCTGACCACCAGACCTGTGAAAATCCACATGCGAATAATGGAGGGAGTAGACTGTGAAATTCACCTCCTTTTAAACATGGAAGAGTCTGCCTGGGAATCTGTAGAAGGTGAGACTGGTGGGTCTCCACCTATGCAGTGTTCAGAAAGGACCCAGGGTGTGGTGGCAGGGACGGGCAGCTGGGTGCCTCTGACAGTGATGAGGGAGTCAAGACAGCCCCCAGGGCCAGTGTACCCTGGAGTCCTTTTTCTAATGTGTCCCCAACTTCCCAGGTCACACACTAGGGGGTGTCTCCCTGATTCCATGAGTGGGAAAGGTTCCTACAAACACATGGTTCTCCCATGTTTTTGTCCAGCTTATAAAGCCCATTCATGACTGATTCTTATAGCCTTTCTGACAGATAAGAGGCACTTCCCTGTTTAAAAAGGAGTGATTAGCATTTTCCCTTACACCTTCCCCATGCCCCTTTGGAGGACAAGTGGGACATAGCTTACTTTCCCTATTGTACAAGGCCGGTGTGTGTGGCTCAGATGTGATGAAGGGATAAATCTCGTAAGTGGGACCAGCAAGTGGCCACTCTAATTCCAGGTTTGGTGCTTCCTTCTCTGCTGCACAAGGCTTCTGGGCTTGCGTAAAGACAAACCAAGCTTGGGAGAGATGCTCTAATGTGAGGTCATTGTGCTGTGTGTGCTATAGTAAGCTGCTTCAGTTGTGTCCGACTCCGCAGTCCTATGGACTGTAGCCCACCAGGCTCCTCTGAGTCCATGGGATTCTCCAGGCAAGGAAACTAGAGTGGGTTGCCATTTCCTTCTCCAGGGGATCTTCCTGACCCAGGGCTGGAACCTGAGTCTCCTGCATTGGCAGGTGGGTTCTTTACTACTGAGCCACTCTTAACTCCCCTCCAAAGACCCCTCACAGCACCACTGTGGTCTGGCTTTGTTTTCACCACATGTTCTGTGTGAAGGAGGCACTGCTATTATTGAAGATCTACAATGACTGTGTAAGAGATTTAAAAATGTATTAATATATCTCGGTCTCTGCCCCTGGTGCCTGGCACAGAGATCCTGAAGCCCTTGTAAATTCTTAAATAGTAAGAGTGCTCATTGAAAAAGCAAGAGAGTTCCAGAAAAACATCTATTTCTGCTTTATTGACTATGCCAAAGCCTTTGACTATGTAGATCACAATAAACTGGAAAATTCTCAAAGAAATGGGAATACCAGACCACCTGACCTGCCTCTTAAGAGATCTGTATGCAGGTCAGGAAGCAACAGCTAGAACTAGACAAGTAACAACAGACTGGTTCCAAATAGGAAAAGGAGTACGTCAAGGGTATATATTGTCACCCTGCTTATTTAACTTATATGCAGAGTACATCATGAGAAACACTGGGCTGGAGGAAGCACAAGCTGGAATCAAGATTGCCGGGAGAAATCAATAACCTCAGATATGCAGATGACACCACCCTAATGGCAGAAAGTGAAGAAGAACTAAAGAACCTCTTGATGAACGTGAAAGAGGAGATGAAAAAGTTGGCTTAAAGTTCAACATTCAGAAAACTAAGATCATGGCATCCAGTCCTGTCACTTCCTGGCAAATAGATGGGAAAACAGTGGAAACAGTGGCAGACTTTATTTTCTTGGGATCCAAAATCACTGCAGATGGTAATTGCAGCCATGAAATTAAAAGACGCTTACTCCTTGGAAGGAAAGTTATGACCAACCTAGACAGCATATTAAAAGGCAGAGACATTACTTTGCCAACAAAGTTCTGTCTAGTCAAGGCTATGGTTTTCCAGTGGTCATGTATGGATGTGAGAGTTGGACTATAAAGAAAGCTGAGCACTGAAGAATTGATGCTTTTGAACTGTGGTGTTGGAGGACTCTTGAGAGTCCCTTGGACTGCAAGGAGATCCAACCAATCCATCCTAAAGGAAATCAGTCCTGAATGTTCATTGGAAGGACTGATCTTGAAGCTGAAATGCCAATATTTTGGCAACCTGATGCAAAGAACTGACTCACTGGAAAAGACCTGGATGCTGGGAAAGATTGAAGGCAGGAGAAGAAGGGGATGACAGAGGATGAGATGTTTGCATGGTATCACCGACTCAATGGACATGAGTTTGGGTAGGCTCCAGGAGTTGGTGATGGACAGGGAGGGTTGGCATGCTGTGGTCCATGGGGTTGCAAAGAGTAGGACATGACTGAGCTACTGAACTGAACTGAACTGAAGAGTGCTCAGAGCACCTTTTGCTCTAATGAGGTGACTCTGGGTGGGTTCCTGGGTCGGGGCTGGTAACCAGAAAGACAAAGCCAGGATTAGAAGCTTGGGATTTTCAGCCCCCTCCCCCTCCCCCACAACGTCTGGAAGGGGAGGGAGGGAGGAAGGGCTGGAAGTGGAGTTAATAATTGATCGCGCCTACATGAGGAAGTCTCCATGAACATCCACCCAACTCCAGGAGCATGGAGTTCAGAGAGCTTCTAGGCTGGTGAGATCCACGCCGAAAGGGTAACACGCCACAACCCCAGGGAGACAGAGGCCCCTGTGCGCGGGGCCCTCCCAGAGCTTGCCCTGTGACTCCCTTCATCTGGCTGTTCATCTGTGTCCTTTGTTAAATTCTTTTATAAACTGGTTAGGGTTAGGGTTCTCCAGGGGACCTTCCCCACCCAGGGATCGAACCTGGGCCTCCTGCATTGCAGGCAGATTCTTTCCTGACTGAGCCACCAGGAAAGCCTGAATAACACTTTATAAACTGGTAGACAAAAGTGCTTCCCTGAGTTCCGTGAGCCACTGTAACAAGTTAATAGATTCGGGGGGTGGGGTCCTGAGACCCCCCAATTTATAGCCAATCGGTTGGGAGCACAGGTGACAACCTGAATGTGGGGTTGGCAAATGAAGTCAGGGGTCAGTCTTGTCAGACTGAGCCTTAACCTGGGAGCTCTGATACCCTCTCCAGATAGATGGTGTCAGGACTAAGTTACATTGTAGGCCATCCAACTCCGGTGGCAGAGAACTGCTTGGTGTGGGGAAAACCTCCACACATTTGGTGGTAACAAGTGTCAGAAAGAAAGTGTGCGGCAACTAAGACTTGATGCAGCCAAATAAATAAATATATTTTTAAAAGAACAAAAGATGCCTCCCCTCTGGCAGAGCAGGCTAACCCCTAGCAGTCCCCAGCAGCATCTTGGTGGGCCTCCCTGCCTCCTGAGAGAGGAACAGGTTTACTTTGGAGCTTTCCCTCTGACTGCCAAGAGGGTGTGACCCAGGTGGAACTAAACCACTATGCCTGAGAGCCAGCAGCATCACCAGGCAGATCAGAGAACAGGGCTCCCGACCACTTCAGGGAGGACCCGGCAGTGACATTCTCGTATTTACTCTGAATGCGTGACTCTGAGGGCCTTGCTCTAGTCTTGGTCCCCTGCCTCTGACCAGTATAGATTCTTGCTCTCCGAGCATCCTTTCCCTGTTCGCTGACTGCAGAGAAGGAAATAGGAAGTTTGTCACAGACATCATGCTGGTTACAGGAAGGGTAACAGTCTCCCACCCAGCAGGCCCTCATCTGGAACCCCGCGTGTTTTGTTGAGCGTGGCTAAACACAGGCAAGTGAGGAAATCCGACTCAGCACAGAGAGAAAAGTTACCTGCACCCCGGTTACTTTCTCCAGCTCCTTCAGGGCCGTGTCAGTGTCGTGGACGAGAATGGTGACCGTCCCCATCTCACGGGCTGGCTTCAGATTAGTTTCAAAGTTATCTAAGAAAACCACCTGAATGCAAAGGGCATGAATGGTACTGTCAGTTTGATTAAAGCAAAACTCAAGCATGAGGACCACTAGCCTGAAATATGCTACAATGTGGACAGTGGCTGAGGTTAAGAATTAGTAATCTCAGGACTTCCCTGACAGTCCAGTGGTTAAGACTTTGCCTTCCAATGCAGGGGGTGTGGGTTCTATCCCTGGTCAGGGAGCTAAGGTCCCACAAGCATCTCAGCCAAAACACCAAAATGTAAAACAAAAGCAATGTTGTAACAAATTCAATAAAGACTTTAAAAATGGTCCATATAAAAAAATCTTAAAAGAAAAAAAAAAAGGATTAGTAATCTCGTGATCAGATTGATAAAATATTGAGTTATTTTTCTCTCCATGTAACTGTTCACTCTTAAAATTAATTTTGTAATTAATTTAATTATGTAAGCATACATATAAACACACAGTTAGATACATATGTTCCCTGAATCTGAAACTGTAAGATGAAAGAAGCATATAAACTTACAGATGAAACTTAAAATTCATCTAGGAAAATCAACATGTATGAATAGACCCCCTCCAAAAAATGTCTGGAATAGACCTATAATAAGATCAGATAAAAAAAGGTTTCATAAAATATGAAGCTACAAAAGGTAAAAAGAAAAAGTTTTGTTCTAGAAAAGAAATAAACATATTAACGAAATAGAAGAGTCTAGGAATAGACTCATACACAAATGAGAATTTAGTTTCTAATAAAAGTGTCATGCCAAGTTGGTAAGGAAAAGGATTACTTAAAAGATTAATTATTTCAACTGTTTTGGGGGAAGAAAAGTTATTCCTTCCTTCACTTATTCCCTATATAAATTCTGAATAGATCAGGTCTAAATTAAAAAAAAAAAAGATCCTTTGGCACTTCCCTGGTGGTCCAGTGGTTAAGAATCTGCCTGGCGATGCAGGGGACACTGGTTAGATCCCTGGTCAGGGAACTAAGATCCTACATGCTACAGAGCAACTAAGCCTGACTCTGCAACTACTGAGCTCACACGCCACAGCGAGAGAGTCTGTGTGTCACAATGATCAGCTTATGGGTGAAAGGGGCCGACGAGACAGCGTCAGACAGGAATTTTCTCTCGGTCCAACCACCTCTGTGGAGAATAGAGTAGTGAAACACAACAAAAGCAACATTTTAGACCAGATAATCTAGAGACGGCATGAAGGCTGGATTCAGGGGAGTGGGGGTGCCTATAAGGAGACTCCTGCAGTATTGGATCCCCTTCCTGCACAGTCTTTGGTTGGGTGACTGACTAGCCTGTGGTCTTGGGAAAGTCTATGTTTCTTTATAGGAAAATGCAGGCAGCTGGTCTGGCAGCTTTGGACAATAATGACTGTTTTAACCAAGCTCTCCAGGCTATCTTCCCGACCCAGGGATTGAACCTGCATCTCTGAAGTCTCATTGTGTTGGCAGGTGGGTTCTTCACCACCATTCTGAATGGTCTGGACAATAATGCTTGTTTTAACCAAGGTCCTGCAAAAAGCACAGAGGTCAACCCGAGGCCCATCTCTGGTAGAACTTCCCAGGCTGAAGGGGCAGGTGAAAACCCTTTAGAAGTCCTGGCCTGGGAGAAGTCGCCCCTGCCACCAGACATTGGACCACTCTGCCAAATCGCAGGTGTCCCCCACCTGTTCACACTTCTTTAAAATTTTTTTTAAAATTTGTTTATTTGGCTGCATCAAGTCTTAGCTATGGCACCCTGGATCTCTCCATTGGGGTGTTCGGGCCTAGTTACCCCACAGCATGTGGGAGATAAGTTCCCCAGCCAGGGACTGAGCCTGTGTCCCCTGCACTGGAAGGCAGATTCTTAACCACTGGACCCCCCAGGGAAGGTCCCTCAATTTTTCTTGATTGCAATCACTCTAGAACATTCTTTTCCATTGAAAGGCAGTGTCCACGTACCTCACCGGGGCTGGTCTTCAAGGTGTCCAGCACAAACTTGTAGATCTGAGGGTCGGGCTTGACCATTCCAATCTGGCACGACTCAATCAGGAAATCAAAGTGTGGCTTGAGCTCACACAACATCTGGGCCAGGCGGCCTCGCTCAGCACTGTCATCCAACCAGGTGTTGGTGAGGATACAGGTTGTAAATCCTAAGCAAGAAGGCGCCAGTGAATCGGCCAGCTACAGAACTTTGCTCTGAGAAGCTCCGGGTGTCCCACTGAGGGGGCCCAAAGACGGGGCCAAGCAGGGTTCTGCTCACTCACATCAATCTCCTGAGGCCCGGCTTCTCAACTGACAAGTTGGAAAAGCACCATCTTTACCCATCAGCCCTTTCTGATGCAGACATGAGAGCCAGCTAATGGTGTGCACCAAGGGCTTTTGGATGGAGACGATACAACCCTTCATTCCTTGCAATTGCAGAGCAAGAAGTTGTGACATTTGTCAGCTCATCTGATCAAAGTGTTTTAACTTTCATCAGCCCCTTGGATCCTTACACCTCTGGGGCAGGCAGGGCAGGCCTTAGCATCCCACCTTTACCAACAGGAAAATGAAAGCTCAGACAAATTCTAAGCTGCCCAGAGCCACACAGCACAGGTAGAGCCAAGCAAGGCCTAGAATCCCACCTTCTGACTGCCACTCCAACCCTCCACCCTCCTCCCAGTCCATGTTATTGCAAACTTTGTTAGTGTGTGTGTTTGTGTGTGTGTGTTCAGTTGTGTCTGACTCTTTCCCGCCCTATGGACTGTAGCCCTCCAGGCTCCTCTGTCCATGGGATTCAGAATACCGGACTGGGTTGCCATGCTCTCCCTCCAGGGAATCATCCTGACCCAGTGATCAAACCCAAGTCTCCTGCATTGGCGGGTGGGTTCTTTACCACTAGTGCCACGTGGGAAGCCCTTTCCTTCTTTATACCCAACTGCATTTTTACATAAGTGTAATCTTAGTGTTCTGACAGTTTTACCATTCTGCTTTTATTATTTAACCTCCTGTCTAAAGCATTTTGCCATATTTTAAATCATCTTTGTAATTAACAATTAAAATTTCTGTGATAAATAAATAAGTAAATGCCTATAGAATGGACATGATCTCATGTTCTAGACTGTTTGACACCACTTGAACCCATGTCAGCCAGCTCATATAGCTCAACCACTGTGACATGAAGAGGCTGAGAAAATCATGGTTGCTTAAAAGGTTCTGTTTTCGGGACTTCCTTGGTGGTCCAGTGGTTGAGACCATGTGCTTCCACTGCAGGGGGTGTGGGTTTGATTTCTGGTTGGGGAACTTAGATCCTCTGTGTTGTATGGCATAACCAAAACAAGATAAAATAAAAAGGCTTTGTTTTCTAATCACTGTGACAAGAGGTTGGGTCATTCAGGTCATTACTGGTACCATGGTAGGGGGAGAATTTTGTTCATGAGGCATAAATTGCTAATTAAACAAAATTCTTTCTTACAGCTATTCTGATAGTGCTGATTTTGGCCATTCCCTAAAACTTACTTTGAAGCTGTGTTTGAAGAACAGCTCTCCATCTAGGCCCAGAAGATTCCTGATCTCAAACCACATTTCAACATACTACGACCTGACCTTCCCAACGGTTCTGTTGCAGTTAGGTTGGAGAATGGCCAGTATTGGAGCCTTACCCTTCTTTTTGAGAGTGACAGCTGCTTGAAGCATGGGGTAGTTGATCTTTCTTGCTGAAAGCACCTTCTCAAAGATTTCCTTTATAGAGAAATTCTCTGGGAGGCAGATTCCAGAGTCCTCGGAGCATTTCCTACAGTCTTCTTCCATGAATGGCACCCACTGCAAAAGTGAATTGATGAGGGACTGTCAGTCGGTACAACCACTTGGGAAAGATTTGGGCAGCACGTACTTAATCTGAACACACACATTGCCTGTGATCCACCAGATCTGTTCCTGGATACACTGTTGTTCGTCACTCAGTTGTGTCCGACTCTTTGCAGCCCCACAGACTGCGGCACACTGGGCTTCCCTGCCCTTCACTATCTCCCAGAGTTTGCTCAAACTCATGTCCATTGAGTTGGTGATGCCATCCAACCATCTCAGCCTCTGCCGCCCCCTTCTCCTTCTGCCATCAATCTTGCCCAGCATCAGGGTCTTTTCTCAGCATTAGGGTCCTGTACATATACCCAATGGAAATTGTCTACACATGTCAAAAGACATGAGCCAAAGTGTTCTAACAGTGATATTCCCAAGAGCTCCCAATTGGAAACTACTCAGACATCCATCCCTATTACGAGCCTACTTTTGTTTCCCCCAAATTCATGTTGAAGTCCTAAACCCCAGGACCTTGGAATGTGACTGTTGTTGGAGAGAGAGTCTTTAAAGAATCATTAAGGTAGCTCAGATGGTAAAGAATCGGCTTGCAATGCAGGAGACCTGGGTTTGATCCCAGGGTTGGGAAGATCCCCTGAAGAAGGGAATGGCAACCCACTCCAATATTCTTGCCTGGAGAATCCCACGAACAGAGTAGCCTGGTGGGCTACAGTGCATGGGGTTGCCAAAAGTCAGACACGACTGAGTGACTTTCACTCACTCACTTCCCTAAGGTAAAATGAGGTCACCAGGGGCCCTAATCCAATCTGACGGGTGTCCTTTAAAGAACAGGAGATCAGGACTCAGATGCACACAGAGGGACCGAAGAGTCTGGACAGGAAAAGGGGGGCCGTCTGCAAGCGGATGAGAGAGGCCTCAGGAGAAACCAGCCCTGCTGCCACCCCGATCCCGGGCTTCTACCTCTAGACCTCTGAGAAAACGAACTTTTGCTGTTTAAGTCACCTAGTCTGTGGCATTTTTTTTAATGGCAGCACAAGCAGGAGACTCGAGTTTGATCCCTGGGATGGGAAAGACTACCCTGGAGGAAGAAATGGCAACCCACTCCAGTACTCTTCCCTGGGAAATCCCATGGACAGAGGAGCCTGGTGGGCTACAGCCCATGGGGTCACAAAAGAGTTGGACACGACCAGAGCGACTGAGCATGCACATACTGCAAATTAAAAAGTCAAGGTTGTAGTGATAATAATAACTACTATTTCTTAAGCACTTATTACATGACAAGCACTGTGCTAAGCACTTTCCAATCTTCATTACAACCTAGGAGATGGACAGTGTTATTCGTCTCATTTTATAGATGGCAAGACCGACTTTGAGAGCTTCTGTGACTTGGTATGCTCACATGTCTGTAAGTGGGAGCCGTGACCCACATCCCATCCCTAGACTCCAAAGTCGGCCCATCACATAGTTATTAATTAGCAAAACTGCCTCTGACCCAGTGGCTTGGCCTGAAAACAACTACTCTAAGGATGACTATCATTAAAAAAAAAACACGAAAATAATAAGTTGGCAAGGATATGGAAATACTGGTAACCTTGGGTGTGTTGTGGAGAAATGTAAAATGGTGCAGCCACTATGGAAAATCATATGGTGGTTCCTCAGAAAGCTAAAAAGTGAAACTGCCCTATGATCTACTATCCCACTTCTGGATATATACCCAGGAAAACTGAAAGCAAGGTTTTGAACAGATATTTGTACACTTGTGTTCATAGCAGCACTGTTCATGATAACTAAAAGGAGAAAGCAACCCAAACATGCTTTGAAAGATGAATGGGTAAACAGAGTGTGGTCTATCCATACAGTGGAATACTATTCACCCTTAGAAAGAAGGAAATGGTGACACATGCTACAGTATGGATGAAACTTGAAGACTTCATGCAAAGTGAAATAAGCGGTCACAAGAGGACAAATATTGCATTAGTGTTAGTTACTTCATTTGTGCCCTATTCTTTGTGACCCCGGGGACTGTAGCCTACAAGGCACCTCTCTCTATGCGTGGGATTCTCCAGGTAAGAATACTGGAGTGGGTTGCCATTTCCTCCTTCAGGGGATCTTCCCGACCCAGGGATGGAATCCGGGTCTCCTGCATAGGCAGGCAGATTCTTTACCGTCTGAGTCACCAGGGAAGCCCATGTAAAGTATCTGCTGCTGCTGCTGCTAAGTCACTTCAGTCATGTCCGACTCTGTGCGACCCACCAGGCAGCCCACCAGGCTCCCCCATCCCTGGGATTCTCCAGGCAAGAACACTGGAGTGGGTTGCCATTTCCTTCTGCAATGCGTGAAAGTGAAAAGTGAAAGTGAAGTTGCTCAGTTGTGTCCTAGGGTAGCCAAATACATAGAAAATGCAATAGTGGTTGCCAGGGGCTAGGGGTAAGGTGGGGTGGGAAGTTGTTGTCTAATGGGTATAGAGTTTCAGTTTTTGAAGATAAAAAGAATTCTGGGACTTTCTTGGTGGTCCAATGGATAAGACTCTGAGTTTCTAAAGCACGGAGTGTAGGGTCAATCCCTGGTGGGGGAACTAAGATCCCACATTGCATGTGACAGAAAAAGAAAGAAAGAAAGAAAGAAAGAAAATACAACATATCAACTTAAAAAAAAATTTAAAAACAGTTCTGGAGATGGATGGTGGATTTGGTTACCTAAGGTGAATGTACGTAACATTACTGCATTGTATAGTTAAAAATGATCAAGGCGGTAAATTTCACGTGATGTGTCTTTAACTACAGCTTAAGAGGGAAAAAGAGCTACTCTGGCTGCTGTAATTCCCTGGCACACATTTTCAAGGGCTTGGGGAATTTCCTAGTCACTGGGGCATGCCCCTCTGCTTGGCTCAAAGAGACAGTAAACCAGCCTGAAATGTCTCCACACCAGTCTTGTGAGTTAAGTGTTATAAGAGGTAAATGAATGAGGCAGACGACGTGGCCCTGCCCTCACGGAGCTTATGGTCAGTGGGGGAAGATGGGTGGGCAGGCACAGAACATCTCCTCAAGGGGGTCTATGAGATGTCACTGCACCTGGGAAAACGTGATCTCTCCCCTCATCACACGGGTGCTGGAACCATCCGGGCCTCCTTTCAGGAAAGCTTTACTCAGAAAGCCTCTGCAAGACACAAAGAAACATCAGGAACGTTTAAATGACTTCATCACAGCAGCAGGTAGGGGACAGACACCTTGATGGTGGACTTCTAGCTTCTGGAATTGCTGTTGAAAACACCCAGTTTGCAGTCCTTCTTTACGGTAACCCTAGCTGATTAATACATTGGTTCATGTTCATCCTGTGTATGTGGCCCAGAGGAGAGGCAGACAGAGAGAGACCAGGTCATTACCCTCTTACTTTCCTACATTACAAAACAAAAGCTTCCATTCCACTTTCTTGATAATTTCTCACCTCCCATGGCTGGCTAGGTGACATCAGACAGGTAGCAGATGGCACATACAACTCTGTTCCCTCAAATTCCTGGCCGATTTTTCTAACCTGTCACATCCTATACCACTGCGTTCGGACATTGATTTATAGGCCTTCTTAGTATAGTGCTCTAGGCAAAAACTTAGAATGGAATGGAGTTGGCAACCCAGTTGAAAGTATTAATATTTAACATTCTGTGTTAAGAGGACAGATATCTGGGAGTTTCATATCTGATAAGTCAACAACCTTTAACCCAACTAATCCTCTTGCAGGTAACAATGATTGACATTAAGACATAACATAAAAAAAAAAAAACCCTACTATTTATAGCCTTGCTCAATTTTCCAACATCAACAATGGCTTTGGCACATCTTTGCCATTGGTTGTCTTTTTTCAGATATGACTTTATTAAATTATACTTACATGTCATCAAACTCACAAATCTTCAGCATACGAGTCAATGACTTGTAGTAATTTTTGTAGTGGTGCACAAACCTCACTGTGTTATAGTTTTAGAACATTTCTATCTTCCCTGGTGGCTCAGATGGTAAAGAATACGCCTGCAATGGGGAAGACCTGGGTTCGATCCCTGGGTTGGGAAGATCCCTTGGAGGAGGGCATGGCAACCCACTCCAGTATTCTTGCCTGGAGAATCCCCATGGACAGAGGTGGGCTACAGTTCATGGGGTCGCAAAGATCGGACATGACTGATTGACTAAGTACAACATGGCACATCACCTCAAAAAGATCACTCATGCCCTTCTCAGCTGCCATCCA
Organism: Cervus canadensis; assembly: GCF_019320065.1. Lineage (NCBI taxonomy): Eukaryota > Metazoa > Chordata > Mammalia > Artiodactyla > Cervidae > Cervus > Cervus canadensis. The sequence continues at coordinate 8,257,608 of NC_057415.1, read as the reverse complement.
CTTTTAAGAAGCAACACAGAGTTCAACTCAACAATCTTTCATTGAGGACCTATGGCGTCAAGGCATTGTGTCTGGTGCTGTGATAGATAGATAGACATGATAGAAAAATGAAAAAATATGGATATATTCTTAGGGAGCTCCTAGAGGAACAAGTGAGGCAACATATAAACAAATAACTATTACACCCTGGATGAGTGAGATGGAAAAGCACAGGAAAAATTGATTTTGCTGCCTGAAATTGGAGGTAGGTAAAAGAAGAGGAATTGAAGGAAGAATGTAGCTGCACAAGAAGGAGAGGTTGATAACTCTCTAAAACAAAAGGAGGCAATATTTTTTATTGGCGTCTCAGAGAAGCAACTGGAGATAAGTTGTTGGCACTGGAAAGCATGACTTTCAAACTTTAAGGTTGCTTAATAAAAGCAGGGAACAGTGAAATGGCTATCACGGAAATGAAACTAGTGAATCAAAAGACCCAACAAAATGTCCAAGGACAAAGAGTAAAATGATGAAGCAATTAAAATTAATGTGCAAGCAGGGAGGTCAACTTGGTGCTCTGTGATGATCTAGAGAGGTGGGGGGTGAGGAAGCAGGTCCAGGAGGGCGGGGATATATTTATACACAGAGCTGACTCATTATATTGTACAGTAGAAGCTAACACAACATTGTAATTATACTTCAGTTAAAAAAAAAGATTAAAAAAAGAATTAATGTACAAAAAGATAAGGCCTATGGAGGCCAAATTCCTTCAGTAAACAAGAAGAATCATAGAAGGAAAGATCAGAAAGCAACAGTCAAAGAAAAAATGGGAGAAGATGTTTCCAGGCTAAAGAAAAATCTGAGTTCTGAAATCAAAGGTGTTCAACCAAAAAAAGTGTTCACCAGTCAAAATTAATGAAAAAATAACCACAGCAGATAGAGGGTGGGGAAATGTTTCAATTCTTGGGATAAGAAAGTCTAACAGACAACATTTTGGGTAAAAAAAATTAGACTATCCACAAAGAAGAACAATTCAGACTGACAACAGCTTTCTATGCTTGCAGCTTTAAATGTGAGAAAATGGTAGAGTAATACGCACTAGACATTGAGATAAAAAGATGCCAAGAAAGAATGCCCCCCAAGTCTATCCCCAGACAACTTATTTTATGTCCAAGGTTTTAGAGATCTTGGTTGATATTCATAACTGATCAAATGGGCTATTTGTTCTATTTCCATGTTTTAAATTCCTGCTCTTGTTTTAAATTCACCAATAAAGAGTGAGCCCATGAAACCATGGCCCCCATACTGAACCCCAATAAAAACGGAACCCAGGCCCAGGCTCTCATTCTCTTCATATCCTCACTATGTGGCCCCAGGTGTGCTGTGCAATTTCTGGGTTTCATAAGTAATAAATCTTTATTTTTTCCGAAGTTCCCCAATGGCTACTGCTGAAGGGTGTCTTGTAATCACAATAAGAACCTCAAGGAATGGCCCAAACAGAACATTGGTTATTGGTAAGCTGAGACCCACACAAATCAGGTTCAGGCAGGGAAAACTAATATAGTAGTTTGCCATCATGCCTTTCCTGGAAGAAAAAAAAATATAAGAAAGACTTCCAGTCAACTTAAAGATAGATCAAAATAAAAATCCTGAGAAGCGGAAAGAAATGTTTTAAAAGAAATTGCAACAAACAACTGTCTCATTCAAGAGAATTATCATATGGCCAGTAAGCACCTAATAAGAAGCTCAATATCATATTCATCAGAGAAACACGAATTAAAGCCACGGTGACAGAGCACCAGGCCGGGCTCCCCGTGTGATATAGCAACTTCCCACTAACTATCCATTTTACATACAATAGTGTATATACGTTGATGCCACTTTCTCTGTTTGTCCCACTCTCTCCCTCTTCCTCCAGGTCTACAAGTCCATTCGCTACATCTGTGTTGCCATTCCTTCCCTGCAAATAGGTTCATCAGTACCATTTTTCTAGATTCCATATTTAGGCATAAATATGCATTTGTTTGCATCTTTCTGACTTATTTCACTCTGTGGGATGGGGGGGAGGGAGGGAGGCTCAAGAGGGAGAGCATACAAGTACAACTATGTCTGATCTGAGTTGAGTTGTTGTATGGCAGAAACCGACACAACATTGTAAACATTTAAAAACAAAAAAACAAAAAAAATTAAAAAAAAAACCATGAGAAAACACCATAAACCCACCAGATCTGCTAAATTTAAACAGATTGACATCAAGTACTAATGACAATATGGAGAAACTAAAACTCTCTTATATTTCTGGTAGGAGCAGGATTTGATACAACTGCTTTAGAAAAACTGTATACCTACTGAACACTTTTATATTGACAAAGGGCACAAACCTTTGTGCAATAGAGTTACAAGGCACACGATGTTATGCACTGATGAAAATAGTGTGAAAGGAAAACCAAAAGAGACCCTGATGCTAGGAAAGACTGAGAGTAGGAGGAGAAGGGGGAAACCAAGATTGAGATGGTTGGATACCATCACCAAATCAATGAACATGAATTTGAGCAAACTCCAGGAGATAGTGAAGGACAGGGAAGCCTGGCATGCTGCAGTCCATGGGGTCGCAAAGAGTCAGACATGACTGAGCGACTGAGCAGTAACAGTAATGAACAAGTGAGTGGTTTAGAATGGAGCCAAGAGGCTGCTGAGGACACATGACTTTATACGTCTCAATCTGGGTGAGACCATGTACTGTCCTATGTACAATCCTAGAAGACGTCAGAATACCTGCCAGAAACTCAGGATACGTACTAGACTCCCTCCCCAAAGGGCAACTATTTCCTTTCTTGAATCAGAGCACAGCCTCGTGGCTTTTGCCTTAATAAGCCCTTGACTCTTTCTCTTCCCCAAAACACTCTCGGTTTTACCCAAATTTGTTTCTCCTGAATTGCAGTTCTTAAGACTCTCAAATCTTAAGCCCTTGACTCTTTCTCTTCCCCAAAACACTCTCGGTTTTACCCAAATTTGTTTCTCCTGAATTGCAGTTCTTAAGACTCTCAAATCAAGCACTCTGTTCTTTGCAGCCTTGATGCTATTGAAAGAGGGGATTGTACCAAGGCACCACTCTGGGCACTTATCTGTTTCTCTCTCCGTCTAAAATACCACTGAAATTATACAAAAGATAGCCTTAAAAGTTTTTTAAAAAATCAATTTCAGGAACTCCCTGGTGGTCCAGTGGTTAGGACTCTACGCTTTCACTGCCAGGGGCCTGGGTTCAATCCCTGGTCAGGGAACTAGATCCCACATGCCACCCCACAACCAAATAAATAAATATTTCTAAAGAAAGAAATAGCAGAAGAGATGACAAGTAAAAAACATAAAACATCATGGTAGAAATCAAAAGTTCCTAGAAATCAAGAAGAAAGTGACAATCAAATACAAAAATGGGCAAATGGTATAAAAAGGTAAACACCAAGGGAAAAAAATATAGATGACCAATAAAAATGAATAGCAGAGAGGAAAATGCAGACTGACACAAGATAATGTTTTTCCCTCTACGTCTGGCAAAAGTTCAGGAGAGTCATCTCCACCATAGGGAGGATCTGGGCTGGCCTACTCCGGCATAGTCAGGGCAGGCACAGCATATTTTGGAGAATAGCTTGGCAGAATCAGTCAATATTTTACACGTAAATACTACTTGCTTTTATTTGGCAACTCCATTTTTAGAAAACTACCCTATGGAAATATGACAGTGACATTATTTGTAATAGTGACCACTAACAAATAAATGTCCACCAACAGGGGAAAATGGTTAAATAAATTACGGAACTTCCATATTGTGGAATACTATGGAGTGGTTAAAAAGAGAAAAGTAGGTCTATGCAAACAAAAAGACATCCAACTGTTGAATGAAATAAAATGGTTAAAATAAATAAAAAGTTAAAACATAGAACAATACATGTACTAGAATTCTACTGTTTGTTTTAAACCTACCTGTCTACCAACCTACCTACCTACCAATTTATTCATAAATGTGTCTGCATTTTTCAGACTGTAAAGGTAAAATGGGGGATATACCATATATTAAGTAACATCTCCAGGAGGACCTGTGGCAGCCTGTGTAATTAAACTCATGAATATATTTATAGTGAAAGGTGTGACTATTTGGGGTTTCCTTGGTGGCTCAAGTGGTAAAGAATCCACCTGCCAATGAAGAAGAAGCAGGATAAGCTGGTTTAATCCCTGGATCGGGAAGATCCCCTGGAGGAGGATATGGCAACCCACTGCAGTATTCTCGCCTGGAGAATCGCATGGACAGAAGAGCCTGATGGGCTACAGTCCACGGGGTCACAAAAGGGTCAGACACAACTGAGAACACATGCATGTGCACATGTGATTATTTACAGTAGTAGGATAGATAATGGTGATAAATAATCTCATGTTTGTTCAGATCAGACTTGCCACCAAACGAAGCCAGGTCAGATTTTGCTGCCAAAAGATTATGAAATAAATAAAAACAAAACCCTGGGTTTTGCCTAAGTGATTTATGTATCAGCTATGATGTTGTCCAGGATGTGGAGAGGAACAAGAAAAAGGGAACAGGCACTTCTGTTTTCTGTCCACAGGCTAATAAGATCAAAAGCATGGACTCTGACTTCCGGGGTCAGCTAGCTTTGCTGTACTGTTTTGTGACTACTGGGAACAATCCTCGCCATGGTCACAGAGATGGTGTGTGAGTCGGTGCCACAGTGGATGAACAGAATATCCCAGTACATTGGTCTTTCTGTGCATGAGACCTGAATAATAAAAAATGGATCAGGAACACAGTGGCCCACCTATCTTACGTGTCATCTAATCTAACCCATACAGAAAATTGAGGGGCGGTATTTTCTTATTTTAAGACTGAGGTCTCAGTTGAGTTAACAAGTCAGGTTAAGCAAGGTGGCCCAATGCTAAGTGTTAGAACTGAGATGTTAACCTGGGTCGGACTCAAAGTCCAGTGCTGTTTGAAATTCTGTACATTTGTGGGTTCCATCGTGTAATGGTTAGCACTCTGGACTCTGAAATTTTGTCCATTTGTAAACTTGACTACCTGTGACCTGTATACTCACAGATACACTCTCAAGTATATGCACTGGTATACTGACAAGTATTCTTGTGATTTGTACATTGACAAGTCATGTTCTCTCCCCCACTGATGAGGTCACAGGTGTAAACATATCACATACCTTACTCTCTTTTTATGTCTTAAAAAAAAATAATAATACAACTTACAGGCTAAAAAAAGTGAAACAATACCATGGTTAAAAGAACTGCAAGGAAAGGCAATCAAAACTACAGTGAGATATCACCGCACATCTGTTAGAATGGCTATTATCAAAAGACAAGCAATAACATGTGCTGGCAAGGATGGGGAGAATGAGAAGCCTGCCTGTACTATTGACTGGAAATGTAAACTGGTGCAACCACAGGGATATTTCGGAAAATTTCTTTCAGGCATCTTCAGCATGTAGCTGTTTTTCCATAGTTGAAATACTTTTTCCATAGTTTCCCTGCTGTATAAATAGTTGTACATTCTGGTGGGGTTTTTTTTCTGCACTTATAACAGATATTTTCTGATGTCACTGAAATCTCATCCTGAACATTCCGGTTACTGGTTATGCTTCCTAGTTGACCATTTCCCAGTAGTTATGTTTGGGGGCTGTTTCTGCTTTGCTGTTGACACTGTGCAAGGCACAGGACTTTTTTCTCTAAAAACCTTCAGCGCAGCTCTCTTAAGTGAAGTGAAGGTCGCTCAGTCGTGTCCGAGTCTTTGCGACCCCATGGACTATACAGTCCAAGGAATTCTCTAGGCCAGAATGCTGAGGGGGTAGCCGTTCCCTTCTCCGGGGGATCTTCCCAACCCAGGGATTGAACCCGGGTCTCCCTCATTGCGGACGGATTCTTTACCAGCTGAGCGACAACGAAAGCCCCAGCCCATTCCATTACAGAGAAGTAAGTGGGCAGCAGACACCTCAGGGAGTAATTTCTCTGACTTTAAGAAAAGATTGCAATATAAAAGTCAATTTTGGAGTCCTTAGAGAATCTTAAATACTCAACATTTAGAAAGACAGTGGATCTACTTAGACACACTGGTATTTGAGGGCCGAATAATTGTTCTAACCTTCCACCCAGCGCTCTCGCCTTCCAGCAATCTGAAACCAGTTCTGCGAATCTCGAAAAGCAACTTCTCCAAGGAGTGGCGCCCCAGCCGCCCGGACCAACCCACGCGGGGTCCCTTACCTGGGCAGCGCCAGCTCCTCCTCGGCGCGATCCCAGAAACTGGTGACCGAGGGCAGAGTCAGGACCCCGACCAGGTCGAACACGGCCGCACGCAGCGCCATGGCGGTCTTTCACCCAGAAACCAGCGAAGAAAAATCTACGAAAGCCGAGCGGCCAGACTGGAGTAGCGGGCCACCAGGGCCAGCTAAGTCGAGCTTGGCCCCGCCCCAGCCCGAGCCTCGGCCCCACCCCTTGCCTTCAGACTGGACACACCTCCGCCCCGCCCCTTGCCCTGACCCCGGCCCCGCCCCTGCCCCTCCAACACGTCCCCTGCCCCTCCAACACGTCCCCTGCCCCGCCTCCGCCACGCCCTGCCGTACCAGTCGTGATCGCCACGGGTCGCCAGGAGGTCCCTTGGGGCCTCCCTTGATGTACCCGCACCGTCCGAGGCCCGGATTCCATCTCCTTGCCTCCTGGCGCCTGGATCTGGGGCTGGAATCTCGCTTCTGAATGCATCATCTTCTGTCCCCAAAAACGAAAGTACTAAGAAGATCCCCTGGAGAAGGAAATGGCAACCCACTCCAGTATTCTCGCCTGGAGAATCCCATGGACAGAGGAGCCTGGCGGGCTACAATCCATGGGGTTACAAAATAATCCAACACTGAGCGACTAAACAAGTAGCCTCAGGCCGGAGCAGTGGCTGCTTGAAGAGATGGACCCTGGCCAGGAAACGGGCTGACAGGCTTTACGTGTACATGGCAGACTTTCCAGTCTGGGCAAAGATGGGGACCTGGGAAAAAGTCAGAGGCCACAGAACCTTTGAGAGAGAGAGAGTGTGTGTGTGTGTTGCCAAATCTTTCTTCATTCAATATTTGGATCTTCTATATTCATCTCAGTTGGAATATCTAGGAAAATAATAGATTTGTGTCCCTTATTTTCTAGATTCAATACATACACTTACAGATTCCTCACTATCCTGACCATGTGCCTCTAGTCACACTTGTTTGTCAAGGCAAAATGTAATTCTAGAATAAAATAGAATGCCCCAGGTATGGTATGCCAACCCAGAATACATCCACCCCAACCTCTTGTGGAATGAGGTTGTTCACTTGCTCAGTCGTGTCCAACTCTTTGTGACCCCATGGACTGCAGCACGCCAGGCTTCCCTGTCCTTCACTATCTCCTGGAGTTTGCTCAAATTCATGTCCATTGAGTCAGTGTTGCTGTCTAACCATCTTATCCTCTGCCTCCCCCTTCTCCTCCTGCCTTCAGTCTTTCTGAGCATCAGGGTCTTTTCGAACAAGTCAGTTCTTTGCATCAGGTGGCCAAAGTATTGGAACTTCAGCTTCAGCATCAGTCCTTCCAATAAGTATTCAGGATTGATTTCCTTTTAAAGACACACATTTGAACTATGATTACTTCTTTGTACATTATTTTTATGCTAATGCTGCCTTAAAATGTTTGAACTTCATTTTAAACTACACTCTTGGCTCATTTGTGTTTTTGGAAAACCTAAACCTTAGGAGTGTCTGAGCTGTGCTTACTAACGGGTTGTTGGGTTCTCTGTGCCTTTGTAGTAAGTTCTGTGAGTTAGAGCATACTCCTGGCCTAATGTTCCAACTTGCTGAGATGTAGGTTCGATCTTTGAGTTGGGAAGATCCCCTGGAGGCAGGCATGGCAACTCACTCCAGTATTCTTGCCTGGAGAATCCCATGGACAGAGGAGCTTGGGGGGCCTACAGTCCACAGGGAGGGTCGCAAAGCATTGGACACAAATGAAGCGACTTAGCATGCATGCTCAAAGACCCTAGGTTTGAAGACAGCCAGAGTTAAAGTGAATAAATACAGTAGTCACTCAAGAAGTTGATGATCTTAGGGGCTTCCCTGATGGTCCAATGCTTAAGACTTCACTTGCCAGTGCAGGAGGTGCAGGTTGCATCCCTGGTCAGGAAGCCTGGGGCCATAAAATCAAAACATAAAATAGAAGCAATATTGTCATAAATTCACTAAAAGACTTTAAAAGTGACTTTTAAAGACTTAAAAGTGATCCATATCAGAAAACTTTTTTTTAAAAGTTGGTGATCTCAAAAGTAAAACTGAGTTGGAAAAAAGAAAGAAAATGGCTGCCTGACTTATGTAGTTTAAAACCTCTTAAATTGAAATCTACAATTTAGACTTCTCTGTGGTCTCCATATACGCACATGCAATTTCCTACTCAACACCTCCTCATGAATATCTCATAGGCATCTTGAATTTCTCATGATTGAAATAGAGTTCTTGCTGCATTCACACCTCCCAAGTCTGCTCCTGGTCTTACTAAGGGGTATTTCCATTCAGTCAGTTGCTCAATCTAAAGAACTTGGAGCAGCTTATATATCCCTGGTTCCCAGCCAAGCGTGTCTTTGAACTTAGGCCCAGTGGAGGCTGGCTGATTGGGGTAGAGGTGACAGCTTCCAGTTCAGTGGTGGTGTTTTTCTGGGAGTCTTTCTTTCTTTTTTTAAATTAAATAAAATCTTTTTTATTAATCATCCTTTTATAAATTAATTAACCGTGAACATTTGAGTGACAGCATATGCAATTTATCTCTCTAGAATATTGGCTTTTTATTTTATTTTTTAAAACTTTTTATTTTATCTTGGAGTAGAGTTGATTAACAATGTTTGATAGTTTCAGATGTACAGAGAAGTGATTCAGTTATACATATTGTATAACTGATACATGTATCCTTGTTCAAATTCTTTTCCCATTTATATGATCCTGTAAGCTCACTCCTGGGCATATATCTGCAGAAAAACATGGTCTGAAAGTATACATGCACCCTAGTGTTAACTACAGCATTGTTTATAAGAGCCCAGACATGGAAGGAACCTAAATGTCCATCGACAGAGGAGTGGATAAAGAAGATGAGGTGCCGTTGACTAAAAAATTAATCACAACCTGAAAGTAGAGTTATTTTATTTGGTGGCAATGTTAAGGACTCCAAGCCTGGGAGGTATCATCTCAGCAGCCCTGAGAAAACTGCTCTGAAGAGGCAGAAGAGGGAATCAGGCTACATACAAGTTTGCAACATAGGGAGCAGGCAGTCTGAACATCAAAGATTATTGTGAAGTAAGGAAAACAAGATATCAAGTTAAGGAATTTAGTGTTCTTCTATGCATGGAAAGATGCAACAGTATGGGATTATTGAAGTCATTCCTTTCATATGCATCTCAGCTATCTGGGGCCAGCATCCTGCACAGAGATATTTTTCTCTTTCTTGAATTTCCTTAAGACCTTGCAGCTCACACTGGATTGCTATAATCACTGATGATTATGAAATCCTTATGTTCCTCATGTAGAGGGTGGTGCCACTTGTCAACATGGCTCAGAAACTCACAGTTGGAGGGCCAGGATCATGGATAGCCGTGACATTTCTTACCCATTGATATAGCAGGAAATATTTTGTTTCACATTACAGTGGAATATTACTCAGCCGTAGAAAGAATGAAATAATGCCATTTGTAGCAACATGGATGGGCCTAGAGATTGTTATATTGAATGAAGTAGTTCAGAGAGACAAAGAAGAATATCATATGCTATTGCTTTATTAAAGGCCCCGTCTGGAGCTCATTCTGCCATTTTTCCCCAAAGATTCTACAGGTTCCTAATTTCTTGTATTCAATCTCTCACTATTTAAATTAACTAGAGTGATTTCTGTTGCCTGACTGATGCAGTACTGTTTAGGAATACATATATGTGTTTGTGAAATGCAGCGAAGTGAAGAGGAAGGTCACATCAACAGAATTAGATTTTATAAATCGCCCCTTTGAGAAAAAAAAATAAGAAACTTAGAATATGAGACCCCACTTTAGATGGGAATCATCTTTGCTGAAGACGAAATTATGACCCTTTGTTTATTCCAGGGCTGTAAACTAGGAGACTGATTTGATCTGGACTATTTTATAATACCTTGTGAGTTACAGGACTTCCTGGATGAATTGCTTAGTGAAAGATGAGAGGTCTCAATTGCATTTCTCTGTGTTCCACTTTTTCTCATAGGTCATTGTCCCCCTCTGTTTTCTGCCACACAAGATATAGGAAGATGCAAGTTCACTCAGCTGGACAATGGAAAAGGTATACCTTTTTGAGATGTAAATCCTAACCCTTATGTCTACTAATCTTAATAGTTGTAAATATGTTTGAGGCGATAGCACTGGAATCATAAAACACGGCCAGTGTAGTAGTGAAAATTCAGAAATTACACCTGCTGTCAATCACTCAATTTGTAATGAGCTTATTAGATTTCATTTTGGATTTCCTGCCCCTGCAACCCCTCCCCCACCTCCTGCCAGACATTGGTCTTCAACCCTATTTTAAAGACTTATTTATTTTTATTTAGTTTTGGCTGCAGTGGGTCTTCACTGCAGTCATCAGGGTCCATGCATCATCGTGGTGTGCAGGCTTCTCATCACGGTGGCCTCTCTTGTTGTGGAGCACAGGCTCTAGGCCCACAGGCTTCAGAGTTGTGGTCTGCAGGCTCAGTAGTTGTGGTTTGAGGGCTTTAGAGCACAGGCTCAATAGTTGTGGTTCATGCGCTTAGTTGCTCAATGACATGTGGGATCTTCGTGGACCAGGGATCGAATCCATGGCCCCTGCATTGGAAGGATGATTCTCAACCAATGGACCACCAGGGAAATCCTCCAACCCTGTTTTAAAACTCTGTTTAATTCCTGCTAGTTGAGAGAGAGGTTCACAGTGCTGCTTCTCCTGTTGTAGGTTTTTGAATCAAGCGCAAAATTGTCTCAAGTGTTTTCTAAGCCCTCATTTCACCTGAAGGTTGGTCTTTCTTCAGTGCAGCAAATGAATTTCTTTTATTCATTCAACAAACACGCATCAAGCACCTGCTGTGTGCCAGGTACTTTCTCAGCACTTGGGATCCACTGGGAAATAAAACAGACCAATAATAGGAACAAAAAGTTTCCATTTTTAGTGTAATGATGAATTAAGGAGTTGCCAGTTGCTTGTGGGGCAGTGAGAAAAATGAGACTGGAAATAGTGATGGTAGCTACTTGTTTTTTTTTTTTTTTAAGCAAGAAATATAACTATCTTTATTTTCAGGAGATGTGTTCTTAAAAATAGAAAATCCTAAGGAATCCACTAAAAACTGCTAGAACTAGTAAGCTGAGCAAGTTGCAGGACATAGGGTCAATATAAAATAGTCAACTGTATTTCTATACACTAGCAGTGAAAAATCTGAAAACAAAATGTAAAAAACAATTCCATTTATAATAGCATCAAAAAGAATAAGATAATAAAAATAAGCTTAATAGAAGTGTAAAGCTTGTATTTTGAAAGCTGCGAGACTTTTTAAAAATTTAAGTTATTTTTTCTTATTTGTCAGTTTTTGGGCTGCCAACACCTATAAACTCTTGCTACCTTTAGAAAAAAAAATTCTGCCCCAAAGTGGATGTCTGTCAGTCAGAGATGCACAATGTTCTTCAAACATCTATTTTGATATCTCTCACATTTTGAATTTTACACAAACACCGCATTAGTCAGGCGGGCCTCCTACTGATCACGTGACATGGGTGGTGCCAGTCACTGTGCCCGAGATTCGGGTCAGGGAAGGAGCGAGCTGAAGTGACGGCCGTGTGAGGTGCAACTCGTTTCCAGCCCTGGCAGTGCAGAAGCATCGAGCTTTGATCTTGGAGAGAGGGCTGTGAGCGGTCCTGAAGAGAGATTCTTAACTCCCTGCCCAAGGATTGAACCTGGGTAACCTGGACCTGGAGAATCCCATGGACGGAGGAGCTTGGTAGGCTACAGTCCACGGGGTTGCAAAGAGTCGGACACGACTGAGCGACTTCACTTACTCACTCAGTTCAGTTCAGTTCAATTCAGTCGCTCAGTCGTGTCCGACTCGCTTGCTCAACCTGGATGAAACCAGAAACCTTAGCCGCTAGACCACCAGGGGCTAGAAACTAGAAGCAAAGTGGCCCTGGCTCTTTCCCTGGTTGGAAAGCAAGAACAATTCAAGGAGGCAAAAACTCTACAAACAGTTCAAAGTTTATTATCAGAAAGTGAAAGTGAAGTCGCTAAGTCGTGCCCGACTCTTTGCGACCCCATGGACTGTAACCTACCAGGCTCCTCTGTCCATGGAATTTTCCAGGCAAGAGTACTGGAGTGGGGTGCCATTTCCTTCTCCAGGGGGTCTTCCTGACCCAGGAATCGATCCTGGGTCTCCCGCATTGCCGGCAGATGCTTTACTGTCTGAGCAAGACACAGCATAATATGTGGGATAGCACACAGAGAAACAGTTTGTTTATTTAAAGGAGAAGTGAGACAGGAATACAGGCCCAGGGAGGAGCACATTAAAGAGGTGATTTAAATCAGCAGTCCCCAGCATTTTTGGCAGTAGGGACCAGTTTCGTGGAAGACAGTTTTTCCACAGACCCAGCGGTGGTGGGGGGGATGGTTTCAGGATAATTCAAGTGCATTACATTTATTGGACGCTTTATTTCTATTATTATTACATCAGCTCTATCTCAAATTGAAACAGAGCAGGACACTATGGTCCTTGTCCTACCATGTCCTCTGCCTGCCTTTTGTCTGGAAAACTTTAGTCAAAGAATAAGTTTAATTGGAGAAGTGAGAACATGTGAAAACAAAGGAAAATAGTCAAAGGAGACCAAATAATGATAATGAGTCATTAAGCATAGTCAAGGACCTTTAGTTCTTTCTCAAGGGCCACAGATAATATTCTGAGCCATGTCCTATGAGCTGTCTTATAGATACTAAAACACCAGGTGGAGAAGTTACTTGCATGATGACCAGACTGTGGCCATGACATAAGCTGCCACAATTCTGTGAACTGACCACAGAGAAATGCTAACAAATAGACCCTGAAACTGAAGATTAATTATACCTAAAACAACCAAGAGGATGCTGGTGAGACCACCGACAATCAGTTTGAAGGTGGCTCTTAGAGCTGACGGTGCTGTTTCTGCATGTAGCCCTCTGCCGCTGTGTCCACAGAAGCTCTCACCCCTGCTTGTCATGTGGGGTTGGGGGAGTTGGCCTTGAAACAGGTGTCCACTCTCTCCCACCAGTTGCTGGCATCTGAAATAAAACAAACTTTCCTTCCCACCAATAGGGCCTGTTTATATTGGCTTTTGAGAGGCAAGCAGCCAGGCCCACCACATACCTTTCAGTAACAAGATCACCAGGCATTAGATCCCGGAGGGTGTGAACTCCTGGCAACCCACTCCAGTATTCTTGCCTGGAGAATCCCATGGACAGAGGAGCCTGCCGGGCTACAGTCCACGGGGGTCACAAAGAGTCGGACACAGCTGAGTGACTTCATTTTCACTTTCTTTCTATAGGACAGTCCTTCCTGGTTTTTGTTTACCTTTGGCCGATTATCTCGTTTTTTTCCCTAGGACCCTCCCCAACATCTATATGCACTTTTTGCTAAGATGGATCCCACCACAGAGGACTATGGGTGCATGTCCACACTTATTATAGGGTGGCATCCCCTCCCTTTTTTACCCTCAAGGAGCCTTCCTGTGTATGTGTGGACAGGGGAGTTTTCCTGATCTCAGGAGCGGTCATCTTATCCCTTCACTTCAGCAGAGCTCAGATTCTGCCACTAGCTTTGTCCTTGGAGTGTCTGGGTGAATACAAAGCTTAAATTTTTCTCCACTTGATAAACACCAGCTGTCCAGCCCAGGGGCCCATCTATCTCTCACTTGAGATTCACTGGGGAGCTGAGACAGAGCTTCTCCAGTCTAATCCTGGGTGTGCTTACTGCGCAGTGGTGGCCTTGTTAACATTGTATGGGCATGATTTGCTGTCACTACGTTGTTCTTGGCTGTGTGGTTTCCACACCTGCTTCTCTTATCCTCCCTGAGAGTCTGGGAGCTATCAATATCCTGTAATAAGCCCCTTTTTTCTTATAAGACCAAGAGAAATGTCTATGGCGCAAATAAGAACCCCATAAGTCATAGCTAGGACTTCCCAGGTGACGCTAGTGCCAATGCAAGAGACATAAAAAATATGGGTTTGATTCCTGGGTCTGGAAGATCCCCTGGAGGAGGAAATGGCAACCCACTCCTGTATTCTTGCCTGGAGAATCTCATGGACAGAGGAGCCTGGCGGACTACAGTCCACGAGGTCTCACAGAGTCGGACACAACTAAAGCTACTTAGCACACACTCCAGATGTAGCCACCTTATGAATCTTAGAAGAAGAGCCACCTTGACCATAGAATCTAAAATTGCCAAGTGCTCACTTCCCCACCTCCCTGCCTTGAGGCTAGGGTGAAGGTCAGTGAGCTTAACCCAGCAAATCAGAGGCACCCAGCCCAGACTTTACAAGAGGGGCTGGTGAGGAGAACAGGGAAAGAGGAAAAGGGTTTTGATTGGAAGTGTCAGGGCAGCAGCAGCATCTGCTGGCAGAGGTGATGCAGGTCCCATGGCCCTCCCCCTTAAGCAATATCAGTTACAGTGTTCTTTGCGGGTTTCTTATCATTTTTCCTTTCTGTTTTTAATATTTTTGTTTTTTTGATGTGGACCATTTTTAAACTCTTTATTGAATTTGTTATTCTGTTTTATATATATATTTTCAGCCAGGAGGCATGTGGGATCTTAGCTCCTGAACTAGGGATCCCACCAGCACACTCTGCATTGGGAGGTAAAGTCTTAACCACTGGACAACCAGAAAATTCCCCCCTTCCCATCATTTTCCTGATTTCTAAGTTAAAAGTCAGTCCTTGGGCCTCTCCTCTTCTTCATCTACATTCATGCTGTTGGTTATCTCAACTGATCTCCTCCTCCCTAAACTCTCTCTTCTGCGCTCTTCCGCATATGTGACCGCCTGGCCACAGACAGCTCTGTGTGAAGGCCACATAGGCCTCTGATTTTCATGTTCAAAAAGCTGCAGAAAAGTGATGGCCATGCTGAGACTACAAGCTGCACCCCAGCCCTGTCTGTGCTGGGAAGTGCAGGAACCTGTCTCTCTTCCACCCGCAATGTCTCCCCAGAATTCTCTCCTGAGAACGCTTAGCATTGTGCACCGTTCAAAGGAGAAGTGCTTGAAGAAACACGTGTCAGAGCTACATTTAGAAATGAGAGGCCGTACCTAGATAACTGATCAGAGGGCTAAAGTCCAAACTCAGATTTAGGTCCTGTGATTTGCCTAATTATTGCATCAATTTAATTTATAGAATCTATAGCCGGGGAGTGGGCAAGGTCCCAGGACAAATGCCAGGGAGCCTCCCTTGTCAGGGAGATGTATTTTTCTTCCTCTGTCAGATGAGCTTGTTTCTGCCTTAGCAAAAATTCTTGCAACAGACTCACCTAAGGATTTTTATTCTTTAATCTTAAAATTTTTTATTGAAGTATAATTGACCTCCAATACCCTGTTAATTCCATCCGCACAACACAGTGATTTGATATTTCCATGCACTACAAAGGGACCACCACAGTCTAGTTATCTGTCACTCTACCAAATTATCACAGTATTATTGACTCTAGTCCCCACCGTGCATTTCATTTCCCGGACTCATTTATTTTGTAACTGGGAGTTATACCTCTTAGTGTCCTTTACCTATTTCACTCGTTCCCCCAACTCCCTTCCCCTCCCCATCTGAAAGATTTATCACAGACCAGGTAAGTTAGCTTCCTCCCCTCCCCTAACCACCTCTCACTGCCTCTAGACTTGAACAAGGGGTCGGGTCCCCACATGCCCCAGCAGGCAGGTTCAAAGGACAAACCTGGGAGGAGATGCAGTCACACCCCAAACCTCCAGTCCTAGGCTGCTTACCCTGTCCTGCCATGGGTTCCCTTCAGAGGCTCCAGTACACACTCTGGGGCACGCTTTCCCCACTGCCCTTTCTGCCCTGTCTGACCCAAGTGCTTCCTCGAGTGGTCCTACCTTACATGCCATGATTCCTGCTTCTGGGGATCTGTGCATAGGAACTTCTTCCTCCATGAAATCATTCACATGTCTGCCTGTCTTACCATACCTGATTAAAACAAATTCTGAGTATACATTTTAGAACAGGATATGTAGATGTGTGTATTTTTTCAAAGTGTAATTACGAAAGAAACTTGGATGTGTCAACTTCTTTTTTTTTTTTTTTTGTAAGAGCCAAAGTGCTTGATTTGGAGGAGCTTCCCAGCATTTAAACTGTTTTCTAATACACTAAGCCCCCTACATACAAATGAGTTCTGTTCTGAAAGTGCATTCGTAAGTCTGACTTGTTTGTATATCCAACAAGTTAGCCTGAGTACCCAACTAACATATTGGCTATATAGTACTGTACTGTAATAGGTTTATAATACTTTTCACACGAATAATACATAAAAAAACAAACACATAAATAAAGAAAACATTATTAATCTTTCAGTACAGTACCTTGAAAAGCACAGTAGTCCGCTATGACAGTTGGCATACAGAGTCTGGCATCAAGTGAACAGGCAAGAAGAGTTACTGGCTGGAAGGGGGAGCGGAGGTGGTCGATGGTAGAGGTGACGGATCATCAGCCACAGAAGACGGAGGGCAAGCTGTGATTTCACTCACACCTGACGTTGATGCCATAGGTTCTAGTTCTTTGCAGGAATCAAATGCATGTTCATATCTTTGAAAGTCTGCAACTAGAAGGTTACTATATTCTGTGAAATATCCCCCCTTGAAGGAGGCAGAGGCCACCTTCCACATAGAAGCTCCAAACACCAGATTCCTGCTTCCTCAGGCTTCATACAGAGAGTGGACCAGCACAAGTTTAATCAGATGCATCTGTCCTGACCTTTGACTTGGGAGCCAGTGACACAGAGAAGCAGGGAGGGAGGAGAAGCAACTCTGGCAGCGGCAGGAGTGGCTGGTTTCCAGGGACGGCGGTGACACAGAACCGGTGACAGACGGTGCAAGCCTTCACTCCCAGTCCTGTGGCCGCAGGGCCCACTGCGCAGGGCACGGCTCGTGCCTCGGGCCCTAGTCCGGCTGGCATTTCCCTCACTCTCTCCTGTGTCTCCACGGGGGTCTCTCGCTTTGTAAGTGCACCCGTGAACTTCCCGTTGCCCTTTAATAAAATTGCTTTCTGCTTAATCAATAGATTTTTTTTATTGCTCAAACCAAAACCCGTGATTGATACAATCAATGATTATTTTCCCCTTTCCTTCCTTCCTTCCTTTTATCTTTCTCTCTTTATGCCTTTAATACTTTAACTCTATGCACACAGAAATATCCACATATATCAATGTGAAAGTACATATGGTAAAATATTAACATTTATTAATTCTGGATAGTGGGAATACGGGTGGTTAAATTTTTTTGTATTTTATGGGTTATTATCTTTTTGTCAAAAGAGAACCTATCATCTACACATATGTAAATATATACTCTTGTGTATCATATTTGCATATGTGTGTGCATGAGTGCTCAGTCACTTCAGTTGTGTCCAACTCTTTGCGACCCCATGGACTGTAGCCCACCCGGCTCCTCTGTCCATGGGATTCTCCAGGTAAGAGGACTGCAGTGGGTTGCAATTCCCTCCTCCTGGGGATCTTTCCAAGCCAGGGATTGAGCCCATATTTCCTGCATTGCAGGCAGATTCTTTACTGCTAAGTCACCAGGGCTCCCATATTTGTATATATCGCACATATGTATCACATGTATATTTATATAACTACATATATGTATCATGTATAATTTCCACTTTCTAAGCCCTTTATTTATACTAACTCATTTACTCATCATTACACACTTATTCAGTGGAACCAGTATTCACATCCTCCTTTCAGTTCAGTTCAGTCGTTCAGTTGTGTCCGACTCTTTGCGACCCCATGAATCACAGTATGCCAGGCCTCCCTGTCCATCACCAACTCCCGGAGTCCACCCAAACCCATGTTCATCGAGTCGGCAATGCCATCCAGCCATCTCATCCTCTGTCGTCCCCTTCTCCTCCTGCCCCCAATCCTTTCCAGCATTAGGGTCTTTTCCAATGAGTCAACTCTTTGCATGAGGTGGCCAAAGTATTGGAGTTTCAGTTTCAGAATCAGTCCTTCCAATGAACACCCAGGACTGATCTCCTTTAGGATAGACTGGTTGGATCTCCTTGCTGTCCAAGGGCCTCTCAAGAGTCTTCTCCAACACCATAGTTCAAAAGCATCAATTCTTCAGTGCTCAGCTTTCTTCGCAGTCCAACTCTTACATCCATACATGACCACTGGAAAAACCATAGCCTTGACTAGACAAACCTTTTTTGGCAAAGTAATGTCTCTGCTTTTAAATATGCTATCCAGGTTGGTCATAACTTTCCTTCCAAGGAGTAAGCGTCTTTTAATTTCATGGCTGCAATTACCATCTGCAGTGATTTTGGAGCCCCCCAAAATAAAGTCTGACACTCTTTCCACTGTTTCCCCAAATATTTGCCATGAAGTGATGGGACCAGATGCCATGATCTTAGTTTTCTGAATGTTGAGCTTTAAGCCAACTTTTTCACACTCCTCCTTCACTTTCATCAAGAAGCTTTTTAGTTCCTCTTCACTTTCTGCCATTAGGGTGGTGTCGTCTGCATGTCTGAGGTTATTGATATTTCTCCCGGCAATCTTGATTCCAGCTTGTGCTTCCTTCAGCCCAGCGTTTCTCATGATGTACTCAGCATATAAGTTAAATAAGCAGGGTGACAATATACAGCCTTGACGTACTCTTTTCCTATTTGGAACCAGTCTGTTGTTCCATCCTCCTTTCACACATGAGGAAACTGAGGCACAGAAAGCTCTACTAGAGACCTGCCCAAAATCATACAGCTTTTAGGGAACAGAACCAGAAGCTAAACCTTGGCAGTCATGTCCTGGGTCTTTGGCTTTTAACAATATGTGGGAGATGAGACAGCAGGGAGCAGACCCCAAAGGGTGTATTTAGGATGGAGGATGAACTTCCTTAAGGGCTGAGGGGCAGGAACAAGGAGGAGAGGAAGAGATGAGGAAGCCTGGGGAAGTTTGATAGATGGAGTTGCTGTCAGAACCCCAGGGCCAAGCTCCACCATATACTATACATGGCAAGAGGAACAGGAGTCCTGGTTTGATGTGGTCCAGAAGGAGGCAAGGGGTCAGCTTTTGGTTTGAAGTCAGGTGACCTTACTTGTCTGGGAAATTGAAGGCAAGGTCACTGGTAAGGGGGCTGAGGAGGAGACAGGAAAGCTGTAGCCAAACCAGGTCTCAGTATGAGTCACCCCGGGGTCCTGCAGGAGGCTGGATGCAGGGAGGAGGCGGGGCGGGGTGGGGGCTCCTAGCGGGGGAGGGGAAGGAGAGGAGGGCAGGTTGCTGACCTGCAGCTCTCTCCGTGGTCCTGCTTTACTCAGAATTGCACTGCTCTATTGACACATGGACCCAGGAAGTTCCCCATCTATGGGTAAGGGTCAGGGGCCCAGGAAGTGATCCTGGAGCACAGAATCCTTCAGAGCAAAGAATGAAGCATCCTGGTAATCACGCAGAGGGCGAGCAAATCTGCTGTCAGTCCCCACTGGACACGGACTGGAAAGTCAGAGGCTCCTCCTCCTCCCCTCCAGAGTGTGTGTGTGTGTATGAGAGAGAGAGAGACAGAATACGAGCATGAATCTGTGTGCTTGCCAAGCTGGCGATCCCTCCCTTGGACCCGCCTGACTCTCACCTGCAGAAGCCTTCATGCCAGGCTCTTCGGTAGGACTTAAATGTGCAGCTTCTCTGCCTCCAGAGCTGAGAGCCTGGAAACAGCAGCCTGACTTCAGAACTTGCCCAGCCCTCCCCAGGAAGCCAAGCTGCCTGTCAGAGTCAGACCTTTCTCATGCACCAAGGCGAATCCTGCCCCAGCATCTGTCTGACCAGGAAGAGAAGTCACCCAGCCTTGGTTTGTGCCTGCCTTTCAATTCTTGGGGTGGAGCGGGGAGCCTTTGCCGGCTGATCAGGACCTCCAAACCGGGCTGGTTTGTTGAATGGCTTGTCTTCTGTGGTCACAGGTAAGAAAGGTGTCCCCCCCCTCCACTGGTGTTGGTGACTTGGTGGGTATGTGGACATTAAGAGGGTGATTCAAAGGAATATGAGAGGATCAGCAGCTTCTGGGTACTTGGGGTGGGGGTGGGTGTATGTCAGACTGCTGGAAGATGCCTGCCTCTAGAAAAATTTTAGTTTTTTGGTTGTCCCTGCTGGGGCTGTAAAAGTCCAGTGACAGTCACCTCCTCTCACTGTGAAGGTAGCTCTATCTCAGGCATTATTGGCTTTACTTTATTGAATCTGCTTCTATGTCTTTAATATCACTATTCCTCTCTTGTCATTTATTTATTACTCAGTATTCCATATCCTTGAATAAAGGCTAACAGACATCCATGCTACTCACTGACTTGGAGGGTACCAAGTTCTATCATTGCTGTTTTTTTTTTTTTTTTTCCCCCCGAGGCTGGAATTTGTAGAAGAAAATGACCAGGAAAATGACCAGCTGGTGTGGTAATCCAGATGACCTTTAAGATTCCATCCAACCTTGAGAGATTAAGCTTCTGTGATTAATCAATGTATTGAGCCGATCATAAGAAAGCTAGAAATAGGCTCTCTCTATCACTGCCTAAGCAGTTCTGATGAAGCGATTTGGAAGAAGAAACACTATTATTTCCTCTAATCAAGGGACTTTCTCTGGGATATTGACAGTTACAGGAGAACAATGACTCCCATGCCTGGGGATGTGCCGGGTAATGGACAGGGGCTCGGCGAGATGCAAGCAGGTTTTATGGAGAAGGTGGGCCTTGTGAAAAGAGTAGAACAGTGTGAGAAGTTGAAAACCAGCTGCCGTGGGAAGATGGACAAAGAAGTCAGTGCATACCACCTTAACTTCAGTGGAATCAGGGTTCAGGATGTGGGCAAGAGAGGCTGACTTGGGTTGGGGTGTGGGGAGCTCTAGTGCATCATGGCAATGCAAGCCCAGTGAGCATGTCTGAGCCCTTTGAAATGAAAGTAAAAGTGTTAGTCACTCCATCATGTCTGACTCTTTGCAACCCGCATAGACTGTAGTCCGCCAGTCTCCTCTGTCCATGGAGTTCTCCAGGCAAGGATACTGAAGTGGGTAGCCAATCCCTTCTCCAGGGGATCTTTCCGACCCGATCGAATTCAGGTCTTCTGTAGTGCAGGCAAATCCTTTACCAGCTGAGCCACATGGAAGCCTTGAGTCCTTTATTTATGCAACACTTCTCGTATAGCTCTCCCTGTGCACCCCTTCGTCCAGACCCACCTTACAAACAGGGTCATCACCCCACAGGCACTGCCCTCCAACCTGCCGATCCAGGCATGTAGGAGATTAAACGGTTTGGGGCTCTCTCTTTTCATATCTTTCTAACAAGAGGTGGAAGTTTACTCTAGTTACTGCTAATTACCTGGAACAGCTTCTCCTTTGGTTTCCAGTGACAAATTAATGAAATTATCATAGTGGACTAATTACAAGATATGCAAGGGTGAGTCTTCTTGCAGGAATATGTCCACCCGAGTCGACTGAATCTCATTTGCACATTCTTCCAGAGGGTCCCGGATGTCTCTGGTTGAATCTTTATACGATGCAAGTTCAGCATGCCTTGATTTCTACTTCTTTTCCCCCTATTCTCATGAGTGGGGGAAAAAAACATGCTTTCATTTAGTGCCCTTGGTTGGAAGGTGAAACAGATTACAGTCTTGGGATCTGCACCCATGATACTGGTTGGAAGAAGGGAGTGAAGCTGTGCATGGAGCAACCTCCTAGAACTTTGGATTTAGGTGAGACTGGCTTTGGTGTGGGGCACCTGGGCCTTGTCACCACCTGTCTGTCACAGATCTTAGTTGTGGTTGTGGCAGAGCAATGACAGTCACAACCTACAACACGCAGGCCAGTGCTGGCCGAGTCGCCCATACAAAATTATCTTTCTAGTTGCCACCACTGAGCGTCACTAGAGCACATCATAGTTGAGAAGCTGAGGTGTGAGCCTGAATCCCAACTTCGTCATGTGTTGACTATGTTACTGTTGTTCAGTTGCTAAGTTGTGTCTGACTCTTGGCGACCCCGTGAGCTGCAGCACACCCGGCTTGCCTGTCCTCTACCATCTCCCGGAGTCTGCTCGAACTCGTGTCCATCGAGTCAGAGATGCTATCTAACCATCTCACCCTCTCCCGCCTCCTTCGCCTTTCGCTTCAGTCTTTTCCAGCCTCAGGGTCTTTTCCAGTGAGTCAGCTATGTGCCTCAGGCCAAAGTATTGGAGCTTCAGCTTCAGCATCAGTCCTTTCAGTGAATATTTAGAGTTTATTTCCTTTAAGATAGGCTGCTTTGATCTCCTTGCAGTCCAAGGGACTCTCAAGAGTCTTCTCCAGCACCACAATTCAAAAGCATCAATAACTATGTGACCTTGGGCAAATCAGTCCATTTTTCTGATCATGAGTATTTTTAACTTAAATAAAAAGGATACTACTATCCCCTTCCCCTTACCTTCCTAGGATTGATGGGAGGTCCAAATGAGGTCAAAGGTGTGAGGCACTGGAGGTGATGCCTTCTTGTGTCAAGGAGGCATCACCCTAAGAACACTTTGCTGGTCTCACTCAGGTTCTAAGGTGAGAGGGAAGCCCCTCGGAATCCCCCAGGGAGTTCTGCTGTGCTAGCTCCCCACGCCCTGTTGGGGGAGTGGTCCCAGCTTCAACCCACAGTCAGCCCCAAGCCGGCCTTCCTTCTGATGTCCAGCAGCAGCCAGATCCCTCCTCTGAAGCCATGGGTCCCTCCCGGCTTGTGCTCCCGTTCAAGACAAAGTTCGGGCTCTGGTGGCTTCTTCTGATCCCGGCAGGTGAGCGGGGGCGGTCCCCAGGGCATCCTGTCACACGTGCGAGCGCACATGCCTTGGGTTGAAACTGATGAAAGTGGGTTGGTGGTGGCCCGCCAGAGCCTCGGGGTGGGGGTGGGGGTGGGGGTAGCTGTTCCATCGCGGGAAGGTAGGGGGCGCTCGCTGTGGCATCTGAACCTCCGAAGCCCAGTGCTCCCCATCTGCAAATTGCTAACTGTGCTGTGACCCTCCCAGGGCTCTTGGGCGTGTGACCCAGAATGAAGGCTAGTGACTCACACCTGAGAAACACATGGCAGCTGCTGTCGGTGTTTTGAATTTTAGAGCGGTGGTTCTCGACCTGCTCAGGCAGGAGAATCCTGAAGAGGTGAAGCTGTTTGCAGAACAGGGTGAAACCAGACAAGGGTGATTCCATCAGACAATCTGGGGACACTTTGCCTAGCTGATAAGAAGGAGCAGATACCAGGGGTTTGAGGAAAAACAGGGGAGATTCTCCGAGTGGCAGAGAATTTCATGGTTAGCTTTAGAGGTTCCTTATAAGAGAATGGGAGTGAAAGCTCCCGGGGCCAGCTCACCCCACACAATCAGATGCTTCTCACAGTTTGCTGTCCCTTGGGTCTCCTCAGTTTCAGGCTTAATCTTGTCCCTCTGCCTGACTTCTTCCTACTGCTCTGCACCCCTCTGAGCACTTGTTTTCACCCCTTATCCATTGTTGCTAAGTTCAGTTGCTAAGTTGTGTCTGACTCTTTGTGACCTCATTGACTTTGGCACTCCAGGCTTCTCTGTCCTTTACCGTCTCCTGGAGTTTGCTCAATCTCATGTCCATTGAGTCGATGATGCCATTTAATCATCTCATGCTCTGCTGCCCACTTCTCTTCCTGCCCTCAATCTTTTCCAGCATCAGGGTCTTTTCCAATGAGTCAGCTCTTTGCATTAGGTGGCCAAAGTACTGGAGCTTCAGCTTCAGCAACGGTCCTTACCCAATAGTCACAGAGTAACTGATATTGCTTGAGTGCTGACGATGCACTGATCGGCTGCTTTGTAAGCTCAAACAGACGTTATTATACTTAATTCTCAGCAGTGTTTTGAAATAGGTACTGGATTAGTGTGCCCATTTTGCAGATAAGGAAACTAAGGTTCAGTGAGGCTGAGTGGCTCTGGTTGGATGGGAGAGGGAGCCAAGCGCCCAGCACCATGGACTCCTGGAAACCCCCATCTCCCCTCCTGTCCAACAGTATCCTCGGAGAGGGCCCCCCACACCCAAGCTGAGGACCGCCTCTTCAAACACCTCTTTAGGGGCTACAACCGCTGGGCGAGGCCGGTGCCCAACACCTCAGACGTGGTGATCGTGCGCTTCGGGCTGTCTATCGCCCAGCTCATCGATGTGGTGCGTCTGTCCTACCATCCTTCCCCCTTGGGATCAGCCCCGGACACGGACCCCTTTCCTGGGCTCCTCTGTTCCTCCCCATCTCCAGCCCTCCCAGCCCACCTCAGTCAGAGCATCACCCTTCAATGTCACAGGTGTTGTTTCCCTCCCACTCTCAGCCCTGGAGCCCCTCCAGGGAGGGCATTGATTGGCAGCAGTGGGTTTTCTAAATGCCCGACTTGTGTCACCTGACATAAGCCCAGAGGTCCCGGAGTCCTGTGTGATCCTGAAGAATCAGAGTGAAGAGGGCAGTACCAGGAGGGGTGGAGGGTGGGCTGGACTTGGGGTGTCATGTCAAAGCTGCTTTGGTGAGTGGGGTCCTGAATCAGCTCCTCCCACTCTGCCCTGTTTTCTGGGGCTGGCTCCTCAGTCTAACTGCTTTCTCTCCCGCTACTGGTCAGGATGAGAAGAACCAGATGATGACTACCAATGTCTGGCTAAAGCAGGTGAGTGTCCCTCCCCGGGGCGAGGCAGGAGCTGGGTGGGAACTCAAGAACCTCAGACCCTCCCAGGACTCTTTCACTAGCAGCATGATTCTGAATTCACCTTTTGCCTGAGACTTGCCACTCAGCAAAGCCAGCCGATTGCAGGCCGCTTCTTGCAAGGGGCTGTGCTCCTGTGGCCAGGCTCTGAGTCCGGTGTCAGAGACTCCACCTACAAGAGCCACGTGGTCCCCTTTCCGGGAGTGGACATTGCCTACATCCCTGCTACATTTGCAGGTCAGCTCACTGAACTGTCACTGAAAACATGGGCGGTTTTATTCTGCCCGCTTTACAGCCGAGGGAAACCGAAGCAGAATGCACCTAGGCTAGAAGAGAGCGGCCAGGTGTGTCCTACTCGGTATCCCAGGCTCCCTCTACTGGAGAATACTGAGCGTTCTGTGTCTATGCTGCCTGACAGGCTTCCCCAAACCTCCCGGCTTAAAGCAACAGACAGCTTATCATATCAAGAGATTTTATGGCCAGGCGTTTTAGTGCTTTGCTTGGGGACTCCTGGTGGCACTTGGCTGGTGGCTGGAGGGTCCAAGGTGGTTTCACTCACATGTCCATCCCTTAGCAGGGATGTCTGGAAGGTTCTGAAAGACTCTGGAAGCCAGGCCCAGCCATGCCTTCTCCTCCAGGCACTTTCAGGGTCTCTCCATCTGTTCTCTCCAGAAGAGGAGCTGGACTCCTCACCTGATGGCCCAGGGACCCCAGGGAAAGGGTCCCATGAGACAGGAAATGTAGTTGCTGCCTCTTAACCAGAAACTGGCTCAGCATCAGTTCTGGTAATGGGTGGGCGGCCCTCTTTGACGTGCCACTCACAAGGGAACTCGGGTGCACAGGCGTTTTAGATCTCTCTCCCTTGCCCTCCTCATGCTCACACTGCCCCAGACCCTGAATTGGGAGAAGACGAGAAAGAGGGCCCAGCCCTTTGCCTACGTCCCTCCCATGGTGTCTTTTCCCCAACCCACTGGCAACCTAACCCTCCCCATCTCAGAGGCTGGCACTCTGAAAACCATAACCATCAGAATTTTGATGGACATTTCTGTTTGAGTCATTTAAAAATATATATATATTTATTTTTTATTTTTGGCTGCGCTGGGTCTTCGTTGTGGCGCATGGGCTTTCTCTAGTTGCGGGGTGCGTGCTTCTCGTTGTGGTGGCTTCTCGTTGCAGAGTATGGGGGGCGCTTGGGCTTCAGTAGTTGTTGCACGCGGGCTTAGCGGCTCCCCAGCGTGTGGGATCTTCCCAAACCAGGGGTCCAACCCGTATCTGCTGCATTGCAAGCCAGATTCTTTTCTTAAAATTAATTTATTGTTAAATGAAACAAAGATGAATATTTTTAATGAAAAAAGGTACAATGCACAAAGAAGATAGACATCATAAACCATTAGACACTTAACAAAGAGAAACTAAGATATACAAAGCAAAAATCAGAAGAAATAGAAGGGAAAAGAATAAAATATATAATAGTGAGATATGTTAACATCTTTCTCAGAATATTTTATCAAGTGCAGAAAAAATAAGAATAGGAGCATCTTGAATGATGTTATTAACAACTAAAATATGATAGATTTCCATTTATATTAGTTTGTATAAATCTTATAGCCTACACAAATATATTTAAACTTTTGTATCTCATATGCTGTTATTAGATGTCCACAGGACATTTAGAAGAACTGGCAAAGAGATAAACATAACTAAATTTAAAAAGTAGGTTTCTTTTTTGTGTGATTCAGTTATACATATACACATGCATTATTTTTGGAATTATTTTCCACTGTAGGTTATTATAAGATATTGACTATAGTTCTTTGTGCTATACAGTAACAAGCCAGATTCTTAACCCTGGACCACCAGGGACATCCTGTCTGAGTCTTTGGAATGAACATGATACTGTCAGTGTCCAATGTGCCATTCCCGCTCCACAGGCTGGAGGTCGTGTGGGGCTGTCTGCTGGCCATTCAGACTTGACAACTGGATGTTTAGATGGATGGCATGGATCAGACCCCTCTGGTGCTGTTGACCTTGGAACTGTGGGGGCCATGTGGTTCCTCTTTACAGAGGAGATGCAGAGCCATGAAGGGGCTTGGGAGGCCACAGCAGTGCAAAGATCAGACCTTGAACCTGGGTGACTGCAAGTGTCCCTGTGGGCCAGTTATCTTGGCTTCAGGGGCTGGGGTAGTAAAGAGAGAAAGAAGCACTGCAGCAAGAGTCAGGCCAACAGCACCGCCTCTGGCCAGCCTGTGACACCATGCAAGTTAGTCTCAGA
Source organism: Cervus canadensis (assembly GCF_019320065.1). Classification (NCBI taxonomy): domain Eukaryota; kingdom Metazoa; phylum Chordata; class Mammalia; order Artiodactyla; family Cervidae; genus Cervus; species Cervus canadensis. The sequence goes on along the minus strand of NC_057415.1, from coordinate 8,230,412 downwards.
GCCTCACTTTTCTCATCTGTAAGATGGGGATACTACAATCTATTTGCCAATTCGTATAACCCAACTTGGTGTGGATGCCCCTCAACTGTTGGTTGAATCTGAAAACTTGACACACAGTGGACTGGGGGAAAGGGAAATATTTATAAAGACCAATCCCTTTCAAAACAGTTCCTCAATGTCCTGAAAAATCATGACAATTTTAGGAACATTTTTATCTTTCCTATTTTGCAATCTGGCTTCTCTTTCCGTCTAAGCCTTTACCTGAAAGTGAAAGTGAAGTCGCTCAGTCATGTCTGACTCTTTGAGATCCCATGGACTGTAGCCTACCAGGCTTCTCCATCCATGGGATTTTCCAGGCAAGAGTACTGGAGTGGGTTGCCATTTCCTTCTTCAAAGCTTTCACCTACACACAAGTAATTAGTACCACTGCTAAGCCAATGTCTTCCCAAGCGTGGTTTTGCTACCAGTGGCAGTTTCTTGAGATGATTTTAGTTGGCTTCAAAACCTCTTAAAAAAAGTTACATATTTATATTTTAGTAGATGGCTTCAAATGATGTGGGTTTTCCAGCTACTTCATGATGTAAAATTAAAAAATTTACATAAGTTTAAAACTAGTGAATCAGTTTAAAGGAAAATATTAAGTAAATGCTTAATACTAAAGCTAGTAAACACTAACACACTGCTAAGGTGGTGCACATATATGGGCAAAACTTAAGAAGTTGGGGCTTGAGTGCTTGAAATCTGGAAATCATTGAGCAGGATCAGTGCTTTTCCTCTCATGTGCCTGCCTCCTCCAAAGCCTCCTGTTTTCCTTCTTGGACCCCCTGCCCAGTTGATGAGTTTGTATAAATGTTGCACAGCTATCCTTAGAGGGGAAAGGTTACCATGCACGGGAGCCTTTTCAAGAGTGCACCACTGCGCTATTTTAGTGCAAATGCACAAAAGGAAAATGACCCCTAGAATTAGGGCAGGTTTGACGACTCGGAGACTTGGGTTCAAGCCCTAGCGCCGCCACTTGTTGACGCCACACCCTCCAAGCTTCACTTGAAAAACACAGATTCACATGAACCAGCCAGTGGAATCAGGGCTACTAGCGGGACTTAGCAGCAGCAGCAGCAGGGGGCGCTCTGGAGCAGCAGGGGGCGCTCAGTTGGAAAGTCACTGGTTGACTGTCCTTTCTCAGCTGTGTAACTCTGGTGTGTTGTTTTTACCCATCTGGTCCTCAGTTTTCTTATCTGTTAGATGGGGCAGTACTTCTACCTGCTCTGCCCTCTTTGCCCAGCTCTTCCCATTGAGGCTCTTGCTAGACAGAGTGTGTGAAAAACCTTTGCAAACTGTGATGCACTAAAAAAAAAAAAAAGTTACTATAAATGAGTGAGGTTGCTTGCCGGGGTCATCCAGCTAGGAACCGGCATAACAAAGGCGGGAGTAGGGTGACCCACGGTCAGATGTGACCCGGACTTTGAGTACTAGAGTTGGGGCAAACCGAGAGCTTGGTCGTCTTAGACCGAACTCCCCTTTCCCGTCTCAGGGCCCTTTGGGGGCATCGTGGCCCTATCTATGCTGCAGGACCGGGTGAGGAGCTCCGGATGCTCTGTAATCGGCTGCGGGGCGTCCCTAAGCTGCCCGAGGTTTCCCCAGGCCCCCTCCCCTGGCAGGGCCGCTTACGGGACTCCCTTCCCCACGCACAGGAGTGGAGCGACTACAAGCTGCGCTGGAACCCGGTCGATTTCGGCAACATCACATCCCTCCGCGTCCCTTCGGAGATGATCTGGATCCCAGACATAGTCCTCTACAACAAGTAGGAAGCGGCTGGGGTCCTGGGACACCGTGCCTGCGAGGGGCGGGTAACTTGATGCTGGGCTGCGTTGGCCTTGGGAGGCGCGCCCCCTCGTGGCCCAGCTGCGTTGCCTTCCTCTCAAACTCCTGCTTTGCTCGACGCTCCACCTTTTCTTGATTCTCTTCTTTCATTTCATGCTTTCACTCATACACCCCAAGTTTACTGAGCACCTACTATATATCCGTGCCTGCGCTCTGCTAGTGGGACACAGATTTGCCAACACTGAATATTGTTTGATAAATGCGGTTGATGCAGGTTGTGAAAACAATGCCTTAAGGGTTGGCATTTTTGCAGGATTGTTGGAACAGGTAAGCAGCATCTCCCGGTAGCACCTTTGAAGGCAGCGGAAGTGACATTTAAAAATATTATTTATAGTTGCCTTGTATTCAGAACCAAGAAAGACCTGTCTTTGAATGTAAGGACTAAAAGTTCTCCAGGGGATCTTCCTGACCCAGGGATTGAACCTGGGTCTCCTGCATTAGCAGGCAGATTCTTTACTATCTGAGCCCCCAAAGAAGCCCCCCCCCCAAAAAAAAATGTCAGGGGAATCTAAAGAGCCCCAGAGGGCCAGTTCGGTTTTTTTTTTTTTTTTTAAATAGAAGATATAAAGAATTACAACTTCATTTATGTTTAGTAGCCAGTAATTCTTTATTTAGAAGTCAAGAATTGAAAATTAAGAGATGTTTGGCATGATACTTGTCTAAAAAAGTTTTCTAAAGTGGGGCTGCAGAAGGCACTAGTCCCTGGAGATAGGACTAGGTATGAAAAATAGTTTTGTGGTCAAATAATTCTAGATAACCTTGTATGTCATTAAACCCCCTTTGGCACCCCATCCCTAGTCCTTTGGAAAATGTCATTTTTAAATGTTGTTAGAAGTTGGACAGACAAGACACCCCCTGAGCCCAGCGTTCCCCAATTCATTTGACCCAAATTTGGAAAAAGCTATTTTTAAACAATAGAATAAAGGGAAACAGATTCACTTCTGAAGTGTGGTGCCCTTGGATAGGTCAGGAAGATGACAGTGATCCCTTTACACTGCCCAGCCCCAATCAGGCCCAGAGCCCTTTCATCTGAGCCATCTCTGTAAACACACATTCGGCAGGGATCATCGCACTGTCTCACACTGACCACTCACCGCACTGAGGATCCCTCTCGTTTCTGCTTCTCGATTCTGGCAGTGCGCAGGAGCACAGTCCTCGCATCAGCCAGGGCCTGGAGTTTTAGGACTGCCAACAAGGCCAGTGTTACCTGATTATAACAGGAAATTCCTCTGATAGAACAAAAGTTCAAATCAAATTCTTACAGACATTTAAAGAAAGGTCTCTCCTCCCGCCAAACCCTCCGCTTCGGGTTAAGAAGACCCGGGACAGTGTTTGGGTCTTTCCTCAAAGTAGGGGCCCATGGTGCCATCTAGTGGTCATTGAGTATAATGTCTTCAAAAATCAAACAAACTTTTGCCCTCATCCGTTTGTACCTCCTTTTCAAAATTCTGGTTTCCAATCGACTTAAATCTCTAGCCTGGAACTACTGCAAGGGAAAGAAGGGTCTCTTCCTGTGTATTCTGGTTCACCTGCTTTTAGGACTGACCGTGGAAACGGCGGAGGGAAGTATGGCTGGGGCCAAGAGCCCATTGCGCCACTTTGCGGGGGCAGTCAGGGACTCAGGCTCCCAGGAAGCCCTACTGGGCTGGTCACCACTGTTCCAGTGTCACCAGCATCCTTATGGGCCCTTAGATGGGTAGCCTCAGGAGGCTGCTGGCCTCCTCTCTCACCACTCCCACCTAGGCCCCACCCCCGCCCCCAACTCACCTTCCAGCAGGTCCCCAGCCCAAGCATTGTCTGTGAGCCATAGCCTTTCATCCTCCATTCCTTGTTCCGCGGAAGCTCTGCTGGTCCACTCTCCACCCCAGCTTTCTGCCAGATCCTACCATCCACCCATTAAGGCTTTGCTAAAATGGCAACTTGCTCACCGGAAGGGAGCTCCCCCCAATAGTTGTTGGGGAGCACTCTGATTGGCCTCCTAATGCTGTTGCCAAACTGCCTCCCTTGAACTGTAGGTGTTCGGGGCTCGTCTTTTCTTTGTGGTTCCCTCAGGGCAGGCTTGAGTCTCCCATCCCATCACCTCCAACAGTCCCCATAGTGGCCCTGGTGGGGGCAGCTGACTCAAATATGCCTGTTAACTGGATGGATTCCTCCTTCACCAGCAAAATTATCAAGTCTCTGCTGAGGAAGAAACTAAACTCCCAGGTAGAAAAGACAAGACCCCCAGCAGAGGGGCTTCATCGCCACCTGCGGCAGATGGTGTGGGGTATAATAAAAAACAACCAGGGCGGCTCAGCAGCAAAGAATCTGCCTGCCAATGCAGGAGACACAGGAAATGGGTTCAATCCCTGAGTCCCCTGGAGAAGGAAATGGCAGCCCACTCATTTCTTGCCCGGGAAGTCCCATGGACAGAGGAGCTTGGGTGGTTCCAGTCCATGGGGTCGCAGCACAATTACCCTAAAATGTTAAATGAATACAAACAGGCCATCAAACTATGTATATACCCTATGATCACAAATATATAAAAATTCTATATGTGTTGTCTAGATGATGATCAAATATATGTGATATATATATGTATATGTATACATATATCATCAACAACAGAGATTATTTTAAAAATTCTTGGTACTTTCCTATATTCTTCAAAATTCCTACTTTTGTAGTGAGGAAGATGGTGTTCGAAAGACAACTGGGTAGCTCTAGCTGCCTGTGTGCTGAAGAGTCTTGCTTGTTCAAGTCCCAACAGCCCGGCGTGGTCTGGCTGTGTTATTGGGGTCCCCCTGCTGGTAGTTATCTGGAGTAGCCTGGGTTGGGCAGCTGGGGTTCCCCAGGCGCCCCCCCCAATGCCTCTCCTCTCCTCAGTGCAGATGGGGAGTTCGTGGTGACCCACATGACCAAGGCCCACCTCTTCTCCTCGGGCATGGTGCACTGGGTACCGCCCGCCATCTACAAGAGCTCTTGCAGCATCGACGTCACCTTCTTCCCCTTCGACCAGCAGAACTGCAAGATGAAGTTTGGCTCCTGGTCGTACGACAAGGCCAAGATCGACCTGGTGCAGATGGAGCAGACGGTGGACCTGAAGGACTACTGGGAGAGCGGGGAGTGGGCCATCGTCAGCGCCACGGGCACCTACAACACCAAGAAGTACGATTGCTGCGCCGAGGTCTACGCTGACGTCACCTACTACTTCGTCATCCGGCGCCTGCCCCTGTTCTACACCATCAACCTCATCATCCCCTGCCTGCTCATCTCCTGCCTGACCGTGCTGGTTTTCTACCTGCCCTCCGACTGCGGGGAGAAGATCACGCTGTGCATCTCTGTGCTGCTCTCGCTCACCGTCTTCCTGCTGCTGATCACCGAGATCATCCCGTCCACCTCGCTGGTCATCCCACTCATCAGCGAGTACCTGCTCTTCACCATGATCTTCGTCACCCTGTCCATCGTCATCACCGTCTTCGTGCTCAACGTCCACCACCGCTCCGCCAGCACCCACAACATGCCCCACTGGGTGCGGGTGGCCTTTCTGGGCTGTGTGTCCCGCTGGCTTCTCATAAGCCGGCCATTGCCACCCTTGGAGCTCCGAGACCCTCCGGATCTGAAGCTCTGCCCCTCCTATCGCTGGCTGGAGACCAACGTGGATGTGGAGGAGAGAGAGGAGGAGGAGGAGGAAGGCAGATGGGCGTGTGCGGGCCCTTTGTCCCCCTCGGTGGGCGTCTACACCCATGGGAGTCTGCAGCCAGGGGCCTCGGGTCCCAAGGCAGAAGCCCAGGTGCCAGACGGCGGGCTCCTGCTGTCCCCGCGGGTACAGAAGGCCCTGGAGGGTGTGCGCTACATTGCTGATCACCTGAGGGCTGAGGATGCTGATTCCTCGGTGAGTGGGGACTGGGGGAGGGTCCCTCCCCTGGGTGACTCTACCAGCCTAGAATGGAACCACTCCCCCTCCCCCAAGGGTGTTGGCTTGCACCAACCCAGTCTCCTCCACAAAGACCATCTCCCTTAGGCATGGCCTTGGAATCTGGAATACATTGTGAAGGAGAACAGCTGGCTGGCAGCTCTTATGACACTTATTGGCAGAACGGCAGTAAAGGCTGTCCCAGCTCAGCTTAACTGGGAGGCAGCAGGACAGAGGCGGATGGGTCACCCACGCCATCCTCATGCCAGCCATGTCCCACCAGTGCTCATAGGTGGGCGGACGGGGCTGAGCGGAGCGGGCGGAGGGAGTTCATCAGGAGGTCCCCCCAAACCGGCCTGCTGTTTTGTCCTGCTGGGCTCCCCTTCCCCGTCCGTGTCCTGGGCTCTGGGCACTTTGTCAACTTTACTATTCACCCACAAACCCTGAGGAGCTTGGCTGGGCCAAGTGGGCTCCCCTCCACCCCACCCCGGCTGTGTTCTGCATATTAGGTGACAAGGCCACCTCCCAGGGTCACAGAATTCTTCTCACCAACCTTGGGAAGGATGAAAGGCCTGGAGGTTATGACTGGGTGGCCTTGTTGAGTAGATAAGAAAAATTAATTATTATCTAATCTGGAGGCACTTGGCTGGGCTGTGAGCCCCAATCCCACGAAACCCTCAGCCCCTACTGCATATGCCCCCTACTAGCCTTCTCTGGCCATACCCTCACCTACCTTCAAAGTGGCCGGGTGAGTGGTTGGGGAGGCAACTGTGGGGGAAACAAAGTCTTCACCATTTTGCAACTTCTGAGTGTTGTGCTGAAAATCACCCTCCTCCAGGGAGAGTTCACGCCCCTGGGTGATTCTAGAACCTTCTGTGTCTCGAACTTCCATAACCTGGAACTTGAGAGCCCATGGAAAGGCTCTGGGCTATTGTCATAGGGGTGGGATAGGGCGGGAATCCCTAAGTGAGGGTTATTTGAGTCTTGAGACACTTCTGTTGTCCCCTCCTCCCCCCCCGCACCAACTGCCTTAGCTTCCCAAGGTCTCAGGGGGGTTGCCACTGCCCCCAGCACCATCCTCCTAGGGGCTGCGAGTGGATGGGGCACCTCCCTTTTCACTGTGCACCCATCTCCCCCTGCAGGTGAAGGAAGACTGGAGGTACGTGGCCATGGTCATTGACAGGATATTCCTCTGGTTGTTTATCTTCGTTTGCTTCCTGGGGACCGTCGGACTCTTCCTCCCTCCCTTCCTGGCTGGAATGATCTGATGTCACATCACCTGCTCTGGCCCGGAGGTGGCATGGCTGACTGTCGTTCCCTGCTGCCACCTCTGGAGTTCACCTTTGGGGTCAACGCCATCTGACTGCAGGTGTCTCTCCATGGAGTCCCAATGTGGAAGTCTGCTTAGAATGCTTTGCTTGACATTTTTATACAATGTGCTGAGAATCTGCTGGGTACAGAGCCCTGTCTGGGTTTTAGGAGTTGGGCGAGGAGGAACTTGCTTTGCAGAGGGTTACCATGTGGCGAGGACGATGTGAAGATGGTGACGTGGTGATAAGATGCTCCTGAGATGCAAGAGGGATGGGAGGGCCAAGATGGGGGACCCAGGTAGTGGGGTGGGGCCATGTGAGGAGGCTCAGACATCAAAGGAGGGGTGTGTGGGGAGAGGGTGCCTTAGGGGGCAGGGAGCTCAGGTGCCCACCCCTTCCACATCCCCACGTGCTCTCCCTGACACTCCAGGGAAAACTGGCCACCCCAGGCCCAGTCCACCTGCCTCAGTTCTTTCCAAGACCCCCCCCCCCCCGCCCCGGGGTCATTCTTATTTCTGACCCCTCCTGCTCTGTGGACGCAGCCCCAGCCTCCTACCACTCCTCCTACTTCTCCTGAAGCAGGGATGCTCCCAGCCTTGACCTCCCGGTGTAGAGATGTTCCCTCTGGTTATTCCATCTCCCAACCAACTCGCAAATGAGGAAAGAGAGCAAGTAAAGCCGGAGTCACTGCTCAGGCAGCTAGGACCCCCTCCAGCCCCCAAGAGCCCTGGTTCCATGGATGGCAGCTGGGAGGATGCACTGGCTTTTCTTTGTGGCAGCGGAAAGGCTGTCCGGGTCCCTCCTGGAAAGCCGCCCTCGGGTCAGGCACCTGGGGCAAAGGGCTGGAGCACGTGGGTACCTGACCCCAGCACCCTGGCTTTACCCCGTACCCTGGGGGTTGAGCCCTGGCTTCGTTCAGCTTTTCCATCTCTGCCCAACAGAACCACAATCGATTCCTTCCAGGGCCTCAGAAGTTCAAACAAACGAAATAATCAAACCACAAAGCAAATGGTACAATTTTATTTCATCCACAAGTCAAATATAAAGGAGGTAAAAGAGTGTTCTGCACATACACAAGAGAGGGAGGGAGAGAGGGCGTGGATGAGAGAAAGGGAGAGCAAAGATAAGTAAGAAAAGAGAAGGAAGGGGCCAGGGAGGGAAGAAAAGCAAGGGGGCGAGGAATGCAAAGGCGTCCAGGTCCAGTTTGGCCTTGTTTCTCCCCCCCTCCCCTCTCTGCGTGAGGAGGACACAGCCTCCTGGGCGCCAGCTCCCAATAGCTTGTCCCTTGACCATCCCAGGCCCCGCTCCGCCCCTCAGTGGGGCCCACGGCTGTCGGTCCAGACCGGACTCACATTAAATAAATTCCAATATACACTGTACAAGAAGGCCAGGTCCATGCCTCATGGCACCAGCCGCCGGCCTCCCCACTGAAAACCCCTCTCGGTGCCTCCCTCTGTGCGCGGGGCTAGGGGAGGGGACCTCCGTGGGCGGAGGAGGGAGGAGGACTAGCTTGGTTCCCCAATCGGCCTGCCCTGTCCCTGCGTAAAGCCATCGCGGCCACAAGGATCTGCCGCGTGACCCCCTTGGGCCAGGCAGGAGTGGCCGGCGGGCAGCAGCCGCACTCCCTCTGAGCCTCTGTCACCCCCTGGTATCCTGCGGCCCTGAGTCCCCTCTGTCCAGCTGCGGCCTGGGCAGCACAGTCTGGGAGTAGGGTGGGGGAGAGGCGACGTGCAAAACGGCAAGGGAAGAAGGACCCCCCTCGGCCTTCCCTCCCCAAGTGGGCCCACGGACCGAAGGCGAGGCAGGGGCCGGGAGGAACGGGCGGGCGGGGCGGAGACGCGGGCGGGAGGCGCCGCCCTCTTCACTCTGCCAGCGGGCGGGCCAGGTTGGCCAGGACCTTGGCTTGGTCCACGGCGTCCAGCAGGTTCTTGGCGTCCACGGCCAGCGTGTGGGAGGCGGTGAGCATCTGCCGCTTGCACTCCTCACTCAGGGAAGTCACGGCGTTCTGCTGGGCCAGTCGCATCTTATTGATGAGCTCTGCCAGGTCCTTGTTGAGCAGTTTCTGGGTCCCCTCGATCTGCAGGAAGAGCACACAGGAGGGGCTGGGACCCCGAGGGGCTGCCAAGTCCAGGCCCGGAGGGCAGGGAAGCCCCACAGAGGTCCAACTCGGTGCTGACCCAGCCCTGGGCTGAGTCCAAGACCCGTGCTGGTTGGAGCCAGGTCGTCCAGGTCAAACACTGCAGGCCCTCCAGGCCCCAACCTACCCAAGTCAGCCCCCTCCAATCCAGCCCCACAAACAGTCCCTCCCTGGCAACATGCCTGGGTGCTGGCCCGACAGAGTGAATGGTGAGGAGTCAAGTGCCTCCAGGCATCTGTTCACTCTACAATCACATCAATAGATCGCGGACTGTGGTCTGGGCTGTAGGGTTTTATTAACCACTATATCCTTGGATCTAGTGCACGGCTGAACAAAGACTTAGCGCTCAAGAGATATTTATCAAGTGAAAGAAGAGCCGGCCTTCACTGCCTAGGTGTGGCGCTCTCATGCCCGGCGGGACCAACCCGGAGGGGGCTCCGCTGGACTGCCGCAGCCACCCTGAAGGGGTCTGGGAAGTGCCCAGGCCCCCTGCCCTGTCCTGCCAGTCTTGAGTGGTCACAGATGGTGGGGACAGTGGCGGGACGCAGTGGGTCAGCTGTGTGTTACACTGCAACCACTAGGAAGTGGTAGCTCAAGCTATAGCCTGGCAGGGGGTGTGGGGGTCTGTGACTGGGTTTCCAGACAGAAAACCAACAAATGCTCAGAGGCACTGCCTCTGTTTCCAGTCCCGCGGTAACAAATTACCACAAACACAGTGGCTTAAAATAAGTCAGATTTATGCTCTTACAGTTCTGGGGGTCACAAATCTGGAATGGGTCCCCTGGGGCCAATGTCCAGGTGGCGGCGGAGCTAAGTTCCTTCTGCCGGCTCCAGGGGAGAATTTGTTCCCTGCCTTTTCCAGCTTCACAAGGCTGCTGCCTTCCTCGGCTTGTGGATCCTTCCAGCAATGGCCTCATTCCGACCTCTGCTTTTGTTATCCCATCTCCTTTTCTGACTCTTAAGAGACCTCTGCTTCCACCTCCTTCTTACAAGGACCCTTGTGACTACATTGGACCCACTTGGATAATCCAGCATAACTTTCTCATCTGAAGATCCTTAACTTAATCACCTGCAAAGCCCTGTTTGTCATGTAAGGTCACATAGACACAGCCTCTGAGGACGCAGGCATCCTTTTTTTGGTTGTTGTTCAGTTGCTAAGTCATGTCTGATTCTTTGTGACCCCATGGACTGCAGCGTGCCAGGCTCCCCTGTCTTCCACTATCTCCTGGAGTTTGCTCAAACTCATGTGCGTTGAGTCACTGATGGTATCTAACCGTCTCATCCTCTGCGGTCCTCTTCTTTTGCCTTCAGTCTTTCCCAGAATCAGGGTCTTTTCCAGCTATCTTGTGGGGGCGCATTATTCTGCCTACCACTGGTACCATCTCAGGATAGAGCTCTGGCACTACTGTTTTGGTTTTCGGCGGTTGCTTCTCATTTAAATAAAGAAAATTAGATTAAATGATCAATTGAAGAAACCTTAACTGCTATTTCTGTGACACACTCACCTTGACCTTAGTAAGAAGGGTGACTAGACAAAGAATCATGGACAGGATGGGGCTAAAAAGGAGCGTGTGTGTCCTCCTTTGCCTGTCCTCCGGCACTAAGAAGTCACTGCCACCATCTGAGACCTAAACTAGGAAATTCGCCGCGAAAGCTGGCGAGGCCCCTGGGTTCCAACTCCGCCCCCTAGTGGTACCTGCAGAGATATGCAGTGCAGAGCTACCTGCTGAAGGCTCGCAGAGATGGGGCTGCCCAGGTGGCCCTTCTGGGTCTCCTGTTGAAACACAGCTGGAGCAGGAGAAGGGGGCAAGGGACAGTGGATGACACCGATGGGACGAGACACTCACCTCTGTCCGTGAAGACGACGGCAAGGAAGGCAGGAGGTCATCCACACTGCCGATGAGCTTCCGCAGGGTCAGGCCCACGTTCTGGGAGAGAGAGGGGTGCGTGCCTGTCACCCTTTGCTTTTTTCTTTTAAAGTCTTTATTGAATTTGTTACAACATTACTTCTGTTTTGTGTTTTGGTTTTTTTGACCCCAAGGCATGTGGGAATCTTAGCTCCCCGACCAGGGATCGAACCTGCATTCCCTGTACTGGAAGGTGAAGTCTCAGCCCCTGGACCGCCAGGGAAGTCCCACCCTTTGCTTTTTGAGAATGCCACGTCTCCCTTGAGAAGAGCCCTCCTGGGATGGTGTCTGCCTTCCGAGGCTACCTGGGACTAACTTCTCTTTGACAACCTTGCCCTAATGGGGTCTAATCGGGCAGACTGGGAAGCTCAGCCCCTCCCACGTCCTTCCAGGGATGGGCTGAGTGGCCTCCGTCCCCCAAGTCCACGGCTCCTCCCCAGCTCTCACCTTCACCACCACCACGTAGCCCTCGGGAGGCAGCTGGCAGAGCTCATTCTTGAGATCCAGCACGGCCCGCACCAGCTCCATGACGTTGAGGTACACCAGGTCGTCGGTCCGATCCAGGTTGGCTGTGGGCTGGATGGACTGTGGTGGGGAGAGGAGGAGGAGAAGCAGGTGGCCGGAGGGGAGGGTGGCGAGTCAGAGGGACACACCATTCTTTCCTGGGCATGCACTAGTGGTGCCAACTCAGCCACCAAGACGTTTCTCTGAAATAATAGTGCCTGGTCCTGGGGGGGGGGGGCACCTTCCCTTCTGCTTCTGGGGCAATGGTTCTTATGTGAGAGTCTGCCTGGGTATCCTAAAAAAGTGTTGGTGGCCAGCCTCACAGCAAAGCAACCGAACCATCAGCTGGGCGTGGGGGTCAGGCGGTGTCAAAGCTCTCAGAGGATTCTCATGGGCTGCCAAGGCTGAGAACTGCTGCTCCAGAGGGAAGAAAGCAGCAGCTGCCCCAGAACACGGGGGTGCAGGGAGCCAGTGGGGGTCCACACCTCCTGCTCCTTGGGACAGGAGAGCTTTCCTCCAGGTCAGGGACGGGGCTGGTCTTCCCCGTGCTTTTTTTTTTTTTTTTTAATGAATTAGTTGTGTGGCTTTAGACAAGACACTTGCCCTCTCTGGGCCTCAGCTATATAATGAGGATACAGGACTGGATTCTTTCTGTGGGCCTCTGCAGTCTTTGCAGTCCAGGCCTTCAGTCTTGTGGGGCCCTGATTCCAATCCATTACCAGCTTCAGCAGAGCCAGCACCTACCTGTGCGCCGAGCCGTGGTGGTTTCTGTGGGGGGGCTGTGAACTCCGCTGCAAAGGGAAGGGACAATGAGTAGGGACGTCCTCAGCACCCTGACCCCTCCCTTCACAGGTGCTGATGACCAAGCCCAGCTCTTCTCCACTACTACCAGGAGACCCCAGGGAAACGGGACCTGAAACCCAGGACAATGGCAAGTAACCTCTGGTCTCCCTGGTCTTCTGTACGCAGGGACAGGCACTACAGTCCATTTCAAAGACAGAAAAAGCCAAAGTCCCGGTGGAGATGGAGTAATGGCAGTGGGTGTTCCAGCACACCGGGCCCTGAGACGCCAACCTTGACTGTCATGAGAGAGAAACCTGCTCTGAAGGCAGCAGGTGACCCTGGAGCCTCACCCAGCGGGTGCAACAGCCACCGACGTGGTAGATTTGTGAAGCTTCCCTATTGTCTGCTTTGTCCATCTGGGGGTCAAGGAAGTGAACTGCTAGAAGCATGCTGTTCTCTGGACACTCCGATGAACAAAGACACACAGGCCGCGTGGGACTGCTTGGAGTAGCAGTCAGAAGACCTGATTCCACTTTCTACTCTTCCCCCAGAGTGGGGTGAGACTAGGGCAGCTCACTGACAGGCCCCGGGCCTTAAGTGTCATCTGTCAAGTAGGAGCATTCGCTTAGAAGGGCCCTGCAGGAGCCAGATGCCTGGGCTCAAATCTGGGCTCTGCTAATCACTAGCTGTGTGACTTTGGGAAAGTCACTTGCCCTTCCTGTGTATGTTTCATGTCCTTCCTCAAATGGGCATCCTGATACATTGTACCTATTGCATAGGAAGGACTGCTGTGGGGTTTAAACTGACATTTTAAAGCAACTTGGGCCAGTGCTTGTCACTGTCTTTGGTGGTTGCCATGGTCACCATCACCATCATCATCAGCCCCATCCCCCTAGGATGGTGATGAAGAGCCTGGCTCACTGCAGGACTGGGACCTGGGAACCTTTGCAGCAAAGTCTGCACCAGGACAATACAAAGAAACAATATGGGACTAAAAATAGCCGTGTGCATGTAGCAGTTGGGGCAAATTCTGGACCTAAAGATACAAAAAAAGACAAAAAAGAAACCCCAAATAACACCCGAGAACCATTTCTGAAGAGCCAGGAGCAAAAACCTGGGTGTTGGGAGCAAAAGCAGGGTACTGCTGCATGCCCACTGCACGCACCATCGCAGAGGGGTGGGCAAACCACCTAAGCCACCCCTCCTGCATGACCCCTGATCCACCCCTGTCCTCACCCCATGTAAGGAATGAACTCCCCGCTGCCTCTGGGAGCAAGCAAGGGAGCCTGTTGTTTTCACTTCCTCCTGCAGCCTGCGGCGCAGGAGCCCCAATGAAGTTTGCTTGAATTTCCTGTCAGGCCTCTAGTCAATTTCTGTTAAGTGGGAAAGGCCAACGATCCTAGCGGGTACCTCCCTCCCTGCCTTTCAAGGAGGCTCCTGGAAAGACTCTGTGGTCGCGCAGGGGTGGGTGGGAAAGTCAGTTGGCCCGGCCCTCTTCTTGCTTCCCTTCCTAGGGAGGAGAAGAGTCACTTGGGAGAGATGTCATGGCGCTGCTTTAGAGCTTCTGACAGAGTGGGTGGGAGACAGGAAGGATCACAAAGTCCTCCAAATAAATGCAGCAGCAGAGAGGCGGGGACAGGAGCCATGCCGCGAGAGGGGTGGGGGGCAGCAGCCCGAGCAGGGGTGGAGGTGGAGGATAGGAGGTGGTGTATATCGACTCCCAAACTGGGCCTCTCTGCACACTCTGAACTCAGGACAGATGTTTCTTTCTATGGCAAATACACTCCCTTTGCTCTCTGCAAGGGGCAGGGAAGGCGGCTGCATATAGGATGCCACACCCCGGGACGTTCCCGCCGAGAGGAAGGGTGCTCACACTTACTGTAGCCGGCCTCCTTCTCTGGGGTCTGGAAGGGAGGAAAGAGAAGAGGTCACTGGTGCAGCCCTGGGGGCCACCCACGTCCCCCCTTAGCTTGTTCCCGTCCCCCTTGAGTGTCTCTTCAGAGGTTTGGAGATCATAGCTGCAGGGGTCCTGGGGACTCCCGGACTGTAAGTGACTGGGGTGGGGGGCGCCTGTGCCGGAGCCGGGCGGCGTTAAGAGTGCAGATCAAGTGTGAGCTCAGCAAGGAGACTCCAAGATCAGAGTGAAGTGGAAAAAGGTGCTCTCGTGGTGAGAGGCAGAGAGGGCGAGGTGGGCAGGTGTGGAGTCGGAGGTCCCACTAACTACCCTATAAGCCCTCCCTCCGGATAGAGTGCTCTCCCGGCGACTCACCAGCGGGGACTTGTCGTTCATGTAAACCATGGGGTCCTGCAGAGGGGGAAAACAAATCAGAGGACTTAGGATTCTATAACCAAACACTCCAAGGATGCCTGGAGAGCAGTTCACTCCAGCCAGGTGGGGAGCGAAAGGGGACAAGATGGCATGGATCTCTCCCCGGGGAGCATGGTTATCAGAACGTGTTCAGGGGCTTCCCGGGTGGCTCAGCGGTAGAGAGTCCACCTGCCAATGCTGGAGAGACCGGTTTGATGCCTGGTCTTGGAGGATTCCACATGCTGCGGAGCGACTAAGCCCATGCACCACAACTACTGAGCTTGTGTTCTAGAGCCTGTGAGCCGCAACTACTGAAGCCCAAGCTCCCAAAAGCCTGTGCTCTGCAACAAGAGAAGCCACTTCCACGAGAAGATCGGGCATCGCAGCTGTAGAGTAGCTTGCCACAACTAGAGAAAAGCCGGCGTGCAGAAACGAAGACCCAGCACAGCCAAAAATGAAAAAATAAGTAAAATTATTTAAAAAAGGAAGGTGTCCAGCAGAGGTGTCGGGGCATGTCCTCTCCCTCCCCTGGCTGGGCTTTCTCCTCACCAGGGCTTTCTCCTCCTGCCTCAGCCACTGGTAATCTTCCACCATCTGCTTCTGCTGCTTGTCCAGGAGTTGCCGCATCTTGAGCCTCTCTGCCTCCCACAGCTGCTGGGCCTCCTCCCGGCTGCTGGGCCGGACGAAGTCCTCCTCCTGGGAGCACAGCGGGGGAGATGGCAGAGGACACAGTCAGCCCAGTCTCCGCACCCAGGGAGGACAGTCCTCTGGAAAGCCCTGTGGGAACCACACGCCTTGGCCTCACCGGCCTCAGATCTGCAGCCATCTATGCAGATGGTTATTACTGTTGGCTCCATCAGCCCCAATCACATGCAGTGTGTTCGTGAAGTGCTGAATCCCAGGGCATAGCGTTTAACAGGTACTGGTTTCAAATCGTCATGTGATCCCTTAGTACCATTTTATTTTCAAGTGACTGTCCTAATATCATTTTCTCAGTTGGCATGTGTCATGGCTGCTGTCACTGAATTTACACTTAGGATTGCAAAGCCAGCCCTCTGGGGGGCCTTGAGTGCTTAGCGTCACCTAAAACCGAGATGCCAGGTCTGGAAGCTTCAAGGAGCAGTGGTGTGTGGTCCCCCAAAGCTGTCCACTGAAGGGTGGAGCCTGCGAGAAGGAGCAAGAGCGTGCACCCATCTGATCACCTTTTTTATCAGAAGATACTCGTTATTTGGGCTTCTCCATCCTAGTTACGGATGGCTCAGACAGGAAAGCATCTGCCTGCAATGCGGGGGAACCGGGTTCGATCCCTGGGTCGGGACGATCTTCTGGAGAAGGAAATGGCAACCTACTCCAGTAGTCTTGCCTGGAAAATTCCATGGATGGAGGAGCCTGGTAGGCTACAGTCCATGCGGTCACAGAGTGGGACACGACTGAGCGACTTCACTTTCACTTTCACTTTCTGTGGCTCAGAAAGTAAAGAATCTTTCTGCATCATTCTCTTGATTAAGAAACTAGCCTGGGTTATGTCACCAAAAGTTAAAAGAGATGCATAAGCTAAGAGATAAAGTGAAGCACAAAATTTAAAGAAATAAGGATGTATGGATATGCAATAAGTGGTTCCTCTCCTGAGTTTTAGTAATCTAACCCCGTTTCAACTCATTTATGGGGCTTTGGACCTATTCATAGTTCTCCCTGTTATTTCTCCCGGCATGTTCCCCTTTCCTATTATTTCTCTTCCCTCAATCTTCCCCAGGGTTCATTTATATAAATATCTGCTCAGTCCCTTTAAACTGGCTTGCTTTTTTCTGCTGCACAAGATTACCTGGGTCTCCTGGACATATAAGTGTTACCAACATTCTTTTGATTGTGTAAAGCCTGGGGTGACCTTTGCTGGGGGCAGGTGACCTTTCTATGATGTTGACGTCCGCAAGCTGTTCAGATCCCTTTCTTTGAACTGGCCCGTTTACATACAAGTCACTTACATAAAATGCTAAAAATGATTCTCAGTCTACTTTAACAAGCCATAATCTCTGCCAAGCCTCTAAAAACGATTATCCCTACTAAAGTCTCTAAACAGCACAGTTTGAAAATAGTGACACTGGTGTGTTTTTCCTAGGCTGTCAGCTACAATAACTGCTCTCAATTTCTAACAATACTCCTCCTCATAAGATGTCTTGCTGAAATAGCCCTTGTTCATTACGCTAGTCAACGACTATTTATTGAGCAACTGCTATGTGGCAGGGACAGGGCTGGGTGCTGGGAGGGCAGTGATGGTTAAAGACATAGCGGCCTTCCTGTTTTCATGAGGCTGTGGAACCAATTGCAGACTGGGGTTTCTCAGCCTTAGCATTGGGGCCAGATGATTCTTTATGGGGGAGAGAGTTCCTGTAACCTGTAGGATGCTTACAGCAACCCCACTCACTGGAAGCCTACAGCACCTCCCCTATTGTAACAAAAATGCCTCCACACATTACCAAATGTCCACCCAGAGCTGACTTACTGAGTTAGACCTTATTTTAGGCTGATCTGTGGACATGGTGTGGGGAGGAGGGTGGGATGAGTTGGGAGGTGGGGACTGACGTATGTGCGCTGCCATGTGAGACACAGGTAACTAGTGGGAAGCGGCTATGTAGCACAGACAGCCTAGCTCAGTGCTCTGTGATGACCGAGAGGGGTGGGATGGGGTGGGGAGGGCCGAGAAGGGGGGGATATATGTATACCATAGCTGATTCACCTCATTGTACAGCATTGTAAAGCAACTATACCTATCCCAGTTAAAAAATAAAAGCAAATTTCAGAACACGAGACTATTTTATCATCATAGGATTGATAAAATACATAAGATTTACTTTGTAAAGGCTTATGCCCCCCAGATGAAAGGATTTTAAGGCTGTAAATATCCTCAGTTAAATGCCAGCATGTGCAAGCACAATGGTATCTCTATATCAGGCCATTGACGAATCATGACAAATAGGAACTAAGTGTCCAACGTTCTGAATATAGCATTAGGAATCTCCAGGTAAGGAAAATGTATGGACAGAGGAAGACTAGAGTAGATACTAACAGGAGGAGTTTCCAGACTCAAGAAAACACTTTGCAGTTTTGAAATTGCCAAAGAAGATTCCTACCACTCAAATGTCTAGTATGCCCCAGGCTTGATCACCATCTGACCAAATATTTTAACATGTATTAGTGGATGTATTCCTGTCTTCCAATTTTCTAATAAAACTCAAGAAGCAAATGAGATTTTTTTAAAAAATTGGATCTCTTTAGGGCTTACTGTCCAAAGTATACTTCAAGAATTCTTAATCAGGCGATGCGTGCTTACATTGCTGGTCATTTTTAAGAGGAATTAGACCCTTGGGGTGTTTTAAAAAGACTCTGATAAGCTGTGACCCTTTCCAGGAATTGACTCTTCATCCTGCCAGGCCTATTTCCATTGTAACTAAACAGCTCCTGCACTCATCCTAAGGTTTCCCATCATTCAATCTGGCTCCAACTCATGCTTCTGCCTTTCTCATTCCCTGGGATCCTTCTAATTTTCCCCTCCCATTGAGGCCCAACTGCCCAAAAAAAAAAAAAAAAAAGAGCAGCTGGAAAGAGTTGTTTTACTCTCTGAACTTCTGCTGCACTTTGGCTGTACCTCTGTGTGCTCCTCACAGCTCTCTGGTTTACATTATAGGCAACCATCTGCCCTGTTCCTTCTCCCTTCAGCACCTAGGACAGCGCCCGGCAAAGTGTCCCTTAAAAAAAAGGTGCTGTTTACTGAACTGTTATTTTAAACTTCAAATGTGAGGTCTTCAAGAGGGAGACTGCTGCCTTCCTGACTCTGGAATTGAATCCCACAGATTCTCAGATGAGTCAGGCAATAGAGTTAGTCACTAGAAAAGTTGTTTTTGTGGGAAAACCATCTCTGATTTTCGTTAAATGCTTTCAAATGCTTTGCAGGGAGTCTATTATACCTTTTCAGCATTCTACTTGGAAGAGGCTTTCTCAGTGTTTCTGATGCATACCATAAAATGGAGTTTATATTTTTAACTTTTTTCTTTTTTGCTTATTTTAAGAAATGCTTATTATGTTCTCTCAGGCAGGCTTTCCTGTGGCAAGTACATCTAAAGCCCTGACACAAAAGCCCTTTTTCCTGCCTCACAGTTTGTCTTTATGGAAGGGAACAAAGTCCTTATGGTGAATCAGGGGTTAGACAAAGGCAGTGCCGGCCCTCAAATGTGCGAAACACCTTCTTTCTGAAAGGGCACATTTAAAGCCAAACTCACTTAATTAAAACCCAATTAATTATGAATAAAGAGTTAAGGGCAGGAGAGAGAAGTTGAGCACTGCCTAAAAGATACTGCATGCTTACAGATGCAGTTTTATTATCATCGAGTATATGCTAAGACATAAATTGGTTAAACTAATGTGAAAAAGAAAAATGAGCTAGGTCAGGGGAAAACTTTTCCACTAAGCTCTCACTGCCTTGAATTCTAAGTTATCTTAATCATTTCAAAGCTTTACTAAATTAAGAAAAACAGCAAGGATATCTCAACATACTTTCCTACATTTTTGTAAATCTGTTGTAATAGAAATGTAGTCTCCCCCAATTTTTAGAGTCCTATATACCTGAGTCTTAAATATGATGCATGGTTACAGAGTTAGAGCTAAAGTAATACGGGTTTCAGTCTGTTATATCACATATCCAGACCCAGTTCAGTAAACTATATCAAATGCTCATGGCAACTGACCATGGGGGCCATTTGTATTGAAGGAGGAGAAGCTGGATGGTGACAAGTGACAAGTGGGCAAGCAAAGGTGCACTTTTTTTTAAAAAGGAGACCTGACAATTAGAAGCTAGTTCCCAGCTAGTGCAGTGGTAAAGAATCCACCTGCCAATGCAGGAGACTCAGGTTCGATCCCTGGGTTGGGAAGATCCTCTGGAGGAGGAAATGGCAACCTACTCCAGTATTCTAGGGGAAAAAAATCCCATGGACAGAGGAGCCTGGAGGGCTACAGTCCATGTGGTTGCAAAGAGTGAGACATGAGTGAGTGACTGAGCGACGGACAATGAAATACTCAAGGCTTCATCGGTAGTTGACAACAAAGAGTGACTGGGGAGGGTGTGGCTCAGCCCTATGCTAGCCCCCAAGTTTGTTCTCATATCGCAGCAACTTTTGCAAAGCAGCAGGAGTGGCAACCACAAGGCAGACTTTCCTTTGACCGAGGAGAAATGGAACAATCACAACAATCAGGCAGCAGGAAGGGCAGATTGGGCAAGACCTCCAGGGTCTTTTACTTTCTGGCACAGTCAGGCTTCCCTGCCCTCCACTCATGAGCTTTCACACTATCGCCAGGGCTGAGGGAAGGGGGTGGTTTTACATCTCTGCCACAGCATCAGAGCAGGCATGGGGCAGGTCTGGGTCCAGCTGGAGTCTCAAGGGCAGTGCCTGGCTTGGCCCCCCAAACTCTGCTGCTTGTAGAGGTGCAGGAGGAACAGAGTCCCTCTCTGGCTGACTGGTGCAGGAAGGGCACCTCCTGAGTCTGAGGACGCAGGGTTCCCAGTATCCCAGGCACCTCCCTCCAGCAGCCTCCTTGTCCTGGCCGGGACCCAGCATGCAGAGTCCTCTTACCCGCATGCTGTGGCGCTTGAAGACATTGTGCCGGTGGAGAGGTGGGGTGTGCAGCGAGTTTACGGGAGATGGATACTCCATAGGGCTGGTGAGCGTGGGTGAGCTGGCACACAGACCCTCGGGGACCTATTCAGGAGAAGCAGAGGAGCACAGGCACGGGGACAAGGCGAGAAGGTGGACGGTTAGCTGCTACGAACACGAGCACAGAGAAACGATACAAGAGCTCCATGAGAGAAACGGGACTTGCGCTCCAGGAGCTTACAAAGAACAAAGTGTGGGCATTCCACTGGTAGTGTTTGGGAGACGTGGCGGAGCGACATACAGGGCTCTTGGCTAGAAGTCAGCACAGACGTGGTGGCTGTTCTTTCATCTAACAGCCCTCCCCGTGATGCTGTGCATGCCGTGGGTCCACGTGTGGCACTGACCTATTGACTACATCTCCTCCTTCAGGACTCTTCAGAGAAGAGTCATCATTGTGTTAGAAACGAACAGATACTGTTCATCCACAAGTACGTGTGTGTATGGGCTTCCCTGATGGCTCAGCGGTAAAGAATTTGCCTACAATGCAGGAGACATGGGTTCGATCCTGGGGTTGGGAAGATCCCCTGGAGAAGGAAATGGCAACTCACTCCAGTATTCTTGCCTGGGAAATCCCAAGGACAGAGGAGCCTGGCAGGCTACAGTCCATCAGAATGCAAAAGAGCTGGACATGGCTGAGCAACTCAAACAAACAAACATATGCATGTATATATATATATATATATATATATATATATATATATATATATATATATATGTTGTTGTTGTTTAGTTACTAAGTCATGTAACCCCCATGGACTGTAGCCCACCAGGCTCCTCTATCCTTGGGATTTCCCAAGCAAGAGTACTGGAGTGGGTTGCCATTTCCTCCTGCAGGGATCTTCCTGATCCAGGAATCAAACACACATCTCCTGAATTGCAGGCAGGTTCTTTACCACTGAGCCCACAGGGAAGTGTATATATATATATACACACACATTTTTAAAAACCACTATTTGGGACTTCACAGGCAGTCCCGTGGTTAAGACTTCACCTTCCAATGCAGGGGGTTTGGGCTCAATCCCTGGTCAGGGAGCTAAGATCCCACATGCCTCATGGCCCAAAAACCAAAACATAAAAACAGAAGCAATATTGTAACAAATTCGACAAAGACTTTTAAAATGGTTCACATAAAAAAAATCTTAAAAGAAAAAAACCCCATTATTTTAAACATCACAAAGGGGTATGTTTCTTTCTAGGGATATCTCTCCTGTCTTCTGCCTTGAGGTTTGTTTTCTTTTTCTTTTTTTTGCATGAAGAGGGTTTGTCTGTCTGTTTCTGGTTAGGCTTGTTTTGGCTCTGGAGCACTTCCTTGACCACAGGACACCAAATGAAGGAGCACCAAATAAAAGACACTGTTTGCATTTTTTAAAGAGGGACTCTGAGCTGAGGGATAGAAAGGAAGAAAAGAGAGGGGGCTCCTGGCTCCTTCTGACTTAGATGTGACAGAGAGACACAGGGCAGAGACATTCTGAGAGGGACCGACAGCGTGGGCAGGTCCTGTGGTTGGTAACCATGGAGGTGGGGTGGGGGCAGAGCACAGGGGGAACCCTGCTCTCTCTCCACCAGCTACCGAGGTTCTCAGCAGGGCCCCTGCAGGGAGCCCCAGCGAGCAGCCCCATTCTCTGGGGGACATCAACGGTCCCCAGCTGCCTGGATTCCTTTTCAGAGGCTCTGCTCAGGGTTGGGGAGGCCAGGAGTAGAGAATTAGCTGTAGGCGGGTGCACGCAGCAGCCAATACTGTGGACAGACAGATGTGGGTTGAAGTCGTCTTAACTGAGGACAACCTGGTAGAAGTTCAATGAGATTCTTTTGATCTCTGGGCACTTTGAGTTCTTTTCTGGGTACTCAAGAAGAACTGTCTCCATTGCCTGAGCAGCTAGGACTGCTGCTCTGCTGAAGCACGAGGATGGAAATTCAGGAAGGACAGAGATGAGGCCTGCACTTCCCCAGCCCTCCAGTTATGTTTTTACCTGGAACTGCAGCTTGGGTGCCAGCAGGTTGGTTTGTGGAGGGGGTCTGTACTTGGGCCGGCTGGGCTGCAGAGAGAACATGGAGATGAGTCAGTCCCGCATTCTGTCCTGTTGAGGGAGCACAGCTCACCAAGGGGAATATCAGGTAGGAGTCGGGTCAGGCTTGTTCAGGATGATGAAGACGAGGGACAGAGCAATCATTAAAATCATTCATGTCTGCTGACTGTGCATCTATTGCTGCTGAGTGACACGAGGGTACCAAGAGGCCGGTTTTCTCTGCCCTCTTGGAGGTCACTGCTAACTGGAGGCATTACCCGTCTCTGTGTAGCCTCTCTGCATGTGCCAGGCATCCTGGAGTGTGAAGCCAACTATGGCTTAGGAAGCATTACTGTGAACAAAACTAGTGGAGGTGATGGAATTCCAGCTGAGTTATTTCAAATCCTAAAAGATGATGCTGTTAAAGTGCTGCACTCAATATGCCAGCAAATTTGGAAAACTCAGCAGTGTCCATAGGACTGGAAAAGATCAGTTTCTATCCTATTCCCAAAGAAGGGCTGTGTCAAAGAATGCTCAAACTATCACACAATTGCACTCATTTCACAAGCTAGCAAGGTAATGCTCAAAATCCTTCAAGCTAGGCTTCAACAGTATGTGAACCCTGGATGTGCAGAGTTTGCCAAATCAGTAATCGGAAGCTGCAGACATCCAGAGGTGGGTCATGGAGGCCCAGGCGTCCACAGCAGCTTCCCAGAGGTGATGAAACCTGAGCTGGGCCTGAGTGTAGGAAGGTGCAGGGCACAGCAGATCAGGGGGACCTCGAAAAGAGGCCAGCACCCACAGGGCTTTGTTATGAACTGAATGTTTGTCCCCCCACCCCACCCCACCCACCCCATTCATATGTTGAAGTCTTAACTCCCAGGGTGATGGTGTTTGGAGGTGGGGTCTTTGGGAGGTAATTAGGATCAGATGAGGTAACAGGAGTAGGACTCCTATGATTCTTATTATTAGTAGCATTAATGAACTTCCCAGGTGGTGGTAAAGAACCCGCCTGCCTATACATTAGAATAAGAGATGTGGGTTCAATTCCTGGGTAGGGAAAATCCCCTAGAGGAGGCCATGGCAACCCACTCGGGTATTCTTGCCTGGAGAATCCCATGGACAGAGGATCCCTGCAGGCTACAGTCCATGGAGTGGCAAAGAGTCAGACATGACTGAAGCGACTTAGCATGCAGTCGTATTAATAACAATAACAGACACCAGAGCTCACTCTCCCCACCATGTGAGGACATGTGAGAAGGACACATCTGCCATCCAGGAAGAGAGTCCTCACCAGACACCTTGATCTTGGACTTCCCAGCCTCCACGCTGTCTGTGTGTAAGCTGCCCAGCCTGTAGTATCTTGTATGGCAGCCCAAGCTGACTTCTACAGACATGTTCCCACCCATCTAATAGTGGGGCAGCAGGGCATTGGCTCCTGCACCCAGAGATGCCATGGACATCAGAGGCTGGACTTCAGGGCTCCCCACCACGTACCTTCAAGGGAATCTAATTTGTCCCTAAAAACACCAAAAGGCTAAGTGCTGCTGTCTCCCTAGGGAAATGTTTCCAGGGTGACTGCCTGATCCAGCAGCCCCACAAGGTGCCTGCTCCCTGGCTGTCTCAGGTTCCATCTGCCGAGGTGACTGATGGGGGCTGACCTCAGGGCTGATGGATGGTTGGGTGGAAGGGCTGAGAAGACGCAGGGGCCCATCTGATCGCCATTGTAAGGGGGGGCTGCACAGTCAGATCTGGGAGGGGCCGGACAGGGTCCGCGCTCTGCTGTGATTCATGGGGCCGATGGGCCAATGAGTTCAGGGCTAGGCTCACCTTGGGTGGGGGTTCCTGGAAGGCTGTGGGCTCTAAGATTTTGGGAGGTCGGTAGCGAGCGTTCCTCTCCTGCTCTAAGGCGATGTCCTTCTCCATCTGGTAAATGTCACTGCCAGGAAGTCAGGTCAGATAAGGAGACAGAAACAAGGTCAGAAACACTCCTGGGGGCTCCCCTCTGTGCCCCACTGCAGCCGGGATCCTACTCCCAAGTCCTCGCCCACGTCCTTCGCAGAGGGCACTGGGGAGATCCCTAGGAGACGGGCCACAGTACTGTGGACCCTGCAGCCGCCCCAACCTACGCACTCCTGGCGTGTGCTAATGGGAACGGGTACCCACACATTCCTGGTATGTGCTAATGGGAAAGGGCCATGGATTCCCTCCCAGGTTAGCTGAATGCACGCTTCTTGCCTTTTTTTTTTTCTTTCACCCAACAGTGGTTCCCAACCTGGGAATCACACAGCTCCAAGGACTTGAATAAAGGCAAGGGGTCCATGAATCCACAAGTGTACCGAGCATTGTCTGCAGACAGGGATCATGTGTTGCTGAAATACATTTCTAGGCCCAAGATGGAGCTGCCCCTGCCCAGGGGGTCGCATCAGCAGGTCAAAATGCAGATAACGTTTGCATCCTTCTAAATGCTATGCTTTACCAGAATCAAAGTACCAACCCAAACCAACCCAAATACGAATCCAAATGCCAATTCAGCTTTATGTGCTTAGTTGGTCAGTCGTGTCCGGCTCTTTGCAACCCCATGGACTGCAGCCTGTCACACGGCTCTGTCCATGCAGACTCTCCAGGCGAGAATGCTGGAGTGGGTTGCCATGTCCTCCTCCAGGGGATCTTCCCTACCCAGGGATTGAACCCAGGTCTCCTGCATTACAGGCAGATTTTTTAACATCTCAGCCACCATGGAAGCCCATTCAGCTTTACAGTTGTTTCCTATTCCCTATTCATTCTCTAATTATCTCTTCCTTGTTCCTTATTCTTTATTCTATAAAAGCGTCCTACCTTCCGCTCCCATTTGCCACTGTTCTGGCCCTTGGGAATGGAGACGGCCACTTCACGCAGTGTTGAAGTTTGTCTGCATCACTTAAGTTGCCTTGTTTAATCATTTTAAATAGCACAGTGCTCTGCTTAGTTTTCCGTCGTGTCCAGCTCTTTGCGACCCCATGGACTGTAGCCCACCAGGCTCCTCTGTCCATGGGGATTCTCCAGGCAAGAATACTGGAGTGGGTTGCCATGCCCTCCTCCAGGGGATCTTCCCAACCCAGGGATCGAACCCAGGTCTCCTGCATTGCAGGTGGATTCTTTATCATCTGAGCCACCAGGGAAGCTCTAAATAGCACTACTAAATATATAATATTTAGTACCTTGTTTTCAGATTTACATGCATTCTATTGTGTGCAATACAAAAATTCATGATACGGCTTGTTTATGGAGCCCTGCCTATAAACAAATGCAGTATCATTCCGAGAAATGAATATTTCCCGCCATATCAGTAAACAAGGATGTCACAGTCATCAGCAATTGCCTCCACCACGGATAGTGAGGTGGTGAGCCCTGAGGGAACTCAGGAAGGAAAGAAAACCTGCCATCTAGGAGCCATCAAACTGCAGCCACTCCCTACGGTGAGCCCTGAGGAAACTCAGGATGTGAAAACACAGGATACTGGCCCCAGAGAGCTGAGATGCATATCAAAGGTTGCATATTCCTGTGACCCCCAGACTCTCGCATCTTCCCATACATAGATAAGCACTCAATTCCTTAACTTGGGTATCTGGTTTTCTTTAATTAACAATAATTGTTTGCTGTTCAGACAACCTGCCCTTTGTTGCAAAACTTCTTATAAGCTGGTTCCCCCTTCACCTCTTCTGAGCAGTTTCTCAGAGCTATCTGAAATGTTGTCTCCCAGGTCTGCAGTCCTCATTTTGCCCGCAGTAAAACTTAACTCCCAGCTCTCACACTGTGCAAATTTTTTTCAAAGATTCCCATTGCCCGGACCTGGGATTCCCAGCTTCTCCTGTGGTGCCTTCCCATGTGGCAGTTTCTGGGGATGATTTTCTAAAAAAAATGCCCACAAGTTGCCTACAGTGTTTAAAGCTGTAGTATTTCATGTTAATTAAGCATTGGGTTCCTTAAAGTAGGAGCCAGCAAACCAGGCCCACAGGCCAAATATAGCCCCCTACCTACTTTTATGTGGCCCCCAATGGTAAAGAATCTCCCTGTAATGCAGGAGACCCTGGTTTGATCCCTGAGTCAGAAAGATCCACTGGAGAAGGGAATGGCTACCCACTCCAGTATTCTTGCCTGGGGAATCCCATGGACAGAAGAGCCTGGTGGGCTACACTTCATGGGGTCGCAAAGAGCTAGACGTGACTTAGTGACTGAGCACACACAGCTATAAACCTCTATGCACTGCTGAAGAGGAGACGTGCTCTCAGGGGGCCCTGGGCTTGCAGTCCTCCCCGCCACACACCCATCTCCTTGCTCACCTGAGGCTGCACACGAGCTCGCTGAAGCGGGGTCGTTCACTGGGGTCGTAGTCCCAGCAGCGGGTCATGAGGGTGTAGAGAATGGGCGGGCAGAGGTCAGGCTTGGGCAGCCGGTCCCCCTTCTCCAGCACCCCAATGACATCCTTGTTCTCCAGCCAGAAGAAGGGCTGCTTTCCGAAGCTCAGGATTTCCCACATGCACACAGCTGCAGGCAGGAAGAGAGGGCTCAGGGCCTGAGCTGAGGGGACTCGAACCCGGAGAGGCAGCCCACCCTCCCCAGAGATAGCCGCGTAGTCAACACTCAGCGCCTGCTGGGGACCACCCTGAGTTCCCCTCTCTCCTCTATAGATAGCATCCCAGGGGTCCTGCCCACGTGGTGGTCTGCTAAGGGACCAATCGCCTATGATTGTAAGTGAACTAAGCTCCCACACCCAGGTCCTTTCCACATGGAGCTGTTAGGATTCTGGAGAAGGGGACCGTCAAAGGAGCTTCACTGGGACCACCAGGAGGGAGTGACGCCTCCATCAGGAAGCTGGCATACGAAGCCTAAAGCCAACACTTGCTGCCTGTGTGATCATGAGCAAGCCCCTGACTTGCTGAGCCTCAGTTTCCTTGTCTGGAAAATGGGAAGAAGAATAATAAGGTTGTACTGGGCAGGCTGTGGAGACCTGAGACAGAGAATCTATATGGCTGTGTGCCTTTTAAGTGGCTGTCCATCACCTGGTTTTCCTCTCTCCTCACCCTGCATCTTCTCCTCAGAGAGGAGCTCAGTTCTGCCTTTGAGGCTCCCCTGCGGGGTGGCCTCACCTCAGTCCTGGGGCTGTTTGGGGGAGCTCACGCTCCTATCAAGAGCCTTTTCCATGAAGATGAATGCAGGCTGGCCCTTAGCTCGTGTCACCCCCAATCCACCACTGACTCCCCACCTCTGGGACTCCTCAGTGGTGGCAGCAAAACAGAATCTGAGGGTCCAGGCCCCTGCTTCTTGTGCCCCCTGTTATCCTGGTCACAGAGGGGTAATCAAACCCTTGTCCACGCCCTATGGAGAGTCTGCTCACCAAACATCCAGACATCGCTGGCGGTCGTGAAGCGGCGGAAGTTGATGGATTCGGGGGACATCCATTTGATTGGTAGACGGGTCACAGAGGCTGTGGGTGGACGAAAGGTTTATGGGAGCTCTTAGAGAAGAATGATCCAGACTTATCCAGAAAGGCAGCTTACTCTCCAGAGACTGTTGGCCTAGACTTGCCTTATAATCAGTCGGGGGGCATTTTGGCTTCAGGGATGCCCTCCAGGGACAAAGCTGTAACACAGCCCCCACCTCACCTTTGTAATACTCCTCATCCTCAATGTATCGGGAAAGGCCGAAGTCCCCCAGCTTCACACACTCAGGGGAGGCCACCAGGATGTTCCGGACAGCGATGTCCCTGGAAGGAGGCAAAGACCAGGGTGAGGTGGTTCATAATACTTCAGGGGGACAGACAGATGGACAGATGGACAGAGAGGCAGAGGAGAAGAGAGCTTCAGGGCCCCAGCCTCCGGAGGAGAATCAAGCAGCTTCTGTGGGTCAGCCCTTCCTGGCCCCACAACTCGTCTTGCTGGAACTTGGCTCAGGCAGGAGCCTTGGCTGCTCTTCCCGGCTGCTCACACGCCCTGGTTGCCTCCCTCCATCTCGCTGCTGAGCCCCATCACCCATCCCTTCTCATGCATCTCCACCTCCAAGCCTGTCTTGTGTTCCCTGTATTTGCTCCAGTCACTGCATGTATTGTCCCCTCTGCTGGGGATGCCGTCACCCTGCTGACACTTCAGGGAGGAAGCCCGACCACTTTCCTGATCACAATTAACCTCTCCTTGTTCTGCGACCCCACAGCTGCTCACAGTTCACTTCCAGGGGGCACTGGGAGAGCCAGGACCCCCTAAAGGCTACACGCCCCTGAGCCGTGGCGCAGAGTCCTCAGGAACCCCTGGTATGGAGAGGAGAGCGGGGCAGGAGCTGGAGGAACACGGGTGGCAGCTGGCAGGTGAGAGGCGCCGCCCAGAGCTGACCTCGCACCCCCCCAATTCCATCCCCACCCTGGGAGCCCTCGCTGACTCAGTCATCTTGAATCCCCACATCACTTCTAACCCCAAACTGGCTATCTCTTGCTTCTCCCAGGCAGGTTCTACACCCCACTGTTTGTCTTTGTTATTGAAAAGATGACTTCAAAGCCTGACAATAACATCACACAAGGATGCAAATCTATTACATCACTTTGCCCCATGATTATTCTCCCTAGAAGATGCTAGAAGATGAGCTTTAAAAGGAAAAGTTTGTTTCTGTTTGTTTTGATTGTGACTTAATCCCAGAGTTTAGGACACTGCCTGGAGGCCCACAGGAAGAGTTCCATCATGTTTGCTGCACGAGTGAGTGAATAAATGAGGGGATGAATATTCACAAGTGAGTGAATGAGTGAGTGGATGAATATTCACAAGTGAGTGAATGAATGAGGGGATGAATATTCACAAGTGAGTGAATGAATGAGGGGATGAATATTCACAAGTGAGTAAATGAATGAGGGGACGAATATTCACGAGTGAGTGAATGAATGAGGGGATGAATATTCACATCCCCCAACGTCGCTGTGCATAGTGTCACCCACATGGCCCCATATCTGAGCGGGATGGCGTTGGACTGAAGAATTCACCTGTTCACCCCAGGGCTTTGAGCTGGATCATAGAAAAAGCAAGAGAGTTCCAGAAAAACATCTACTTCTTTGTTGACTACACCAAAGCCTTTGACTGCATGGATCACAACAAACTGTGGAAAATTCTTAAAGAGATGGGAATACCAGACCACCTTACCTGCCTCCTGAGAAACCTGTATACAGGTCAAGAAGCAACAGTTAGAACCCAACATGGAACAACGGACTGGTTCCAAATTGGGAAAGGAGTACGTCAAGGCTGTATATTTTCACCTGCTTATTTAAATTATATGCAGAGTACATTATGCAAAATGCTGGGCTGGATGAAGCACAAGCTGGAATCAAGATTGCGGAGAGAAATATCAATAACCTCAGTTATGCAGATGACATCACCCTTATGGCAGAAAGTGAAGAACTAAAGAGCCTCTTGATGAAAGTGAAAGAGTTGGCTTAAAACTGAACATTCAAAAAATGAAGATCATGGCATCCGGTCCCATCACTTCATGGCAAATAGATGGGGAAACAATGGAAACAGTGACAGACTCTGTTTTCTTGGGCTACAAAATCACTGCAGGTGGTGACTGCAGCCGTGAAATTAAAAGATGCTTGCTCCTTGAAAGAAAAGCTATGACCAACCTAGACAGAATATTAAAAAGCAGAGACATTACTTTGCCAACAAAGGTCCCTCTAGTCAAAGCTATGGTTTTTCCAGTAGTCATGTATGGGTCTGAGAGCTGGACCATAAAGAGAGTTGAGCACTGAAGAATTGATGCTTTTGAACTGTGGTGTTGGAGAAGACTCTTAAGAGTCCCTTGGACTGCAAGGAGATCAAATCAGTCAATCCTAAAGGAATTCAGTCCTGAACATTAATTGGAAGGACTGATGCTGAAAATGAAACTCTGATACTTTGGCCACCTGATGTGAAGAACTGACTCACTGGAAAAGACCCTAATGCTGGGAAAGATGGAAAGCAGGAGAAGAGGATGGCAGAGGATGAGATGGTTGGATGGCATTACTGACTCAATGGACATGAGTTTGAGCAAGCTCCAGGAGATGGTTATGGACAGGGAAGCCTGGTGTGCTACAGTCTATGGGGTCACAAAGAGTTGGACACAACTGAGCAACTGAACTGAACTGAACTCTGTCTCCTCCAGAGGATCATATCCCCCATGATGGGGACCTCCCTTCAGGGAAGGGGACAAAGCTGGGTGGAGAAGGGACCAGCGCCACAGTCAGACAGAGGACTGGACTTGGCAGTTTGGAGGTGTCAGGGACCAGGGCAGTGCCACTCACTTGGGCTGGAAGGCCTGGGACCCCAGGATTGTCCTCGTGCTGCCAGAACCCAGTCTCTCCTGCTAGGCTGGGTGCAAATGGAAATGCCAGAGAACAAGTGAGCGGCGAGCAGGGAAGTGATTTCCTGCACCCACAGGGATGCAGGCTACTGAGTTACAGGCAGACACCCCCGATTTCAGATTGCCTTTTGCTAGCAATCCTGGGAGGGACCTCCGGCTGTTGTACTTTTACAGGAGGACATGGGTCCCAAGAAGGTGCTCAAGCCCCCCTAAGTGGGACCAAAGCCAGGCCTTCAACCCTGGTGTGTGCGTGACCCCACCTTCTCCAGGCCCCTCCCCAGCCCCACCTGTGGACACAGTTGATGCTCTCCAGGTAGGCCATGGCCTTGCAGATCTGCAGTGCGTACAGGACAAGAGTGAGCACCTTCAGGATGTTCTTGTTTCGCTCCAGGTAGTGGCCCAGCTGCAGGAAAGGGAAGGTGCCCTGAGGATTCAGCTCCCGGCCTGGGCGTGGAGCTGGGGGTGGGGGAGGGCACACCCAGGATGGCAGCAGAAACTGGCAACTTCCTCTCCAAACAGCCTTGGGGCTGTTTCAGCCGGGAGTTAAGGGCCCCTGGCTCTGAATGCATCCTCCCTGGCCGCCCCCTCCCCAGGTGTTGCTCCACTACAGTCCAGCTATCATCACAGGGGTCCTCCTTGGCCCTCCAGCTCACCTCTCCATAGGGGTACAGTTCCATGATGATCCAGGTGGGCTCCTCTTCGATGATGCCGATCAGCTTCACGATGTGTGGGTGGTCCAGGTTCCTCATGATCACTGCAAGTGGGAGTGAGAGGGTTAGGGTTAGGAGTTAGGTTTAGGGTCAGGGGTTGGGATTAGGTTTAGGGGTTAGGGTTAGCATTTAGGGTTATGGTTAGGGATTAGGGTTAGGGTTTGGGCTAGTGTTTAGGTTTAGGGTTAGGGTAGAGTTTACTGTTAGGGTTCTGGTTAGGTGTTATGGTTAGCAGTTAGGTGTTAGGGTTAGGGTGAAGGGTTTGGTTTAGGGGCTAGGGACTAAGGGTTAGGGGTTAAAGATAGGTGCTCCAGTGCCTCCAAGGTCCAAAGCAAGAATCAAACTCTGCTGGCTGGACCCTAAGCCAGGGGTGCATCCTGTTCCCCCTGTGGATGTCAGCTCTGTCCATTGTCTCCCCGACCTCCACTGCAGATGCTTCGACCCCTTTCCGCCTCCTGGTCTGCATAGTCTCCGGGCTTTCTTCCAGCCCCCGTGCTGGTTTTTCCCCAGGGACACCTACCTGCCTCACTCATGAACTTCTCCTTGTTATCCAGAGTGCAGTCTTTCTTACAGGTCTTCACAGCCACATTGATCACCTCCCCTTTCTGCAATGACAGTGTGTCCCGGATCCTCAGTCCTGCCCAGAGCTCCCTACCCTGGCATCCCCAGGAGACAGGTGATGTCTCGGTCTCTGCAAAGCCTGCACTTCCTATCTCTTTCCCTCCTCTCATCCACACCCCCTTCCTCCTGATCAGGGTACATTTGGACTGGAGGAACATTGAAGATCAGATCCCTTGAGGCGCTGGCTGTCCAGGTGAGGACACGGAGGCTGGGGGTCCACGTGACCTGCCCAAAGTTAGCGGGTGTGTGCAGGTCACATACAAGGCCATCATTGGACATGGCATCCAGGTCTTTTTCTCTTTATTGTTGGATTTTACAATTTTGCCTTTCCCCCAGGCCTGGTTGAAGAACAAACACAAAGGCAGACTTGTCCAGCCCCATTGGCGGTCTTGGAGCCCACCTTCCCTTTCTCGCAACGGCTTCACATGGAGTTTCCCCCTTCACCTTCTCCCATAAGCGTCAGTCCCCACTGCCAGCCTCGACCCATGCCCCATGGCTGTTGCCTCTCTTCCGATCCCTGCTATTGCTACCTTCCTGGGAAATGACTCTTGTTTTCATCACTCCCTGTGTATTTCATAAACGCTGCAAAGGCCAAATGCGTGAAGCTCCACGCACCAGGGCACACCCTCCCCCAGCACTAGAGTATTTGAGCTCCTTTCTCTGTCTACCAAAGAGCAGAACTTGGGTATCACGAACTCACGTGATTTGTGTAGACACCTTCATAGACCTCCCCAAAAAAGCCTTCACCGAGAATACGATTCAGGACCACATCTTCCCGGGTGATGCCATACTGTGGGCCTGCACAGGTGATAGAGCAGACAGTCCTGGGGCACATAAACTGGTTGGCACCCCCTGGGAATCCAAGAATCTACGTCCCTGGGGATGCGGAGTGCCCACATCCCTGGGATTCTGAGTATCCAGAGGCTCTAACACTGGGCTCCGCCCCCTTCTGCCCAGGTGTAACCAGACCTCCCCCACCAACACCTCGGCCAGGAAGCAGGGGCTAGGCTGGGAAAGGGGCTCTAGAAGGTTCCATTGTCTCAGACTTGGGAAAGCTAAGCCCCATGTCCACGCACTTAGCACACCTCTCCACCACAGACACACCAAAGGTCAATGGTGACGGGATAAAAACCATGATCTCTGCTTTCAAATCACAGGTGCCTCACTCAGCTGTGTCCCTGGCTGAGACACACGTGGAAGATGACACAGGAAGGAAAGAAAGTCCCCCTGTGATGTCACATGTGTCCCCAGATGTCACTTCCCACGGCCCTGGCGGTGGTTGACATGGGGTGGGGAGCAGTCAGGGATCTACCTCCTGGTCTTCGCAGGGTCTCGTCAGGGATCTCAGCATAGATGTCTGATTCTGAAATGACAGGAGGACACCCCATGGGCAAGATGCCTTGGAGGAGGGAACCAGGAACCAAGTGTGAGACCCCCTCCTGCCCCGCCCACCACAGGTCAGTGGAACTAAGCTGACATCACTGGGAGGGATGTGGGGAGGAGCCAGGGGAGAACGGGTTTCCATCCCAGGTATCTGGGTGGCCACAGGGTCCAGGGTCCTTGGCCTGAATCCCTCCTTGCTGCTGCCTGGCTATTATTTAGGGCAAGTTGGTTCATCTCCTTTAATCTGCTTTCCTTTCCGTGAAATGTCTATTTCTGGGGAATGTAAATATTAAAGAAAACAATACCGATTATGTATTTAACACTGTCATGAACTGAATGCTTGTGTCCCCTCAAATGCATATGTTGAAACCCTGACCCCAGGAGTGGTGGTGGTGTTGGAAGGGGTCTTTGGGAGATGATTAGGGTTAGATGAGGTCATGAGGGTGGGGCCCCCACGGTGGGATGAATGTCCTTAGAAGAAGAGAGACCAGAGCTCTCCATCTGTCCAGCACATGAGGACACAGAGAAGGTGGCCGTCTGCAAGCCGGGAAGAGAGCCCTCACCAGGGCCCCACCACACTGGCACCCTGATCTTGGACTTCCACCTCCAGAGCTGTCAGAAATCAATGTCTGTTGTTTAAGCCCCCCAGTCTGTGGCTTTTTATGAAGCCTGAGCTGACCAAGACAAACATGGTGCCCGTACTAGCTGCCTAATACATGTTCGCGCTCACACTCAGTTTAGCAGTTGTGTCCAACTCTTTTCAACCCCACGGACTGTAGCCCACCAGGCTCCTCTGGCCATGGGATTCTCCAGGCAAGAATACTGGAGTGGATTGCAGTTTCCTTCTCCAGCGATCTTCCCGACCCAGTGATCGAACCTAAGTCTCTTGTGTCTCTTTCATTGGCAGGTCAGTTCTTTACCACTGAGACCCAAGGGAAGCCCCGCCCAATACATGTTAGCTATTATGATATTTTTAGCTGTCACTGAACAGTCAT
Source organism: Cervus canadensis (assembly GCF_019320065.1). Taxonomy (NCBI): domain Eukaryota; kingdom Metazoa; phylum Chordata; class Mammalia; order Artiodactyla; family Cervidae; genus Cervus; species Cervus canadensis. The sequence continues at coordinate 8,195,918 of NC_057415.1, read as the reverse complement.
AGGGGAAGTTCATTTTTCTGTAACTTTGAGAGAATCCTTCGGGATGCCACAAGAGCAGGCAGAAGGGAGGCTCTGGGTGCGGACAGAGGACAGCAGGTGGGCAGGCTTACCTATGCTGCAGCTTTCTGAAAGGTGGGGCCGCCGAGCCTCCAGGTTTCTACAGGAGGAGAGGACAGGGCAGGAGCCCAGTGAGCTCAGAGCCTGGCAGTGCCCCCCAGGGCAGCCTCATCCTCCCCCTCCCTTCCACCCTGCCTGTTCTGATGGCGCTAAGCTGGGAGCATGGCCCAGGCCACCAGGAGACAGGAGGGAGGTTTGCTTGCTAAGTCGTTTCAGTTGTGTCCGATTCTGCTACCCTGTGGACTGTAGCCTGCCAGGCTCCTCTGTCCCTGGGATTCTTCAGGCAAGAGTACTGGAGTGGGTTGCCATGCCCTTCTCCAGGGGATCTTCCCCACCCAGGGATTGAACCCATGTCTCTTACACTGGCAGGCAGGTTCTTTACCACTAGCCCCACCTAAGGGGACAGCAGCAATCCCTCCCACCTCCCCCGCCCAAGATGGTGCCAGGAGGCTTTAGGGCACAGGAATAACCCCGCACGAATTTACTGGGAGAAATTTACTGGTGAAAAATAACCACTTGTGAAATGCTGGAATTCCAGCATTTTCTCCTGGGGGCCAGAAACTGGAAACCGTGGCGGGGGAGGCCCCCGTTCGGTCTGCCTTCCTAAGGAAGACCCCGGCTGAGGGCAGGGCCAGTTCTCCGCCTCTCGGTTGGTTGTACTCACAGCGTGGGGATCTGGGGCAGACTGTTCCGCTTCTCAGCATCTGGGGAGAGGAGAGAAAGAAGGGGAGCTGGAACCAGGGCCTCAGTGCCCCAGATGGATGACGGACCTCATTGCTTCTACCAGCCGACAGGCGGAAGACCCCTCCCGCCACTCTATGGCCCCTGAGAGTCGGAGTGGAAGCTGGATAGGCAGTTGCCCTGAACTGGAATCCTTTTAGCAGAAGAAACTCTCAGACTTTCTCTGCCACTGTCACACGTCCCAGCCTGACCCTTGCTTTCTGCTTCCATCCCCAAACAGGACGGACCAGCCATGTTCTGGGAACAGCTTTGATCTTCCCAGGGTGACAAACATCTCTCCATCAGAATTTGCCCCCCGCACCCCGCGCCGCCCTTGGTCAGCGGGGCCAGGGCTTTAGCCAAGGATCTGGGATGGGGTCACAGGGAGTGTCCGGCAGGGCTGGGTGAGCTCCTCCCCATACTTCCAAAGGCTCTTCATTCACATATCCGCCAATGGTTTAGCTTCTCCTGCTCCTCCCTGGAGGCTTGGCTCGGGTATGCCACCCACTGCCTGCTGGGCCAGGTTACCTTGAAGTGGAAACACACCTTTCTTGGCTCGAATGATGAGAGAGCCGTTGTGCTCTCCTTGCAGCCGGCAGTAACCATCTACGAGGTCAGCCATGTTCTCGGCCTCTGCCAGAGAGGAGGTTTTGATGGACAAGGACTGCAGGGAAGAGACCAGCCAAGGATGAGACCCCAGAGCCTTGGCTAGAGTCAACTCCACGGGACTGCAGGACTCCTAACCATGGCCTGCCTGGACTCCACCAGCTCTTCTGGGGCTCGGCTTGCATTCCCCGTTGCCACCAGGGGGAGCTCTCGTCACCCTGCCCAATTGACCTTACACTCCAGGAAGGGAATTCCTTTTTCTAGCCACTGAGTGTATAGCACATGCCTTGTATGCTTGAGCAGAAATGGAGAGAAGGGAAGAGGGAGGGAGTGGGGCAGAGCACACGTGGATGAAAGGACAGGCATACGACCTGTTTGTGGTCTGAGGTCTCTCTCATTCTCCCACCTACAACAAGCCCTGGGTCCCCAAGGCGTTGGTTCTGAGGCACTGTTACTTGTTCACAGTTAGACCTCTGATCTGGACCTTGATTTCTGGTCACTTTACTCCGGCCCTCCCCCAAACTTCCTACAACGTCTTTCTTGCAATTTTTAACAACAGTTTTGCTTCCTGATGTACTTTTCCTTAGTTTGACATCATTCTGCTACCTGGTCTAAGAAATAGGTGCCCTTTACTTAACAAGATCTCAGCAGCCAGGGAAGCCCTAGCCAGGATGGCCTGAGCAAGCATGCCCAATGTTCTCAGAGATGCTCACCTGTGGAGCGCCTTCGATGCCCAGCTGCAGTACCGCCTGGCCTTCCTCCAGAGGGAGGCACCTGATGGACTTGATCTGCTTGAATTCGGCCAGGCAGGTGGGCTGTGGGAACGGAGGGGTTCCTTCAGACCACCCCATTCTTGGGATCGGGCCAGGAGGATTGATCAGTATGGGGTGGGGGTGGGGAGCGAGGAAGAACTAGGCATTGGAGTCTCTCGGCAGGGATGAAGAGGGAATCAAAGACTATTCAGGTTAGAAGGATCACCTAGCCCAAGCCCCTTGCAGAAGGAAAAATGAGCCTCGAAAGAGTCAGGGTTTGCCACAGTCATGCCAAGCTGCTGGTAGGGCCAGGGCTGGACCTCGTTCTTCTGACTCCCAGGGACATGATAGCCCCATATGCCATTAAAAAAGCAACTACTATTGCCAGAAGAGCAACAGTAGTACCCTTCCCTCTTCCCCTCCCCCACCTTAACCACACCTGTCTCCAGCCCCTCTGTGCCAGGGACAGTCCCAGGGATGTAGAGACCCACGCTCCCCATGCCGTTATCCCAAATAGCCTCCCCACAGCTGCTGATACCAAGAGCCTCTCTGCTGTCAGCAATGGGGCGGAAGAACCGATGGGACAGGCCAGGATGGGAGGCAGCCAAAAGGGGAAGCACGCTCTGCCTGGAGCTGGGTGGGGCCTGCCCCCTCCCTACCCCATCGCTCTCTACCTTTGCATCTTGACTTGTCAGCTGGCGGATGCCCTTAGGGCCGATGACCAGGTCCACAGTGATGTTCCATCCTTGCTGGAATCAAAGGAGACGCAGGCTGTTGCCTCTGCTCTGCCCGCCCGTACTTCAGAGGCTTGAAAACAGCTCACTAGCTCGACACAAGCCATGTCTCCTGGGCCCTCCAGCTCCTTCCATCCTAACCTCCCACCATACAGATCACCCCACTCCCAACACTCTGCCAGCACTGCCCACCTCCTCCTAGAGTTGGAGCCAAGGTTTCAGCTCCCTTCCGCAAGCAAGTGGCTTAGCGTTAGTTGCATTTTCAGATATACTGGGGGAGGTCCTGGGGCTACAGAACCTACAAGCAGCAGGTTGGAGGGTTGTCTCGACCCCCACTCCCACCCTGAGTTGCCCTCGTGGCCTGCTCTCCTGAGAGGCTTGGGATTTGGGTCAGGGGGAGAATGAAGAGAGAGTGGCGTTACAATGAGTTCACAGCGATAGGTCTCCTGGTCAATGTTGGCGAAGCCTGCGAGGGTGTTGAAGAACTTCATGACGCACTCCTCCTCCCGGAGCGAGGCGTACTGCTGGAACGTCTGCTGGATCATCTTCCGGAACTGCTTGGGCTGGGCGAGAGGGTCAGGGGTGAGCGGGGCCCGATTCCTTCCCTTAGGATCTCACCGCAGGCCTGCGCGCTGCTGTAGGCCAGTCCTTAGGCCTCTGTAGACCGTGAGGGCAGTGGTGATCTCTTACACCTGTGGTCTCAAGGGAGCTCACCATGGCCCTGGGAGGGAGGCAGGTGTGGTAGCACCCCCGGTGTTCAGGTCATAGAGCTAACTGGCCTCTGATGTGGAACTAGAGCAGGGTTTCTTGATTCTGGGACACAGACGGGCCCATGGAATGCATGGAGCAGTCCCAGGTCCAGATGGCCTAAGGCACCAGAGACACCCTGGCTTCCCCAAGGGTCCCCAGCTCCATCCCTTACAGATCTAATCCTTGGGGGACATAAGGGAGACATGAAGGGAGTCTTTCTGGGCTCTTCATCCACTGGTTTCCTCACCTTTAGGTTCTCTTGCATTTGCTTTGGGAAAAACAGGTCCAGGCCCACTTCTTTCCTGAAAGTAAGGGGGAAAAAGCAGCATTTGAGTCCCCTTTGGTGGCTCAAATGGTAAAGAACTGCCCACATTGCGGGAGACCCAGGTTCGATCCCGAGGTCAGGAAGATCCCTTGGAAAAGGGAATGGTAACCCACTCCAGTATTCTTGCCTGGAGAATTCCATGGACAGAGGAGCCTGGTGGGCTACCGTCCATGGGGTTGCAAAGAACTGGACAAGACTGAGTGACTAATACTTTCTGTATCCGCAGCTCAGGACTTCGGCCACTCAGGGAAAGGTGAGCACAGCAGGGAGGTGGCCCTAGCCTGGCTCTGGTCTGGGGGGGTGTGTGTGGGAGGCGAGCAAAAGGAGCAGGAGGAGGAGGGGAGGAGAGGCTGCGGCCAGTCCCAGAACTTACTCCAAGAGCTCGAAGTTGGACTTTTTGTCGAGTGCATTGTGGGGCATGTCCTTGAAGAACCGCCTGCAGAGAGAGAAGCCACGGGGAACGGGGCCATCAGAGCTGGGCCACCCAACGCCCACATGTTGGCCCAGAAGCACCCTCCCCTGCCGGATGTGGGAACGACTGGGAGGGAGAACGGAAGGAGAGGCGAAACATTCAGTATTTAGAAAACGATGAATTTTAGAAAACCCACAAATTTCCTTCCTAGGAAAGACTCCAGCTGTACTCCAGGGTGTCCACCTCTGGCTTATGCAGTTGGTGGGCAGAGGAGGAGGACAGGGGTTCTACCAGTGGTCTCTAAAAATAAATGACCCAAGGCAGCCAACACTCGACCTATAGCTGAGGAACACCGACACCCACCTTTGAGGTTCTGTGTTCCCTTTGTGACTTTCTTTCCCCTCATTTGCTACCTCTGAAAATCTACGTGTATGCATGCAAATAATTATAAAATATAGTACACATAAACACTTTAGCATTTACGGGGCAGAAGAAGAAAATAAAACAAATCCATAATACTACCACCTGGGGTGACATCTATTAAGTTTTTTTTTTTAATCTTAATGTCACAGATTTTTCTCTATGTGACTTTATTTTTTTTTCCATTTATTTTTATCAGTTGGAGGCTAACTACTTTACAACATTGTAGTGGTTTTTGCCATACATTGACATAAATCAGCCATGGATTTACATGTGCTATTAAATTTTTATACATATTCTTTAAGTATGATTTTCCCTTAAAATGTATGTCTTCATGGAGATTTTAATGTATTACTTATTTATAATAATTGTTTACGTGGAGACAATACTATTTGTCTTATCTTCCCTTCCCTGTTTGGATCATTGTGTCTAGTAATTTCTTCAACTGTTGCAGGCATTGTCCCACTCCTGATCATACATTAGTAACTCAGTGTTACTCTATCCCAGGTGTCCTTGTGCACATCAGGGAATAGTTTTATGCTGCTGATACCATAAACAGAGAAGGGCAAGTAACTTATGATTCATAAGCAATAAATTTACAAAATTCACAGTGTTTAGGAAAGAGTATGGTTAGACCTTCATCTCACACTTTATTATAAATATTTATTCTAGATAGATTAAAGGGAAAATGTTAATAATGAAATTATTTTAAAACTAGAAGAAAAGCTAGGGAAATATTCTCAAATCATGGAACTGAGAAGAATATCTAAAGCATGAAATCATAGATGAGATCTACAATAAAAACTTAAAACTGGTAGTGCTATGTCCTTAACAAGTTGCAGGATATAAAATTAACACACAGAAATCCCTTGCATTCCTATATACTAACAATGAAAAAACAGAAAGAGAAATTAAGAAAACAATACCATTCACCATTGCAACAAAAAGAATAAAATACTTAGGAGTATATCTACCTAAAGAAACAAAAGACCTATACATAGAAAACTATAAAACATTGATGAAAGAAATCAAAGAGGACACAAACAGATGGAGAAACATACCGTGTTCATGGATTGGAAGAATCAATATTGTCAAAATGGCTATTCTACCCAAAGCAATCTATAGATTCAATGCAATCCCTATCAAGCTACCAACGGTATTTTTCACAGAACTAGAACAAATAATTTCACAATTTGTATGGAAATACAAAACCTCGAATAGCCAAAGTAATCTTGAGAAAGAAGAATGGAACTGGAGGAATCAACCTGCCTGACTTCAGACTCTACTACAAAGCCACAGTCATCAAGACAGTATGGTACTGGCACAAAGACAGAAATATAGATCAATGGAACAGAATAGAAAGCCCAGAGATAAATCCACGAACCTATGGACACCTTATCTTTGACAAAGGAGGCAAGAATATACAATGGAAAAAAGACAACCTCTTTAACAAGTGGTGCTGGGAAAACTGGTCAATCACTTGTAAAAAAATGAAACAATTTTTAATAAACAGTATTTTTGAACATATTGTCAATATAGATAAGTAGTAATAATTATGGTCTCAGTTTTAGAGGAAAAAAATGCATTGGAAAAAACCTGACTTGGAGCTACTCTGCTAATGGAGGTTATCTCTGGTTAATGGAATTTCAAATGATTTTAGTCATTTTTTTCCTTCCCTACATGTTCCAAATACTCCACATTGTACAAGGCAGTGTGGCCATCCGCAACGCTCCCTGGGTTGGGTGAGCTGCAAAATGTACTTCCAGGTAACTGACCATATTGGCATGCTGCATGCAGTTAAGTAACTTTACAAAATAAATGTCAGCACGTGTCTACCAGCAAAGAGGTCTTTAGATCTTTCATGGTTACCCGATCATTCAAATTCATACTGTGCCCTCACTGTGTGCCAGGAGAAGGTGGCACCAACCCTGAGTTCAAGGATGGATTTCAGACGAGGGCATGTGAACCACTCAGCATCTGACAGAGTGGTGCATACACACGGCCTTATGGCCAATCTGTGCACGGAGGGGTAGGTGGGGTGGACCTGGGGAATGGGAGGCTTTGAGATGGAGAGACCCTTGAGTGGGCACTGAAGGAAGAGCCCAGGGCCACACTGCCTGTTATCAAGGTGTGCGTCACAGGCATGCTCCGAGGTTTTCTATGAATGTTGAGGGAAAGCGAACAAGCTTGGGGGCTTCCTTGGGGGCTCAGTAGTAAAGAATCTGTCTGCAGCACAGGAGATTCAGGTTTAGTCCCTGGGTTGGGAAGATCTCCTGGAGGAGGAAATGGCAACCCACTCCAGTATTCTTGCCTGGAGAATCCTACGGACATTGGAGCCTCGTGGGCTACAGTCCGTGGGGTCGCAGAGTCAGACACGACTAAGTGTCTGAGCTGGATGATTTACTAACTCTGTACACATCTATTAGCATCTACTGGAGTGGGGGATGGCAGGCAGACGGAAGAAGCTGGAGCCTGGAGGCAAGAGCAGTGGCAGCCAAAGGCAGATAGGGGACACCGACCAGAGAGAGGGCTGGCGCCTCTCTTCCCAAGGCCAGACAGTGAGCACCTCGGGGCCTTACCATCTGTCAGCCACCACTTGTCCCGTTCCGGCTCTCGCATTCCCGCCCTGGAGGAGAGTCCAAGCTGGCAGAGAGCCCAGTGGAGGAGGGAAGGAGCAGGCACTCTCCCTGGAGTGGCCTGGAGGCCACCTACCTGAGCTCCAGACAGCCCAGCTGCAGGGCCATCCCTTCGCTGACCTTGCTGGCATAGCGCTGCATGTAGTCGTTCCGGAGCTGGCAGGGAGAAAGGCCACGGTTCAGACTCCCACCCTCGCTCCCCATTTCCCTGAGATGAGCAGAGGCCCCAGGAGGTGGAGGGGGCTTTGAACACCATCCTGCTGCCCTGAGTGGTCTCTCATCCCTCCCCTGACAAATGCATAACCGCGTAGCAGGAGGGGGAGGTGCCCTGGGTAGTGTTGACTGTGCCCCCACAGGCGCAATCGAGTTTTTGAAGCACTTTCCTAGCACATTTTTTTCAAGGGTCCACAAGGCAGGAAGTTCAGGTTCCCCTCTCCCACGCCTCACTTTGGAGATAAAGAAACTGGGAATGGGGGGAGGAGGTAGTCATTTATTCTGGCTTCCCAATGGCTCAGCGGTAAAGAATCCTGCAGTGCAGCAGACACAGATGAGGGTTTGACCCCTGGGTTGGGAAGATCCCCTGGAGGAGGGCATGGCAACCCACTCCGGTATTCTAGCCTGGAGGGGCGAGAGGAGCCTGGCGGACTACAGTCCTTGGGTTTGCAAAGAGGTGGACACGACTGAGCGACTGAGCACACACGCACGCAGTAATTTACCCAAAGCCTTGTTGGTGAGTAGTGACGGATGTCACTCAAGATACAAGAAAAGTCCGGCTTGGCCAGTAGAGGACCAGGAGGGAGACGGAGGCTGGGGCAAAGGCCAGACAGAAAACAGCCGTGGCGGCTCTTGTGCACGTGGTGCTTATTCCCCGCCACATCTCGTGCTGGGCACCTCAGGGGCACTGCAGCCAGGAGTGTGGTGAGCTCCAAACAGCTCACGGAAGTCAGCTATTAAGTTTTCCAAAACTTTGTGAGCTGCTTGATATATCAGTCTTTTTTTTTTTTAATTTTTTTATTAGTTGGAGGCTAATTACTTCACAACATTTCAGTGGGTTTTGTCATACATTGATATATCAGTCTTTTGAAATGAGGCCAAGATGGGAGAATTTGATTTAGCTTAGTTGCTAAGTTGTGTTTGACTCTTGTGACCCCACAGACTGTAGCCCATCAGGTTCCCCTGTCCATGGGATTTCCCAAGTAAGAATACTGGAGTGGATTGCCATTTCCTTTTACAGGGGATCTTCTGGACCCTGGGATCGGACCCAGGTCTCCTGCATTGCAGGTGGATTCGTTACCGCCTGAGCTACCAGGGGTTATTTACAAACACGGAGATTGGCAAGCACTACAAATCAGAGAGCTGGTTTACCAGTACACCGCTAGTACTATCGTTAGGTCTTCACGGCAGCCCAGTAACGTACGTATTCTTCTTATCACCCCCTTTTTATAGAAGAGGAAACAAGCTCATGCAGGTAAATTAGGTCCCCAGGGGTTTCAGGCTGGAACGTGGCAAAACTGGGCTAGAAACCAGGTGTGTCGGACAGCTGAGCCTGTGTGCTGGGATTGCTTCCCTTCTCTTTGGACTTGCTCTGCCTGCTTCCCCAGCCAGGTCTTCTGGGTAGTAGATAGCCACTAGGAAAATCCAAGAGGCCCTGTGCCTATGGGGAGGGGTCATTCTGCCCTCAGGTGTGAGGGAAGCAGGTTTGGATAGCTGACCAGGGACCAAGGAATGTCCCCGAGAGAAGCTTCCTGGAATGGGACCTTCAAAATGCAAGCCTTGTCTTTCCATCTCCCCAGGAGAGGATGGTCATAGGACCCAGGGGACCGGAAGATAAACTACTTCTACCTGTTGGTAAAAATAAAGTAGCGTGGTCCTGTCTTCTTTCAGGCTCTCCATGAAGTCTTCTGGCAGGTAGCGGATTTGAAGGTCATACCTGGGACAAGAAGTTCAATTTCTCTGGTTGACAGAGGGAAGCTGGTCCTACCAGGGGCTGCCCACTCCTCATTTTCCCCCTCCCCCGTTCCAGAAGCTGCGGCTCCTCTCTTACCTCCACTCGGCTTCCACATGTAGACACTCATACTTGTCCTGCACTTCCCCCACTGTCATCAGTGGGTGCAGCCAGTGGATCTCGTCTGACTTCATGTGCTTCAGCCTCAGCCCATAGCAGTCAGCCAGCTGGATGTTGGGCCCGATCCGCCCGCTCAGCAGGATGGAGGCGATGACATCCTACAGAGGAGAAGAGAGAGGGCTTGACTCAGGGGTATGCCCTTCTGGGCTCCCACAGTCCTCACAGAGCCCGTGGAGGTGTGATTCTCTAGGGTGGGATTCTGACTTAAACGCTTTATTCGTCTCTGATTCACAAGCACTTAGTGTAAGGCTGGGTACACGGTAGGCTCTGTGTGATGAACGAACAAGTTTGCAAAATCAGACAGGGATGGAGGAACTGAGAGGAGAAGCAAAGGAGAAAATGCAGTGAGCAAAGAGCATGAATTCCATGCGTATGCATTTCATTCCAACCCAACCAAGCCATCACTACCGAGCACTGACCATGTAAGAAGCACCCTCTGAATGGCTTCCAATTTAGCCAGCATTACCAAGCCTCTGCAGCAGGCATTTCTGGGAGCTGTGCATACATTATTTCACTGATTCTGTGCAACACAAGGGAGCAGGTGTTACATCCCCATTTGGCCAATGGGGAAACTTATGGAGATCACAGGGGCTTCCCTGATAGCTCAGTTGGTAAAGAATCCACCTGCAATGCAGGAGACCCAGGTTCAATGCCTGGGTGGGGAAGATCCCCTGGAGAAGGGATAGGCTACCCAGTCCAGTATTCTTGGGCTTCCCTAGTGGCTCAGCTGGTAAAGAATCCGTCTGCAATGCGGGAGAGCTGGGTTTGATCCCTGGGTTGGGAAGATCCCCCAGAGAAAGGAAAGGCTACCCACTCCAGTATTCTGGCCTGGAGAATTCCATGTACTATACAGTCCATGGGGTTGCAAAGAGTCAGACACAACTGGGAGACTTTCATTTCACTTCACTTTAATGGAGATCACATAGCTCATGGCATTAAGCTGGAATATGGACTCTGAACCCTGGACTCTGAGGACTAGTACTAGATCAAGTTGCTTCATGGAAAGGTAGGCTGGGTAAGATAGAAGAGAAGGACTCATATTAGGGATTAAGTGGCACCATTTCTGCACAAGAAGCATGGACACCAGAAACAAAGTATTGACAAAAAATTAGGTGCCCTCCGTATTCCTGCTTTCTTGATCAGAAGCCAGCCCACCCCACAGCCTGATGCCATAGCTTCCTGGCCTGGAGCCTGAGTTGGATTAAGAGGCCCATTGACAGCAGCCTGGAAAACCACCATCTATAAAGTCCTGTCTAGTTCTGAAATCACATTGGTTCCACTTTAATTCAGGTTTCTCATGGAGTTCCACACATCATTGGTTAATCAAGCCCACTCCTGATGGAGTAAAAAGTACTCTAAAGGCAAATGAAAAAACTCACAAGCACGAACCAATCTCTGCTGAGTATCTTTGTAGTACATGCCACCCAGTCTGAGATCCCTGTGAATATTGAAAACTTCAAATATATAAGAAGATAGAAGTCAGTAGATTAGTATAATAAATCCCCATGTATACCCCACCCATCTTCAACAGTTACTAACATTTTGCCATTTTTACTTCTTCTATAACACCACCATCTGTTACTTAACCACCACTGAATTATCGTCAATTTTTACAGTTCTTCTTTCACGGTGAAATTCTTATTAATTTAAAGACACAAAGTTTAGCTACATAGTTGGACACATGAACACACCTGTGCAACCCACATACCAATTAAGATATTTCCAGATCTCCAGAAAGTTCCCTCATATCCCTTTTCAGTCAACTTTTATGGCATATTCCTACTTCCGGTTCTAGGCAACAATTTTTTCCTCCCACTTTTACTTAGTTTTGCCTGTTGTTGAACTTCATATAATTGGAATAATTTCGTATATATTATTCATCCTCCTGTTGCTAAATACCTGGGTTATTTCTCATTTTTGGCTATTGTAAATAAAATTACTATGAGCATTAATGTATAAGTCTTTTTGAGTATGTGTGTTGTCATTTCCTCTGGACAAATACCTAGGAGAGAAAGGACTGGGTCAAAGGTAGATGAACTTTATAAGTGATCACCACAATGATTCCATTTTATATATATATATTATGATATATGAGATGTCCATCACACTACATCCTCTCCAACTTTTGGTGTTATAAATGTTTTTAACATTAGACATTTTAGTGAGTATGCACAGTATCCCATTGTGCTTTTAATTTGCACTTCCCTGAAGACTAACAATATTGAGTACTCTTCCATCTGCTTATAACCATTGATATATCTTCCTTTGTGAGGTACTCATTCAAATTCGTTGTCCACTGTGTGTGTGTGTTTATTGATTGTAGGAGGTCCTTGTACAATCTAGATAAAAGTACTTTGCATATGTCTTATGAATATTTTCTCTAGATCTGTACTGTGAAAGAAAGTGAAAGTGAAAATCACTCAGTCATGTCCGACTCTGCGACCCCTTGAACTGTAGCCTGCCAGGCTCCTCTGTCCATGAAGTTCTCTAGCTCAGAATACTGGAGTATTCCCTTCTCCAGGGGATTTTCCCAACCCAGGGATCAAACCCAGGACTCCCACATTGCAGGTGGATTCTTTACCATCTGAGCCACGAGGGATGCCCAAGAACACTGGATTGAGTAGCTTATCCCTTCCCCAGGGGGAAGGAATAAGAATTCTTTCCCAGGAATTCCCAGGAATAAGGAATTTCAGACCCAGGAATCGAACCAGGGTCTCCTGCATTGCAGGTGGATTCTTTATCAGCGGCGCCACCAGGGAGGCCCAGATCTGTACTGTGCCTAGTATTTATTTCCTTAACAGCACCTTTCAATAAAGTCTCATTTACCCAAATATTCTTTTATGGTCAGTGCTTTTTGCATCTTAAGAAATATTTGCCTGTCTCCAAATCATGAATATATTCTTCTGTTTTCTTGTATAAACTTCATAGCTTTAGGACTTCCCTGGTGGTCCAGCGGCCAACGCAGGGGTCATGGGTTCGATCCCTGGTCTGGAAAGATTCCATGTGCAGGGGGACACTAAACCTGTGTGCCACAGCTATTGGAGTCCTCATTCCCTAGAGCCCATGCACAATGAGAGAAAACTGCAGACTGCAGCTGGAGAGGAACCCCTGCTCTCCAAAACCAGGAAAAGGCCACACGCAGCAACAAAGACTTGGTGCAGCCAAAAATTAATTGATTTTAAAAAGGTTATAAAACAAAAACATCATAGTTTTAGCTTTTACCTTTGTCTCTGTGATTGAGCTTGAGTTAACCTTTGTGTCTGGTGTGAAGTAGGGGTCAAATAAATTTTTTTTATCATAAAGATCTATGGTTATTCAGCATTGGCTGTTGATTTTCATTTCCTAATCGAATTGTTTTGTTGTCTTTGTCAAAATCAACTGGCCATATAAATTCTGGGCTGTCAGTTCTGTTCTATTGATTTCTGCCTGCACTATGCCAATGCTACTCTGTCTGCATTACTGTAGCTTTAGATAAGATCTTTAAAATTTTTATTTATTTATTTAACTTAGTTTGGTGTGCTGCGCACTGGCTTTCTCTAGTTGCAGTGAGTGGGGGGGTCCTCCCTAGGAGCAGTACGTGGGCTTCTGTTTGTGGTGTCTTTTCCTAGTTTCGGAGTAGGAGCTCTAGGTACCTGTGCTTCAGTAGTCACCATGTGCAGACTTAGTGGTGCCAAAGCATGTGAGGTCTTAGTTCCCAGACCAGGGATCGAACCTGTGTCCCCTGCATTGGCAGGCAGACCAGAGAACCAGTGAACCACCGAACCACCATTCTTAACCAGTGAAACGCCAGGGACGTCCCTAGAGGAGATCTTGAAGTCAAACAGCATAAGCCTTCCGCCATTTCCTCCCGAAGATTATTGTGCTATTCTTGGCCTCTGCATCTCCATATACATTTTTGAATCAGTTTGTCACTTTCTATTTAAAATATCTGCTGAATTATGATTGAGATTGTGTTACATCTACAGCTTAGAGAGGGAGAACTGGCATCTTCACAGCACGGAGTCTTCCAATCCTCACACATGGTATATCTCTCCACTTATTTTGCTTGTCTTTCATGTTTGCCAGCAATAATTTGTAGTTTCCAGTGTATAGGTTTTACAGGTCTTTTGTTAAATTTATTCCTAATTTTAACAATTAGGACTGATGCTGAAACTCCAATACTTTGACCACCTGATGTAAAGAGCTGACTCATTGGAAAAGACCCTGATGCTGGGAAAGATTGAGGGCAGGAGGAGAAGGGGACGACAGAGGATGAGATGGTTGGGTGGAATCACTGACTCAGTGAACATGAGTTTGAGCAAACTCCTGGAGACAGTGAAGGACAGGGAAGCCTGGTGTGCTGTAGTCCATGGGGTCACAAAGAGTCGGACATGACTTAGCAACCAAACACGACAACATGGTTTGAAAGAGAAAGGTCTGTTTACTGAGAGAACCTAGGACCAACGACACCCTGATAGTCAATTGGATACCAAACACCTAGTCTTACTTTCCAAATACCCTTCTGTACTAAACAAATCTAGGATTCCTTGGAGAAATACTGATTCCCCGGCTGGGGCAAAGAAGGTATGAGATGAGCCTGGAATATATTTTTGTATTAGAGAAAAAGGAAGTGTTTAGAGAATGTTGGGGAACACATAACAAGGAACCAGTATCAGCTTAAAGGGACTGGGACAAGCCAAGTCTGGGAGAACATAAGCATTAAAGTCTATCATGGTGGAGTGTGTCCACAGAATAAAACAGAATCTAGGACAGATAAGTAAAAAACTGGGGGAGAAGAGGATGCTTTTCTTTAGAGTAGAATACTAACTAGGAAATGCAGAAGAGAGGATGGAAATAGAGAGTCACTGCCAACAAACCCAGTGTTGGTTAGTTCAGGCATGATTCATCAATGGAAGATAAGGCTGAAGGGCAGAGGATACTGACATGGTCTGAGTGTATCTCCTTTCAGACACTAATCAAATACAAAGGAAAACCTGGCAGACATAAATGACCAGGTCAACAAAGATAACTTCACCAGTGCTAGAACATGGTAAAGAGGACGTGCCTCCCACCTTGATACACTGAGATGGGTATAGGACATCATTTCTGTGCCAACTCTGCTCTGAGTTCATGATGAGTCTAGGCACGGACCTGGGTGAGTGGTCTCCTCAGAGACTGATAGATAGAATAAAGGACTTAACTCTCTCAGACTGAGAAACTTTCAGATTGGAGGAGACCAGAGAGATATGACAATAAAATGCAATGTGTGTTCCTGGACGAGTCAGGAAAAATGGATATTTTAGGCACAGTTGGTGAAATTTGAATGGGTTCTATGGTTAGGGCTTCCCTGGTGGCTCAGTAGTAAAGAATTCACCTGCCAACGCAGGAGACCTGGGTTCGATCCCTGGGTCAGGAAGATCCCCTGGAAAAGGAAATAGCAACCCATTCTAGTATTCTTGCCTGAGAATCCCATGGACAGAGGAGCCTGGTGGGTTACACTCCATGGGGCCACAAAGAGTAGGACATGGCTTAGCAACTGAACAACAAATGGTTTAGATGGTAGTGGTGATTGTAGCAATGGTGATTTCCCACTTTAGATGGTCACAATTCTGTAGAAGAGTGTCCTTGTGTGGGAGAAATAAACACTGAAGTCTTTTCAGTGATGGAGCAGTATTGCTGCAACTTGCTTTCAAATAACTCAGAGAGAAATTAAAGATAGTGGGCATAGTGTATGCATGTTTATGAAGAGATAGAGCCACTACATATGGAAAATAACACATTTAAAAGATTGGGAAATCTGGGTGTAGGTGATATGGGACTTCAGACATATCTTTCAACTTTTTTATAAGTTTTAAATAATTTCAAAATGAAGACAGTCTCTGGTAAGGGAGATTTCCAGCCATATAAGAATTAAAGGCACCATATCAAATGGACTAATAGAATTTCTGCCCAGCTGGACAGGGGCCTTGCATCCAGCTTCTCTTCCACTCAGAGTCTCTGAGAGGAACCAGACTGTATCCACTCTTCGCTCTGTGGTTTGTAAAACTCTCCAGGGCATAACTGGTGCAAAATTTTTTCCCCTAGGTTTCCTTCTAAAACACAACCAACTTCTATCATAGGGATGTTGGGAAAAGGTTAACTCTAGATCCTTATAGTGGAAATTCATTAAGAGACTCTTCATCCAACAGATTTTCATAGGAAGATGGATCTCAGCTTACCTTACTCAGGTAAGGAAGAGTATGAAGTGTACTATTCGGGGGGCTGCTTGGTACTGAGCAGGCTTTTACCAGAAGGCATTCTTCCTAGAGGAGGAAACCTGAAGTTCCTGGGGGGAGGCAACTCCACCCACCATCACCATCACCCCACTAGTTACTGACAGAAGGATGTTGTACATAGAAGAACTTGGCTTCTCTTTGTCCTTGCTTCTGGGAAGGGAGCCTCTGAACCCCTGAAATTTCCTACGTATCACTTAGAGTATCTTTATTGTTCCTGGTGGGTTCCTTGGACTGAGGTTTATGCTGATGAAGTGATTCACAGTGGGCCCCTGAAAAGTCTCATGATGGGGGCTGGCCTTGTTGGAAAAACCAACCATGTCATTAGAGGTTTAGAGCTTTGAATCACATGATATTAGCCTGGCTGAGGAGGAGGAGGTGGAAGGTTGGAAGATTGAATCAAATAGATAAAGAAAATGTGATACATAAATACAATGGAATATTACTCAGACATTAAAAGGAATGGAATAATGCCATTTGCAGGAACATGGACAGACCTGGAGATTGTCATACTCAGAGAAGTAAGTCAGATAGAGAAACAGAAATATAATATGATATTCCTTATATGCAGACTCTAAAAAGAAATGATACAAATGGATTTATTTATTTACAAAACAGAATAGACTTGCAGATTTTAAAAATGAACTTGTGGTTGCCACAGGGAAGGATGGGGGGATGGGACAGTTAGGGAGTTTGGGATGGACATGTACACACTGCTATATTTAAAATGGATAACCCACAAGGACCTACTATATAGCACAGGGAACTCTGTTCAGTGTTATGTGACGGCCTGGTTTGGGGGAGAAGGGATATATGTATACATATGGCTGAGTCCCTTCACTGGTCACCTGAAATGTACAACATTGTTAATTGGCTCTACCCCAGTAGAAAATAAAAACTTTAAAAATAAAATAAATAAAAAAGAAGACGCTTCTATTCAGGGGGTGGAAGGGAGAAAGTGGCTTAAGTGGAGGGGGGTCCTAGAGTGAGCTGGGGAATCAATTTAAAGGAAAAAAAACCGAGGTTTGACATGATCTCACCATGGAGGCTTCTGCATCAGCCCTGCCGCCCCCCTCCCCCCTCACTGCCTCCTCTCTCATATCCACACAGCTTCTGGTCCAAATGGTGGGAGCAGCAGTATCAGCCCTCTGCCCACAGCTCATAAACTGTCGTTAATGAGTTCCATATTTTTTTCTCTATGAATAAATCACTTTGAAAACCAATAGTATAGGGTGTTTACCTACTCACGAAATTGCCATATGTAACATGATAGAAAAGGGTTGGGGTAAAGGTGTCTTAATTTTATCAATTGTTATTGAGCTAAGCCCAGGATTCTTATTTTTTTTTTTTGCTACAAGAAAATCTTTCCTTCTGCCCATGTGAGGGCTACTGAAAGGCAGGCCCCCAATCAGCCCATGGGTCACAGCTTCGGATGTGCAAACAGTGGGATTTCTGTGTCTTTTCCTCCTGCTTGACTGACATAAAAGTATTGGCTTTGTCAACCAGTGTGAAGACCTCAGACTGTCTTCACCTCTCTCCCTGTTCTCTGGCATCTCCTCTTACGGGTCAGAAACAAACAAGAGGCAGATGTCTATCCCCATGCCCAGGATAATTTAGTTCTAAAGAAAAAAAATCACCCGAGCAATTAATTCCTCAATCCATTTTCTTGCTCTTTTGTTGGAGTTGAGTCACATTTTTTTCCATCTGAAATTCATTTTTTTTTCCCATTTATTTTTATTAGTTGGAGGCTAATTACTTTACAATATTGTAGTGGTTTTTGTCATACATTGACATGAATCAGCCATGGATTTACATGTATTCCTCATCCCGATCCCCCCTCCCACCTCATAGTGTGAAGGCTCAGACAGTAAGGAATCTGCCTGCAATGCAGAAGACCTGGGCTCAATCCCTGGTTGGGAAGATTGCCTTTAGAAGGGAATGGCAACCCACTCCAGTATTCTTGCCTAGAGAATCCTATCGACAGAGGATCCTGGGGGGCTATAATCCAGGGGCTCGCAAAGAGTCGGAAATGGCCAGCAACTAAACCTTCATGCCTCATGTTACACCCTGTACTGGGTGACTGGTCACTGTGGGGGTTTCAAGCCCCTGTCCTTTCACGCCCAGCAGAGCTGTCCTATCCCGGCTCCTGTGCCCCCTGTGACATGTCCTGTCACAGCCCAACTCTTTTCTCTGCCCAGTCCTGTTTTTTTTAACACTCACTCCAGGTGAGGTTCACGGGCATGCTCACTGCTGCTTCCTGCCTGCAAAGATCAATAGGGTCTGCTTTCTGGGAACCCACCTGAGGCTCTGGCCTTCCTTTGCTTTCCAGGCTTGATCTAACTCACTCTCCTTACTCTTACTCTTTGGCTTATGAAAACAAAATGATGGAACCTAGGGACTTCCTTGGTGGTCCATAGTTAAGACTTCATCTTCCAATGCACAGGGTTTGGATTTCATCCCTGGTCAGGGAGCTAAGATCCCACATTCCTCTTGGCCAAAAAACCAACATGTAAAACAGAAACAATATGGTCCATATTTTAAAAAAATCTTTTAAAAATAATAGAAATTAAAATTTTAATAACTTGAAACTTTGGTTTTATAAAGTCCTGCTTAAATGGTACTTTAAAAGTTACCCCTTTGAGACGAACGGCATATTTAGGGAGGTGACTTTTGTTGCTGGGTCCTCATTTTCTAGGCAATAAGATCCAGACTCTTTAACATGAGGCATGAAAGGCCCTCCAGAATTTTCCTCCGTGTGTTTTTTCCAGATCGTCTCCCATGCTGACACACAGTGAATTCTAAGCACCTGCCATCTCCCAGTATTACTCTCCATGCCCAGGAGGCTCTTCCCTCCTGGAGGATGCCCGGTCCCCTCCCCTTCTGTCCTCTCCTGATTGAGTTGCATCAAAGCAGTCCCATCAAAGCAGTCAGTCCTAAAGGAAATCAACCATGAATATTCATTGGAAGAACTGAAGCTGAAGCTGAAGATCCAATACTTTGGCCGCCTGATTTGAAGAGCCGACTCATTGGAAAAGACCTTGATGCTGGGAAAGATGGAAGGCCAAAGGAGAAAGGGACAGCAGAGGATGAGATGGTTAGAGAGCATCACCAACGAAATGGACATGAATTGGAGTCAACTCCTGGAGATAGTGAAGGACAGCAAAGCCTGTTGCAAAGAGTCAGACAGGACTTATCAATGGAACAATAACAACAAGCTTTCTGACGTCCCCTGGGAAGGCTGCCTGAATTGCCTTGATGGTTTGTTTTCATCCCTGGGATCCCAAAGAAGTCTGCACACTCTAAGATGCTCTTGGGCTTCCCTGGTGGCTCAGATGGTAAAGAATCTGCCTGCAGTGCAGAATGCGGGAGACCTGGGTTTGATCTCTGGGTTGGGAAGATCCCCTGGAGAACAGCTATCCACTCCAGTATTCTGGCCTAGAGAATTCCACGGACAGAGGAGCCTGGAAGACTACAGTTCATGGGATTGCAAAGAGTCGGACACGACTGAGTGAGTTTCACTTTCATTTTTTTCTTTCAAGTTGCTGTTATGGGTTGAATTTCCCACCCTCCCCACTGGGATATGTTGAAATCCGAACTGCCAGACCTTAGAACATGACCTTATTTGGAAGCAAGGTCTTTAGAGAATAATCAACTTAAAATGAAGTAGCTAGAGTGGACCTTAATCCAATATGACTGGTGTTTTTATAAAAAAGGGAGATTCGGATGCAATGGGAGTTACACACCCAGGAAGGATGCCATGTGAAGATAGGGGATCTTGCAGAAACCAGTAATCGAGAAATCAAGCACCACACTCGGAAAGTTGGAGAACTCAGGTTTATTAGGCCGGCGGGCCCAGAGGAGTTAACACTCTAAGCTCTGAGGCCCAAACAAAGGGGTTATGGAGTTTTTATAGACAGACTATAGTGGGCAACACTAGCTGCTAATAGGCTGGTTTAAACTAAGGGTCTTCGTGCACTGGAACAGCGGTCAAGATGGGGAAGGGGATGCCTGACCTCTACACAGACAGGCACGATGAAGCAGGTTTGCAGGGGCTTGCAAAAAGCAGCACAAAGGTGAGTGAGATGAGCTCCAGTTCCTAGTATTGTGAGTCCCCACTTTCTGAGGCTACATGACATAGGTGGCCCAGACTCTGCAAGGAGCAAGCTGAGTTACAGAGGCAGAAGGAGCAGGAGGTTATGTAAAATTTTAATTTTTCCTTTTCATTCTGAGTGATACTTCTGTAAGCCCGGGAATGGTAATGGTTGCTAGGAACCCACCCAAGGTGAGAAAGATGCAAGGAAACATTGTTCTCTTACAGGTTTCTGAGGGAGCATGGCCCTACCAACAACTTGACCTTGGACTTCTAGCTTCCAGATCTGTGATAAAAATGAATTTTTGTTGTTTTGACTCACCCCACTTGTGTTGCTTTGTTAGAGAAGCAAGAAGAAATGAATACAGACATTCACCAATTAGAACTAAGACAATGATTGATGTTTGTCTTTCTAACCTTTCAAATGCAAGGTCGGAAGCCAAACTTTTACAATATTATCCTCTTGGCAAGCCCAGTGCTTGGCCCACAGGAGAGTCTCAAATACTTCAGGGATGAATGAATGAGTAAATGAATAGAAGCCAGCTCTCCGGATAACAAGTCGGGGTTATGAGAGACAGTGACCCACATTAAAAAATGTTCAAGAAATCAAGAGTGTGGTGACTAATGACATCACCAAGACTTTGGCATTTATCGGCTCCAGCAAGACTGTGCAGTAGGCCATGACCAGGTTACCGAACCTCCACTTCCTTATCTGAAAAATGGGGAGAATACCTCTTTCGTTGTGAGATTTTTGGATGGGATTAGATAACATATGGTATAAATATAAGGAGCAGATATAAAATTATAAACATGTAACACTGTCTCTTTTCCACCTTCTAAGGAGGTTTCCATGTACCGCTCAACTCTTGAACTTAGGTAGCATGAACTTGGTAATGGGGAGCATGAAGCAATACAGTTGAATCTGAATTATACGCTGGAAGAAGCAAAGACTTGACTGTGCGTGTGTGTGCTAAGTCGCTTCAGTTGTGTATGACTCTTTGCAACCCCGTGGATGGTAACCCGCCAGGCTCCTCTGTCTATGGGATTCTCCAGGCAAGAATACCGGAGTGGGTTGGCATGCCCTCCTCCAGAGGATCTTCCTGACCCAGGTATGGAACCGGCGTCTCTTACATCTCCTGCATTAGCAGGCGAGTTCTTTACCAGTAGTACCACCTGGGAAGCCAAAGAGTTGACGAAGAGAAGAAAAAGAATGGATTTTGCCATGAGCATAGAGGGAAAGAAAAGAGCCTTCATGGTCTGGATTTCAGGAATTTTTAAAAAAATGCAAGTAAAGATATTTTTGGTCAGCAGTCAACCCGATTGGATATTAAGACATGGCTATAAAAATGTTAAGAAATGTTGCTATTTTTCTTAAAAGTGATCCCTCAATGATATTTTCCCCCTAAGAGTTTACAGTAAAGATTCAAACTGATTTCTAATTATTTTTAGATAGCAGACTAATAATTTTTTGGAATGTGATACTACTAAGATTGGCTTCAAGGGTAAGCAAGCTGGTCAAGCTTTTGGTGGGTTCCAGAGATGTAAAAAGCTTACGTAGCAAGCTTATGTAGCAAGCTTACCTAGCCTTAAAGTAACACAGAGGAGTAGGTGCTTAATAAATGGTGGCCATTGACAGGGTGGGTGGGCAAAGGAGAAGAGACAAGCTTGGCTCAAGGTCAAGTTATCCTGGGAGTTGGATTAATGAACTCAAGAAGTCTATTTTGTTGTTGTTTTCATCACTAAGTCATGTCCAACTCTTCTGAAACCCCATGGACTGTAGCACGCCAGGCTCCTTTGTTCATAGCGTTTCCCAGGAAAGAATACTGGAGTGGGTTGCCATTTCCTTCTCCAGGGGATCTTCCCAACCCAGGGATAGAACCCGTGCCGCCTGCAGGCAGATTCTTTACCACTGAGCCATCAGGAAGATCCCCAAGAAGTCTATAGCTGAGACATAAAATTTGAGAGCCTGAAATAGAGTCTAAAGTTGTCTGACCAGAGGCTCCTCTGACTCTCCCAGCCTGAGAGGGAGCTGGCGCCCTGGGAAATGGACCATGGAGAAACTGTCTGAGTAGAGGCTGAGAGTGAAGGAGAGAGCCATGGTTACCAGTAACTTCGGGTAACAGCTCATCAGCTCCATCGAAGGGGCCCAAGTGGCTAAGGAAAGCTGTCTCTGGTAAAAGGATCTGAGACCGTTTCCAAGCTGAAGCCAGTCCTGGTGGGAGCAGGTGGCTGACAACGATGAATGAGCCTCAGAGGATGTCAGGTGATGGCCGTGGAGAAGAAATAATGCAGAGAAAAATGACTTCCTCCTGCCTAGAGCAAGAAAGCCACAAAGGGCTTTGCATTCCCAGGGCAAAGCTCCTGATAGCAGGCTTCCTCTATTCCCCTTCAGCCACACATGGAGATGGGAAGTGAAGTTCTGAGAAAGTGCAGAAATAGGTGGAAAAGGACTTCTTTTTAAATGACTTGTACAGAACGTAAGAGGTGTCTCTGGAAAATATTCTGTTAAGAATAAGACTGTTCTGTCAAATGTTTGGATTTACTAATAAACCCCAAGGAAAGACTCTGGCTGCTAAGCTGAGATTTATTAATAGAAGGGAGGAGGAATGAAATAATCCATTATGACAGAACCAGGAGGACTTCATGTACTTCTTTTTTTCTTTCTTATTTCTGTAAATATTAATTTTTTTTCATTTGTTCATTTATTTATTTTTGGCAGCACTGGGTCTTCATTGCTACACGCAGACTCTCACTGCATGCAGTGAATGGGGGCTACTCTTTGTTGAGATGCACGAGCTTATTGGAGTGGCTTCTCTTATTGTAGAGCACAGGCTTAGTTGCTCCATAGCATGTGGGAGCTTCCGGAACCAGGGATCGAACCCACTTGTCCCCTGCAATGGCAGGCGGATCCTTCACCGGTGGACCACCAGGGAAGTCCCTCATGTTCTTCTTTGAAAAAAGTCTTCCACCCAGAGGGATGGGATGGGGAGGAAGGTGGGAGTGGGGATCGGGATGGGGAACACATGTAAATCCATGGCTGATTCATGTCAATGTATGGCAAAAACCACTACAATATTGTAAAGTAATTAGCCTCCAACTAATACAAATAAATGAAATAAATAAATAAATAAATTTTAAAAAAAGGAAAAAAAAGAAAAAAGTCTTCCTACCAAAACATCTCCTGAAGTCGTGACTCGGTGGTTTGTGTGGCATATAGTGTCTGCCTTAGAACGAGTTCACGTCAGTGTGACTGATGAAGCTTTATTCTCGCATGGGGCGATGGGTTCCCGGTTGTTCATCTCACCATAATGCCCCATAACTCACATCAGTGAGTCCTAACAGGCGCTGGCATTTGGGGCCAGATGATTCTTTGCTGTGTGGTGCCATGCGGCACCCACGGCTGCAGCCGATGGAAAGCCTTGCCCCCGTCATTCTGACAATGATGACAACGTGACAAGCAAAAAAGAAGGCCCCTACATGTTTCCAAATGCCAGGTCCCAGGAGATGTGGAACAGCCCTCAGGGTGAGCTGCCAACTCATCTATTTGGTACTGTTTTCTTCTGCATGTATTGATACCAAAAATTACACAAGAAAACCTCTCAATGATTCTCATCTATGCAGTCAATAATTAACATACTCTTGCATCAGGCTCCCTTCTAGGTGCTGTGGATACAGCAGAGAATGAGAGAAAGTCCTGTCCCCGGGGAGTCCCATGCTAGTGCAAAGATAGATAGGAATATCTGTATTGTATCAAGAATCTGAAGGGTTTCCCAGGTGACTCAGCAGTAAAGAATCCACCTGCCAATGCAGGAGATGCAGATTCAGTCGGGACGATCCCCTGGAGGAAGAAATGGCAACCATTCCAGCATTCTTGCCTGGGAAATCCCATGGACAGAGGAGCCTGGTGGGCTACAGTCCATGGGGTCATAAAGTGTTGGACACGACTGAATGAGCACCACATAACATCAAGAATACGAAATGTGCTTATATCTTGGATTTAGTTCTATACCTGGAAGTGTGCTATAGACTGACAGCTGGTACCCCCAAATGCATATTCTGAAGCCTTAATACTCAATGGGATGGAGTCTAGAAGTGAAGCCTTTGAGAGGTGAATAAGTCATGACACTGGAACCCTCACGTAGGAGACTAGTGACACAAGGGTGATGGACATTTTCTCTGTCATGTGAGGACAGCAACAAGTGGCCGTCTGCAAGCCAGGAGGAGGGCTCTCACCAGAACCCAGCCCTCCTGGCACCCTGGTCTTGGATTCCCAGCTTCCAGAACTGGGAGTAACAAATCTCTGTTGTTTAAGCCCTGCGGCCTGTGTTATGTTGTTATAGCGGCCATGTCGTTATGGTGGCCATGCGGTTACAGTGGCCAAAGCATAAACTGATGAACTGATTCAAACCCCAGAAATATTCTGTATACAAAGAAACTCACTGTAGCAGTTATAAAAACAGCAAAAGCCCCGCCATAAGCCACCAATCCAAATAGTTTGAAAAGGACCATGAAAGTGATGGGAGGACACATAGGGTTTATGTGCTAGTTTGTAAAATTGTATAAAGAGCTTGTAATCACTTTTGGAAACAACTTCTATTATAAATGGGAGGTGTAGTACATATACTTATATATCTATACAAACCCTGGTGGCTCAGCGGTAAAGAATTTGCCTGCCAAGCAGAAGATGCAGGTTCGATACCTGGATCAGGAAAATCCCCTGGAGAAGGACATGGCAACCCACTCCAGTACTTTTGTCTGGAGAATCCCATGGACAGGGGAGCCTGGTGGCTACAGCCCAAGGGGTCACAAAAGAGTCAGACATGACTTAGCGACTAAAAAATAGCAACAACAACAGCAAGTACTATTATTGAATGAACGTGTATTCCATTCTACATATCGTTGGATTCAATTTTCTAATATTTTGTTGAGTGTTTTTGCCTCTATATTCATGAGAGATAACGATTTATAGTTTTCCATTCATGTTTGTCTTTCATATACTCATATTATACTTGTAAAAAACTTTGAAAATAAATGTCTAAATCTGGCTATTATATTAGGCTTAATTTAGCAGATGAGGCATAAAAAATCCACAGTGAAATAATAAGAGCAGACATCAGCTTCCAATTCGAGACAAATGGTAACTTTTGCCTACATGCTTGGCTCACATGCTACCCGGTAGTGACCTCCTCCCTAACTTATAGGATCAGCTCTTAAGAGATACACAAACTCCCTGTGCAATATAACTCTAAAATTAAAATGCTGACTGGATAGCAAATGTCACAGGGTCAGAGAAAAACAATGGCCAAACTCACTCAGGTCTTGATGAAAGTTAAGTTGAACAACGATTTTGCCTTCTGGATCCTGTAAGCTCATATGCAAAAGCAAACCTCACTGATGCAACCACAGCAGTACAATCTACAACTCCACAGATATTCAAATATTCAGACATTAATAAGCTCATAAAACTTAGACCGGAATTCTAGAGTCTTAAGTAAATTTAGAGATCACTTAATTTGATTCAATTTTTAAATGAAGAAACTGCGAGCCTGGGAGGTCAAGTGACTGGCCCAGGAGTATACAGGAAATTCTATTTTAAGCCAGCTGAAATTCTATTAACTCTCCTACACTTCATCATTTATGAAGGCCAAGCTTCCTTGAGGTCAACTTCCTCCTTGTCTTTACATCAAGTGATGTAGGAGATTCCTGGTCTCCTTTGTGGACTATAGGCTCAGCTCATGCACTCATTCATCCATTTATTCTACAGACATCTGAGTGTCTGCTTTCTGTCAGGCACGAAGTAGCCACTGGGAGACAATGGTGAATAAGACACAGTCCTGGCTTTCCAGGAAGCCACCTCTGTTTAGAGGCTGACAAGAGGCAGGCACCATACAACCTTTCTAGGGCTCAGATTAGGAAGTGGGAGCACAGTGGCGCCACCTCCAACCCCATGAAACCCACCTACACCCCACCCCATCCCACGTACTCTTGTCACTTTTTCACAGACCCTCCAAGACTCTGAGTATCCTGTGAGCTCTCAGATCCACTATCATGACTCTGTAGCCTGAGCTCCGCCCCACCTGGGTGATGGTTGATAATCCTTCTCCAGGGCACGTGAGCTAGGTGGGCAGCCTGCAGGCAGAAGTGGGTACTTAGGGGCAGTGACCAGTCCCAGCACCCCTGAGATTTCAATGCAGTGAATTTGGGATGTGACTTGGAAAACTGATACTTTCAATTTCCCTGGTGACTTAGCTTGTCTGCCTCATCTGGGAAGACAGTAGTAGTGGTTATATGAACTCCTCTGCCTGCCCTAATCACAGCATCTCTTGGCATTCAATGCCACTGACCCCAGACACTGCCCTCTGTACATACCAGGTTAGTCCAAAACTCTCTCTCCCTTGCTGGAATCTAGAGCTGAGACATGGAATTCCAGCCAGTCTCTGTTGACTTTATAACTGGAGTTCATCCATCCATCCATCCATCATTAGGTAACTACTCAATTCAGCAAACTGGGAAAACAAAAGCTTGCTCTCTCATGGAGCTTATTTTCTGTTGGGAGGAGGGTTAACAATAAACAAATAAGCATAATAATATCATAGGTCCTAATAAATACCAGGAAGACAAACAAAGAAGGCAGGGCACCAGAATGGCGGTCAGGAGAGGCTGCTATTCTATGTGGTGTGTTCACGTGTGCTCAGCTGTGTCCAACTCTTTGCGACCCCATGGATCGTGGCCTGCCAGTTTCCTCTGTCCATGGGATTTCCCTGGCAAGAATACTGGAGTGGATTGCATTTCCTTTTCCAGGGGATCTTCCCAAACCAGGGATCAAACCTGGGTTTGATCTCCTCCATTGTAGGCAGATTCTTTAACATCTGAGCCATTCTATGTGGAGTGGCCAGCAAAGTTCTCTCTGATAAGGGGGCATTTGAATGGATCTCTGAAGGAAGCCAGGGAGAGAGGGATGGCCTTGTGGGGGAAGGATCTTCCAGGCAAAGGGACCAGATGTACTGAGTCCCCAAGGGGAGCATTTATGAAGTTCTGTGTGCTTGGCACATTTGGGGAACTGTAAAGAGGCCAGTGGGGCTGAGGTGGGGAAGGCACAGAAGAGATGATGGGAGAAAAGGTCAGAAGGCCAGGCCAGAGCTCAGCAGACTTTTCCTGTAAGGGGTCAGATAGCAAATACTTCAGGTTTTGTGGCCAGATGGTTTCTGTTGCAACGATTCACTTCTGCTATTGTAGCTCAAATGCACCAGAAATAATACACAAACCAGTGTGGTTAGGCTCCCCCCCCATCCCCAAATTTGTTAACAAAAACAGGTAGTGAGCCATATTTGGCCTGCAGGCCCTGTTGCAGGTCAAGGCAAGCACTTTGGATTTTACCTTGGGTGAGGAAGGTAGGCACCAAAGAGTTTAAAGCAGAGCAGTGATATGACCAAAGGTATACCTTAACTATATCCCTCTAACTGACGTGTGTTTGAAAAATTCACCGTGTCTGCTACCTGTGGAATGGAGCACATGGGGATACAGGCAGAGGCAGTAAGGAGGTGAACGCATTATTCTATGTAAGAGATGCTGTCGGCCTGGGCCAGGGAAGACGCAGTGGAGGTGCTGAGGAGGAAGTGCTCAGAGTCTGGATATGTTTTAATAGTCGAGCAGATAGGATCTCCTAATGCATGAAGTGCAGATTGTGACAGAGAAAGAAAGAATTCAAGGAGGACTCGGATGTTGACAGCTGGAGACATGGTCAATGAAAGAACAGAGCTGCAGTTGGTGGAGCTGGAAAGACTGGAGGAGAAGCTGAGTTTCAGGAGAGGATTCCGAGCTGTTTCTTCACACGGAGGTGGGCAGCCAGTGGAGGTGGCGGGCAGGCAGGTGTACCTATGGCCTGGGGTCATGGGAGGAGGCTGGAGCCAGCGTTACCCATTTAGGCACCACTGGGTAAAATCAGAATTTCAAGCTCTGTGACTGGATGAGGTCACTTGTGGAGTGACAAGGGACCAGCCTATGGTGTCACCTGGGCTGACTGTCATGGGAATCGGGCTGGGGTGGGGACAGCCCACAGCCGGCCAGCAACTGAGAGTCCCAGGAGAAGGCAGGGCAAAGTGATAGGCCTTCATTAGCCTGTGGTCACTTTCTGACACTTGGCCTTGTGTCAGTGTGGATGTGCAAAGGTGTGCAAAGGTGTGCAAAGTACTCACACCCTCCTGTGTACTATGTACACAGGCCTATGGGCTCCTGGACGAGGGTACCAGCATCTGCCATTGTGATCCCACTGAGGGCTTAAATGGTGGCCCCCTGAAGATGAGTCTGGGTGTCCTGGAAGCTGTGATCATGACTTCATTTGGAAAAAGGGTCTCTGCTGATGTCATCAAGTTCAGGATCTCAAGATGAGATCATTCTGGATTATCTGGGGTGGAGGGTGGCTCTTAAATCCAATGACTAGTGTCCTTATAAAAGACACACAAAGGAGTGAAACAGAGAGAGAAGAGAATGGAACGTGAAGATGAAGGCAAAGAGTGCAGTGATGCAACCATAAGCCCACAAGCCAAGGAAGTCTGGAGCGGCCAGAAGCTGGAAGATGCAAAGAAGGATTCCCTCCTAGAGCCTCCGAGGGAGCCCAGTCCTGGGACCCCTTGATATAGGACTTCCAGTCTTGGGAACCATTCGAGAAGACAGTTTTGTGTTTTAATCCACAAGGACATGGTAATTTACAACAGCAGCTCTAGGAAACAAATAACAACAGCAGGATGAGTTCTGAGTTCTCCACACACCTAAAGGGATCATTTTTAAAAAGTGCCTGAAGAGCAAAATAATAAAAGTTAACATGATTTATCACTCTGAAAGCATTCACTTGGATGTGCTAAAAGCCTGTACCTAACAAGGACATTCAGTGATGCGACTGCCGTTTAAAAATAGAAATGTGAGCACCAGCACCTGACTGCTAATTTGTGGACGTCATGAATCTGGGTGCGCAGTGAACAAAGGGGCCCAGAGGTCTGCACAGCTGCCTCGCGCTCACCTCTGTGGGCGTCGGAGGCGGGTGGGCTGGCCTGCCAAGCACACACAGGAAATGGGGAGAGCGTGCTGAAAGGAGGAGGTCCTTGCTAATGTACCTTTTGTTGTCCCATTGTGTCTCTGTGGTGTTGATCTGTGGTTTCCTGGCTGAACCCCTTGTCTCGGGTTTCCAGGGACTGGTCTTATGCATGGGGGGCTGGTCTTGTGCGGCTCTTTAGGGTAACCTTCCTCTTAGCAACAGCAGCTTCCCAGGACACGAATTCCTTTCCTCTTACCCCTCAGTCTCATGGTTTTGCCCCCAGAGACACATGATAAGGGCAGCTTGGATTGTTCTGGAAACAACCTGAGCCCATGAACTGTGGCCTGTAGATCCTCCTCTGACCACAAGGAGCTGCTGGTCCTGTGTCTGCTGAGGCTACTCTAACACAGGACCACAGACTGGGTGGCTTACATGCCAACATGTGCTCTTCAGGGTTGGAGAGCCTGAGAAGTCCAAGTTCAAGGTGTTGCCAGACCCAGTTCTTGGTGGGCATTGTCTTCCTAGCTTGCAGAGAGCTGCTCTCTGGCTGTGTCCTCACACAGCAGGGGACAGAGCTCTGGTCTCTTCACCTTCTTCTCAGGACACTAAGACCTCATGGGAGCTCAAAGGTCACGACCTCAAGCCCAGCTGGTAATACCACTGCACTGGGAGTCAGGACTTCAACGTACGGATTTTGGAGGGGGCGTGTCTGCTCAGTCACTCAGTCATGTCTGACTCTTTGTGACCACCGTGGACTGTAGCCCACTGGGCTCCTCTGTCCATGGGGATTCTCCAGGCAAGAAGACGAGTGGAATGCCATTCCCTTCTCCAGGGGATCTTCCCAACCCAGGGATCAAATCCACGTCTCCTGCATTGGCAGGGTGGGTTCTTTACCACTGAGCCACCTCGGGGGGTAGGGGGCACATGTTCAAGCCATAATATCCTGTGTCTGGTTAAGCGATAGGTTTAAACCCAAGAGTAACTGGGATGAATGTCTGACAAGATAGGGCAGGGACAATGGGTGGCAGCTGAGATCTGCCTCTCTGGGAATATTCTGGGATGTACTGTAAGACCACTGAATCTACAGGGAGGGCAGTGAGTCCAAGCGGGCATGCAGCAGGCTGCCTTTGGGACTGGACTGTGCACTCCTCACACACCAGGTGAGTGGCCTCTACTGGCCGCCCCCCAGTCCGGAATCCCTGCTGTAGAGGGGAGGGGGCAGAACTGGACCAGCCGGGAAAGGACACAGGATGGCTCTGTCTCTGACCCTCCCGGGGATGTCGATGTGGATTCTAAGGAGGGTGATGCTTCAGGACTAAGTAAGGATGGATCTTTTTGTTTGTTTGTCTGTCTTCTTTTGTACACGTCATACAGGATCTTAGTTCCCTGACCAGAGAGTGAACCCGCGCCTCTTGCAGTGGAAGCACAGACTCTTAACCACTGGACCCCCAGGGAAGTCCCAAGGACAGATCTTGATCATGGCTTCTCAGCACAACAGAGGCTGGCTGAGGGAGAGGGTTTTAATGTGGGGGCTCTGCTGACATCCTTGGAACCACAGCGTGTCACAGACAAGTGCCTCATTTTCTGCTTAAGGCCCTCCTGTGTGAGACACAGATGGTCCACTGATGGAGAGAGATGGGTCCACGCGGGGTGTGGGTCAGCTGGTGTCAGCAGGGGAGAGAAAACACCACCAACCAGCCAATCAGTGTGTTATGTAGAGAGGAGTGAGAACGGCACTTAGCCGTAGGTGATTTATCCTCCGAATCATGATGCTCTCGAGATTGGCAGGGGTACTGTTCATATTCATCCCTGGACAGTGCGAGGAAAGAAGGACTCTCCCATACAACCGGGACATATGGTCAACCTACCCTAAAGAAAGAGAGGAGAAGGAGAAAAGAGGAGGGAGAGGGAGGCGGGAGAGAGAGAGAAAGGAGAGGCTTAAGAGTCAAAGAGAGACGCCCTGTGTGGGCACGTCTGGGTGGCACTCAGCTGGTTGTTTGCAAAGTGTTATCTTAACCTCTTTCCCAGACAAGCAAATTAGCATGTTAGAAAATATGATGATAGAAGCCTCCACTTGCTCCAGAGCTACCCCCCCACACAATTTCCTATGAATATCAAACAAAAGGGAAACAGGAAATCAAGAGGAGCGAACTCCATTTCTCATTCAGCACGTTGCTCCACTCTCTCCAACACCTATCTAATTTCTGTTGGGTCCTAAACACAGGGGCCGGGGCTTATTTACAAAGCTTTTAACAACCTAGAGAAAACATCTCGAGGCAACTGTATTTATGTAGAAAGAGGCTGAGAAAAAAGGGGAAAGCATGAGACCAGCAAGTACACATGGAGTAACTATGTTTTGGAAATGTGTTGCCAAGTGGACTGTGCCAGGGCTGTTCCCCATGGCTTCTATTCCATCAGACACACTTCTGACACCTCCACTATTTGGAGGTCAGAATTTCCTGAGTGTTCTGGTGGAAGGACAAGTGCTTGGCAAGCTTGAAAGGACTGGCAGTACTTTGACGCAGAGAAGATGGTGAAAGAAGATACAGAGCTGCAAGGAGAATAATCCATCAGAGGATGAAGCCCAGCTGGGGAAAGAAATACTGGAAGAAGAGGGTGGGAGGGGCCAGTCCAGGAGATTCTTGGGCAGGGAAACTGGTCTGGATCTACACGACTGGAACACAGCATCTACAAACAGGCCATGAATAGCTAAACAGTTCCTTGATGTTTAGACCGAGCTCTTTTGTACTCTGTTCTCCCACAGAATTTCTGTCTTCTTGTCAGAGCACTTGTCTCCATTTGTAAAGGTTCATTCATCAGTGGGGGTCAATGTCATTCATTATGGTGGGTCCTTGGCCTGAAAGCCCATTGAAAGCAGGGATTATATTTGTGTTTGGGGGTTTGGTTTTACTTCCAGGCCATAACTGGCATGGTGCCAGGTACATGGGGGCACTCAACACATCCTTGTGGAATGGATGATGAAAATATTCAGGACTTCTTCATTGATGATTTTACCCACATTCATGGCTTTAACCACCACCCAGAGGCTGACGAGACCCAAGTGTCTATCTCCAGCCCAGTGTTTCCTCCAGAATTACGTATCAAACAGTCTACTCAACATTTTCACATATATAACATAACATGAAAATGTCAGAGCATCCCAATTGCACTCAACAGTCCACAGCTGGTTCTGTGATCTCCCCAGTCTCCAACCAGTTTCTCTTCAAGTTTCTTTCACCTTAGGGAGTGGGACCCTGACCACCTGAACGGCTGTTCTTGACACCTTCTTTGTTCCTGCATCTCTGGTTCATTAGCAAAACCTTTCGTGTTCATCTCTTAAATTTTCTGGGTTACAATCACTTCTCTCCACAGGCCATGGTGATTAAGAGTGCAGGCTCTGGAAGTGGATTGCCTGGGTTTGAAAACAGCTTCCACCACTTATTAGCAATTTGCTTAAAACCTCTGAACCTTATTTCTGTATACAGAGAATGGAGATAATAGTCATATATACTTCATAGGTTTCTTCTGAGAAGTTGATGAGATAATGCTTATGATGCACTTTCAGAAGTGCTAGTTGCTATTATCATCACCACCACCATAAGCTGTACCACTATTACATCTCTACCACCGTCATCACCATCACTACCATCATCATAACACCATCATCATCATCACTACCATCAATACCATCAACATTATCATCTCCACCATCATCATTGCCATCATCACCATAACACCATCATCATCGCCACCATCATCACCATAACACCGTCATCACCACTACCATCAATACCATCAGCATTATCATCATCATCATCGGTCCTCACCATCACCACCGCCATCATCATCACTACTACTGCCTATCATCCCTGTCATCACCATCACCATAAACGTCATCATTACATCATCACCATCGTTACCACCGGCACCATTATCACCACCACAAGCACCATCAACCCTATCAAGTTACCATCACCATCACGACCACAACCATCACCTCCATGGCTACAGTCTTAATCTAAACTACCATCATTGCTTATCTGGATCATCACAACAGTCCCCAACATCTTCTCACACCCGTTCTTGCCCTCTCCAATCTATTTTCCACTGTGTAGCCCAAGTGATCTTTTAAAGACACAATCTCATGTCACTCACATATTTAAACTATATCAGTAGCTCTCCATGGAAGATGGGGTAAAATCCAAAACTGTTAACATGGTTTAACTAGCCAACCTTGGAAATCCTTTAGCCTTAAAACTGACAGGTGTATTGGTCACTTGAGGATCTTAGCAAAAGCTCTTTCCTTTGCCACTAACACTGTTCCTCTTGCCCTTTCCTCTTTCCTTCCTTACATGAGCAAAGCCTCTCTGGAATGGTAACATTCACTGTCTCTGCTCTACAACTGACTGCACAACGGCTTCTTCCCCCATCTTTTCATTGAAACTGATCAGAAAAAGGGCATTATAGCACCTGCTGGTGAAGTCAATGAGTCTATTTTTAGCCTTATCTGACTTGACCTTTCTGAGAATCTGACACAGCTAACCACTCTTTCTTCAAAGTTTCTTCTGCTTTTGTCTCTCCTTCCTGCTTTCTTGGTTCTTTTCATCTTCCTCTGGATGATTCTTCTTTTTTCCTTCATTTGCCCCTCTTTATCAGCCCCTTAGAAGTTGATTGCCCAAGGTTTCCTACTTAGAACTGTTCTTTTGCTCTTCTCATTCTCCATGGGTGATCCTACCTATTCATGTGATATCCACTGCATAACGACTCCCAAATCCTCATCTCTAGGGCCTTTCTCCCTCCTCAGCTCCAAGTCCATGCTCCTCTATGAGAGTGTTTCAGAAAGATGCCAAACAGAACATTCATAAAGCTGAAATCTCAGAATGTCATTCCTTTCTCTGTTGGTATCTCAGTGAATGGTACCAACGCCCATTCAGTGCCCAAGCAAAAGCTTGAGTCATCCTTCTTTCCTTTCTTTCTCTTCCTCCCTACATCAAGTTAATCATCAAGTTCTATTGACTCTGCCTGTCTAGATGCACTTGGATCTGTCGGCTTGTCTTTGTAACCTATGCCACTCCCTTAGTTCATCATATCCCACCTACACTGCAGCCATGGCTTTCTAATTCCTCTGCCTTTCACCAGCCTTTCCTCTCTCCTACCCTTTTTGTACTTTGGTCGGAGTTGAGGGAAAACAGATCCCTAAATGATTTATTAGAGAACTGGTTGTCTAACTTATATGAGAAAGGGTTTCTTAGGCAAATAAGAAATGACTGACTTAAGAGAACATCACTACTGTGGCTCTTTATTAGAACCCATCATGCAGAACAGCATATTAAGGATTCTAAGAAGTCCTGTCACAAAGGAATTGGTTCAGAAATTTAACCAAGCATCTCCAAACTCTTTGGACCATAAAAAAAACCTTCTTCAGAATGCACTTCCTAACACCTTGCAGGAAACTACAAACTGTTTCAAAATACAAATCTGATCATCTTTCTTTACTTAAAGATATGACAGATAAATGGATAAACACTAAAAGATGATTTTAATTTTATTCTATGGGCAATTAGAAACCCTTGGAGATTCTTGAGCAGGGTAAAGACATAATATCCACACAGTCAATAACTTCCAAGGACTGAGCTCCTGCTATATTCTGGATGCTTCTCATCTATCATTTCTGATCCTTAACAATGAGGCTACAGGCAGGCATAATCCCTAGGTGAGGGGACTGAGCCAGGTTGGCAAAGTGTTGGGTCTAAGGCCATACAACCAGTAAGGGTGGAGTGGTATCAAGCTCAAGGTCTAGATGATTTTAAAGACATGGCTGTTTTCAATGAGCAGGTGACATGGTGCCTCTAGGACAGATGTGAAACAGGAAAAATCAGAAGGCTGGGACGTAAACTCCTAGGAGGCTATCACTTCTTTCTTTGTTCTTTCTCCACCTCTGTTTTCATACTTCTCCAGATAATACTTCAAGTACTAGCCATTCTTAATTTTTTCTTAAGATTTATTGATGTGGATCATTTTAAAAGTCTTTAATGAATGTGTTACAACAGTGCTTCTGTTTTGTGTTTTGGTTTTTCGGCCACGAGGCATGTGGGATCTTAGCTCCTTGACCAGGGGTTGAACCTGCATCCCCTTCATTGGAAGGTGAAGTCTTCATCACTGGATGGCCAGGGAAGTCCCTGAGCCATTCTTTCTAAACTCGGGTCTCCTTGCCCTTTCTGTAGGCTGTTGTATTTTTTCCCCTTAAGCACCCAGCAAAACATAAGATGGTTCCAGGAAAGCCTCTCTCTTGCTTGAAAGCTATGTGTCTCTAGTGCCTGTCTGAGCCCAGATTCCTCAGCTTGATATTCTAGGCCCTCCCTTATCCGCTATTAAATTTCCTTTTTGATCTTGACTCTAGATACTTTTCTAAATATAACCCATGCCCCAGCCAAACCCAACTACCCACTGTTCAGCAGCCTCCCTGTCTTTGTTCTTGCCGTGTCCTCCTCTTAGAAAGCCCTCTTCAGTACTGCCTCTTCCAATCCACCTATCCTTTCGGGGCCCTTTTCACCGTACCTCCACAGAACACGGGCTTCCCTGGAGGCTCAGATGGTAAAGAGTCTGTCTGCAATGCAAGAACTCTGGGTTCAATCCCTGGGTTGGGAAGGTACCCTAGAGAAGCGGATGGATTACAAGTATTACAGCCTGGGAAATCCCATGGACATAGGAGCATGGGCTACAGTACATGGGGTTGAAAAGAGTTGGACACGACTGAGCAACTTAGCACGCATGCACACCGCGGAGCACATCCTAATCTGATTAGTCTAACCACAGGCTCTTTGGGTTCCAGCCCCAAAGGGCAAGGAGGTGCTCCAAACATGGAAATTGGGTTGCCTTCTGAAATTAAACTAGTAAACCCTATTGTAGATGGCATCAGCTATCTGCAAAGATGATATACCCAAAGGAAGGCTCAAGAAGTAGAGAGTGAAGGAGATCTGAAAACATCCTTTTGGAGGAAAGTGCCTAGGACTTACTCCCGGGACACAATTGTACACACATATCTGGAACCGTAAGATGCAGATAAGGCCCTCATCAGATCAGTTATAGGAAACAGAGGGAAGAACCAACCCAGAATCAATTGTGACAATAGGCCAAGACAGCAACCTAATCAATTACATTCGGCTTGGTGTGTTGAAGCACAGCACGTGCTGTTATAGGCAGAAGGCAGCCAAATGCACAGATGTGGAGAGGCTGCTGCCAGTGTCGACTGGAAGAGACGCTTGCCGAGTCTGGGAAATGCTGACTTCCGGGACATGGCAGGGTTGGTGATTACAGGACTAGAGATGGTTTATCTAGCTCTCTCAGATCTGATGAGTGTTCCCAAGATCCTCCTGCTTCCTTTGTTCAAATGACAAACCCAGCAAAGCCAGCTCTGGAGAATCAGTTTGGCTTTGGCTTACTTTCGCATCATCAGAAAAGAATACTCTGAGCAGTGGAAAGCGATATCCTTGCTGTATCTACCTCAAAGGTTCAACCAGATAACGTAGAGGGATTGATTCAGGCATGTATATAGGAAAGGAAGAAAAGTGTTAGTTGCTTAGTTATGTCCGACTCTTTGTGACCCCATGGACTGTAGCCTGCCAGGCTCCTCTGTCCATGGGATTCTCCAGGCAAGAATACTAGAGTGGGTTGCCATGTCCTTCTCCAGGGGACCTTCCTGACCTGGGGATTGAACCTGGGTCTCCTGCATTGCAAGCGGATTCTTTACCATCTGAGCCACGGGGAAGCCCCATGTATATAGGAATTGTTCAATAAATGTTGTATTTAAAATTAATCAGTGTATTGTGGCTCTGCTTCTGATGACAAGCTCTCATACATTTGGTTAAAGTTAATTGGCTTCTTGGTGTCAAGGTGCCCTGGTGACTGTGGGTACTTGGATTTGCAAAACAGATTCCGTGACTCTGGATGAGAGTGAACCAGTTGAAGTACAGCCTCAGAAAGGGCCTGGCAACCAGGCACCTGGTCAAGGGCATCTCTAGTTTATTACCATCCTCTAAAAGCCTCCCTTTTCTAAGCATCCAGGGCATGTCTGGGAAAATCACTCTTGTTCTGTGTTCAATGCAATCACTTGTGTATTCCAATTCCATGAGAGTGTGAACTCTTTGAGGCCGGAAGGAACACATATATCCCTTGCAGGGCCTCAAATGTCATAAATAAGGAACAAGTTGAAATGAGATAAATCAAAGCTTGAGCAAATGACCTAGGGTTTGAAGGAAGGCTACACACTCTGCCCCCACCCCCAGAGCTTCAGAGCCTTGGAGAGGAAGCCCAGAGCTGCAGGAGAGCATCCCTCTGGTGCCCACCCCTCCCCGCCATCCAGGGAGTGGATACAGGAGAGCTGTCAGGCTGAAGGAGGGATGCTCAGCCACCCAGGAAGAGTGAGGGAAAGACGGACAAACGGATGGAGCAGGTGGCGCCTGCCACACTCACCCGGATCTCGGTCTGCACAGTGCATTTAACCAGTTTGAAGTTCTTCCCAGGGTTGAAGCTGTTGCTATAGAAGCAGACCTTGAGGATCCTCACATCTTCCTTTTCCACGTCTACTGGCACCACCACCATGGGCTCTGGGGGGCCTTCAGGCCGACGTAATGTGCCCACCTTCACTCGGCTCAGGGTCTCAGACACCCCGGACATCCTCTCTGACGGCAGCTAGGACCAGCACATCGCAGTCCTGCGGAGACAGCAGAGGGATGGCCCTGAAATGATGGGCATGGGCCCACCTGCCTCACCCCCCAGGGGCAGCACCCAGAAAGCACACATCCTCCTACTCTTGAAGACACCCCTTAAAGGCATCCGGCTTGGAGGATGGGGAAGTGGAAGCACAAAGGAGCAGTCTGAATGAACAACCAGGTACCAGCCAGAGGACCTGGTGTGTGCAGGCGGGCGCTCTCTGTGAGGGGCCCCTTCTCCCCATCACTTTCCTCCTCCCACACTGGCTCCTAGGCAAGGGGCCCATACTTTGCAAACGCAGCTGTGAGAGGAGGCGGCCCTAGCATGATTCCAAGGCACAGCTGAGCAGAAAAAGCGAAGAGCAAGACAGTAGAAAATAGCAGGAGAGAAACAGGGACAAGGGAGAAGAAGCCGGGAAGAAACAGAAGTAGAAAATGGGTAGCCTGGAGGGCAGTGGGGTGGGGAAGCCAGGAAAGGGTCCAGGTAAGGGCCAGCTGGAGGCTGATGGCTTTGCCCGCACCCACCTGCAGCTGCCAGCCTGGGTTTCAGGGTTGGCAGCCTCGGTCCCACTGAAAATCATCTCCCAGAGCATCTGTTACCATATCAGATGGCGCCCTGGCATCCCAATCTGAGAGGTCTTTCTGCTGGGGCAGGGGTGTCGAGGGGGTTAGGGGGTGTGACTGGGCCCCTAGAAGACCCAGCCCAGTTCTGATGACAGTTTGGTTGACATCTACATGGACTATAAGCATCCTAGGAATCTTCAGTTCACCCCGAATCTCAACCAACATTGCCCCTGGCTTCTTGATCCAACCACAGCTCTGTAGGGTCTACTATCACTGGTCTAAAGCAGGAATACTCAAAGGGAGCAAAGGAAGCCTGATACCAGACTGGAGATGCCAATCTTGGCTCCGCATTAATATCCCCTGGGAAGCTGTTAAGAGTGTCTAAATCCAGACCCATGCCCAGAGATTGTCAGTGAGGTGGTCTGGGGGAGGCCTGGCATTGGTATTTTTAAGTTTCCAAGGATGTTTCTAACATTCAGGCTAGGTTGGGAACTTCCGTTCTAGACTAAGTTTAGTTCTCATCGAAACCCATTCCTACAGAGAAATCTCTCCCTTCTAACAAGAGACTGTGATTTTAGGGGGCCATTCCGAGACTAGGAGTTGGGGGCCGAAGGATGGGGTGACAAGCGAACTTATTCATGAAACAGAAATAGAGTCACAGATGTAGAGAACAAACTTCTGGTTGCCAGAGAGTAAGGGGAGGGGAGGGATAAATTGGACTTGTACTGACATATACACACTACTACATATAAAATAGATAACTAATAAGGACCTAGGCTTCCCAGGTGTCTCAGTGGTAAATAATCTGCCTGCCAAGCAGGAGACACAGTTTCGATCCCTGGGTCGGGAAGATCCCCTGGAGAAGGAAATGGTAACCCATTCCAGTATTCTTGATGGGAAAATTCCATGGACAGAGGAGCCTGGCTGGCTACAGTCCATGGGGTTGCAAAGAGTTGGACATGACTGAGCGATTGAACATACGCCACAGACCAGAATGTAATGAATGTACCACTCTGGTGGGGGATGTTGGTAACCAGGGTGACTATGCTTGTTTGAGGGCAGGGGGTAGATGGGAAATCTCTGTACCTTGATACTACTGACATTGGCACAAGCTCCATGTAAGAAAAAAAAAAAAGTGTCAGCCCAGCATGGAACATCCCAGTCTGTGAAGAGTCTTGAACACTCCTGGCTTAGAGAGTGTCAACCCCTTCCCAAGCTAGGATGTGGTCATGACAGGTCCTGGAGGGTCTTAAGAGTCTGGGCAAAAGACCTCAGTCCAGAAAGGTGGTCACCACATCTCTGATGACACATGGCAACTCCCTCAAGGGCATCCGAAACCACCAGCTGTCAGTACAGATATGCAGTGAACTGCCAAAGGGGTCCCTCCTGAACTCTCTGAAGCTGAGTAACTGAAAGGTGTTCTATAATCAAAGCCTCAGTTATCTGCCTTTGGGGTCTTAGAGAAAACAGCCTCAGCCTCATGCATGGTCTTCTCTCCCAGGCCGCCACGGCTGATTTCAATCTACCGACGTACGGCAGTGGACGCAGTGTGGAAGACAGGAGAATAACCCACTGACTCTAGCTCATGCTTCCTGACAACACAACCTGCCTGTTCCTCCAGACTTTGCCTGCTAACTTGAATCTCTCATTGACAGCTTGCCTCTGGATTTTGATGATCACAAAATCCTCTGGCTCTCCATGTGTGAGTCAAAACCCCTGCCCCCCAGTCCAGACCTGGACTGCAGCCTGGCGACCCCTTCTCCCTGCGTCCCGGCCAGCCCCAGGCCCTGTGAGCGCTGGCAGAGCAGAGACCGTCCCACCACCCCGGGGAGAACCCTGGCAGTGAGCCAGTGTGGGCTCCGGCCTGCCTCCCAACCCCCAGATCTGCCCAAGTCAGAGCCAAAGAATAACAAACACAAGGAAATGGGCTCAAATTAAAACAGGAAAAGTTTTGATTGGCTCTAAGAACGTCTTGGACAAGACCTGCCAAGGGCACTGAGGTGAACAGTCTCTGAGTCCCTGGAGACTCCAGGGAAAAAATAAAGGACCCTCTTCCTGAACACAAGACATTCACCTGCCTGAAGGGGGCAGGGGGGAAATTAGGAGATTTATTTATTTATTTTTAACTTTTTATTTTATATTGGCGTATAGCTGGTGAGATGGCTAGATACCATCACCAGCTCAATGGACAGGAGTTTGAGCAAACTCCAGCAGATAGTGAAGGACAGGGAAGCCTGATGTGCTGTAGTCTATAGGGTCCAAAAGAGTCAGACATGACTTCGCAACTGAACAACGATAGCTGATCAACCATTTTGTGATAGTGTCAGGTGGAGAGTAAAAGGACTCAGCCACACATATATATGTATCCATTCTCTCCCCAACCTGCCTCCCATTCAGGCTGCCACACAACATAGAGAAGAGGTTCCTACGCTATACAGTAGGTCCTTGTTGGCTATCTATTGTAAATGTAGCAGGGTGTATACATCCATCCCCAACTCCCTAACTATCCCTTCCTCCCAACCTCTTCCCTGGCAAACACGAATTCATTCTCTAAGTCTGTGAGTCTGTTTCTGTTAGAAAAATATACTCTTGTTTTTGAAGACGTTGCAGGGTAACGTTACATCTTACTGAATACATACTGTGTGTTAGGGAGCTTGTGTAAGCAATCTTTCATTCTCTGGAAAGAGTCTGCAGGATAGGTGATGTTAGAGAGGTCCAGTGAGGTGACTTTGTTCAGATCACACAACTGGTAAGGGCAGAGAATTAAGGCCGCCAGGTTGCCAAAGATTAGAGGGCCCGTGGTATCACGTCCTGCCAACCAAATGTCCGGCTCTGCCACCAAACAGCCCTTGTACCTTCAGATGTCAGGCTGGGATGGGACAGAGTTTCCAAACAGCAGCTGGCAGGTGGGTGATGGCCTTTGGTGATATTTTGCTGTGTCCTTGGCAAAATGAGAAAAATAAGGACACTATAGAGAATCCATCATAAAGCTCAATGTATTCCATTTGAGGCACAGGGGCAGTCTTTCATTCTTTGTCTTTCCACCTTTTTTGGGGGGGGGGGTTTGGTTTTCCAATGTTCATTAACTTATGAGATGACAGTAATAGCCTTTGGCAACT
The DNA here is from genome assembly GCF_019320065.1 of Cervus canadensis. Taxonomy (NCBI): domain Eukaryota; kingdom Metazoa; phylum Chordata; class Mammalia; order Artiodactyla; family Cervidae; genus Cervus; species Cervus canadensis. The sequence continues at coordinate 8,154,555 of NC_057415.1, read as the reverse complement.
GACATTGAAGCTGGACCTCTTGGGCAACCAGACTTGAGGTGACAATGGGAGTTCCAAGGGTAAAAGGCAAAGTGTTGAGGACTGGAAGTTCTGCCCTGGATTTCAGGGAGCAGAGACAGGGCACCATTAGTCAGGAAGATGGCACAGAATCGGGAAGGGAGCAGACACCTGACTCATGTGAGCCTGGTTTAAAACTCCTGCCCTCGGGGCTGCTGTGCCACATGAGTCTGGGGCGTTACTCACGAGGGGTCTCAGAGCGAGGCAGTGTGGTGGCCTTCAGTCTCTGCTGCTTACCCCTGTGTGATCTGGACAAGGATACCTCTCTAGACCTCAGTTTCCTTTCTTGGGATAGGAGGCTAACATTACCTACCCTAGAGAATTTTCTGAAAAATCAGAGATTACTTAGATAGACTCCCTGGCACGTGTATTTCTTAAAATGCCTGTGACTTGGCAGAAGAAAGAACCAGAAACCCGATACCAGTGTCCACTTATAAAAGATTAAACAGAGCCAGTAAGTCAAGGCTCGGGGGGTTGGGACAACCCTTCCTATCTCCAATACCAGTGCCCACCTGCTCCATCTACCTTGGCACCTGAAAAGATCACCCCACCTCCAACCTTCTGCTCACAGCGCCACTGTCTGTTCTGTGCGTGGAAGGAGGCCCCCCAGGACACAGTTGAAAGGCCAGCAGAGGACCAGAATGTCATGAGACACGCACTTTATTTCCACTCTGTCTCTGAGTCACTTCCTCTTGCCGTTTCCACATCAACAGAATGGGGAACACATGCCTTTCCTCTGCAGAGGTCTGCTGAGAACAGCCACTTAACGAATTGGCAATGACCTTGCAGTCTTGGGGAGCCAGGCCTGTGTTTCTGGGAAGCCGGGCCCTACTGGCTCCATGCAGTGACCCTCCCCAGCCCAAGCCCCTTCAAACCCCAGTTCCTACGGGGTGGTGGCATTTTGCTTGCCCTGGGGAAGCCCAATCCATCACTTGTTTAATCCCTTCCCCTCCTCTCCAAGCATCCCTCCCCACTACCTTGCAAAGGAAGGACCCAGGAAGTTTGTGATTAATGCCAGCTCTAATTCAATGTCATTCAAAAAACCTCTACTGAGACTCTTTCGCGTTTTCAGCCTGCCACCTCCGCACGCCTTACCCACTCTGGATCACTCTCCTGCCAGCACTTTGTGACCAGGGGTCACCTGGCTGGGGCTGGCTCTCGGGGGGCGCGAGGGGGCTGGCTGAGCTGCAGCACCTGCCGTTTCTTGTTCACAGATCCTCTGTTCTCTCACTAGTTCAAGGGCTCTGAGCCCAACAGCTGGGCAGAGCCTTTTTACCTCCTGGTGACTTCTGGGCGCCCCTGTTTTCCCAACCCTTCACGAAATCCCCCTCCATTTGCTTCTAACTGGCCAGTTCATGAGTGATTTGGGCTGGCTGGTTTTTCTCCCCCTCCCTCCCTTCCTTTTTTCCTGCCTTCTTTTTCTTCTTTTTCCCTTCCCCTCCTTCCCCTTTCTTTCCCCCTCTTTTCTCTCTCCCTCTCAGCCTTGCTATATTTCAGGAGGCATGCCAGAATCCAGAGATAAGAAGATAAACAGAAGAGGGAAGAGGGTCCCCATCCAGCAGGGACTCATCCAGTAAAATGGAAAAGGATTAAGCAAAGCAGCCACAATCTGATACAGGATCTAATGGGGTCCCCCCTAGGTGTCAGAGGATCACAGAAGAAGGCTTGTCTCTGGGCCCCTGGGGTCTCAGGAAAAGAGGACACAGTAAGATCAGGAAATCATGTGACGTAATACAGGCTGGCCAGGAGGGTGCTGAAGGACTGTTGGGAAATGAGAGGAGGTGGTGGCAACATATCACCCCGTGGAGAGGCAGATTTTCATTTAGAAAATAGAATTTGGGCCATACAATGAAGCACAGGAGAGAGATGGGAGGCAGGAGGAGAGGCTCAGATAATCCTTTGTATGAGTTTCACAATGGCTTCCCAGGTCACTCTGTGGTAGAGAATCCACCTGCCAATGCAGTAGATGCAGGTTCCATCTCTGGGTTAGGAAGAGCTCCTGGAGATGGCAATGGCAGCCCACTCCAGTATTCTTGCCTGGGAAATCCCATGGACAGAGGAGCCTGGCGGGCTACAGGCAGTAGCCTGTTGGACACGACTTAAGTGACTGAGCATGCAAATGAGTTTCACAACCAGCAATCCAGAGGAAAGATGGCTCAATTGCTGTGTTTGCTCATTTCTCTGGTGTAAATGCTTCTGGCATCTCTGATTTCAAGCTACCAGTGTGACCTCACTGACAGCAGACTTGGGGAGAGAAGGGTGTCTCACGCTGGTTCCAGCACTGCAGGGCTTTATCAGGGAGAGACCTGGGAGTAGGATGGGGGCAGAGACTAGAGCACTTGCCTCAAGCCCACCTCTGACCCTGGATGTCACCTGCTCTTGGGAATGGTATGGCCAGCCAGTACTGCAAGATAGCAACATACTATGAGGTGTATGGAAGCACAGAATTTTTAAAAAATATATAATTATTGTATTTATGTATCTGCTCCAGGTTTTAGTTGTGGCAGGCAGGATCTTCAACCTTCATTGCAGCATGTGGGAACTTTAGTTGGGGCAGGAGAACCCTTAGTTGGGGCATGTGGGATCTAGCTCCCTGACCAGGGATCAAACCCTGGCCCCCTGCACCGGAAACATGGAGTCTTAGCCACTGGACCACCAGGGAAGACCCAGAAGCACAGAATGTTAAGATTCGCTCCTTCTTTCAAGGAACTTTTGTTTCTCTTTGGTTTCCTAAAAGTTGTAGTTTTCAAAGCCACACCCTGTCCTCATTAACCATCAACTAAATTCTCCAGCTTCTCCACTATGAATCCCAGTCTCAGCCTTTTCCACCTCTCCCAGCTTTCAGCTCCAGCAAATCCCATTTCTCTTTTTGTGCACGCTTAAATGTTGGTTGTTGGGCTGGGAAATTTGACACCATGATGAATCCATGCTCCATTGGAGGTTTTGAGCTCTTCCCCATTTTCCTGAGAAGTGAATGAGGAGGCCAGATGACAAGCAGGTGAATTCACAACTGGTCAAATGGTTTCCCCAACAACTGATCAAACGTCTGTGTTAACCTGAGAGCCGATGGCTGTTCGAATTGGCCCTTGTTCATACCGCTGCACTTGGCTTTAAGGAGTTTGTGGTTATCAGACAAGAAGCACCAAGATCAGCACAGGATTAGGGGAGATTGTGGCTCTGGCTGAAGGATCCCTGACGTCTGCACGAGAGGGAAGACATACCAAGGGGAACAGAATGCAACCAGTGAAATGGGCTAAATGGGAAGTTCTTCATGTGGAGAAAAAAATCTTCCCCAATCTGGGATGAGGAAGATGTGGTTAAGCAACAGCATGGATTAAAAAGTGGGGTTTAAGCTATGTCAGCATGAAATAGCTGCCAAAAAGTTAACACTGTTGCAGTTACTAGAAAAATCCCTAATATAAGGATGGTGATTTCCCCCCCGGGGCTCTGCATGGGAACAACTGCATCTATGGAACTGGTGATCTAGGGCCCCAAGGTTTGTTCTAAGATGAACATCCCAGGACACTCAGAGCCCTGGCAACCTGGAGGGCCAACCCTGGGGCTAAAGGGAGATGAGAGTCCTGGGAAGTGAGGACGGGATGGCTGGTTTCAAATGGTTGCAGGGCTGCCATGCAAGAGATGGACTCACTACCCCCATCCAGGTCATTGTTTTAAAAAAAAGTACAACAGGGACTTCCCTGGTAGTCTAGTGGTTGGGACTTCACCTTCCAATGCAAAGGCTGCAAGTTCATCCCTGGTCAGGGAACTAAGATCCCACATGACAGGCGGCCAAAAACCCAAAACACAAAACAGGAACAATGCTGTAACAAATTCAATAAAGACTTTAAAAAATTATCCACATTAAAAAATATTTAAAAAGTGCAACAGACGGATGGGAGGAAAGAGGGTCTTCATACACACAGAATACCCACTGTGCACCCATTTCTGGAGTGTTTGCACCCCCACTTGCTATCTTGTTGCTCTCTCCCAAGGCAGACGTCACTCCCACTTGGAGGATGAGGAAAAGTGAGCAAGTAGCTTGCCCGGGGTCACTGTTGTTAAATGGCAGAGGCAGGACCAGAACTCAGAATTTCCCATCTTAACCCAACAAGCAAAGCCCACAGCCTGAGTCCCCCAACTCTGTGCCTTGTCTCCACACAGCAAGTGATCCCTGTGCTCAGGTGGACACTGCTTTTCTGGTATGGCCCCCAGAATTCTGCTCAGACAAAAGCTCACACATAAACGTCAATTTCCAGCCCTGCAGTGCCAAAAGGGATACTGGCCTTTTGATATATTAATATTATAATCATGGTGTATAGAATTTTATCTTTGATGACATTTAATAAACAGAAAAAAATTAACCATGAAAAGAAAACTCAACTGGATTCTTTTTGTACTATTCAACTGGATAGTACAAACCCAGGTCTGACAGTATGGGTATTATCTTCTTATCTAGTACCACTTGAAAACAACCAAAAGATCCTCCTGAACAAGCTTCTCCACCTGACAGCCCCCAGTACGCTGCTCTTTGCAACTTCAGTAGACACTACAAATTTGCTTTTTGTACACAGATATCCAAGCCATTAAACATGCTGGTGACCCCAATCTGTACACTGCAGTGATTACCTTTCACCTTAGTGAAATTAGATGTCCTGTCAAGTAAACAGAATGCCACCTGTGTGTGAAAAGACTTGGGAAAATTAAAAATAGAGGGGAAAATCCTCAGCAGTTAAAAATACTAATAAAAAACCACTTTGAGGCACCACTGCAAACCTTTCAAACAAGCCAACATAGCTGGAGAAAATAATACAATATTATGTTTATGGACCTGAAATAAAACTAGTACATTTACCAGTTGATTCAGAACCAGCTTCCTGAAGAATAAGCTAGTTGAATAGAAAACAACTGATGAAGGGCAGAAGACCTAGACGGAAATTCCTCCAGAGAAGACAACAGGAACATGAAGAGATGCTCAACATCACTAATTATTAGAGAATGCAAATAAAAACTACAATAAGGCATCACTTGACACTGGTCAGAATGGCTAGCATCGAAAAGTCTATCAAAAATAATATATGCTGGAGAGGGTGTGGAGAAAAAAGAACCCCCCTACCCTGTTGGTGGGAATGTAAATTGGTGCAGCCACTATGGAGAACAGTATGGAGGTTCCTTAAAAAACTAAAAATAGAGCCACCATATGATCTAGCAATCCCATTCCCAGGTATATATCCAGAAAAGACGAAAACTGTAATGCGAAAAGACACATGTGCCCCAGTGTTCACAGCAACATTATTTACAAAAACCAAGATGTGGAGGCAACTTAAGTGTCCACTGACAGATAAATGGGTAAAGAAAATGTGGTGTATATATACAATGGAATATTATGCAGCCATAAAAAAGAACGAAACACTGCCATTTGCAGCAACATGGATAGACCTAAAGGTTATCATGCTAAGTGAAAGACAAATATATGACATCATTTGTGCAAATCTAAATATAATATGTGCAAATATATGTGCAAATCTAAAAAATAATACAAATAAACTTATTTACAAAACAGAAACTGGCACACAGACATAGAAAACAAACTTATGGCTACCAAAGGGGAAAGGGGGAGAGAGAGGGATAAGTCAGGAGTTTGGGATTAACAGAACAACCCTACTGTATATACACACACATACACACACACATATACACATGTATAAAATAAACAACAAGGATTTACTGTATAGCACAGGGAACTATATTCAATATCTTTTAACAATCTCTAATGGAAAAGGATCTGAAAAAAAAATACACACACACACACACATATATGTTATATGTTATATATGTTATAACTGAGTCACTTTGCTGTATGCCAGAAACAAATGCAACATTGTGAATCAACTCTACTTCAAAAACAAAAACAAAAAAACCCAAGTAACTGACATAGGTTGACCTGGCCGTTCAACTTTGGGAAATGCACACCCCACATATCTAAAGAGGAAGCAAGGATCATGTGCTCAGAAATGTTCATAACTATAATATTTATAATAGAGTAAAAGTGAAATCAGAACAAAATGCTGAGGGAAATGCTGAGGGGGAATTCTCTCTAGGCAATATCCATAAAGATAAACCTCATTTAAAAATGTGAACAGTGGTAATTCATGACAATACTGGGTTGGCCAAAAAGTTCGTTTGGGTTCCCCTACAACATTGTATGGAAAAAGTTGAATGAATTTTGGCCAACCCAACATATATATTAAAAATGTTAAGTGACGGAATGGGGCTTACATACAGGTCGTAACTACATAAAAATACATTCTGAATCACATACAGTTAAAAGACGTTAAGTTCTTTTGTGTTAGGCTGGCTTCGCAGGTAGCTCAGGGGTAAAGAATCCACCTGCCAATGCAGGAGCCACGGGAGTCTTGGGTTTGACCTCTGGGTTGAGAAGATTCCCTGAAGGAGGGCATGGCAACCCGCAATAGTTTCTTGTTTGGGAAATCCCATGGACAGAGGAACCTGGTGGGCTATAGTCCATGGGGTTGCAAAGAGTTGGACACAACTGAGAATGCACACACTGTCTGTCTCTCTGGTTAAAGATAAGCAGATATTAAGTGGCTCCCACAAGGCTAGAAGCTGACCCTGTCTCTTCTTCCGACCTCCAGCTCCCCTTCTGATGGTCTGACTTTCTTATTTTCTGTGCTCTCCACGTTGCCCAGAATGGCCAATCTTCCTACCCCAGAGCTTGACTAGAGAGCAAACAGACCCCATATCTAGATGTCAGCTTCCCACTCAAATCAGGAATTGGAGTGAAAAGGCAGAGAGGGAGCTCAGTAAAAGCTACCAAGAGAACCTGGAGCTACAGAAAGTTACCCTCAGGCCAAGACAGTCCTCCAAGAGACCAGAGCACATGGCAAGGCCTGGTGGCCTGCTCTTTGCCTTAGGTCTCCAGCCCTGAGCCCATGTTCCCTTCCTTCTCCCCTGAACACCCGTGGAAGGCTCACTTCTGAGAACTGGCAGCAATTCACACAAAGCCTGTTCAGCCCTAACAACAAACTGAGAAGGTAGGTACTGTTATTTACGCAGCTGAGGCTGAGCAAAGTGACTTCCCGAAGGTCACAGGGGAGGCAGAGACCAGATGGGATTCCCACATTGTCCTAAGGGCTCTGAGTGTAGGCTCTTGACTCCCACACCTTGGAGGAGGCCTCGGCACACAGACAACATCAGGGTAATTCCCTTTGGGGCTCTGAATTCTAATGGTGAAAACAGTGGACTATTTGACCTGATACATAACACCTAATAGCACTTGTACTCTGCCTTCTTCATCTGGCTATGAGTTCATGTGCTAATACATGTATGGATAAAGATTCTCTCCTTGACCAAACTTTAGTCTGGCTCCTCTGAGCCCCTCTGCTCTATCATGCCTGGATATCAGCTTCTGTTCCTGTCTTTGTAGAGTCCAGATTTTAGTAAGAATCTTACAAAGCGGGTTTAGTCAGAATTTCCTACTTTCTATAGCTCCCCACTCTCACCCCCAAGGTAACATCTGATCGCTGTAGCCTGCCTTCAGTAAGAAGAATCCTGTTAGGTTAACTTAGAAAAGAAATACCCTGTCCTCTTACTCTGTCTATCCACTGATCCCCATCCCCCACTCTGGTTCTTGGCAATAATTTCCTCTTTCCCTTGTTTTGTTTCAATTTCTTTCCCCTACTGCAAAAACCCACTGTAGTAGTTCCCTTGAATAAGGTCTGCCTTACCATTCTTTAGGAAGCCTCTGAATGTTAATAGTTTTGCTTTAACAATTTACATGTGTAAATATCCCAAAGCACGGTGGCTCAATGGCAAAGAACCCACCTGCCAATGCAGAAGACTCGGGTTTGATCCCTGGGTCGGGAAGATCCTCTGGAGAAGGAAATGGCAGACCACTCTAGCAATTTTACCTGGGAAATCCCATGGACAGAGAAGCCTGGCGGGCTACAGTGCATGGGGTCGCAAACAGTCGGACACGACTGAGCGACTAAAGAACAAGAAGTCTCATCTTAGTTTCCATGAATGAAGACGCCCTCTGAGCTGAGGCCCAGTCATCTACTTTTTAAATCACATCCTAGGTGATTCTGATACGTAACACTGAGGTTGCAGGACAGCTGGTTTGGCCTTTGTCTCCCTGGTGAGCACTTAGTTTCAGAGAGACTAAAATCTGAGAACTCTTGGCTGAACCCCAGGCCTCCCCATTCCCAGGCTGCAGGCTCCCACTAGCAGGGTGGTGTCTGATAAACACCTGATGCAGACAGGTCTCAGCGAGTTACGGATCTTAAGTGTGGGACCTTCCCGGCTGTCATGGAGACTGAGTGCAAAGGACAGTATTGGTTTCTGTTTCAGTTTCTGCTTGCTAGCCAAGCCTATTATTGGGAAACGGACTGAGAGACGAGACAGGTGGCTTCAGTTATGCAGAGCTCAGAAAAATCAGAAAATTTGGGGGAACTCTGGTGTTTGAAAACTCTAGCCATTGTAGTTCCAAGGGAGGGAAGCCCTCAGTGCAGTGTCGAGAAATCCCCCAGTGTATACCATTTCTCTCACTACCTTCTCAACCACTTCTCAAAGTGTGGTAGGATTTTTTTCCTCCCCTGGTAGAAAAACAAAACAAAATACAAAGGGAAAATCCAAGCCAAAATTTCCTGAGCCCAAAAGGGAGCAAAATTACTGTTATCCTTTTACAAGGGCTATGCAAGGAAAAGGTCTCATGGACCTGTCACTCCAAATTTTTGTTGTGACGAGACAAAGAACCAAGGAGCATCACTCGCGTGACACACCCAAAGGCAGGCATACAAACTCGATGCCAGGTGGCCAGGCTAGGGTGGGGAAGAACTGACCCTTAGGGACTCAAGTTTGAGTCCGATTTGAGTAGGAGGCCCTGAGAATGGGGGTTTATGGGCAGAAAGCTCAGCAATGTGCCATCAAAAAAAAAAAAAAACAAAACAAAAAAACAAGGAAAAGCAGGGAGAAAAAAGGAAAGAGAAAGAAAGAAAGAGCCTGGTATTTCTCCATAGTTTTGTCTTACTCACCCAGGTATAAAATTTCACTCATATATTACTTCTGGTCTGTTCTAAAAAGTATTTAATAAAGAGACTACTTAGGCATATACAATTAAAGTAATATTAAAAAAACCCTCCAAAGATTCGATGCATATTTGTTACATAAATATATATGCTCCCATGGTTACAACTAGCTGCATGCAGAAAAGGAGACAGAAATTAAAACGGTTGTGGTAAAGAGATAACTAAGCATTCTCTTTTAATGTGTTTGATTTCGGTGATACATATTTCTCAAGAATCATTTGGGCTACCTCCTGAGGCATAGTGGACCCAAGCCTGAAAATATTGAGGATCCCACTATCTACTTCCAGGCGTTTGTGTTCCCTAGAGGCCAGGTAGGAAACCGGGGTCTGATTCTTGGGGTCTGGTTCTATAAAAGTCATGAATCTAGCTCCCCGCATGTCGGATATAAGTCTATGTTTGGCATAACGGTCCTTGGCCCTTTCTTCCTTTAGTTGGTCTTTCACTGAGGTTTCCGAAACACACAGGAAGTCAGAAAAAAGAACAGTAACTCACTCCTCCACAGCTTCACCACAGATGAGAGGCAGTGGGGGGTGGGGTGCAGAACACAGCAGATCCCAGAAAGGGGCCCATGTCGGAGGAGGGGTGTGGGGAGCCAAGAGCCACTGGTGGGCCCTCCCGGTCCCACAGGGCACGGGTGGGAGACGGCAGAAATAGATGGGAGGGTAGCAGCAGGGGTGATGTCCACAGCCAGGTCTTGTAGGGTCTCCAGAGGAACACAGTTCTGGTACCTCCCTCCTGTTGACTGAGAATTTTCTGGTTACCTCACAAACACCCACAAAAGCTATAGCATGTGAATTGTTTTTAATCACATCTAACTAAAATGCCAAAAAAATGCTTGGTTAACTATGCCAAGTCACCTCACCTGCTGGGACCTCAATTTTCTCATCTAAAAAGTGAGGGGATTGGGTAAGGGGAAGATTTTTTCCAACAAAGTCTAGAGCATGAACGTTTCACTTTAAAAGGGGTTCCTGGGGTGGCTCAGCTCATTGTTTGGCTGAAAATGCTTCCATTTTTAGAACCCCCTACCCAAGTCCTTTTAAATGGCCCTGAGTTCCGGGCTAGAACTGCTGGACCAGGTTAGATGCCTCCCAAAGGGCCCTCTTCGATGGAAAAGTCTGGAAGCTGAGGTCATTAGCCCCAAGGAGAGACCCTGGGTCATTGAAACAAGGGCAGGGAGGGGTAAGTCATGAGTACAAAAAGAAAAGGAATGATTTGGGATATTGATGAGGGAGAAAACATAGTGACTCTGATTATAAACTCATTGGTGGTGAGAACCAGAGCTGAAGGGGCTCATAAATGACATACTTTTACCTCTTCTGTCTTATTTTTACCTCACCTGTAGGTGAGGAAACTGAGGTCGGAGATGTCAAGTGACCTTCCCAAAGACACAGAGTTGAAATCTTGACGTGGGGGAGCAGAGCAGGGGCCCTTTGATGGGTCAGCCACAGGACTGGGCGGCCTGAGTCTTTGTCAGGAGGTCCATCTCACCGAAAGGGAATCCCCTGTGGGTGCTAGAGTCCAGGTGACCCCATGGGGACTGACTATGTAGGTGATGCCAGCCAGAGGAGGACTCTGCCTGCTAGAACCTTCTGCATCTCCCTCTAACACTTCTGTGGGCTTTACCTTGCCCTGCCCATCGTGGACAGCCCTTTTGGGAGAGCTTTCTTGCTGCCCAGAAAGGAAGTCTACATTTCAATGGCGACCTAAGCTAGAAACCAATGACTCGGCAGTAAAGAATGTGCCTGCAAGCCAGGAGACGCAGGGGCCACGGGTTTGATCCCTGGCTCAGGAAGATCCCCTGCAGAAGGAAGTGGCAACCCATCCCAGTTTTCTGGCCTGGAGAATCCCATGGACAGAGGAGCCTGGTGGGTTACAGGCCATGGGGCCGCAAAGAACTGGACACGACTGAGTGACTAACATTTTCACACTTTCAAGCCACAAACACTCCCCCCACCGCCCCACACAGGCAGTCGAAAGTGACTGTCCACAGAGCACTTGTCCTTCTCCTTCCTCCTCTCTCTGGAGGTGGTACTGATCCCTATACAGAGGAAGAGACACTGGCTTAGAAAAGTTAAAGTCCACGCTCAGCTGGAAACAGAACTGAAGCCTCCCAATCAACTGCCGAAGGAGGCCTTCCGGGAGAACAAAGTTCATATCATGCTGGAAGAAGCACATGTTTGGTGGTCTGTCCTGGTTCAGGCCACTCATCTGGGACAAATTCTGTTACATCTCTGCGCCTCAGTGTGCTCACCCACAAAATATAGATATGTTAATACTGTCTTCCCTAGAACTGCTGTGAAGAGGAATGGAAAAACTGTATATAAAAGCATTTCGGAGGGGCTTCTCTGGCAGTCCAGTGGTTAAGAGTCTGCCTTGGAATGCAGGGGACATAGATTCGATCCCTGATCTGGGAAGATCCCTCATGACGCAGAACAAATAAGCCCGTGCACCACAGCTACAGAAATTCCGACGCTCTGGAGTCTGTGCTCCACAACAAGAGAGGCCACCGTGATGAGAAACCTGCACACAGCAAGTGAAGGGCAGCCCTGCTGTCGGCAGCTAGAGATGGCCTGTGGGCAGCAATGAAGACCAGCGCAGCCAAAAGTAAACATATAAGTAAAATGAGTGAAGGAAGGGAAACTGGTGTGCTATAGTCCATGGGGTTGCAAAGAGTCGGACATGACTTCGCAACTGAACATTACAACAGTATTAAAAAAAAAAGCATTGGGGAAACACTAAATCCTTCAGCTTTGGTCATAATCATACCTAATCCACAATCCCTGGGTTCCTTCAAGCATCTACACAAACATTTCCATGATAAGGACTCATTCCTGTCAAACTCATTTGTCCCATGTTGGGGCCAATTTCAGGACTAGACAGGTTTTTCCTGTGATGTGTTAAAGGCACTTTTCTGTATCAGTTAGTGCTGGACCTGCCTCGGGAGCTGCTAATCATGAGCTCTGCCCCTTCACCTATCCTTGGCACAGCCAGTCATAGTTCCAAACACAAGGCTGCAGGGAAACAGGAGGGTTTGCAGGACTCTTGGATCATTCCACACAGAACCACCTGGTGCACATACACATCTTCATGCCAACCTCAAGAAACCCATAGATAGAAATCATATGGATGAGCTATGCCAGCACCAGTGTGATGGTAACTGGACACCTCCAGAGACCACTCAGCCTGCAGACTTGCCTGGCCTGAGTCTGCCCCAGGTCCCAGCTCTCTGGATCTAGAATTAGGTTCTTAGGATTTTAGAGCTGCATATGTGTTGGCTCAGATGGAAAAGAATCTGTGTACAAAGGAGATCCCGGCTCGATCCCTGGGTCAGGAAGATCCCCTGGAGAAGGGAATTGCAACCCATTCCAATTTTCTTGCCTGGAGAATTCCATGGACAGAGAAGCTGGGCAGGCTATAGTCCATGGGGTTGCAAAGACTCAGACATGACTGAGAGACTAACCCTTCACTTCACTTCATGGGCTTTGAAGGGCTTCCCTGGTGACTCAGCAGTAAAGAATCTGCCTGCCAATGCAGGAGACATGGGTTTGATCCCTGGGTCGGGAAAATCTCCTGGAGGAGAGAATGGCAGCCCACTCCAGTATTCTTGCCTGGAAAATTCCATGGACAGAGGAGGCTGGCAGGCTACAGTCCACGGGATCACAAAGAGTGGGGCATGACTGAGCGACTAAACAACAACAACAGACAGACTTTGAAGACCAGATCTTCCCCACGGCCTTGTAGTCATCGATGTGGCTCCTGGGGACATTCAGTCCACTCTGAGCACTGGTCCCTGCTCCTCGAGCTGGGGCGGCAACCACACCTGCCCCCTGTAGTCCCCACAGCATCCGTTGAGCAGACTCGCCTCCCACTCGATGGTGCTATTCTCAGCTGTCAACATCACCATCACCACCGCCATCGTGTGTCAAGTGTCTAATTGCACATGGCCATGCGCCAGGTGAGGGAATAAAGAACCCAGAGCACGGGCTGCCCCACGTGCCATTGCAGCCCACAGTCCTTCTGAGGGCAAACAGCTGGTATGGGCAGAATGCGGAGCCTGATGTGCATGGACACAGTGCACTTGTTGTATACACTGGGCTCAGTGGGGAGCGGGGCTAAGTGCATGATGGGGGATGGGATTCGGGTGGGGAGCGGCCCACTATGGGAGAGACATGTGGGCCAGAGCAGAAACACAGCCTCAGGAGAAAGGGCTATGGGCTTCCTCTGCTGAAGCCCTCCCCACAGGCCCTCAGATGTGACAGCATTTGAAGACTTGGCCTTTAAAGAAGTAATTAGGGAAAAGTGAAGTCAATAGTGGCTCAGCGGTAAAGAATCCATCTGCCAGTGCAGGAGACGTGGGTTTGATCCCTGGTCCGGGAAGATCCCGTGGAGAAGGAAATGGCAACCCACTCCAGTCTTGTCTGGAGAATTCCACGGACAGAAGAGTCTGGTGGGCTACAACCCGTGGGGTGGCAAAGGGTCAGACACGACTGAGCGACTAAGGACAGGAGCGGTAGCGCAGTAGAACTCGAGATCTGTCAGGCAGAATGAGTGGGTGGGGCAGAGAAAGAGGAAGCTGTATTTTATCAGGGAGGATATCAGGCAGCAGGTTGGGAATGACCACAGTGGATAAGCCTGATGACAGGGAGGGAACCAAGCTGCCCCAGTGAGACACTCGGAGCAGGGCCAACAAAGCTGAGACCAGGGTGGCACCTCCTCCCCCCGGGCTGCATCTGCTTGCAGACCCCGGTTCCAGGCCTTCCTTGTGCCTCCAGGGCAGCGGAGGGGAAATCAGGAGCTTTGCCGCACTACCAGAAACTGCACTTGTGACCTGCCCTAGGAACCCCAGGGGCTTCCCAGGTGGTTCAGTGGTAAAGAATCCACCTGCCAAGGCAGGAGAAGTGGGTTTGATCTCTGGGTCGGGAAGATCCCCTGGAGAGGGAAATGGCAACCCACTCCAGTATCCTTGCCTTCGAGATCTTATGGACAGAGGAGCCTGGTGGGCTACAGCTCAGCGGGTTGCAAAGAATTGGACTCGACTTGGCGACTAACAACAGGAGCCCCAGACGTCGCTGGCTAGTCCACATTCTCCCACTGTGGACTTTTATGCATGAGGACTCTGTGCCCACTCCCTCTAGGGTGGCCGAAGGGGCACTGGGCTCCAGGCTCTTCTCTGAAGTGAACCTGAGACTTTGATTGAGTCTGTTTACCCCTTTGGGTCCAGGGTCCCCCCCCAACAAAGCAAGAGTAGGGCTGGACTCTTGGGTCACCTCTGGCTCAGAGGTGCTACCTGATTGACAGCATCTCTGGGCTGGAAGGAGACGCAGGCATCACTTGGCCTGGCGCTGCCCTCCTGGTGCACCTGGAGAAACCCATCTCCCCAGCCCCCAGGCACGTGGGCCGAGCCTTGTTAATCACCATGTTTCCTCGTTTCTGGGTTTGGTGCTCCGACTCCAGGGGCTGCGCTGACTCTGGAGGGACTGCTCCTCCCTCTGCTAGCAAATTCTTGAGAAGGTGCCTTTCATGTACAAACCTGCCAATCCTGAGTCCCTCAGTTCAGTTCAGTTCAGTTGCTCAGTCGTGTCCGACTCTTTGTGACCCCATGGAGTGCAGCATGCCAGGCTTCTCTGTCCAACACCAACTTCTGGAGTTTATTCAAACTCATGTCCATTGAGTTGGTGATGCCATCTAATCATCTCATCCTCTACTGTCCCCTTCTCCTCCCGCCTTCAATCTTTCCCGGCATCAGGGTCTTTTCAAATGAATCAGTTCTTCACATCAGGTGGCCAAAGTATTGGAGTTTCAGCTTCAACATCAGTCCTTCCAGTGAATATTCAGCGTTGCTTTCCTTTAGGATGGAATGGTTGGATCTCCTTGCAGTCCCAGGGACTCTCAAGACCCTTCTCCAACACCACAGTTCAAAAGCATCAATTCTTCAGTGCTCAGCTTTCTTTATAGTCCAACTCTCACATCCATACATGACTACTGGAATAACCATAGCTTTGACTAAACAGATCTTTGTTGGTAAAGTAATGTCTCTGCTTTTTAATATGTTATCTAGGTTGGTAATAACTTTTCTTCCAAGGAGCAAGTGTCTTTTAATTTCATGGCTACAATCACTATCTGCAGTGATTTTGGAGCCCCCCAAAATAAAGTCTCTCATTGTTTCCCCATCTATTTGCCATGAACTGATGGGATAGGATGCCATGATCTTAGTTTCCTGAATGTTGAGTTTTAAGCCAACATTTTCACTTTCCTCTTTCACTTTCATCAAGAGGCTCTTTAGTTCTTCTTCACTCTCTGCCATAAGTGTAGTGTTATCTGAGTAACTGAGGCTGTTGATATTTCTCCTGGCAATCTTGATTCCAGCTTGTGCTTCATCCAGCCCAGCACTTCTCATGATGTACTCTGCATATAAGTTAAATAAGCAGGGTGACAATATACAGCCTTGATGTACTCCTTTCCCACTCTGGAACCAGTCTGTTGTTCCATGTCCAGTTCTAACTGTTGCTTCTTGACCAGCATACAGATTTCTCAGGAGGCAGGTCAGGTGGTCTGGTATTCCCATCTTTTGAAGAATTTTCCACAGTTTGTTATGATCCACACAGTCAAAGGCTTTGGCATAGTCAATAAAGCAGAAGTAGATGTTTTCCTAGAACCCTCTTGATTTTTCAATGATCCAACGGATGTTGGCAATTTGACCTCTGGTTCCTCTGCCTTTTCTAAATCCAGCTGAGTCCCTAATCACTCCTAATCACCTTATTTACTGGGTTCTCATACTCTGGTCACTACCACCCTGTCCTCATCACCCCAGGGCCAGGTATCAGACAACCAGAGACAGTCCCCATGCCCCAGAGTCTGCTGATATTATTCAGAAAAAAAATCACATGGAAGGCTCTTGCCCATATTTTCCCCTTCATTCCCTCTGCCTCCTGACACAGCCTGGTGCTTCCCCGTGTGGCCCCCTGTGTGGCGTGTTCTGCCTCTTATTCTAGAAACCCACGTGTGTAAACTTCTTCCCGCATGACATGTATGCTAAGTCACTTCAGCTGTGCTTCAAGTGTCACTTCAGAGTTCACTTCAACTCTTTGCGACTCTATAGACTGTAGCCTGCCAGGCTGTTCTGTCCACAGGATTCTTCCTGCATGACCGTCATCTCCATGTCTGCACATCTTTCCAGACCTGCTTAAAAATAATCCCTGGTTGGGCTTCCCTGATGGCTCAGTCGTAAAGACTCTGCCTGCCAGTGCGGGAGTCATGGATTTGAGCCCTGATCCAGGAAGATCCCACATGCCGAGGAGCAACAAAGCCCATGAGCCACAACTACTGAGATTGTGCTCTACAGCCTGGGAGCCACGGCTCCTGAAGCCCGTGCACCTAAAGTCCATGCTCGGCAACAAGAAAAACCATTGCAATCAGAAGTCCATGAACCACAGCTAGAGACTAGCCGCCACTCTTTACAATCAGAGAAAGCACATGCAATAATGAAGACCCAGCATACCCACAAATAAATAAATGAAATTATTAAAAAATAATCATAAGCCCTGATCTCCTCAAAACTGCCATGGCCTAGGACCTTGGGCCTGTATGCAACCCCTTTAGAGTTAAAATCCCCAGTAGTCAACCTCTTATTGTTATAAGAATATTTTCATTGCCTATGTGTACCACCCATGAAGGAGGTTTGGGACTCTTGATACAGTCATCCTCCAGTCTAAACATCAAATCCCCTCCGTAGTCCCTATGGCCATGGGGCTTTACTGTGTTACGCACTATGCCTTTCTACTTCTAAGGAGCCTTCTTTGCTAGAAAAATCTTCATTATGCTCACCACAAACCTGTCTTCTCACGACTGTTGGTCCCCGGTTTGACGCCTGCCCTCTGGGGATGTACCAAATTGGTGCAATCCCAAACTTCCATATGATATCCCTTCAGCTTTTTAAAAGCAGCTCTTGGTTCCCCTAGAGGCATTTCATCTCCTATCTCAATACCCCCGGTTCCTTCACTGTGCCTTATTAATGGAAAGTCATGTTTTTCATGATTCTGTGACTCTAGAAGTTTCCATCCCAAGGCCCATCTCTGAGCATTGGGTTTGAAGAAGAAGAAAAGACACCTTGACCTTAAACATGCCTGACTTACACGTGACCACTTCTTCTAGGTTTTCATGAGATTTTGAATGTGAAATCTAATTTTTAAATGTTGCTATAAACTCACAAAACACGGTAGCAGCATGGGGCTGCTGGTCCTCTCCCAGCCACTCGCTCAAGGCCAATTCCCTCCGGATGGCTTGGCTGCTCCCTGGTTGGAGGGCATCTCAAGCTTTTCCACCGCCACCCAAGATCCCTCCCAGTCATAGAACTCTGGAGGGCCTGTGGCCATGGGGCTGCTTTGGATAGACGCTTGTTAGAGAAGCTTGTGAGGAGACCTGGGCAAGATCTTGGTGAGTGCTTTGGACGGTCTCATCCGTGCTTCCCCTCTGCTCTCACAAGGAGAAGACACAGCCTGCTGTTGGCACAGGCTCTCCGCTAGGGGCAGCAGGGGGTGGTGGTGGGGTCCTGATGCTCAGCTCAGGTGTCTCTGTTCCTATAGCAGTGAACAAGTGCAAGTGTTAGTCGCTCAGTCAAGTCCAACTCTTTGTGACCCCATGGACTGTAGCCCACCAGGCTACTTACTCTGTCCACGGCATTCTCCAGGCAAGAATACTGGAGTAGATAGCCATGCCCTTCTCCAGGGGATCTTCCCTACCCAGGAATTGAACCCAGGTCTCCCACATTGCAGAGTGATAGTAATAGACATGAGTGGAGCAGGTCAGCAGTGGGTGATGGAGGCTAAGCCAACAAGTTGGGGGTACCTCACAGGAGCGGGGGGGGCAGCCCCAGCTCAGATGTCTAACCTCTACACAATCACTTCTGTTCTTTCATGTGCTCAGTCATGTCTGACTCTTTGTGACCTCATGGACTGTAGCCTGCCAGGCTCCTCTGTCCATGGGATTTTCCAGGCAAGAATACAGGAGGGGGTGGCCATTTCCTTTTCCAGGGCATCTTCCCTGGCCCAGGGATTGAACTCATGTCTCCACACCTCCTGTGTATTGCAGGTGGATTCTTTATCCACTGAGTCACTGAGGAAGCCTTCTATTTTTTTTTTTATAAGAAGCTAGAAATTCAGACTTTTAATGGGAACTCTTCAAGATGTTGGCACAAACTTGTAAAATACAGCATAAACCATCAACAATACATCTTTGGATTGGACAGAGCCCCAGGACAACTAGTTTGCATCCTGTCCTGGCCTCAGCCA
The DNA here is from genome assembly GCF_019320065.1 of Cervus canadensis. Lineage (NCBI taxonomy): Eukaryota > Metazoa > Chordata > Mammalia > Artiodactyla > Cervidae > Cervus > Cervus canadensis. Next base: position 8,136,107 of record NC_057415.1, on the reverse strand, counting down.
GGATTACCCTCCCCTTCAGGAGAGGGTGGTCACTCAGCGATTCCTCAAGAACTTGCTCAGCTAAAGCATCTTCCAGCCATAGGTCCTGGGGCTCGTTCATTGTGATGCGTCAACTTGACTGAGGTGCCCAGATATTTCATCAAAGATTATTCTGCATATTTCTGTAGGAGTGTTTTGGATTAAGGTTAGCATTTGAATTCCCTGGAGAAGGAAATGGAAACCCACTCCAGAATTCTTGCCTGGAAAATTCCATGGACAGAGGAACATGGTGGGCTACAGTCCATGGGTTTGCAAAGAGTCAGCCATGACTGAGCACATTTGCACATAACGTTTGAATTGGTTATGTGAAACCGAATAAAGCAGGTTTCCCTCCCTAATGTAGGTGGGCCTCATCCAATCAGATGAAGGCCTAATAGAAAAAAAAAAAAGGCTGAACTTGCCCCAGATAAGAGAGAATTCTTCCTGTCTCATGGCCTTTGAAGTAGGACATTGGATTTTTTCTGTCTTTTGATCTTGAACTAAAATATTGTCTCCTCCTGAGTCTTGAGGCTGCTGGCTCCAACGATACCATTGTCTCTCCTGGGTTTCCAGATTGGGACTTCAGATCTTGGGATTTGTCGACCTCCATAATCACATAAACCAATGCCTTATAATAAATCTCTTTATACATTCACATATACATGCAAACCACTCCAGTATTGTTGCCTGGAAAGTTCCATGGATAGAAGAGACTGGCAGGCTATAGTCCGGGGGTCTGCAGAGTTGGACATGACTCAGCACATAGCATGTATATATACACACACACATACATACAAATCACATACATGAGATACATATATATTACTATATGTATACCTGTCTCTTACTGTTTCTGTTTCTCTGGGAAACCCTGACTAATACAATCTTTCCTTAACCAAAAGAGAGCTATAAATCTGAAGAAGCTATATATTTTACTGAACAAAAACACCATTTCTGATTCTCTGCCCAGCCATTTACACCATATTTTTTGTGTTAGATGTAATAAATATAATAACAGTAACAACTACCATTTATCAAGCACTTTTGTGCACCATGTATGATGACAGGTAACATGCACATACACATGTCTACACACACATACATATACATGTACTTTCTTAATCTGAACATCACCCAGTCCTTTATTGGAATACGTGAGTATCAAGAGGACAAGAGCCATATCAATCCTTCCCACCACTGATGCTCGTGCCTGGCAAGTACTTACCAAGAAGGGGGTGCTCAATAAATTATGTATTGAATTAAATTTTCTTAAAAAGAGATACAGTTAATATCCTCATGTTACAAGTGGGGAAATGGAATCTCAGAGATGCTAATAACCAGGGTCACAAGACTAAGCGATGGTGGAGCTGAGACAACCCCAAGATCACTTGAGTTAGCATCCCACATTCCTGACCCTTTGCTCTTTTCCCAGTGAACATGGAAAAGCCTCGAGTCAGGGTGGTGGTCTCCAGTGCCCGACCTTGACATTCATGCCCACCACTCTCACAGGCGATGTGGATGCTTGGAGTGAGAGCCTTCACAGTTCAGCACCCCTCACCCGCCCGCACACAGATAGCCCTGCTACCAAGCTGTCCACTGAGGTTTCTAAAGACTAATTTGAGCTTCTAACCACAGCTTCATCTGTAAAAATAAGACAAAAGCAAGAGAGGAAACTGGTTGCAGAGGTCTTTGTTTACCTCCTTTTTTCATAACTACCGCAGGGGACAGAGGAGACTGAGCAGGCAGACACAAGGCTGAGAGGCCAGATCATAGAGCGACTGAGGGGAGGCTGCCCACTCCCGGCCCTGGCCAGGAAGAAGGCTTTGAGGAAATGTGCACCATTTCTAGAAACCACCACCTCCTTACATTTGGCCTCTGTAACCCAACGTGGGTCAAGCTGCACAGCAAGCTGGCAGATAAAGAGTGGGTGGTGAGTGGAGTTAGGTAAAGCTCATGAGTGGCCAAACACAGGAAGCTCAGGAAAGAGGCAGGAGGAGGAAGTGAAGGAGGAGCTCCAGATGGACCACAAGGAGATGGGAGGTTTACCAAATTATGGATGCCCATGGGACCCATCTGGAGTAGAAGGCACAGCAAAGGATGACTAAGAACTTGGTCTGGAATGTGGCCACATACACAAGCCTCTTCCTTCGCTCCTTAATGACCAACCCCTCCCACCAGCATGTATCTGGAAAGCATCATTGTCTGGATCCCTCCAGGGGGCCATTTCAGTCCATAAGTACTCTGGATATGCCACATTTGCTTTATCTAGAACAAACAACAGTCTGGTTTCTCTTTCTGTCCCAGAAGCAATGAGCTCTCATTTCAATGGTTGCATTACAACACAGCCAGGACTTCCTTGGTGGTCCAGTGGTTAATACCGGGGGCTTCCCAGGTGGTACTAGTGGTAAAGACGCTGTCTGCCAACGCAGGAGACATAAGAGACCCGGTTCGTTCCATGAGTCAGGAAAATCCATGGGAGGTGGGCATGGCAACCCACTTCAATATTCTTGCCTGGAGAATCCCCATGGACAGAGGAGCCTGGCTGACTGCATATGGCTGCATAGAATCTGACACGACTAAAGCAACTTAGCACCCATGCATGCAAGGAGAACAGGTTTGATCCCTGGTTGAGGAGGTAAGATCCCATATGCCTCACAGCCAAAAAACCCAAAACATAAACCAAAGCAATATTGTAACAAATTCAATAAAAGACAAACAAAACAAAACAAAAACCCACACCCATTCTGAAAACAAAATAGGAGGGTCTGAGGACAACTGCAAGTCAGGGTGTTACAGTTTCTACCTTAACCCTTGGCACAGGACATCCCCAGCAAGACATTGGTTGCTTATCTAAGCAGGAGGGACTGAGCCAGCTCTTAACAGTCTAGGACTCAAGCCCTTAGTATATGAACCCTTGTATCACTTGATATTGGGTTCTTTGTAGGCCCAGGAGCCCCCAAGCCTAGCACAGGCTATAGAAGGGACCCATCCATGCCTGGGAGGGGGTTCTGTGATTATCAGATGGTTGAAGGAGGGCTACAGGGCAGGGAGGGAGGAGGAAGGATTTTAGGGGAAGACCTGTAAAAAGAGGAAAGTGGAGACTAGAAAACATTGGGAGGAGTGAGGGCATAAAGAGGAGATGATATTCCTTTCTTCTTTTATCTCAATATCACAGCTCTGTTTATTCTGAGAAGCAACCAGCTGCAACTCCAAAATAGATATGCCAAGAAACGCCTCTAATGACAGAATGTTTCTTCGGGAACCAAGGTTAGAACAGCTCTTTTCAAGCAATGGGAGCAGGAAAAGCCTAGAAGGGGACACTGACGGCTTCCCTCTTGTCCCCTCCAGTCCAGGGCAGTCGTGGTTCTTCCCAGAGTCCCCAAGGCTTGGAGCTGAGCATGGCTCTGCCATCACTTGCAGGCCTGGGTAACAGTGATCAACCCTTCCCCATGAGAGCTCCTATGGCAGGGTGTGACAGATGGCTTTCCTCTCCCTGGACCTGAATATCCTTTCCTAGCAGCTTTCCTGAGCTCAGGAGAGATAATGAGATGACCCAACAGAACCAGAGAGTTTGTTGAGTGTGTTGGTACATGTACACAGAGAAAACAATGCATAGGAAGGAGTCCAACAGGCAAGGCAGACTTTTCTCAAGACTACTGCAGCAGGGGAGAGAGAATGAGCTCATCTCAATACAACAGAAGCAGCTGGGGGTTTACAGCAAACAGGCAGGAGAGGGAATTAGTGGATGGAAAATGACTAAGAGGAACTTGGATAGGTGTCAGGGGTGGGGATGTTCCAGAACTGAACTTATCAGGCCCAGGATGGGGCCCCATTGAGAAGAGGGCTCCTGACTCAAGTTTGGTCAAGGACAGGGTCCTTGTCAGGAGGATGGAAGTAGAGAGTAGTTTTGGGACAAAGAGCTGCTGCCTCCCTTCTTTCCTTCCTCATAAACAAACCAGAATAAGCATCAGCTCTCATAAGGGCCACAAGACGGTCACCCACTCACACTGGGGCAGAGTGAAAGGACAGTTCTCACTATCTGGAACTGGTCACATGGGCAGTGTGGGCCATTCCCCACACAGAACAGCCCAGCCTAGGCCTGACTCCACAGAGTCTTGATTCATGGGGCCTTCCTGGTCCCTGGCTCTGGACCTTTCTATTAACTGCCCAGAATGCAAGGTCTCCTTTGCCCCCCAGTGTCCCAAAGATGGTCCCTCAGGGAGGACTGGGCTGCCCCAAAGCCAAGAGGGCCACTGGCTCAGGCTTCACAGGACAAAGGGCCTCTGTCACTATTTCTAAGTGAGTCTGTTCACAAAGTCACCACATATCTGTGTGCGTGTCTTGTATGGAAAACTATTAGTTGATGAAAGTAAACATTTAAACTACATCATGATATCTGTTGCCCTCTTTTGATAGTTCTGCTTTTTTAATGCAGAGAGCCTCCAAAAATGGAAGTAGTCCAGACTTCTCTAGAACCTGAGAGGCCCCATCATCAAGGAACCTTTACTTTTTAAAATTGAAGATTCGAACGCCAGGTAAGCCAGAGAACAGTCTCTTACTCTCTCCCTTCCCACGTTCTCTCCTCCACTCCCCTTGCTGCTTACCACTCCCCTCTGCCCAGCACCCACCCCACTCCCACCGTAGAGCCCCCACACACTGACCCAGACAATTGTGAGCTGGAGCCCTGGGCTGTCCTCTCTTGGCGTCTGTTCCACTGCCTCTCTGGGGGATACAGGCTCTGCTGTGAGCAATTTGCATACTGTGCAGTCTGACCAGACCCACACAGGAGCTCTGCTCATGCAATACCTCCCTGGCGGGGGCGGGGGAGAGGAAGGTTAGGTAGCAAGGGGCACAAGGAAGAGGCTGAAGGTCTCTGCCTTCCCCTGATGCCACTCTGATCTTGGCCTGGGACAGACTCTGCACCATTCAAGGCAGATGCTGGTTGGGCAGCTGAAAGACCTCCTGCATTGAATGAGGCACACACATCTTTAGAAGCTGGTTTTGCCTGGACAGACGGTGCCATTTACATGGGAAACAAACTGGGTTATTGGAAAATCTATGGCGCCACAAGTGGGAGGGGCGGGAATTAGTCCAAAGGGACAGGGTAGGGTGGCTGAGCAGTTATGGAGGCTGGCAAGTCTGAGATCAGGGTGACAGTGTCCTCTTGTGGGTGGGCTGACAGGTTTCTCACATGGGAAAAGAGGCTAAGGAAACTAGGAGGGGGTCTCAGTTATAAGGGCACTAATCCCATTCATGAGGGCTCCACCCTCATGACCTCATCACCTCCCAAAGGCCCCATCTCCTAAGACCACCACCTAAGGGGGTTACAGATTTGAACACATAGATTTGTGCTGGTGGCAGGGTGGGGTGGGGTCACATATTCAGATCACATCAGATGGAGAGACTGAGGAGATGGGAGTGCCCAGGGGGCACCTGTCCTCAGGGAGGTTGGGTTAATTCTGGAGTCCCCTAAGATTTTCTAGAATGTATTTGCCTTCTCTGAGACTCAAGTCCCTAGCCTGATTTGCCTGTTGGGTTTCAGATTTCCTGTTGAGCAGGAAGTGGAATGTCAGGTGGGTTACTGTCCTATTTGAGAAAGAGGCTGAGCAAAGGAGAGGGTGCTGGTAGGACTGGTGGCTGGAGGTCTTGTATTTCTGGGGTAACGCCAATGGGAAACATTATGACATGAGGTCTGATGAGTGTTCTGAGTCCTTCTCTCAGGACCGCTCAGTCTGCAGCCCCTCATGACCTTAGCTCACATCTGAACCCTCCCAGGATCTGTTTTGTGGTCAGAAAGGTACATTTCCAACAACTATCCCCAACAGTACCCATCACTTGGGCCCCCTTCAGGATCTCTGGTTCTCAGATATGTGTCTCTTGCCTGCTAGGAGGAAGCCAGGTTATTAGTAATATATTATTATTATATTATTTGGGTTATAGTATTCCCAGGTGGTGCTAGTGGTAAAGAACCCGCCTGCCAATGCAGGAGACATAGAGATACAGGTTTGATCCCTGGGTCAGGAAGATGCCCTGGAGGAGGACATGGCAACCACTCCAGTATTCTTGCCTGGAGAATCCCATGGACAGAGGAGCCTCGTGGGCTATGGTCCATAGGGTCACACAGAGTCAGACACCACTGAAGCGACTTAGCACACATATGCACGAACACAACCATAGTTTTAAGGTTAATATAATAACCTTAAAATAATAACATATATTGGGTATTTTTAATACACCAGTGACATAAATATTAACTTAATTCTCAAAATGAAGCAAAGAGGTCAACACTATTATTCTCCTGCCATGTTACTTGCGGGGAATAGAGAGGTTAAATGAATTTCCCAGGGTCATGGAGCTTGGAAGCAGCAGATCTGGCTCCCACTTCCTTCACAGTATATCACACATCTCTCAAGGAAACATACAGGACTTTGTCACAAAGTGGAGGAGAACAGCCAGGGCTATGGCAGGTCCCTGTTCTTGCTAACTTGTTTCTTTTCCCATAGAAAGCGTGTATGGTGCTGTGCGCAGCGGCTTTCCCAGGGTCTCCATCTGCATCCCCTCAATCTGGAGCTGGACCTCAGGCCCTGTGACTACAATCAAATCCATGAGCATCACTGAGTGCCCACGAGCAGAAGAGAGGGACGACAAAGGCAAGAGACTTGTCATGTGGGAAATTAGAGCCAAACTAGGCAGACAGGCAGGCGTGTCCACAGATTAACTCCACGTGGCAAAGTGTTCTCTGTGCTAGCAGAGGAGCGAAGATCCAATTATACCCTCCAGCAGGGAAACAGAAGGAGTTAACATCACCTGAGGAGGCGTGGCCTTGGGGGGCGGGAGTGATGAGGTTTGTAAACAAAGTTTGTAAAACAAAGGAGACGGGCAGGGAAGGTTGTCAGCAAAGCCTGGAATAAATGTGGGCAAAATCACAGCAAAGGGAAGTCTTGCTGTGGATTCAGTCCAAGTGCCAAGGTTTATAAAGGTGACTCTACGCACAACTATGCGAAAGGTGGATTTGCAGGGAAAGACCCTGGTGCCTGATACGCTGATTTAGGCAAGAAGCACGGGAGTCTCGGCCAGGATAGGAGGTAGCAGTAAGGGATGGATAAAGGGAGGTGTCCACAGAGAAGCTGCAAGCATTGGTAGTGGTTTGGAAGAAGCCCTGATGTCGCCTACTACAACCTCCAGTTGCTGGCAGCCTGGTAAGGCTCTTTGTCAAGTCAGAGGAAGAGAAGCTTGGGTTGAACAGTTCTGTTGGGGGCTGGGGCCACCCAAGGGTGGGTAAAGAAAATATAAGGATCAGGCATGCTTGTTTAACAACAGCTCAAGACTTCATAGGCCCAATTCTGTTACCCAAGGTTCCTGTTGGCAAAGTCCATTTCAAGTTCCATCTCTGTTATGAAGCTTTTCCTCCTGTCCTTCAATACGCTGACCTCTTAAGCCCAGTGAGGTGCACCTGGCTTATTGTGAACATGCAGTGTTCACTTTTTGGGACCACAGCTTTCTCATAAGCTAGAAATAGTACCTCATACTCTTCCTCCCCCCACCCCTGTTGTATTTAGCACAGGGCCTGGAATCTATTGAGAAGGTCACACCTCCAGGAGTATGGAATTGAACTGCTTGGTCCTGATCCCTGGAGTACATGCAGGTAGCTGCCTGGGGCTCCCTCCAGCACGTCCACAGGATGTCCCTCACAGCTCCTGGTGGAGACGCCAGCAGCAGAGCTCTGTCCCTTACTAGCTGTGTCCCAGGCACAGTTCCAACTATTCTGAGCCTCGGTTTCCTCCTCTGTGCAATGAGATGATAACATAGCTCTTTCGGGCTGGCCTTAAGGATTCGACTTGAGGCTGCGTGTAGGATGTACAGCATGCAGGCACCCAGTGAACAGCGTCAGAAACATCAGGCCAGGCTCTGGGCCTAATCTTAGCCCTGCAGTGGCCTGGATATTTTCTTACTTCCTCATCTGCAGCCTGAGGGAGAGTAATCTTGACCCACAGGACTGGTGGGTGGGTGAGATGACCAGTAAGAATTCACAGCCATGTGTCACAGAAACGCTTGGTGACTGGACTGCCTCAACACATGGCAGACTTTTCTGAGGCCTCTGCCAAGAGCTGTCACCCAGCCCACCCCAGGCTGGTGTGTGTGTTAAGTTGCTTTAGTCATGTCCGACTCTTGGTGACCCTATGGAGTGTAGCCCACCAGGCTCCTCTGTCCATGGGATTCTCTGAGTAAGAATACTGGAGTGGGTTGCCATGCCCTCCTCCAGGGGATCTTCCCAACTCAGGAATCAAACCTATGTCTCTTGTGTCTTCTGCATTGGCAGGCAGTTCTTTACCATTAGCGCCACCCCAGGCCGGAGCACAAGCCAGACTGTGGGCCTCTGTCTTGCTCAGGGGAAGAGTCTTGCGATGAGAAAGATGGAGATTTGCTGCAAGAGTGTTGTGGGTTTGGAAGAAAGGCAGAGCTAGACCCGATCAGAGACTCTTGGAGGCGAGAGTGGAATAACCCTGCAGCCTGAGCTTTAGCCTAGTTGCAGAAGCTCCGTCTTGGCCAACTTCTGCTTGAATTCCTCTAGCAATAAGAAGCTCACTATCTCAAAATGTGAGCAGTCTGTTCACACTATTCAAAGCTCTCATTGTAGGCAGGCGTTTGTTTCCAGTCAGCCCAGATACACTGTTCTGTAACTTTCTGAGTCTGTCTCCCGGACCTCCACTCGACAAAGCTCATCTCACTTTCACAGAACAGCCTTTTGGTAGCAGACAGCAGCTCCCCTGCTCCTCCAGCTGTCCTCCAGTCCTTCAGACAGTTCTCGCGAGACACGACCTTCAGCTCCTTCATCTCCCTAGATCCTTCCAGCAAGCTTTGTACCGTTAGTTGGAGATGGGGCCCTCAGAACTGGGTCCAAGACCACAGAAGTACCATGGCCTCCTAGACTGTGCTGGCCCAGTCCTGGTCCCTCCGCCAACAGGGAGACTTCCCTGAGGTCGATGGGACCCTGCCCTTTCCCCCACTTCCCACTGTGAGCGGCAGAATGGCTGCTCTCCTCAGAAGACCTGCCTCTGGAGCCCACATCACAAGGATTCCTGGCTGGACTCTGGCTGTGTGGGCATCACGGGCCTCACAGGTCACAGAGAGGCGGGACAGTGCCTGCAGAGTGGGGCCATGCCCGCATGATGGAACCTCATTTCCACCCAGCAGTTCCAGTTTTCACACGGGAACGGCTCTTTGCCTGCTTGCTGGTCTCTCCCATCCTGCTCTAACCAGGAAGGCCGGGGATGGACTTCTGAGGCTGGATCCTTCCTGCCCAGTCACAGCGCCCAGCATCACCCTGCTGGCCTTCCCAGGGAGCGGCAGGCTGCCACATCAGGGCTGCCCACAAGGCCAAAGGATGCATCACGGGTGGGAAGGTGAGGAGAAAGTGGAACAGTTCTGGGGACTGGTAGGGAGGGTGTGGGGATGGGGGTGGGGGTGGCAGAGAACAAGAGGAAGCCCACTGTCCCAGGCCCCTGCTTCTCCCAAACACCTCCCAGTGGAAAACACAGACAGCCTCTCCCGCAGGTGATAGACAAATTCACTCCAAAAATAAATCCCTACCAGGATGCTGCAGTGGGCTTCAAGGTCCAGCCCTTTCGGTCCAGTTCAATCAGATCAGAGGGGTCTCGGAGGTAGGGGGGGTGGGAGGGACACGCTCAAAGCCTGGGTCTCAGAGCAATAAGGAAATGACACATACCTGCCATGCTGAGAGGGAGCCTCCGGGTGAGTCACGCCCCGGAACTGGAAAGGGGAGAACTGGTTGGCCCAGAGGAGCTCGGGGTGGGGGAAAGGGGAGGGGAATGAGGCCCTGGGAAGCTGGGGCTCCTGACTGCTGCAGGCTCTGACTTTTCAACTCTGTCTGCCCTGCCTCCAGGCCTATAAACTGGGTCAGCAGAACCGGAGGAGGGAGAAGGCTCGGGGCCAGCCCTGGATTAGTACAGGCCTGCAGAGGGTTGGTCAGCAGTCTGTGTCCATAAATGGAAGTTCCAAAGGGAGACCAGGCCCGGGCTCCCCACCACCTGACATGGGTAGGTTGGTAAACACCGAGGAGGTGCGCACTCACACTCATGACGCAGAGGCCGTGTTTTCTTGGCACAAAAGGGCTGAGCTGGCTGCCAAGATGGATTTGAGGATGAGAAGAATTACTAAGGGAGGGTGCTGGATCACGGGGTCACCAGTGACAGGAAGTGGGGGGAGGTGCGGAGGTGAGCTGGGAGGCTGCTCCATAGCCCCATGAATAGGGGTAGTTCACTGGGGACCCTGGGGGAGCAGGGTGGCTGGGCCTCCCCAGCACCCCATTTCCCTGGGGAGGCATCTTAGACATCAGAGGTAGAAGGGTCCTTCCAGACCCAGAGCCCTCCTTATCTTACAGAGAAGGGGTCTGGTGCCAGAAGCCCCAGTCGTGGTCCCACCAGGAAGTTGGAGAAACAGCTGGGCAGTGGTTCTCCCAGGGCTCTTTCCTATAAAACATCCGCCCCACCTATCCTTAGGGTTTCCCAGGTAGCACTAGTGGTAAAGAATCTGACTGCCAATGCAGGAGACGTAAAAGAGGCAGGATCGATCCCTGGGTCGGGAAGATCCCCTGGAGGAGGGCATGGCAGCCCACTCCAGTATTCTTGCCTGGAGAATCTCCTATACAGAGGAGTCTGGCGGGTTACAGTCCATGGGGTCCCGAACAGGGAGACATGACTGAAGCAACTTGGCACGCATGCATGCACCCATCCTTCATCACCCCCCGGGCTATTTGAATAACCAAAATGTTGTACTTGGAGAATAATCGAGGACCCTTTCTTCTGGCCGTCATCTGGAATGAGGAGAACTCCCCAGTCCTGGACCCAGAGGACAAAAGAAACACAGTTCTGCCCTTTTTTTTTTTTTTTCCCACCATCCTGCTAGTCAAAATAAACCAGGTGCAGTGTTCCATAGACAAGTCTTTCACATCCTCTTTCTTTTTTTGTTCACGGCATATATGGCATCATATGTGAGGGTATTTTGCGGTGTTTTAGGGCATTGTGCCAGGGGAAATCCTGCCCCTGCCACCCATTCCCACACCTGCAAGGTTGGATCACATCGGATGCCTGGTCCTCCAGCCTTTGTGACATGTGGGCTGCTTCCCTCCTGACTGCTGGCTGAATCAGGCCTCAGTTGGGACACAATAACATGCCTTTCCTTAGCTAAGGTTGCACATTTACACTTATTCCTCAGGCTACCTGATTCAAGGCTTTCTCCTTCCCTGGGTGTTACCTTCTGGGAGGGCAGGGCAGATCTTCACTCTGCACTGTAGCCCTCTGATCTCATTGGCTCAGTGACATTTGCTGACTGAAAAGAATGAAAGTGGGCTTCCGCCAGGGTTAAGAACGTGAGGTCGGCTGATTTACAGTCATGGTGAGACTGACCTAGTACAGATCTGGCCGGCCCTGCTCCAAATATGCAGAAATACTGGACAGAATATAACAGAAAAATCTTATCACAGCCAAGGTGGAGAGAGGAGATTCTTAGGTATCAGAAATGGAGGGACTCACAGCCAGAGTAGGTGAGTGGGGGCTGACTCTGTGGAGACCCCAGGGGCTGGGGATGAACACACGCAGAGGGTGACTTCCGGGTCCAGATCGTTTCAAGGCAAGGCTGGGGCACAGAGAATAAATAGAGATGGGCCCTGGGAACACCGCTTACCAGCACAGAGAGGTGAGAAAGCTTGACCTCTGTCTGGGGCCCGATTCAAAAAAGAAAGAAAGAAATTTTTCTTAGAAACCAAAGCCTGTGCCATTCTAGCAATGTGCACCAGGAATTCTAATCCAAGTAATTAAAACGAGCAAATTCAAGGACTTCCCTGGTGCTCCAGTGGTTAAGACCCCTCACTTTCACTGCTGGGGCTGCTGGTTTGATCCCTAGTCGAAGAACTAAGATCCTACATGCCATGGTGGCGGCATGACTAAAAATAAATCAATAAAAACAAATGCAGAAATGGTGACAAGTGATTCTGGCAGAGGAAAAAACAAAACTCTTTGCTGAGGGGGGAGAGTTCAATCAGAAATGAAGTGGGAATCCCCACCCTTCACATATACAAACACACAATTCAAAATTACAAACCAAGCAGATTAACAACCCACCCGTGAAGAAGGCTCAGCAGACAAAAATCAGAGATTTGAAAAGCAAGACCTGGGGTTAACAGAATAATTCCAGGACCATAAAGAGTCTATTTCAAATATGTAAATGTGAGAGTGGGCAGGGGAAAGGTATGAAATATCGAAGATAATAATTCTTCTAATACTAGACTAAATTTGGGAGGGAGAATTTTGAAAACAAGATGACATTAAAATGCTTGTCTGTAATATCTTGGAAGATGGGAGGTCAAAGATTGGAGCTGAGGTGTCCTATCCTCCACTTTGGGGAGGAGGACAATGATGTTGGCTAATACTAGACTTTCAAATCAAGTAATATGTTAAAGATGAGGTAAGTCACTAAAATAATAGAACCGTAATGTATAACTTCTAAAGTAGGAGGGTAAAAGAGGAAATTAAAGAAACACAGTCAATCCAGTGAAAGACAAAAAGGCAGGAAAAAGACAAAGGGAAAATACAATAATATAGTAGAAATATACTGAATATATTAGAAGTCTTGATAAATTTAAAAAAAAGTTTCAATTGCCTGTTAAAAGATAAAAACCTTTGGATTCAATTTTTAAAAAACCAGTTCTATGTATTTTACAATAAATAAAACTAAAATATTAGAAAAGTTGAAGATAAGGGGGAAAACTGTAAATCAGACCCTTACTAAATGAAAGAGTTGATACAAGTATATAAAATAAGAAACTAGCTGGATTTGAAGAAAAAAATAAAAATATGATTACGAGGAAGAGTGATTTTTAAAAGAAAACAATTTACCAAGAAGATACAATAATGAACATATCAAAATACAATGGAATAAAAATATAAAGCAAAAATGAACAGAAATACATAAAGAATTTTCAGCTTCCGTACTTCATTTGGTTTGAGCTCTACAGAACTGTGCAGATGTCCAAAGTGATGGAATTAGAAGCCAAGTCCTCTAGGAGGTGATAGGTCATGAGGGTGGAGCCCCAATAATGGGATTAACACCCTTATAAAAGAGATGTTAGAGGAATTGCTACTCCTCCACCACCACATGAGGACACAGTGAGAAGACAACTGTGAGCAGGAAGCAGGTTCTAACCAGACTGCAGACACCTTGATCTCAGACTTCCCAGCCTCCAGAACTGTGGGAAATAAATGTTCGGTGTTTAAGCCACCCAATCTATGGTTCTTTTGTTATAGCAGCTTGAACAGATAAAGATGCTTGCTGAATAAATGGATGAATTCAGGTAATACTCCAAGTCTGTGCTTTTTCTATTAAGTTATAGCACCTATTTTACCCATCTTAATCTTAACTATCTGTCTCTTCACTTCCCCCAGATCTCCCCCCACAACAAAGGCTTCTCCTTTCTCCAGTCTGTTTACTGGCCATTTCCCCTCCCTCATCCAGAGCTGGCAGAGGAAACAGAAGAAAGCCAGGCTCTCATACGTCCAGTGTGTCTCATAAACACAGCCGGTCTCACTATATACCAGGAAATGACGCTCCCGCTGGTTGCTGAAGGAGAAGGCGGGCATGGAGTGTTGTACGAGAGATCTGGGAGGAGGTGAGTGTTCTGTTCTCTGCTGTCAGTTGCTAGCATCATCTCCCCATCCTATCTGGTCCTAAGCAGATGTCTAAAAGTGATGGGGGAACCAAGAGGTGTTTAAACTCTAACTGAAATGGACTCAGAACTATTTGAGTGGTGAGGAAGTTCTTGGGGACAGAAGAAATATCATCAGACAGATGAATTTTAGTTGGTAGCTTTTTAAAAATTTCTTATTTTGAAATAATTGTAAACTCATAGGAAGTTGCAAAAGTAGTACAGAGTCTGAGTACCCTTGATCCATCTTCCCGTGATGCTGACATCTTGTAGTATAATATCTAAACCAGGAAACTGACATCAGTTTACTGCTGTGAGTGGACAACAGACTTAATTCCATTTTCACCATTTTCCACAGGGATTTGTGTGGGTCTCTGCATGTATAGTACTATGCACTCTTATCCCATGTGTATGATTGTGTAACTGTCTCCCCAATCAAAATGCAGAACTGTTCCAGCACCATGAAAGAACTGACTTATGTTACCCTTCATTTCTGCAACAACTGCTTTGTTCTCTATGTCTACAGTTTTGTCTTGTAAGAATGTTACATATTGGGATCATACAGGAATCTTTTGGCATTGACTCTTTTTTTCACTATGTATAATGCCCTCAAGATTCATCCAGGTTGTTGTGTTTATCAACAGTCCCTTCTTTCTTATAATTGAGTAGTTTTGTATTATATGGGCCACCCTGGTGGCTCAGAGGTACAGAATCTGCCTGCCAATGCAGAGATGTGGGTATGATCCCTGGGTCAGGAAGATCCCCTGGAGAAGGAACAAGGAAATGGCAATCCACTCCAGTATTCTTGCCTGGAGAATCCCATGGCCAGAGGAAGCTGGTGGGCTACAGTCCATGGGGTCGCTAAGAATCAGACACGACTTAATGACTAAGCACAGACACAGATATACAGGGCTGCATTCCTTCAGAAACACTTTCCTTCTCTTTTCCAGCTTCTAGAAACTGTTTGTTAGCTCACTGGTCTCTACCTCCATCTTTAAAGCCAGCAGAATAACATCTTCAACACTCTCCATGTGAGCCATACTTCCGACATCACATCACCTTCTTTGACCCAGACCCTCCTGTCTCCCTCTTATAAGACCCCATGTGAAGGCAACCAGGTAACCTAGGATCATTTGCCCATCACATGGTCCTTAACCTAATCACATTTGCAGAGTCTCCTTTGTCCTGTAAATCAACACATTCACAGGTTTTCAGATTAGGACATGGCCATCTTTGGGAGGTTCTGATTATACACCAGATGCACAGTATTAAAGCATTAAGACTCCTTTTGAACAAGAGCAAAGTATAGTCTAGAGACTGAAGAGGCAGAACTGAAAGTAGTCATTTACTCTTAAAACAACTTTCACTCATGACAGAAGGGTACACTGGTTTTAAAATTTCAGACATAGGCAGTACAATAAAAAAGCCATTCTTGAAAATCGAGGATGGGACTTCCCTGATGATCCAGTGGTTAAGACTCTGGGCTTCCACTGCAGGGGGCATGGGTTCAATGCCTGGATGGGGAAGTTCCAAGTACTACATGGTGTGGCCAAATAAATAAATAAATAAATAAATAAATAAGAAAATCAGGGATGATTCTGTGGGAAGACCACCACTATTAGTGACATTGCCTTCAAGTCCAGGAAAGAAAGACCAGTGAGCACGTGACTTGGTCTGGGAAATCCTACAAGCTTGGCTGCATGACCAGGAAGTCAAACTCAGTCATCTCCTCCTTCATATAATAACTATTGTCAAGCAGCCCAGCAGTATGTAAATGATTTATGGACATATAATTGATGACCTTACAACCTGTCCTTTCTGCAAAGCTGTATTTAATCCTTGGCTGTAACATAATTCTACATTGCCAATTCCCAAGCACTTTGGATGTCACTATTTCCCTCCATTCCTCAAGTTGAATGATCTTCCCAACAGACACACACACCTTCCAGCAGATATAACTTTGCTATATGATCAAAGTTGGCAAGACTACTGCAGGGGGACCTCCATTGTTTTGTCTGCCTTCAACATCTCCTTCCTCTTCTTCAGAATTTCCCTAGTTCTCTTTGTGGGGAGCTAGTCCTCCTTCCATGGCAACCAGCTAGTTCCAGTGGAGGCTGCCCATCACGGGAGACCATCTCCTCCTCTTGTCTGGACCACAAGATAGGATGCAGGACATCCTCGCTGGGGCAAAATGGCACCTGTCCTGTTGGCCAGGAGGCTCAGTTCAGCTCAGTTCAGTTGCTCAGTCATGTCTGACTCTTTGCAACCCCATGGACTGCAGCATGCCAGGCCTCCCTGTTCATCACCAACTCCCAAAGTTTACCCAAACTCATGTCGGTTGAGTTGGTGATGCCATCCAACCATCTCATCCTCTGTCATCCCCCTTCTCCTCCTGCCTTCAATCTTTCCCAGCATCAGGGTCTTTTCAAATGAGTCAGTGGCCCAGAAATGGACACATGACCGTAGCCAGTCCAGTCATAGTTTTCTTCAGCATGTTTCAAACTTTGGCTTAGGGAGTGAGGATTTCCCTTGTGGGTGAGTAGGCTGTGGATGAGAACTTGGCACAATTAGTGGCAATGCCCCCGGCTTTTGGAGAAGCTGTTCTGAAAGAGTGAAGCCAACATGCAATGAGAGCCAGAGAGGCAGACGGGCCCAGCTAGGGGCCCCTGGCCACATCTAAATGCCAGGTTGGAGTTGACCCTGAGCTGAGCTGCTTCCTGAATCTTCCCTTAGTTTGGATATGTGATCCTGCACATCCTGTCTTTGGACCAGCATCTTTGGGGTTTGTGTCGTCTGCATCTACAAGGCCATTGACTATGACGATGACAGGTGTGGGATGCCTTCCTTTTCTTGCTCTATCCCCAACAGCAGGTTCTTTCCTGTGGATGCTTTCTTGCTCCTGCTTTTGGGAAACTTTTTCCAAAGTCACCCTTTGAAGGCCTATGTGACTGATGATGTTTCATGAGTAGGCACTTGCAGGCTAGTCATCCTCAAGCAGATGAATAGTGGGAGATCACACCTTCAAGGCAGCATCACTTTAGAACAATCCTGTGGCCAAAGTGCCTCTTTGACTTAAGATTTGGTCTTGGTGTAAGCTGCCATTACAGGGTACATGTGGAGATTGTGTTGTGGTAACCAAAGCATGAGTGCGCGTGTGTGTGTGTGTGAGAGAGAGAGAGGGAGGGAGGGAGGGAGGTTGTGAATGAGTAAATGAATGCCTTAGGGACTTTGCTTATTCATACTCACAGGGCTTCCCAGGTGACCACAGTGGCAAAGAATCTATCTGCCAATGTAAGAGATGCAAGAGACACGGGTTTGAGCCCTGGGTCGAGAAGATCCCCTGGAGAAGGAAGTGGCAACCCACTCCAGTATTCCTGCATGGAACATCCCACGAACAGAGGAGCCTGGAAGGCTACAGTCCATGGAGTCTCAAAGAGTCATACACAACTGAGTGACTAAACAGCAACAAGAACAATTCATAGGTCAACACGTACAATTAGTCCAAGCTGGGCCCTTCCTTCCTTGGACTTCCCTGCTGGCTCAGATTGTAAAGCACCTGCCTACAATGCAGGAGACCTGGGTTCAATCCCTGGGTCGGGAAGATCTCCTGGAGAAGGAAATGGCAACCCACTCCAGTATTCTTGCCTGGAAAATCCCATGGATAGAGGAACCTGGTAGGCTACTGTCCTTGGGGTCACAAAGAGTTGGACACGACTGAGAGAATCCCATGAAAAGAAAGGAGGGAGAAAAAACCTGACAATGGATTAGAAAGCAATGAACACTGTCTCTGAATTGTCCTAGTAAACAATAGACTCTTTGGACAGGCAGGCCATCCCCAAATTAAGGGTGACTCACTGGCTTGGCCTGGTAGCTCTTTATCTGCCCCACTGCCTTCATCTTGAACATCTGATAGAACAAACCTCCAACAGGAACAACCCCATCCATGAAGAGCTCATGGCAAATTTGTGCTCTAGATTTTTTGGATCTCTTTTGGAGTAGGATTCTGGAATGAATCCCCTTCAAGTCTGAGACTAGATGGGCAGTCCTGTGAGCATGTAGTTCGCTGCCTTGCATCTCCTTGAGGGGGCATGGCCTCCTCTGTCTCAGGGGAAGGAGACCTGCTTCTCCTTCAATGCTTCTTGCTGCTCTCGAGATAGAAAATGCTAGGACACCATGCCATCCCCTTGGGTTCAAAATCACGTGCCTCCCAATTAATTAAAGTTCCTCTCTTGACTCTTAGAGCCAAAACAAGTCCACAAGTGTGGGCTGGCCCTGATGACACGTCCCCTCTGCATGGTGAGGATAGTGTTCTTGCTCTAACAAGCACTGACATGAGGCAAGCTGGTTGCAAGGCTTTTCCTGTCTTTTGTTTTCCTTGCTCACAGGAACCCATGTTGACCTTGACTTGGCCTTCAGGGTATCATGCTTATGCTGCCTATGCTGTAGACTACCAATTCTGAGGATGAGTAGGTGAGTGAGAAAAAAAGCTTTGGCACTTTGTCAGGATATGTGTAAAGTACATTTAAAAAAATGGGGTGGTAGAAGGATACCATTCGTATTAATGGGTGAGCATTTTAAGAGGTGGGAATGGTGGGGGTCTTGGAGCTCAGAAGAACAGAAGGGGGATCAGCAAGGGAGAGGGGAGGTAACTCAGTCAGGGTCCCCCCCCCACCCCGAACATGCCCCCTGAGTCATGCATGACAGGCCCTGCAGAGCAAGTGCCAAAGTCAGCTCCCAGCTTGGGGAAGCGGGGCCTGAACAGCGGACTGAGTCATACTTATTGAAGAGACCATGGGAACAAAAGCTGTCACTGGGAGCCTGTGCGGGGGCCAGCATTCACGCTGCTTTTACCACCCATTAGCAGCGTTTCTCTTTCCTCAAGTGGATGGGCTACGTGGGCTGTGGGTTAAGAAAATCAAACACGGGTTCCATTTTGCACATCCTCCTTCAGTGGGCGGGTTTAACCCCATAAACCAGGTGTGTTTGGAGAGACTGGCTTACAACCGGCATTTTACCTTTAACATTCCCCAGAGAGTGAGGTGGCTTCCCTGGTGGCTCAGGGTAAAGAATCTGCCTTCAATGCAGGAGACCTGGGTTCGATCCCTGGGTCAGGAAGATCCCCTGGAGAAGGAAATGGCAACACTCTCCAGTATTCTTGCCTGGAGAATCCCACAGAGGAGACCATAAGGTCACAAAGAGTCAGAGACAATTAAGCGACTAAACAACAGCAACAAGACCAACACAGAGCGAGGCTCCGTGGTATTCAACAGAAAATGTTTGTACGATGAACCTGGACGACTGGAAAATGCTGATCATTTTAGGTTTTAAACTGTGGAGTCTCATTGGAGGCATGATTCTGCTCTTACTGTAGAGGATCTTTTTCCAAACCCAGGTCTAGCCCTGGGTGGAATCCTCTGGGGACAAGCAGAGGAACAAAAGTTGACAGGGGGGCTTGGCAGGTTCTGTTCTGACACTGCTACGGGGCCTCAGGCAAATCACTTTCCTGGTTTCTCATTTTTTTATTTTTATTTGAAAAGCAAAAATTTAGAAAGTGGTGGTCACCCACATTTCCACAATTCCAAATGAAGTATTGTTTACATGTTGCAGACTCTTGCCTTTGTTGACTAAAGGACTGTCATGGGTGATGGCCAAGGTCCCTTCCAGCTTAACTTTCTCTAATTCTATGACTAATCATTCCATGTGTATGTGCAAAGTCGCTTCAGTTGTGTCTGACTCTGCAAGCCCACCAGGCCCACCAGGCTCCTCTGTCCATGGGATTCTCCAGTCAAGATAACAGAGTGGGTTACCATGCCCTCCTCCTTCCTGACCCAGGGATTGAACTCACATCTCTTATATCTCCTACATCTCCTGCATTGGCAGGTGGGTTCTTTACCGCTAGTGCCACCTGGGAAGCCCAGTTGTTACATGGGTCCAGTCATAACAGAGACCAGAGCTGTCTCCCTGGTGCTCCCCCACCAAACACCTATATTTTTGAAAAGTTAGTGGTAATATGTTGTTAACCATTAGTACTTGTACAATACAGCACCCCTTGCAGCTTGATTACAAAGCAAGAACTCCCAACTTTTTTTGTTGACTCTTAAAAAATATCAAATTTTTTATTATAAAATTTTAAGTGATTTGCAAATGATTGCTAAAAAATGATACCCCATGGCCTGAGATTGTTGTTTAGCAAAGCAGCTAAGTTGTGTCTGACTCTTTTGGGACACCATGTACTGTGCCCACCAGGCTCCTCTGTCCATGGGATTTCCCAGGAAGAATACAGGAGTGGGTTGCCATTTCCTTCTCCAAGAAGAATTCCCAACTTTGTAATGTGTTTATTCATCTTTCCCCTGAAGCCATGGGATTGGAGAATGGGTAAAGACCCCGAGTGAAGTTGGCCCCTCTGTCCTAAGGGCTTGGAAATAGATCTTCTGGGCAAAGCCAGAGCTTTGAGAGTTGCTTGAAGTATCTATCTTTCCTCTTGGGATCCTCTTTGTATGAAGACGCTGTGCTTGCCTGGGGAAGTCTCACTGAAGAAACTGCAAAGGCTCTGGAATGTTTGTTCGTCCTTGGCCAGACTCCCAAGCTCCAAGATTTTTGTTTTTGGCCACACCATGAGTCTTGCAGGATCTTAGTTACCTGCATAGACCAGGGATAGAACCCACAACCCCTGCAGTGGAAGCCTGGAGTCTTAACCACTGTACTGCCAGGAAAGTTCCTTCAAGATTTCAGTAATATCCAAATTCTATGGTTTGGCTACACTTTTATTTTGTTAACTTCCTATAAACTACTGATGTCACAGACTTCTGTATCTCTGTCTTCAGGACTCCTGTATTTGCAAATTCAGCCTTTTCAGGTCACTATTAAACAAAGAAGCACCAAGGAAGTCTCCATGATACCCATCTAAACGCCTCTTCCCCACCACCTCTGTCACACCTTGGGCACGTTCTGACTCATTTGTTTTCATTATTAAGAAGACAGAGCTCTCTATATACTTCTAAACCGGAATTAGAAGAGGCCTCTAACTGGATAATAAACAGCCACCTTGGTCATGGGGTCCAGAGATGAGGAATCTGTTCTTCTGGCCACAGGACAAATACTCTCTGCAAAGAAGGATTCAGTTCTCTCCACAGAGGCTTTTGAAGGGCACTGTCATTTCTCAGTTTGCTACAGTTTTTTTGCATTTAAGGGGGCTTTAGGCATTTTTAAATCTAACTCTTTCATTTGACAAGGAGGGAAATGGGACCAGGTTTGTCCAAAATAATCCTGCTCTCTAAAATTTGTGAAAGACTTTAAAATGTGTAAAGGATATTGATAGGCTTCCCAGATGGTGCTAGTGGTAAAGAACCCGCCAGGTGCAGGAGACATAAGAGACGTGGGTTTGATCCCTGAGTGGGGAAGATCCCCTGCAGGAGGGCATAGCAACTCACTCCAGTATTCTTGCCTGAAGAATCCCATAGACAGAGGAGCCTGGTGGGCTCTGGTCCACAGGGTCACCGAGTCGGACATGACTGAAGTGACTTAGCATGCACACAGCTCAAAGGAGATAACATGCATTTGAATATGCATTCGACAACTCAGGTGTTCTTAGCTCCACTTTACAGGTGAACAGAGGGAACCTCAGGGCTATTGAGGCAGGACCCAAGATCAGAGGAACGGACCCGGAGACCTGGAGCGTGTCCACCCCCTCCGGGCCCATGTCCTGTCACTGCACGGTGGTGCCACTTGAGAATCCAACCAGAAAACTGGTTTTCGCTTGAGAGAGAGAAGCTGCCAAAGAAAGGGTAAAGAGGTAGAGATGGAAGGAGAAGGACAAAGACAGAGTTCTCCAGCTCTCTGCAATGTATTTTTCTGGGCTCTTTCTATGTTACACTGTATGACTGTCATTGCCTGGTGAGGCAAATATGCCAATCCCCCTAGAAAACAAAGACTTGGAGAGGTTAAAGAAACTTGATCTAAATCACAGAATCAAGGGGGAAAGAACAGGATCAGGAGTTGGAAGATAGGTCTTCAGACTCCAGACTCTCACCTTCTCTACTGTTTTATGCTACACCACATCTGTGAACTCCAACTCACAAAGATCTGGTTCTGATCAGGACACCAACAGTGGGTAGGAGGAGGACTTCAGTCCACTGAATGGTGTCTGGCCCAGTGGCCTGAGGCTGGAATGTAAAGAACATACAGGAATACAGGAACTGGCGGGGGTGGTTGGATAAGGTGGGGGGAATTGCTGATCTGAGGAACTGGGGGCTATCTGGTCACAGGAGGCGCATCTGAAAGGCAGAGGGACCAGGGATTGGAAGAACAGAGGGCTGCAAGGGGGTGGGGAGGGGAAAGGGCAGTGCCAGCACATTGAAGAACAACTTCCACATGGAAGAAAGTGAGGGGAACTGTGGCGGCTGGGGGCGGGGGCACGCGGGCCTGGTGCAGGGCAGGGCTGCGTGGGAGCAGAGAGGATCTGCAAGCTGCCCTGTCTGCATCACAGGCATCCTGAGAACAAGTGCAAGCAGAGAGATCCGGCCCTTCAAGAACCACCTACCCAGCCGCCCCCACAAAGACATTACCCAATGCCAAGTAAGAGCGAAATGGCAACCAATTTAGGGTTCCCGGGGGATGAGCCAATATCTCTGGAGCATGATGCTGGCCACCTCTGACAGTTACCTTCCTCTTGTTGCATGGAGAAACCAGGGAACTGTTTGTATTGTCTGCAGTGCTCCATGGACAGTGCGCGGAGGTGTGATCACACTTCCCCTACTCGTTGCTAAGCAACAGCATTAAGATGATATGCCAGGCTGAAGCTCTGGGAGGTGTGTGTTGGAGGGTGTGCACGCTGGGGAAGAGTTGCAGAGTGGAGTGGAAAAAGAAATGGGCTCTGTGGATTTCATTTTAACTCAGGCATCTCGACAGGTGAAGTCTGGGAGAGCCTTGTCTTGTGGAGGGAACATGGAGGAGACTGCAAGACTCTGAATTGTGAGGAACCAATGAAGAAACCTGAGTATTTGCCACATGAGAAGAGGACCGAGCTCTGTTTAAGTCTGTATCTCAAGAACAATATCTCAGGGTAGACAGTTCTCAGGCATCTCGTCTTACTAGTTGTCAACTTCCGGAATATTTCAGATTTTTTCCCCCACCTGCTATTCAGTTCTCATTGTGTCCAGAGACCATTTTACTTATTTGGGATCATTTTATCTGAATTGGAAGGGAAAGCTCCTTCTGCTTGTGAAGCTTGGAGCTTCTAGGTACAGGTTGCTGGTATGGAAAGCTGTGGAAGCCAGCAGAATGGACTGGTTCAGGAGAACAGGAATTCTTCATCTCTGGGGGTGTCTACACAGACTGGACAAGGATTTGGCATGAGAGCTTCTTTGAAGAGCGGCCTTGAGGGACTTCCCTTGTGGTCCAGTGGCTAAGACTCTATGCTCCCAATGCAGGGGGCCTGGGTTTGATCCTTGGTCAGGGAACTAGATGCCACATGACCCAACTAAAGAACCCGCATGCAGCAACAAAGATCAAAAATCCCTCATGCCTCAATTAAGACTTGGTGCAGCCAAATAAATAAATATTTTTTTTAAAAAAAGAAGAAGAGCAGCTTGAAGGAGAAGCAGGGGAGGCAGGGCGAGAGGCAGTAGGAACAAAGGCAGGAGAGATGAAAGTAAAGGCTGTGTTCTGAAAAGACTGGGTCAAACCAGCAGAAGGTAAGGTGGAATGTAATGGGCTGAATTGTCTTCCCCCCAACACACAAATTCACATGCTATTGTCCTAACCCCCAGGACTTCAGAATGTGGCTGTATTTGGAGCTGCGACTTTTAATGAGGTAATTAAGGTAAAACAAGGTCTTTGGGGGTGGACCCTCATCAGCATGGCTGGTGTCCCTATACGAAGAGGAAATACAGACAAGGATATGATCTGAGGGAAGAACATGTGAGGACACAGGAGAAGGTGGTCCTCTATCAGTCAAGGGCGGAGGCCTCAGAAGAAGCTAATCTTGTGAATATTTGATCTCGGGCTTTCAGTTTTCAGTTTCAGAACTGTGAGAGAATAAATGTTTGTTTAAGCTGCCTAGTCAGTGGTATTTGTTACGCGGCTGAGCTGAGGAATACAAGAATGATGAGAAGCAAGACTGACAGGATGGACCAGAGAGAAACCAGTGGGAGTTTCTGGGAACATGAGAGGCAGGCTGAGGAATTCAAAGGGATTGTAGATGGGTTTTACTTTTTAAGTTTAATGAGGATGTTTCAAAACAGAAGTCCCAATGGACAGGGGAAAGATGGGAGCCCATAAGTGATGAAGAGGCTGGAACTAGCTAAAAGGTCTTGTTTCTCATGGAGTGTTAATGTCTATGGCTGGCTTTGGCATTTTTAAGATGGCAACAAAATCACTCATGTAGGAGTGGAGAGCCAGAAAGGCAGGGCATCTGAAAACTGTGTCATCCAAGGAAGGGGTGAAACAGTTCTTTGTGTGAAGCCTTCACCAAGAATCATGGGGTGGGTGGTCCCTATCTTTCAGGGCAGCCATATTGAAAAGTTCATGATCACAGCTGTTGCAGAGGGCAGTTCTAGCACTGGTGGGGGTGTGTTTCAGAGCTACTTCAGCTCAGTGAAAGGAAGAACCTTCTAGCAATAAGAGTTTTCCAACAACAATAAGTTCTATGGACGAGGCATTTCCCACAAGTGCTCAAGGGAAAGAAGAGTTTTCTTCACGAGTTTAGATTAGACAACTTCA
The DNA here is from genome assembly GCF_019320065.1 of Cervus canadensis. Classification (NCBI taxonomy): domain Eukaryota; kingdom Metazoa; phylum Chordata; class Mammalia; order Artiodactyla; family Cervidae; genus Cervus; species Cervus canadensis. The sequence continues at coordinate 8,111,650 of NC_057415.1, read as the reverse complement.
GCAGGCCACCTGCTCCTTCCCCCAAATAATGCTCTCATCAGCGGGGTAATCTCTGGTCCTTAGGGATGCTCTGCTCTTCTGTGATCAGAAGAAACTCTCCATCACTTTTCTCATTACTCACAGCAGCATGGCTTGCAGAAAGCAAGTAGTTCTGTAAGAATAGAGTAGAAATAAGGATCCACAGAACCTTCTTCTTGAGCTCTTTCTTCCCCATCTGCAAGTGGGAAGTGGAAACTTGGAAACGAGGGCCAACTGCCCATGACACCAAACGTGGTTTTGAGTGACCAGACTTTCAGTCAAAACTGAAATTTCAGAATTTCATTGCATGGATTTCTAAAAGATTTGTGGAGACCTTACTGCATCCCAGACACTTGAAGCCACTAGATAGGGCTGAGAGTGGATTGGAAAACAGGTTAGACTGTTTTACAGAGTTTGCTGAAAGTCAGAAGGAGGGGAATGCCCACTGTCACCCAGGGCTTTGAGCTAGGAGACCAGTGAGAATAGGGCGGTTCACTCTGATGATGGGCAAGAGGAACTCAGGAAGGCCCCCTCAGGAGTGCTGGGGGAAAGATGAGAAGAATTTTAAAGGGTGAATAAAAAGAGTGAGATGAGGGGTTGAGGAGCATTTGGGTAGATGAAACAGTGCTTCTGGCAAAAAAAGTGAAGTGAAACTCGCTCAATTGTGTCTGACTCTTTGCAATCCCATGGGCTGTATAGTCCATGGGAATACTCTAGGGCAGAATACTGGAGTGGGTAAGCCTATCCCTTCTCCAGCAGATCTTCCCAACCTAAGAATTGAACCAGGGTCTCTTTCATTGCAGGTGGATTCTTTACCAACTGAGCTATCAGGGAATTCCCTTCTGGGAAAAAGTGTGAGAGCAAATAGCACTTTGGGGGACTAGGAGTTTGGACCCCTGTGATGGAGTAAGTAGGACATGAGCCTCTCCTGCTTCTCAAAATTCCATACCACAGCCTGGAGTTCCCGCTGAGACCTCCAGGGTCATGAGCTCCTGGCCCCTCCAGGGCAGCTGTTTCTACACTTTCATCTGATTCACCTGCCCTGGGATGTGTCAACCCTTTCTTAGGTTTGGTTCGATTTTCCAAGTCTGACTCATCCATATCTAACAGAACCTCTCTCTCTCTTGTTGACTTGTTTGATCAGGAAGTCCATGTGGGGGTTAACAAGTCTCATTGCCAGAATGTCCGGTCTGCAGTCTGCCGCCTTTCACGAGCAGTAAACACCCCACCAGGCTCAGTTTACCTTCACAGGGAGCAGGCATCTGTTTCATAATCTCTATTCTCTGACTGCTCTGTCCCCAGCCCTGGGCAGCTGTCCCATGTGGCCTTGTTCACCATTTCCGCTCCCCAGACATCAACTTGGGGGTCTTGCTGGCAGGATGTGGCAGCATCTTGTGTTTGTTTAAACACATGTAAAGAATAAAGAAGGACTTCCCTGGTGGTCCAGTGGTTAAGAATCAGCCTAGCAATGCAGGGGACGAGGGTTCGATTCCTGGTCTGGGAACTAAGATCCCACATGCCTTGGAGGAACTAAGATCACGTGCCACAACTACTGAGCCCAGAGGCCACCGCTGGAGAGTCTGTGCTGCAAGGGAAGATCCACACGATGCAACAGAGACCCTGTTGGCTGTAACTAAGACCAGGTGCTGCTAAAGCAGTCAGTCAATAAATGAAAAGAACAATGAGATCTCTACTCCCTCAGGAGAGGGTAACAGAATTTCTCCAGGAATAAAGCTGTACTTACTTAGAAATACGTCTGCTGTGGTCTGAATATCTGTGTTCTTCCCAAATCCATATCTTGAAATCCTAACTCACAAGGTGATGTACTAGGAGGTGGGAGATGATGAGTTCACGAAGGTGGGGCCTTCGTGAATGGGGTTATTGTCCTCATACAAGAGACCCCAGAGAGATCTCTTGCCCCTTCCACCATGTGAGGACACAGCGAGAAGACTTCTATGAACCGGAAAGCAGGTGCCCATGAGACACAGAATCTGCTGGTGCCTTAATCTTGGACTTCCAGGCAACAGAACTGTGAGAAATACATTTCTTCTACTAATAAGCCACTCAATCTATGGTATTTTGTTTTAGCTGCCAAGTGGACTAAGGTAACACTCTACTGCATCACTGGAGTTAGAAGGTGAAGCTCAGGGAATCCCGGCAGGTATGCTTTGCTCACTGTGTTGGGAAAGAATGGAGACAATGAATGGAAGGGGTGGGGTGGGAATGAGAATGAATGGAATGTTGTAGGATCTGTGTGTAGGGAACTGGGGAAGGGGGCTGAGTTCTGGGCCTTGGGGTGACATGACAGAACAAGATCTGATGGCACAGAGGTGACCAGAGGCACAAGGAAGTGAATCTAAAACTGGCAGAGATCATGGGCAGGCATGGGCTATGAAACTGGGGTTTCTGTCAACCGTGACCAGACAGGTGAGGCACAAGGGCCCCAGAGACACTTCAGTTACACCTACTTCTGTCTTCCAATCGTAGGTGCCATCAATAAGAGCAACTCGTTACATGCCCTGCACCCAGGCTGAGTGCTTTACATACGTAAACATATTATGTCTCTTTAATCTCTGCAGTATCCCTTTAAGGGAAGCACTAGCTGGATGACTGTTTGGCTGGGAGGAAAGCTGAGGATTAGCGACCACATGGCTGGGGAGTAAGGAGCCACACCTTGGGCACAGGAGGCAGACCACTGCTCCTTCCTGTTCCCAACGCTGCTCGCTGATGGACTGTTACTGTTTGTGTGCGAGCTGGGTGAACCTCTGCCTCCTTGGGAAACTCAACTGCCCCATGTTTAAGGGAGCAATAATGTCAGACCCAAGCTTGTGCTGGGGAGCGGGTGGGGGCTGGGGAGGGGAGGATTTGAAGTGGTGGGGGTTGGTGGCACACAAATAAGGCAGCTGATATGCATGCCATTTTCCTGAGAAGTGAAAGATGGGGTCAAGAAGAGAGTCCAGGAGCCCATTCTCCAACCTGAGGCCATCTTGAACTTAGTCACAGCTCTCAGAGGAACAAAATGGAGGGGAAAGGCCAGAAGGCAGGGGACAAAGTTAATGGATGATGTACAGCTTGTAGAAGGATTCCCAAGGGCACCCCCCTGCAAACTGTGGTCTCCTCCCAGCTGATTTGTCATTTGTCATTGTTTGGTCACTCAGCTGTGCCTGACTGTTGTGATTGCATGAACTATAGCCAGCCAGGATATAGGATTCTCCAGGGAGAACTGTCCATGGGATTCTCCAGGCAGTAATACTGGAGTGGGGTGCATTTCCTTCTCTCCAGGGGATCTTCCCGACCCAGAGATCAAACCTGAGTCTCCTGCATTGGCAGGTGGGTTCTTTACCACTGAGTCACCTGTCATTAGACAGTCGTAAATAAGCAGCAAAGGGCAGTGGTCCCAGAGATGTATGCGGGTCACCTGGGGCTTCTGTGATTCACTAAGGGTCCTCAGGGCAGGGAGACTAAACTCCCGGTGAACCTCAGCACCCCCACTGGAAAGGAGTGAGTTCTCTTAGCAAGAACTGTAAGACAGTGTTGGGGGAAGGCACCTATGTTGGGGAGTTTTTAGAGTGTTGAGAGAGCATCATGGGGGTTGGTTATATGTCAGCTGGATATCTGGAAGGAGTACTGCTTCTGCTGCTAAGTCACTTCAGTCGTGTCCGACTCTGTGTGACCCCTTAGACGGCAGCCCACCAGGCTCCGCTGTCCCTGGGATTCTCCAGGCAAGAATACTGGAGTGGGCTGACATTTCCTTCTCCAATGCATGAAAGTGAAAAGTGAAAGTGAAGTCGCTCAGTTGTGTCCGACTCTTCGCGACCCCATGGACTGCAGCCCACCAGGCTCCTCTGCCCATGGGATTTTCCAGGCAAGAGGACTGGAGTGGGTTGCCATTGCCTTCTCTGCTGGAAGGAGTACAGGAAGGAGCAAAAAAAAAAAAAACAACAGAAAGAAGAATCAATCAAAAAGAAATTCCTGAGGCTGCCTTGAATGCCAAAGACAGCACAATTTTTTTTTTTTCCCGAGAAAAACATTCTTAATACAGCTCTGGGGGTGGTAGTTCCCTGAGTGATACAGATTAGTAATCAAATTAGTTTCAAGTTCCTGATGAGCCCATCGACAATGCTGGGACCTGGCCATATCAGCTCATGGATGGGGTTCAGCAAATGCCTTCTCTTCTCCATCACCTCAGTCTTTCAAGAACGGGGGCCCAGGGAAGGCCAAAGTAAACAGGTCTCAGTTTGTTTTGGTTTTTTTCAGACACTCAGTGTGATTCAGCAAACACAGATTGAATTAGTCCTCTATAGACCCACTGAGGGGCACGTGGGCACCATGCCTGTGATCTCCCAGGTTTCCAGCCTAATTGGGAAAGACAGTGTTATGGACAGAGTGTTTCCTGTTATGGACAGACAGCCCTTCCCACTGCCCCACCCCCCTCCACCCCACCCCATCCATATGTGAAAGCCCTTAATGGCTCATGAAACTGTATTTAGAGATAAGGCTTTTACGGAAGTAATTCAGGATAAATAAGGTCTTAAGAGGCTTCCCAGGTGGCGCTAGTGGTAAAGAACCTGCCTGCCAATGCAGGAGATGAAAGAGACATGAGGTCGATCCCTGGGTCAGGAAGATCCCTTGAATAAGGGCATGGCAACGCACGCGGGTATTCTTGCCTAGAGAATATTCCTGCATGCACGCAGGAGGCTGTAAGAGTGGGCCCTGGATGGATGGAGTTACTGTCTTTATAAGAAGAGGAAGAGAGCCTGGAGCATGCTCTCCTCCCTCCCTCTCTCTTTCTCCCTCGTCCACTCCTTCCGTCTTTCTTATACACACACACCCACCAAAGATAAAGCAAGAAAGGACACACAAGAAGGTGGCCATCTCCAAGGCAGGAAGAGAGTCCTCACCAGAAACCAACCATGCTGACCACCTGACCTCAGCCTCACAGCCTCTAGACCCATGATAAAATAAAGGACTGCTGTTTAAACTACTCAGTTGAGTTTGTTATGGATACCTGCACCGACTCAGGGCACACACATAATAAATGACAAAACAAGGCAGGAAGAAAGTGCTAGCAGAGCCAGGAAGAGGGTGTTGGGGATAGAGAGGATGGTGAGCTGAAGCCAGCCTGAGGCTGTGGACAGGAAAGGCGTCATGTCAAAGTCAGTGGAGATGCGGTAGATATTTCAGCCTCGGTGGGCATCAGAACCATTTGGGGAGCATTAAGGACAAAACAGAGCAAAACTGAAAGGGGGAAGAGATGTCTGTGTGGGCCTGACTGCAGACAGACACCGGGGTTCCAGGGGAGCTCTAAGACACACCCCAAGTAACAGAGTGGTCACAACACACAGATGGTCCCCAGGCTAGCAGCATCACCGTCACTTCTAAACCTGTCAGAAATGCAGAGGGGGTTGGAGCCCAGTTGTCTGTGCTTTTGAAAGCTCTCCAGCTGATTCTGAGGGGGCACTGGCGGTTGACCAGCACCACTGTCTGGAGGACCTAGGCTGCTTCCGCCCTGAAAGTTCTCCGAGGTACGTGTCCTGGGGTTGGGAAGTCCTCTGCCCACTTGTCTCTTTCAGCAGCTGATGAGGTTTTTCACATCCTGCTTTATCTGAACTCCTCTGATGTCCCTCATTTTCACCAGTATTTGAGACCATCTCTAAATAAAGCACTTTTTCCTCTGCCCTCTTCCCTAAAACCTCCTCTGTCTGTACAAGTGTTTACTGAGCGTGAGTTTTGTAGCTTGACATTTGCTGGAATAGTGTCGGGAGACACGGGGCAGGAGGCGAGGTCCCCGCCTTCCCCCATTCCATTGAACAAGGCGTGTACTTGTGAAAAAATAATTTTATCTCAAGATAACATGTGCCTGGCATAAGTGGAGGGTACAGCCAAGAGCTCTGGAAGGAGGGGGGCTCGGGGGAGGTGGAGTGTGAGATTCCATCCTATGACAAATCCCTCTGCCCACCACCCCCCACCCAGAGTCTTCCGGTCCTGAATATCCTATGTGTGCAAGTATGCTCAATCTCTTCAAGTCGTGTCTGACTCTTTGCGACCCTATTGATGGTAGCCCACCAGGCTCCTCTATCCATGGGATTCAGTCTCCAGGCAAGAATACTGGAGTGGGCTTGCCATTTCCTCCTCCAGGGTACCTTCCCAACCCAGGGATCAAACCTGCGTCTCATGTCTTTTGCATTGGCAGGCAGGCTTTTTACCACTAGCACCACCTGGAAAGCCCTGAATATCCTATACATCCCATAATACCTGTGGGACACCCTATTCCAACTGGCGGGGCCAATAAGGATGCCAGGCGTCCCCCTTGCTTTGCAGCAGGCATCCTCTCCTAGGTTCCCCATTCCTGCGGCTTGAGTTCCACCCACTGCACCTGCCCACTGAAGGCAGGCTGGTTCCCCTTCCCCTGGCCAAGCCCCTCTCTGTCCACTCAGCCCCCTCCTCACTGCATGAGGATGGGTGTCCAGGGGAAGAAAACGAGAAGTGGGCTCTTTCTCAGAGCCAGCCCTGTGGGCCAGCCCTCGCCACCACTGTCTCTGGCCAGCCAGCAGTGTGGGGAGCTGCGACACCCAAGCTGATGACGGGAACTCCAGGCCATTGGCATGGCGCTGCTGCCAGCCATGGCCATGCCCCAGAAATGCCTGTCTACAGGTCTCTGAGCCAATCCGTGTCTGCACTTGGCACAAGAGCCACTCTGGTCTGGGGCCAGAGTCCTCTTTCCCAAAACAAAAATCTGACTCGCTTCCCTGCTCGAAAACTCCTACGGCTACACATTCTATAGACACACTCTCTTATCTCTCTTGTTGCTTCTTGTTGCTGGAGAACAAAGTTCAGTGCCAAGCAGCCATAATAAAGTGCCTTTCTGCATCCTTCCAGCTTTATTCCCACTGCTGTCTGGCCAGCTCCAGCCTCCCTGAGCTGTTTACAGCTTCCCAGACCGTCCACACTCTGATGCCTTGTCTTTAAATTTGCTGTGCTCTCTGCCTGGTGGGGCGCCTCCCTGCCCTTTCTCTGGCCAGTACACTCCTACCCATTCTTCAAAACCCTGCCCAGCATCACCTCAACAGTATAGCATTGTTAGCCTCCCCGGATACCGTGGGTGGCTCTGGGTTTTGTGTATCCGCAGCGTTTGACTGTCATCTCGCAGCCCATCTGGTTTCACTGCGGTTCTTGCCTGGTTCTTTCATCTTGAGGATGTTCTCTCATGCACCCTGGTAACCCTGGCACTGTGCCTATCATCTGGCCCAAGGCTGGCACTAAGTGATGAGGAGCTGGGCTTCAGATTCACCATGTAACACTCCAATTGATCCCATATCCTTAAAGAAGGAAACAGCACTTCAAGGAGGAAGAATACAGACTCTCCTTCCTTGCAGAGGTTTAACATCAAGATAAACAATCACATGGCAGGTGGGAGAGGGGAAGAGAGCTTAGACTCAGTGCTGCCTCAGCAAAGAAGTAAGGACTAGATGTCACTGGAGGATGCTGGGACCCTGCCTAGGAATGGACTAAGTGGTGGAGGGACTTCCCTGGGAGTCCAGGGGTTAAGACTTCACCCTCCAGTGCAGGGGTTGAAGGTTCAATCCCTGGTTAGGGAACAAAGATCCCACGTGGCAAAACAACAACAACAGCAACAAAAACATAAACCAGAGGCAATATTGTAACACATTCAATAAGGACTTTAAAAATAAAAAATATACTTTTAAAAGAAAATATCCATGGCTGAGTCATGTCAATGTATGACAAAAACCACTACAATATTGTAAAGTAATTAGCCTCCAACTAATAAAAATAAATGAAAAAAATAAATAAATAAAAGAAAAAAGAAAATAAAGTGGTGGGAAGGGACCCAGGCTTTGCCTGATTTACCAGATGTGCCCCCCATTTCCCTTGGGACCACCATCTGTAAAGGAAGGGGGGACCAGGCCCCATCAACACTTCCCTTCATCACCCCTTGTTCTCTGATCCCAACTCCAACCACACACACACTCCAGCAGAACTGCAGTCCTGCTGGCCCAGGATCCCTGAGCTGTTCACAGCCTCCCAAACTGGCCACACTGTGGCTATCCCTCTGTGACTGCTGTGAAGGTCTTTCTAAAGAGCAGTCTCATCCATCACTGATTTCCCCTCCAGGGTCCGGGCCTCTAAAAGCCTCCCGTCGAGCTTCCATCCCTGTCTGTCACTTCTTCACACGTCTGGCCACAACGTCCACTCTGGTCCTCCTGCCAGTCAATCTTCCTCTTTCCCTTTCTCACTCTTATAGCAAACCTGGGCGTCCCAGGTGGCGCAGTAGCAAAGAATCTGCCTGCAATGCAGGAGATGTGGGTTCAACCCCTGGGTCAGGAAGGTCACCTGGATAAGGAAATGGCAACCTACACCAGTATTCTGGCCTGGAGAATCCCATGGACAGAGGAGCCTGGTGGGCTACAGCCCCTGGAGTCAAAAGGGTCAGACACAAGTGAGCGGCAGCGGCAGTACTCCAAACCCAAGAGGGCTATATGCTCCGGCTCACGTGTGTCTTAAGAGAAGACCAGAAGGGAAGTATGCAAGGGGCAGTCTCTCTCCGAGGAGTCTGCTGGTGAGTCAGCAGGGAATGTGGTTTGTGAGATGGTCAGACCATCCCACCCCCGAGAAGTGACGGAGAGAAGCCTCCAGGGCTAGACACCCCAAGTCCTCACGCTAGTAGGAAGAACAGGGGTGGGCTTGGATCCTGATCAGGGCAAACCCGAGAAAGCCCTTGTACCACGTCACCTCCCTAAAGGTCCTGCTCCACCAATGCGCAGCCCTCAACCATGCCGTCCTGTTGTGTGGTCTTTGGTTTCTCAACCACTTTCAGAAACCAGGCAGACTGTAGTTCTCCCATTTTAAAGAAGGTGAGAAAGACTGTCAGGCAACAGAAAACCTAGTGTCTTGTTTCCAACTTGGAACTACAAGTTTTCCAAAAAAATTAATAACATATATGATTCTATAGAGTATAGATGAAAGACCAAGGCTGGTTTTCTCCATGAGAATAAAGAAAGAAAAAAGGCCAGATTGGTGTGGCTGCTTGATTGACTGTTTCACCAGCTTGCATTCCTTCCTTTGTTCATTCATTCATTCCTAAAGTTATTTGTCCATTCATCCATCCATTCGGTCATCATCTATTTTTAAATATCACACGTGCTCTTTCCCTCCCCAAATTATCCGTCAGAAAACAGGAAGTTTATATTCTAGTCCTTATGGAATCTTTCATTTTATGGGCTTCTTTCATAATCACCCTATTTTGAACAAGCTGGGAAAACATATTTGTTTGATGCCACTACAATAAATGTTAGTTTGGGCTGTTTACAAAGGGCACCTGATAGAACTGTTTTAGAAAAGAAGCACAGGACTATAATATATAATATATTATAATATAACATATAATAATATAATATATGTAATATAGTATATTATATAATATATAATATAATATATATATAATATAGATTTCACTTACAGTAATGTTTTTAAAGTTTATCTCCATGTTATAGTACTATAATATAGATTCAGAAACTTTGTTTGGGGGCACAGCCTCATAATTACAAGCACTGAATTTTGTAAAAGACCATTTTTCAAAAAGCAATGCACGAAGTAGTTACGCTCTAGACATTGAGAAGAAATATCTTCTATAGGGTTTGATTAAACATTTTTCCAAAGTGCTGTATGAACGGTCAATAAACACATGAAAAGATGCTCAACATCATCAATTATCAGGGAAATGCAAGTGAAAACCAGGCCAGGGTACCACTTCATGGCTGCTAGGGTACCTAAAATCAAAATTACGGACAATAACAAGAGTTCCAAGAATGGAAACCATAACACGTTGCTGATGGGAGCATGACACGGCGCAGCTGCTGTTGAAAGCAGTTTGGCCGTTACTCAAAATGGTAAACGTAGTTATCACATGACCCAGCAATTCTACTTCTGGGTTTATAACTAAGAGAAATGAAAATATAAGTCTATGCAAAAACTTGTACATGAATGTTCCCAGCAACATTACTCATAATGCTCAAAAAGTAGAAACAACTCAAATGTTCATCAACTGAGGAACGGTTAACTAAAATGTGGAATATACAAATAATGGACTATTAACTGGAAATATAAAGGAATGAAGGACCAATATACACTACAGCGTGAATAAACTTTAGAAACATTCTTGTAAGTGAAAGAAGCCAGTCACACAAAGACCTACGATGTTACATGATAGCGTTTATATGAAATGTCCAGAATAAACAAATCCATAAAAACAGAAAGTAGACTAGTGGTTGCCAGGGACTGGGAGGAGGGGAGAATGATGAGTGACCACTGACAGGATGAGGTTTCCTAGAGAGTGATACAAATGTCATGCAATTAGATAGCCATGATGGTTACACAACTCTGTGTATCCAAAATTCACCAGACTGTACATTTTAAAATGATGAATTTTATAGTATATGAATTCTCTCTCCAAAAGGCTGTTACTAAAAAACATACAAACATCTTCTGTGTTTATAAGAAATAGCCAACTCTTTTTAGACTGTTGGGACGGCGATATAGGCCACAACACAGAGAGCTGATTCAAAAAGTGAAGAGGACACTGGTGTCAAGATGGGACTGAGATGTTGACTGTTTCGTAAACAGGGAGAGTTGGGAAAAGCCATACTTTAAAGTAATATATTATTTTATATAAATAGCAAGCGCTTTAAAATGTGTGTCTCTAAAATTATACATTAAATATTTTGAAACGTTTGTGTGGCTCCTCTGTCCATGGGATTCTCTAGACAAGAATACTGGCTTGTGTTGCTGTTTCTTCCTCCAGGGGGTCTTTCTGACCCAGGGACCAAACCTGCATCTCCTGCATTGGCAGTCAGAGTCTTTACCATTGAGACACTTGGGAAGCCCATTTTGAAATGTTTACATATTTACATTAGCTGTGCTGTACACAGCCCTCCTTATCGGGAGACACATGTGCCCAGGCATGAAACATGTATGTATCAAATGCAACTGTGTATCAAACACCACCTGTCCATCTCACTCTCAGTACAAACGCTGAGACCTGCATTCTGACCTCCACAGAGCTTACAGCCTAGTTCACCTGAATTAAAACAGAGCTTAAGTTGGATATCATTCCTTCAAAAATCTATAAAATTGATTACAAAGCCCTGTGAGTCGTTCTTAATATCTGGTGGGAGGGTGCCATAAGTTCCTTGGAGCTTAGATGAAAGCTTCGGATTTTCTTCTCATAAACATGTGCATTTCCTCAGAGGTGGAAATTATGCATCTTCTCCAAGGGTGCTCATGTATGCAATCCCCCCTCAGCTCCCGCAGTACACAGGCCGTGCCCCAGATTGCATTCCTCACTTTGAGTTCATTCTTCACTGAATGCACCCGAATCTAGACTCCCTGTCCACTGTCTCTGTGTTTAAACACATAAACAATGAGGACCTCAGGAACTGGAGGCCTGGAGAGGATCCCAGATGATCCGGGCCCCTCGAGATGCATGGAGGGACCTGCCCTCCCTGCTTGAACTCTGGGAAGCTCTACTGTGAGTTGGTTTACACACGGGGCTTTCCCCTGAGGTCCATGTTGAATAAGATATCACCTGGTTAACAACTCCCAAACCCCCTTATTGTAAGCACAAATAAAAACCCTGAGGCTTGAAGAGGCCCACCCAAGTGACTCACCCAAGGTCAAGTGACAGGGAGGTGACTGAGCAGCCATTTCCTGGGTCTGCTCCCGGGCAGCGCTCTCTCTGTCCCGACACCTCTCCCCAGGAATCAGCGCAGGCTGGCCACTAAACGTTTAGCAAACAGGTGCAGGAAGAGTTTTTCTAGACAGAGAGTCAGGTAGAGAAAGAGGGAGGAGGTCCAGAGGCCACTCTGGGGACCACGGAGAACCACCCTCTGGACAGCCTTGTTGCAGTCACCACGACAAGCCCCAAGCCTGTGCACAGGTGGGTGGAAGTCCAGGTGGCTAAAAACTGTGGCTCTCATCATTCAGGATCTCCTTATCACTCAGGCTTTCAGTAGAGGAGAGGCTCTTTTCCCAGCATCCAAAGCCCGAATCTTAAGTGAGATTCTCATTACTACCATGTACGTACTCCTGAACCAACCACTTTGCCAACCTGTGCCTTGGAAGTCTCTCCTGTATCCCCAAAGTGACTTCACCCTTGACCAGAGCTTCTGGTCTTTTTTCCTACTCCCTGACTCTCTACTGTCACTCAGCCTGGCTAGGATGATTTCAATAAGCAGGAAGATGAGAGGGAAAAGAAAGCAAGGATCCAGTGGATTAGAGACAAGAGCAGCTCAACAAAGCGATTATCAAGCTCTTAATCACCCACTCCCTCTCTCTGGGCTCTGGAAAACCTGCATATTTCCTGGGAGGCCAGGATAGCATCCTGACCTCAGGGGGCCGGGGGGAGGGGGGAAGGGATGGTGGGTGGACATGGAGAATGCAGTCCTCTCTGTTGCAATGGGCTGTTGTGAAGCCCAGCACAGAGAAGGACAAAGATTGCATCTGGTCCCAGGGAGCCAAGCCAGATGAGTGTGTAGAGGAGGAAGCTGGAATCTCCAACCCTTGGAATTTGAGGGAGTTTGGAAGGACAGCTGAGTGGGTGGGGCTTGGCCTGAGCCCTGGGGGAGGAGTCTGATTGAAGAAGGGTGAAGGGGCTGGCAGTCCTGACAGGCAGTCCAGGAGGATTTAGGCAGAGGTTTGGTTTGGGCATAGGTTTGATGGGGACCAGTAAGCAGACCAGGCTACTTGGGGTGAAGGGCTTAGTTTGGAAAGTATGGGGAAGTTAGGAGAGAAGGTAAACGGGGGTGAGATTACAGAGGATATTAAACAGTAAATGTAAGGGATCCAGATCTGCCCAGAGGCACAGGACCTTCTGAGGAACCTAGAAGCAAGGAGAGGCAGTGAGGTAACATCTGGTGATATCAGGGAACATGGCTCAGACTAGAGTAGGGGAATGGGAAGGGGGAGGAAGGAATGAGAGGCACGAAGAAAGAATTTGCAGGATTAGTGATGCGTAAGATGTGAGCAGAGGAGAAAGGGGAGATAACCCAAAGTTTCTGACTAGGAGAACTACAACTGCGTGCCCAGGAGAACTGCAACTGTGAAGAAGAGGGGAGCCGGAAGGTGAGGCTTTGGGGTAAGAAAACAGCAAGTTTTGTTTTTCAGCCTGCATCATTGAAGATGAGTTACTCAAGTGGACATCTCTTACAGTTTCTTGGAAGTGGAGAGCTGAAGCAAGGGAGGAGGATCAGGCAGGAGGAGGGAACCAGGAGTCGCCTGAAGTGAAGAGGGTGGATTGGAGGCGGTAGATAGAGCTGCATGCCTCTCCAGAAGCCCGCCATTACAAATCTTGCCATTGGATCTTGAGACAGGATAACAGTGCCTCTCCACCAAAGCTGAGGTCCGCGGGAAATGGCTTACATGTGAAGCAAGAACGTGGAGGAAGGAGAAGATTAAGGGGAATGACAAATTACTTATATAACCTAAACAGTTTGATGCTCCCATAAATGCTACATCTTTTAAATCCACGTCAGGACCAATTTCAACTCAGAGAACACAGAAGCCTCCGACTAGCCAGCAGACACTCTCCAGGACCTGCAAATCATCCCGGATCACAGAATTTATCTAGACTCTTCAGGCAGGAACTGTTATAATAGACTCCTCCATGCCCCTCTTTCCAGGTCAAGCTCTCTTCTTTCTGATCTACTTTATACACTGCTGCCCAAACCTGATCATTAACCCTTTACCTATGTTCAGAACAAAGTCCAGTGGCTCCCAATAGCCTGCGGAATCATGTCCAACCCCTCAGCCACCATGTCCTAACCTTATTTTATTCTCCACCCTTATCTTAATTGCCCTTTGATACTCTTGGCTCCAGCCAAAATGAGTCATTCAAATCATGCCTTCCAGCCTCCCTGTTATTCATGCTCTTTGACCACAACCACCATCCCATGTTTCCAGGGTCATACTCTGGATATCTTTTGAGAGCTTTTTCAAATGCCACCTCATCCAGGAGGCATTCCCAGACTCCCAAGACAGAAGAATTCTCTCTGTTCTCTGACCTCATTGTACTTTATTGGTGCCTCTTTTATGGAAGCAAAAGTCCCTATCTGGTCTCACAGTTATTTATCTTTATGTATTATGGTCAGAAATATCCCCTAGAGAAGGGAATGGCTTGCCCACTCCAGTATTCTTGCCTGGAGAATCCCATCGACGGAGGCGCCTACAGTCCATAGGGCCGCAGAGAGTCAGACACAACTGAGAGACTAACACTTTCACTTTCATTATGTCCCTAAGAAGACTGTAAACTCGTTGAGGAGAGATACAATCCTTCAAACTCGGGGAAAGAATATACTCTGTGAGTGACAAGGGGGCTGAAGGAGGGGAGAAATGTTGAACAAATGCCAAGAATGAGTCACAAGTGAGAAAACTCAGGCTTTGAGAGGTTACATAACTGGTGATGTCATCGAGGGGGAAAAGTGACAGATCAAGACTCAACCCACAGGGATTCCCTCGTGGTCCAGTGGGTAGGAATCTGCCTGCCAATGCAGGAGATATGGATGGGTTTGATCCCTGGTCTGGGAAGATTCCACATGCCACGGGGAAGCTGAGCCCACGCTCCGCAACTACTGAGCCTGCGCTCTAGAGCCTGGGAATCACAGCCACTGAAGCCAGGGCACCTGAGAGCCACCAGAGAAGCCAGGGCACCAGAGAGGCCACTGCAGTTAGAAGGCTGTGCACCTCAACTGGGTGAAAACCCACACAACGAAGACCCATAGCCAAAAAATAAATAAATAATAATCTAAAAAGGACTCAACCCACGTCTTTCTGACCCAAACTCTTCATCTTTCCAGGAATCACGCCTGGGGTGTCTTATGGGGCAACGTCACACAAGTCAGGTGTTTCTCTGAATGACCCTATCAAACTTGTGGTACTATTTCTTCATTTTGAATGAGAAGCGAAGTTACTTTGCCCGAAGTCACACAGCTAGCGATTGGAAGAATCTAAACCACAGCCGGGTCTCCCGACCCCTGACCGTTTTCCCACTCACCCAGGCTGACAATCTGCCAGTGCTGAGCTGGGGACTCGAGAACTTCAGCTGGGGACAGCCACTCACAACTGCCTCAATGGGCATGGCCGTGTTTCAGCGCCTGGTGTCTGTGTCAGAGCAAACCACAGGTAAGCCGATGCTGGTAAGGGCATCTTCGAAGGTGCTAGAGTATCAGCTCTCTGGTTACCTGCCGGAGCAGGAGCTAAGGGTGGGAAGAGCATACACCTGAGCCAAAGAGAGAGGAGCTGGGTTCTCACCCTCAAAGCTCCTGAAGAACAAAGAGACTACTTAAGGCTAGAGAGGAAGTTGGGGGGTTATTGAGGATTAGAAACCCGAAAAACACGTGATGCTCCAAGTGACACGGACCAGAGGAGGGACGGTTCTCTCACTGGTGGGAAATGGTACCCATGCCCTCAGAAGAGCAAAACCTGAACTTGGGGTAGAATTCCCAATGGGCCTGTTAGGGGAAGCACATTGACTGAATCCACCCATCCTGACCAGGCACCATAGTAACCATCTGTGTGTGTTATTTTATGACAGGAGGTCCTGTCTTAAACTAATAGGCCACCCGCACCCAGAAGAGTTGGGGAAAAGTCAAAAGGAGATGCCATGTGTCCAACTACCTCCCAGAATCCTTTTCGCTGACGTCCATCTTGGCTGAGCAACGTGTGATCCACCAGGAAGGACCCTGAGCCAGAACGACTGGCCAGAGACAACCTAGAAACAAATCCCATCACCATGAAACCTGAGACTGTGAGTCAGGTGGCAGAGCAGTTCTCCTGGGTCCTTTCACCCCAATGCTCTCTGCCCGGGCACCCCTTCCCAATGAAGTCTCTTGCTTTGTCAGCGTGTGTGTCTCCTCGGACAATTCATTTCCAAGTGTCAGACAAGGGCCCACTCTTGGGCCCTGGAATGGGTCACCCTGCATGTGTCCCAGGGGGATTGCAACAGCTGGGGAGTCAGAGCCAGCTGGAAGACCATCAGACAAAAAAGGGGCGTCAATCAGAGTGCCCTCAAAGTTGTTGGGAGAATTGGTCTATTCAAAGGGAGGTAGTCCACGAGACAAGAACTAAACCCAGGAGCAAGCTCTGAGCACCAGGCCAGTGGATTCTTTGAGCTCCTGTCTAGGCAGTGATGGTGCCAGGTCCTGTGAGGGAGAATTTCAGGACATAAAAGGGAAGAACACAGAAGAGGAGGAAAATGTTAGTGGATGGTCACCAGGATAGAAAAGGGGAAGGTTCCCTTCCAAGGCACTGGAGGTGGTTGATCTTGGTTCTAATCACACTGACTGGCTGCCTTTAGTGCTGGGTAAGGTCAGAGCTAGGTGGGGTCTGCAGCCCACCCACAGCCCACCCAGAGGGTCACTTGGAGACAAAATCTTGCACCGTTATCAACCCACTCCTCGGGTCTAGGTAAAAAGTACATCGGAGTACACAGTCTCCAGCCTGCTCTCTTAATCAAACCATCATCATGAGTAATAATTATACCCTGGGAAACAGCAGAGTGACTAAAAAAGCTGCGCCCCTCCCCCAACACCACCCCCTCACATGGCTCAGAGCTTTGTGCTGGGTGCCGAGTGCCCCGGAAGCTGAAGCTGCCGTTTTCTCCTGTCAGCCCTCTGGGCACCTTCAGTGACCGTGCAGGCTCTAGTGTCTGATGAGTGGGAGTAGAAAGGCGCTCAGATGGCTAAAGAGCTGATCCGGCCAGGCTGCTAACGGAGTGAACTGGGGGCAGGAGTAGGGGGTACGGGTTGGGGGCAAGACGCAAATTCTGTCTCATACGTGATTGCATGCTGGTGAGACAGTCCATGTGAGAAGCTGACTTCTGCCCCTCAGAAGAAGGCCTTTATCACCAGGAGAAAAAAAAAACAAAACCCTTCCCCATCAACTCAAATTAACTCTAAATGTGAATACAGAATGATAAGGAGAGCTGACACTTATTGGATGCCTACCATGTGCCTGATAAAGGACTGCATGTCTTACGTACAGTCAAGGTGATGAAGCTGGTGCAGAAGTCCCTCTGGGAGACGAAAACACTGGACTAGTCCATCCAAGTTGGAGGGCCTCCCAGGTGGCGCTAGTGGTAAAGAACCCGCCTGCCAATGCAGGAGACATAAGAGACATGAGTTTGATCCCTGGGTCGGGAAGATCCCCTGGAGGAGGGCATGGCAACCCACTCCAGTATTCTTGCCTGGGAAATCCCTTGGACGGAGGAGCCTGGCGGGCTACAGTCCGTGGGATCACAAAGAGTCAGACATGACTGAAGTGACAGCACGGCACAGCAGTCCATCCAAGTTGGTAAACGTCCGCTCCCCCAGCGCCCTGACTGCCCACCCGATCCACCCCCCGGGTTACCCATGACCACTGACACAATGGCCTGGGTTCTGTTAGATTCCTGCCTAGGCCTTAGCAGCTGTTAACATTTTGACTATTACTCCTGGTATCCCCTCACAGAAAGCTCTGCCATCATCTCCATCTCAGAGATGAGGAAGAGAGGGTGATAGGGCTTGGCCAAGCCAATGTCATACCATAAGTCCCAGAGCTGAAGCTGGAACCTGGGCTGGCTGACCAAGTCTGGGCACTGGCCCACAGCACCACCAACCACATTAGTGTTTCGGAGACCGCTACCCATCTCCCTGCTCCTCCCCTTTTACTCTAGAACTGGCCCAGAGTCTAAGGGAAACTCTCGATCAGGAGCCAGCAAGAACTTGTGTTAATTACCACCCCTTCTGCCCGCACACCTTGGCAATTGTCCATCTCTACTCCAGCCATCTCAGATTATCCATATCTATTCCATTTACCTGGGAGACTGGGACCACATGGTCCTGGAGCCTAGGACTCCTGGGCAGGGAGAAAACTAGGGGTCAGGAGACCTACCATGCAGGGTTTGCCCAAGGTACACTCCTTCCCCTCCCCTACCTCATTGTACTTAATAGTATCTGAACATGTGGAACTCCTCCATCACCCCAGAGGGCTTGTGGGCTGAGAGACATACTTTTCCAGGGTCCTCTGAACCATGGTAAAAGGGTGGGAATGGTCGTAGGAGGCTGGAGGCTGACACATGTCGGGGTTTGCATTCATGAGGCATGAATGATGCTAGGACAGGGCACATGGTGCCCAGTACCCGAAGATCCTTCCATAAGTTGGACACTGCTGAGTCCAGGCTAGAGGAATGGGGTGAATGATGTCCACGGAAAGATCTGCTCAGTCCAAGAAGTGCACTCATATCAACAATCACTAGGTGTGGATTGGCTGTCTCCCTTGAGAAGGTAATAATGGCCCCTCCAACCCACTACACATATGGATGTGAGAATTGGCCCATAAAGAAGGCTGAGTGCCAAAGAATTGATGCTTTTGAACTGTGGTGTTTGAGAAGACTCTTGAGAGTTCCCTTGGACTGGAAGGAGATCAGACCAGTCAATCCTAAAGGAAATCAACCCTGAATATTCATAAGAAGCAAGGATGCTGAAGCTCCAATACTTGGGCCACCTGATGCAAACAGCTGACTCATTGGTAAAGATCCTGATGGTGGGAAAGATTGAGGGCAGGAGAAGAAAGGGGCTACAGAGGATGAGATGGCTGGATGGCATCACTGAACATGAGTTTGAGCAAGCTCCGGGAGATGGTGAAGGACAGGGAAGAGTGCTGTGCTGCATGCAGTCCATGGGGTTGCAAAGAGTTGGACACGACTTCACTACTGAACAACAACCACCCACTACAAGGGGTCTATAGTCAAATTTAGGGACTTCTGGGGCTTCCCTCATAGCTCAGTCAGTAAAGAATCTGTCTGCAATGCAGGAGACCTGGGTTCGATTCCTGGGTCAGGAAGATCCCCTGGAGAAGGAAATGGTAACCCACTCTATTCTCTGCCTGAAGAATCCTATGGACAGAGGAGCCTGGCAGGCTGCAGTCCAGGGGGTTACAAGAGTCAGACATGACTTAACGACTAAACCACCACCACCAAGTAAGTTCAGCGATACAGATGACTTTTCTGTGGAATTGACCATAGTCTAGATCACACAAACATGCAGGACAAATGCATATTTACCCGAGAGTGGGCTCCTCGGAACGTGTCACCAGTGGAACACCTGTAACTATCTCACGGCACAGAGTTCCTCTGAATACTGTCTGGCAAATGCTGCTCTAAGAGCTGGGGACAAACTGCTTCTCACTGGGCAGGAGGATGGGGAGATTCAGATACTGGAAAGAGGGGCCATTTTTAACCCAGTGGTTCTCATAGGGAGACACACTTTCCATTTCCTCTTTCTCTTAACAGATTCTTAGCTCCTTCCAGGTTCCCTTTCAGGATGCCAGTTAATGTGCCCTTACAAACACCCCCATAAAAGTCAAAACAAGGCATCCTTACTTCTACCCCAAGCTCTATTTTCCTAGTAAGCTACTCAGTATAAAAATGGGAATGTTGGGCTCCCCTGGTGGTCTAGGGGTTGACTGCCAAGGCAGGGGACACAGGTTCAATCCCCAGTCTGGGAAGATCCCACAGGCAGCAGAGCAACTAAGCCTGTGCACCACAACTACTGAAGCTCATGCACCTAGAGTCTAAGCCTGGACACTGCAGCAAAGAGCAGCCCCAGTGGGACGCAGCTAGAGAAAGTCCAGGCACAGCAATGAAGACCAGTACAGCCAAATAAATAAACCTTTAAAAATATAAAAATGGGAATATTGACAGCCAAATTTTATGGCACATTTGTCTCTGTCAGCCACTGTGCTAGCTGTTTTACCTGGATTCTCCCTGTTACTTCACTCACATTCCCTTTCAGTTAATTCTTTGAGTCATTCCCCTCCCCTCCCCACCCCCCAACCCCGGTGTCCTCCAATAGAAGAGCTGGGTATCTCTTCCCTTGAAGCAGGGCATCTAGGCAGCAGGTCAAAGACAGTGTTGAAAAATGAGCTCTGCTCTCCCTCTCAGGAGCTAACCTACTCTCCCTGGAAGCGGGATCCCCATCACATATTTCCCCTGGGACCTGTGTGCTCAGTCACTCAGTGGTGTTGGACTCCACGTGACCCCGTAGACTGTAGCCCACTAGGCTCTGTCCATGAGATGTCCCAGGCAAGAATACTGGAGTGGGTTGCCATTTCCTATTCCAGGGCAACTTCCCGATCCAGGGATCGAACCCACATCTCCTGCATTGGCAGACAGATTCTTTACCACTGTGCCACCTGGGAAGACTTTGGTACCTCTGAGCACTCAATAAATATAAACAGAAATAAATGAACCCCAAGTCCTTTGAGGATGCTACTTTGGTCACCCCTGAGGAAGTGTTACAAAGATTAATATCTACCACTTTTTCTTCAGCATTCCCTGGGCAATTTACATATGTGACCAAGGCTCCAGCCTACAACCTGGACAAACAGGTACTCTCGTCCTTATTTCTGAGAAGAGGTTCTGGGGCTCTAGGAGCTAAGTGGTTTATGGGGGTCTCACAGCAGGCAGGGGGCCAAGCTGGCACCTGACCAGGTCTACTCAGCTCCAAAGACTAAGGAATTGTTTTTGTTTGGTTTTGTTTTTAAGAGACAATATGGTCAATTAGTGGACAAGCCCCAAAGTGGAATCTAGGAGGACCGGCTACAAGATGATAAGTCCTGAGACTGTTCCCTTGGTGCCTGCACACTACCCACCCCTCACTTCCAAGCACAGTAGCATCCTCAGCTTTCTCCCAGACCAGTGGTCCCCAGCCTCTGGGATCTAATGCCTGGGGATCCAAGGTGGAAGTGATGTAAAAGTCATAGAAATAAAATGCACAACAAGTGTAATGCACCTGAATCATCCTGAAACCATCCCTCCCCACCTCCCAGTCCATGGAAAGATTGTCTTCCATGAAATGGGTCCCTGGTACCAAAAAGGTTGGGGACCACTGTACTGGAAGACAGGTGCCAGATAAAATACCAGACGTCCTGTTACACCTGAATTTCAGATTAACAGTGAATAATGTTTCAGTACAAGTATATCCCAAAGAGTGCATGGGACATACTTGTACTCGATGAATACGCGCGGCTTATCTGAGATTCAAATCTGAGTGTTCTGTATTATCATTTGCTAAATCTGGAAGCCCCGCCCTTGCGTCAAGTCAGAGGCTGTTGGCTCTAGGGCTTGAGTGACAGGAGTTGCCATGGCAGCCAGGGCAGACCCTCCTGGAGCGTCTCTCCCCACCTCTGAGCGTCACCTCGCCCGGCACGCTCCACAGCTCCACGCACTGAGCCCCCAGAGCTACTTTCAGTTTCCTGGGTGCGTCATGCTGTTTCTGGCCTCCTCTCAGCACTTGCTGTGCCCTGTGCTGTTCATCCGCCTCTTTCCCTCCTGGACTAATTCTACTGATCCTTCAGGCCTCCACTTAGAGCCGCTTTCGCCAGGAAGCCTTCCTGGATACCCTCCCACAGTCTCCAGCACTGGGCGGTCCGCACCTGCTGCTTCCCTCCCCACAGCGCTGCTGGTGGGTGGGTGGGTGGGTGGGGTGCGGATGGTGCACACCGTGGTCCCCGACGCCCAGCGCTAGCACCTGGCCTGGGGTAGGAAGTCAGCCAGTGTGTACAGAATGGAGGAATGACAGCCCAGTGTCCTGCCAGAGCTTGTCTCTTGGTGTGTCTACTTTCCTCCCTCCGTCCATCTTCACTCACTTTTTCATCTCTGCCTCCTCTCACCCGCCCCCAGAGGAGTTGTGAAATCTGGGGTTAGGTCCACAACTGCATTCCTTGCCCTCGAGGGAGGGGCCTCTTCCTGCCCCTTCCCTCATCTTTGGCACCAACTGCCCCCGAGGGCTCATGTCCAGCCGTGGGTCTGGGGAAGCTCTTCTCTGCTCTGGCTTCTGAGTGCCCCTGGTGAGTGTCCCCTGCGTCCCAGATTCTGTTCCTTCTTCTCCTGATCCTCGGAGGAGTCTAACAAGATTGAGCACCAAGTTTGGGGTGCAGGGAGACGAGAGTGTCAGATGGCTGAGGGTTAGGGCAGTTGGTGGGGTTCTTGCTGGGCTCAGAACAGCACCCATATGCTGCCTGTTCACCCACCCCAGGCTTTGCCCACGCACCGCCTGCCAGGAGGAGAAGGCGGCAGGGAGCTTAACTCTTTAGGGGCATTCCCAAGTATTTTCACAGAGACCCAGGGCAGCAGCAGGTGTTAACTTTAGTCCCCCAGGGCACACAGGTACACACACACACACACACACACACACACACACACACACACACACACACACACACACACACACACACACACACACACACACACACACACACACACACACACACACAGAGGAGTCCTGCCCCTATGCCCTTGCAGAGCCCTGCTCGCTTCCAGTCGGGGGTGAACATACAGAAGGTGCCTCGTGGGGTGGTCAGGTGGGGGAACAAGAATCAAATGCGGGGTGTCGCGGGGTGTTCATGGGCCCGTGACCGGGGTGGGCGCTCTGTCTTCAGGGGTAGGGGCAGGGGGTGGGGGGTGCGGCGCGGGGCGCCGGCAAAGGTTCTAAGGAAGGAGTGGAAGGTGGATTCTGAAAGCTCTCTGATCTGACCTTTGCAGGCAGGCGGCCCTTCTGAGTCCTCTCATCATAACCCCGGCCTTCCCTGTCTGAACCCGATAAGAGAACTAAAAGGGGAAAGAAAACACCCTTGACTTTCAAACGAACTCCCAAAATAGACTCCCTCTCCCCCTGGCCGAGGGCTAGCCGGCGCAGAGGCGCCCACTTCTGGGTCCGCGGCCCGGGAGTCGCCCCCCACCCCTCCTTCCTCATCCAGCCTCCCAACTTCTGGCCGGGCGCTCGGCGCCGATCGATCGCGGCAGGGGACTCACTCGGGGCGAAGCGCCGGCTCCAGTGGCGGCGGCTGCGGCTTCTCCTCTGCTCGGCCAGGTGCGGCGGGGGCTAGGCAGGTAAGGGGCGCTTCCGAAGGGGCTCGCGGCGGCTCGGGAGGCCTCCGCTGAGTAAGAGCGCTGACAGGTTTGTGTTTCCCCCTGCTCCTCCTCCGACTTAACCACACCCCTGCCGCTCTCCTCCCCACTTCCTTAAAGGGTGGGGTGTGTTGTCTGCGGTGCGGAGCGTGTGTGGCTCCAGCCTCTTACCATAAACTCTGAAATAGACGCAGCTGCCAATTCCCGGAGCTGCACGTGCCCACCTGGGAGGGGGCCACCTCTGCCACCCCCAGCCCCACGTGGGGTCTCCTGATATTCTGTGTCACCACCGCTTCCACCTCGTGAGCAGCTGAGAACCCCCAACTCCTACCACCCCTCGCTCTCCCTTCCTCTCCACTGGGAAGCTTGCCTCTTAGCTCCCAGGTCTGTCGCAGAGCTAGAGATGTTACCAGCCTGCCACACTCAGCATCGGTGTCCCTCCGGGTCTCTTCAAGTCCTAAAGTGCTGCTTTGGGGGGCGGGGGGCGCACCAGAGATCAGGTGACTGTCACCAGGGGCTTTGGCAGAACTGGTCCAGGGGTCTGAATGCCATGGACCAGGTCCCTGCTCTGCAACAGCCAGGACGAGAGGCACAACAGTCACAGATGCTGCCAGCCTTTTCCCGTCCCCTCTCCGCATCAGTCCACTTGGTTTGTTGACCAAGAGTCTGGTTTACCGCTTCACTTAGGCCCGCAGGGCAGCAAGAGTCGAGGCAGTGACTCAAGGATACTTTGTAATCCCTTTCTCTGTCACTAGGAAGGTTCTAGACTTTTTCTTGAGTAGGAGCAGGTGAACAGGACTTAGCGTAAAGTCAGAAAGCTGGTGTGTCCCTCAGCATTCCTCACCTTCTCAAAGTTCCTCTCCAGAGCCCCACCCCAAACTTCTTCATCCTGTATCCTGAGAACTGGGCTCTCCCACAGTTTGAGGCTGCTTCTCACAAAGGCCTCTCTGAGCATGGCGCCCCCTGGTGTTCCGCAGCTGCCAGTGATAGACCAGTGGACACTACAACCAGCCCCCACCCCAGCCTCCAAACTCAGAGGACGGCCACCCCCGGGGAAAAGCCAGCATTTGGTTAGTATGTCTAAATGCCAATCACTGTGCCAAGGAACACTCAGTTTACATTTTATCTACGTTACCATTTCCTTTTATTCTTCCCATTTTCTGAAAAGAAAACAGATTTAGATTAAAATGTCCAAGGCTGCAAAATCAGAAAGTCAAAGTTTCCTTCAAGTATGATCTGTGGACTGTCTGTAGCTCTTAAAGTGCAGATACCTGGATGTGACTCTGGGGCTACTGAAAAATCAGAATTTCTGAGCAGTGTAACTTACATCCACTTACGCAGCGTAACTTACAACCCATCTGTTGGAACTCACAGCCTTGTTAATCCCATACACTGATCAGCCACGTTCTCAGCACCAAGTATTGCCGGGGTCTACAAAGCAGTGAGAAGACACACAAGTAGGTGCCCAGGGCTACCTTGGCTAGGGCTTGGGCGACAAGGCGAGTCAGATAGGGTAAACTGGAGTTAATAGTGGACTTACGGGGGAAGATGAGGCGCTGACCACTCTATGAGGAACTTGTCAGAGGGCATCAGAAAGCAGGTGACCTGATTGTCTTCCTGGCATGGGAATGAGGTGATGAAGGTCCAGTGGTGTGAAGGCAAGGGAACCTGTGTGAACTGTGGAGGGTCTGGTGCCAGGTCTTGACAGGGGGTACTCAAGAGCAAAGCTACTCCAGACTGGTTTAAGAAAAGGTGAATTTGTGTATGCTGCCTCCGTGTGGCCAAGCCCATGAACTACACCTTCATTGAGTCCTAATTCAGGGGAAGAAGTTTTCAGATATTTCGATTGTTGAAGTCTTTCGCAAATTTTTTTGAAGCTCCAAAATCTAGCTCCTGGAATTGTAGCATCACAGGTTTTATTTGTGAAAGAGACCTTGAGGAATTCCCTGCAATGTATGACTCCATCTTCAGGTCTTCTACTCTGTCCAGTGTGTGTGTGTGCTCAATGGTGTCTGACTCTTTGCAACCCCATGGACTGTAGCCCACCAGGCTCCTCTGTCCATGGAATTTTCCAGGCAAGAATCCTGGAGTGGGTTGCCATTTCCTTCTCGGATCTTCTATACCTAGGGATAGCACCTGTGTCTGTTGCGCTCCTGCATTGGCAGGTGGATTCACCTTTGATTCTCCTTTATTGCCCCATAGTCATTCGGTCTTTGGGTTCTGGGAATCCTTCTAAGCATCTTTCCTATTCATCATTTTCGTTCTAGTCCTATTGCCCCTACCATGGGTCACAGTCTGTTTGTTTTATGCCTAGACTTTAGAAAAGGGTTCTTTTGATCTGTCCCACACTGCCATCCGGAGCTCAGTAAAGTGGTCTGATCAGGTGATGAACTTCCGGTTGGCATCTGAAACCACAGGAATAGGTGAGATGGTCTGGGACAGCAGTGAGAGGAAGCAGAGATCTTAAGGTCAGGCTCTTGCCAGGAGCAAACTTAGTGAGGAGGCAGAAGTTGGGTGGGGGGAGTTAATGAATGAAATAGAAGTGAGAACATGGAGGCAGCATGTTGGCTGAAAGGAAAATTGAAGAGATGGGGTGCTGAGGCGCTTGTGGGTTGAAACATGGCTATTTAATAATTTGCTTAAGATGCAGGTTTAAATGCACATGGGAAGGATCCAGTCGAGAAGGAAGACATGAACTTGAGCAGGTGGAATCCTTCTCTCTGAGCTCGTATCTCCTAATCTAGAAGATTAAGGACTACCTTCACTGCCTATTTCACAAGATTCTGTGATGCTTAAGTTGACAACTATGAAAATGCTATAAAATGCTATAATTATTATTTTTAGATGTGATAGGAATTAAATAGGATGGGATTAGTAGGGAGATTTATATATATATCTGTTATATGGAAACAGTTTGTTGAGTGTTCACTATGACCAGAGCTTTTACCCATCATCTAAGTAATCTTCACAAAAGTTCAGGTTGATTATAATACTCCTATTTTGCAGAAAGGTAAAGGAGACTTGGAGAAGGTAAATAAAAAATTTGTCCACCACCCAGGTGGTAAAGAGAGAAGCTGAATCCATTAATCATTAATAGCAGGGCCATGATGGTAGTAATTGGAGTCTCTCCATTATGAACAATGGAGTTAAATCAATGGGGTTAAATTTACTATTACATTTCATTTTAAAAGGACAACATGGTTATAAGTGTCCTGAACAAAAAACAAAGAAAAAACTCATGGGCACAAGGACTAAATAATTAAGTTGTTCACGACCCAAAGCCACTGCCTCCAGGTACCACTAGGTGTACTAAATGGGCCACGGTTGAAGCCAAAATGAAGGACTCAAAACCACACCCTTGACTTATAAAGAATCCTTTATTCCATCCACAAAAGCACTCCTGCTTGTCCTCCCCTCTTCACTTATAGTAGTATCCCTGATTTTTAGTTGGCCAGAGGCTGCGCAAAATAAAGACTTTTCCAGTCTGCCTTGCAAGCGTGACTGGGTGATTATCTTCTGGGTGATGGCTGGTGATATATATGTGTGTAGCATCAGGACCAAGCCCTTCAGGGCAATGGGCATGCCCGCCACTAGTCCCTTTTCCACTTCTACCTGATGATGGAACCTGAAGCAGTCTTCTTGGCCTGAGGGCTTGAGAATAGCTAAGCAACAAGAAAGATGAAGCCTGGGCCCCTATTGAATGCCATCAAGCCACCATGCTGGCCCCAGACTTGGCCTGGGCCTGGGTAAACTGTTTACATGAGAGAGAAAGAAACACTTCAGTTGTTCAGCTTACTACTGCCTTGAGGCTCTTCTGTTGAAAACCAAAGCCAAAAAACTGCATCCTTTAGCCTACTTAAATATACCATCATTTAAAAAAATATACAAATTAAGGCAGAACCTCAACATCCCCATCTATAAAATGGGAATAATTGACAGGGTTGTGAGAAGACTAGAAATAATAATACATGGAAGTTTTCTCGCTAGTTCTATGGTTCATAGTGGACAATAATGGGATGTATTATAACCTGTTGTAAGTTTAAAAAATGTGTTCCTGAGATAAAAATGATGGTTACTTTGAAATATTCCATACCCTGCCTCCAACAGTGTAGGGGAAAAGAGAAACAAAAACAGAAAAATTTAGAACTGACATAAGACGAATGATTGGTATGTGGGGGTTAATTACACTATTCTCTCTAACATTGTGTTTGAAAATATTCATAGTAGAAAAGTTAAAATAAATAAAATCTTTCCACGGGGGTGTGGGGGGGGGGGAAGAATTCTTGGACACAATCCAAAGTGTCTTCTTTGGAAAAATAAAATGATATTAAATGCACTGAGAAATTAATTTGGGTACCCAAGTGGAAGGGCAGATGGATAAGGTAGAAGCGTGTTTTTGTTTTCAACAGTTTCCACAGCCCGGGGCACTGCTGCCAGCCCTTCTGTAGTCCCTCAAGGTGGAGGCAGGTCGGTGGGCTCTGGGATGCTCCTGGAGGCTGCCTGCATGGAGGGGAGCCCGCCTTGCCCACTCGGGGTCAGCTCTGTGTCCTGTGACTTTGACTTTGGTTTTCAATCCTTAGCCCCACCTGTGGATGAACTCACCAGGTCCCCCCACTGCCAGCCTATGGAAAAGCTCTGAAGTAACAAATGACTGTGTGAATCTTGTTTTGCCGTTGTTGATGCCAGAGATTCTAACACACACGGCTATCAGCTCCCAGCCCACACTATGCTAGAAGCATCAACTAGGAAGGAAGTGCAGGTTGCAGTAGGCAGGCTCTAATAAACAAAGAAAGCCCAGCCGATGCAAGAACCTGCAAATCACAGGCATCTGTGGCCATTGAAGGGGCAGAGACAAAGAATCCTGCACACTTCATTAACTTCTGAGGGCACCCCGTTATTACCCAACCTAGCCTAGTGATTATTGTCTATTTTGGTAAGTCATGAAGAAAAGTTTAAATGATATTCTGCATCCTCTATTTTAGAGAGAGAAAAGCATATGATGTAATTCAAAAAAATTTCTGTTGAAAATGTTTGCCATAAAATAATTGGGGGCTTAAAGATAAATTTTAGAAAAAGAAAAAAAAAAGATAAATTTTAGGAACATGGAACATCGGTTTAGATTTCATTTTGTCAAGTTGTCAAGTTGCAGTCTGTACCAGGGTATTTTTACCAGCCTCGCTCCTTCACCAGGAGTAGCAGTAATGTGCGGGCTTCACTGGGGACCTCCAAGTGTTGGTGTTAGTTGCTCAGTTGTGTCTGACTCCTTGCGACCCCATGGACTAAGGCCTGCCAGGCTCCTCTGTCCATGAGATGCTCCAGGCAAGAATACTGGAATGAATAGCCATTCTCTTCTCCAGGGGATCTTCCAGACCCAGGGATCGAACCCAGGTCTCCTGCACTGGAGGCAGATTCTTTACTGTCTGAGCCACCAGGGGGACCTCCAAACAATGGGTCAAAACCCCAAATGCTAATAGAGGCAGGGAGTGTGAGGGACGCTGATGGAGGCAGGGAGTGTGAGGGAAGCTGGCTGGATGGGGAACATGGCAAACAGAAACAAATGTTCCTCCTACAGGGAGCAGCTGCTATTCAGCTCAAGTCTCCTGCCATGTAGGAGAGGGAGCTTAATGTGGCAATTGTAGGCAGATCTTTCCTTCTTTAAGAGCAAAGGCAGACTGATTATTCGAAAAGGAAATTAAGAACATATTTTCATTTATAATAGTATGAAAAAGCATAAAATGGAGGCAAAAGACTTGTACACTGACAACTGTAAAACACTGCTGTAAAAAATCATCAGTTCAGTTCAGTTCAGTCGCTCAGTCATGTCTGACTCTTTGTGACGCCGTGGACTGCAGCATGCCAGGCTTCCCTGTCCATCACCAACTCCTGGAGATTCCTCAAACTCATGTCCATCAAGTCAGTGATGCCATCCAACCATCTCATCCTCTGTCATCCCCTTCTCCTTCTGCCTTTGATCTTTCCCAGCTTTAGGTTCTTTTCCAATGAGTCTGCTCTTTGCATCAGGTGGCCAAAGTATTGGAGCTTCAGCTTCAACATCAGTCCTTCCAATTAATATTCAGGACTGATTTCCTTTAGGATGGACTGGTTGGATCTCCTTGCAGTCCAAGGGACTCTCAAGAGTCTTCTCCAACACCACAGTTCAAAAGCATCAATTCTTCGGCGCTCAGCTTTCTTTATAGTCCAACTCTCACATCCATACATGACTACTAGAAAAACCATAGCTTTGACTAGACGGACCTTTGTTGACAAAGTAATGTCTCTGCTTTTTAATATGCTGTCTTGGTTGGTCATAGCTTTTCTTCCAAGGAGCAAGTGTCTTTTAATTTCATGGCTGCAGTCACCATCTGCAGTGATTTTGGAGCCCAAGAAAATAAAGTCTGTCACTGTTTCCATGTTTCCCCATCTGTTTGCCATTAAGTGATGGGACCAGGTGCCATGATCTTCATTTTCTGAATGTTGAGTTTTAGGCCAGCTTTTTCACTCTCCTCTTTCACTTTCATCAAGAGGCTCTTCAGTTCCTCTTCGTTTTCTGTCATAAGGGTGGTGTCATCTGCATATCTGAGGTTATTGATATTTCTCCCGGCAATCTTGATTCCAGCTTGTGCTTCATCCAGCCCAGCATTTTGCATGATGTACTCTGCATATAAGTTAAATAAACAGGGTGACAATATATAGCTTTGACATACTACTTTCCCAATTTGGAAGTAATCATAGTACACAAGTAAATGGAAAGATATCCTGCATTCATAGATTGGAAGACAATATTGTTAAGATGGCAATACTACTCCCAAGCTATCTACGGATTTAATGCAATCCCTATGAAAATCTGAACACCATTTAATACAGAAATAGATAAAAAAAAACCATCCTAAAATTCATATGGAATCTGAACAGACCCCAACAGTCAAAATAATCTTTGAAAACAAAAACAGAGTTGGAGGTCTCATACTTCCAGGTTTATAAACTTGTTACAAAGCTGCAGTAATCAAAACAGTAAGGTATCAGCATAAAGATAGGCATATAGGCCAGTGCAATAGAGAGTTAAGAAATGAACCCTTGAATATATGGTCAAATGGTCTTCAACAAGGGTGCCAAGACCATTCAATGGGGAAAGGACAGTCTCATCAACAAATGGTGGTGTGAAAACTGGATATCCACATACAAAAGAATAAACTTGGACCCTTCCTTTACTTCATGTACAAAAAATTAATTCAAAATAGAATGAAGACTTACACATAAGACCTAAAACTATAAAGTTCTTAGAAGAAAACATAGGGAGAAAATGTCATGACATTGGGAATGATTTCTTGGATATGACATCAAAAGCATAGGCAACAAAAATAAAAGAGATGAATTTGACTGCATCAAACTAAAAAAAGTTCTGTTCAGCAAAATGAAAATGGATGGCAACAAAATAATAGAATGGGAGAAGATATTTTTCAAGTGATCTGGTAAGGGGATAATACTCAGAATATATAAAGAACTCATACAACTCAACAACAAAAACATCAAATAACCTGATTTTAAGAGGGGCAAAAGACTTAATAGGCATTTCCCTAAAGATGATACCCAGGTGGGCAACAAGCACAGGAAAAGATGTTCAATATCACTAATCAATAGGGAAATGCAGATCAAAAACACACGCAGATATCACCTCACATCCATTAGGATGCCTACCACTAAAAGAAAGAAAGAAAATAACAAATTTTGGCCAGGAGGTAGAGAAATTTGGAATCCTTGGGCACTGTTGTTGGGAATGTTAAGATGGTGAATCTGTTGTAGACAACAGCATGTCAGTTCCTAGGTAAAATCAATCCAGGGATTCCACTTCTAGGCATGTACTCTAAAGAATTGAAGACAGGGTCCCAAAGAGATATTTATACACTCATATTCAGAGCAGCATCATTCACAATAGCCATAAGGTGGGAGCAATCCAACTGTCCATCAACAGATGAATGGGTTAGCAAAAATGTGGTACATATATACAGCGGAATACTATTCAGCTTTAAAAAAGGAGGGAAACTCTAAGATATGCTACCAGATGAATGAACTTTGAGAACATTACGCTTAGTGAGATAAGCCAGTCACAAAAAGACAACTACTATTTGATTCCCCATATCTGCGGTACCTAGCCTAGTCAAATTGTTAGAGACCTAAAGTAGACTGGTGATTGCCAGGGAGAGGGAAAGGAGGAAGAGGCTATTTGTTTAAAGGGTTCAGAGTTTCAGTTTTACAAGATGAGAAGTTCTGGGTATTGTGTTGCACAATAATGGGAATATACTTCATACTACTAAACTGTACTTAAAAATGCCTAGGATGGCCAATTTTATGCTTATTTTAGCACAATTAATTTTTTTTTTAAACAATGGGAAAGCAAAGTTAAAGTTTTTACGGGAAATTTCCCAATTTGCATATGATGGCAACTGTTTTTAGCCTCTAGTTGCCTATCTCGTGGCTATTTCCCCCTCTTTGGTAATAAATAGCCAAGCCCCAGATGTATCTCAGTGACGATCCCTGCAGCACTTAATTCAGGTAAAACCTAATTGATTCACATCAGTCATAGTGGGCTCATCTCCCTTGCTGGTGATGGATTTCGGGGTGGGCATGTAACCCAGTTCTGACCCATAAGGTGTGAGGGAAGGTCTTCTGAAGGTGTGTAGGGCTGGTTTTTGAACCAGTTCACTCCAATATTCTTGCCTGGAAAATTCCGTAGATTGAGGAGCCTGGTGGGCTATAGTCCACGGGGTTGCAAAGAGTCAGACACGACTGAGCGACTTCTCTTTCGCTTTCTTTTCGCAGCTTTGTAACAAACCTTTGGCTTAGTATGTCAGAGACATACTAAGGAGAAATGGTCCTTTCCATTACTGGACATTGGTTTATATCAGGATAAGATGCCTGGGGCAGTGCAATAATTTTCCAACCCAAAGGCAGCCATGGGCAGACCAGAAAAATGGAAAGAATCCGGGGATCTCAGTGTCACTGGGTTGGATGTAGCCTTCTTGCCTCTAGACTTTCTGTTATGTGAGATCATCCATGCTCTTACTATTGGGTTGCAATTTACAAGTGGCAGCTTAGAAGATCATAAGTGATACAGAGGGGGGAAAAGCATATGGATCCAATAAAAGAAGTCTGCAACTGAATCTGATCCAGAGGCCAGTGATTCACTATCTCAGGTGTTTCTCTTTTGTTTTTGTTGGTTTGTCACTAAGCCATGTCTGACTTCTTGCCACCCCGTGGCCTGTAGCCCGCCAGGCTCCTCTGTCGATGGGATTTCCCAGGCAAGAATACTGGAGTGGGTTGCCATTTCATGTTTCCCTAGTCACTTGCATTAAGGACTATTTCTTAGGACAGTTCTCCCTGCATTAGTCAAGCAAACTCAGAGCCCCACAGCCCCCACCCCCAGCTCCTTTTCTTCATGGTGTAGGCCAGAGAGAAGGCCCGAGCCACCAGTGTGTCCGTTATCAAGCATGAGACTACAGTGATTTCCTCAAAGATGTCCTTGGTAACGTTGCTGAACAAGTTCAAGTATGTTGGCATCTCTGGTTGCTTGTTTCTAAAAATGCTACTTCCAGGTTCATGCTACTTCCAGCTCTGTAATTGTCAAATATAGAAGTCATCTTCCTTATCCCTATAATATTCTCCAATAGTAAATCTGCTTTGTCTGGTATTAATAGGGCCACTCCTAGGACTCCCTGGCAGTCCAGTGGTTAAGACTTCACCTTCCAGTGCAGGGGGTATGGGTTCAATCCCTGGTTGAGGAGCTAACATCCCACATGCCTCGTGGTCAAAAAACCAAAACCAAAACATAAAACAGAAGCAATATTGTAACAAATTCAATAAAGATTTTAAAAATGGTCCACATCAGGAAAAAAAATCTTAAAAAAATAGGGCCACTCCAGCTTTCTTTGATTCATGTTGGTGTGGTATAACTTTTCCTACTCTTTTACTTTTAGCTTACCTGTAGGTTTATATTTGAAGTGGTTTCCTTATATAGTTGAGTCTTGCCTTTTTATCTAACCTAACAATCTCTGCTTTTTATTTGCAGTTGTCACTTTCTAATCAACTGCTTTAAAAAAGGGAGAGAAAAAAATCACTCTTCTTTCTGCACCTAGGAATATATATATTTTTCTCCTAACACAACATTTAAGAAAGAGAAAACATTCCCGACATACATTTGTGTGATATTGCCATATGTAAAACAGATAGCTGATGGGAATTTGTTGTATGACACAGGGAACCCTAACCTGGTGTTCTGTGACAACCGAGAGGAGTGGGATGAGGACGGAGGTGGGAGGGAGGTTTAAGAGGGAGAGGACATATGTATATCTATGTCTGATTCCTGTTGAGGTATGGCAGAAACCATCACAATATTGTAAAGTAACTATCCTTCAGTTAAAAATAAAATTAAAATAAATAGAAAAATGTATATGATGATAGCAGGGGGTTGGAAATGTGGCATTGCCCGGCAAAAATGCCTGAGGATGGAATGGAATGGGGCAAGTTATAGAAGTGAGAACTGCCAGTCAAGTTTTGCAATAGCTTAACTGGTATACAGAGGATCTGAACTTCAGGGCCTCTGAGGAAGATCCTTTCTACTGGAAGAAGAAACAGGAGCTGGTGACACATGAATTATGATCACCAAGACTTCTCTTTCCTGGTCCCTATGTCTTAGTCACCCTCTTTCCTGAAATTATGCAAAGAATAAACAAAAGTTCAGAGGGTTGGAGTTAGTAAGAATTTGAAGCAATTAGTCCAATCTTTCCTTAACAGTTGAGGAAAAGGAAGTAAGAAAAGTGGAACATTATTCCCTAGGCCATGCTCCTGGCTAATGGTGGAGCTTGGAATAGGACCAAATCCTTTCCGGATTTCCAGAAAGACAGGAGGGAGGACCTTACTGGTTTAATGTTAACCTTTGTATTCTACTTAAAGGAAAAATAAAAATCCATTTGTTAATATCTACTCCTTGCCCTTGTCTGATTTGTGGCTCTATTTACAGAGTTGAGAAAAAACCAACAACAAAACAAACAAGGAAAGAACAGAAGGAAACAAATATAAACAGACTCAAAGGGCAACTGGGACACACAGATAAAACAGTGAAAGAAAACAAGACTAGAAGACAAGATTTTCCAGCAAGGTGCCTGGCATGTGATTTCCCTGGTGGCTCAGTCGTAAAGAAGCCACCTTCCAAGCAGGAGACATGGGTTTGATCCTGGGTGTGTAAGATCCCCTGGAGGAGAAAATGGCAACCCACTCCAGTATTCTTGCCTGGGAATTCCTAGGGACAGAGGAGCCCATTGGGCTACAGTCCATGGGGTCGCAAAGAGTCTGACATGACTTAGCAACTAAATGACATCCTGTCTTGTGGGGTTATGAGCCCCATCTTGTGGCCCTTTTGGATATTGCTTAAGGTTAATTTTTGAATTAGTCACCATAATTGGAGCAGCATTCCTTGGCTTCCCTGGTGGCTCAGATGGTAAAGAATCCACCTCCAACGTGGAGGATGCCTGGGTTCAATCCCTGGGTTGGGAAGAACCCCTGGAAAAGGGACTGGCTACACACTCCAGTGTTCTTGCCTGGAGAATTCCATGGCCAGAGGAACCGTTAGTTCACAAAGACCTGGACACAACTGAGCAACTAACACTTTATACTTTCAAACTCAACTGGAGTACCCGAAAATCACCTGGATGTGAAAATGCAGATTCCTAGGCCTTCCCCTCCAAAGAGGCAAATAGATCAAAGAACCTGGGCTCAAGAATCTGTGCTTCTAGAAAGCTCCCCAGGTGATTATAGGGGAAACAAACTGGCATTGATCAAGAAACACTTGTCAACAACAAACTGGCACTTGCCATCTACCCCTACAAGGAATAAATCATGTGCTGCTGCTTGCCGACTTTCAACACCTCTGAAAGGAGTTCAGGGTAGACAGCAGAAATGAGACTCTGTGCTCTGGGAAAAACTAGTGGGATAGATCTTAATATAGTTAGATATTTTCAGGAGCTGATTTTATGAGCCCAATTCTTGTATCTCCTCATATTTAGAAAAGTACTAACATCCTTCATGGTGACAACTGCTCTTCATGACTAGCAGACCCCTTTGGCAAAATATACGTGCTTGATTTCATGTACTTCCCCCTCACCAAAATCATATATATACTGACCTCCCTCCCTACCTCTTTGGAGCAATTTCTCAGAGCTATCTAAAATGCTAACTCCCTAGCTATAGTCCTCTTTTTTAATTTTTTTAAACTCAGAATATAGTCTTCATTTTGCCCCCAATGAAATTTAACTCACAACTCTCACATTGTGTACTTTTTTGTCAGTATACTGCAAACGGCAATAAGAATTAGTGGCATCCGTCCCTTAGGCATTGTGGCTAAAGGCCTATTCTGAGTACAAGTTTGGAAGGAAATTGTCTAGCACTATAAAGGTCTGAGATTTTTAGCCTGCTTGCAAGCTAACAAATTATCAATGAAAAAAAAAAAAGGTTCCTGCCTTATCTGTTAACAAAGGATGCTGCAGCCATCAAGACATCATAGTAATGCTGCCCCAACCTAGCAGCCAACCACCGCAGCCACCCATCAATGATGTGCCCTGAAGAGACTCGGCAGGAGAAAGCATAGGGCACTAGCCTCAGATGGCTGAGGTGCATGCCAAAGGAATGATTTCAGTGAGTCCAGGCTGCTGTATTTTCCCGTACACAGAAAAAGTGCTAAATTCCTTGAGATATCTGCTTTTCCTTAACAGCAATCTTTTGAAGTTTTGACTACTTGGTCTTGGTTGCAAAAACAACTATATATGGCTCCTCCCTTACCTCTTTGGAGCAGTCTCTCAGAGCTGTCCGAGATGCTGTGTCCCTGGCTTAAGTCCTCAGTTTTGTTCACCAAATAAAACACCATCCTCAACTTTTAGATTTTTTTTTTCCATTGACACTTTAGTGTGCAAGTTTCAGGAATGCTGGTAGATGAGACTCTTGGTTCAGAGACAAAGGACAGTTTATTACTAACAGCAATTTCAGTAGTCAGATTATAGTCACTTGAGCCAGTTTCCTGACTTAATTCCCAAAAGCCTTTGTAGAGTGGGCCAGAGGATGGAGCTTAGAGAACCTGAATCTTTTTTTTTAATTGGAGGATAATTACAATATTGTGGTGGTTTTGCCATACATCGACGTGAATCAGCCATGGGTTACATATATGTCCCCCCATCCTGAACCCCTCTCCCATCTCCTTCCCCACCCCATCCCTCTGGGTTTTCCTAGAGCACTGGCTTTGAGTGCCCTGCTTCATGCATCGAACTTGCACTTGTCATCTATTTTACATATGGTAATATACATGTTTCAATGTTATTCTTTCATATCATCCCACCCTTGCCTTCTCCCACAGAGTCCAAAAGTCTGTTCTTTACATCTGTGTCTCTTTTGCTGCCTTGCATATAGGATCGTCGTTACTGTCTTTCTAAATTCCATATATATGTGTCAATAAACTGTATTGGTGTTTCTCTTTCTGACTTCACTCTATGTAACAGACTCTAGTTTCATACACTTTATTAGAACGGACTCAAATGCATTTTTATAGCTGAGTAATATTCCATTGTGTATATGTACCACAAATTTTTTAACCATTCATCTGCCGATGGACATCTTGGTTGCTTCCATGTCCTAGCTATTGTAAACAGCACTGAAATGAACACTCGGGTACACGTGTCTATTTCAATTCTGGTTTCCTTGGTGTGTATGCCCAGCAGTGGGATTGCTGGGTCGTATGGCAGTTCTATGTCCAGTTTTTAAAGGAATCTCCACACTGTTTTCCATAGTGGCTGTACCAGTTTGCATTCTCATCAACAGTGTAAGAGGGTTCCCTTTTCTTCACACCCTCTCCAGCATTTATTGTTTGTAGATTTTTTGATGGCATCCAGAGTGACATGATACCTCATGTATCATCATTTTGATTTGCATTTCTCTAATAATGAGTGATGCTGGGCATCTTTTCATATGTTTATTAGCCATCTATATGTCTTCTTTGGAGAAATGTCTGTTTAGTTCTTTGGCCCACTTTTTGATTGGGTTGAGAACCCAAAACTTTTACAATGCAGAGAGACTGCCTGAAAGGAAACATTGTCTCTCTCTTCCCAGGCTCTTCATCACAGAAACATCCTTGAAGTGACAGTTCAAAAATGGCAATGTCTCTGGATAGCATACAGAAACACGATACAGGTGGAGAATTGTCATCCAGCAGAAACCGTTAATGAAAGGAATCCTACATCTGAATGCTGTAAAGTGATCAACCTGAGGCAAGTGGAGTGACTCAGACCTGCTGTACCTGGCAGGAAAATTCAGCCTGGACTGTAACTACAGCCCACAGCTAACTTTGCAGAAGTCTCTTATCTCTATTTCACTCAAGAGGAAATAGATTTTGGAAAAGATTGTGACTCGCCCGTCTGTCCAAACAAGACAAGAATTGGGTCTTCTCAGAGGTCTTCCACTGCCCCCTGCTCTCACTTGTTTCTTCCTTACCCCAGCAGGCAGGAACTAAACAGGCCAAAATAAGTAAACAACTAATTCAAGGGCGGGCATAGATCTTTCAAAGGGGCACTGCAAACTCAAGCAGTGAAAACGCTAATGACGCTGCAAGATCACACTCCACTTCGGAACCAAGAAGTAAGGAGCTCTGGCTTCTCCCACCTCACTGGCCTGAGATTTCCGGAAAGTAAGGAAGTGGCTCCTAGACTTCATTTTCCATTTGAAATCGGAAGTAGGTTTCAATGTTACGGAAACCCTAGAGGACGGTTGTGTAGTTTCTTCTTGGCTAAGCTTGACCGGCACGCCTAGAACCCGCGCTGACCGCAGAACAGATGGGCTCCGCCCCACTCTTCCGGGATTTCCCGAGCTGACCGGAAGTGGGGCGGAGCCCCCTAAGCA
Source organism: Cervus canadensis (assembly GCF_019320065.1). Taxonomy (NCBI): domain Eukaryota; kingdom Metazoa; phylum Chordata; class Mammalia; order Artiodactyla; family Cervidae; genus Cervus; species Cervus canadensis. Next base: position 8,073,744 of record NC_057415.1, on the reverse strand, counting down.
CGCCCCGAACAATTGGCCGAGGCCACTGTCGCTCAGTGCTCCGAACGGAAGAGGCTGGGCGCCTCTCATAGGGTCCCGCGAGCAGTCAGGCGGGTGGGAGGGACTGGAGCGAAAGTTACCGGCTCGAGAGCCGGGAAGGCTATGGAACCGGACCCCGCCGCGTCCCCTGGGCCTTCCCGCTCCTTCAAAGAGGAGCTGCTGTGCGCCGTCTGCTATGACCCCTTCCGCGATGCCGTGACTCTGCGCTGCGGCCACAACTTCTGCCGCGGGTGCGTGACCCGCTGCTGGGAGGTTCAGGTGGCGCCCACCTGTCCGGTGTGCAAGGACCGCGCGGCCCCCGCCGACCTGCGCACCAACCACACCCTCAACAACCTGGTGGAGAAGCTGCTGCGCGAGGAGGCCGAGGGCGCGCGTTGGACCGGCCACCGCTCCCCGCGCCTCTGCCGCCTGCACCGCGGCCAGTTCAACCTCTTCTGCCTCGACGACAAGGAGCTGCTGTGCTGCTCGTGCCAGGCCGACCCCCGGCACCAGGGACACCGCGTGCAGCCGGTGAAGGACACCGCCCACGACTTTCGGGTAAGAGTTGCTGCGGGCGGGAGTTGGCCGAGCGCGCACGTGGACCGGAACCTAGCATCCTGACCGCCCTGCTCCAGCACTCCAGCCTGCCAGGGCTGGGTGTGCCCAGTCCCGTCCCTCTTCCCCCTGCCAGATCGCTGATGCCTCCTCAGGACCCCATCTTCCCCTGGTAACATACAGAGCCTACATCGAGCACCGCCCAGGGGGTGAGATAGGAGAGGAGAGACTGTCACCAGGAAGTTTGAGAATTGGGATGACAGGATGTTCTCAAGACCGCCCGCCCATCTCTGAAGGGCTGAGGCCCTGCGCCCTTTCTACCAGGCGGGTGTGGCTCATGCTCATTTTAGAAGCACAGGTTGAGTAAACCCAACAACCCTGGAATGTGGTAGACAGAGGGCAGAGGTGCAGCACCTGAAGTCCTGGTCAAGGATATGGAGCTTTTAGGTCTTCCTCCACATCCCCCACCTACTTTCTAGGCTGGCCCCATGTATTGGGTAGCTCTGGGGAGGCCTCTGGCCCTGGCCAGCTAGTTTAACCTGGATCACTCTCTCAGCATCCCCCATGGCTGGAGTTTCACTGGTTATAAATGAAGGAGCTCCAATATTTTGGCCACCTGATGTGAAAAGCCAACCCACTGGAAAAGACCCTGATGCTAGAAAAGATTGAGGGCAGGAGGAGAAGGGGACGACAAAGGATTAGATGGTTGGATGGCATCATCGACTCAATGGACAGGCGTTTGAGCAAACTCCAGGAGATGGTGAAGGACAGGGAAGCCTGGCATGCTGCAGTCCATGGGGTGCCAAAGAGTCGGACACGACTGAGTGACTGAACAACAACAAAAATAAAGGAGCAGCTTATAAGGAAAAACGAACATGAGGTTTTTGGCATAGGAAGGAAAATGATCAGGAAATCAGAGTTAGCCAGCTCAGGAGTTTTCAGAATTTTTGACCTTTGCTGGCCCATTGTTGTTCAGTTGCTCAGTCGTTTCTGATTGTGACCCCATGGACTACAGCACACCAGGCTTCCCACAGTGAGGAATATTGTTTTCCATTGTGACTCAGAACAGCCACATGTATGTATCATGTTCTGTATCAGTGGAAACAAAAATTCTGTGAAAATCTCTGTTGTAGTCTGGCATTTTCTGTCATTATATTTTAAAAATTACATAGGCTGTAAAACATTATTTTATTACCTACTTATATCTACTCATACATAGGTCAGACCCACAGTTTGGAGAACACTGGTTAGCTAGTCTGAAGATGAGTGTATTGAAAATAAGTATTTCAAAAAGTTGAAAATATTCTATAAGAATGCTTGTTCTTCGGATACTGTTTTAGTTTGTTTTAATGCCTTTGTTGTAGTTGTTTAGTCACTAAGACGTGTCTGACTCTTTTATGACCCCATGAACTGTAGCTTACCAGACTCCTCTGTCCATGGGATTTTCTAGGCAATAATACTGGAGTGGGTTGCCATTTCTTTCTCCAGGGGTCTTCCTGACCCAAGGATCAAACCCACGTCTCCTGCATTGACAGGCGGATTCTTTACCACTGAGCCACCAGGGAAGTTCATAATGAAAGTAGACAGTTCCATATACATTTTGGCAAAGTTCAAGTGAAGGAGAGTGTCATCAGCATGGTTACTTGAAGTGTTTGAACAGTGGTCCACAGCAATGCTTTTTCTTATTTCACCTGGCAGAACTGCCAGGTTCTGATTTCAGACAGCCGATGTATTAATAAGTGTGGGCATTCCGGGCATCCTGGGGCCTGGTGTCGAGGTAAGGGGACACCATGGATCACATCGTGATGAGTCACTGTGTGGCTGGCAGATATAGATCAGGAAGGTAGGTGGGGGTCAAGGCCAAGAACACTAAGACAGAACCTCCAGATGTGGGCTAAGCCAGGATTCAAGATCAGTGAGCCAGGTACCAGGAAGTACATACGGTCTAGTGACCTGTTACTGTTTATTCAACAGATGTCTTATACTGCTAGGCCCTGGGGATACTGCAGAACAGGAACTGAACAGTAATTCATACCTTCAAGGAGCTTTAAGCAGAGACCCAAGGAATACGGAGGTGTTAGGCAGGTGACTGTGGCTCAGATCATGAACTCCTTATTGCCAAATTCAGACTTAAATTGAAGAAAGTAGGGAAAACCACTAGACCATTCAGGTATGACCTAAATCAAATCCCTTATGATTATACAGTGGAAGTGAGAAATAGATTTAATGGACTAGATCTGGTAGACAAAGTGCCTGATGAACTATGGATGGAGGTTCGTGCATTGTACAGGAGACAGGGATCAAGACCATCCCCATTGAAAAGAAATGCAAAAAGGCAAAATGGTTGTCTGAGGAGGCCTTACAAATAGCTGTGAAAAGAAGAGAAGCAAAAAGGAGAAAAGGAAAGATATTCCCATTTGAATGCAGAGTTCCAAAGAATAGCAAGGAGAGATAAGAAAGCCTTCCTCAGCGATCAATGCAAAGAAATAGAGGAAAACAACAGAATGGGAAAGACTAGAGATCTCTTCAAGAAAATTAGAGATACCAAGGGAACAATTCATGCAAAGATGGGTTCGATAAAGGACAGAAATGGTATGGACCTAACAGAAGCAGAAGATATTAAGAAGAGGTGGCAAGAACACACAGAAGAACTATACAAAAAAGATCTTCACGACCTAGATAAGCATGATGGTGTGATCACTCACCTAGAGCCAGACATCCTGGAATGTGAAGTCAAGTGGGCCTTAGAAAGCATCACTACGAACAAAGCTAGTGGAGGTGATGGAATTCCAGTTGAGCTATTTCAAATCCTGAAAGATGATGCTGTGAAGGCGCTGCACTCAACATGCGAGCAAATTTGGAAAACTCAGCAGTGGCCACAGGACTGGAAAAGGTCAGTTTTCAATTTAATCCCAAAGAAAGGCAATCCCAAAGAATGCTCAAACTACCGCACAATTGCACTTATCTCACACTCTAGTAAAGTAATGCTCAAAATTCTCCAAGCCAGGCTTCAGTAATACATGAACTGTGAACTTCCAGATGTTAAAGCTGGTTTTAGAAAATGCAGAGGAACCAGAGATCAAATTGCCAACATCTGCTGGATCATTGAAAAAGCAAGAGAGTTCCAGAAAAACATCTTATTTCTGCTTTATTGACTATGTCAAAGCCTTCGACTGTGTGGATCACAATAAACTGTGGAAAATTCTTCAAGAGACGGGAATACCAGACCACCTGACCTGCCTCTTGAGAAACCTGTATGCAGGTCAGGAAGCAACAGGTAGAATTGGACATGGAACAACAGACTGGTTCCAAATAGGAAAAGAAGTACGTCATGGCTGTATATTGTCAACCTGCTTATTTAACTTATATGCAGAGCGCATCATGAGAAACGCTGGGCTGGAAGAAGCACAAGCTGGAATCAAGATTGCCAGGGGAGATATCAATAACCTCAGATATGCAGATGACACCATCCTTATGGTAGAAAGTGAAGAGGAACTAAAAAGCCTCTTGATGAAAGTGAAAGAGAGTGAGAAAGTTGGCTTAAAGCTCAATATTCAGAAAACTAAGATCATGGCATCTAGTCCCATCACTTCATGGGAAATAGATGGGGAAACAGTGGAAAGAGTGTCAGACTTTATTTTTTTGGACTCCAAAATCACTGCAGATGGTGATTGCAGCCATGAAATTAAAAGACGCTTACTCCTTGGAAGGAAAGTTACGACCAACGTAGGTAGCATATTAAAAATCAGAGATATTACTTTGCCAGCAAAGGTCCGTCTAGTCAAGGCAGTGGTTTTTCCAGTGGTCATGTATGGATGTGAGAGTTGGACTGTGAAGAAGGCCGAGCGCCAAAGAGTTGATGCTTTTGAACTGTGGTGTTGGAGAAGACTCTTGAGAGTCCCTTGGACTGCAAGGAGATCCAACGAGTCCATCGTAGAGGAGATCAATCCTGGGTGTTCATTGGAAGGACTGATGCTGAAGCTTAAACTCCAGTACTTTGGCCACCTCATGCAAAGAGTTGACTTATTGGAAAAGACCCTGATGCTGGGAGGGATTGGGGGCAGGAGGAGAAGGGGACGACAGAGGATGAGATGGCTGGATAGCATCACCAACTTGGTGGACATGAGTTTGAGTAAACTCCAGGAGTTGGTGATGGATGGGGAGGCCTGGCGTGCTGCAATTCATGGGGTTGCAAAGAGTCAGCCACAACTGAGCAACTGAACTGAACTGAACTGCGCCAGGTGAAAGGGGTCAGGGAAGGTATTTCAGGCAGTGGCATGTGTAACGGTCCAGAGCAGGGAAGCCAGATTTTCCAGTTACTTAGAGAATTTCAGAGTAAGAAAGAATGAGGATGGAGATTTAGAAGGAGCCAGGAGGTCCCAGGCTTGTCCTTTATCCTTAAGACTGTAGGGAGAGGACTTCCCTGGTGGTCCCATGGTTAAGACTTCACCTTCCATTGCAGGGGGCGCGAGTTTGATCTCTGGTTGGGGGGACAAGATCCCACATGCCTTGAGTCCAAAAAAGAGAACCCCAAAACATAGAATAGAAGCAATATTTTAGCAAATTCAGTAAAGACTTTAAAAATGATCCACATCAAAACGAAAAAATCTCAAAAAAAAAAAAAAAAAAAAGGACTGGGGAGTAATGGGAGTGTTTTAAGCAGAGGAAGGAGGCATCAGAGCAGTGGGCACTCAGGACTGTGTCTGAGGGGCCCAGGAGTCCAGTCCCAAAGATCTGAGGAGTGTGCTCAGCCTGGTGCCAACTGGCTTCACTTGTGGCATCAGCTGTGCGCCAGGGCTGTCCTGAGTGCGGAGGCTGCGGAGGTCAGTAAACCAGAGCCCTCGCCCGGTGGAGCTGGGGGAAGTCAGCCAGCAGAGAGTCAGGTTGTAGTTCTGGATGACTGGAGTAGGTGGAGGTGTAGGGAAGGTAGCATGGGAAGGCAGGAGAGGTGAGAAGGGGCCAATGGGGAGCCCCCAGAAGCTTTTACATAGGGGTTTGGCAATTTGATTTGTGTGTTGGAGACTAGGTTGGCAACCACATGAGGAACTCCAGCAAAAATAACAACCATACCAGACAACATCTTTTTTTAAAAAAAATTATGTATCTGTCTGTGCTGAGTCTTCGTTGCTGCATGCAGGTTTTCTCTAGTTGTGGCAAGTAGGGGCCACTCTCTAGTTGTAGCGCATAGGCTCCGTTGCCCACACTTCCTTGCTCCACAGCGTGTGGGGTCTTCCCGGACCAGGGATTGAACCCGTGTCCCCTGCACTGGCAGGGAAATTCTGAACCACTGAGCCACCAGGGAAATCTGCAGCCAATATGTTTTGAGCACTTACTATGTACCAGCTACTCTTAAGTGTTTTTGTCAACACATTTAATCCTCACAAAAACTCTATGAGGTTGTGTCTTAGTTTCCTATTGCTGTTGTCATAAATTGCCACAAACTGTGGTTGAACACAGCACAGATTTGTTATCCCACAGTCCTGGAGGTCAGAAGTCCAAACATCAAGGTGTTGGCAGGACTCTGTGCCTTTTGGAGGCCAGAGGAGGGTTTCTTTCATTGTCTTGTCCAACTTTTGGAGGCCCTTTCCTCCGTCATCCTGAAGTACATCATTCCAGCTTCTGCTTCTGCTGTCTCATTGTCTTCTCTGACTCCTTCTTGGAAAAACCCTCATGATTACAGGGAGCCCCTGTGGACAATCCAGGATGATCTCCCCATCTTAAAGTCCATATTTTAATCGCATCTGCAAAATCACTTTTGCCACATGAGGTAACACATTCCCAGGATTAGGACGAGGACATCTTTGTAGGAGGGTGTAGCAACCCACTGCCACTGCAGATTTCTTGACTGGAGAACCCCGTGGAAAGAGGAACCTGGCGGGCTACAGTCCATGGGGTCGCAAAGAATTGGATGCAACTGAGCACACATCCCTGGAGGAGCTGGTACTCAGCTTACTACACCTGAGTACTATTCTCCCCATTTTACAGACAGTAATATTGAGTCTCAGAGAGGTTAAGTAACTTGTCCAAAGTCAGAGCAGTTACTGTAGAGTTCACCTGGGGCCCTGCTCAGCTCTTACTCCAGTGAGGGACACTGATAGAACCTTCTCTGGTGTTGGGCTAAGGTCTTCCCTACCAGCCCACTTTTCTGGGAGCTGTGAGGGCAGCTGCCTCTGTGTGTGGGTTCTTAGAGGCTTGTGTGGATGAGGGCGCCCATCAGTGGGCCAGCAGGTATGGACTGAGTGCCTGCTCCTTGCCAGGCAGTGTGCGCAGGGAAAGGACACGGCAGTCACTCAGTCGTGTCCGACTCTTTGTGACCCCGTGAACTGCAGCACGCCAGGCCTCCCTGTCCATCACCAACTCCTGGAGTTTACCCAAACTCATGCCCATCGAGTCGGTGATGCCATCCAACCTTCTCATCCTCTGTCGTCCCCTTCTCCTCCTGCCCCCAATCCCTCCCAGCATCAGGGTCTTTTCCAATGAGTCAACTTCGTCGCATGAGGTGGCCAAAGTACTGGAGTTTCAGCTTCAGCATCAGTGCTTCCAATGAACACCCAGGGCTGGTCTCCTTTAGGATGGACTGGTTGGATCTCCCTGCAGTCCAAGGGACTCTCAAGAGTCTTCTCCAACACCACAGTTCAAAAGCATCAACTCTTTGGCGCTCAGCTTTCTTCACAGTCCAACTGTCACATCCATACATGACCACTGGAAAAACCATTGCCTTGACTAGACGGACCTTTGCTGGCAAAGTAATGTCTCTGATTTTTAATATGCTATGTAGGTTGATCGTAACTTTCCTTCCAAGGAGTAAGCGTCTTTTAATTTCATGGCTGCAATCACCATCTGCAGTGATTTTGGAGTCCAAAAAAATAAAGTCTGACACTCTTTCCACTGTTTCCGCATCTATTTCCCATGAAGTGATGGGACCAGATGCCATGATCTTAGTTTTCTGAATATTGAGCTTTAAGCCAAATTTTTTCACTCTCCTTTTTCACTTTCATCAAGAGGCTTTTTAGTTCCTCTTCACTTTGTGCCATAAGGGTGGTGTCATCTGCATATCTGAAGTTATTGATGTTTCTCCTGGCAATCTTGATTCCAGCTTGTGCTTCTTCCAGCCCAGCGTTTCTCATGATGCGCTCTGCATATAAGTTAAATAAGCAGGTTGACAATATACAGCCATGACGTACTTCTTTTCCTATTTGGAACCAGTCTGTTGTTCCATGTCCAGTTCTACCTGTTGCTTCCTGATCTGCATACAGGTTTCTCAAGAGGCAGGTCAGGTGGTCTGGTATTCCCGTCTCTTGAAGAATTTTCCACAGTTTATTGTGATCCACACAGTCAAAGGCTTTGGCATAGTCAATAAGGCAGAAATAGATGTTTTTCTGGAACTCTCTTGCTTTTTCAATGATCCAGCGGATGTTGGTAATTTGAAAAGGGAAAGGACAAGGCAGTCCGATCCCCTGCCTTCTTGGAGTCAGGTGGGCATGATCAAATACGTGCATGCATCCTCAGTCGCTCAGGCATGCCCGACTCTTTTTCGACCCCATGGACTATAGCCCGCCAGGCTTTTCTGTCCATGGGATTCTCCAGGCAAGAATACTGGAGTGGGTTGCCATTTCCTCCAGGGGATCTTCCGGACCCGTTTCCTGCATTGGTGAGCAGATTCTTTACCGCCTGTGCCACCAGGGAGCAGGGGATGAGAGCCTCTGCCTTTGCAGAGCAAGCCTTCATTCTGTCTGCAGTTTATGGAGCATCAGTGTGCTTGGTGAGAGGACCGGGCATGAGGACCTACCCCCAGGAAGCCTGCAGCCTTTCCAGGAATGTGAGACACTGATGCTGGTATGAAGTGGAGGTGCCCATGGAGGGGCAACTAAACCACACTGGGGAAGTCAAGGCAGTGTTCTAGAGGAAGTGAGGGAGGGGCCCAAGTCCAGTTTTCAAGGCCATGTGGGATGGTTGAGTGAAGCAGGTGGGGATCGGACAGAAGCCGCTGTCTATGTGAAAGGACGTGCTGTAAAGCTTTAAATACTGTAGGAGATTATCTTTATGACCTCAGCGGAGGGAGGTATTTCTTAAAACCAAGGAGCACTAATTCTGATTTGTCACCTTGTGACACAATGCTGCTGATCTTGATCTTCACATAAATGGGATGAAACTGTATGTACTTTCCTGCAAAATAATATATACATATACTTTTTGACTTATCTGTATATGTATCAGTAATTTGTTCCTTATTTGTTGCTAAGTAGCTTTCCACATGTAAAAGTTAAAATGTTAATTGCTCAGTCGTGTCTGACTGTTTGTGACCCCATGGACTGTAGCCCACCAGGCTCCTCTGACCATAGAATTTTCCAGGCAAGAATATTGAGTGGATTGCCATTGCTTTCTCCAGGGGATCTTCCCGACCCGGGGATTGAACCCGGGTCACCTGCATTGTAGGCAGTTTCTTTACTGTCTGAGCCAGCAGGGAATGTCTGAGCCAGCAGGGAAGCCCAGCTTTCCATTTAATAATATCATCATTTATTCACCCATCTCTTGTTGATCGACATTTGGGTCATTTCCAATTTTTTATTTTCCTTAAGTTTTTAAGATGCGTTGTTCAGTTAGACATGTATGGGAGGAAATTTTCATTAACATACTAGGTTATTTAAGGAGTTGGGCGAAGTATGGCCAGAATTACAAGTGTTTATTCTCCAGAATTAAAGACATTGACAGTATGTTTGATGTCAACAAATTTGGAAATAAGATGGCACATTTGACAACACAAAAGACAATTGGACAACACAGTAGTAGCTCCCTTAATGACACAGGTTGGGTAATATTGTGGTTAACACTGTGGCCTTTATTTTGGGGCAATTCTGCAGAGCCTGGTTCTGCTGCTAACTATAATTTTGGCAAGTTACTTAATTCTTCTGGGCTTCTTTTCTCTTCTATGTGTTAGGAATATAGTGCCTATCTCGCAGAGATGTAAGAATTCAGTAGAATGATATCTGTAAAGGACCTGATTTAGGGCCTTGTGCAAAGTTCATGCTCAGTAATAACTGTTCATTAGTGATAATACAGACTTTCCAGGCGGTGCTAGTGATAAACAACTTGCCTGCCAGTGCATGAGACATAAGATATGTGGGTTTGATTCCTGGGTCAAGAAGATCCCCTGGAGGAGGGCACAGGAACCCACTCCAGTATTCTTGCCTGTAGAATCCCATGGACAGAGGAGCCTGTCAGGCTATGGTCCATGGGGTTGCAAAGAGTCAGACACGACTGAGGCGACTTAGCCCAGCACACAGATAATACAATCTTCGGTAACTCTCACCAGTGAGCAACTCAGAGAAGGGCACATATTAGGACTGGGACTTGCTGAATTAAAGCAGAACTCTCCAATGATTAAAAAGTTTGAGAAAGACAAGGGACTGTTACCCACTTCCTTCTTCATTGCCCCATAATTCCCTAACTCGAGGTTGAAGGGCAGAGGGTCAGGGGTGTGTTCTTTGGGGCCAGCACACCCCTGGATAGCGTGTGTTGGCAGTTGCTTCACCCCTGACATTCACAATTATTTCACAAATAATGGAATTTTTCTTGGGAATAATATTACATAACTTTGCTTCAGAACATCTCGTCCCATCAAATAACACATTGGGATGACATTTCAGTGGTTTTGTGGGACACTCATGCTGATGTTATTTTGTTATTGAAGTGACACACTTCAGAGATATTACAGAAAACAATATTTTTTAAAAGTCTGTTAAATATTGTCAAGAAGACCATAAGGATGACCAGAATGAATTGAAAAGAAAGCTAAACCTGCAGTAAAGGAAACCACTGTTTATTTTCTGTAGAAGCGTGGCTGAAAGACTACACTGTGGAGGAGGACCCATGGGCTAGTTATGTACTGCTCTGTGACAGGTTACTCCCACATAGTGGCCTCAAACAAAAGTGTCTGCCGTCTCATGGTGTCTGTGGGTCAGGAATCTGGCATGGCCGGATGGGTGTTTCTGCCTCAGGGTCTCAGAGGTGCTGCAGTGTGGACCAGGGCCGTGGTCTCATCCGAAAGCCTGAGGCGGCCAGGATCCCCACTCAGGCTCACGTGTGTGGTTGGCAGCAGGATTCAGGTCTTCATGGGCTGTTGGTTGGACACCCTTACTTCCTAGCCCCATGGGCTGCTCCGCTGGTTGGATCACTTCCATCTGAGGGTGAGAGAGCAAAAGAGGGTGAGAAAGTGTCCGTGCAGGCTTTTTGTCACCTCAGCTCATCTCCCGTCACTTTTGCCATATTCTGTTGATTAGAGGGAAGTCTTTTGTAGATCCAGCCGTCAGGGAGGGGCTTTCAGCAGTGCAGTACTGGGAAGTGGGGATCCTTAGGGCCATTTCCAAGGGACATTGATGTCCCTCCCACATGTAGAGCACACTCACCCCGTCCCAGGATCCCCAGTCGTCTTGTCCCATTTCAGCATTAGCTCAAAGTCCAGGATCTTGTCATCTAAACCAGGCCCAGGTGGGGATGAGGCTTTAGGGACTAAAAACACAGCTTGAATTTACCACTCTGTTAACTATTTACATAGCGTTTACATTGTACTTACAACTGCTTACACAGACTTTTACACTAGCACTGAAGCATTTTTACATAAGGGACTTGAACATCCTGGGATTTCAGTATCTGTGGGGATCCTAGAACCAACCCAGGATGACTGTGGTTTAGACAAGGTCCTGTGGGAAGAACTTGGTCAACCTCGTGATCAGACCTGTTCTTTCATGACTGTAAACCAGTGCAGTTCACGAAGTTGTGAAGGGGGCCTGTGAGCACATTGTTGACCCCCAGCTCGGGTTCAGTGCTCCGCCTGCACCAGCTTTAGGCTTTGCAGGATGTCCTTTTGTTTTGTCCTGTGACCAGCATGGGAACTAGTCTCTACCTCCTCAGCTGTTTGCCCATCTGTATCGGGTATAAACAGAGGTGCTGGGTTAGAGGGTATAGGAGGCCCTTTGTGCCCTGATGGTGTATAGATCAGGTGCAGGGTCAGAGCTGTGCTTTCCCCACTGTGTCCCCCAGCATGTGGCTGGACCGGGTTCAGTAAATAATGGTCGAGTGGCTCCCATGCTGAAGTGCACCTCCAGCTGTGATGTGGCATGCTGCCTCCCTGCCTGGCCTCCATCCCTAACTCACCTCCTCCTGGTCCTTCTTGGCAGGCCAAGTGCAGGAACATGGAGCACGCGCTGCGGGAGAAAGCCAAGGCCTTCTGCGCGATGCAGCGCTCCTACGAGGCCATCGCCAAGCACAATCAGGTGAGTGAGCACTGGGGCTGAGGGTGCAGACGGGTACCTCTGGGACTACTGTGGGGCAGAGGTGCGGATGGGCTGGCCCTGGCCATGGTCAGCCTTCACCAGCCCTGCTGGCGAGCACAGCTGTGCCCTTGGATGCTGACTGTGACTTCGTGGCATCTTTAAACACCTGGGCGTGGCCATGCCAGCAACCACCGAGTGGCTTCTGCAGCCCCCTGTGCCTGTGAACTCAGACTGATCACAGGTGCCGTGCTGCACCACCTGCTGGGGTGCTCAAACCAGCGACGCCCCCATTCTCACACCTCACGTCCACTGTCTCCAGAATGCACCTGTCCACTGAGCGCTCTCTCCACTGCCAGCATCTGTTCCAGGTCGCTGTCACCGCTGCCTGCCCTCCTACCTGGGCCCTGTGCTTTTGCTTTTATATGCAGTCCACACTCCTTGCAGTGGACTGATCTTTTAAATAAAATAGATGGGTTCTGTCACTCCTCTGCTTAAAACTGTCCAGTTCAAGCTCCTCACCAGGGCCTCGAGGGCCCTCATCCAAGCCCCATGCCGCCAGCTTCCTCTCCCCCCAGGCGTGGCCCGTACCGACTGCCTGGCCGGCCTGGTGTGGGATGCAGTGGGGATGCCTGTGTTGTGTCCATATGTCCAAGAGACAGCCCCTATCTGTGCATCCAGCTGCTGTAGAATTCTCACGTAGTTGTGGAGAGTCCAGGATTCTGGCTTGACTAACGCTTTTCCTCTCAGTTCAGTCCATCCTGGTAGATGAGAGGTGAAAGTTTGTGTCTTCCCCTTTACTGAGAGGCTCCATGGCTAGTGTGAGGCTGGCTGGAGCTGGCTTTGCACTGGCTGGCTTTTCCTGCCCACTCTGTTTTTTATCCCCCTGTGTGATAAGAATCCTCCCAATTTCACTCTCTCCCACTGTGTATTGCCAGTCTTCTTACTGATGTTCCAGCAGTGCCGTCTCCGCCTTTGCTTTTCTTTGGCTATTAGTAAGTGTGTGCTTCCTTTCATAAGAATAATAGCCATCTGTATTTCTTCTGTGAATATTCACATTCTTTTTCTTGGGATGTTTGTCTTGTCTTCTTACAGAGACTTAAGAGCACTTTGTATATGAAGAATAACAATCTCATATATGTTGGAAATATTTTTCTAGTTTATCCCTTTTCAATAAATCGTGCATGCTCAGTCTTGTCCAACTCTTCGCGACCCCATGGACTGTAGCCCTCCAGGCTCCCGTCAATGGGATTTTCCAGGCAAGAATACTGGTGTAGGGTTCCATTTCCCCCTCCAGGGGATCTTCCTGACCTAGGGATTAAAGCCTTGTCTCCTGCATTGGCAGACAGATTCTTTACCACTGTGTCATCTGGGAGCCCTTTCAATAAATCATTCCCCTCCCCTTTTGGTCATTTCCTCCTGTTCAGTGAATCATTTTGTCATGTTAGCATGTTATTGATTCAGTTTTGAAATACTTTCTACTATTTTTTTGGGTAAGCATCTACCGTATCTATCAAATTTGAAGTCCTAATATTGGAAGGGAAGTGATTTTTAAAAATCGTTGCTGTTTGCAACAGTTCATTTCTGTGATTCAGAGTTTCCCTCACTATCGTACAACCTATGCAGGTACAAAATATTTTTGAGGAATTTATAGAATTACAGTTGTCCTCTATCAGCATTGATTTTGTTTTATTCATTTATCTAAACAATCTCATTATGCTGTTTGACTTTTTTTTTTTTTTTTAATTTTTTTATTAGTTGGAGGCTAATTACTTCACAACATTTCAGTGGGTTTTGTCATACATTGATATGAATCAGCCATAGTGTTTGACTTTTTTATTTAAAACATTTCTTTTTTAAAAAAACTTTTGGCCGTGCTCCAGGGTCTTCGTTTTGGTGGACCAGCTTCGTTGCCCCGAGCCATACAGGATCTACGTCCCATGCACTAAGAGGGGAATCTCAACCACTGGACCACCAGGGAAGTCCCTATGGTGTTTGACTTACTTTAAACTTAAAAATAGGTGCTAAGAAAGCTGCATCTATATTTTATCTTCGGAGGTTCTGCACGTGATTTCTTTAAAAAAAAAAATAGAGTTCCTTCGCTGAACACCTGGGGTCACCGGCTGCATGATGGCTGAGGCTCCGCCCCACCTCTCCCCCGCCCGGCCCCGCCCTATGCTGCAGGTGGAGGCTGCCTGGCTGGAAGCACGGATCCGGCGGGAATTTGACAAGCTCCGCGAGTTCCTGCGCATGGAGGAGCAGGCCATCCTGGACGCCATGGCCAACGAGGCAAGGCAGAAACAGCACCTGGCGGAGGAGAAGATGAAGCAGCTGAGGGAGGACACGGAGGCCTTGGCCCACGAGATTGAGCGGCTGCAGATGGAGATGAAGGAGGATGACGTTTCCTTTCTCATGGTGAGGAGTGCAGCGTCCAGATCTAGTGACAGGGGCCAGATGTCAGGGGCCAGTGGGGACCCTGAGATCAGCAGCTCTGGCTATATTGTTTTATAAAGTATCTATTTATTTATTATTTTAAAATATTTATTTTGGGGGTGGTATTGCCATCTTAACAATATTATTAATAATTTAATTATAGCAATATTAACCTTGACATTATTAATTTAATAATATTAAACTTCTGATCCATGAACATGGGATATATGACTCCTTTTGAGGTCAGAGATTTATATGTTTTCTCTGTGTCTACGTTTGTGTGTCTGGTTTTTTCTTTTTCAGAAACACAAGAGCCGAAAACGCCGGTAAGTTGCCAAGTCCAGTAGAGGGAGGGGAAGCATAGGCAGAAATATCAGGGGTGCAGCCTCAGATGGCCCCCAGGCCAGGCAGGTGGTGAAGCCAGCTGGTGCGTACTGAGGCAGCAGTGGGACCGGCCAAGTGGAGAGTCCTTTTTCAAGACACCGACTTCCAGTCTGCCCTGGTGTAGTGTTGTCTTCCTGAGGGTGGCGCGTGACCATCTACTATGTGGGGGGAGATTGTCATCCTGCATGGGGCTCGTAGTTCTCTGACGGTCAGCCCAACATTTAACCTTGTTTCTTGGTCAGCCTCCTCCCTCTGACAGTCTCAGGACATACTGGTTTGTGTTGACGGTTGTTGGGGTCACGGAGATGAATATGGAATAATTGTGTCCCAGTCAGAGCTGTACAAAGATGGAAGAGAATGCTTTAGGTGGTAGTGAATCCCCTGTCACTGGATGTGTTCAAACAAAGACCAGTGACACTTTCAAAATGTGGGACTAGAGGGCCCCTAAGGTGCCTTCCGACTCAGACATCCTATGAGCGGATATATGTGTATCATTTCTGCTCACACGCAATGAAACCTTGTCTGAGAATCTCCTGTTTATATTTATCCTGGCGAGGGCAGGAAGGGCTCTGGTACTGAATCCTGAAGGGTGTGAGCTGCCCAATTGGCTCCCGGTTCTTCTCCCATCAGAGCCCAGTGTAGGTTTGTCTTGAGTAAGGCAGCCAGGGAATGTAGGCCTGAGGCAAGGGATCCTGTTTCCAGCTGACCCAGTTAGGCCCAGAACACCTGGCCCTGGCCTTGCCCCCCCAAGCCCACTTCTCCTTTCCCAGCCTCTTCTGCACAATGGAGCCGGAGCCCATCCAACCCGGCATGCTCATCGACGTCTGCAAGTACCTGGACTCCCTGAAGTACCGCGTCTGGAGGAAGATGGTTATGTGTGTCGAATCTGGTGAGTGGAGGCCCCAGGCAGGTGTAAGAGGCTGGAGGAGGTCTTGCTGGGCAGAGGGCCAGCTGAACTCACTCCTTCGCGCCTCCTGCCCCATAAGACCTCCTCTTCCCCGCACTGGTCACTTTTCCAGCCTCTTTCACTCAGGTCCCTGTGCCCTGCTCCACTCCATGTCCTGCTGCTCAAACCATTCCTGACAGAGCGCCTTCCTCTTTTGGGTCGTGACACTTGGCCACCTCTCCGGAAAGAGCAGCCGACTTCCCTTTCTATTCAGAACCATATTGTATATATAATGAAAGAGAAGAGCTCCTCAGTTTAGGGCCGCCTCTCCCAAGGTGATTCTAGCCCATGCAAGTCACTGTGGACTGAATGTGTCCCCGACCGAATTCATATGTTGAAGGCCTAACCTCCATGTGATGGAATTTGAAAGCAGGGCCTTTGGGAGGTGATCATAGTTAGAATTGGTCATGTGGATGGGGCCTTCTGATGATCAGATTAGTGCCCTTTTAAGAAGAGACACCAGAGAGCTGGCTTCTTTTCCATCTCTCCCTCTGCTTTATAAGGACACAGTAGGAAGGCAGCCATCTATAAACCAAAAAGAGGGCCCTCATCAGAATCTAAGCATGCTGGAACCCTGGTTTCAGAATTCCAGAAGCAGAACCATGAGAAATAATTGTAAGCCACCCCATCTCGGATACATTTGCAGTAGCATCCCAGACTGAGACATGATTTTATGGGGAGAAATGTCAGTGACCAGGGCCATGTCACATGCTTTTCTAAGGTGGTACAGGCATCTTGTGAGGTTCACTGGCTTCCTGTGGCTATCCTCACAAAAGACTGAAGTCTGGATGCTTTAAAAATGACAGAAGTTTATTCTCATGGTTCCAGAGGCTAGAAGTCTAAAGCCAAGGTGTCCACAGGGCCACACTCCCTCTGAAACCTGTAGGGGAGGATCCTTCTTTGCTTCTTCCTAAATTTTGGTATTTTCTGGTGAGCTCAGCGCAGGCAGTTGCAGCACTGTGACCTGTGCCTCCATCATCAGAGGGCTTTCCCCCCCATGTGACTGGTTTTCTTTTTTATAAGGACAACAGTTATATTGGATCAAGGGCTCCCTCTCTTCCCATCTGATCTCATCTTAAATTGTTAACATCTGCAAGAACCTCATTCTCAAATAAGGTCACCTCCTGAGATGCTGGGGTTAAGACTTCAACATAGCTTTTTTGTAGGGCACATTTTTTTTTTTAACTTTATTTTGTATTGGGGTGTAGCCAATCAACAATGTTGTGATAGTTTCAGGTGAGCAGTGAAGGGACTCAGGCATACATATACATGTATCCATTCTCCTCCAAACTCCCCTCCCATCCAGGCTGTGCAGGGCACATTTCAACCCATAATGCCACCCCCAGCCCAGGGCAGCCCCTTTTGTTCACTGGGCCAGGTGGAACACAGTGGGTCAGTTTAGGGGGACCCGAGGCCACAGGCTGGTCTGATTTCCCCACTCTCTTCCCTCTCTGCGCCCAGTGCCTTTCAGCCTTGATCCCAACACCGCGGCTGGCTGGCTCTCCGTGTCCGACGACCTCACCAGCGTCACCAACCACGGCTACCGGGTGCAGGTGGAGAACCCGGAGCGCTTCTCGTCGGCACCCTGCCTGCTGGGCTCCTGCATCCTGTCGCAGGGCTCACACGCCTGGGAGGTGGACCTGGGGGCGCTGGCCAGCTGGCGCGTGGGGGTGGTGCGGACGCGACAGGATGCGTGCACCGAGGGCCACGCGCACAGCTGCTACCATGACACGCGCTCGGGCTTCTGGTACGTGGGCCGCACGCAGTGCGTGGACGGCGACCACTGCGTGACCTCGGACCCCGCCACGTCGCCGCTGGTCCCCGCCATCCCGCGCCGCCTGCGCGTGGAGCTGGAGTGCGAGGAGGGCGAGCTGTCCTTCTATGACGCTGAGCGCCACTGCCACCTGTATACTTTCCATGCCCGCTTCGGGGAGGTGCGGCCTTACTTCTACCTGGGCGGCTCGCGGGGTGACGGGCCCCCGGAACCACTGCGCATTTGCCCGCTGCGCATCACCATCAAGGAGGAGCTGGACGGCTGAGGACCCCCAGGCCCGCCGGACTCCGCTTGTATCTAGCAGTCGGTCCCAGTTCCTTGCTGTCCCTTCCCAAAGCCACGCTCGCCTTGGTACCTCTCTACCGCCTGTCTTCTTACCAGGATCTTCCCATTGACCTACCCTGTCATTTTCTGTGGCTCCAGGCCACGGGCCTCTCCCTCCCTTTTTTTTGTCCCTTCTCTCCCCTTATTTGAAGTCAGCCAGAAGACACTTCCTGGGTCAGGCTTTTTCCAAAGTTGTGGCATCCTCTGGATGTGAATTTCCTGATCCAGATTCTAAGATTTCTGGGGATAATGTTTGTTTCTAGAATGGGTCTGTTTAAAAAAATGTAGGTTTTTTGTTTTTTTAAAATCATTTTCCAAGTGTGGTGAGGCCAGCAGATGGGAGGGGACTGCTGTTGAAAAGAGTTTGTTACTTACAGTTCCTAGGAGAAGGGGTGCTGCGGTGGGGCGGTGGAGGGGACCAGGGGACGCACCAGAGTCCTTAGGAGGCAAGGGGCGTGCCTTGCATGGACAGGAACAGAGGAGGCAGGGTGCTGGGTGAGTGGGTTTATGGTCGGCAAATCTGAATACTTTTCACAGGTTCTGGGGCATAGCGGCTGCCCCTAGTTGTCCTGAAACCTGAATGTGGGTTGATTGTGCATGTGTGTGTGCTCAGTCATGTCCAACTCTTTGTGACTTTATGAGCTGTACCCACCAGACATCTCTGTCTGTGCAGTTTTCCATTCAAGAATCCTGGAGTAGGTTACCATTTCCTATTCCATGAAATCTTCCTGATGCAGGGATTGAACCCGCATCTCCTACATTGGCAGGCAGCTACTTTACCGCTGAGCCACCTGGGAAGCCTGTGGGTTAATTAGCCCAGGGGATTATTGGCTTGGAGTGGAGCCCGGTGCCAGCTTGGCACAGGTGGTTGGGGTACCGTCTTGCATGTAAAAGGTTGACTGCATTCAAAAGGTGTACTCACAGGGGAGTTGTTTGCTGTCTGCAGGAACTTGCTAGCCAGGGAAGCCCCAGGAGCCAGAGTGTCAAGAATTCAGAAAAGAAGAAAATATGGTTATTCCAGCACCATTGCCATGGCTTTGGGCAGGACCCATGCCCTGGCTTGTCTGTCACTTTATACCGGTATTTAAAGCTGCTCCGTGGGCCTTGGTGGGGCCCTTCAGGGCGAGGGTGGGGACAAGGCTGCCCATCCAATCGGCTCTAACTTATAGATTAAGACTTCCTGCACAATTTCCTCTGAACAGAGTTTCCAGAGCACTTTAAAAAACAATTTAAATACGCTTTTCACTTTCCTCATGTGCAGATGAGATAGTAGATCTGGAAGGTGATGGATGTGCTGCAGTCGTGTGGAGGACCTTTCTCTGGCTCCTCTCTCAGGTACAGGAGGAGGAGGAGAGGGGCCCTCTGTGTTAGGACGGAAGGGAGGCGGTTCTGTCCAGGGAGGGGTTGGTGTCAGGAACGAGGAGGAGGGGGCTCCAGGACTCTGGTCTTTGCTGACCTCAGCCTGCTCATTCTTGTTCTACTGCCTTTTACATCATCCTGATTTCTTCTACCCCAACTGTGCCTCCAGATTCCTATCCCCACATTTTCGTCTTCACACATGCCTATGGAGAGTTTTTAATTGTTACCTCACTGTGTCCTGGGACAGGGAATGTCTCCCCGTAGGAGCAGTGTTCTAATGAAGGTGTTTTCTTTACTGAAGACTCACAAACTTTCTCCTGCTTGTGTCTCTTGGTTCACCGAAATGGACATTTTAAACAGAAATGATGATTCAAAACTAAAAATTGGTTGTAAGTGTGATGTGTCCATCATTGGTGGCCAGGGGAGGGAGGTGGTAGGATATATCACTGAGTCAAGGGGACCATGTACAGGAGAGGGGTGAGGATGTTGGCAAAGGGGTGGATGTGAGCTGAGCGGCCCCTCTAAAGATGCTCAGACTCAGCAAAGCTCAAGGCACTTTGGACCCAACACATCTGAGTCCAGTATGCACTTCTGCCATAAAGTATTTTATCTAGCCCATCAAATGCAAATCACTACCTAATAAATCTTGATCTGAAACTATTTTGTTAGTTGTAAACTTTTAAAAATGTTTTTCCTTTCCACCTGAGGTGTTGGAAGGGCTTTGTTTTGATTTTACAGGATATTGTGGATTGCCTAGGCCCCTTTTTACCAAAATAAAGTGTTTGAGCCAAAGCACACTTTTTTTTTTTTTTGACATTTTCCTTTCAGTGTTCTCATAAGCAAAAAATTTCATTCACCTTGTAGCATGTATTCAGTGTTTTTGTTTTTGTCATTGGATAATCTATTATATGGATATATACTGCATTTTACTTACCAACTCTTTGGTTGGTGAAAACATTTTGATTGTTTTCACTTTTTGCCATTATGAATAATGCTGCTGTAAACATTTATGTGCAAGATTTTGTGTGGACATGTGTTTTTTGTTCCCTTGGATAGGTAACTGGTGCAGACTTGCTGGATCATGTGCTGACTCTTGTTTAACCTTTTGAGGGACTGCCAGGCCATTTTTCCAGTGTGGCCGCACCTTTGTATGGTCTTACCAGTAATGTAGCGAGGTTCCAGTTGGTCCATATCCTCATTAGCGCTTGTTACTGTCCGTCTTTTAACTTGGGCATCCTAGTAGATGTGAGGTCTATCTCATTGTAGTTTTGACTTGGATTTCCCTAATGCCTCATGGTATCGAGCCTCTTTTCAGGTGCTTATTGTCCATTTGTTTACCTTCTTAGGAGAACTGACTTCAGATCCTTTGCCCATTTTAAAATCTTTTTTTGTTGTTTTTACTATCCAGTTGCGAGAGTTCTTCATACATTCTAGATACAAGTCGCTCATCAAGTACATGATTGCCAGAAATTTCTACCACTCTGTGGTTGTATTTTCACTTTCTGGAAGGTGTCCTTTGAAGCACAAAAGTTTTCATTTTGGGGTCCGGTTTATTTTTCTTTTTGTTGTTTGTGTATCCTTTGACATTGCCCTTAAGCCAGTCGATTCCAGGTTCTAGGTCTTGGCTCAGGCATGGGCAGCCATCTCAGCATGGGTAGCTGTTGTGTTGACAAGGAGCCCTAGTTCAGGAGCCCATTCTTCCCTTGAGCCCTCCTACCCATGCGATGTGATAATTGAGTGTGTGCATGGGAGCCCAGGTAAGCTGTATCTGGAAGTTTTATAAGCTGGCAGCATCTTTGGTAAAGAGAAAGCAGCCGGAACCAGAAATCCAGATTCCTATACCCAAGTCCCAACCGTATGATTTATGAGCTACTGAGCCTTTAAGCCTCTGCTCCCTCATCTAAATGAGGATTTAGGGTACCTACCTCAGGTTGTTGTAGAGATTAAATAAGGGGATTTGGGGGGCACACATACTTTGTATTATGTCCTAAACATACTATATAGACTCAGTGCGTGTTGGCTAATTCTTCAGAAAGTGGAAGATTTTGAATGCTGACATTATGATTCATGTTAATGAAAAACCCCAAAGGAAATTGAGAAATGAACTTACATTGGGAGTGCTTAAATTTCTTGAGACTGGAAGGTTATAAACATAAAACTTACATTTATTAAAAACAACATGGGTAAATTGTGATGTTGTAATGACTTGAGAAGACTAGGATTTATAATATAGACATGCAACACACAATTTGTCTCTAAATTTGTGTGTGTTGTTTGGTGAGATCACCCACTTATGTGGCTGTAGATTCAAAAGGTACAAAAGAACAGCCTCTCCCACTTCTGCCCAGACACTCAGCTCCCTTCTTTGTGGACAGTCATATTACCATGAAAAAAATCCTTCCAGAGGGATTTCATGTACAGCAGTATGCTGTTGTGAGTATATTCTGGTCCCCCCAATGCACTGTAATTTGGAAGCAGATACTTTGGGGGGCTCCCCTGGTGTCTCAGTGGTACAGAATCCATCTGCCAGTGCAAGGAGACATGGGTTCGATCCCTGGTCCAGGAAGATCCCACATGCCAGGGAGCAGCTAAGCCTGTGCGCCGCAGCAGCTGAATCTACCCCTAGAGCCTGTGCTCTGTAACGAGAAGCCACAGTGAGAAGCCTGTGCTCACAGCAACTCGAGAAAAGCCTGCACAGCAGCGAAGACCCGGCACAACCAAAAATAATAAACAAAAGCAGATACTCCAGGTCTGCATCTCTAAGCAACCCAACAAAAGGAGACAACTCAAAGGATGTTATTAAGATAATTTCCTCCCCTCTAAGAGGAGGTTTGTCATGGATGTTTTCATGTAGTCAGTTCAACTGGTACATTCAGCTTCTTGTTTATTTCACCCTAAGGTTTTAAAACAGGGAAAAAACAAAGTGGAATTTAGCTGCTCATGACATGGAAGACAAACCTTACACTTGAGACCTCAGCATACGTTTTTAAAATCTCAGTCCTTACCAAGGTATCTAGTGACCTACATAGCTAGTGTGTTAGTGGGGGATGAATGACCTGGGTTCAAAGTCTGCCTCAGCCACTGTGTGACCTTGGGATAGTTACCTAACTTCTCAGTGCCTTAGTTTCATTATGTGAAAAATGGAGATCTTAAGATGAATGGAGATAATAACCTACCTCATAAGGTGGTCATGAGATTAAGTGAGCAAATGTGTAAAATAGGACAAGGTCTGACATGGACTTGGCAGTTGAGAGTTCACTGTTGTTTTACTTGGCTGTGCCACTATAGAGCTCTGGTACTTCAGATAAAGCCATTCAACTTCTTATCTGTAAACAGGGAAATGGGACATGTGCATGATTTTTGAAGGTCTTTTCCAGTTCTAATGTCCTTTGATTTGCAATTTGTGTCACTAGCAAAGGCTGGTATCCTGCACACGGTAGGGGCTGCTGATTCCAGGTACTGCAGCTGACCAGCATTCAAGAACCTGAGTGTGGTTTGGTATCAAGTCTTGGGAAATTGTTCCTAAGATTAGTAATCAATCATGCACAATAAAATTGGTCAGTCATGTTTCACAGATGGTTCATGTGCTTGTATGTGTGTGATTGAAGATGTCAAATATTGACTCGAGTGCACCATAAATATGATCTTTGTGGCCTCAGAGCTGCTGGATTGGGCAAAAGATGACCGTTCGTGGTGGGGACTATAGCAGGTCCCTTCAATTTTCAAAAAGAAAATGCATCTTCTTACAAGGTTCTGTGCCTCCTCTTCCTTCCCCAGCCACACCTGGAGCACCCAGCAAGACGGATCACTGGCTTGATTGAAGCCTGCTTCCCCAGCACGTGGGAAGTGCTCCTGTGGGTGCCACCAGTCCCTGTCTGTGGGTGTTGCTTGGGTGGGTTTCTTTCTCTAGGGAACGGGCTGAGGGTGGGAAATTCAGGTTTCTATGGATACTGGGCTAGCTGGGATTTGCAACTTGTATTTCAGAGATAGTCTGGGAACAACGTGGGCTCGGAACATAGAGGCACATGGAAACAGTTGGAGGGCCCGGGTAGGTGGGCTCCATTTCAGCCTTTCTCTGGGAACGCGGATCTGAGATCCCCACCCTTTGAAGAGGCTGCAACTTGGAGCATGAGGTTCCAGGGTGTGGCGCCCCCTACAGGGTGTGTCAGGTACCGAGAGCTCTACAAAAGTTAATACCCTTTTGCTTCCCTTTTTATCTCAGCAATTCCCTCTCTAGGGGATCTTCCCTACTCAGGGATCGAACCCCAGGTCTCCTGCATTGCAGACAGATTCTTTACCGACTAAGCCACCAGGGGAGCCCTGCTGACTAAAGGTTCCATCAATAAGAAGGTTTAGCATGTGAATTCTCCCTTGTTTATATATAAAGCATTCCACCATGCCCCCTCATCCCCCCGCTTCTCCATTATCTTATTTTTAATTTTTATTGTAAAATACACATAAAAATTACCATCTCATTTACTTTTAAGTGTACAGTTTGATAGTGTTAAGTATATTCACATTGTGGGGTTTCCTTATCTTAACCCCAGTGTTAACCACAATTATATTTTTCCATGTTTTTTCAGAAAATGATATTGTGCCCTCTCATTTTAATCCCCACTCTCGTTGACCACCCTGTGAGATAGATTCACCAGGTCAAGAGACTGGTCTATACTCATGTGACTCACCGGCAGCAGATCCAGACCTCAATCCCAGGTCCCCTGGAGTTAGCATCTCCAAATCCAAAAACATCTGGGGTCCCTAGCATCAAATGTGGCATCACAGAGGCAGTTGTGTTTGTGAGGCCTGAACTGAAGGATGAGGAGTAGTGATAAAGAGGAGAAATAGGCATTAGATATACTGGAGGAGGTAAGAGGGTCAGGAAAGGTCCTGGAGGAATGTCCTACATGAGGAAAATCAGGAGTCTGATGGCTGCCAATTTCCTAGCTTGAGTGATGATCGAGTCTCTGAGTGGTGGATCATAGGAGAGCAGGTGGGTTCAGTGTTGTGTGGGGGACACCGGCTGGAATTACAGTAAGAGAAGGCTGTGGTTACAGCTCTATAGCCCAGGATTTGGACAGGATGGGAAATAGGAGTCATTGGCAGAGTTGTCTTGTTGAGACTACTGGAGTCCGAGCTCTTGTGTAGAGAGTATCTGGAATAAAAGGAGCAGAGACAGAGGCCTGGGGGCACTGACACGTTGGAGGTGGGCTGAGGATTCCAGGTTAGAGACATAAGGGAATAGAGAAGAAGAAGCAGGGCATGGTGGTGTGGCCGAAGCAAATTAATCATGTTAAAGGTAGAGGAAGCCACAGCATCACAAGACCCAGAAAGTCAGATAAAGGGAAGATGAAAAAGACTTCATTGACTCCAGTTGACCTGCAGCCCCTGGCACAGTTTCTCCCGATATCAGGGAAAGAGAAGAGATGAAAATGTACATTATCCACAAGAAGCAATGGGTGACCAGTCTGTTGGCAGAAATTAGGAGGGATGATCCCAAATTATAAAGCAGAGGAGCTTGAGTTTTAGCTCCCACCCAGACTTTGCTTCTTAAGCTACTTTTTCTTCCCCTATCTCTCTATCTGTACTGTGTGAACCAGACATTACAAAGCTTCTGCCATTGGGCTTTGGGGCTCTAATGAGGTGGAAAGGACCAAGTGGAATTTAAAAGAATATTTCATACTGATACAAGCGTCAGTGTATAAGTTAAGTTGTTAGACGTACATTACAAATTTGCTGCTATAATATTTGCCTATAAACCCAAGAAAATCAACTGAAAGCAGAACTAATAAGAGATTTGGTAAAGGGAATCCAAATGACATTAGTTTATAAAAATCAACAAATTTTTATGCCAGCAATATCCAGCTGGAAAATATGATAGAAATAAGATTCCAATCACAAAATCAACTAAAATATAGAACTACCTTGAATTGAATTTTAAACAGAATTAGAAACTTTAATGAAAAAAGCTTTTAAAAATTTGACTAGACTGACCAGTCATAAATCAAAATAACTAAAGTTTGGTTTCAAAATTGAAGTGATTTAAATTTAATTTGGAATAAGTAGAAAGGAAGCTTAACCAAAATATATGTGGCGAAAAGTCTTTAAGATAATCCTATCACTAAGATTGCATCTAGAAGAAAACTTCTGATATTAGGTCCAGAAATTATGTACAAAAGACCCCTCATTCATCACAGATTTAAAATAGGGAACAGTTGGAAATCATCTAAATATGTAAGAATAGGGGTATAGTTAAATTATTCTGTTTGCTGGAAAACTGCGATGCCACTAAAACAAACAAACAAACAAAAAAATCAAACCACTAAGAATATTGAAAGATATGAGGAAATGCTTACATGAGAAAAGCCAGAGGAGAGAGGACAAAGTATTTATAATCGGTGCAATTCCAAATTTGCAAATCTGTCATCTTTCTAAAGTAACTGATACTGTTAACCATGGGTATCTCTGGCTGGTGTCCACCCTTAACTTCTGTTTTTCCTCCTCTGTTTTCTAAAAAGAAAATCAGAAAAATGTAACGTTATGAAAATCAGAGCCTGTTACAGGTGGCTGTAAAACGATGCCGGGTTTTATTTTGCGAACTGTGAGGCTAGGAGGGCAATGCCTGAACTGACGAGGGGCAGGGATCACCCGACGCTGAGCTCGGCCCTCACAGAGAGGAGTGACAGTGTGAGCACAAGCGGAAGCAGTCACGTTGACTCCTGAACCTTCTCTTGTTTTCAGCCGTCTGCCGAAAAAGCAAGCAGCAGAGGTGTCCGGAAAAAAAGTGGGGAAGCTATGGATAGAGCGGCTGGGGGAGGAAGCCAGAGCCCTTCAAAGAGCTGCTGCACGAGGGCCAGCCCCGCAGCCTCAGAGGAGACGCTAGGCCGGCGCCTGTCTAGGCCCAGCCTGGGGGCGGGGGGCATCCAGATCCCCAGGTCGGGTCCACAGCACTCAGCCGCCCACGACTCAGGTGGAAATGCCACTTCACTAGCTGGTCCAGACGCCTCTTTAAGGCATCGGGTCTTAAGGACACTTTATAGGCAGGGATGCTACTATTGGTTCCTGCTCCCCGCATGATGTCACCACCAGCCAATCTGAAGCCAGCATTTCCTCCTAGGCAAAGGAATTAATTACGAATTAATTAACTCTTCCTAAGCCATAGAGGCAAGCAAAAGCAGTGCCCGTCATCTTTTCTGATTTCTCTTTGCCAGCCGAGTAAGGAGATGGAGTTGGAAATAAACTGAATAAGAGCAGATGCTAGGTTTTGTAGATACGGGCTATGCTTAGTCACTCTGTCGTGTCCGACTCTTTGCGACCCCATGGACTGTAGCCCGCCAGGCTCCTCTGTCCGTGGGATTCTCCAGGAGAGAACACTGGAGTGGGTTGCCATATCCTTCTCCAGGGGATCTTCCCAACCCAGGGATCAAACCCAGGTCTCCCGCACTGCAGGCGGATTCTTTACCGTCTGAGCCACCAGGGAAACCTTTTGTAGATGTAGACATAGACACCATTTTTTAAGGTATAAAAGTAATGTATGTTCAGTGAAAAAATTGTGAAAAGAATTACTTGAATTCCACCACCTAGAGTTAATAATAATAAGCATTTCGATGCAGGTTCTTCCTATATTTTTAAACTCAGGAGTGTAGGATTTTTATGGAAATTAACTCCCACTATAATTTTTGTAGCATTTTAAATTTATTTGCTGTAAATAATTATCTTCAAATGAATAGTACTTAATGGCTGCAAAACTTTTCAACTAAATGGACATTCCATAAGTGTCCCGTTAAGTATTGTATGGGCATATCATAATTTATTTTAAAAGTGCCCTGATCACAACTGAAAATAATACTGTCACAAACACTACTGTATATACTTTGTATATTTTGTTATTGTTCAGAAGCTAAGTCGTGTTCAACTCCTTGTGACCTCGTGGACTGCAGCACACCCGGCTTCCCTGTCCTTCACTGTCTCCCAGAGTTTGCTCAAATTCATGTCCATTGATATACATTGTCCAATTAATTCCTTAAGATAAATTCCTAAGAGTGAAATTCCTGTGTCAAAGATTAAAATGCATGTTCCCAGATTGCTCTCCAGAAATGTCGCAGATAGTCTACAAGAGTGTTCAATTTTCCAAATCCTAAACAAACCAGTACAAAATGATAGATAGCTCATGAATATTTTTCAAAATTAATCTTCTTCATTACTAGTGATATTGACCACATTTTTATGTATTCAGTGCCCCCTTATATTTCTTTTCTGCGTTCTCTGTCTTCTTTGCCCATTTTTATATCAGGATATTTGCTTTTTTTCCTGACCCATGTGCAAGACCTTTAATTCAACTTGACAATATTTTCTTGAGTGTTTTTTTCATAGGTGCATTAGTGGGTGTATATAGGTACATGGTTTTCTTGTAATATACTATGTTTGTCAAGCTTTTGTTTCAGGGTTCAGCTCTTCTCGTAGTGCAATTGGACAACTTTCTTGTTTTTTTCTGTGCCATGAAATAGTTTATATAGCATGTTTCTGGAAAGTTTAAAGAATCAGAGTCATTATTGAAAGAAATTCTTTGAACACTTTAAAAATATCTTACATAATTTTTAGTCGACCAGGTGGCCCTAATGGTAAAGACCCTGCCTGCTAGTGCAGGAGGTGTAAGAGATTCAGGTTCAATCCCTGGGTTGGGAAGATCCCCTGGAAGAGGGCATGGCAGCAAACTCTAGTATTCTTGCCTGGAGAATCCCATGGACAGAAGAGCCTGGCGGGCTACAGTCCATGGGGTCGCAGAGAGAGTCAGATCTGAAGCAACTCAGCACAGCACGGCACATCTTTGGCCAACCAACTGGGTTTTGCTGCATCTTGAAAGGTGGTCCACATGTAGCGTGGGTCTGTGTATGGTAGATATGGAGGGCAGGAGGGGAGAATGGTACCTATGGAAGACTCAGGGACCCACAGAGAGGTCTGGACTCTTTTCTGTAGGTTCTGGGGAGCCGTTGGTGATTGTAAAGGAGGGTCAAGTACCATCAAGAGCAGTTTTCCCCTCTTTTTCTTTCCCCTGGTCCCCAGCCCAGTGAGGTTGTTCTCCCTATGAGGAAGGGATGACAATAATGACCTGACTTCCAAAGCTATGGTGCTCATTACTTAGAGAACTGCAGCTCCTCATGGTCCCTGAAGGACCTGCCCTATGCAGTCGCTGGGGGAACTGAGGGCATCATTGGAGTCTCAGAGCCTCAGCAGTCAGGATGATGTCATGCTCACCGTGACCTGAGGCCTCCTTCCCCCACGGACAGCTCTCACTGGGCTTGTTACTAGCAGGCCTCTCCCCAGGTACAGAGAGCACGCCCATCGGCTGAGGACGGTCACAGATGGTGAACCCAGAGATGACTTGGGATGTTTTCTGAACATTAGACAGTAATTTTTCAGATTCTTTTCCCATATAGATCGTTACAGAATATTGAGTAGAGTTTCCTGTGCTATACAATAGGTCCTTGTTGATTATCTACTTTAAATATCGTAATGTGTATATGTTATTCTCAAGCTCCTAATTTATCCCTCCCCTCTATGTTTCCCCTTTGGTAACCATAAGTTTCTTTTCTACATCTGTGACTCTGTTTCTGTTTTGTAAATAAATTCATTTGTATATACTTTTTTAGATTCTCATGAAAGTGATATGGTATTTGTCACCCCATAGCGGTTTTTTAAAAAAATCAAATTTATTGACCTATAAGTTACAAACAATAAAATAAACTTGTACGAAATTTGATGAGCTTTGACAAACATTTAAACTCATGCAATCACTACCACAGTTAAGATAGGGAAGATTTCCATCACCCCAAAGTTCTCCTGGGTCCCTCCCCAAGAGAGTCCTCACACCCCCACCCAGCCCCGCATACCTGCTCACATCTGCCTTCTATCCCTTCAGATGAGACTAGTCTTTCCTGGAGTTTCATATAATTGAAGTAACATGTGATAGTTCAGGAGAGAAACCTGTGTAGATAAGAAAAAGCCAGTTTCTTTCTGAAAAATAAGAAAATCAGTTTAAAATGTGAATCATTTCCTTCTAAGGAGCAAACCAACATTCATTCTTTCTAGAGGGCAAACATGCAGAAGTGTAACCTTTTGACTGTGGATTCCAATTAGCTCCACACCTCTGTGCCTCCTCCCGCTGCGCCCCTCCTTCAATTTATCTGTTGCAGTTTTCCTTTGATGTCTTATTTATTTTACTACAGTATGAAAATGCTATTGGCGTTCTGCTTATGGCTGTTCCTAATTTCCTTGGATTTGGGGACATAAATAGATTTTTCATGGGCTAATATGTCTTCAAGACTGCTTGAATTTGGCCTATTCATCAATCTAAAATGGGTTTGAAGCCTTTGGACAGAATGAGGCAGATGCTAAACTATATGGTGAATGAGAGTCTCCAGGGCTTTTTGTCGTTGTGGCAGGACTATGTGTATTTCTTCCTATTCAGCTCTTACCCTATTCCCAGTCCCTACAGTACCTTAAGGGTTTCCCAGGTGGCGCAGTGGTAAAGAATCTGCCTGTCAATGCAGGAGATGCAAGAGATATGGGTTCGATCCCTGGGTTGGGAAGATCCCCTGGAGGAGGAAATTGCAGTCCACTCCAGTAGTCTTGCCTGGAGAATCCCATGGACAAAGGAGCTTTGTGGGCTACAGTCCACAGGGTCGCAAAGAGTCTGTCACCACTGAAGCAAATTAGCACACACACCACTCTTCTCTTACCCTCCTGAGTGGAGCAAGGAGGGAACATATCAAGATGAGCCCAGAGGCAACACTAGCTTCCTAATTCTATCTACATGCAGAAACATGCGGCAAGCAGAACTGGGCAGCTGGGCTAGCTGTGACCTTGACTGAGGGGGCAGGTGGTCCCCTCATCTCCCGGGCCACAAACCTTCTGATACCCTGTGTTTAAGCATCACTTCTTTTCAGTTATTATTTTTAAATATTGATTGATTTATTTGACCATGCCGGATCTTAGTTGTAGCACATGGGATCTTCGATCTTTGTTGCAGGATCTTTGGTTGTGGCATGTGAAGTCTTTGTTGCAGCATGTGGGATCTCATTCCCTGACCAGGGATAGAACCCAGGCTGGATAACCTGCATTGGGAGCTTGGAGTCTTGGCTGCTGGGCCACCGGGGAAGTCCCTGAAGCATCCCTTCTTAGCTCCCTACTCTGATACCAGTCAGAGGAGGAATCTTACTAGGGATTCTACCCTTGCTCCCCCCAGGAATTCTGCACTGGGGATGGAGCTGGCCCTAGTGCTACAGGCCAAGCTATGCAGAAAGGCAAATATTCTTCTCGTCCTCAGCATTTCTCTTTTTTACCTGTCCTGATTCAAGCGCTTTGCTACTGGCAGTTAGCTATTGTTCAAGGACATTTTTGCAGCGAACGCAATACTGCTTTTTTTATTATGAGCCACAAGCCCTGGAGCGGTACTGTATGGGATGTCTACTGCACTATCCACGATGCCCCACTCTGAGAACAGAACCCTTACTCCCTGCAGATTCACGGAATGAAACCCAGCCCCTGGCCCAAATCCCTGACCTCAGACACGCACACCTCAGTGAAACTGGGCCAGGTGGATTCTTTTCCCTAGACATTTGAAATGGGGATTGAAAGGCAGCTAGTCTGTCTCTCTCTCACCCCAAGAAACATGAGATGGCCAGGGCTCACAAAGCAGAGAGAATCTGTCATGGAGATGGAAGGAAATAGCCATGTAGAGGAATGTAGGTGAATGCAGATGTGAACAGGTGTGACCGCATGATGACAGAGGTGGGAAGGGCATCAACATCCAGAAAGAAGGAGAGAGGCCGAGAGACAGAGGGAGAGGAGAAGAGAAACTGGCTGCCCGAATTCTGTCGGGTTCCTAGTTCCTAGTTCCAGCCCAGCTGTTCTTTTGTGTTAGTTTCTCTGTGATAGCCTGGTAAACTTGAATGAACTTCCTGTTTTTGCCTAAGGTAATTTGGAGTAGTTTCCTGTTAATTTGCAGCCAAAAGACTCTAAATAAGATGCAACCTGGTACCAGGAAATGAAGCTGGTAACCACATAACCACAGAAATGGCCCATTTCAGAATTTGGGAATAATGAGGATTCTGATGTCTTGGGATATGGAGGAAAGTTGTTGCTCAGTTGCTAAGTCACGTCCGACTCTTTGTGACCCTGTGGACTACAGCATGCCTGGAGGAATGTTGGTGCAACAGAGACTAAAGCAGCCAGGGAAATTAGTGTCGGTGGTTTTGGGGGACTTGGATAATTTTCCTTCTGAGGCTGCAGCTTTAGGAGGCTCCGGGGCCACCTTGAAGTATGCAGGTGATTCCTTGGGACTCCAATATGGTGTGTGGGAGACATGCACCTGTATGAGGCTTAAAGTGGATGGGGGAAAGCAGGTCAATTATGCAACTCTGCTCCTGGAAGTCGTTTCTGCCTATGGTATGGGAGCTGAGACCACTTCCAGTCCATTTTTGAAATTCATCATAGGATTTACTGAACTGCAGCACTTATACTCTGTGGCAACGGGCATCAAAAACTAAGTCTGGTGAGCCAATTATGAAACAGTGACGTCCTAGCAGTTAGAAAGAGGACATCTGGGGAATCGTGATCCTTCAACACTTCTTCCAAGTGTCTGCTCTGCCCTCTTGCTGGAGAGAGGTACTGATACCCCGTGAAACCCACCATTGGGCAGATTCAGGATGCTCTGTTCAGCTAAAGAGGTGAAGCAGGCTCTCCATTGCCGTCTGCACCCAAAGGTGAAACCCATTAGGCACAGAACTGGGCACAGCCTTCTAAGAAACTGAAGCCCCCCAGGCATGGCCCACCTCTGACTGCCTAGTTGTGCAAGATGTCTAGGAAAGGTGTCCAGCAAGTTGAATCTCTAACTTAAGTCAATCGGCTGCCAGTTAAGGTCTTACAGGCATTACACTGCCAAGGAACCTCAAGCATGGACAGCAGGGTCTTTGGAGGGACACAAGTCCACGCCACAGGGCTTTTTGGTCCCTCAGGAAGGCCAAGCTCAGAGGTGGCCAGTTCCATTCAGAAGATGTCTCGTGCCCCACAGCCAAGTCCTTCTCAATCTCCTTTCAGGGGTGGCCCTGCGGGATCCAGGACAAAGGCCACGTTCCCCGGGGTGGAATCCTGAATGGTTCTACTGGAGAACCAAGGAGCTCCTCCTACTGGAGTCAATGTGCAATGGCCTCGTGCTTTGTCAGATATCCAGTGACTGCCACGAGGTTACTGCTTGGAGGTGCCTCCTTCTTCATTTCTGAGTGGGGGCTTTGTGGGTATTGTCTGATTCCTCTGCATTCTATATCAGATGGAATGGAGATGGCAGGCTGTTTTCATCTCTTCTGTAGGTTGAACCTGCTGGGGACTGACTTGGAGACGGGGACTTTGTTTGGGAATAGGGCCCCCCACGGGAGAAGTGAAGGTCCTGACATTGGTAGGCACACCCGTGCTATTGTGACCCCCTGCCATAGGATGAGGCAAGACTCCAGGACCAGACAGTCCCTAGTTGACTTTATTTTCTTAGAAATTTTGAATTGACTCAAAGAGAGCTAATGGATTTCTCTGTGCAGCCCAATTACAAAGGATACTGGCACAGCCGGAAGCTAATAGGGTCCCTCATGGCTGTGAGGCAGCCATAGGCACAGAGCAACAGAGATGGTGGAGAAGGAGGCAGGTTTGCAAGGAGTGGAGAGAGACAGAGATTGAGATAAAGATGGAGAGAGACAGGAAGAGAGAGACAGGGAGACAGACTGATCCATGACTGCTTTCCTGGTTTTTGTTTCTTGGGAGAAGGTGTCGTACCATGCTCAGGTGCCATGAAAATCCCTGACCCTCCCTCCGCTTTAAAAACAAACGTCTAGTTGTGGAATAATTATAGATCCAGAGGAAGTTGCAAAGACCGGATGAGTCCCTGGGTCCATGTACCCATTAATGTTTCCCCCATGGTTACAATTTACACAACTATAGGACAGAATCAGAGCAAGAAATTGATACATAGTATCATGTGTGCTGACTTATCACCTGTGTGGACTTGTGTAACCACTTCACTGCTGTCAAGGTCTAGAACTGTGCAACCCATAGTGATCTTCCTGCTACCTCCTCCCACCATTCCTAACTCCCAGCAGCTACCAGTCTGTTTTACATCTCTACCATTTCATCATTTTGAGACTATTCCGTAAGTGGAATCACAGTTTGTGACTTTCTGAGACTGGCTTCTATTCCTCAGCATCATTCCCTTGAGACCCATCCAAGCTGGTGTGTGTCTCCCTCATCCACTCACGTTATTGATGACTAGTAACCCATGGCAGGGGGACTTCCCAGGTGGCTCAGTGGTAAAGAATTCACCTGCCAATGCAGGAAGTGCCAGTCTGAACCAGGGGTCAGGAAGATCCCCTGGAGAAGGAAATAGCAACCCACTTCCAATATTCTTGCTTGGAGAACCCCATGGACAGAGGAGCCTGGTGGGCTACAGTCCACGGGGTCACAAAAGAGTCAGACACGACTGAACAATTAAACAATGGATAACACGAAGGAACAACCTGTGGCAAGGATGGACCAGTCAGCGTTTGTTTAACCATTGACCCAGGGAGGGACGTTATGGTTGTTTCTAGTTTGAGGCTGTTACAAATAAAGGCTGCTGTGAGCATTTGTAAACAGGTTCTGTGTGAACATGTATTTTATTTCTCTGGGAATAATGCCAGAAGTATAATTACAGTGAGGGTATGTTTTGTTTTTTTTAAGAAATTGACTATTTTCTGGAGTGATTGTATTATTTTATGTTCACACCAGCTCTGCATGAGACCTCCAGTTTCTCTGCATCCTTGCCAGCACTTGGTACTGTCATTTTTTTGATATTTATTTATTTATTTGATTGCCCCAGGCCTTAGTTGGGGCATGTGGGATCTTTAGCTGTGGCATTTGAGATCTTATTTGTGGCCTGTGGGATCTAGTTCCCTGACTAGGAGTAGAACCTGGCTCCCTGCTTTGAGAGCGGAAAGTCTCAGCCATTGGACCACCAGGGAATTTCCCATACTGTCATTTTTTATTTTACCTGTTCTTCTAGGTATAGAGTGATACCTCCTGGTGGTCTTAAGTTTCATTTTCTTTATTGCTAATAATATTGAGCATTTTTTCACATATATATTTGTTGTCTGTATGTCTTCACTGATGAAAGGTCTCTTTGTATTTTTTGCCCATTTTATAACTGGTGTGTGTATGTGTTTACTATCAAGTTTTGATATAAATTATCTTGTTTCATTAACAAGTTTGAAATGGGCTGTTGGTACTTGCAGACTCATGGGTAGTGTACTTTGAATTTAGTGACAATCATAGCAACATCTAATGCTTATTGAGCACACATTTTGTCAGGCAGTGACCTATGTGACTCACAGGCTTTAGCTCAGTGGATATATGTTATTTTACAAATATCATGTGTTCCTGTCCTAAATTGTAACCACTGCTACAATTTATTTACAAATAACCGTCAGCATATACAAAGCTCTGGTAACACAGCAGTGCCTGGATTCGAATTGGCTCAGTCTATTTGTGTTCTAGTCAATTGAAAAAGTTCTAAGCCACTGATGTGCAAGTCAGGAGAGCTGCTCTTCAAGTGAAAAACTGTTTCCACAGTCAAGACACATCACATAGGACACACCTTTATTATTTGTTTTAAGTAAGTATCTGTCAATGTTCAGTTCAACACATTGCGCAAAAAGAAAAATCCCCCCCCCCAAGCTTTCATCTCCTCCTAAAACAAGGCAGAAAATAAATGCCTGTTTACATAACATAGTTTTAAAAAACCACATTGGTGTGAATAAAGCAGATACAATACAGTGATCAGATATTCTGAATTCCTGGATGAGTTTAGGACCATATTTCCTGAGGTTTTGAGAGAGGTGGGAGGTTTGGGGAGGGTTCTGAAGGCAGCTGCGAGTTGGCCCGATAGGAGAAACACCGCTGTGACAGGCAAGATCCCTTTGGGAACAGGACACGCTCCTCCGTGCCTTAGTGCTGTAAGTATGTGTTATTGGTGAGTCATTGAGCAGATGCCTTGGGGCCCCTGGCTTCTGGACAATCAATCATCTGTGCTGCTGCCTCTTTCCACACTTCCAATCAAAAGGAGGATGCAGGAGTTCCCTGAGAGTCCGTGATTCCAGTGCAGGGGCTGTGAGTCTGATCCCTGGCTGGGGAACTAAGATCCCACTTGCTGTGCTGTGCAGCCAAAAAGAAAAAAGAAAAAACAAAAACCCAGGAGGATGCAAAGCCCTTTCCCACACATTAGACAGTCATGTTTCTACCCTTCGAAGAGGCAAAATGAACGAGGTGCCCACGGCACAGTTAGGCAGCACATGGAGATTCGAGGAGTGGCCATAGGTGCCTGCCTGGTCCTAGGCCCATTGCCCCAGTACGTGCGGCGTCATGCAGAGGGAAGCCACAGATCTGTGCATTGTTGGCCCGAGTCCCCTGGACCAATGTTCAGCCTCTGCATTTTGATGGATTGGTCACAGTCATTTATCTCAACCCCAGCAGGTCCTGGGACATCCTCTGCCCGCACATCTTTCTCAGCAAAACTCAGGGCAGTGCTGGAGGTGTGAGAAACATATAGCCCACTACCCTCTTTTCCAACTCTTCCCTGGTCACCACCCAGCCCTCTGAACCTCCCAGGTTTGACATTGCCCCTGTTTCTCCTCACCCTTTATCCTTTGGACTTGAGGCTTGACCCATTTTCCCCCTTACCAGCTAGGCTGTCTGCAAGTTACCTTTCCTAGCTAACTCTGCTTCCTTTATAAATCGGGTCCCTTTTGAGTGGGTCCCTTTCTCACAAGGCTGATGTGAGATTGATGGATTCCGTTATACCAGGGGTTGTGATGGTATAACAAAAGGGAAATTCTTGTTTAATGGGCATAAATTTTCAGTTTCTGGAGATGCATGGCAACACATCATTGTAATTATACTTATATATCCCATCACGTCTTAGTACTCAAACCATAGTTAGATAATTCTAGAAATGGGCAGCCCTTCCTTTTCCTGTCCCCATCTTGATCTCTGCTCTCAGAACCTGATAAGCTGTCCTCCACCCCCTGGTCCCAGCCCCACCCTCTTATCAGTCACTCAAGGGGACTCATAGAGCTCCCCTCTTACCCAGCAGTGGAGGACCGCTCCCTGACTGCCATCACCATGGCAACTCACTGTCTCCTCCTTCCTCCCCACCGTCCCCCGTTTTCCAGTGCTGCTAGCAGATTTATGGAGTTCCAGACTTCTCAGGGCTGGGAGGGAAGAGGAAAGAGGCTGAGGGAGAAGGGAGCCTCCCTTGACTGCAGAGGTAGCTGGCCACACAGCTCAGGTTGGCTTGGGTCCCTGATCCCAGGCATCCCCAATTTCCTCTGAGAAAGGGTCAGCGTGGGACGCGAGGGTGGGGGTTAGTGGCACGTGGCAGGCATGGTAAGCGTGTGGTTCAAGCAGCAGATGGGTCTCTTCTGCTCTTGTAGCACGCTGGGGCAGGGGCACTGAGCTTTGCAAATGCCAAAGGCTGTCAGTGGGCATTGGTCATTCGGCCATTCCCACTGTGGCTGGCTAGAGTGGGGCAGCGTACGGAACACTCACCCCTCCTGACGTGAAGTAGGGAGTCTGGAGATATATTTCCGCACGGGACCCCCTGGAGGACAGCACAAGGACAGTGGGCATGAGATGCCAACCAGTGGGTCCCAGCTGGGGAGTGCGGCCTGGTGGGGGTCAGCGCCAGACCCTGAGAACCTACCTTTTCCCCGGCCCGCCTGTAGAATGAACACACCCATGTCTTATACACGCGGGACCTGCAACGTGCAGATAAACTCTCACTGGCCCTCTTGTAGTTAGAAGAAATCATTGCAAGCCATGAGCTGAATTTAAGGTAACTTTAGAATTTTTTTTTTTAATTTATTTATTCGTTTTGGCTGTGCTAGGTCTTTGTTGTTGCACGGGCTTTTCTCTAGCGGCAGAGAGCTTGGGCTGCTCTACTCTCTGGCTGCGGTGTGCGGGCTTCTCCTTGCGGTGACTTCTCTCATTGCAGAGCACGGCCTCGAGGGTCGTGGGCTTCAGTACTTGCAGCATATGGGCTCCGTAGTCGTGGTTCCCAGGCTCTAGAGCATACGCTCAGTCAAGGTGGCACACGGGCTGAGTAGCTCCACAGCATGCGGGATCTTCCAGGATCCAGGATCGAACCTATGTCTCCTGCACTGGGAGGTGGATTCTTTACCATCGAGCCAACAGGGACGCCCTCAAAGTAACCTTCTGTCGTCAGCAGGGCTGTGGTGGTGGCAGGTGAGAGCCCGTGAAAATGATGGTGGTTGAACAAACCCTCCTCTGAAAGGTTTCCCAAACCTGGTGAAATTGAGACCCAGTCTACAACCTGGATGACCCTTGAGGATGTTCTGCTGAGTGAAGTAAGCCAGACACAGAAGCACAAATACTGCATGATTCCACCTACACAAGGTAATAGATGAGGTAATGAATTTACTGGAAAAGGTGAATTCATTGAGACAAAAAATAGATTAGAGGTTATGGGAGGTTGTAGGGGTGAGGGGGAGTCAGTGTCTCATGAAGACAGAGTTTTAGCTCGGGAAGGTGAAAAGGATCTAAAGATAGGGGGGGTGATGGTAGCAGAGCCTTGTGAATGTACTTAATGCCCCTGAACGGTGCGCGTCAAAATGGTCAGAATGGTAAAATTTAAGTTATGTGTATTTTACCACAATAGCAGAAATCACCTCCCCCGCCCAAAAGGGGGTGGTGAGGTGAGGCTGTGTGGAGGACTGGTCTGTCCCTGCCATGGGGTGTGGGGATGCAGGGCTCATCTGGGGAGGCTTTGGTGGGGAGCAGTGTTCTGTGCCCCTGACTGCCCCACTCTGCCACCTGCAGCCACCTGTGGTGTTGAGAAGGCTGCGTCCCGCACGCCCTACCCCTGAAGCCAGCATGGGTGGTCCGTCACCTCCCTGTGGGGCTCTGCCTCGTTTGGGAAACACCAGGGTGCTGATCACTCTCAGCATCAGTCATGTCTCTCTCCTTCTGGAAGGCACAGGTATGCGAGGTGGGCTGTGAGAAGGACCCACTGGTGCTGGCTAGGTGGCCACAGCAAATGTGTGGCCCACATGCCAGCCAGCTGGCAAGAAGGTGGCTCTGCTCTCCTAGGACCCCCATGTCGCTCCCACACCAGCTCCAGGGCCTGGGGTGCCGGCAGCCCCTCCTTGCCTTCTGACTCACTGTTCAAACCCACCAGCCCTTCTGAAAGAGCCGGAAACAGGCATGAAGCCCTCCAGGGAGCTATTTTTAGGGCTCATCTGTTCTTTTTGATTTCTCCTCTAGATTCTATATTCTCCCACCCCCAGATCAGAGAAAGCTAAAGATTCTGGAAATCATCAGTCCCTCTGTCCAGGTGCTCTTTCTTTGCTGGGCAGCTCAGTTTGCAAGCTGGGCCCTCACCCCCACCTTCCCGTACCACTCCTTCTCTCTTTCTTCATCCCCAACCTCACCCTCTGGTTCCCCAGCTCCAGAGGCAGTGCCGAAGGCAAGCTATTTGTCTGACATCATCTTCTACTCCCTGGTCTGCTAAGAGTTACTCACTCAGGCAATCCCTGTTCAGCCAGAGGAGACTGTCCAATTGCCAAGCAACCCACTGTCGGCCAATCACAGAGCTCGGAGGTGATGTCATGGTGAGAGCCGAGCAGTGGTGCTGATGTGGAGAGAAGCCCAGGGTACCACTAATTGAGGGAGTGAAGAAGGCGGCAGCTCGCTTCTAACTGGACTGCAGGTAAGGAGAAATGGGATGCAAATTATTTGAGGCTTTTCATACAAAAGAAAAGAAAAACAGCAGCTGCAGAGAGGAGAAGCGAGGAGTCTGGTATCTATTGTGTTGCCTTTTGGTTTCACTCAATTCAACTTTGCCAAATCCTGGGGGCAAAGGGGTGAGGCGAAAAGGATGGTGCTTGGCAGAGGGGCAAGGGTGGGCTCCAGGAGTTTCTTCTATTCTGGACCTCAGGGGACAGAGGATGGGTGGGAATCGTCAGAGCTTCTTACAGATCAGCCGTCCACAATGAGTTCTTTCTGCATAAAAATGTTTTGTTGCTGAGGGAGAAGGGTTTTATTCAGTCTGGCTTTCTCTGGATCATCTCTGGCCCCCAGAGCCCTTACAAACTGAAAGCAGACCTGTGGTTTACGTTTCCTTTCTCAGCGACAGCTCTTCTGTCTCCCTTGCCCATTGGCAG
Organism: Cervus canadensis; assembly: GCF_019320065.1. NCBI lineage: Eukaryota > Metazoa > Chordata > Mammalia > Artiodactyla > Cervidae > Cervus > Cervus canadensis. Next base: position 8,034,429 of record NC_057415.1, on the reverse strand, counting down.
CCTCCTTTGCTTTCTCCTCCGTCTGCACTGGGTTGCTTTTTCCTCTTGGTTCTAATAATACAATGAGCTCACCATCTCTTCTTGCCCCGCCCCGCCCCTGAGGTCAACCTGGTCCTACCTGGGCAGGGACAGATGGCTGTGAGGCTGCAATCTGCAGGAACCCACACCTGCCACACCCTGGTCTCTGCCTGTAGTCCCAGCCAGGGCGCGACACCCCCCAACCTCAGCGCTCAGCCCACTGCCTTCGCCAGGAGTTTAGGCATTGTCCCCGCCTCATCCCGGGGACACAGGGTTTTGACAGCCAGCAGCCAGCTGTGTCCCTGCGTGGCATGCTGCCTTTGTTTTATTCCTCTTGGAAGGCATGGTCAGTTGTGGAGGAGTTTCATTATCCTGAAAAGGGCAGGACCCCCTAGGGCAGCAGAGAAATATACCAATAGTACCTGTCCAAATGCCTGGAGAAGGGACCCCAGAGGCTAGAATAGTGGGGAGGGGGGAAGGGGGGGCCAGCAGTGACCTGTGGGGTGGGTGGGAGGTTGAGGGTGGATGTGGGGGAATCTAGTCTCCCCCGAGGCTGAGGCTTCCTCAAGGGGGCAGAAGCCTCTCCCATAGGCAGGAGTCAGGGTGCCAGCGGGGGATGAGATCATCCTTCAGACTAAGGGATAATCCCAGTGCTGGAGCTAGCAGAAGGGAAAGGTCTGATTGGCAATCCAACCACCGCATGGAGGTAGGTTCGCCTGGAGACCCTGCCCCACCCTCCAGGGCCAGCCAGACCTGCGTTGCCTCAGCTCTCCCATGCCCCCACCTTGCCTCTGGGAAGACCTGTCATTTTCCCTGAAGCCCACTTATCATCGATAGGGCTGGAGCACCTGTCAGCAAGTCCCAGCCCATCTGGGATCCCTGGCTCCAACCAGGCTGCTCTGGGAACAGGTTTGAAGTGGGTAAGAATCCTCAACTGCTGGAGGATCTGCCGCAGAGCAAAGTAGAGAGTGAGTCCCCCATCATGGAGGCATCCAAGCCAAAGTCGGATGACCACCCAGCGGGGTAGCCATAGAGGAGATTTCTGCATTGTCTTGGAGATTGGTCTGGATCAGTGTTTTTCAAACTGCAGATTGAGACCTGTTTGTGGATTTTGAAATCAATTTTGTGGGTTGTGACTTGTTATTTTCTTTTTTTAGATAAAATGGGATAAAACAGAGTAGGAAAAAAGTAAAAATGCATCCCATGCAATAATGCTTTCCTATACCATTTTTAGTTACATATTCTCAATTATCTTAAATATAAATATATTATTATATTTATAAATATATTTAACAACATTCATAAGTAAATATGAATATACTTATGTTTATATTTCAATTATATATGTGTATGTATATACATGTACATAGATATAATCATATGTGTGTGTATATATATGTATATACATATACATATATATGTCAGTATCATGGCATATCCATATTGGATCATAATATAAAATGTGGTTCTTTATTGTGGATTCCAGTAAGAAAAAGGATTGAGAAAAATTGGGCTAAATAACCTCTTACCATTTTTTCTAACTATAAGACTGTAAACCTGTAGATAACTCTTACTAGACTATGAAGTTCATTTAAAATTTTAAAAAATTATTGATTGTGGTAAAATACACGTAACGTGAAATTTACCATTTTAGCCATTTTAAAGTGTTCAGCCAGTGATATGAAATACTTTCACACTGTTGTGTAACCATCGCCACCATCTCCAGAACTTTTTTCATTTTTCCAAACTGAAACTCTATCCTCACTAAACAATAACTCCCCATTCTTTCCACCCCACCCCTGGCAGCTCCCCTTGTACTTTCATTAATGTGACTCTGAGTACGCTAGGTCCCCCATCAAAGTGGAATCCTGCAGTAGTTATCTTTTTATGACTGGCTCATTTCGCTTGGCAGAGTGTCTTCAAGGTTCATCCATGTTGTAGACTGTTAGCTTCCTACAAGAAGAGCTGTTTTGTTCATTAGTGCCCCAGGTACGAAATAAGTGCCCAAACTCCAAGTGTTGTTTTAAGTGGAATACTATATCTCTTTAGGGAGAGACGGTTCTAAATGACCCATCAAAGACAGAGAAGTCTGGTGTAATATGGTCCCCTCTGAGCAGACTATGGAACAGACATACTATGCTGATGGGTAGTGGGAGTATCTTTTATTTCTGGCTTCATATTTAGATTTCACTGTGGTTCAATCATAGACATTCCTAGGGGCAAGTGAGGTTAGCTGTCTTCTCTTGTCCAATTAGGTCGTTTTAACCACACTTTCCCTGTGGGACAGATGCGAGCTGACTGGCAAGATTTAAAATAGAGCAGTAAAGACATAAGCTGAGATCCAGAGAGCGAGGTCCTGGAACAGAAAAGAGAGACAATGGCAAAGAAGGAGCATAAGAGAGAGGTAGAGAGAAAGTGCCTACATGAAACCAATCATATAGAAGGGGAAGATTCAGATCTTTGGGGTTCTTTGTTTTAAATCATTGAATATTTTTTAAAAAATCAAGATCAGAAACAAAGAAAGGCTTCATTTTTCCTGAATCCCTAAGCTCCTCTCTCCAGATCCCCTTGATATTTTTATATTATTTCCCGCTTACCTGGAGACTATTGTTTGGAGATACAGAGATACAGAATTCCCAGAGATATTGAAATCCTGAGTAGGTGGACATTTTGGAGGGTAGGGTGGGGAGGAGAAGAGAAATTTGGAGGAAAATTCTAAAACAAGCCATCTGTGATGGCTTGTAGGGAACAAACTTTTATAATGCCCTGTAGGGAACCAAACTCTCTCCCCCCCCCATCTCACCTCCCCCTTTTTTGGCTTGGGAAATAAACATGCATCATATATAACTTAATTTGCTTTTAAAATTAGAACTTGCTGTATTTAGAGATGTGGTAGTCTTGGAAAAAGGTTACTTTTTGTCCTTTTCTTTGGCGGAAGAGTGAGAACCAAAAAAAAAAAAAAAAATCTTCCTTGACATTTTAAAAAGCATTTTTGAGATTCGTACATTTTCAGTCCCATGAGGAAGACAGGGAGACACACAGATAAAGGTATTGGGTTGGCCAAAAAGTTTGTGCGGCTTTTTCCATCACACTTGGCTAAAAATCCGAATAAACTTTTTGGCCAACACAATACACCACGCTTGTGTCCCGATACACACCGATGCTGCTTCCCCAGTTGAGCTCACTGGTTTTTTCTATCATTGCAGACTGACCGTTGTGTGTCCACCCTTTTAGGGTCCTGCTTTTAGCGGTGGGTGGTGGGCAGAAGCCAGACTGAACAGATCAGATGAGGCAGGAATCTGGGGATGGTGGCCTAATTTATGATGGGGCACAGGTGACCTGAGAGCTCAGAGAACCAAGTAGTGAGTGCGAATCCTGAGAAAGGCGCTAAGCGCAGACTCTCTGTTCAAAGACCCGGCGGGGTGCAGCGTTCCAGTGGGTCATTTGGGTATTGGGGCCCCGAAATCCAGACCGGGTAGAGAGCATGGTTCAGACTGAGTGTGTGTGAACAGGTGGACTGACTATCTGCTGACTGCACAAACCAACGGGGCTGTTGATCCCACAGTAGGTCTGTCCGTTTCCTACACCTACCACCAAACCAGATAGACAAGGACTCAACAAGGACTCCATGAACCCCTCCTGGAAAAGAATTACTCCAGCATAGTCTAGATAATCAAGGAGTTTTATCACATTAAAGGACTCAACTACAAAAAAGGTGGGGTATTGATAATGACCACCAAGAAAGAAAATGCTAGAATTTAGAGTCATTGTCTAATTATAATCAACGTGCTCAGAAAGCTGAATGCAAATGTTAAACATCTGGAGGCCAGGGAATATATATATATATATATATATATATATATATATATATAAAATTCATCATTGTATTTCTCCTTACTACCTCGCCTTGTGCTTATAGTAAATATTTCTCCAAAAGTATTTGTTGAATGAATAATGTAAGAAATAAATCAATAATGATACTCTAGAACTGAAAATCCAAGTCACTATGACAAAAATCAGGTTTGTAGGGAAAGGAAGTAAAAGTGTGCTAAAGCTCTTATCTCCTAGAGAAAATCATTAGATACTGTTCTATTCTTCATGTAATGAAATTACATGCATTCTTCATTTTATTGCGCTTCACAGGTATGGCAGTTTTTACAGACTGAATGTTTGTGGCGACCCTATGTTGTCAGATGATGGATAACCATCATTTTTTAACAATAAAGTATCTTTTAGACAAAACACTATAGTACATTTAGTAGACTCTAGTATAGATAAACATACCTTTTATACCTACCAGAGAACCAAAAAATTCATCTGACTTGTTTTATTGCAACATTTGCTTTATCGTGGTGGTCTTGAACTGAACCTGCTATGTCTCCAAAGGTCTGCCTGTAGACATACATGACTTTAACTTCAAGAAAAAATCAAGATGTAAAACTTACAAAGCATCGGAGAAGAATGAAAGAACAAGGAAACAGGAGTAATATTGCAAAAGAGAAGAGTCTCCCTCTCGTGTAGTTAGATGTGGGGCCATAAACCAGGCTCTGCCCCTCCGACTTAGTCTTGGGAACAACACTGGACCTCTTGGGTCCTCTGTCTTCTTATCTGAACATAGATGGTTCACACCAGAAATGCTGAAAGATCTCCAGGGCTCCTCCCATTTATGGCCACAGAACTTCACCCCTGGAAGTGTTCACAAATCTATTGCTTGTTCTCTGCTGACAATGAACACTATTTAATTGATTGCACTTGGTAGGTCATGTGTGTATGTTTTAACAGTGACTTCCTGAGGCAAAGCCTAATGCAAAAGAGGGCTCAGTGTGGAGACTAGGGTCCTTGTGGTTGGGAGGGAGAGTTGGGACAGGCAAGCTCTTGTGTGCCCTTCAAACACATGCCCCAGGCAATCATTCATCTTCCTTACATTTATACTTGGCCTTGAGTCTCAGGAAGTACCATGGAACTATGATGTTGGGTTGACCAAAAAGTTCATTCAGCACTGTCCATAACATCTTATGGGAAAATCTGAATGAACCTTTTGGCCAACCCAATATAAGAAGGCTTTGATAAATCCCATCTTTATGGGATTCCATAAATCCCATCTTTATGATTTTTGACTTATATGACTTTAGGCAAATCAAGTCACCTTCCTGAATTGATCGTCTATAAAGTGGGTTTAATAGTATCTACTGGATAGAATTTAGGGAGAATGAAAGGATAAAAGTGATGATAACTATGTAAAAAAAACAGAAAACTAGAAGGAAATACCAATAGCAAAGAGTAGCAAAATGACAGAGATTTGTTTCCTTTTCTCTGTCACACAGATCTTCTGAAATATATTAGGTATGTTTGTAATTAAAACATCATCAGTAAAAGGAATAAATATATATACACACACACCCCCACACACGGAAGTGCCTGGCAAGCCGTAAAGCACCATGAAGCATTCCTGTCGTGACCAGGAGTAAGGTGACAGGGGCTGGCTCTGTGCTGATGCTTCCAAAGGCTCTGACCCCAGGATGTGACACAGAGCTGGCTCCCAGATCCTTGTTCTCCATCCAGCAACCCTTCACGGAAGCCCATGATCCGGACTTGTGTGTGTGTTTCTATGCTTTAAAATTTTTTTTATTGGATTATAGTTGCTTTACAATGTTGTGTTAGTTTCTGCTATATAGCAAACGGAGTCAGCTATGCATGTGTCCACACATCCCCTCTTTTCTGGATTTCCTTCCCATGCAGGTCCCCATAGAGCGCTGGGTAGAGTTCCCTAAGTACACAGCAGGCTCTCACTAGTTATCTATTTCATACATAGTACAAGAGTGTCTATGTGTCAGTTCCTCCATGTGCCTGATTCATATGTCTAGTGTGTGGATTCTCCTGTATCTATCGAATGGAAAATAAAACTAGCCCCCAAAGCACCATCACTGTGGATTATTTGGGGCTGTTTTCCAGACTTCATTTTCCTCCTCTGGCTTGCCAACAACAAGGACGGGCCCCTCAGACTTAGGCCATCGGAGCTCTGCATTTGCCAGCAGGTGATGTCTCCTTATTTCCTAGAAGCACTCTTTCTAGGAAATGAAGCTGTATTTCTCAGCCTGCTAGAGACAGTTTGGAGGTTATTCTTGGCCAGGGCTCCCACCATTTCTTCCCCTTGGGGCCTCAGAAGCAGACCTAAGCAGGTGCTGATCAGACACTCATCAGTTCCCAAAATCACTTAAAATCACAGGTTGCACATACACGGACAGGCAGGGCCCACTGAACCACACAAGGACTTGAGCATCCAGGGATTTTGGTATCCGCAGGTATCCTGGAACAGACTCCCCCATGGATCCGGGGGAGTGACTATATTCTGCCTTGTCTAGTGTCCCTCTGCAAGTCTCAACCGTCCGTTCTTGGCCCATACCCTAACACCTACTCTTCTCCCTTTATAACATGGTCCTTATTACTGCCAGAGACTTGCCCAAGGCTAGCAGAAACTTCCAGAGACTCTAAATTCCCACCCAGGGGACCCATTCATTTTTTTCCTTATTGAAAACCCTGTGGTTATTTTAGGACCTGGCTGAGGGCTTGTCATGGAATTAAATATTCAACAAATATTGTGGAAAGAATGAAAACCACAGTCATGAAAAAATAATTTATCTCTTCTTTTAAAGAAAACCCAAATGAGACACATGACTGCCAATCACAGCCTTTGGATCAACATGAAATAACCAGGTTTACTGTACAGACATGATATGATTCCATGACATTTAGGCAGCTCATGCAGTGTATTTCAGGTAAATGTTATAATTTCAACAGGACTTTAAAAAATACTGGTAATTGGCACAAATCAAAAGAGCCAGTTTCCTCTATTGCTTGTGGTTAAACGGCCTGGGTCAGAACTCAGAGCTTCCACAGCATGATTCTATGAGTTCTTTCACTGTCTCTGAACATTCTTGCCAGGAACCACTCTATTCAAACCATTTGGATGCACATTAGCTTTTTTCCTCTCGAAAATAGTCTACAGGGGATTTGATACATCCTGATGGCATTTTCTGGGCAGAACTTGCAATGACAAATAAAATGCTTGTTCACTCGGGTCATGTGGATGGTCAAAGATGCCTCCAGAGGTCAGGCATGCACCCAGTAAATGGCCACATGGCATCTGAGAGCTGGATACTCTTCTCTATTGGCTCTTGGCTATTGATTGCTTTATAGAAAGCCTGAGGGTACGAGTCACCATTTCTGGTCTTGTAAAAAAGTCCTTCAGCATCCCTATCACCATCAGTGGCTCTGGTGGACCCCCCAAGTTTCCCCCCCACCACCTGTGGGATGTTCCTGTTGTGTGGGAGGAGAGAGGGAAAATCACTGTCTCTGGAATTCAGAGATTTGGTTCCACCTCTGCCACCAACTCAGTGTGACATCTGGAAACCCAGTCCCTAGGGAGGAACACACTGGCGTTATGGAAGGGACAATCGTTGGTTGTGTGGGATCGTTGTGTGCCATGAAGGACATTTAGACTACCTGGTATCACACGGATGCCGTTAGCACCTCCAGTCAAACAGTCCTCCAAAAGTCACATTTGTTTCCCAGGAGTGAGGTTGCCCCTAGTTGAGAATCCCTAGCTAGTGATGGCCAGTTCTTCCTTCCTTGACATTTTCATGTTCTGGGGAGAACTGGAGGCTCTGATCTCTTCACTTTGATTTTTTCCTCCCACCAAGAGATCCCTCCTCTGTCCACAGCCTTGATTCTAGACCTTCATGGTTGGCTGCCCTACCCCCAACCAAGATTTCCTCATTCTGTGTCTTCTGATGACCTGGACCTCAGCTCGGTGGGATTACTGCTGACTGATTAGTTTCACCAACTATGCTAATGGTTCAATCCATCAACAAAAATGCTTGCTTTTCCATACACAGACTCTTAGATGCTGGAGCTGGATTAAGAGGAGGGACCAGTTTGCAAATGGGAAAACAGTGCTGCATGGATGCAAATAGTCCAGGGTTTAACTCATTTAGGCAGGCCCTAATCACTTTGTGCCTCGTCTCAGCTTCCAGTCTTCTTCTCCTAATCTTTTCCCCAAGCTGGTGCTGCCCAGATGAATCTTTTTGCACTAGCAATATAATCTAAAGACAGAGACGTGTTTTAGACGGAAAATTCCAGCTTTGCCCCTTACTACCGGTAGGACTTTGTGTAATTAACCTGACTCCGTTGAGCTCCAATTTCCTGATTATAAAAGGACCTCAGAAGATAAAATTGAGATAATGCCTATGATTTTTCTGGTACCAAGGAGGTGCCCAAGAAGTGGTATCTATTATTATTGCAATGATCCTCAGCATCACCATTTTCCCTCTTTGTTTGTATTCAAAGGATGCCAGTGACTTCCTACTGAATAGAAGATAAAGTACCTTTCCCTGGTCTGGAGATCTCTGATCTTCCTATTCCTATTCTAGCAACTGGTCCCAATGCATCCTGCATGCAGCCCAGAGGGCCCTCTCTGTTTCACCTGTAAACCCAGTCCACACAACCAGCACACAGGCAAGTTCCAGAGCCACTGCAAGACTAGCAGCACGGCAGAATCCACATTGCATGGTAACCCCATCACCCGCTCACCTTTGCCACCTGAAGCGTGAGTCCTCTCGCCACTGGCTAAGCTTGATCAGTACCTGCCAGGACAGAGGCCCTGCCTCTCCAGGACCCAGTCTGCACCCATCAGAGATGTGTGGAACTGTGCCCCAGGGGATGGGGCGGGGAGGCGGGGCCGGTTGGGAGGCTGTGGTCCTGAACTCTGGCTCTGGTTCTGTGGTTATCGGCTGAGTGATTGAGACATGTTCCCACTCTGTTGCTGGGAGCTTCTAATGCTGGATATGGTCAGTTTCCTGGTCTTCCTTAGGGGCAACCCAAGGCCTGGAATTGGCCTCTGCCTTAATAGAAAACATGCAGGGATACTCTGGTAGGGCCAGAGCTGAGCCTCAGCAAGGGTTTTTGCCAGATGATGTTCTGATATCTGGTGTCTTGGATAGACTCTCCCACTGATGGGCCTGACCTGTTAGCCTTATCCCCTACTCTGGCCGCTATGGTCTGTTAAACTTCACCTGCCTCCCTGAATTCTGAGCATTCTGTCCTCCCCGACCTTGGCAATAACACCCGTTATTGCCCCTCTCTGGTAGTCCCTGGATAGGCCTGGTGGCCCCTCTCCATTGCAGGTATTCTGCGGTGACTCGACAACCCGACCCACACTGCCAAGCCGTTTGACAGACTCTGCAGCACTGGGACAAGCTTGCAGGGCCCTGGGCTCTAGACTAGGGCTGGTCTGTGGCCCCTGCGTCCATGGGATGCATCCAGGAGAATGGCCTGGGAGGTTGGTGTTTAAGATGGGAGAACAGAGGACTGAGAGCTGCTTCAGAAGGCCTGAAGGTCAGGGGTTAGCATAACCATATCTTTCTAGCTGTGAGTGTCCAATCTGGGTGTCACCCACAAGAAACCTGGAGTCCTCAGGTAGCAAGGCTGAGTGCTGGGGAGGGGATGGGACCGGCCCACCACCCACATTGATGCCATAGGTTAATTAGGACTGCAGTCAGGCTCCCTGCTGTGGCCACCACCACCCAGGGATTCAGGACCACTTTGCATTGTTGGGCCCTTCCAGAAGAATCTTCCCCCACCCCCATATCCTTTCTTAGAATGTTCTTTTGAGTCTTGAGTGCTGTAGATGTTTTGTGACTATTGGCATGAGGATTTATAAGGGTACCATATACCTCAGGTACTCATGCACAGATTATCTTTTTTTTTTTTTTTCGGTTGAGCTCCAAGACATTTGGGATCTTAGTTCCCCAAGCAGGGATCAAACCCATGACCCCTCCATTGGGAACCCAGAATCTTAACCAGTGGATCACCAGGGAAGTCCCAGAGATTATCCTGAGAACCAAATCAGACCATATAAAAATACTGGTAGCTTAGATACAATGAACGAATGAATCATGGATTTGAATGAATCCTGGCCCTGTTGCTTATCAAGTATATTACATTGCTTGGACTACTGTAACAAATGATCACAAACTTAGCAGCTGAACACAACAAAAATTCAATCTCGTGCAGTTCTGGTGTCCAGAAGTTCAGAAATGAAGATGTCAACAGGGTCTTACCCCTCCCAGAGACTTGGGGGAGGGTTCCCCCTGCCTCTTCCAGTTTCCAGTGCTCCAGGCCTTGCTTGGCTTGTGGCAGCATCACTCCAGCCTGTCTCCACCTATCCAAGGTCTTCTCTCTGTGCATCTCTCCCCTGCATTTTTCTTATAAGGGCGCTTGTACCACCTGGACAGACAGAATGATCTCATCTTGAGATCCAACTTACTTAAATGCGCAAAGAAGTCACATTCCCAAACTGCAAGGGTTAGGATGTGGACAGGTTAGGTTCGAGGACACCACTCCACGCCCTACACTGAGTGACCTTGGTAATGCCATTTAGCCTCTCTGAGCTGCAATTCACACCTCTTTAAGACAGGGGTAGTAAGTCCTATGATGAAAATCAAAGTGAAAGCACTTGTCACATAGTAGATGCTCTATAAATACACATGGTTAATGATGCAGATTTCAACCCTGTGAAACTGAGAGCTCACAGCTGCAAATGTCATGGCCACGAATACCTCTGCTCATCTTTTAAAAAAATTTCTTTTGTTTTATTCACACTGCATAGCCTGTGGAATCTTGGTTCCCCTACCAGGGATAGAACAAACCCTTGTCCCTTGCATTGAAATCACAGAATCTTTGACCATTGGACTGCTGGGGAAGTCCCCTCTGCCCATCTCTAGGAGGTCTCCTCTTCCCTGCCCTGTCTTCCTTCTCTGCCTATCTGACTTGTACTTGATTCCTCCTGCAATTAAAACTCCTTGCATAATATCTTTCATTGATGTATAGAGAGCACCTAGTACATAGTCTTCATTAAATCATATCCTGAGGCTAGACTGCCTTTACCTGAGTCCCCAGGACAATGGAGGAAACAGTAGTTAGCATTCAGTCCTTCCACTGGCTATAAGAGATGAGCTTATAAGTCAGAAGACTTGCACCAGCTCTACACCAACTAGCTGTGTATACTTAGCTAAGAATCTTAACATCTCTGAGCCCCAAGTTCTTCACCTAAAAGTGAAGCTGACAATGCCTGTCTTATCAATCCAGCCTAGCCTCCTGCAAAGATCAACTGGGATAATGTAGGCAACCAGGACTGTAATCAGTCACGTGCTCCACGAGTGTAGGGTCTTAATGATCATTTTCAGCTCCAGCCAAGGGACGTGGTCCCTGACTCCAGGTAGCCACACTCACAGAAAAAGCCTGATCTCCTTCTTCCTCAGGGTGTTGTACTTACTCTGCCTCCTCTTTCCTATTTGAACCCCCACTTTTAAAAACAAGTATTTATTTTTCTATTGAATTTTTTGTTTTGGCCTTGCCCCGTGGCATGTGGGATCTTAACCAGGGATGGAACCTGCCTGCCCTGCCCCCTGCAGTGGAAGCTCAGAGTCTTAACCAGCGGACCACCCTCACTTCTGATCCATTACCCAGGTTGAGGTCTGAGGCTGTGCCCTCTCCTGCCAAGGTCTCACTCCCTCTGCCAGTCGCCCCATCAAGCAGCCTGGTCATGAGTGGGAGATGGTGTGGAACGGAGCTCATGACCAGAGCAGTTGTTTCTGGGCACTCTGCCCACATCTCTGCTCGGGGACTCAGTGGTGCTGCCAGGGTCAACTTGACTCCGAGGACAGAGGCCTATTGTGTTGCATCGGGAGGGGCCCTGGTGGGGACCTCTGGCTCCAAAGCACAAGGAGAACACAGAGGCGCTGAGGGAGCCATTCAAGTCTGGTTGACCTGGTTTCAAATCTCTGCACTTTCACTTTCTAGCTGAGTGACCCTGAGCAAGTTACACAAACGCTCTGAGCCTCCATTTCCTCATGTGCAGACGGGGACGGCAGTCCTTACCTGTAGGTGTGTAATATTTGGTAGTGAGCTTGATGTAAAAGGCAGAGGAAAGGAAACTAATATTTATGAAATGCTCCCTTTTGCTGGATGCTTTTCTCATTTCATTTGGACAACTCTGTACAGAATTAACATGGGGAGAACAAGGTTAGACGTGTGACGTGACTAGTGACTGCTACAAGAGAGACGAAGCCTGTGTCTGCCCCCACACTCGTCCAGCCCTAAAGCCTGGGTGGAGCCTCTTGTTCCCATCCACTCCCCTGCCCATCTCCAGTCAGTACTGATCCTGATCCCAGAAGGAAAATACCCCAGTAAGCAAAGAAAGGCGTTCTAAGTCGGTTTCAGAGTCCCTTTCCCTCCTGGGGTGGCAGGCAGTGAGCTCATGTCACCTTCTGCTGGCACAGTGACCACTGAGGATGGCTGGGTTTGTCAGGGTTCTCCAGAGACACAGACCAGTAGGCTACATATAGAAAGAGATGTATCATGAAGGATTGACTCATGCACTTATGGAGGCCGAAAGGTGTTGCTATCAGCTATCTGCAAGTTGGAGGCCTGGGAAGGCCGGTGGTATAATCCTGCATGCGTGAGTGCTTAATCGCTTCAGTCATTTCTGATTCTTTGCAACTCCACTGACTACAGCCCACCAGGCTACTCTGTCCTTGGGATTCTCCAGGCAAGAATACTGGAGAGGATTGCTGTGCCCTCCTCCAGGGATCTTCCCGACCCAGGGATCAAACCCACATCTCTTATGTCTCCCTCATTGGCAGGTGGGTTCTTTACCACTAGTGCCATAAAGGAAACCCTGAGTAATCCTAGTGCAAGTCTAAAGGCCAAAGAACCAGGAGCTTCCATGCCTGAGGGCAGGAGAAGATGGATGTCCTAGCTCAAGCAAAGAAAATCCTCCCTTTCTCCACTGTTGTGTTCTACTCTGGCCCTCAATGAATTGGGTGATGCCCACCCAAACTGGGGAGGACCATCTTCTTTACTCAGTCTCTTGACTCAACGCTCATCTCTTCCAGAGACACCCTCACAGACACACCCAAAGATGTTGTTTGCCAGCCATCTGGCCATCTCTCTTAGCCCAGTCAAGCGGACACAAGAATGAACTATCACAGCAACCAAGGATCGAGTGGTGTCCATGATGGTGGCTCACTGCTGGTTGTTCCTCACGCCAGCAGATAGAAGGTTTCAGTAGATCCTATTGCCTCCTATCTGTCCTCCAGACACGCTCCAGTCTGTTTCCTTCCTGCCTCTCTTGTTTCACCTCCTCCTTCACACTTTCTGGCCCAGCATCAATCAGCCTGGGACCCCCATAGCTTTCTCACTCTGATTCTCCCTTTTATTAAAAAAAAAAAAAATGTATTCATTTGTTTGGCTATGCCGGATTCCAGCTGCGGCATGCAGGATCTTCAGTTGCATCATGTGGGACCTAGTTCCCTGACCAGAGATAGAACCCGGGCTCCCTGCACTGGGATCGCAGAAGTCTTAACCACTGGACCACCAGGGACGTCTCCCTCACCCCAACTCTGGCATGTGCTGTTCCCCCAGAAGAACGTCCTGCTTAGTTTTGACTCATCATTTAAGATGCAGTACTGGTGCTGCTAACACCAGGGGTCCTTTCTGGCTCCCCAGACCTCATGCAGAGTCTAAAGCCCATCTCTGTGGTCCTGCAGTAATCCCCAATGCTGATTTCCATCTCTGCATGAATCATGTGATGATCACATTAATATTCAGTATTTGTCTCTTTTCATAGTCTAGGACTGTCTTAAAGGGGGTCAAGCAGGGCTTAGGACAGTGGTTCTGGAGATGAGCAAAAGAGAGTGAGGGGGCAACTGAAGAGGTATTTTGTTGGGTTTTTCTTTAGGTTTTCAAAAAAAATTATTTTGTTTTATTATGACATCGTAGAATAACTATACTCTTAATATTCTTTTTTAAAAACTGGAGTATATTTGCTTTACAATGTTGTGTTGATTTCTGCTGTGCAACAGAGTGATTCAACTTTATGTAGACATATATCCCCTACCTCTTGGACCTCCCCCCACGCCCACCCCATCCCACCCCTCTAGGTCATCACAGAGCACCAGGCTGCGCTCCCTGCTTTATACAGTACGTTCCCACTATCTATCTGTTTTACACATGGTTAATGAATAAATGTACATATGTATATATACATATATGTCAATTCTAATCTCCCAGTTCATCCCACCCCACCTCTCCCCGCCTGTGTCCACATGTCCATTCCCTATATCACATGTCCCTTCCCTCCATCTGCATCTCTATTCCTGCCCTTCAATAGATTCATCTGTACCATCTTTCTAGATTCCACATACACACTTAAATACACGATATTTGCTTTTCTCTTTCTGACTTACTTCACTCTGTATGACAGACTCTAGGTCCATCAATGTCTTTACAAATGACCCAGTTTCATTCCTTTTTACAGCTGATATTCCATTGCATATATATGTACCACCCTGAAGAGGTATTTTGACATCTTCTGTCCACTGTCAGATGGTCTGGACAGGAAGGTCTGGGGTGAGTGTAAGAGAAATTCAGGGCACAGAGTTATTTTGTGAATATGTCCCAGGTGATTCTGACTTAGGGCTGCTCCCTCACCTCAACCTTTGCATTGGACCAGGCCACTGAGCTGCACAAGGAGACAAATGAACATCTACCGATACATTCAGTTTGGGGAAAGCCATGTCTGAGGCTCGAGGGGTCTTGAGATTGGGAAGTCAATGAAGAAGCTCTTATTGTACTTGGCAACTGAACTTGACTGGGTGATGTGGAAGAGGTGGCCTGGTGTTCAGGGAAGGGAAATTCAGCCTGGAGGAGGGGGACAGATGATCCTGAAATTTCCTCCCTGGTTGTAAAAAGACCTTCCTCATGCGAATAAGCTGTCAGCTAAAATGCTCTTATTTTTTGGATTTGTGACAGTATCCTGAGCTGGGAGCAGACTTACCTTGACTTTCACTAGGACTCAGCTCTCATATTCCAGAAAACATGACCCTTGCTGGTAAGTACAAAACCCCACTTATGTTACGGGCACCACAGCACAGGGTCTCTCTGGACACATGTGTTTGTAGTTACATGTGCCCAGAGAAGATAAAAGGAAATGCACCTGAGGGGTAGAGACGATCTCGAGGTGGTGGGTGGGATCATAGCTGAGCTTTTCTTCCTTTCACTCATCAGAGTGTGTTTTTTGTTTTCTACAATGGCTATGTAACATTTTTGCAGTTAATCCTGCTTTCAATTTGTAAAAGGAAATGAGGGGTGAGTTGCGGCAGTGGGGGTGGGGAAGGGACTGGCAGGAGCACACACCAGGGCTTGGAGGAGTTGGGTTGGACTGGACTCAACATATCAGCTCTAGGGACTTCCCTGGTGGTTCAGTGGTTAGGACTCCGTGCTTCCACTGCTGAGGGCCCGGGTTCGAGCCCTTGTTGGGGAACTAAGATCCTCTAAGCCGAGTGGTGTGGAAAAAAAAATCAGCTCTAAACATGACCTCCTGGTTTCCAAACCCTCTCCAGACACACAGTGACCAGATGGGGGTGGGGGTATTTGTCCAGCCCTCATGGAGGGACATCAGCCCTTTTGGCTTTGACCACTGCATTGGGATGATCAGGGAAGGCTCACAGCCTAACCTTGTCACCCAGGGAAGGACAGGATCACAGGAATGGTGGTGGCCTTCTTTGCCCTCATAGAACTACTGCCACATGCCTTGAGAATGGAGTGTGTGTTGTCTCTATCCTAGAGTGAAAGGAATGGAATATCCTGGGCTCATGGGGGGAAATAGAGAGGGAGGTCCAGCGTGCACACTGGGGTGAAGGCACTGGTGCTTGGGGTCCATGTTGTTGCTGTTTAGCCGCTCCATTGTGTCCAACTCTTTACGACCCCCACAGACTGGAGCCCGCCAGGCTCCTCTGTCCATGGGATTTCCCAGGCAAGAATACTGAAGCGGGTTGCCATTTTCTTCTCCAGGGGATTTTCCCTGACCCAGGGATCAAACGTGCGTCTCCTGCAAGTCTCCTGCATTCTTTATCACTGAGACCTGGGAAGCTGTTGGGGTCCACACCTGCGGGCATTTCTTGCGTTCAGTATCTCAAAGGGAGATGATGCACTGGAGAGAGGATAGGGTCCTCTGGGAGCTCTGGCAGGCTCAGGTTCTCATAGGTGGGCGGAAGTGGGTCCAAATCACACACAGGGATTCTTAAAGAGAGCTGCTTAGGGCAGAAAGGGCTATGTCACCGTGCAAGGGTCTGGGTGGTTTGGGTGCCTCTGTGGAGCCTGGTGACCCCTGGGGTCTGGTTTCTGAGTCTAGAAAGGGGGTTGCCCTCTTCACCTGTCCATGTTTCCACAGCCTACAAGGAGAAGATGAAGGAGCTCCCACTGGTGTCCTTGTTCTGCTCCTGCTTCCTGGCCGACCCCCTGAATAAGTCATCCTATAAATACGAAGGTACATGAGGGCCACCCTTGGGGGACTGAAGACAGAGGCTTCCGGTAGCTTGTCTCCAGGAGCCCAGCATACTCACCCTAGTTTCCTGAGATTCCGCCCCACGTCACATTTTCTTTCCCAGAGCCAGGAAAGTCACTGCAGCTGATTCTGGGGGGTCTACATGCAACGTGATGGTGGGAGTGGGGCGGCGACCTGGGGGACCAGACAGCATCTGAGGGTCTGAGTCAGACCCTCTCAGAGTGCCGTTGATCTCGGCTTTTGTTCACCTGTGTGACAAGCAAATGTGGTGGAAGATGCAGAGGCCAAGGAGACAGAGAGTCTGCCCTCAGGGACACCTAGCCTAGAAGAGGGACAGTCATGTGTTAATCACCAGACACCCTGGCCCATTGTCTCTTTAGTGAAGGGTCGAGAATGCTCTGAGCGAGTCCAGAGGTGGGAAGGGACTTTGGCTATCCGAGGAGTTTCTGGGATGGCCGTGTTGCCCGAGCCCCGTGACAGGTCCCAGGATACGGATAAGGAACGCTGACTGGCCATGTCCTGATTGAGGGGGTTGGTGGTTGGGGAAGCCAGGTCACCTCTTAATTTCCTGGGGCTTAAAAGGAAGGTACGGGTTTGGTCTGGAAACGAGAGATGGGAATGCTCGGGTCACCTGAGATTGTTTTTTCTGTTTAGGCTGGTGTGGGAGACAGTGTAGGAGAAAAGATGAGAGCCAGCGGAGAGACAGTGCTGACTGGAGAGAAAGAAGAGAGCAGGGTAGGAGGGGGCGGGGGGAGAGGTCCGCAGGCCGAGCGTCAGAGCTGTAGTGGGGTGAGGAGTGGACGGGCGGGGGGTGCTGGCTGCCTCCATGGGCACCAGTTTGAAAGTGAAAGTGTTAGTCGCTCAGTTGTGTTCAACTCTGCGACCCCACGGCTGTAGTCCATAAGGCTCCTCTGTCCATGGATTTTCCCAGGCAAGCCAGTTTGAGCAAGAGCCCAGCTAAGGGGGGACCCTTGTGGCAGAAGCAAAACAAAGGCAGTTGCTACAGCCATGATTAGAAATCCCCTGTCCTGGGGCTCCTGTTCTTGGAGCCAGAGACCCTCCCGTGGCTGCCCACTCCAGCCCCATCAGAGCCCAGCGCGCTTGGGTGCCATGTTCAGGACAGACCCAGAACCCTGGCCTTTGGTCAGCCTTGGGGACCCTGGCCCTCCCTCATATGTGTGCATGCTATAGGCGGGCCTGTATGGTCTTCAAGGAAGGGTGAGCAGCCCCTTTTCTGTTCTCTGCAGCAGACACCGTGGACCTGAACTGGTGCGTCATTTCCGACATGGAAGTCATCGAGCTGAATAAATGCACCTCTGGACAGTCCTTTGAAGTCATCCTGAAGCCACCCTCCTTCGATGGGGTGCCTGAGTTCAATGCCTCCCTCCCCAGACGGCGAGACCCATCGCTGGAAGAAATCCAGAAGAAACTGGAAGCAGCTGAGGAGCGGAGGAAGGTAAGTGGCTGTCATTTTCTTCCCTGTCAGGGTGTGATGGGGAGGAAGATGAAGAAGACAGGAGGTGGTTCTGAGCTGGAGTCGGGTCACCACCAACCTCTAGATATGAAGGCCGCATCTCCAGATACCAGGAAGGGAATGAGACACTATGAAGAGAAGCAAAGATGTGAAAGCCCCAGGTGTTTAGGAGCTTGCTTAGGGGAAGAAGATGCTATATTATATGCCTCCAAGAGGTGACCTTAGAGTGACCTGGGCCAACACTAAGAATTTAAGGAAAGGCTGGACAATTAAGGAAAGGGATCCTTAACTGGGGGAGGGGGAAGAAGGTCATGGCATGGTATATTGGGTTGGTCACAAAGCTTATCTGGGTTTTTGGTTAGTGCTTACAACAAACCCAGGAGAATTTTTTGGCCAACCCGATGCTTTCACCCTTTGGTGTGCCTTCCTTTCTTTCTATGGATTCTTATGGCCCAACTCTGATGCTGTTTCTGTGTAAGCTTTCCTTCATCTTTGAAGCTGAAAATGATGATCACCCTTGAATTCCTATAGTGCTTCATTTCTGCCTCTCAAGGCATATGTCACAAGCTAGCCTGGGTTAGAGTTATTTATGTATGATTTGTCTCTACTAGACTTTTTTTCTTTCCCAAGTTGCTAGAATAGTGCCTGCTACAGTACTGTATCTGATCACTTTTTTTGTGAATGAATGAATGGATGGATAGATGGATGAATGATGGCAATGAGAAAAAGAGGATGAGAGCCCAGTGGGAGAACCCAAGAAGCATCCTTGCTTCCTGCCAACAGGCCAGGGGCCGAGGCTCAGGGAGGTGTGCACTCTGGGTGTGCAGCCCTTAAGTTATGATGATAACTGGCTTGCTCACCTGCAAGGGCCTCCTTTTTCCTTCATGCTCCCACAGTACCAGGAAGCAGAGCTCCTGAAGCACCTGGCAGAGAAGCGAGAACATGAGCGGGAGGTGATCCAAAAAGCCATCGAGGAAAACAACAACTTCATCAAGATGGCAAAGGAAAAACTGGCCCAGAAGATGGAATCCAATAAGGAGAACCGGGAGGCCCACCTTGCCGCCATGTTGGAACGGCTGCAAGAGAAGGTAAGAGGTCTCGGATTGGAGAGGAGACTCCTAGGATTCGCTCTTCCTTCCACGGCAAGTACAATGGACATGCCTATCATTCCAGGGAGCAAGCAGCCTCAGGCAGGAGTGGCCACGTTTCTGTTAGGTTAGATCCTTAGAGAGTTCCAAGGGAGTACTTGGGAGGTGGCAGGCAAGAACCGTAAACTGAGCCAAGAACCATGAACCAATGAACCAAAAACCATGAATTCCTTGGGGGGATGAATTGCCCAGCTACACAATTGAAATTTCTCAGTGTCTGAGGGAGATTAGACCTCTTATCTTCCAGAGGAAGCCTGCTGAATGCTTTTGTACATTCCTGGCTTCATCCTTAAATGCCCTGATTTGATTTAATGAAAGATGCTGATTTGAGCTCTTGGCTTGAGGCCAAGGGCATGACCAGCTGAGCTGCCCACCGAGCAAGAAACACGATCCTCCCCAAACCTCTTGATGTGGGCTGAGTGAGTCACCGGTCTCTCCAATATTCTGCCTTTTGTCAATAAACCTAACGATGTCACCTGAATATGAGAAACGTGAGAGACTGGGGTTGGTCCCACGTGTCAGCAGCAGCACAGCCCATCCTGCTGAGAACGCGCTGGCCTCGTTTCCTGAGTCCCAAGGCTGCCCCAGTTTCTCCTGCGGCTCCTGGGAGAGCTCCAGCTCTGTGTTTTATTTCCAGGCGCCGCCTGCTGCGCGGTGACTCCCGGGACCCGATCGGTGGCCTCATCCCATGGTGAGCAGCGTGGTCTCCGCTCCTTCCTGCCCATCCACCTAGAGGCTCAGGCCGTTGGCACAGCTACTAGAAAGATCTGGTTTCTTCACAGGGGATCTGGATGTTGTGTAGGCCCTGCAGCTGGCCAGCATGTGGCAACCCCCATCCACTTTCTTTCTCCATCCTTTGGGGGGCAACAAGCCTTCCATAAGTATCAGATGGGAGGGGAGTGTTCTGGGTCTGATTTCAGGCTTCCTCAGTTATTGAGAGAAGGGTAGGAACAAACTTTTGCAGGAAAAAGAAATCAGGGATTGGGACAGGATGTGGCCTGGGCAGTCAGGCTAAACCTAAGAAAAATACTGAGGATAAAGCCATGATATGCGATTTGAAAGACTGCAAAACACTTTTATTTCATCATACCCCTATCCTCACAATGCAATGAACAGGACAGGCATTATCTTTTTTTACCAGTAAGAATCCATGTCAGAGGAAGGTCCAATGACTTGCCCAGCGTCACATAGCCACTAAGCAATGGAGCTGGGAACAGAACCGTGTTCTTTGACTGTGAGTCTAGGTGGCTCTTCCTTTGCTTGTTTCAGGGAGACCAGACCACAAGCATCTTGCCAGCCTTTTGTCAGACAGGGAGCTGCTTGCAGGCCCAGGAAAGGGAGTCCAGGAACCTAGGGATCCGTCCAGAGAGCGGATATAGGGAATAGAGAGAGGTTCTGAACTAGAGAGACTGGGAAAGTCCAAGGTCTGGAGGAAGAGCTGTGTGGGTGAGATAAGTCTCAAATGAGCATGATGTCAGAGCAGATGTTTGGGTGGGCCTCACTCCTCTGGGTTCTTGACCCCTCTTCACCTTTGCTCACCGATGAAGACAGGAGGTAGGATGAGATAGGTGTGTGGTGTCTGCTCTGCTAGGCACCTATAACAATGCCTCTGCATCAGTACTTGTGTGAGTCCCCAAGGGTCAGCACCAGACTTACCTGCTGTAAAGTTGAAAACTACAGGTACCTGGACCCTAACCCCAGACCCACCAATCCTGGCTCACTAGGGATGGTGCCTGAGGACCTCAGCAGTTTTTTTTCATATTAAATTTTTTTCTTAGAGTCTAATTGCTTTACAAAGTTGTATTAATTTCTGCTGTATAGCAAAATGAATCAGCTGCATGAACACATACGACCTGTCCCTCTTGAGCCTTCCTCCCGCCTCCCCTCCATCTCACTCCTCTGGGTCATCACAGGGCACTGAGCTGAGCTCCCTGTGTGATGCAGCAGCTTCTCACTAGCCATCTATCTTACACATGGTAGTGTACATATGTCAATGCTACTGTCCCAGTTCATCCCACCCTCCACTCCACCCTCCCCTGTGTCCATGTAGGGCCTCAGTTTAATAAGCTTCGAAGATCATGCTGATACGTGGCAAGGTTGAGAACCACTGCCCTAGATGTACCATTCCCCATGCTTTCTCCAGGGCCATGGAAAGTTCTAGGGTCTCTCCAGGGACAGATCTGTAGTCTAAGGTGCCTCCTGGGACCTTGGGCTGCCTCAGTGGGTCTCCCCCAGGCTGATTCATACCTGGATGTGAATGGATAGAAGGCTCTGGCAAAGACACGCTTTACTAAGCATCTATTATGGGCCTGGTGTCAGATGAGGAACTGGGAGATACTGATACAAAGAGGAAAAGGCATGCTCCCTGCCCACAAGGAGGACCCAGATGTCTTCACCATGAGCAAGGATGGAAGGTAGACCGTGAAAAGCCCTAGAGGTGAACCCCAAGATCACAGAATTCTAGAGGTAAAAGAACCTCCTCTCCATTTGTTGTTTAGTGGCTAAATCACATCTGATTCTTTGTGACCCCACAGACTGTAGCCTGCCAAGCTCCTCTGTCTGTGGAATTTTCCAGGCAAGAATACCGGTAGCCGTTTCTTCCTCCAGGGGATCTTCCCGACCCAGGGATTGAAACCAGGTCTCCCGCATTACAGGCGGATTCTTTACCACTGAGCCACAGTGATGTCTGTGACCCTACCTGAGTCTGATCAGTGAAGTGAGTTGGTCAAGGTCACACAGCTGATGGGCCTTTGAAGTCAGAGCCCATTGTCTGGTTTGATGATGCTCAGAAACAAAGGGAGCTTCCCTGGTGGCTCAGACGGTAAAGAATCTGCCTGCAATGCAGGAGACCAGGGTTCAATCCCTGGGTTGGGAAGGTCCCCTGGAGAAGGGAATGGCAACCCACTCCAGTGTTCCTGCCTGAGAATTCATGGACAGAGGAGCCTGGCAGGGAAACAAAGAGTTGGACACCACTGAGTGACTAACACTCACTTTCAAGAAACAAAAGAAGATTCTCTATCACACTTTGTGGAGCTGGACATTTTCCAAAATCCTTTATTTGATTTATGCTTTACAAGCCCTCGTCTTTCATCCAGGGGCTTAAGACAACCTTCACTAAAGAGGTGGACGGGAAACACAAGGGCAGTCCAGTTGCCTCTGTGTAGGGGCCACCTGCAGTGAGTTCTCCTGAGCTACTCCTGACATTAGGTCAAGGAGTGTAATCAGCCCCTAGACGGCCAAGTGAGGGTGGCAGAGGCTGGTGGTGCCTGCCAGGTGGGTCGCCCAGGGAAGCTGTTCCCAGATAACGAGCATCCTGGGGCCAGAGGCACCAGGAAGCTCCCTCACCCATCTCCTGCCAGGCTCACCTGCCTCCTCTGGTCCCTTCTCAAGATGCCTTTGCAGACCCTGCGTGTCTCTTCCTGTGGTGGCCAGAGGTGACCACACTGTTTGCTTCGGCCCTCCAGCCCCTCCATCTCCCTTTATCCCGGGGTAGTCGGTGTGACCCGACCTTTTCTCTCCCTTCCCTCTCAGGACAAGCACGCGGAGGAGGTGCGGAAAAACAAGGAGCTGAAGGAAGAGGCCTCGAGGTAAAGCCCAGAGGCAAAGAAGTTTCCAGAACGGCCAGACAGCTCCAGCAGCTCCGCAGTTCCGGAGGCAGCCTGGCCCATCGCTGGCTGCTCTCCCAGCACCGGGGTTTGGGGGGAGGGGGGTGGCCAGGGGCGTTTGCTCTGCTTTTGGTGTTTGTACATGTAAAGAATTGACCAGTGAAGCCATCCTATTTGTTTCAGGGGAACAACGATGGGGTGGGAGAGGGGAGCGAAGAAGAGAGGTGGGGAAAGAGAGATGGAGAAGGGCTCGTGGACATTGCAACCCAGCCCAGGTCAAATCCTAGGCTTTTCTTCACAGTGAGCATCCGGGCACCGCCTTGAAGGAAGTTAACAACAGGCAGTAGAATTCCCAGCAAAGGGCCGAGTCCTGGGTGGAACTAGGGCTGCAGGGCATGGCCGGAGACGCCAGCAGCGAGTGGGGGGCCCTGTGACGGGGGGATGAGGTGTGAGTGTGTGCGCGTGTGTTCATCATTATCTTTTGATCATCATGACCAACAATGAAACATTTCCTCCAAGTCTCCAGTTCTTTATTTCCTGAATTTGTCCTTTGTGTAATTTATAGAATGTTCTTGAATTTGGTTTCCCCCCATCAGGGGCCGGATGCCCCCTTATTTCTTAGTTTGACCATCAGAGCATCTGCGGTGCTGGGTGAGGATGGTTGAGACATGCCATTCTTTGGCATTTGATTTTTCTTCTTCAGTTTTACCTGCCTCTCCCCTCGCCTTTCCTGGGCTGTCCCGTGTTGTATTGAGTGCACTGAATTCATAAAATGAATCTTCCTTTGCATGCATTGACATTCTAATGTGGTCTCCAAGAAGAAAGAGGGCTTTCCTGGTGGCTCAAATGATAAAGAATCCTCCTGCAATGCAGGAGACCTGGGTTCGATCCCTGAATCGGGAAGATCCCCTGGAGAAGGGAATGGCTACCCACTTCAGTGTTCTTGCCTGGAGAATCCCATGGACAGAGGAGCCTGGCAGGCTATAGTGCATGGGATCGCAAAGGGTTGGACACGACTGAGTGAAAGAAGGAAGGAGGAAGTCTGCCTCATGTGAAGGGTATGAGATGCTAGGTGGTCACAGATAGTGAGCAAGTGTGGAAATAAAGTTTGTTAGTGGAAAGCAGAGAGGATCATTTCATGATCCAGAGCATGGAACCACGGCTGGGAAAGGGGTCTCCCTACTCCTCTCCCTGCAAACAGAGGGGGTGGGGACAGCCTGTGTGTGAACAGGGTCCCAGGGCACCTTGCCACCCTGCCCTTCCCACTGTCTTATACAACTCTGTAAATAAATCTTTTTTCTTCCCACTAGTGGCACTGCAATTTAGATTCATTTAGAATAGGATAACAGGAGGGATCAGAGATGTCATTTTGTAATTGTGTGGCAGGAATTTTGATTAATACATGGAGCAGCAGACACAACTCTTCCTTTGAGTGGGTGGAGACAAGGATGATAGATTTGCACCAAGAGTATGTCCATATGACACTCTACTTCTGAGTGTAAGTGACAAACCTGCTTATGATTATCTAAGCCCAGAACCCAGTTTTACATATAAGCACAAACTCCCTCCCACCCCCCGTGGTGGCTTTTGCAGGAATGCAGTCCCTCTGCTGTGCTGGTCTTAGGCCTTTAGCCCTTGATCTAGCTCATTCCTTGGTGCTCTCTCCTTGGCTCTTGAGTCCTATTCTTCTCCATTTACTCTGTCCTTGGACTTAATTCTTTTCTCCTGCTCAGCACCTTCTCACAGACAAGAGGTTAATTTGAATCCACTCTGACAAAACTTTAAAGCAAGCTTTGAAAAAAATCACACTGCTTTCAAGTAAATTATAGGCATGCCAGGACAAAGTCCAAACTGAGCCCAACAATGTAAAATTAAAAATATTTAGTATCTAGTAAAAATCTACAAGGCATACAAAGAAGAAGGAAAATATTGCAGATAATCAGGAGAAAAATCTATGGAGGCAAATATAGAAAGGAAAACTTTGATGGAATTAATAGACAAAGATTTTAAAATAGCCACTAAAATCTGCTTCATATGTATAACGAAGTAATAGAAAACAAGAAAGAAATGGAAGATATATAGAAAAAGACCAAATGGAACTTCTAGAATTAAACAAATATAATATTTGAAAAAATTGCACATATACAATGGATGGGATTAGTGGCTGGTTAGTCAAAAGAAAGCTTGAAGACAAAAACACAGAGATTATTAAAGCTAATTACAGAGTGAAAAGTACTAAAGAGATGAGGAGGGTAGCAGTGATCTGAGGAATAAGAAAAAAAATGTTTCAGCACATGTAAAGTTTGAAGAGAGGAGAGTACAAGGGAGATGAAGGAGCAAAAAATTATTTTAAGAAATAATGGCTAGCATATTTGAGATTTCATAAAATGTATAAATTGGAGAAGGAAATGGCAACCCACTCCAGTATTCTTGCCTGAAGAATCCCATGAACAGAAGAGCCTTGTGGGCTATGGTCTGTAGGGTCGCAAAGAGTCAGATATGGCTGAAGCTACTTAGCAGCAAAATGTATAAATACCAGATTTATTAGATCTCAACAAACCTTAAGAAGAATAAACAGAGAAACAACACCAAGATACACCCCAACCAAATCGTTGAAAAACAGTGATAAAGAGAAAATTTTTCTCGGCCTCCCCACAGTTTTACTGAGATGTATTCAACCTACAGGACTGTATAAATTTAAGATGTTCAGCATCATGACTTGACTTACATATATTGTGAAATGATTACCACAACATGTTTAATCAACATTGATCAACTCACATAGAAATGCAAAACTTATTCTTAGTGATGAGAACTCATAAGATTTGCTCTCTAAACAACATTCAAGTACACCATGTTGATAATTACATTACATTACCCTAACCCTAATGGGTTTCCCTAGTGACTCAGTTGGTAAAGAATCTGAGTTTTTTACCTGGTTCAGTCCCTGGGTCAGGAAGATCCCATGGAGAAGGACAAGGCAACCCACTCCAGTACTCTTGCCTGGAGAATTCCATGAAAAGAGAAGCTGGACAGGCTACAGTCCATGGGATCGCAAAGAACTGGACACGACGGTGTGACATTCACTTTTTCTTTTCTTTTCACTATAACCCTTAATTATATAAACACTCCAGATACAAAGCATAGACTGCTACATCAAATCAAAAAGCAAAGTCCAAGCTATTTGCTAGATACAGTGTGTTCACTTTCAATATAAATATGAAGATAGGTTAAAAGTAAAAATAATAAATAAAGATATGTCATGTAAGCAACACTCGAAAGCTGGGGTGATCACAGTCACATCAGACTAAGTAAGATTTCAGAACAAAGATCATTACTAGGAATTAAAAAGGACAATATAAAATAAAGGAGGCAATTGATCAAGAGAAAATAATTATAAATGCTTGTGCATCTAATAACAGAGCTTCAAAATACATTGGGAAAAGCCTGATAAAACTGAAAGTGGAAATAGTTGACTAGCTTGACCAACTAGAACATTATCTCCAGCAACAGTGGAGAATACATCCTTTTTCAAGTACACATGGAATTCATCAAAGTGGACTAAATTCTGGGTCATAAAGCAAGTGTCAAAAAGTTCAAGAGAATGGGAATCATACAAAATAAATTTTCTGACTCTAGGGAATTAAAGCAGAAGTTAGTAACAGGAAGATCTCTGGAAAACCCCCAAATATTTAGGAATTAAACTACACACTCTAAATAACCCTGAGTAGAGGCATAAATCATACAGAAAGTTAGCATGAAAAAAAGTGAAAGTCATTCAGTCGTGCCTGACTCTTTGCAACCCCATGGACTATACAGTCCGTGGCATTCTCCAGGTCAGAATACTGGAGTGGGTAGCCTTTCCCCTCTCCAGGGGATCTTCCCAACCCAGGGACTGAACCCAGTTCTCCCGCTTTGTGGGCGGATTCTTTACCAGCTGAACTACCAGGGAAGCTCCAGAAATTAGCATACTTTGAACTAAATGAAAAAAAAATCACAATACATCAAAAATTTTAGGAAACAGCTAAAGAAATGCTTAAAGAGAAATTTATATTTTAAATGCTAATATTAGAAAAGAAGGAAGATTTCAAATCAACAATCTAAGGTTTCACCTTAAGAATTTAGAAAAGCAAGAGCAAATATATCCAAAATAGCCAGAAGGAAAACATAAAGATAGGAGCAGAAACCAATGAAATTAGAAACAGAAAGACATATAGAGGGTACACAGGGACATGAAAAATGCTTAACATTGCTAATTACTAGAGGAAAAATTGGGCAAATAAAAGCCACAATGAGGTTTTAATATCATCTCACACCAGTCAGAATGGCCCCATTAAAAAGTCTACAAATAATATTTTGGTTAGCTTTCTGTGATTGTGGTATTCCTTCTGGGGGGTTGCAGGATTGTATTCTTGCTTTTTCTGTCTGCCCTCTGGTGGATGAAGATAAGAGGCTTTTGCAAGCTTCCTGATGGGAGGGACTGGTTGTAGGGGAAACTGGATCTTGCTCTGGTGGGCAGGGCTGTGCTTAGTAAATCTTTAGTCCAACTGTCTGCTGATGGGTGGGACTGCACCCCCTCCTTGTTAGTTCTTTGTCCTGAGGCGACCCAGTCCCAGAGTCTGCAGGCTCTATGAGACATCCAAGAGGACTTATGCCAAGACGCATCTCCCAGCACTGCTCCTTCCAGTGACTCTGTCCCCGCCAAGGGCCCCTGCCGACCTATGCCTCTGCAGGAGACGCTCCAACACTAGCAGGTAGGTCTGGCTCAGTCTCCTGGGGGGTCACTGCTGCTTACTCCTGGGTCCTGCTATGCACAAGATTTTGTTTGTGCCCTCCAAGAGCCTCTGTTTCCCCCAGTCCTGTGGAAGTTTTGTAAGTCCTGCTGGCCTTCGCAGTCAGATTCTCTGGGGATTCCCTGTCCCTTTGCTAGATACCCAGGCTGGGGAGCCTGATGTGGGGCCTAGAACCTTCACAATAGTGCAAGAACCCCTTTGGTATTATTGTTCTCCATTTAGTGAGTTGTCCACCCAGCGGGTATAGAATTCGACTTTATCATGGTTGTGCTTAGTCGCTCAGTCATGTCCAACTCTTTGAGACCCCAGGGACTGCAGCCTGCCAGACTCCCCTGTCCATGGGGATTCTCCAGGAAAGAATACTGGACTGGGTTGCCATATTGCGCCCCTCCTAACATCTCGTTGTGGCTTCTCCGTTGTGCTTGGACACGGGGTATCTTTTTCTGGTGGGTTCCAGTGTCTTTCTGTCAGTGATTGTTCAATAGCTAGTTGTGATTTTGGTGCTCTGGAAGGAAAAGATGTGCGAGTGTCCTTCTACTCTGCCATCTTGAACCAATCCTCACTTAGGCCTCAAAAAGTCTACGAATAATAAATGTTGGAGAGGGTATGGAGAAAAAGAACCATTCTACTTTGTTGTTGGGAATGTAAATTGGTGTAGCCACTACAGAGAACACTATGGAGATTCCTTAAAAAGCTAAAGATAGAGTTATCATATGATTCTGCCTTCCTACTCCTGGGCATATATCCGAACAAAACAGTTACAGAAGCCACAGGAGATGTGAGTTCTATCCCTTGGTCAGGACGATCCCCTGGAGGAGGGCATGCCAACCCACTCCAGTATTCTTGCCTGGAGAATCCCACAGACAGAGAAGCCTGGCAGGTTACAGTCCATGGGGTCACAAGGGGTACAACAAAATGGAAGCAACTTAACACGCATGCACGTTATGTGATGCCGAGAAAGGCTTCTCAAACTGGGCACATGATATCTGGGCATATACAAAGCTACAAGACAAAAATTTCACATCTTCCTAGAAGACTGTCTTTATTAAAAAAGTTGAGGGGATACATTGTTATGATAAATATGAAAAGCAGCTACAAAACAAAAATGCACCTTAATATTTTTTATTGTCGTGAAAACACAAAATGTAAGATGAACCATCCTAACCATTTTTAAGTGTTTAGTTCAGTAATATTCATTATATTCACCTTGTTGTGAAACAGACTTGCAGAACTTTTCATCTTGCAGAACAAAAACTCTGTACCTTTTAAACAACAATTTCCCTCCCCGCCCACCCTCCAGCCCCTCCCTGGTAACCACAATCTACTTTCTATTTCTATGCATTTGACTACTTTAGATACCTTATATAAATGGAATCAGACAGTATTTGTTTTTTGTAACTGACTTGTTTCCCTTAGCATGATGTCCTTACGGTTTCTCCATGTTGTAGCTTGTGCCAAGATTTCCTTCCTTTTTAAAGCTGAATAATATTCTATCGTATATATTTTGTTTAGGCTTCCCAGGTGGCTCAGTGGTAAAGAACCGTCCTACCAATGCAGGAGACTCGGGTTCGATCCCTGGGTTGGGATGATCCCTTGAAGGAGGAAATAGCAACCCACTCCAGTGTTCTTGCCTGGGAAGTCCCATGGACAGAGGAGCCTGGTGGGCTACAGTCCACGGGGTCACAAAGTGTCAGATATGGCTTAGAGACTGGGCATAAGCATGATGTTTTGTATATCCATTCATTCATTGGTGTGTACTTGGGTCTCTTCCACCATTTGGCTAATGAGAATAATGCTGACACGAATATGAATGTACACACATCTCTTCAAGGCTCTTCCTTCAATTGTTTGGGATGTATATCCAGAAATGGGGTTGTGGCTTGTATGGTAATTCTATTTTTAATTTTTGGAGGAACTATCATACTCCATATGCTGAGCTGTGCTTGGTCGCTCAGTTGTGTCTGACTTTTGCGTCTCCGTGGACTTTAGCCCACCAGGCTCCTCTGTCCATGGGGATTCTCCAGGCAAGAATACTGGAGTGGGTTGCCATGCCCTCCTCCAGGGGAATCTTCCCAACCCAGGGATCTTACCCAGGTCTCCCGCATTGCAGGCAGATTCTTTACTGACTAAGCCACCAGGGGAGCCCAAGAACACTGGACTGGGTAACCTATCCCTTCTTCAGAGGATCTTCCCGATCAAGAAATCAAACCAGGGTCTCCTGCATTGCAGGTGGATTCTTTACCAGCTGAGCTACCAGGGAAGCCCACTCTTTTCCATAGAAGTTGCAACAGTTTTCATAGATTTTTGAGGAAAAAAAAAAAGTGTCTAGGATTTCACTTGCTTCTAAATGGCAAGCTCTGTTTACATTCCACACACCCCAAGGATCAGCTTGCTCACTTCTCTAATATTATGCTCATTTTGATGGAAAAGTTTGGGAAGTCTTGATGTAGGGGTTGAAAATGACCTTTAGAATCATTGCAATCTGGATTTATGAATATTAGATCTATTGTTACCTCTGTGTCTCTTGATAAGTGACTAAACCTTTTGAAGTTTTAGTTATCTATCTCTAAAATAACTAAGATTAATCACTACTAAAGCTAAATGCTTAGTACTGTGCCTGGCACACAGCTAACGCTGAGTGAATAGCAGTTGGTGATATTTTTCTATGGCTGTTCTCCTCTGCAATGAGACTAAGTTTACTTCTTCTTCCTCATGATAATATTACTGTAATCTTCTTCATGATAGATGTTTAAAAATATCTAACATGTCTGCACTTATCCTCTGGTAAACTTTCTGCATTTATATCCAATAATTACTTGCATATATGTTTACTTTCTATAGAGGCTTTCAAGTTGCCCCATATCTCTCTTAAGTGTGATGTTCTACTTTCGTGAATCCAAATGGATTTGGCCATTTTAGCAAACCATTTGGTGATCTGTAACATGACCCTAAAAAACCTCTATTGTTCTTGTTTGTTGTTCAGTCGTATCCAACTCCTTAGGACCCCATGGACTATAGCCCACCATCTCCTTTGTCCATGCGATTTCCCAGGTAAAGAATACTGGAGTGGGTTGCCAATTCTTTCTCCAGGGGATCTTCCCAGACCAGGGATTGAACCCATGTCTCCTGTGTTGCAGGCAGATTCTTTACCACTGAGCCACAGGGAATCCAAATGTCCATACCCACTGATTTACTTACTTTCTAGAAATCTATTCTAAAGAAATATTCTGAAATACCAAGTTTATGGACAAAATGCTTATCAGAATATTAAACATAATATTAAAATGCTGTTCATGTTACTGTCTGGCAATAGGGAAATAATCTTCAAAGTATGGGACAATTATACAGGGAATGTTTGTAAAAATTTTTAATGTTATAGGAGGCTTGACTCGGCAGCCCATGTGAAAAAAATGATATAATTTAAGTGGAAAAAGCAGGACATCAAATTATATATAATTTAGTAATTCTTAACTGTATAAAATTACACAGGCAGTATATGCTAATTTATGTGTTTAGCTTTTCATTCTGTTGAGATCCTGTTGTAATTTAGATAAGGGCAAGGTTCTGAAGATACAAATAGAAACACAATAAAAATTCTTTTTCTGGAATGTCCTGTAATCTAGATGAGTTATATAGATTTTCAAAGTATTGTGATAAGTCATATAATGAAAGTAGATGTTTTATGGGAAAGCCTGACTATTCAGTGAAGTGGGAGGAGGCGAGGGAGCAGAGAAGTTTACACAGGAGTGGGATGTCTGAGCTGACTTTTGGAGAATTAGCAGGAGTGGGTCAGGCAGGCAGAGGATGGGAAGAGGAGGGTTTGTTGTTGTTCAGTCCCTTCAGTTATATCTGATGATCTGTGACTCCATGGACTGCAGCACACCAGGCTTCCCTGTCCATCACCAACTTCCAGAGCTTGCTCAAACTCATGTCCATCGAGTCGGTGATGCCATCCAACCACCTTATCCTCTGTTTCCCCCTTCTCCCACCCTTAGTCTTTCCTAGCATCAAGGTCTTTTCCAATGAGTTGGCTCTTTGCATCAGGTGGCCAAAGTATTGGACCTTCAGCTTCAGCATCAGCCCTTCTAATGAATATTCAGGACTGATTTCCTTTAGGATTGACTGGTTTGATCTCCTTGCAGTCCAAGGGATTCTCAAGAGTCTTCTCCAACACCATGGTTTGAAAGCATCATTTCTTCAGTGCTCAGTCTTCTTTATGGTCTAGCTCTCACATCCATACATGACTACTGGAAAAACTATAGCTTTGACTATATGGACCTATGTTGGCAAAGTGATGTCTCTGCTTTTAATACACTGTCCAGGTTTTTCATAGCTTTTCTTCCAAGGAGCAAGTGTCTTTTAATTTCCTGGCTGCAGAAGAGGGTAGGGGAAGGAGGCAGAGAGCCTTCCAGACTGAGAGAACAGCCTGTGCAAAGGTAAGAATGCGATATGGCATTCTGGAAGTGACTAATAGTTCCCTATAGCAAGGATTGATAGTCATAAAGGATGTGCCAGGAGTTGGAGGCACAAGAATTGGCTGGACCCAGATTCTTCATGGAGCTAGGAGAGGTAGGAGTTTGGGAATGCTGGCTGCATCCTGTGAGTTCTGGAGGGTTTAAAGCATGAGAGCTGTGCTGGGCTCTGCTTAGTCATGTCTGTCTCTTTGTGATCCCATGAGCTGTAGTCTGATAGGCGCCTCTGCTCGTGGGATTCTCCAGGCCAGAATACTGGAGTGGGTTGCCATTTGCTCCTCCAGGAGACCTTGCCTGACCAAAGGATCGAATCCACGTCTCTTGTGTCTCCTGCATTGGCAGGCGGATTCTTTACCACTACCATCACCTGGGAAGCCCAGAGAGGAAAGAACTGTGGCCCAAAGCAGGGAGGCTGCAGGGGAATGTTCAGGAGATCAGGCAGGGTGAAAGCCTGAATTAAGGGTGTGATGATGAGGTGGTAGAAGGAAGGGTTGAAACAGGAAGAATCAATGGCATTAGTGACTTAATAAAGAGATTTCCAGGTTTCTAGCTTGAGCAGGTGGGCAGATGATGTTGCTACCATTAAGACGAGAAAAGAACATGGAAGAACAGGGAAGGTTACAAGGGAGGCATTCAGTTTGGGGGATGGTGAATTTAAGATTTGATTTCTTTAAATAATATAACCAAACTGATTTCTTGATTACAATTAAGTTACATAACTTGCTTATGAGTTGTTTTTCATTAAACAGCATTAGGGAGTAAGTAATGGGGCTCTGTGTTCAACAACCAAGGCTGGAGTGAATAGTCCTGCTAAGTGTAGAAACAGGCAATCTCAGAAGCAGTGACTGCAAAAATATCCTAACACATGATGGAGATAAATTTAGGTTATGGCTATAAATACATACAAAAATTTATGCTTGAATATAGAGTAACTAATTAATGCTAAATGTATTGCACATTAACTTGTCATGAGCATAACTTTGAATTATCATAAGTAATTTCAGTTTCAGGGAATCTGTTTCATGAGTATGTGTCTAGTTTGCATAGTAAAATTTAGATAAAAACTCAACCTCCCCTGTTGTTGGTGTACTCATTTCTGACCAGGAAATGGAAACAGTATGTACAACTTCTGGGAAGTGTTTTTATTTTATTTAAAAAAAAAATTTATTGACATATAGTTGTTTTACAATGGTGTGTTAGTTTCAGGTATACAATAAAGTGATTCAGATATATACACACACACACACATATATACATATGTATATTCTTTTTTTATATTATCTTCCATTATAAGTTATTGTAAAATATTGAGTATAGTATCTTGTGCTATACAGGAGGTCCTTTTTGGTTATCTATTTTATATATAGTAGTGTGTATATTTTAAGCCCAAACTCCTGATTTATCCCTCTCCCCTCTCCCCTTTTGTAACCAAAAGTTTGTTTTCCATGTCTTTGAGTGCATTTCTGTTTGGTAAATAAGTTCATTTGCACAGGAAATGTTTTCGTGTGAAGGAGTGTGTTCTTTTTCCTTCCCTGTCTCTTGCTGGATTGAATCTGGGTGTGACATCCGGACCTGGAGGAGCCTTTGTGGAACCTGAGGTCTGCGCGGGAACATGACAGGGTCACAGGAGCCTGGACCCTTCACCCCAAAACTACTGCAGATGTATAAAAGGGAAATAAACCCCGTTTTAAAAAGAGATGCAGACACAGAGAACAGATTTGTGACAACAGGGAAAGGAGAGGGTGAAATGAAATGAGAGAATAGGACAGACATGTTCACACTGCCGTGCATGAAATAGCTAGCTAGTGGGGGCCCCCTGCAGAGCCTGGGAGCTCAGCTCGGTGCTGGGGTGACCTAGCACGGGAGAGGGTGGGCGGGACGGAGGTCCAGAGGGAGGGGTGTGTGTATACAGACGGCTGATTTACTTCATCGTGCAGCAGAAACTAACACATTGTAAGGCAACTATAATCCAATTAAAAAATTTTTATTTTTAAATGAAATTTTCAGTTATAATTGGATCTAGTCATATTAGATTTAATTTCTGTATTTATTAGTAACATTTATATCAATGGTTTGTCCTAGCCACTTTCTTCGTTTGTGCTAATACGCTGAAAGCCCTGGAGTGATATATGTGAATAAAAGGACCCCAGAGCTTGTATTCTATTAAGGAAGAATCATACAGCACCAACCAGAACAACAAGTGATAGGTTCTATTGCTGTTTGCTAGGGGCCCAGAAGAGGAACCCCTTAGCCCAGGCTGAGTAAGCGTGGCTTTGAACTGAATCCTCTGCATGAGGAGGCTACCACCAGGGTAGGAAGGGATGTGGAGAGAGGGCATTTCATGGATTACACAGTATGAGGAATGGAAACGGCACTTGCAACTCCTAGGGAGTGTTTTCTGGAAGTATTTTAGGAACAGTAAGTTATCCAGGGGCTTCCCAGATGGCTCAGCGTCAGGCTCAGCGGTAAAGAATCTGCTTGTCAAGCAGGAGACATGGGTTCAATCCCTGGGTCAGGAAGATCCCCTGGAGGAGGAAATGGCAACCCACTCCAGTATTCTCGCCTGGAAAATCCCATGGACAGAGGAGTCTTGCAGGCTACAGTCCATGGGGCCACAAAGAGTCGGACATGACTAAGCAACTAAAACAGCAAACTATTCATAGTGACCAGGACCCCATATACAATGGGGCGGCCAGAAGATAACCCTAGCATGATTGTGTCATTGATAAGGGCTCTGAATTTCAAACAAATTTGGACTTAATCTACAGGCAATTAAGAGCCCTGAAGTGATCTACAATGAAAATAAATCTCTTTACAGACTGCCATGGCAATGATCATACAGTCCTATATTCAGAACATCAGTTTGTTGTCAACCAAATGGCGAAGGAACTCCCCATGGAAAGGTAATATAATTACAATGTTCTTCCAAGGGATTCAAATAACTTTGGGGGCAGGAGGTGGGAGTTGGAGGAAGCAAAGGAGGAAGTGAGGGAAGGACACACACACAGACAGACAGAGAGACAGTAAAAGAGCGAGATAGAGAAAGATAAAAGGAGACAAGAGCGTGTGCATACGTATGTCTGCACGTTTGCTAGAGGATACAGATGGTAGATAGGGGAGGGAAGAAAGCCTGAAGACTTGAAACAGAAAAGCTTTCAAAGGAATGGAAAGAAGACTTGAGATGAATTTTGAAAAGTTTAATTAAAACCGTGGGACATTTCTGCCTCAGGGAAGGAGAAAACAGTCTCTAAATTTATTTGTAATGAGATCGTCACACTTTCTTCCTCGGTCTATTTTCGTGGCATCTCTACAGGCTCATGGTAATAGATGTTAAATGTCTTTTCTGAGGGAGTTTCCAGAAGTGTTAATATATGTGGTATTTATTTGATTTCAGATTTATTCTTTATAAAACTGAATATTTATATTTGTTCTCATGCTAAGTCATGTCCGAGTCTCTGCAACCCTATGCACTGCAGCCCGCCAGGCTCCTCTGCTCCCGGGTTTCTCCTGGCAAGAATACTGGAGTGTGCTGCTGTTTCCTCCTCCAGAGGATTCTCCTGACCCAGGGAGCTAACCCCTGTTTTCTGTCTCCTGCATTGGCAGGTGGGTTCTTTACCACTAACACAGCCTGGGAAGCCCTATAAAACTGAGGGAAATGTTAAATCTTTAAAATTATATTTTGTGCAGGGGACAAGAGAAAAAAAATGCATTGCTCCTACAATGTGCCTTTTATCTCGTGGGCACTTTGTGCTATGTCATTTAGTTTCATCATCACTCTAACCCTATCAGAGAGGCGTTGCATTCATTTTACAGAAGGAGATGAGCATCTCAGAGACTGAGGATAATGTCCAGATTGTTCTTGAAGGAGAGAACCAGGATTTGAATTCTTCTCAGCTTGACAACAGAACCTGTATTCTTTCTAAAACACTGAGAATATTCTGACTTTGTCTTTCCTTGGCTAAGAGAACCTGGGCAAGTGGTACAGCCTCAGTGAGGTGAACAGAATTCCCAAAGGAGAGGCTTCTGGGAAACTTGAAATGAGGCACACTAGTTACTGTGGGCTGAATTTCTCATGGGAAACAAATATAGCGTGTGCACACACACACACACACACACACACACACACATATATATATTTTTTTCCTTGTTAGCAGTTTTACTTGAAGCCCTCGAATCTATGCAGAGAAAAGTCTTCTGAAGCCATTTGAAATGCTCTGAATTCAGCGAGGAAGGAGGAGTAACTGAGAAATTCTAAGGAGCTTTAGGTCACCAAATCTCTTTATATATAAACCATATGATTCCTTGCAAGGTCAGGAGGGTCCATATGGGAAGCTTCAAGAACATGGGAATGTCTAATGACTGGGCTATTTCAGTTGTGTTGTGTCAGAAGTCTTGAATATCTCACACAGGATATTAATCTGCTTTCTTTATCTTCTAAAATTCAATGAAAGTATTTGCACAGTCATGGCAATGTGCATTTAAGTTTTCTTACTTCTTTTTCTCCGTGGTTATTTTATGAAACTGTCATGTACGTAGAGACCAAATGGAGTATTATGAGTATAAGGCTCTGTGGTTGGATGACGAGACCCTGAAGCAGAAATAGGAAATAGAATTCCAGTGGTTAAGACCACGCTCCCAGTGCAGGGGGCAAGGGTTCGTCCCTGGTCATGGAAACTAAGATCCCGAATGCCATGTGGTGCAGCCCAAAAAGAAAAAAAATGGGGTATCTCGTATTGCCCTATAGTCCAGAATTCAAGAGTTCACAAATTGATCTCCCACTTCAAGCTTCTTATACTCCTTCCAGCAAAGCTCTTTTGTCTGCCAGTGTGTTGTCCTTCACGTGCTGTATGTTCTTCTCTGGGCCTTCTCTTCATCAGCTCATCTATGCCCTGCTCTTTTTTCATTGAACAGCTCCAACCTCACCTCTGTCAAGAAGGCTTTGTGGTTCTTAAAGCCTGCTCTGCGCCACTAGGCAGAAATACAGAGGGGTCCTTGGGACGCCCCTGACATAGGGGACAATTGCTCCAGGGGAAAAAAAGGCAAGAACAGCCACCTGGGAACCTTGGGGGTGCAGTCAAACCAAAGATTTACTGGAGAAAGCTGCTTCTTTAAGCAGCAGCGTCACCAAAAGAAGCATAGGAAACTGCATGGGGATCATTTTGCCTCCTGGATCCCCCACGGATTTTTCTCTTCCATCATCTTATGCTGCTGAATCACTAAGTAGTAATGTAGACTGTTGTCAATGTGTTTTTTAGTTTATGATCTGATAAGGACTCTACATAGATTAGTTGCTGTTCAGTGGCTCGGTCATGTTCAAGTCTTTGAGACTCCATGGACACGCCAGGCTTCCCTGTCCTTCACCATCTCCCAGGGTTGGCTCAACCTCACGTCCATTGAATCGGTGATACCATCCAACCATCTCATCTTCTGTCATCCCCTTGAGCACAAAGAGAATCGACTGACTCCACCGGACAAAACTGTCCTTGCTCAAGGATGTGTAATGGAAAAACCAATCTGAGACTGTGATAAGGGATGAAAGTATAAAATAAAGCTTTCACAGCACTCAAGTTATATAGGAATACTTGGCATTTTTTTGAGAAATATTTACTATCATGGAACAGAGAAAAGTTTTTAGACTTTATATTTTGTACAGGAGTATGGCAGGTTAACAATGTTGTTTCAGGTGAACGGTGAAGGGATTCAGCCGTACATACACATGCATCCATTCTCCCCCAAACTCCCCTCCCATCCAGGCTGCCACATAGCATTGAGCAGAGTTCCACGTGCTGTACACTAAGTCCTTGTTGGTTATCCATTTTAAAAATAGCAGGGGATACAGAAAAGTTTAAATTGCAACTGATGGGGGGTGATGTGGGAGGAATTGGCAGATTAGGATCAATGCATATACACTATTAATGCTATGTGTAAAATAGATGACTAATGAGAACATATTCTATAGCACAGGGAACTCTACTTAAAGCACTGTAGTGACTTGAATGAGAAGAAAGTTCAAAAGGGAGGGGTTAGGCATCCCTGCTAGCTCAGTGGTAAAGAATCTGCCTGCCAATGCAGGAGACGTGGTGGGTTCGAGCCCTGGGTCTGGAAGATCCCTTGGAGAAGGAAATGGCAACCCACTCCAGTCTTCTTGCCTGGGAAATCCCATGGACAGAGGAGCCTGACGGGCCACAATCTGTGCGGTCACAAAAGGGTAGCACATTAGCTAGTGACTAAACACCAACATGTGTGTGTGGATGGATGATTCATTCAGCTGCACAGTATAAACTAACACAACATTGTAAAGAAACTGAACTCCAATAAAAATGCATTAAAAAATAAATAGCACCTGCTATGTATTACGGAGAAGGCAATGGCACCCCACTCCAGTACTCTTGCCTGGAAAATCCCATGGACGGAGGAGCCTGGTAGGCTGCAGTCCATGGGGTCACTAAGAGTCGGGCACGATTGAGCGACTTCACTTTCACTTTTCACTTTCATGCATTGGAGAAGGAAATGGCAACCCACTCCAGTGTTCTTGCCTGGAGAATCAGGGGCAGGGGAGCCTGGTGGGCTGCCGTCTGTGGGGTCGCACAGAGTTGGACACGACTGAAGTGACTTAGCAGCAGCAGCAGCTATGTATTAATGAAATTCAAGAAGTTTGGCCCAAATTACAGCTAAAAGATGATAAGAAAACACATTAATATGAAATAGACTGAGAAGAAAGAGGAAGAAATGTGGAGATGCATACAATATTGGGAGCTATGGAAAGAAAATAAAAATGTACGCCAGAATTAAGACACGGAATAGTAAAATAAATTAATAAATCAGTCACCCTAAACAGATGATTTAAGTCAAGTATAAAATGAGCTTAAAGATTTCTCCTAAAATGCTAAGGGAGAAAGAGAAGTAAAAAATTTACAGCGAACAACAAATGAATAGAAAGTACAGTTAGCATTGGGTTAAACATTCATTTTAAAGGGAATATTTATTTACTTATTTATACATTATTTATTGACAATGGCGAATGCAGTTACAGTAGATCTCAGGAAAGAGTCTATGGGGAAACTTAAATTAACTTGACTGAACGTGATTCTATTTTCACTTTCTAATTCCTACTTTGCTATTATGTTTTGAGAGTGTGCCACTGGGTTTGGACCTTCCTTATTCACTGACATAAGAACGGGAGTTTATAAATGTGCAATTTCTGTATAATCACAATTCATTTCTTTCTGGAAATTGGGAGTGTTCATGCAGTGTGCAAATTTTGTCTTTCTGATGATCAGGCATTGCACCTCCAAGCGGGCAGGAATGTGCAGGAAAGAGTGGTAGCCACCAGGTGGCGCTCTCGGTTCTTGCTAATTTCATTCTGGGAGTTTGAGCAATAGTTCTGCAAAAACACAAGACTCGCCCAAGACAGGTTGCTACACCAGAGCTCACAGAATTGGTAATTAGGAGTAGGGTTGCTATGGTGATGGCAGGGGGCATCTTGGGATGTTTATGGCTTTGTAGGAGCCAGTGCCTATGAGCTATCAGATTGCTTCCTTTGATGATAATGGCTGGTGTAGCAAGGTCATGAAAATCCTTTCAGATTGTGCACCTTGCAATGGTCGCTGTTCTTTCAATGTTCTTCTTGATTCGTGGGTTATAACTGGGGTGTCGAGAGTGACAGAATGTACTTGTTTTAATATGTTTATCTTCTACCGTATTGGACTTTTGGCATTTTTCCATATTTGGTTTTCCTCATCACTAGCATTTCTCAATTTTTTTTTCATAAAAATATTCTATGAAGAAAGACTTGATGGTCTAACAGTTTCGGGCAAGACTGCATGTTAATTGTTCTTGAAACTTCACAATATCCACCAGTATATTAAATCAATGCAAAGTCCTGTTTTATGTTAAAAAGGTCATGCGACAATTGAACCTATTTTAGTGGAATATTCATTAACCCTTAGGGATTCTTCCCTCATTTTGCCCCTAAGGCAAATGAATATGCCCAAAGGTTAATGAATATTCCATTAAAATTGGTTCAGTTGTAGTAATTTATTATGTTTACATGGGTCTCCCCAGGCTTACTGTCTAACCGAGGTTCAATAAATGTTTATTGTTGTTATGGTCTCCTAAGAAATATTTTTCAGTTGAATTATCTCTGTGTGGATACTATCGGTTGCAATTTTTAAAAAATATTTATTTATTTGGCTGTATCCAGCCTTAGTTGCAGCAGATGGGATCTTTGCTGCAGCACTTGGGATGCTCTAGCTCTGGCGTTCAGGCTCAGCTGCTCCATGGCATGCGGGACCTTAGTTCCCGGACCAGGAATTGAACCCGTGTCCCCTGCATTGCAAGGCAGGTTCTTAACCAATAAACCACTGGGAAAGTCCCACAATTAGTGTTTATAAACAATCTTTAGCCATAAGTTTTAGTGGGATTCCAACAGCAAGATAGAGCAACACCATTAGTGATAAGTCATTTGTAACTTATTGGGTTGCCATTTCCTTCTCCAACCATATTATCACCACGTCCTCATGAAAGGACAAAAGAATGAAGCACTTTTGCCTCTACTCAACATTTATTTTTTGTCTTATTGCATATTCTCAGTATTTCAAGATCATCATGTTGCTAGCAGTTTTTCCGAGAGACACCATTTCCCCTGTGAATAATCTTCTGCGATTGATCATAAAACATAACCCATAAAAAACTCACAAAAATGCAGAAACACTGAGCATTTGCTCATACGTCTTTTGTTTCCCCAGGGAGCCATCCTTACTAACATTTTATTGCGTGCCTAATCTTACGTCTCTTGCCTTTTTTGGAAGTGTTATGCATGTCTGAACTCCTACTAGGGTAAAAAGAACAATAACCATGGGGGCATAAAGGGGATGCTGTTTGTTGAAACCTGTGTCAGGACTCCAAGCAGAAGGCTCCCTGACTCCTTTCCTTTGAGTCATTCTAGGCAACATCCACTAAGGTGGGTTCTTCTACAAAGAGTGTAGCCTCTTCTTGTTTCTGAATTTAAACAGATCAAGGCTCTATAACCTTTTTCGGTTCCTACAAGTTGTGCAGGATTGGGGAGAGGGATACCTCTGAGTCTTTGTCTTATTATCTCTGAAATGGGGGTAATAAACCCCAGCAAATGGGTTACTTTGAGAATCAAATGTGATAACATATGTGATGAAACAGCAGAGTCTGTCATATAGGTAGGCACTCTATCGAGGTCACTTCTCCTGTTACCATCTTACTTTTTCCATTTCTTGGCCATGGAAACAAAAAATGATTGAATCGAAGGACATGGGATGGAGCTAGAGTAATGGCAGAGACATAACTATACTCTGAATGTTTGTGTCTCACCAAAATTTATGTGTTGAAATCTAATGCCCAGGCGACAGCATTAGGAGGTGAGACCTCCCAAGGTGGTTAGGTCATGGGGGCAGAGATCTCATAAGTGGGATTTGTTGATAGTTAGTTGCTAAGTTGTGTCTGACTCTTTGCAAGCCGATGGACTGTAACTCTGCCGGGCTCCTCTGTCCATGGGATTTTCCAGACCAGAATACTGGAGTGGGTTGCCATTTCCTTCTCCAGGGGATCTACCCAACACAGGGATCGAACCCAGGTCTCCTGCATCGGCAGGCAGATTCTTTACCACTGAGCCACCAGAGAAGCCTCTTTGTAAGATTACAGTGAACATTAATTATATAACGTATGCAAAGCTCCTAGCACATTTTTTGGGAGACAGTTTTCCAGGAATGTTAGTTCTCTGACATCCTCCCATTCTTCCTTCCTTCCTTCCTTCTTCTTTCTACTTTTTTCCCTCTCTTTGTCCATCTCTACCTATCCTTTCCTTCCTTCCTTTTCCCTTCTTCTGCATTTTCCTCCCTCTGAGTATAAATAAGTCTTTTTGGATATCTCTGAAAACTATGCTTTACTTACTCCCTTTTTAATGTCTCAGCAGTAGAGACAGGGGAGAAGGGAAGAAATCAGAAAAGATTTTCTGTCAGAGAAAGAGAAAATGATTGCCCTAAATAGCATTTGGAGAGTGCAAGTCTTTCTCCTGTGTTCCATCCTGCCTCTCAGCTTGAGGGCTGGTAGGGTCCTGGTTGGCAGTGTGTGAGTGTGTGTATAAAACAGGGATACATTTGAGGCTTTGAGTTAGGAGTTGATGCTCTCAGAGGGGAAAACCATGACTCAAAGATTTCTCCCTTTTGGTATTGCTCCCTTATTTTTCTTGAGTCCTTTTTTGGATTGTTTCTTTTTGTAATTTTTTTCTAGTTTGACTGATACAATATGACTTGGTATCTCCTTTCACTTTTAAGAAGGCCATACCCCATGTTCCCCTCCATCTCTCAGAAAGCAAGGCAGTAGATAAGGTGGTACCCAGAGCAAATAAGACAGGTCTATTCAGAACTGAATATTAATTAGGTGAAAATGAACTCTCCCCAGTTTGAGAGGAGTATACTTTCCTGAGCTCATACAGAACCAAGAATCGTTCAAGTTGCCAGAGATGGGGTGGATGGACCCGGCTGAACTCAGAGAACATTTCAGAGAAACTCCAAGAGGGTCGCAGGTCACATGGGCTTTTTATCTCATCTGAATGTCTCAAGCATACTCCACAAGCTTAATCTATTACAAACCAAACACTCAATTCCCTCCTTATCTTCCGAAAGTCCCAGTTTTCCCCAATCTCCCTCGTCTTAGTGAGTAAAAAGAAATGTCCTCAATTAGAGTCTCAAGTCAGAAAGGTTTGGGTGACCCTCTGAATCCTCTCATGCCCTCAGCAACCACATCAGCAGGTTCTCTAGTTTGTATCTCCCAGATGGATATCTTTAGTTCCTTCAATTTTCTTTATTTCCACTTCCAACCATCTCCCGTCTCACATATAACCAACCCAGCTATCACTTCCCAGTGATACCAGTTTTTCTGACCTGCTTCCAATTCATTCTTCATATATTAACTATGTGTGTGTGTTAGTCACTTAGTCGTATCTGACACTTTGCAACCCAGCGAACGATAGCCTGCCAGGCTTCTCTGTCCATGGAATTTCCAGGCAAGAATACTGGAGTGGATTGCCATTCCCTCCTCCAGAGGATCTTCCCGACCCAGGGATTGAACCCTGGTCTCCTGCATCATAGGCAGATTCTTTACCACTTGACCTACAGGGAAGTCCTATATTAGCTATAGAACCTTTTAAAAACCTTAAATCTGGAATTGAGCTGCAGGAGTTGCTTGTATATTTTTGAGATTAATCCTTTGTCTGTTTCTTCATTTGCTATTATTTTCTCCCAATCTGAGGGCTGTCTTTTCACCTTGCTTATAGTTTCCTTTGTTGTGCAAAAGCTTTTAAGTTTCATTAGGTCCCATTTGTTTAGTTTTGCTTTTATTTCCAATATTCTGGGAGGTGGGTCATAGAGGATCTTGCTGTGATTTATGTCGGAGAGTGTTTTGCCTATGTTCTCCTCTAGGAGTTTTATAGTTTCTGGTCTTACCTATCAAAAAATGGGCCAAAGAACTAAACAGACATTTCTCCAAAGAAGACATACAGATGGCTAACAAACACATGAAAAGATGCTCAACATCACTCATTATTAGAGAAATGCAAATCAAAACCACAATGAGGTACCATTACTCGCCAGTCAGGATGGCTGCTATCCAAAAGTCTACAAGCAATAAATGCTGGAGAGGGTGTGGAGAAAAGGGAACCCTCTTACACTGTTGGTGGGAATGCAAACTAGTACAGCCGCTATGGAAACAGTGTGGAGATTTCTTAAAAAACTGGAAATAGAACTGCCATATGACCCAGCAATCCCACTTCTGGGCATACACACTGAGGAAACCAGATCTGAAAGAGACACGTGCACCCCAATGTTCATCACAGCACTGTTTATAATAGCCAGACATGGAAGCAACCTAGATGCCCATCAGCAGATGAATGGATAAGGAAGCTGTGGTACATATACACCATGGAATATTACTCAGCCGTCAAAAAGGAATTCATTTGAACAGTCCTAATGAGATGGATGAAACTGGAGCCCCTTATACAGAGTGAAGTAAGCCAGAAAGATAAAGAACATTACAGCATACTAACACATATATATGGAATTTAGAAAGATGGTAACGATAACCCTATATGCAAAACAGAAAAAGAGACACAGAAATACAGAACAGACTTTTGAACTCTGTGGGAGAAGGTGAGGGTGGGATGTTTCAAAGAACAGCATGTATATTATCTATGGTGAAACAGATCACCAGCCCAGGTGGGATGCATGAGACAAGTGCTCGGGCCTGGTG
This sequence comes from Cervus canadensis, assembly GCF_019320065.1. NCBI lineage: Eukaryota > Metazoa > Chordata > Mammalia > Artiodactyla > Cervidae > Cervus > Cervus canadensis. The sequence goes on along the minus strand of NC_057415.1, from coordinate 7,990,238 downwards.
CACTGGGAAGACCCAGAGGAATCGGGTGGAGAGGGAGGTGGGAGGGGGGATCGGGATGGGGAATACGTGTAAATCTATGGCTGATTCATATCAATGTATGACCAAAAAAAAAAAAAAAAATTTAAAAAAAAAAATAATAAAAAAAAAAAAACAAAAAAACCCTTAAATCATATCATACCATCCTCCTAAGTTTAAACTTTTTAGTAGCTTCCTGTTGAACATGGGGGCTTCCCTGGTGACTCAGAGGTTAAAGCATCTGCCTACAATGCGGGAGACCCGGATTCGATTCCTGGAGAAGGAAATGGCAACCCACTCCAGTATTCTTGCCTGGAGAATCCCATGGACAGAGGAGTCTGGGGGGGTCCAGTCCTTGGGGTCTCAAAAGTCGGTGAGTCAGTTCAATCACTCAGTCATGTCTGACTTTTTGCGACCCCATGGGCTGCAACATGCCAGGCTTCTCTGTCCATCACCAACTCCCGGAGTCTACTCAAACTCATGTCCTTTCCGTTGGTGATGCCATCCAACCATCTCATCGTCTGTTACCCCCTTCTCCTTCCACTTTCAATCTTTCCCAGCATCAGGGTCTTTTCCAATGACTTGGTTCTTTGCATCAGGTGGCCAAAGTATTGGAGTTTCAGCTTCAGCATCAGTCCTTCCAATGAACACCCAGGACTGGTCTCCTTTAGGATGGATTGGTTGGATCTCCTTGCAGTCCAAGGGATTCTCAAGAGTCTTCTCCAACACCACAGTTCAAAAGAATCAATTCTTTGGCGCTCAGCTTTCTTTAGGGTTTAACTCTCACATCCATACATGACTACTGGAAAAACAATAGTTTTGATTAGATGGATGTTTGTCGGCAAAGTAATCTCTCTGCTTTTTAATATGCTGTCTAGGTTGATCATAACCTTTCTTCCAAGGAGTAAGTGTCTTTTAATTTCATGGCTGCAGTCACCATCAGCAGTGGTTTTGGAGCCCTCCCAAAATAAAGCCTGTCACTGTTTCCATTGTTTCCCCATCTATTTGCCATGAAATGATGGGACTGGATGCCATGATCTTAGTTTTCTGAATGTTGAGTTTTAAGCCAACTTTTTCTTTCTCCTCTTTGACCTTCATCAAGAGCCTTTTTAGTTCCTCTTTGCTTTCTGACATAAAGATGGTGTCATCTGCATATCTGAGGTTATTGATATTTCTCCCGGCAATCTTGATTCCAGCTTGTGCTTCATCCAGCCTGGCATTAAACATGATGTACTCTGCATATAAGTTAAGTAAGTAGGGTGACAATAAACAGCCTTGATGTACTCCTTTCCCAATTTGGAACCAGTCTGTTGTTTCATATCCAGTTTTAACTGTTGCTTCTTGACCTGCATACAGATTTCTCAGGAGGCAGGTAAGGTGATCTGGTATTCTCATCTGAAGAGTTTTCCACAGTTTGTTGTGATCCACACATTCAAAGGCTTTGGCGTAGTCAATAAAGCAGAAGTAGGTGTTTTTCTGGAAATCTCTTGCTTTTTTGATGATCCAATGGATATTGGCAATTTGATCTCTGGTTCATCTGCCATTTCTAAATCCAGCTTGAACATCTGGAAGGTCAGGTCCATCAGGTCCCATCACTTCATGGTAAATAGATGGGGAAACAATGGAAACAGTGAAAGACTTTATTTTCTTCAGCTTCAAAACCACTGCTGATGGTGACTACAGTCATGAAATTAAAAGACACTTGCTCCTTGGAAGAAAAGTTATGACCAACCTAGACAGCATATTAAAAAGCAGAGAGGTTACTTTGCCGACAAAGGTCCATCTAGTTAAAGCTATGATTTTTCCAGTAGTCATGTATGGATGTGAGAGTTGGACCATAAAGAAAGCTGAGTGCTGAAGAATTGATGCTTTTAAACTGTGGTGTTGGAGAAGACTCTTGAGAGTCTCTTGGATAGCAAGGAGATCAAATCAGTCAATCCTAAAGGAAATCAACCCTGAATATTCACTGGAAGGACTGATGCTGATATTGAAGCTCCAGTATTTTGGCCACCTGATGGGAAGAACTGACTCATTGGGAAAGACCCTGATGCTGTGAAATATTGAAGGCAAGAGAAGGGAATGACAGACAATGAAATGGTTGGATGGCATCACCGACTCAATGGCCATAAATTTTAGCAAGCTCTGGGAGTTGATGCTAGACATGGAAGCCTGGCATACTGCAATCCATGGGGTTGCAACGAGTCAGACGTGACTGAGCGGCTGAACTGAACTGAACTGAGCTTTTCTTAATTAAGTTACACTTGCTCTTAATATTGTGAGACTATTTTTTTTTGAAATCACTATGGAAATACCTTTTCTAATTTGATATGTTTATTTTTATTTTATTGTTTTTATGATGCATGAATATTTTACATTTTTATTTAGTTAAGTCAGTTATATTTTTCTTCAAGGGCTTTGACTTTGGCTTAAATATTCAGAAAGTTTTTCCCTACCATAAACTTGTATTAACATTTATCTGTTTTTTCTTCTGATTTTTTTGGATTTTATTCTGTGCCCTCCATTTAACTACTCCATCTGGAATATATTTGGATATATGGATTGAGGTAAGGTTCTAATTTTAAATAATTTCCAGCCAGTTGTTTTAATACTATTTTTGAATAATCCATTCCTTCCATACTGAACGTTCTGAAATGTCTTTAACATATGACGCATTCTTGTTCTTACATATTGCTGTTTTGGGATTTCCTTTTCTGTTCCATCAATCTATATTTTTATCCTTTATTCCAGTCCTATTTTCATAGGTGTTACTTTTATACTTTAAAATAAAATAAACCTACTAAAATAATTTTTCTTTTGGTTCAAATTATGGCCAATCCATGAAATTCTTCCCCCAAGGAGGAGGGGCAGGAAACTCTAGAAGCAATTTTCCAGTTCCTAAAAATTATATTGGAGATTTTATTGAAATTTGATAAAATGTATAGCCGACATTTGGGAGAGGAAAATTGTTTTTCTTTTTAATAATTTGTTTATTTATTTACTTCTGGCTCTGCTGGGTTTGCATTGCTGCACTGGCTTTTCTCTAGTTGTGCTGAGCAGAGGCGACTGTCTAGATGTGGTACCCTGGGTTCTCATCGCAGGGGCTTCTCATTGTGGAGCACAGGCTCTAGGTCACGCGGCTTCAGTAGTTGGCACGCCCAGGCTCTAGAAGCACAGGGTCAATAGGTGTGGTACACGGGCCTAGTTGCTCTGAGGCATGTGAGATCTTCCCACATCAGGGACAGAACCTGTATCTCTTGCACTGGCAGGTGGATTCTTTACCGCTGAGCCACCAGGGAAGCCTGAGAACTGAATTCATTATTCATTAAATATTTTTGTCTAGGAATAGAATGGCTTTTATTTTCTTCAATTATTCAAGTCACTTTTATGTCCCTTGGCAAAGTTTTATAGTCTTCTTCAAATAGATTTATAAACATACAGTTAATGTAGGGCTTGCATGTATGCATGCTAAGTTGCTTCAGGCGTGTCTGACTCTTTGCAATGCTATAGACTGTAGGCCACCAGGCTTCTCCATCCATGGGATTCTCCAGGCAAGAATACTGGAGTGGGTTGCCATGCCCTCCTCCAGGGAATCTTCCTGACCCAATGATCGAACCCATGTCTCTTGTGTCTCCTGTATTGGCAGGAGAGTTCTTTATTCTACTAGTGCCCCATGGGAAGCCCAAAGTAGTGCTTAGTATTTTATATTTTATGTTAACTATTATTTTTCTAGCTTATTGCTAATGCTTTGGGAAAAAAACTTGGTATATTTATTTTGTGATTGAATATATAAACTTTCACTAATTCTTAAACATGTTTAGTTAATTTGGTTAGGGAGGTGGATGTTTCCAGTTTACAATATTATTATTTGCAAACACAGTGGACCCTTAGTATCCCAGATTCCATATCTGTGGATTCAACCAACTGTGGATTGAAAGTCCAAACAAATACCAAGTAGAACCCCTAGATATGGAAGACTGGTGACTGTATTATGCCATTTTATATAAAGAACTTGAGCATCCATGAATTTTATATCCCTGTGGGTTCTGGAAGCAACTCCCCATGTGTACCTAGGGATGACTGTAATGATGATTTGTTCCTGCTCTGACATTTATATATAATATTCTTTTTTCTTGTACATTGCACTAGCTAGAACCTTCAGAAAAATACTTACTAAGAGTAATTATGATGGACATTCTAGCCTTGATCCAGACTACACTAGGACTTTTTCCAGTTTTTCAACATTAAGTGCAATACTGGTTATATGATTAAGAAATATATAGGCATACTTGACTGAACTGAACTGAACTGAACTAAACTGAATCATATTTAAGGACATACCCACATTCCAGGTTACTGAAAGTTTAACAAAATCAAAACAGATGTTCAGTATTATCAAATATCTATAAGAGTTGTGTTTCTCAGGTGTGCTGCTTGGAAGTTAAGATGTACAGGTAATTGGCTGATGGTTGGTGTGTTCTGAATCCACTCATGTTCCACTGAAACCATGCTTCCCACCAGCTGCTCCCAGCCAGTGACTGAGGCAGCTGAGATCCTGAGATGCACATATCTCCTCTGGTAGGTACCCTTCCCTCCCTTGACATTTTCCCCATCAACCTTGCCCAGAATTTCTTAGAATTCTAACAGCAGTTTAAGGCTCATTCTAACCCAACTTCTTTCCTTCCCTCTCTTCCTCAAGGGTCAGCCCTGCCTCCTGGCTTGATGCCTTTCCTAACCTTCTAAAATTTCCTCCCCATGGGCCTCTACAGGTGTATTTCCCCAACACATCTCTTGTTTCTCCAATCCCATCTGCTATACCATTGGGCCACAGAGAGAATTAAATGAGATAAGGAAGGAAAATGGCGATAGAAAGCCTTCAGTAAATGTTAGCATACAAAAACACTAAGTATTACATTTTATCACAGTATTTAACTCTTCTTTATGGATCCTCTATCCCCTTTCTTCTTCCTCAGTTATGCATTTGTTGATTTTTTTTTTTTTTTGGCTTTTTTCTCTTGAGTGAACTTGCTAGAAATTTGTCCATATTGTTCTCTTTTTCACAGAATCAGCCCTTGGGTTTATTTATGTATTTATTGATTCTAACATTAATTTAATAATTTTCATCTTTGTATTTGTCAACTTCATCTTGCTTTATCCCAAGTTTGTTGTGTATTCCACTTTATAACTTCCTGAACTGAGTTTTTAGTTCTTTTGTGTTCATTCCTTCTCGTTTAGTAATGACACCGTTTAAAACATTTACTTTTCCTAAGGAGTGTGTCTTTGGTGGGACTGTGTTGGTTTTGATGTGTCATCATCTCATTGCTGCATTTTGTAAATAATTGGTAATTGTAGTTTTGATGTACTCTTTGATTACTATCAGTAATTATTTTGTGTGTTAAGTTGCTCCAATCATATCCGACTCAGCGACCCCACACACTCTAGGGAGCCCCTCGAGGCTCCTCTGTCCATGAGCTTCTCCAGGACAGCATACTGGAGCAGGTTGCCATTTCCTTCTCCAGGGGAATCTTCTCGACCCAAGGATCGAACCCCAATCTCCTGCATTGCAGGTGGATTCTTTACTATCTGAGTCACCAGGGAGGCCCCAGTTATTTTGAGATGATATTTTTATTTATGTGTTAGTTATTATTTCTTTTTTATTATATTTTACTAATACCTTCTGTACAAGCTTCACTTCTGAATTTATTAAAATTACTTTGTGGCCTAATATGTGACCAGTTAATGTAAACATTCATGGATTTTAAACCAATACTAAAGCAGATGACACATGTCAGCGCCTGGTGATAAAAAGCAGGGAATTTAGCGCCAAACAGCAGCGGGTGTAAGTCCTGGCTGCCCTTTATTAGCAGGGGGATCTTAGATGTGCTATTTAATATTTTTGAAATTTAATTTCCTGTACTGAATATGGAGGTAATTGTAATATTCCCTTCACAAAGATGCTGTGAAGATAAAATGTAATTGAGTGATCATTTTATACTGTTGACAATTGTAGCTTTTGGTTGCAATAGTGCAGTTTTTACAAGATTATCTTTTGTTCTTTGTTGGGCAACATAATGACAAAACTTGAGAATGGAAATAGCCTGTAGACGGATATTTTTGGTCTAAGCTGTAGTATAATTGATGGACTGTGTGTGTGTGTGTTAAGTCTCTTCAGTTCTATCTGACTCTGTGCCACTCTATGGACTGTAGCCTGCCAGGCTCCTCTGTCCATGGGATTTTCCAGGCAAGAATACTGGAGTGGGTTGCCAAGCCCTCCTCCAGGGGATCTTCCCGACCCAGGGATCAAACCTGTGTCTCCTGCATTGCAGGTGGATTCTTTATAACTGAGCCATCAGGGAAGCCTCTCACAGTTGACTCCTTGCTAAAACAGCAGTTTTTAAATGCTCTCACTACACACACACACGCATATAATGGTAATTATGTAAGTTGATGAAGGTGCTCACTAGCTTTTTTTTCTTTAAAACTATATGTTTATATACATACACACTGCAGAAATAGTATTTAGTGATCTCAACCTTAATCAATGGAGTGTGTCCATTGATTACAGACAGTCAATTCTCTTAAGCTTTTGCATGGACAAATCTAGAAAATATGTAATTTTGAAATAAAAAATTCAAAAGTTTATACTAATATTTCCTATTTGGGTATTAATAAAATTTCACAAAATATGTGTGCATCAAATCATCACATTGTGTACAAGCTTATACATTGTTATATGTTACTTATATCTCAATAAAGCTAAGACAAAAAATGACTAGCACATCCAAAATTGGAATACTATGCAAAAGATGACTTTATATACAAGGATATAAAATGACCCCCAAGGTACTATTTCTGCTGAAAAGAAGCAGGAATTCCCTGGTGGCACAGTGGCTAAGACTCCATGCTCCCAGTACAGGGTGCCCGGGTTCAGTCCCTGGTTGGGGAACTAGATCCCACATGCTGCAACCAAGACCTGGCCCAACCAAATAAATAAATAATAAGTAGAATAAATATGTAAAAAAGGAAGAAAAAAAGAGACAGGGATTCTGGAATAATAGTTATACCCAGATACAGAGACGGAAAGACATTCTTGAGCCTGGAATGTTTCATTATGTTCGAAAGTTCATTATGAACTTTATGGTTCATTATGCTAGCTAGTTAGAGTGTTTAAATATAAAAGACTACTAAAAATACATGTTCAAAAAATACAGGGGCCAAAAAAAAAAAGAGATTCTCGTTGATCAAAGATGGGAGTCTTGAAATATTAAAAATGATATTGAATGCTATTGGTTGAAAACATTGACTATATAAAAACCTTGGAGTTCAAAATGATACTTAGTATTTAAAATATCATTGGATACCACTGGAGTAATAAGCAAAACTAACTTACAGCAAAAACTTGAAATTAAAAGGAAAGAATTAGACATTTAGTCTGTCTTTCTTCATGAGCTGTATTTCAAGTTTATCAGAAAGCCTTGACACTCTATAAAGTTTTTTTTTTATTTAAAGGAAGAATTCTAGTTAAAACTGTGGAAGAAATGATGGAATTGTAATATGTATCTTGTAACAGTTGATCCCCAATAGACTTAATGATCCCCAATAGACTAAGTATTAGCTTAGGTGAAAATTTGATGGGGAAATTCATAATGGGGAAAAGGGAAGAATCAGATTGCAATCTTCTGAATTCATTCATTAATCACACATCACTAACTATGGGGCATCTAGATACTAGCTCATAGTACCAGTGAAGAAGTATTCTTGCCAAAAAAAAAAAAAAAGTTGAAACTAATTCTAATCAAGCTTATAGATTTAACTCTCATTTGCAGGGAAATATAAAGAAACAGGCTAAGACCCCAAGGAGGCAAATTCAAAATGTAAGATCTTTTTATAGTTGGGTGACTTGGTTTCTGCAATATGTAAATGACTGGCAAGAAAAAAAGCAGGGGAGGAAAATTCCCACTTAACAGAGATTTAAGACATAACTACCAAAGATAATGAGTGGGTTGCATTTGGATTCTGGTTTGACCCAATGAAATGTAAAATCAACTTTTTGGAGGTAGTTGGAATATTTTTTATGAAAGGGCATTATGTGAAACCCTGAAAGTGAAAAAGCTGGCTTAAAACTGAACATTCAAAAAACAAAGATTGTGGCATCTGATTCCATCACTTCATGGCAAGTAGTAGGGGAAACAATGGAAACAATGAAAATCTTTATTTTCTTGGGCTCCAAAATCACCATGGATAGTGACTGCAGCCATGAAATTAAAAGACACTTGTTCCTTGGAAGAAATCTACGACAAACCTAGACAGTGTATTAAAAAGCAGAGATATTACTTTGCCAATAAAGGTCCGTCTAGTCAAAGCTATGGTTTTTCCAATAGCCATGTATGGATGTGAGAGTTGGACCATAAAGAAGGCTGAATGTCAAAGAATTTATGCTTTTGAACTGTGGTGTTGGAGAAGACTCTTGAGTCCCTTGGACAAAAAGGAGATCAAATCAGTCAATCCTAAAGGAGATCAGTCCTGGGTGTTCATTGGAAGGACTGATGCTGAAGCTGGAACTCCAATACTTTGGCCACCTGATGGGAAGAACTGACTCATTGGAAAAGACCCTGATACTGGGAAATATTGAAGGCAGGAGGAGAAGGGAATGAAAGAGTACAAGATGGTTGGATGGCATCACCGATTCAATGGACATGAGTTTGAGCAAGCTCCAGAAGATGGTGAAGGACAGGGAAGCCTGATATGCAACAGTCCATGGGGCCTCAAATAGTTGGACATGACTGAGCGATTGAACAGCAAATTATGTGAAACAAAAGAATGATTGTTAATTTTTATTAGGTACAATAATAGCACCATGCTTTCATAATTATATTGTTAGAGATACCTTTTGAATTATGTATGATAAGACCCTGATGCTGGGAAGGATGGAAGGCATAGCAATGGAACAACAGCAGAACACATGGTGAAATAACACAGCATGAGGACTTCACCTTAAAAGACTTTGGCAAACGGAAAAAAAAGAAAAAATAATAGATGGACCAAGTATGGCAAAATCTGAATAATTGTTGAGCCCAGTATAATGATATCTGGAATTTCCTGATATTGTTTTCTAAACTTCTAAGTATGTTTTAAAAACACATAATATAATTCTAAAACTAAAATTACTTGGAAAATAAAATATTAAAATGACTTTTGGGGAAAACATTGAAGAGACATTGGAAAACTGTCTTGAGATATTGGTCTTCACACAAAGGAAAAACATTGAAAACAGACTCATTTACATGCAGAGTTTTTCTGAAACTCTGATTACTCATTGAATGGTAAAGGTAGCACCACATTGGTTGACCTTGGACCTTGGTCTTTATATTAACAAGAAACACAGTGAATATAATTTGCATGCTATAGTTTCTGGGAGTGGGCTCAAGGTTTCTCTCTAGTTCATTCCATTCCCAGGAGGGTTTTTGGTTGTGCCAGTCAAGAGTCTGGGGCCGCCATAGTCCTGGGTGTGTTTTTGACAAAAGAAGTCAAGAGGTTAAAGGTTCTTTTTTACATATGACTTCTAGAATTTCTTTGCCCATTTGGATCACTATTTCTTATTTTTTGAAATTTGTTTCATGTGGTTAAGTAATAGGATAGTCTGGGACATTTTTCTTCATGGGGGAAGTATTTCACCTTCTCCATTTAAACCACTTGGGAAACAAAGTGGGACAAAAGTGAGGAGGGTCATGGGGAAGCCCTTAGAAGTCCTTCAATATGTCAATGATTTTCAAAATGTGGCCCACAGAATTCTGGCCACCCCCAAATCATTTCAATGGAGTCTGTAAAATCAAAACTATTTTTATTTTAATACCAAGATATTTTTAAAAAATCTTTTCCAGTGTGTTGACATTTGCACAGATGGTGCAAAAATAGAAGGTGAAATTCTGGTGTGTGTGAATGCTCAGTCACTCAGTTGTGTCTGACTCTTTGCGACCCCATGGACTGTAGCCCACCAGGCTCCTCTGTCCATGCAATTTTCCAGACAAGAATACTGGAGTGGGTTGCCATTTCCTTCTGAAAGGAATCTTCCTGATCCAGGGATTGAACCCAGACCTCCTGCATTGGCAGGTGAATTCTTTAACACTGAGCCACAGGGAAGCCCAAAATTCTGGTGCTTTAGCACAAATCAAAACAGTGACACAGATATAGAGTCTTTACAACATACACTCTAGGAAAAAGAAGCCAGTTTTAATTAAGAATGTCCTTGATGAAACAGTAAAAATTACTGATTTTATTAAAAATTTACTTTTGAATATATACCTTTTAAATACTGTGTGGTAAAATGGCAAATATACATAAGGCACTTCTTCTAAATACTGAGTATGATGATCGTGTTGAGAAAAGGTTTGAATCATGAACTGACTACTGTATTTCATGGGACATCATTTGTACTTGAAAGACTGATTGATAGACAAACTCTGATTACCCAGAGTTGGGTATTTATAGGCATTTTCTTGAAAATGAGTCACCCTCGTCACTTCAAGGAAAAGGACTGAGTGGGTTTTGGGCCAATGACAGGCCAATAAGATTTTTTTCAAATGCTCAAAAAATATTAGACATTAAGAAATTAGAATTTTGGAAATGTTGCCTTCAACTTGTTAGCTGGACAATTTTCAACCTTAAAGGTATTTCTCATGAGATAAGCAGTGGTTTTTTGACACTATAATATTAATATGTCACTGCTTGGAAGATGTGCATACAATAGTGACCACTTCATGATATTACAAAATCATACATGAGTAAAAGGTCTGTGAGAAATGTAAGAGAGATCCATGGATTTTAAATTGTATCAATGAACAGAAAGTTTATTAACAAACTTTCAAGATCCTACTTTGCTTTAAGAAACTACAATATGTTGAGTTTTTATGTAGTATCAATATTATTAATAATTATCTGTAAAGATCATTAAAATATTCCTTCTGTTTCCAATTAAACATCTGTCTGAGGTGAGAGGTGAGTTTTTTTTTTTTTCATGTTATTTAACTAAAACAACATATTGCAACAGATTGAACGCAGAAGTAAATATGGGAATTCAGCTGTTTCTGGAGAGATATTAAAGAGATTTCTAAGAATGTGAAACAATGCCACTAGTTGTCCTTGTTTTAGAAACTATAGCCGTATTTAATAAAACTACACTATGTATAAGACAGGTTTATTGTAATTCTTTTTTAAATGAATTAAGTACTTCAGAATTTTCTTAGTTTCAGTTTCTGGTTTGATAAATATCCATGAATGGAACTCACACAAACCTAAGCTTTTTGGTGTCATGAGTCATTTTTAAAAATACAAAGGTCTGGAGACCAAAAAGTTAGAGAAACATTGGTCTCTAGGCTACATAAATTGTGTGGATCCAGTTCGGATCCAAAGCTCTAACCAGTAATAAAATATTTCTTCATTTATAATGTCCCTTGTATGTGTAATAAATAAGGGTGCCAATAAATGCCAATTTGGAGGCACCAAAATATTTGATTCTCCAAAAAGTTCATTCCCGTTTTTCTGTAAGATGTTGAGGGAAAACATGAGGGACCTTTTTGGCTAACCCAATGTATCATGACCTTTTAGGACCTCTGTTTAAGAGACATGGGTCTTAAATTCAGAAGCATCTGTTGGCTGCAGACAAATCAGAATCAGCAATGATTATATGGGAATTCAGCTGGTGCTCAATCACTTGCTCTTTTTATAATTAGAGTTATTGACAATTCCCTCGTGGGTGCCTGAACAAAAGTACCTGAAATAAGATGTATTTACAGCTTAAAGGTGGTTCTTTCTGATGAAGAGCTGGAATTAGGGCTAAATTCGATATGTAAAATTGGATTGAAACATTTAATTCCTGTATCTAATTGTTTTAACAGAAGGAAAACTTTTGTTGCTATGACAGTGCCTTTAAAAAGTCATATGGCAAGTTCTCCATTTAAACTTGACCCTCTATCTTGGCTTGATGATCTGTCAAATGCTCATGAAATCCACTCTAAATCCAGAGAACGCTTCAGAAACTTCCAAAGCACAACATCCCCAGGCACTGACTAACATGCCTTTCTGTAGACTCTCACTTATGGGATGAAGTTTACAGAGAAGTATTTTCAGATCATCCTGTCACTTGATAGTCCCCAAAGGAAAGTATAATGTACCTTCAGGGGGCTGGAAAAAAAGCAATCATGCTTTCTCTGCTTTGCAGTGGTAGCCAAGACAACAGATGGAACTATTTCTCTGGGAAACAGCAAATAGAGGGGTCCTGACTGTGGAGCTCTTGAGAGCTCCTGAGGGCAGTACTGCCTTTTTTTCTTTGGCTGCGCTGGGTCTTCATGGCTGTGCGTGGGCATTTCCTCCTTGCTGTGAGCGGAGGCTTCTCATTGCAATAGCTCCTCTTGTTGTGGAGCACGGGCTCTAGGTTTGCGGGCTTCAGTGGTTGCAGTGTCTGAGCTCAGAAGCTGCAGCTTCCGGGTCCTAGAGCAAGGACTCAGAAGTTGTGGCATATGGGCTTAGTGGCCCTGAGGCATTTGGGATCCTCCAGGGATCAAACACGTCCCCTGCATTGGCAGGTGGATTCTTAATCACTGAACCACTCGGGAAGTCCCTGGGCAGCACTGCTTTGACTTTACATCTCTTCTTTGCTGAGTGGTTTCCCTTTCTTGCATTAGTGCACTTCTTGGAGTTGCTGGAGTTTCCTAAAAACATGGGTGATGGGGTTCACTGGGCTTACCCCATCATCTAGAGAGGCACTTGTGTCCCCAAACTGCTTGGGTGGAAGCAGACTATGGAGTCCTCTGGCATCCTTCAGGTACCCAGTGACAGATGGATGGGCCATTCCTGGAGATCTTGAGCTGATGAAGGGGGATCCCGCAGGTGAATTGACCAGGCTATAGAATGATCCTGTATTCCCTTAGATTGCACATCCTGCCCCCTGCCCCCTCTTTGTACCACAAGCCCTCTGTGTTGAAGGCTGAATTATCCAGATCTAGGCTAGATCGTGATGATAGAGTACTAAAGTAATAGGAAGGTTCTACCCCAATTTCTGCCTTAATAGCTGTGTGTTTTTGACCAACTCATAGAACCTCTCTGCGTATACTGTCCTCAGCTGCAAATGAGTGACTTGGGCTCACATCACTGACATCCCTTTTGGCTTGGCATCCATGTGACTCTCTCCCAACCACAACTAGGAATGGTCCTCAGTTGAGTTCAGTTCAGTAGCTCAGTCGTGTCTGACTCTTTGCAACCCCATAATAATCACTCACAAGCAATCACTCTCACACCTTCCACCAGTGACCCTTGTCCTGGTGTATTTTCCTATGAAGAAGGACAAGAAGTCATTCCCTCAGTCCCTGATATGGGTATCTACGTGAACAAAGTGTTGCAGCACACTAGATCAGCCAGCCTCAGATTGCCTGGGTGGAATAATAGTTTGCTGCAGGTGTCTTGTGTGCCCAGAACTCTTCTAAGTACTTCAGGGGACTAATTCATTTAAGTTTCACATCAAGCCTTTGAGGTAAATACTAGGTATAATCCTTATTTTGCAGATGGGAAAAATGAGGCACAGAGAGGTTAAGTAACTTGTCCAAGATTACACAGCAAACAGGAGATGGAGCTAGGAAGCAAAGGAAAACAATCTATCTTACAATCTTCAACCACTACCACCCCAATCTCTTGTTTCCTTCTATCTTCCCTAGTCACCCTAGCTTTGGCTTCACATTCAGAATCTCCTTCTCTGCCAGCTCTTGTACATGTGTCTTGTTTGAATGTTTTTCGAGATTCTCTCTCTGCCCTCCCCATATCACAGCCAATGAGTGGTGAATATCTTTCTGTCCTCACATGTAATGCACACATCATGAGTTGCACAGGGCTTTTGTCACCTGGGATGGAGAAGCAGCCATTGGCCTCCTTGTACAGAGAGCTCTGACTCTATTTCCCTCCCTGATCACTGCAGCATTTGATTTTAGATGGAGGGGAGCTATCTCTTTACAATATAGAGTTTTTGTCTTTTGTGTGTGATGAAAAAATTTTATAATTTCAAAGGCTAACAAAGACATTGACTGTCATTCTAAGAGGCCAATAAATGAATAAATTTACATTTGGTAGCTTCTGACTTTCATTATTTGATCAAATAATTTATTGTCTTAACTTTTCTTTCTTTAAAAACATTTTTTTTAAATTAATTAATTTCTTTGGCGAGGTGCTGTGCAACATGTGAGATCTTAGCTCACCAACCAGGGCTTGACCCTAAGCCCCCAGCAGTGGAAATGTGAAGTCTTAACCACTTGACCACCATGGAAGTCCCTTTTTCTTTTCTTAAAAATTTTTTATTTTATATTGGAGCATAGCTGATTAACAATTTGTGTTAGTTTCAAGTGTATGACAAAGTGATTCAGTTATATGTATACATGTATGTATTCTTTTCCAAATCCTTTTCTCATTTAGGTTATTACATGTTTTAACATTCCTTATTTGACAACTGTTTTTTTCTTGTTATTATTATTACATAAGCATTGATGTGTTTGTTGCTGTCATACCCGACTCTTTGCAGCCCCATAGACTATAGCCCACCAGGCTCCTCTGTCCATGGCATTTCCAAGGCAAGAATACTGGAGTGGGTTGCCATTTCCTTCTCCAGGGGATCTTCCCAATCCAGGGATCAAAGCAGCATCCCCTACATCTCCTGCATTGGCAGGTGGATTCTTAACTGTTGAAACATCAGGGAAGCCCACTACCTACTGTCAAGAGTATTACCAATCTCCAGGGCTCAGTCATGTCTGACTCGATGCTATCCCATGGACTGTAGCCTGCCAGGCTCTTCTTTCTGTCCATGGGATTCTCCAGGCAAGAATACTGGAGTGGGTTGCCATTCCTCTCCAGATCCAGGGATCGGATCAGCGTCTCTTTGGTCGCCTGCATTGGCGGGCAGATTCTTCACCACCAGTGCCGCCTGGGAAGCCAGTCTCCAGTGTGGCTGCTCAGTTGTGTCCTCTGGCATTACTCTCAGTGAGAACCAGTGGTTCTCAGTAGGTGGGGACATTATGTTTCCCCTCACCAGAGGGAATTGAGACAATTCTGTGGGGGTTTTGTGGTTTGTCATAACAACAGAAAATGTGCTAGCAGCATTTGGAGATGAGGTGGTTGATTGTGGAGCCAGTTCTGTAACACCCAGGAAGTCTTTTATATTTTTTAAAAATTTATTTAGACATAATCCACATACGCGACGTCAGCAGTCCCCAACCTTTTTGGCACCAGGAACCGGTTTTGTAGAAGGCAGTTTTTCCACAGTCTGGAGTGGGGGATGGTTTTGGGATGACTCAAGTACATTACATTTATTGTGCACTTTATTTCTTTTATGATTACATCAGCTCCACTTCAGGGCATCCATCAGGCATTAGATCCCAGAGGTTGGGGACCCCTGACTACATCATCTATTTAAAGTATATAAATTCACAGACTTGCATGACTCCCACCACAAGTTCAGAACATTTTTATCACCACAAAAAGATTCCCTGTGCTCATCAACAGTCACTTCCCAACCACCCCATCCTCCAGCTCCAGGGAAACACAAAGCTATTTTCTGTGTCTATCAATTTGCCTTTCATATACATTTCTATTAACAGAGTCGTATACCATGTGAAATTTGTGACTGGACTACTTCCCTTAGCATAATGTTTTCACAGTTCATCCATGTTGAAGCATGTTCATTTCTCTTTATTGCAGAATAGTATTTTATTGCATGTATATATATCACATTTTTACACTGGAGAAGGGGATGGCAATCCACTCCAGCATTCTTGCCTGGAGAATCCCCACAGACAGAGGATCCTGGTGAGATACAGTCCATGGGGTCGCAACGAGTTGGACGCTACGGAGCAACTCAGCACAGCACAACACATATCACATTTTTAATCCATTCTTTGACTAAGGAACTTTTGGGTAGTCTCTACCTTTTGGCTATCGTAAAGATCATGTCTGCTGTGAACATTTGTGTACAAGTTTTTGTGTGGATACATGGTTTTGCTTCTACTGGGCATATACTTAGGAGGAGAATTGCTGTTTTTTTTTTTTTTAATTCTATGTTTTATCTTTTGAGGAACTATTAGGATGCTTTTTAAAATGGGTCCATCATTTTACATGCCTTCCAGCAGTGCACGAGGACTCCAGTTTCCCCACATTCTAGCCAACACTGGTTATTTTCTGCCTTTTTGACTATTGCTATGACTGAGTGACTAACACACATTCAAGGTTGGCAGGGGTGGTGGGGGAGGCACCCCTGGTGGCCCAGATGATGAAGAATCCATCTGCAATGCAGGAGACCTGGGTTTATTCCCTGGGTTAGAAAGATCCCCTGGAGAAGGGAACAGCAACCCACTCCAGTATTCTTGCCCCTGGAGAATGCCATGGGCAAAGGAGCCTAGTGGGCTACAATCCATGAGGTCACAAAGAGTCAGACAAGACTGAGCAACTAACACTTCCTCTTTCATACCAGTGGGTGTAAATGAACACCTCACTGTGGGTTCTGGTTTGCATTTACCTGATGACTAGTGTTGTTAAGCTTCTTTTTATGCACTTATTGGCCATTTTTATGGTGCTCTTTGGAGAAATGTCTATTATGGTCCTTTGGTCATTAAAAAAATTGACTTCTTTGTCTTTTTGTTGTTGAATTATAAGGCATCTTTATATATTCTAGACACAAGTCCCTTTTTGAATCTATGACTTACCAAATAGTTTCTCCCATTCTGTGGGTTGTTTTTTCACTTCCCAGACAATGTCCTTTAAAGCACAAAAGTTTTTAATTGTGACGATGTGAGGGCAGTCTTTGCACAGCAAATTCTCCCACCAGCATGCCAACAGCATGATCACTGCCAAAGGTCAGACTGAAAGGCAGTTGGTTTATATTGGTCTCAAACCAACAGTCTTGATGCTTACTAAAGTCTTTAAATCCACAGAAGACTCTTCTGTCCTTTCCTCTCCCCAAATCTCACTAATATTCTACATAAGACTTTGTATCTATTCCTCGGCAGTGAATAGTTCAGGTTTAAATGAACTTTTCTTCCCCCGCTTCATATTTTATTTCTTACTAAACCTTAGATTTTGGATTGACTGAATTCATGTTTACTTGGTAAGTGTCCCAGTATTATCATATTTTAGCCTTTTCAAGACATGTAGTGTGTTTGATCACATTTGTGCAAAAGCCCATAGACGTGCCAAAACACCGTGTTTTGTGAGAATAATCAATGCAGCCTTGTTCAGCCTCGTCTATGTCAGTAGAGGGAGCAGGTGGTAAAACTGAGGTCTGAGCCTGGCAGGAGAGGAAAGCTGATGAGAAGAGACAAAAGAAAGTAAAAGAAGAGGTAGATGAAGATGGAGGAGATAAGGAAGAAGTGGGAGGCAGGAATGGTTGACTTGAGAGAAACAGAGAAAGAAAAAAGAGAGAAAATGCTTTCAGGCAAGGTTGGTTCTTCTTTAGTCTCCCCTCTTCTTCAGGCCCCCCTCCCTTCCCACAGCTGGGGAAGGACCAGGACACTGTGCACATGAGTCTGCACTTACCTGCAGCACAGCCCACAGAGGAGACCTGGGTTTTCCCTTGGAGGGGTGTCAGAAGACACACACAACGTGGCTTTCATTCCTGTCATCAGTCCTAGTCTAGTGCACAAATAACTTAGACTTGAGACATTCTACTTGTAAGAGTTACCACAGTGCGTGGTGCGTAGCATCCTACTGTCATCCTACTGAGGTAGGAATAGAGGAGCTTGGCAGGCTACAGTCCACGGGGTTGTAAAGAATTGGACACGACTTAGCAACCGAGCATGTAGGCATGCACACACGAGGTGGAGGTGGCCTGTGAGTGAGCTGAATTGACTTATATCTGAACATGAAGGTTTCTTCCCCTGTTACGTCTGTGCTTCAAGTGGGCAGTGTTAGAGTGAACTTTTGTCAATCAGAATTTAATTAGAAAAATGATACAGATGAACCTATTGGCAAAGCAGAAATAGAAACACAGATGTAGAGAACAAATATATGGACATCAAGAGGGTAAGGAGAGTAGGAGGAATTGGGAGACTGGGATTGACATATATACACCGCTATGTAGGAAATAGATACCTAATGAGGACCTCCTGTATAGCGTAGGGAACTCTACTCAACGCTCTGTGGTGACAAAGAGGGGATAAAAGCATAGGTGATTCACTTTGCTCTACAGCAGAATCACAATATTGTAAAACAAGTGAAAGTGAAAGTCGCCCAGTCGAGTCCAGTTCTCTGTGACTCCATGGACTATATAGTCCATGGAATTCTCCAGGCCAGCATACAGGAGTGGGTAGCCTTTCCCTTCTCCAGGGGATCTTCCCAACCCAGGGATCAAACCCAGGTCTCCCACATTGCAGGCGGATTCTTTACCAGCTGAGCCACAAGCAACTAAGTTCTAATTAAACAAAAGTCTATTATATGTGCTTAAATGGAAGGTAGGCGATAAGAAGGTGGGTGGAGTAGAATACCACAGTTCACAGTTTTGTGTGTGAATGAAGAAATCATGACATGATGGAATGCAATCATGCCATAAATTAGTGGTCTTCAGTCAACAGAATAAATAAATGAAAATTTTAAGAGGAAGTAATGAGAGAAGTGTGTTTCTCCTTAACACCTTCACTTCCATCATGCTTTAAGTTCATTAATATAATGATTATTTGAAAATATGAAGTGCTCCTGACACAGGCCATCCAACACTCCTTGTGGGTTTGTCGTTATTCTTCTGAGTCTTTCTTTAGACACTTGTTCTTGTGAAATGATGATATGGAAACAGATTCAGCAACCATAATCCCCCAGGAAAAGATTCCTGGCAAAGATGCTGGCATCTCTGTTTGAAAGAAAGTAAGAATGTGGGAAGTCCATCCATGGAAATGTTCCCACAAGAGATTAGTCACTGGATATACATTTTTATATTTGGTTATGTGTACTAATATTTCCCATCAATAAAAAATATATAACTGCTTTTGGTTCTTGTCACTGCTTTCAAGTTGCATTTCCTACAATGGGGTCTAATTTAGATGAAGATGTAAACACATCTGTTCAGATGGGCTAGGGTGGAAGGCTGGTGAAGTGACAGTCGGGATGCCTTCCAGTGAAGCATCGTTACTTCCATCTGAGCACTCACTGAGGAAACAGCACAGTCACCTTAAGATATGGACTTGGCAATAATTAGATGTCTAAATTCTCCTCCCCAGAGAGGCAGTGAGAAGCAGTTTTCATCCCTTGAAGCCTGATCTCTTCCTGGTGGCTCACGTCCTTGTATCATAGCTCTGTTGACTCTACAACCATTGATTAGTGTTCAGAATCACAGCTCCATTTAACAGAGCCGCTTAGAAATCAATCAAGAGCATATTTCCAATTTAATAACACCTGCCTTTCCCTAGAACGTAATAAAGGTGATGGCTAAGCCTCTCATTTTCTTAAATAGAGAACTTTTCACAAAATGGTGTCTGGATCATGGTTTTGTAGATAAATACATCTTCACAGCCAGCAAGTAATGTTTCCGTTATTATTGCATAGTCCGTTGATTAATTTGCTTAAGTCCAAGTGGAGGGCAGAACTCAATGGAGAGCTCAATAATTGGGATCCCTTCATTGAAGACACCAAACAGCTTTTCAGCATATGGGAGATATGGACCTTGGAGCTCAGCAGTCTTAGGGTAAGAGAGTAGGTCCACAAAAATAAGCAGGACCTCTGAGAGCTTCTATTTTATCATTAATAAAATCCTTTTAATTGTTAAAAAATACAAGTGTGATTATGTACTTATGATATGTCATACTAACAGAGGCACAAAATATGTTACTTCACTTTCATCTCTTCATAACATTATTATGTGACTCCAAGGTTTTCCCCTAGCTCTTGAGCAAATAGTACTGTAGTTAGTAACTCCTGTGCCCTGGCTAGCCTAATGTGTGGACCACTATTAGTAGTCCTTATGCGTGCATGCATATGCTCAGTCATGTCCAACTCTTTGCCACCCCATGGCCAGGCTCCTCTGTCCCTGAAATTGTCCAGGCAAGAATACTGGAGTTGATTGCCATTTCCTACTCCAGGGGATCTCCCTGATCCAGGGATCGAGCCCATGTCCCTTGTGTCTCCTGCACTGGCAGCGGATTCTTTATCACTGGAGCCACTAGTATCCCTTACCTTGACCTCAAACACTTTTCCTACCTTCTCCCATAACCTGTTGTAGTAAAATCACAGTGGGGAGGGGAGTGCTGCCGGTGATTGCCACATTTATGCCTCTTTATGCGCTGATGTCCATTTACCCCAAAAACGTATGCTGGGAGACGTGATCTAATCTTTCCTAGCAGATCTTGGTTCCCACTTGCTTCTTGAAGCATCTATGTGATTTTAGTATTTAAATAAACATTAAAAAATATGATATGATCTCTAAATAGAAACCAAATACTTTGGTGGTCAACTGAAGAAATACTTTTAGTGTGGAAGGGAAAACTAACTTTTTTTGGACCTATGGAGGGAGAGTTGGAATGTCAGTCTTCCATGGGACTTGAGATATGAATATGTTTACTCTGTGGGTTACTTAAGCATTTTTCAAGGTTTTTTTTTTTTTTTTTTTTAAATAACCTACCAATCTACAAGTCACTTTTTGCTGTAAACTTCAGAACCTAATCCTCTATAGCAGGTACATTGAGGTCAACTTCCTCTCATTCTCTGCTTTAAATTATGCTCATAACTGCTGATGCAGTTACTCAGTCATGTCTGACTCTTTGGGACCCCGTGGACTGTAGCCCACCAGGCTCCTCTGTCCATGCAATTTTCCAGGCAAGAAGACTGGAGTGGGTTGCCATTTCTTTCTCCAAGGGATCTTCCCTACCCAGGGATTGAACACGCGTCTCCTGAACAGGCAGGCAGATTCTTTATCACTGTACCATCTGGGATGCTGCTCAGATAACAAATATTTATAGAGTTATTTTAAATTTTTAGGAAAAATATTAATCCTTTTGCTTATGCTAACCCTTTTATTCTCTGTCCAATCTTAACTTATCACACACAAAAAACTGTCTTTTGGTGTGTATCATTAGGATAAGGGAGCTATAAAATGCCTGAGTTAGAGGAAACCTAACCCTTTTTTCAATCCTTTAGTACAGTGATTTACTCAGAATCCCACAGAAAAGAGAAGCAGAAGCATAAGTCCTTTTTTTTTTGTGGGAAGATCAAAGATTTCTAGTAAAATAAAAATACGTTAAAAGTAAACCACCTTCAGCCATTGCTATATCAGCTTTTTTAAATCAAACTAACTTCACTTTTCCAATAAAGAGCATCTCACGAAGGATGGGCTGGAACAAATAGCTCTGACAAGGGCATTAAAGTCCAGAAGTAAGGGCAACGTGGAAACAGATCAGCCCTCCCCCAAACTGAAAATGACCCAAGCAGAAGGCCAGCTCTCCAGTGTTTCTGGGTTAATGCAGTTTCTCAGATGGTGTTTGCCTACAGGGGAGGACTTTCCAGTGGGCAAGCACCTGTCTGGCAGGTGCTTATATCTTTCGCCCTGGGTGTGTTGGCTCAGGCACGGATGGAATGTTGCTATTTTCTTCTTGCCTTCAGGTGACCCATACAATGGGGATATTCACCTTCACAAAAGCTTAGCAAAATCTCCTTCCAGAAGCTCTAAAGGTGTGTGTTTGTGTGTATCGGGGGGTGGTGGTGGTGGGGGAAGTCCAGAATGACCTTAAGCCTTCTCAGAGTTCCCTTGTTGGAGGGTCGGAGCAGGAAGTAGGCTGTAAGAGGGAGAAGAGGATGAATGGCCAAGGAGGAAGGAAAGAACAGTAGAGGGGAGCATTCAGACAGGGCAGGACTAGATGAAAAGATACCATCAAATACCATCAAAGCCCAACTAGTTCTGATTTCTCCATTCTCTCCTTTCTCTGCCATAGATTCATCATTGCCTTGTTTTCTGAGCTGACAATTTGGCCACAAAGTCAAATCCATAGTCTGACAGTGGAAGGGAATACTTTTGTTTGGACATCTTTTGGAAATAGGGGGTATACTGTTGCCATATTTCTGACTCTCCTGCTCATGCTATTTCTGCTCTCTTTTTATGCAAGATGAAGTGTGTGTAGATTATTTATGTTTTCACTACAGAAGTGGACTTGGCAGCAGCTAAAATGTTCCCACTGAAGAGGTCCCACTGATAGAGGTTTTACTGGGACTTTTCTGGTGGTCCAGTGATTAACACTCTGGCTTCCAATGCAGGGGGTGTGGGATCAATCCCTAGCTGGGGAACTAATCCCACATGCTATGTGGCATGGCCCCCCAAAAAAAATTTAAATAGGCTGAAATAAGCATCATATTTTTGCATCACAGACCCATCCAGTCATTCGGTATTATAAGTATTATTGAAGTATTATTTCCCTGACAATAATGCATGACTGTTAGATTCTACTGTAGCTCAGTTTAGTCAGTTGGTCATGTCCAACTCTTTGCAACCCCATGGACTGCAGCACACCAGGCTTCCCTGTTCATCACCAACTCCCATAGCTTGCTCAAACTCATGTCCATCAAGTCGGTGATGCCATCCAACCATCTCATCCTCTGTCCCCTTCTCCTCCTGTCGTCAAGCTTTCCCAGACTTAAGGTATTTTCCAATGAGTCAGTTCTTCGCATCAGGTGGCCAGAGTATTGGGGCTTCAGCTTCAGCAACAGTCCTTCCAATGAATATTCAGGACTAATTTCCTTTAGTATTGACTAGTTGGATCTCCTTGCAGTTGATGGGACTCTCAAGAGTCTTCTCTAACACCACAGTTCAAAAGCATCAATTCTTTGGTGCTCAGCTTTCTTTATGGTCCAACTCTCACATCCATACATGACTACTGGAAAAACCATAGCTTTGACTAGATGGATCTTTGTCAGTAAAGTAATGTCTCTTATTTTTAATATGCTGTCTGGGTTGGTCATAGCTTTTCCTTCAAGGAGCAAGTGTCTTTTAATTTCATGGCTGCAGTCACCATCTGCAGTGGTTTTGAAGCCCAAGAAAATAAAGTCTCTCACTGTTTCCATTGTTTCCCCATCTATTTGCCATGAAGTGATGGGACTGGATGCCGTGATCTTCATTTTTTGAATGTTGAGTTTTAAGCCAGCTTTTTCACTCTCCTCTTTCCCTTTCATCAAGAGGCTTTTTAGTTCCTCTTCGCTTTCTGCCATAAGGATGGTGTCATCTGCATATCTGAGGTTATTGATATGGCAATAACCTCCTGGCAATCTTGACTCCAGCTTGTGCTTCATCCAATCTGGCATTTTGCATGATGTACTCTGCATAGAAGCTAAATAACAGGGTGACAATATACAGCCTGGATGTACTTCTTTCCCAATTTGGAACCAGTCTGTTGTTCCATGTCCAGTTCTAACTGTTGCTTCTTGACCTGCATACAGATTTCTCAGGAGGCAGGTCAGGTGGTCTGGTATTCCCAACTCTTGAAGAATTTTCCACAGTTTGTTGTGATCCACACAGTCAAAAGCTTCAGCTTAGTCAATGATGTTTTTCTGGATTCTCCCGATTTTTTGTTGACCTAACAGATGTTGGCAATTTGATCTCTGGTTCCTCTGCTTTTTCTAAATCCAGCTTGACATCTGGAAGTTCATGGTTCATGTACTGTTGAAGCCTGTCTTGGAGAATGTTGAGCATTACTTTGCTAGCATGTGAGATGACAACTGTGCAGTAGTTTGAACATTCTTTGACATTGCCTTTCTTTGGGATTGGAATGAAAACTGACTTTTTCCAGTCCTGTGGCCACTGTTGAGTTTTCCAAATTTGCTGTCATACTGAGTGTAGCACTTTCAGAGCATCATCTTTTGGGATTTGAAATAGCCCAGCTGGAATTCCATCATCTTCACTAGCTTTGTTCATAGTGATGCTTCCTAAGGCTGACTTGACTTCGCATTCCGGGATGCGAAGATTAGATTCTAAGTCCCATCTTAAACGATTTAAAGTTATTTAAGAGTCTTTTAAAGTTATTAAAGAACCTTAAAGTTATATTCCAAGTCCCATCTTAAATGATTTTAGGCAACATTCAGCCAATAATCCCTTTTTATTCTGTTGGTATTATTTTCTTTTTAAGGAAAGAACAAAAAGCACTCAAAGAATCATTTTACTCTACAAAAACAATGTGAGGGCACATTGATTTTTGCCCTCTGCCATCAAGATAAACTTATCCATATCCTGAATATAAGCCATTTAAAAAGTGTGGTGCAGCCAGGCTGAAGATTAGAAATGCCTGATGTAAGCAAATTGGTTTTTTAAAAAATGCATAGATTCATATTTACCAAAGTGATATTGTAGCCTGCCAGCTTCTCTGTCCATGGAATTCTCCGGGCAAAAATACTGGAATGGGTTGCCATTCCCTTCTCCAGGGGATCTTCCCGACCTAGGGATCAAACCCAGGTTTTCTGCATTGCAGGTGGATTCTTTACAGTCTGAGTCAGCAGGAAAGTCCAATATATGTACATACTCTCAGTCAAATAGTGGTATAATGTTTCTTATGACAAATAGCTTTTTATCCCAGATTTTTAATTCCTAGAGGCAACCACTGTTCGTTCTTTTCTTCTCTTGCTATTTACTTTGATTATTCTACATAGATACTTTTACTATTATTTCTTGGCTTTTTGGTTTTGTTTCTTATCCATACTAGCTTGTGACTTCTTACTATGGAATCCAAGGATTTAGCATTCTTATTTGGTCTTACATATGTATCTTAAGAGAATTTTCTCTCTTTTTTTGGTTATATTCCTACCACATACATGCAATCTTGGAACTATGTAAATAAATATTGTTTCCTGATGAGCAAAGTAGTTTTTTATGTTTGCATTTCTGTGTCAACATTTTATTTTCCAAAGTAAATTTCCTCGAGGTTTCTTTTCTGGGGCTTCATTAGAATATCTCGTTGTTTGCACACAAAATAGCCATCAATCCAGTTTTCCATACAATCAAACTAATCCCCCACCATCCCTCCTGGAAGCCACTGTGCTTGTTTCTAGTCTGGACCAAGTTTGCACTCTCAGCCACTGCCCAGCTCTCATCCCGGGAACACCATTTACAATTCCCTTGGCAATTCCCTCTGCCCCTCCCCCGCATTGGATCACTTATTTTCTCTATCTCTTGTCTTATTATATAAGGCAATGTTTGCTGCTATAGCAAATGTACCTCAAAAGTTATCGGTTTAAAGTTATAGAATTTATTTTGTCTAAAAGCCAAACGCAAGTGTTTAGTGAATCTTCCATTAAAGAGGACACAGACTCTTTGTTCTGCAATTCTGTTATCCTTTAAGATCTTGGTATATTTTGCTTCCAACCTGTAGGCAGAGAAAAGAGGATTGCCTGTAAGAGGTTTTGTTTCTTTGGCTCAAACCCTGTCATATACCAGCATCTAATGGCAAGCAAGGCTGAGAAATATAGTCTGTGAGTCCAGGAGAAAGAAGTGGTGGTGAAGAAGCAGTATATGAAGAGATATTTGCCAGAATTGAAGAAAGATGTGAATCTTAAAATTGAAAATGTTTGCAATTCTCAATCCTACACAAGACGAAAATAAACCCACATTGAGACTCATTATAGTGAAAATAAAGGTCATTTTTATTAATTTTATGACTCACAGCTTCCCTTTTCTTTTTTCCACGCTGATATTTAATTTTGGTTCATGACTCAGTTGCCTATAATACATCCTTAAGTAATTTTTCTTTTCTTTTAAGAGTGGCATCCTTTATATAACTTGAAGTCTGAAAAATGACAGCTGCCATTATATATAAGTGGCCACTTGATTGAGGAAATCTTTCCTGTTCTCAAATCTATAGCCCAGTGGTTCTCTACTGGGGGCGAGTACCCTCCCCCTCCCCCTGAGGACGCCTGATACCGTTTGGAGACGGTCTGGGTTGGGGTCTGGGTTGGAGCCGGTCTGGGTTGTTGTAACTAGGGGCGACGTTGCTGAAGTTACAGCTGATAGAGGCCGGGTGTGCTGCTAAACTCCCCAGGATGCACCGCACACCCCTCCCCACTAACACTAAAAGCCCAGAGTGTTGAAATCAAGTAACCCTGCTCTAAACATTGGCCTCAGCGCTGCCACTGCCTTATGACAATTAACAATGAGATGTCTGAGGCCCAATCTGGGTTTAAAAAAAATTGTAGGAATGTTTGTAGAATTTATGAGACTTTAAAAAGTTTATACTGGAAATGTAACAATTTAATGAGGCTAGGTGTGGGCTTCCATGGCAGTTCAGCAGTTAAGAATCTCCCTGCCAATGCAGAAGACATGCGTTTGATTCCTGGCTTGGGAAGATCTCCTGGAGGAGGAAACAGCAACCCACTTGGGTATTCTTGCCTGAAAAATTCTATGGATGGAGGAGCCTGGGGGGACTACAGTTCACGTGGTTGTGAAGAGTTGGACACAACTGAGCGGCTAAGCACAGCACAGCAAATAGCTGATTCACACTGTTGTACGGCAGGAGCTAACACAACATTTAAAGCAATTACACTCCAATTAAAAAATATTTTTGCATCTATAAATATAAGCAACATTTGTGTACAATTTACTTTTCTTTAATTGTCCAGTTTGGGTTGGGAATTACCTTATCAATTATCTCATAAGATTAGTTGGATAGATATTTATCTTTTTCTTATATCTGGAGCAGTTTAATAGGAGATAGATTATTTATATGTTCTTTGAAGGTTTGGATAAAATAATTTATGAGCCCATCTGAGCCTGATGTCTGGTGGGTGACTGAGTATGGAGGAGGCTTGAGCAATGATTGCATTCTTTAAATGGTTCTTGATTTACTCATGTTTCTGATCTATCATCGAGTTAATTTAAATTTTTTATATTTCAAAAAAGATTCATTCCATCTAAACTTTAATACTTCATGGTTTACCTTTGTTCTCAGTATTTCTAACTATGATCTCTTTTTCTTTCCTGGTATATTTTTGTGTCTTTTCTCTGTTTTTCTTGACTAGTCTTGTCTATTTTATTAGTTTGCTTTTTAAAGTATTGACTTAGGGTTTTGGTGAATGTCCCGCAAGGTGAATCCCCTGTAGATTTCATGCTGTCAGACCAGGTGGGTCACTATCTGGGTTTCCACCTGTCATCGCCAGGATGTGGGATGAACTCCACAGCATTGTTAGAAGGCACAGATTAAGGAACAGGCTTCACTAGGGAAACTTACAGAGGTCAAGGTGAATCAACAGGAGAAAAGGCAGGGGTTCCCCTCCATCAACCAGAGACACCTGTGGATGAGCGGCTGCGGGCTTGCAGGGAGGGTCTTCCTCTTCGGTGCACAGACCTCCTCCAGCCACTTGGCTTCCCCTGTCATCATCAGCTGAAAGAACGGAAGCAGCTTGTTGGTGGGGAAACAAACAGGATACTGGGTG
Organism: Cervus canadensis; assembly: GCF_019320065.1. Classification (NCBI taxonomy): domain Eukaryota; kingdom Metazoa; phylum Chordata; class Mammalia; order Artiodactyla; family Cervidae; genus Cervus; species Cervus canadensis. The sequence goes on along the minus strand of NC_057415.1, from coordinate 7,962,815 downwards.
TCAGGCTGTCTGGGTTTGGGGCCACTCTGTCAGCAGTCCTAGCTGCCTGGCACCTGGAAACCTTGTTATTTACCCCCTCATGGAGGGCCATGAGAAAGCCATTAGTTCCCAAGGAAACTGAGTTCACATGCAGACCCCATCTGGCTATAGCTAGCTCATTTCCAGACAGTTCAGCGTGAGCACTCAGGTCACTCCATCTGCCTGCTCTCTCTGTCTCTGCTTGAGATGCATTGTAATCATCCCCTTGCATTTGGATCATGTCAAAATCTTCTTGCAATTGGGTGGGATTTTGCTATGTGTATTTCAAGATTATGTGCATGATCACAAAACTGTATATTATCTTTTTGATGGTGCGTTACCTAGTGTCCTTCTTTATCGCTTTTAATATTTTCCAGGGAATTTTTAAAAAGTAAACTTTTTGGAATACCTGCTATTTAGTAGCCATCAGACTGCAGCCATTCCTTACAAAAACCTCCGAGGAAATTTAGGACAAGAAAACACAAGATACTGGCTCCAGGTAGGTGAGGTGCATATGAAGGGAAGGATTTCAGTGAGCCCAATCTCTTGCATCTTCCCATACCCAGAGAAGCACTAAATTCCTTAACTTGAGAAGTCTGGTTTTGCTTTGACAGTGACAATGTCAGTTTCTCAGTCGTGTCTGACTCTTTACGACCCCATGGATGGTAGCCTGACAGGCTCCTCTGTCCATGGGGTTTTCCAGACAAGAATACTGCAGTGGCTAGCCATTCCCTTCTCCAGGGGATCTTCCCAATCCAGAGATTGAACCTGGGTCTCCTGCATTGCAGGCAGATTCTTTACCATCTGAGCCACCAGATTATAATATAACTCTATGTTGCTCAAATTTTTCAGCCTTTGGTGACTGGAGCTCTTTCAGCTGGCCCTGTGTCCCTTTAACAAACCATCAATGTAGGCTTTTGTTTGTTTGTTTGTTTTAACACTTATCACTTTCTGCCATTACAAGATGCTCCAGACTTATAGATATCTTCTGCTATCGCCACAAAATTGGTCTTTTTGAAGAATCCTGGCTCCTTTTATTGGAGAATCTTAGAAACCAAAATCTGGACACTAAACCAAGTGTCATTCCTTCTAGGTCCTTCTAGCCAAGAAAATATATGTGTACATTAGCCATAAATGTGTACACTATAATACACACATAAATAAATATTTCTATATGCAACCATCTGTATATTAGGCTAAATGTGAGTTAAGCTAAATATCAGTTCCTACTGATGTCACTAACTTTGATCCATTATCACATAGGTCATTCTAGCCTTTTTTTAAAATAACAGTTTTTCTTTAACTAGTTTTTTTTTTTTTTTTTTTAATATTTGTTTATTTGGCCTTGCTGGGTCTTAGCTACAGCATGCAAACTCTTAGTTGTGGCATTGGAACTCTTAATTGTCACATTTTTTATCTAGTTCCCTGATCAGGGATCAAACCCAGGCCCCTTGCATTGGGAACATGAAGTGTTAGCCACTGGACCACAAGGGAAGTCCCCTTTCTAACCTTTTATTCTAGCTTGTCTCTAACCTTCTTCTCCAACAGTGAGAAAGCCACCTTTGACCAACTGTCGTTCATTTATTTAATTGTTCAATTCTGATATACATGCATAACAGTGATAGAAGTATTAAACCACACCCCTGTGAGAAATTACTTGGCCAACTAGGCTGCAGAAGCACTGTATGAAGTACACTGGACTGTATGAAGTACACTCATTTTCAGGTACATAAATCAGTATGTCTTCCCCTGCCCCTTTCAGGGAGGTTGTTTTGTATATTTGTAATGTAGTTAGATTGTTTTGTCATATTCTGTACTCTTTCCTTCCTATGAATGTTTCAAAAATCAACTTCACTGAGTATGATCTCTGTACAATAAACTATATCCATTTAAATTGAAATTCAATGAACTCTGACAAACACACACACTCAGGACACCACTGCCACATTTAAGACAGGATATACCTATTGCCCTCAAAAGCCACCCTTGCCTTTGCCATATGCCCTTTCTCTACATCTGGCCCCAGACATCTATGTATGCTTTTTGGTCTCTATATGTCAGAATACATTAAAAAAAATCATTTGAGATTCCTTCATGGTTTTGTGTAATCAATATTTATTTACCCTTTTTTGCCTGTTGAGGAGTATTTGCTTAGATTCAAGTTTTTAGCTATTGTGAATGACCACATCTGTTATGAACATTTATACATAAGCATTTCTATGAAAATATTTGCTTTCTTTTGGGTGTGTAACTTGAAGTGGAATGTCTGGGTCATATGGTAGGTGTGGGTTTAACTTTAAGAAAACTCTTTCCCAAATTGGCCAGACCATTTTTATTCCCACTGGTGGTTTATGAGGGTTGTCACATTTTCTTCTCTCACTTTGACTTGCATACCTCTTATAAGGACTCCTGTGATTACACTGGACCCACTGGGATAATCCTGAATATTCTCTCCATCTTGAGATCTCAATTATGTCTGAAAAATCCCTTTTGCTGTTGAAGATAACATTCATATGTGGACTAGAATGTGAACATCTTTCAGGGGCCATTTCAGAACAGTCTCAAAGAATTTGTGGCCATATTTTATCACCCACGTCATCATTTCTAAGAGCAGTTTCTAATTTCACAGGGACTGGTACTGCGAGAACTCAGCATGCAAGTGTGAAGCATAGTCAGAGATGAGCTTTGAAAGGTTAATTGGGTGATTCAATCATGTAGAGAATTTTTTGCCAATGTGATATTCTGGGTTTTTACTTAAAGTAAGTCAGGAGGAAATTGGAGGATTTTCGAGAAGGCTAAAAAAATCATCTGACGAAGCATAACAAACTCACTTTGGCTACTATGTCAAGAGTAGACTATAGAAGGACAAGGTTGCATGTAGGAGATGACTTAGGAATTTTTTTTTTTTTTTGCAGTCCAAGCAAGTATGAAGGGGGCTTAGGTCAGGGTGGGAATTGTGGTGATGGTAAGAGGTAGCCACTGTTGGGATATGATTTGAAGGTAAGCTCAAAGATCTGTTCCTGAACTGGATATGGTATGTGAGGAAAAGAAAGGAAGTAAGGAAAACTCCAACTTTGTTTTTTAAAAATTAATTAATTTATTTATTTTTGGCTGCACTGGGTCCTCATTGCTGAGAGTAGGCTTTCTCTAGTTGTGGTTAGTGGGGCTACTCTTTGCTGCAGTGCACGGGCTCTTGGCATTCAGGCTTTGGTAGTTGTGGCACTTGACCTGAGTAGCTGTGGCCCACGGGCTTAGGTGCCCCATGGGCATGTGGAATCTTCCCAGAGCAGGGATCAAACCTGTGTCCCCTGCATTGGCAGGCAGATTCTTAACCTCTGGACCACCAGGGAAGTCCTCCAAGTTGTTTTGGCTAGAGCCATTAGAAGGATGCAGTTATAATTTATGAGATGGGGAAAGCTGCTGATAGTTTAGAGGGGAAAGATAAGACTTCAGTTTTGTCCATGTTAAGTTCATATGCCTATTATATAGTTTTAGAGTAAGTTTGAGGAAGCTGTTGGGTATGGCAAAGAGTTTGGGAAAGAAGTCTGGGCTAAGAATATAAATTTTGGAGTTGGCAGCATAAAGGTCATGCCCACCTCTGCTCAGTCACCCAGTTGTGTCCTACTCTTTGCAGCCCCATGGACTATAGCCCAACAGGTTCCTCTGTCCATGGGATTTTCGCAGCAAGAATACTGGAGTGAGTTGTCATTTCCTCCTCCAGGGATCTTCCTGATCCAGGGATCAAACTCAGGTATCCTGCATCTCTTGCATTGGCAGATGGATTCTTTCACCACTGAGTCACCTGAGAAGCCCCATATAGGTCATGAGAGTAGATGAAATCATCAAAACAATGAGTATACGGAGATGATGACCAAGAACTGGTTTCTAGAATTCTGAAACACAGAAAGGTCAGGGAGATTAGAAGGACCCAGAAAAAAACAAAATAAGGCTCAGAATTCATGACTATTGAAGTAGAAGGAAATCAGGAGAGTGTATTGCCTTGGAAACCAAGAGAAGAAAGTGAAAGGGTTGGAAGTGATGAACTCTGTCAAATAAGGTGCAGATTGAGAATTGATTACTGAATGTAGAAATGTGAAGGTCATCCATGAACTTGATAACAGCAATTTTGATAGAGTTATGTGGAGTGCAATAATATGATGAGAATAGTTACAAGAGAGAAAGGAAAAAGAAGCATTGGAGATAGCAATCACTTTTAAGGTGTTAAGTTCTAAAAGAAGGTGATAAATAGAATGGTACCCAAAGGGTGAAGGGAAGAGAAAGTAGAGTGATTTTTAAGATAGGAGAACAAAGAAAAGTTTGGAATAGACCCAGAGAAGGATTCATATAGAAGGGAAATGATGGCAAAGAAAGAAGGAATGACCGCTGGAAAGTTCCTTGAGAGGGCCAAAGAGATGGTCCTAGGTTGGTCTTAGCTAGAAGCCAGGGCCCACCTAATTCCACAGGGTTGGTTCCAGAGAGGAGCAGATAGAACTTCCACCATCCATCTATCCATTTCGATCTCATCAGCTCAGAAAAGCCAGTTATGGATTAAGAAAAGCCATAACATTAAGGCAGCAATCCTTTGCTCATAGGAAATCCAGCCTCTTATTTTAGAAAATCTCTCTAGAACCCAAAGAAATGAGGTGACTTGTTTATATTTAACTGATGATTTTATGGCTTCATTGTTTCCATTTTATTTTTTAATTTTTAATGAGTTCTGTAAAACATTTTATATAAGAGCTGGTTTGAGAAACAATAATTAGCATAATTAAAAAGGCTAGTTTCTTAAGTGGGAACTTTATTAGGGAAATAAAGCTCCATTTTGTTTGCAGTCTGTCACTGAGAGAATTAAATTCTACCCTCTTCCCCAAACCTGTGAACTGTATTTCACTAAGAACAATCAAAAAAGCTCTTTTTAGTAAAGGTATCTAGTGCATACTCAGTCACTCAGTTGTGTCTGACTCTTTGTGACCCTTTGGACTGTAGCCTGCTGGGCTCCTCTGTCTGTGGAATTCTCCCCACAAGATACTGGAGTGGATTGCATTTCCTTCTCCAAGGGCTCTTCCTAACACAGGGGTCAAATCTGCATCTCCCACTGACAGGCAGATTCTTTACCACTGAGCCACCTGGAAAGCCCAAAACTATCTAGAAAAAACTCAAATAAATACTAGAAAGCTGTAAAGATGGTTTTACTCTAAAAGCCCAAATTCTTCCAAATTTCCATTAATAACAAACAATTCTCAGAGACTGCTCGGGTTCAGCTAGGAACAACATACAGTTTCAGCACTTTTTATCTTCCATAGGATAATCTCTGGAATTAAATGCAGTGGCAGGACAAACATTTCTTGTAGTTACTTAAGCAAGAACTTTGAAGTCTGGCTAGTCCTGAAAGGTTGTTACTGAACGATAAGACGCCGGGATTCTTGGCCTCTGGAGGAGACGAATTCAATCTGGGGCCAGAGACGAGCCTGGATCGCTCAGAGCTTTTGTGTAATAAAGTTTTATTAAAGTATAAAGGAGATAGAGAAAGCTTCTGACATAGGCATCAGAAGGGGGCAAAAGAGTACCCGCCTTGCTAGTCTTTAGCTGTAAGTTATATAGTCACTCACAGTCTGTTAATGAAAAGAAAGGAATGTCTTAGAATTTAGAATGGTACCAGATAATTCATCCCTGGCCATAAAACGATTGACTTGAATCTTGTAGAAGGGCAGATTACCAACAAATAGTTTCATTTACATAGATTAGGGGGACAATATCTGAGTAAGTAGGTTGGGCCATTTGGTGGAACTTAAAATTAACATAGCTTAAGACAAACATTTCCATAAGAAAAATAAATGTATTGGTTAACTCAAGGTTTGAGAATGGTTAGCTTCAGGTGAAACCAGGTGTCATGGCAACACAGCATTTTAAGAGAAACCTCCTTTTAAATTTGTATAGAGAAGGAAAAACATATCACTGGTTTGTTTCCTCCTGCCGCTTAAGAGAGATAAAAATGTCTGGCACTTGCAGCCTATTTCCTCTGTTTGGAGACCCCTGGCCTTCCTGCCTGTTACCCTCTCAGTCCCTCCATAGACATGAAGGTTCATAGCAAATGTCATCAAGGGTAAATGGATAAACCAAACACGTTACATCCACACAATGGAATATTATTCAGCCATAAAAAGGAATTACTAGATTTTAAAGGATTCACACTATAACTGAGATGAACTCTGAGAATTTTATGCTAAGTTAAAGAAGCCAGACATCAAAGAGTTTTATTGATTGCTTCCATTTATATGAAATATCCAGAATAGATAAATCCATAGAGACAGGAATCAGGCTGGTGATTGCTCAAGGGCTGGGGTGAGGAGAAAATTCAGAATGATTGCTAATGGGTACAGAGTTTTTTTGTGGGATGATACAAATGTTTTGAAACTAGCAAGAGTTGGTGGTTGTATTGTGAAAGTATTAAATGCTACTGAATTGTGGACTTTAAAATGATGAATTTTGTTATGTGACTTTCACCTCAATTAAAAACTTAATATGGGGGAAAAAAAAGCCTTCAGTGGCTCCTCATTGTATTTATTTTTTTTAAAGCTTCTTAAAATTTTTATTTATGACAAACTGAGACAGCACATTAAAAAGCAGAGGCATCACTTTACCAACAAAAGTCCATATAATCAAAGCTATGATTTTTCCAGTAATCATGTACGGATGTGAGAGTTGGACCATAAAGAAAGCTGAATGCTGAAGAATTGATGCTTTTGAATAATGGTGTGGGAGAAGACTCTTGAGATTCCCTTGGACTGCAAGGAGACCAAACCAGTCAATCCTAAAGGAAATCAATCCTGAATATTCATTGGATGCTGAAGATGAAGCTTCAATACTTTGGCCACCTGATGCGAGGAGCCAACATATTGGAAAAGACCCTGATGCTGGGAAAGATTGAAGGCAGGAGGCGAAGAGGGTGACAGAGGATTAGATGGCTGCATGGCATCATTGACACAATGGATATGAGTTTGAGCAAACTCTGGGAAATAGTAAAGGACAGGGAAGCCTGGTATGCTGCAGTCCATGGGGTTGCAAAGAGTCAGGCTTAGCAACTAGGCAACAAAACATTTTTATTTTTGGCTATGCTGGGTCTTGGTTGCTGCGTGGGCTACTCTCTAGTTGTGATGCGCCAGCTTCTCACTGCAGTGGCTTCTCTTGTTGTGGAACATGGGCTCTAGGAGCTAGGGCATGTGGGCTTCAGAAGTTGCAACTCCCGGACTCCAGAACACAGGTTCAACAGTTGTGGCACACGGGTTTAGCTGTTCCGAGGCATGTGGGATCTTCCTGGATCAGAGATGGAACCTGTGTCTCCTGCATTGGAAGGCTAATTCTTAACCAGTGGGCCACCAGGGAAGTCCCTAACTAGGCACTTTAAAATGAAAATGAGGGAGTGGGGAGAAGTGATGGGGGAAGGAGGCTTGAGCAGTCAAGCAATTGAAATTACAAAAACTGGTTAAGAAGGTTGGCCAGCATGAATTTGATTAGGCAGTGTCAGGCTGCTACTTTCTCTTAGACACTGGAAAGCAGAGACCCACTCCTTTTTGAGAACTACATTTCAAAGGAAGGGCTTTCAGGTCCTTGAGACTATCCTGGGTTATAGGAGATGTATGTACATCTCAAAGGGACAGTGGAAGGATATACAGTTGGAAGCTTTTAAAATAAATCCTTTAAGAAAGGCAGGAAGTCAGTACATTGTTTTGGCAGCCTTGAGCTTTTCTGACCTGATGCTAGATCAGCATGGGGGGGTGGGGGAGTCTTAGTTCCCTGACCAAGGATTGAACCCACGCTCCCTGCGTTGGCAGCACAGAGTTTTTTTTTTTTTTTCCCATTTATTTTTATTAGTTAGAGCCTAATTACTTTACAATATTGTAGTGTTTTTTTGCCATACATTGACATGAATCAGCCATGGATTTACATGTGTTCCCCATCCCAATGTCCCCTCCCACCTCCCTCTCCATCCCATTCCTCTGGGTCTTCCTAGTGCACCAGCCCTGAGCACCCATCTCATGCATCCAACCTGGGCTGGTGATCTGTTTCACCCTTGATAGTATACTTGTTTCAATGCTGTTCTCTCTGAACATCCCACCCTTGCCTTCTCCCACAGAGTCTAAAAGTCTGTTTTGTACATCTGTCTCTTTTTCTGTTTTGCATATAGGGTTATTGTTACCATCTTTTAAAATTCCATATATATGCATTAGTATACTGTATTGGTCTTTATCTTTTCTGGCTTACTTCACTCTGTATAATGGGCTCCAGTTTCATCCATCTCATTAGAACTGATTCAAATGAATTCTTTTTAATGGCTGAGTAATATTCCATGGTGTATATGTACCACAGCTTCCTTATCCATTCATCTGCTGATGGGCATCTAGGTTGCTTCCATGTCCTGGCTATTATAAACAGTGCTGCGATGAACATTGGGGTGCACGTGTCTCTTTCAGATCTAGTTTCCTTGGTGTGTATGCCCAGGAGTGGGAGCTTTTAAAATAAATCCTTTAAGAAAGCCAGGAGGTCAGTACATTGTTTTGGCAGCCTTGAGCTTTTCTGACCTGACGCTAGATCAGCATAGGGGGTCTTAGTTCCCTGACCAGGGATTGAACCCACGCTCCCTGCATTGGCAGCACAGAGTTATAACCACTGGGCCACCAGGGAGGTCTACCTTACATAGTTCTTTTTGATCCATATAATATTATATTCTTATCCTTGGTTAACATATCTATTTCCCCTATTGGAGCTTCTAGAGGTTAGAAATGTTGCTTCATTTTTTATTTTGTTTCTTGATCTTCATTCAGTTTCTGGCATGTATTAGGTAAACAACTAATGAGATGAGGGCTTCCTAGGTGGCTCAGTGTAAAAGAATCTGCTTGCAATGTAGGAGATGCAGGTGACTTGGGTTCTGTCCTTGGTTTGGGATAGGAAATGATAACCCACTCCAGTACTCTTGCCTGGAAAATCCCACAGACAGAGGAGCCAGGTGGTGGGTTCATAGGGTCATAATGAGTTGGACATGATTGAGTAAATGAGCACGCACACACACAGTGTTAGATGAATGAATTAAAAAATGAAAAGTAGATAGATGGATAAAGTCACACTGTTCATTTGTGGGGCTAGAAGCTAGATTTCTTATGCAAAGCCCAGATTCCCTGACATAAACAAGCCTAGCTGATGGATCCCCACAAGGCAAGACCCAGGAAAATTTGTAATATATAAGGACGGTATGTTGGAATTTAAAAAAACAAAAACAAGTAAAAGATAACGCATAGACTACCTAGTTAAAACATCTTTGCCACAGTAAGTGTTAGTTTTTCTTAGACAACTCCAATGTAAATTTTTGTGCACCTATATACTAATACATGCTTTTGAATTTTAATTTTTGTGTACATTTAACATACAACTTTCTATTTACCTTTTTCAACTGGAAATTAAAACTTTAATTAAAAAAGCTAGCCACATGTTATATTTTCTGTACTTAGAAATACAGTCAACATATATCAAACTGAAAATCTTCTGCACAGCAAAGGAAACCATTAGCAAAATAAAAAGGTAAATTACAGAAAGGGAGAAAATATTTGCAAATCATATATATGAGAAAGGATTAATATCCAAAATACATAAAAAACTTATACAACTCAAAAATTATAATGGATGGCATCATTAAAGCCAGGTCAAAAATATATCCTCGAAAAATAATAAGCAAAGATTTTTTATTATTAATAAGGTGTCTTTAGTTGAACTTTTGTTCAGGTGAAACTGTAAATAGCTGAATAAGTTTGATGAAACTGAAACACTTGGTTCTGGGATAGTATGTGGTGTGAGAAAGTTTCTACTTGTCAAATGTGTATTAAAAGTAATAAAATTTCAGAAAAAAGCAAAAATCCCCAAACAATCTGATTAAAAAATGGTCAGAGGGACAGAATTAAACATTTTGCCAAAGAGAAATACAAATGGCTAACATGTACATGAAAATCTATTCAACACCACTAATCACCAGGGAAATGCAAATCAAAACCCTCCTGAGATACCACTTCTGCAGTCTCTTCTTCCCCTCGCTGTGCATGCCTGGCTTCCTCTTCTTCTCTGGTTTGATTCACAGGATTACTGTGTGTCCATGCTTAGTTGCTCAGTTGTGTCTGGCTCCAAGGCCTGTAGCCCGAGAGGCTCCTCTGTCCATGGGATTCTCCAGGCAAGAATCCTGGAGTGGGTAGCCATTCCCTTCTTCAGGGTATCTTCCTGACCCAGGAACTGAACTTGGGTCTCCTGCATTGCAGGCAGATTCTTTACCACCTGAGCCACCAGGGAAGCTCATTTCCAAGCAAAGACATGAATAAAGTAAGAAATGAGTTGTTCAAAGATCTGGGGCAAGGCCTGTGGATAGAGGAAACAAAGAATCCAAAGGAGGGAGTAAGATGGAGCTCACAGTGGCAACACCAAGGCCAAAATGCAGAAGAGAGAGAGGCAGGATGGTAGGAAAGGAAGCTGAAGAGGTGGCAAGGGCCAAGTAATTTACAGTTTTGTGGTTCTAACTAAGCTGACTCACAGGGAGAATCTGGGATTTTTGTCATAAGTGTGAAAGCCATTGGGAAGTAACTAGAGAGTCTTGAATAGGGAAGAGGTGTCTGATTAAGGTTTTGAAAAAAAAAGAAGCATGCTGGATAGACCAAAGTAGGACAAGAGTGGACAAAGAAAGATAAATCAGAAGATGATTGGAGAATTCTGGATCAGAGATGATAGTGGTTGGAGTGAGAATCTTGGCAGTCTGGTATGAGAAAGGGTTGTCAATATGGAATGTATTTCGAAGGAACAGTCTTGAAGATTTGCTGACCTCCATTTGAATAGAGGACAAATACTACAAATCTGTAATAATTAAACTGGTGTGTTTCTAGTGTACAGTAATTAGTCAGATCAGTGGAAGGACTATACAGTCCCCAAAGAGAGCTACTTGTGAGAGGGTTTTGCAAATCATAATGAGGAACTAATCAGCAAGAAGAGGGTGGATTATTTAAAAATGATGCTGAGAAAACTGACTTAGAATTTTCAAAACAAAATGAGACCTCCCATTGTCTTGTGGACGCCAGCACATATCCTAGATAGATTAAATAATTCAGTCAACATAAAAAAATGAAGTCATAAGGAATTAATGGTAGAACCACATTTGGGTTCTTGATTAGGAAGGAGGAACTTATTCAGCATAAAAGCGAAGGCAGAAACCACCGGGAAGGATTGATAGATTGACCACATAGAAATGGGAAGCTCTTGTGTGTCACAGAAACTAAGAGTGAAGTGACAGCCAAAACCTAGTCACAGCCTGTGATGAAGGGTTGCCATCGATGATGCACAGAAGAATGCTTTTCATTGTAAGGAAAAGACGAACATTCAGTGTGAAAAATGGGCAAAAGAGGCTTTCTGCTGTAAAAATGTAAAATTGGCTGAAGTTTAAACTGGCTTAAACTGTAAGGTAACTGACTGACTCACACAACTGAAAGTCTAGAGGGAGGGTCAACTTTAGAGTTGGTTGATCTAAGACCCAATACCAGTGAATTAAAATTTTTTTTCCCTCTTATTTTCTATTCTAGCAACATGTCAGTTCCCATGTAAGGCTGGTTTCCAGAGGTTCAGAAGGACTGCTAGCTATGATCATAGATACATGTCTCATTCCTATTCATGTGGCCTTTCCTTCTCTCTCAATGCACTTTAAAATTATGTAACACTTTGAATGTATGTTAATAAATAACATGTATAATGTATATGCAGTTCATGCAGGGTTATTAAATAGAAAAACCCAAGGTAAGAACTGCAAATTTACCAATATCTTGAAATCTTACATTATCAGTATGTCCTTCACAAAGCCCCCGTCTTCTTCTTCTTCTTTTTTTAAGTCTAATTTATATTGGTCTTAGTTATAGTAGACAGGATCTTTAGTTGAGGCATGTGGGCTCTAGTTCCCTGACCAGAGATCAAACCTGGGCCCCCTGCATTGAGAATGCAGCAACTCAGCCACTGGACCACCAGGGAAGTCTCCATGTCTTCTTTTTTTCTGAGGAATATACTGCCTTGATATTTATTTTATCATTTCCTGGCTATCTACTTATTTTAATACTGCATGAATTCATATATTCATATGCTAAATAAGATATAACTCAGATGTATTTGTTCTTGAGTGTTATAAAAATTATATTGTACACAGCTGTATCTTCTTCACTTACCCTCATTTATAAATTCTATGTTGTGATTATGTGAGTACTTATTTATCTGGTCTCTACTGATAGACATTGGGTTGTTTCTCTTTGTTTTACTGCAACTAAGAAAAATGCCATGATCATTTTTGCACATGTCTCCCTTTGTATGTGTGCAAGAGTGTCTCAGTATTTAAACAGGGATGGAAGTTTGGGTAATAGGTTATGCAAATTAAACTTTACAAGACAATGCCCAGTTGTTCTACAAATTGATGATACCTACTTATAGCCTCATGCAAGAGATAAGTAACTATTGCTCAGTGATACATGTTATCATCAGACTTAACTTTTTGTATTTCTAATGACCTATGCTCTATGGTTATCTCAGGCTTATGGTTGCATCTTCTAAACACTTATTCTCTGCTCTATGTTTTGGTGCAATTTCTTACTGGCTTTATCATTGAACCCATGTAGCCCCTTTACTTACATTTCACACAAAATCACTCAAACAGTCCCTTATGCATCAGACTTGGGGAGACTTGAAAGAGCTGCATCACAAAACACAAATGAGTTACAACTGAAAATCAAACATTCCTGCCCTTAAAAGTCTTTGGCTACTGATAGCTTATGGTGAACGATGTCAGATTTATGATCTCCGAAGAATATTTAGCTTTGGGACCAGGGACCAGGCTTGATCACTCAAGAGCTTTTGTGTAGCAGAGTTTTATTAAAGTAAGAAAAGGGACAGAGAAAGCTTCTGACACAGACACCAGAAGCGGGACAGAGTGGCTAGACATGCTAAGACATGTGCTAGTCTTAGCAAAGGGAATTATATACTTTTTAAATTAGTTGTTACAATAAATCAAAAGAATGTCTCAAGTTTGTAAAAATGTTACCAGACCCACTTCCACAATTTACATTTTAAGATAACAGGATTAAAACTTAACAATAGAAGGATTTTACCAAACCTACCCATATAATATACATTCTAAGATAGAAGGATTAGTCAGAAGGTCTGAGGTTTTCAGAAGGAGAAACTGCCCTCAAGCAGGATACATTGTTGTTATATAATCCTTAGTACAGAGTTTAAACTCAATTGTTTGTTGTGTAATCATCAGGTCCGGGTTTAAAGAAAAAACATTTTATGTGACGAAGACTAAGGAATGTAGAGGAAGAAAAGACGTTTGTCCTTTCCTCCTCCTTGAGAATTCCAAACATCTATCTTCTCCTTGAGAACCCCAAACCCCTCTCTCTGCCTCAGGGATCCTGGACTTTTTATCAACCAGCCTAGGAACTGACTCTCTCACCACTTCACCAAGTGGTTTGTTCCTCTTTCCTCTCTTTTTCAGGAAGTCATGGACTTCCCTGGTGGCTCAGATGGTAAAGTGTCTGCCTACAATGTGGAAGACCAGGGTTCAATCCCTGGATTGGGAAGATCTCCTGGAGAAGGAAATGGCAACCTACTCCACTACTCTTGCCTGGAAAATCCCATGGATGGAGGAGCCTGGTAGGCTACAGTCCATGGGGTCGCAAAGAGTCAGATACGACTGAGCGACTTCACTTTCTCTCTTTGTCCTTTTGCTCAGGTAGGAAAAAAAAGCCAAATTTCTCTTTTTCTCTTACAGAAGAACTCAACTCCCTCCTGTCTTTCCCTTAAGCTTATTTCCAAACTTCCCTTTGCAAATCTCAAAATTTGGCTAAAGCTTAGAAATTACCACTTGAAAGGTCCTGATTAGTGAGACAAGGCACCATTCTTTTTTTACAGTCTCTTGTCTAGAAGCAGATTGTGACTCCATTCTTTTAGTTCAATAGACATTAACATAGAAAACTGGAAGAATATTAACAAAATGTTAGTAGCTTCTATTCTTAGCTTTCCTGGTGGCTCAGATGGCAAAGACTCTACCTGCAATGCAGGAGACCCAGGTTCAATCCCTGGGCCAGAAAGGGAGAGGAAATGGCAACACACTCCAATATTCTTACCTGGAGAATTCCATGCACAGAGGAGACTGGCAGGCTACAGTCCCTGGGGTTGCAGAGTTGAACACAACTGAGTGACTAACATTTTCACATTTTCTGAATGATGTTTACTCTAGAGTTTTTTCAACTTTCTTTAATTTTACCTTATATACTTTCCAAGTTTTCTAAGGAAACATAACATGTCACATCCTCTTAGAGATCAGCTACTTTCAGGAAACTCATCCCTTCTTTGGGAACAAACTTATCAGTGTAACACATGTACCATAGTGTTATAGCCATGCTTTCTGGGAAACAAACTCACTCAGAAGGACAATGCAGATAGTGGAGTGCGGTTTATTACACTGGCGGGCCCAAGGTAGAGTCTTCTCTTAGCCAAGGGCCCCGACCAGCGTTTGTGAAAATCTTTTATACCCCATGTGTACGTGTCCAAACCCACCAGCCCAAATCCCTTGAGGCTTACAAAGGAAGGGTAAATACAATCACAATAACCCCATCATTCACGTGTTATGTGTTCAAACAGTTAATAATCAATAAGCCTGTGGTTACATTCCGATAGATACTGTCCGGAGGCAGGGGTGATTAGTGTCTGTTTTCTCTTAGGCAATGAGTAACCTGGATGTGATCTTCAAGATTCTCCTGCCCAGAGTGGGTCTTATCCTTCCATTGTCATTCCCACAGGCGCTAAGCACAGAGTTCAGAGTCCATTGGAGAGGCGGCCTAGCACGATCAGCACGGACAGGCCTGAGATGGAGTCCAGGCCCTATGAATTCCTTCTTCAATAAGAGGTTTAAACTTTAGGAATCAGAAGAGGGTTCAAATTCTGCTTCCATTGCTTACAGCATTGGAACTCCTTGGGCCCATTTCCTTATTTAAATGAAAGATATTGTAAGCATTAAATCAGATATGCATATTAAATGCTTTACATACTGACTGCTGTACATTGAGATAAATCTTAGGACGTGAAAAGGGCAATTTCTGTCACTTTGAAGTGGTGATATGCTGGTCTTCTATATAAGGCAGTGTACAAAAAATAATTTATTACAATTTATAATCAAAGTGTTAAAGCTTGAAAGTTACTGACTTAAGTATACATGTAATTAAATTAATTAAACTTAAATGTATGTAAAGTAAACTTTAAAACAACCCCTATAGTCACATCGGGCTTGCCTGGTGGCTCAGACCGTAAAGCGTCTGCCTGCAATACGGGAGACCCAGGTTCATTCCCTGGGTCAGGAAGATCCCTTGGAGAATGAAATGGCAACCCACTCCAGTATTCTTGCCTGGAAAGTTCCACAAATGGAGGAGCCTGGTGGGCTACAGTCCATGGGGTTGCAAAAAGTCGGACACAACTGAGCGACTTCACTAATACTCACATCACTTTTCCACATTTGGTTTCAGAATATCTTCTTAAGTAGAAGACAGAAACATGGAATGATGCTAAAAATTCCAGGTAAATACATTATCCATGCTGCATTTCATGTAGCCCTTACTTTTGTAGTATTATTGGTTAAATGATTATAATTGATTACATTGCTATGACTTGTGATTGTATAATTATTTCATTTTTTCTTATATTTTTTGTTTTACTCCCATGAGTAAATTTTAGTAAGAAAGAAAGCAAATATTAAATAAGAAGATGCAAATGGGAGAAGAATGCAATAAATATCTTTGTTAGGATCACAGAAAAACTAGACTGATCGAAAAAGAAATTGAAAATAATGATCAAATGGTATGGATTAACATTTCTACATTAACAATACATTTAATTTGATTTCACTGTGTCCATGAAAGGCAAAGTAAGTGAACCTTATTTACTTTATTTCTGCACAAATTGTCTAGGTTTCTTCAAAGACCAGAAACTGTCATTAGAGTGTCTAAAATATATTTTGAGAAAACATGATCAAAAAATACTTTAAAAACTTTTATTTTTCAGTTAAAGTATAGTTTATCTACAGTATTATTTTAGTTTCAGGTATACACACAGTAACTCACTATTTTTATACACTATACTCCATTTCAGTTCAGTTCAGTCGCTCAGTCGTGTCCGACTCTTTGCGACCCCATGAATCGCAGCATGCCAGTCCTCCCTGTCCATCACAAACTCCCGGAGTTTACTCAGACTCATGCCCATCGAGTCGGTGATGCCATCCAGCCATCTCATCCTCTGTCACCCCCTTCTCCTCCTGCCCCCAATCCCTCCCAGCATCAGGGTCTTTTCCAATGAGTCAACTCTTCGCATGAGGTAGCCAAAGTATTGGAGTTTCAGCTTCAGCATCAGTCCTTTCAGTGAACGCCCAGGACTGATCTCCTTTAGGATGGACTGGTTGGATCTTCTTGCAGTCCAAGGGACTCTCAAGAGTCTTCTCCAACACCACAGTTCAAAAGCATCGATTCTTTGGTGCTCAGCTTTCTTCACAGTCCAACTCTCACATCCATACATGACCACTGGAAAAACCATAGCCTTGACCAGACGGACCTTTGTTGGCAAAGTAATGTCTCTGCTTTTTAATATGCTATCTAGGTTGGTCATAACTTTCCTTCCAAGGATTTAAGTTATTATAAAATATTGTCTACATTTTGTGTGCTGTGCAATATATTCTTGTTATTTATTTTATACACAACAGTTTATACCTCTTAGTCCCATACCCTGTTCTTGACCCTCTCCACATTGCTCTCCCCACTGGCAACCACTAGTTTGTCCTCTGTATCTGTGAGTCTGTTTCTGTTCTGTTATACTCATTTGTTTGATACCTATTAAGCCAAACTGCTATAATGTGTCATTTTGGCCACTGTTTCTTTATGGATTTTTTTAATCTAGATGATCTGTCCATTGATGTAAGTAGGGTGTTAGTATTATTGTCAATTTTTCTCGTCATATCTATTAATTTTGCTTTCAGTTCAGTTCAGTCACTCAGTCATGTCTGACTCTTTGCGACCCCATGGACTGCAGCATGTCAGGCCTCCCTGTCCATCACCAACTCCTGGAGCCCACCCAAACCCATGTCCATTGGGTCAGTGATGCCATCTAACCATCTCATCCTCTGTTGTCCCCTTCTCCTCCTGCCCTCAATCTTTCCCAGCATCAGGATCTTTTCAAATGAGTCAGCTCTTCCCATCAGGTGACCAAAGTATTGGGGTTTCAGCTTCAACATCAGTCCTTCCAATGAACATCCAGGACTGATCTCCTTTAGGATGGACTGGTTGGATCTCCTTGCAGTCTTTATATATTTATTAATAGGTGCTCCTGTATTATAGTGTGTATATGTTATTGAGTGTTATATCTTCTTCTTTTATGAGTTCCTTTTTCACTTTATAATGCCATTCTTTGGTTTTTGTTATAGACTTTATTTTAAAGTTTACTTTGTCTGATATGAGTATTGCTACCCTCATTTCTTCTTGTTTTCATTTGCATGAAATATCTTTTACCATCCCCTCATTTTCAGTCTGTATTATCTTTACCTCTGAAGTGAGTGTCTTGTAGATGGGCCTTATTATTAATTTTTTTATCCAACTGGCCACCCTCTGTCTTTGATTGGGGCATTTAGTCCTCTGACGTTTAAAATGATTGTTGATAGGTATGTACTTATTGTCATTTGGTACTTGTTTTCTGGTTGTTTTTGTAATTCCCCTCTGTTCTTTCTTCTTCTTTTAGTTCCTTCTTTGGATGTGCACACTTTCCTTGGCAATGGGCACTCAGTGTGTGCTGGGGTGCATGCTGGGGCTGTCACAAGAAATTGGCCAGAGCCCCATACAGTTTTCAACCGGTTTCCTCAGCCTCATTCCTGGGAGTAAACAAGTGCGTGTCTGTGTGTTCTTCACAAGCAGAGCCTTGGTTTCTTGCAGCTCTCCTTTAAGTCCCACTGGTTTTCAAACCACAGCTACGAGCACTCGTCTTCTGGGTGCTGGACCCCAGGGCTAAGATGCCCAATATGGGTCATGAGTCCCTCCTTTCCCAGGGAGGGTTCCTGAGCCAGTGACAGCCCCCCTCTTCTGTGTCCCCTGCTAGGACCGTGGGTCTTCAGCCGCTTCCTTCTCCTCCCTTCCTACTGTACTTCTGTGTGTCTTTCCTCACAGGGTTGTTTATAGAAGAGCCTTTCTGTCAGTCTCCAGTTAGTTTTCAGCAAGAATTGCTCCACGTGAGATGTGTTTTCTGATGTGTTCCTAGGGGGAGGTGAGCTCAGCATCTTCCCACTCTACTATCTTGATCTCCTTCCTATGAAAAGTGCTCCTTTGAATTGGGTTTTTCCCCAGCCTGTTCTAGTTGAGATATGGATTTGCATAATCCACAGGGCTCTTTTTTGTAATGTTTAGATCTTTATCCAACCTCTCTTCCTTTAATTTCTGCTCACAAATTTTTCTTTCTTATTTATTTCCCTGAACTTTGTTCTTTCATAAAGCAAGACTTGCTTTACTATGGAACTCAATTATGAGTATTCAGTTATTGAGAAAGCAAGCTATTTTGCTGCTTAAAAAAAAGGAGAAAGAAAAAAAATCCACAAATCTTTTTTCTTTTTTTTTGGCAGAAGGAAATAAAAGATGGGAAAAAAGATAGTCTTACAGGAACTCTGCAGGAGTTCTGAAACAGGCTACCATTACAGAAAATACCATTTTTTGGTGGATCTGCCAAATGATTACTAATGGATGTGTTCAGTTCAGTTCAGTCGCTCACTGATGTGTTAGGCACTTATTTTGGTTGCTTTTATGGGAAAGATTGCAAAAACTAAAATAGTGCACATTAACAACTGCACATCTCATACTTTTATAGCAAATATAATTTAATAGTTTAAGATAGCTGTTGTCTATTAGCAGAAACTTATTATTAGAATACTTCTGAAGCCTCCAGCAAATTTGCATTCTGTGATTCCAGCAGGGAGCCCAACCATCTCCACATAATTAGTAATCAGAGATGGAAACAAGGAACTGATGAACAACAGGAAATTATCAGCATCTTATGCTATTGGCTGAAGATTCCACTGCACCAGTCATTGGATTTTCATTGTCTCTTTTGGACTGGATGCCACTGATGTAACATTTGTCATGGATGAATAAAATTATATATATATATATATATATATATATATATATATATATATGTATATATATATATATACTGTTGACTAAAAAAGATGTACAACTTGAAAGTTGAGAGTTAAGTTTTATTTGGAACAAAAAGAGGACTGCAGCCTGGGAGGTAGCATCTCACATAGCTTTGAAAGACTGCTCCAAAGCGGCAGTGGGGAAAGTTATTATATCATGTTTTGGTGAAGGGGGAGTTCAATACCATGAAGCATTCATTTTACAAAAGGTTTTTGTTAGTCATGAGGATCTGATATCACCATGAAGGGATTTAGTGCTTCTCTAGATTGAGGAGTTCATGATCTGAGCCACAGTCAGCTCCAGGTCTTGTTTTTGCTGACTGTATAGAGCTTCTCCATCTTTCGCTGCTAAGAATATAATCAATCTGACTTCAGTGTTGACCATCTGGTGATGTCCATGTGTAGAGTCTTCTCATGTGTTGTTGGAAGAGGGTGTTTGCTATGACCCATGCATTCTCTTGGAAGAACTCTATTAGCCTTTGCCCTGCTTCATTCTGTACTCCAAGGCCAAATTTCCCTGTTAACTAGGTGTTTCTTGACTTCCTACTTTTGCATTCCAGTCCCCTATAATGAAAAGGACACCTTTTTTGGCTGTTAATTCTAAAAGGTCTTGTAGGTCTTCATCAGTTCAGTTCAGTTCAGTTCAGTATCTCAGGTGTGTCCAACTTTGTGACCTCATGAATCACAGCACGCCAGGCCTCCCTGTCCATCACAAACACCCAGAGTTTACTCAAACACATGTCCTTCGAGTCGGTGATGCCATCCAGCCATCTCATCCTCTGTTGCCCCATTCTCCTCCTGCCCCCAATCCCTCCCAGCATCAGGGTCTTTTCCAATGAGTCAATTCTTCACATGAAGTGGCCAAAGTACTGGAGTTTCAGCTTCAGCATCAGTCTTTCCAATGAACAACCAGGACTGATCTCCTTTGGGATGGACTGGTTGAATCTCCTTGCAGTCCAAGGGACTCTCAAGAGTCTTTTCCAACACCACAGTTCAAAAGCATCAATTCTTTGGCGCTCAGCTTTCTTCACAGTCCGACTCTCATATCCATACATGACCACTGGAAAAACTGGAATTTTCCACTGGAATTCCATCACCTCCACTAGCTTTTTCATAGTGATGCTTTCTAAGGCCCACTTGACTTCACATTCTTCATAGAACCATTCAACTTCAGCTTCTTAGGCATTACTGGTTGGGGCATAGACTTGGATTACCATGATATTGAATGGTTTGACTTGGAAATGAACAGAGATCATTCTGTCATTTTTGAGACTGCATCCACTTGTACTGCATTTCAGACTCTTTTGTTGACTATGATGGCTACTCCATTTTTTCTAAGGGATTCTTGCCCACAGTAGTAAATATAATGATCATCTGAGTTAAACTCACCCATTTGAGTCCATTTTAATTCACTGATTCCTAAAATGTTGATGTTCACTCTTGCCATCTCCTGTTTGATCACTTCCAATTTGCCTTGATTCATGGATCTAACATTCCAGATTCCTATACAATATTGATTTTCACAGCATTGGACGTTGCTTCTATCACCAGTCACATCCACAGCTGGGTGTCGGGAGCAGACTGTGGCTCAGATCATGAACTCCTTATTGCCAAATTCAGACTTAAATTGAAGAAAGTAGGAAAAACCACTAGACCATTCAGGTATGTCCTAAATCAAGTCCCTTATGAATATACAGTGAAAGTGAGAAATAGATTTAAGGGGATAGATCTGATAGACAGAGTGTCTGAGGAACTATAGACGGAGGTTCGTGACATCGTACAGGAAACAGGGAGCAAGACGATCCCCAAGAAAAAGAAATGCAAAAAGGCAAAATGGTGGTCTGAGGAGGCCTTACACATAGCTGTGAAAAGAAGAGAAGCCAAAAGCAAAGGAAAAAAGGAAAGATATACCCCTTTGAATACAGAGTTCCAGAGAATAGCAAGGAAAGATAAGAAAGCCTTCCTCAGGGAGGAGCCAAGATGGCGGAGGAGTAGGACGGGGAGACCACTTTCTCTCCTACAAATTCATCAAAAGAATATCTGAACGCAGAGCAAACTTCACAAAACAACTTCTGATCGCTAGCTGAGGTCATCAGACGCCCAGAAAAACAGCCCATTGTCTTCGAAAGGAGGTAGGACAAAATATAAAAGATAAAAAGTGAGACAAAAGAGCTAAGGACGGAGATCCCTCCCGGGAAGGGAGTCTTTAGAGGAAGTTTCCAGACACCGGGAAACCCTTGCACTGGCGGGCCTGGGGGAAGTGTTTGAATCTAGGAGGGCAACCTGACTGGGAGGGAAACAATAAATAAAACCCACAGATTACGTGCCTAAAAGCAACTCTCAGCAGAAAAGTACCCCAGACACCTGCATCCACCACCAGCAAGTGGGGGCGGCACGGAGAGGAGCGGGCGGCATTGCTTGGGGTAGGGTTGGGCCTGAGTGCCCTGAGGACAATCGGAGGGAGCTTTTGTGAGTTGCCAACTTGAACTGTGGGAGAGCAAAAGAGAGAGAGAAAATTAACTGGCCCGAACACGCTGCCGGCCGTTCGCAGAACAAAGGGACCGAGAAAGTCCAAAGGAGAGCTCGAAGACTGCGGACCGGCCCGGACCCGCCGGAGGCGGGAGCAGGTCGCGGCGAGACACAGGGCGCAGGCACCCTACCAGCGCAGGCGGGGACTGGGGCTGGGGGCAGAGGGCAGAAGGCGCACGCACCCGACTGGCACCGGCAGAAACCGAGATTGGGACCGTGGAAGGGAGTGGGAGCGCTGCACCCGGGGAAAGTGCGCCTGTCAAGCCCCTGGCTGCCTGGACTGCTCTGACGGGGAAGGCACAAGAGCGGACGCAGCCTTTTGTTCCGCGCTTTTGTGGAACACCCGAGGGCTGGAGCTGCGCGCGGTGCGCTCCATATAGAGCAGCTGGGATCCTGAGCAGCGCAGACCGAGAAAGCAGCGCCAGCCCCTCCCCGCAGTGCCAGCCCATCCCCGCAGCGTCAGCCCCTCCCAGCAGCGCGACAGAACTAGCTACCTGAATAAGAGTCCACCTCCGCCCGCCTGTGTCAGGGTGGAAATGAGGCTCTGAAGAAACCGGCAAACAGAAGCCAAATAAACAAAGGGAACCGCTTCAGGAGAGAGCGGTGCAACAGATTAAAATCCCTGTAGAAAACACCGATTACACCGGAAGGGGCCTGTAGATATCGAGAAGTGTAAGCTGGTACGAGGAGCTATCTGAAACTGAGCTGAACCCACACTGACCGCAACAGCTCCAGAGAAATTCCTAGATATATTTTTACTTTTTTTTTCTTTGTTTTTTCTCTTTTATTTTCCTTTAAAATTCCCTATTACTCCCCCATTACTCCTTAACTTTCATTTTCATAGATTTTTATGATTTTTTTTAATTAGGGAAAATTCTTTTTTTTTTCTTCTCCTTTTTCTCTTCTATTTTCTATTTTTCTTTTTCTCTTATTTCTTTTAAAGTCCTCTAGTACTCCTCTACTACTCCTTAATTTTCATTTTCAATACACTATAACCTTACAAAAAAAAAAAAAAAGAGAAGCCCTATTTTTAAACTGAACTTCATATATATTTTTAAAATTTTTTGTGTGTGTTTTGGTTTTTGTTTTTAATATAGTATTTTTAAGAGTCTAACCTCTACTCTAGATTTTTAATTTTTGTTTTTCAGTATATGATATAAATTGTGAACATTTAAGAATCCAATATTCAGTTCCCATTTTTATTCAGGAGTGTGTTGATTATTTTCTCCCAATCTTGACTCTCTGTTTTCTACCTCAGAACACCTCTATTTCCTCCTTTCCCCTTCTCTTCCCAATCCAATTCTGTGAATCTTGGTGGGTGTCTGGGCTACGGAGAACACTCTGGGAACAGACAACTGCGTAGATCTGTCTCTCTCCTCTCGAGTACCCCTTTTTCTCCTCCTGCTCATCACTATCTCCCTCCTCCCTCTCCTCTTCTTCATGTAACTCTGTGAACCTCTCTGGGCGTCCCTAACGGGGGAGAATCTTTTTGCCATTAACCTAGAAGTTTTATTATCAGTGCTGTATAGTTGGAGAAGTCCTGAGACTACAGGAAGAATAAAACTAAAATCCAGAGGCAGGAGACTTAAGCCCAAAACCAGAGAACACCAGAAAACTCCTGACTACATGGAACTTTAAGTAATAAGTGACCGCCCAAAAGCCTCCATACCTACACTGAAACCAACCACCACCCAAGAGCCAATAAGTTTTAGAGCAAGACATACACCGCAAATTCTCCAGCAACGCAGGAACATAACCCTAAACGTCAACATACAGGCTGCCCAAGGTGACACCTAACACATAGACCCATCTCAAAACTCATTACTGAGCACTCCATTGCTCTCCAAAGAGAAGAAATCAAGTTCCACGCACCAGAACACCGACACAAACTTCCCTAACCAGGAAACCTTGACAAGCCAATCATCTAACCCCACCCACTGGGTAAAACCTCCACAATAAAAAGGAACCACAGACCTCCAGAATACAGAAAGCCCAGTCCAGACACAGCAATCTAAACAAGATGAAAAGGCAAAGAAATACCCAACAGGTAAAGGAACATGAAAAATGCCCACCAAGTCAAACAAAAGAGGAGGAGATAGGGAATCTACCTGAAAAAGAATTTAGAATAATGACAATAAAAATGATCCAAAATCTTGAAAATAAAATGGAGCAACAGATAAATAGCCTGGAGACAAAGATTGAAAAGATGCAAGAAATGTTTAATAAAGACCTAGAAGAAATAAAAAAGAGTCAATTAAAAATGAATAATGCAATGAATGAGATAAAAAACACTCTGGAGGGAACCAAGTTTGTTGTCTTCCAGCAAACAAAAGCCCAGGACCAGACGGCTTCACAGCTGAATTCTACCAAAAATTTAGAGAAGAGCTAACACCTATCTTACTCAAACTCTTCCAGAAAATTGCAGAGGAAGGTAAACTTCCAAACTCATTCTATGAGGCCACCATCACCCTAATTCCAAAACCAGACAAAGATGCCACAAAAAAAGAAAACTACAGGCCAATATCACTGATGAACATAGATGCAAAAATCCTTAACAAAATTCTAGCAAACAGAATCCAACAACATATTAAAAAAATCATACACCATGACCAAGTGGGCTTTATCCCAGAAATGCAAGGATTCTTTAATATCCGCAAATCAATCAATGTAATACACCACATTAACAAATTGAAAGATAAAAACCATATGATTATCTCAATAGATGCAGAGAAAACCTTTGACAAAATTCAACACCCATTTATGATTAAAACTCTCCAGAAAGCAGGAATAGAAGGAACATACCTCAACATAATAAAAGCTATATATGACAAACCCACAGCAAGTATCACCCTCAATGGTGAAAAATTGAAAGCATCTCCCCTGAAATCAGGAACAAGACAAGGGTGCCCACTCTCACCACTACTATTCAACATAGTGTTGGAAGTTTTGGCCACAGCAATCAGAGCAAAAAAAGAAGTAAAAGGAATCCAGATAGGAAAAGAAGAAGTGAAACTCTCGCTGTTTGCAGACGACATGATCCTCTACATAGAAAACCCTAAAGACTCTTCCAGAAAATTACTAGAGCTAATCAATGAATATAGTAAAGTTGCAGGATATAAAATTAACACACAAAAATCCCTTGCATTCCTATATACTAACAATGAAAAAACAGAAAGAGAATTTAAGGAAACAATACCATTCACCATTGCAACAAAAAGAATAAAATACTTAGGAATATATCTACCTAAAGAAACAAAAGACCTATACATAGAAAACTATAAAACACTGATGAAAGAAATCAAAGAGGACACAAACAGATGGAGAAACATACCATGCTCATGGATTGGAAGAATCAATATTGTCAAAATGGCTATTCTACCCAAAGCAATCTATAGATTCAATGCAATCCCTATCAAGCTACCAACGGTATTTTTCACAGAACTAGAACAAATAATTTCACAATTTGTATGGAAATACAAAAAACTCGAATAGCCAAAGTAATCTTGAGAAAGAAGAATGGAACTGGAGGAATCAACCTGCCTGACTTCAGACTCTACTACAAAGCCACAGTCATCAAGACAGTATGGTACTGGCACAAAGACAGAAATATAGATCAATGGAACAGAATAGAAAGCCCAGAGATAAATCCATGAACCTATGGACACCTTATCTTTGACAAAGGAGGCAAGGATATACAATGGAAAAAAGACAACCTCTTTAACAAGTGGTGCTGGGAAAACTGGTCAACCACTTGTAAAAGAATGAAACTAGAACACTTTCTAACACCATACACAAAAATAAACTCAAAATGGATTAAAGATCTAAATGTAAGACCAGAAACTATAAAACTCCTAGAGGAGAACATAGGCAAAACACTCTCCGACATAAATCACAGCAGGATCCTCTATGACCCACCTCCCAGAATATTGGAAATAAAAGCAAAAATAAACAAATGGGACCTAATGAAACTTAAAAGCTTTTGCACAACAAAGGAAACTATAAGCAAGGTGAAAAGACAGCCCTCAGATTGGGAGAAAATAATAGCAAATGAAGCAACAGACAAAGGATTAATCTCAAAAATATACAAGCAACTCCTGCAGCTCAATTCCAGAAAAATAAATGACCCAATCAAAAAATGGGCCAAAGAACTAAACAGACATTTCTCCAAAGAAGACATACAGATGGCTAACAAACACATGAAAAGATGCTCAACATCACTCATTATCAGAGAAATGCAAATCAAAACCACAATGAGGTACCATTACACGCCAGTCAGGATGGCTGCTATCCAAAAGTCTACAAGCAATAAATGCTGGAGAGGGTGTGGAGAAAAGGGAACCCTCTTACACTGTTGGTGGGAATGCAAACTAGTACAGCCACTATGGAGAACAGTGTGGAGATTTCTTAAAAAACTGGAAATAGAACTGCCATATGACCCAGCAATCCCACTCCTGGGCATACACACTGAGGAAACCAGATCTGAAAGAGACACGTGCACCCCAATGTTCATCGCAGCACTGTTTATAATAGCCAGGACATGGAAGCAACCTAGATGCCCATCAGCAGATGAAATGGATAAGGAAGCTGTGGTACATATACACCATGGAATATTACTCAGCCATTAAAAAGAATTCATTTGAATCAGTTCTAATGAGATGGATGAAACTGGAGCCCATTATACAGAGTGAAGTAAGCCAGAAAAGATAAAGAACATTACAGCATACTAACACATATATATGGAATTTAGAAAGATGGTAATGATAACCCTATATGCAAAACAGAAAAAGAGACACAGAATACAGAACAGACTTTTGAACTCTGTGGGAGAATGTGAGGGTGGGATGTTTCAGAAGAACAGCATGTATACTATCTATGGTGAAACAGATCACCAGCCCAGGTGGAATGCATGAGACAAGTGCTCGGGCCTGGTGCACTGGGAAGACCCAGAGGAATCGGGTGGAGAGGGAGGTGGGAGGGGGGATCGGGATGGGGAATACATGTAAATCTATGGCTGATTCATATCAATGTATGACAAAACCCACTGAAAAAATAAATAAATAAATAAATAAAGGGGAAAAAAAAGAAATATGTTCAGTAGAAAACAAAAACAAAAACAAAACAAACAAAAAAAAAGAAACGGGGTCTGAGAACTGGAAAAAAAAAAAAAAAAGAAAGAAAGCCTTCCTCAGTGATCAATACAAAGAAATAGAGGAAAACAATAGACTGGGAAAGACTAGAGATATCTTCAAGAAAATTAGAGATACTAAGAGAACATTTTATGCAAAGATGGACTTAATAAAGGACAGAAATGGTATGGACCTAACAGAAGCAGACGATATTAAGAAGAGGTGGCAAGAATACACAGAAAAACTGTACAAAAAAGATCTTCATGAGCCAGATAATCACAATGGTGTGATCACTCACCTAGAGCCAGACATCCTGGAATGTGAAGTCAAGTGGGCCTTAGGAAGCATCACTATGGACAAAGCTAGTGGAGGTGATGGAATTCCAGTTGAGCTATTTCAAATCCTAAAAGATGATGCTGTGAAAGTGCTGAACTCAATATGCCAGCAAATTTGGAAAACTCAGCAGTGGCCACAGGACTGGAAAAGGTCAGTTTTCAATTTAATCCCAAAGAAAGACAATGCCAAAGAATGCTCAAACTACCGCACAGTTGCTCTCATCTCACATGTTAGAAAAGTAATGCTCAAAATTCTCCAAGCCAGGCTTCAACAATACGTGAACCATGAACTTCTAGATGTTCAAGCTGGATTTAGAAAAGGCAGAGGAACCAGAGATCAAATTGCCAGTAACCGCTGTATCATTGAAAAAGCAAGAGAGTTCCAGGAAAACATCTATTTCTGCTTTATTGACTATGCCAAAGCCTTTGTGTGGATCACAATATACTGTGGAAAATTCTGAAAGAGATGGGAATACCAGACCATCTGACCTGCCTCTCGAGAAACCTATATGCAGGTCAGGAAGCAACAGTTAGAACTGGACATGGTGTGACATATTGGTTCCAAACAGGAAAATGAGTACGTCAAGGCTGTATATTGTCACCCTGCTTATTTAACTTATATGCAGAGTACACCATGAGAAACGCTGGGCTGGAAGAAGCACAGGCTGGAATCAAGACTGCCGGGAGAAATATCAAAACCTCAGATATGCAGATGACACCACCTTTATGGAAGAAAGTGAAGAACTAAAGAGCCTCTTGATGAAAGTGAAAAAGTAGAATGAAAAAGTTTGCTTAAAGCTCAACATTCAGAAAACAAAGATCATGGCATCAGGTCTTATCATTTCATGGCAAATAGATGGAGAAACAGTGGAAACAGTGTCAGACTTTATGTTTTTGGGCCCCAAAATTACTGCAGATGGTGATTGCAGCCATGAAATAAAAAGACACTTACTCCTTGGAAGAAGAGTTATGACAGCATATTAAAAAGCAGAGACTTAATTTGCCAACAAATGTCTGTCTAGTCAAGGCTATGGTTTTTCCAGTGGTTATGTATGGATGTGACAGTTGGACTATAAAGAAAGCTGAGTGCTGAAGAATTGATAC
This sequence comes from Cervus canadensis, assembly GCF_019320065.1. Taxonomy (NCBI): domain Eukaryota; kingdom Metazoa; phylum Chordata; class Mammalia; order Artiodactyla; family Cervidae; genus Cervus; species Cervus canadensis. The sequence continues at coordinate 7,934,427 of NC_057415.1, read as the reverse complement.
TTTTGAACTGTGGTGTTGGGGAAGACTCTTGAGAGTCCCTTGGCCTGCAAGGAGATCCAACCAGTTCATCCTAAAGGAAATCAGTACTGAAAGTTCATTGGAAGTACTGATGTTGAAGCTGAAACTCCAGTATTGGCCATCTGATGTGAAGAACTGACTCATTTGAAAAGACACTGATGCTGGGCAAGATTGAAGGCAAGAGGAGAAGGGGACGGCAGACGATGAGATTGTTGGATGGCATCACTGACTAAATGGACATCAGTTTGAGTAAACTCCAGGAGTTGGTGATGGACAGGGAGGACTCACATGCTGCAGTCCATGGGGTTGCAAAGAGTTGGTCACGACTGAGTGACTGAATTGAACTGAACTGGACTGAACTGAGATATGAGGAGATGCCAGGATTGAGGTCATAAAATCTGTTCCTAAAAACATCCAACTATCTAAAGACCTGTCCCACCAGATTCCCTGGAGCACAGAGTGCCTCACTCCACTCTGAACTCCCTCAGGGGTTGTTGAAGGTCAAGAGCTAAAGCAGCATGGGATTCAATCTCTATAGAGGCAGATGGCAAATGCTCTTGCCAATGTCATTGGCAATGCTCTTGGTAAGTGCCAATTTGCAGTTGACAAGACATACACATAATGGAACAAGTAAAATGATGTTTCTCTCATGGAGGTCATGTTCTCCTGGCATTTTTTGGACCATTGGTCCTCAGCATGACAGATGCTGATGGCTTGTATCCAGGGTATGAAGGACAAGTGATAAGCATAAGAAGAGGGACTCTTTTTAGTCCTGCTTATTAACTATCTGGTATGGATTGAATGTTCATGTTCCCCACCAAATTCATATGTTAAAGTCTAATCTTCAGTGTCATGGTAGTTGGAGGAGGGTTATTATGAGGGTGGAGCCCTCATGAATGGAATTAGTGCTTTTATAAAAGAGACCGGGAGAGCTCCCTTCAACCTTCCACAATGAGAGGATAGAAGATGGCTGTCCTAACCCAGGAAGAGGGCCCTCACTAGATACAAAATGTTCCAGTTTTTTCTTTTTCTTTTCCTTTACAAATTTTTTTTTTAAATTATGAAAGTATGATAACACATTTACAATAGACTTGTAAAATACAGAACAAAATTACACATCATTCCACTATGTGTGTGTATGTGTTAGTTGCTCAGTTGTGTCCAACTCTTTGAGACCCCATGGACTATAGCCCACCAGGTTCCTCTGTTCATGGAATTTTCCAGGCAAGAATACTGGAGTAGGTTGCCATGCCCACCTCCAGGGGATCTTCCTGACCCAGTGATTGAACCTGGGTCTCCTGCATTGCAGGCAGATTCTTTACCGACTGAGCCACCAGGGAAGCCCACTTCGATGTTAGGCTGAACTAAATTAAACCTAAGTCTCTTCTTTCCCTCAGCTAGAGTTTTCCTTGTAAAATAATCCACTGTGTTTTGTTGGAGATAGAAGACCTGGTTTTGAGACTTCCTCTGTCTCCTGACAGTTACATGATTGTGAGTGGGTTAACATTTAGACCTTCCTTCTTTAAATCTTCTAATGATGAGTCTGATCTATTCATTCTTTTATTCAACAAACATGAATTGAATCTTAACTATATGCCAGATATGCTCTATGTTAGTTTTTGAACTGTTTGGCAAATAATATTCTTCCTATAATATATTCTTCTTTTGATCCTATTATTTTGAAAGTTTTGATCTGTGAAATGGGCTTTGTGTTGTATATTAAGTAATTTTTTTCTATTTAAAAATATGCTTCATTAATACAAAATATTTAAGACATTTAAAACAGAGAATCACATCTGCTAATGAGCTGGAGACAGGATTCCAGCCCCCAAAACAAAACCTTAACTGTTGGTGTTAACTTTCAGAGTCATATTGCCAATAGATGTGTTTTTACCATTAAGCTTTAAAAATACAAATAATTATGGTTTTCTCTAGGTATATGTTCAGGAGTGGGATTGCTGGGTCATATGGTAGTTCTACTTTTAATTTTTAAAAGGAACCTCCATACTGTTCTCCATAGCGGCTGTATCAATTTACATTTTCACTAACAGTGTAAGAGGGTTCCTTTTTCCCACACCCTCTCTGGCATTTATTATTTGTAGATGATGGCCACTCTGACCAACAGAATGTGAGATGGTACCTCATTGTAGTTTTGATTTGCATTTGTCTAATTATTAGTGGGATTAATATTTCTAGAATGTTCATTTTTATGGGTCTCATCCATTATGTTCTTATGAAACATTAAAAATGGTTCCAAGATATCTATTATTACCTTTGAAAGTTGCTTAGCAATCCAGGAATACCAAGGTAGGTTGGGGGAACTAGTCCCTCCTATAAATTATTATGGCCTGATCATTCCAAGGACAGACAAACAAAATCATGTTTATCTGTGCTTTTGGCTTTGAGTTTGTTAGCAGATGCTTAGCAAAGCAGGAGATTGTTTCATAACCGCTTTTCTAGATGCTTGTGGGAAATGATTTATCCAACCAGGAAATAAATACCCTTGAAATCTTCTCTTCTCAATGAACTGTGCCCTCGTTTGATCACGGGCCAAAGAATTTGAGGGACCACTAGTTAAATCTCTGGGCTGAGATGGGAAAACTTGCAATTGAAAACAATATAGAAGGTCAGGGAAAACAATGTTCTCGAACTTGCCTGAGCTTTTAGATTCAACTCAATTGAGAGTTCATTCTCCTCCACTCACCCCACTCTACCACTGAGCCCCCAGAGCTGATGGTTTTTATTCCTCTCATCAGTGACCCTCTGGGATCAAATGACATTTGGCTGATGATTTTTAAATATTCATAATAGGCATAAAGTGAATGAGGAACACCTCAGGGCTCCAAAAAGACAAACTCTGGATATTTCTCCATTTAGCATTCAATTAAATGTAACAACATTTTTGGAATGGGCCAATGTCTTTTATGGGCCAGGAGTTATGCAATACAATAACTTATCTACTGTTTCTTTATTGCCCTTAAGGAGCTTCCAGTGAAATGGAGAAGTTATATACATACAAAACTAACAGTCATTAAGTTACTGTAAATACAACAATATAGGATCATAATGTTTTCTATTGGAGATAATCACTGCTCAGCCTCTGACATAGATGCTCAATGCCAGTCACCTTTAGAAGAGGAAGAGTCGATATCAATGGAATTATTTTGGAGACTAAAGACCGATGTTTAAATTGGGCCTGGAAACAGGATGGGATTAAAGGAGAAAAGTTCAAGAGCATTTAAGTAAGGGAAGTATCAAGAGAGAGAACAAAAGATCCTTTGCAGAATTATTTTTCATGGTTGAGATAATCAAGTCTGTTTCTTGAATACCTTGATCTTCATCATTGAAATCTCATCCTGATTTCTCAAAGAAAAAAATTTAAGATAGAATGACTATATGAGCAATTCTGCTTCTGAGTATATATCCATAGAAAATGAAAGCAATAATTTGAAAAGATACATGCACCCTAATGTCCATGGAGGCTTTCCAGGAGGCAGAGTGGTAAAGAATCCGCTTGCCAATGCAGGAGTCATGAGTTCAATCCCAAGATCAGAAAGATGCCCTGGAGAAGGAAATGGCAACCCACTCCAGTATGCTTGCCTGGAAAATTCTATGGACAGGGGAGCCTGGGAGGCTATAGTCCATGGGGTCACAATTGAGCATACATATACACATTGTTCATAGAAGTGCTATTTATGATAGTCAAGATATGGAAGCAACTTGAGCAACATCAACAGATGAATGGATAAAGAAGATGTGGGTATGTACACATATATATATATATATATATATGTGTGTATGTGTGTATACACACAGTAGAATATTCAGTTCATTTCAGCCGCTCAGTCGTGTCAGACTCTGTGATCCAATGAACCGCAGCACACCAGGCCTCCCTGTCCATCACCAACTCCCGGAGTTTATCCAAACTCATGTCCTTTGAGTCGGTGATGCCATCCAACCATCTCATCCTCTGTCGTCCCCTTCTCCTCCTGCCTTCAATCTTTCCCAACATCAGGGTCTTTTCCAATGAGTCAGCTCTTTGCATCAGGTGGTCAAAATATTGGAGTTTCAGCTTCAGCATCAGTCCTTCCAATGAACACCCAGGACTGATCTCCTTTAGGATGGACTGGTTGGATCTCCTTGCAGTCCAAGGGACTCTCAAGAGTCTTCTCCAACACCACAATTTAAAAGCATCAATTCTTCTGTGTTCAGCCCTCTTTATAGTTCAGCTCTCACATCCACACACGACTACTGGAAAAACCACAGCTTTGACTAGACAGACCTTTGTTGACAAATTGCCATAAAAAGAAAGAAAAATTGACATTTGCAGCAACATGGATGGACTAGGAGGATATTATGCTTAGTGAAATAAATCAGAAAAATACTGTATGTTAGTATTTATATGTAGAACCTAAAAAATAAAACAAATTTAATAAGGCAGAAATAGACTTGCAGATACAGAGAAGGAACTAGTGGTTACCAGTGGGCAGAGGAGTTGGGGGGGAAGGGGCAGGGTGGGGAAGGGGATTACGAGGTACAAACTATTAGGGTGTAAGATAAGATACAAGATACAGAACAGGGATATAGACAATATTTTATAATAACTTTATATAGGGTGTAATCTATAAAAATATCAAATCACTGTATTGTACACCTGAAATAACATAATATTATAAGTCAACTACACTTAAAAAATGAATAAAGTCCACTGCATCTTCTCTATTGTACAATTTACTTGTACATTCAAAGAGAATGAATCCTCAAAGCTTCATTTTTAGCCACAGAGCAATTTCAGAAGCTTTAAAACTCTATTACTGTTGGAAATGCCTGTCACATTTAATTTTATTAGAATTGCTAAGATAGCACTGTTTGAAAATCACAGTGAACTTGAGTAGAGTATGGTTGATAAAAATAGAAACTAATATTTATTAATCCAATATTTCACAGGCATTACACTAATAATTTTACACAGATTATATCATTAATCTTACAAAATCTATGAAGTAAGTAGTAGTTTCATGGTTTCACAAAAGATAAATTAATGGTAAAAGAGAATAAGTTACGAAAGCCATATCATTACTGTGTAGCAAAACCAGAGCTAGCATTATCAATACTTTTAGACACATTTCTCTACATACATATTTTCCTGGTATTTAGTTAATATCAAGCTGAAAAGTGACAGCCATATATTAATATATAAGAATTGTGATGCTGGAGAAAAAGACTCTTGAGAGTCCCTTGGACAGAGAGGAGATCAAACTAGTCAATCCTAAAGGAAATCAACCCTGAATATTCATTGGAAGGACTAATACTGAAGTTGAAGCTCCAATACTTTGGTCACTTGATGTGAAGAGCTGTCTTATTGGAAAAGACCCTGATGCTGGGAAAGATTGAAGGCCAGAGGAGAAGGGGGCGACAGAGGATGAGATGGTTAGATGGCATCACTGACTCAATGGACATGAGTTTGAGCAAACTCCAGGAGATAGTAAGGGACAGGGGAGCCTGATGTGCTGCAGTCCATGGGGTCACAGAGTTGGACACGACTGAATGACTAAACAATAAAGGCAATCTTCTAAATGCTAACTGTGTCATCTGGGGGAGTTTTTTCCTCCTCCTCCAATAAAGCCCTACTTGCCTAGTGAACATACTTGGGAAAAGGGCAAATTGAATTTTGTAATTAACTAAGGATTATAAAGGAAACTTTTCTTTGAAACCTCACAGTGATTGATTGAGACTGCATCAAGTCTTTGATCACTGAGAAACTGGCAGTTTCTCCATTCAGTACAACAAATATTAGTTGAGGACCAATTGATACACCAAGCTGCTTCCGTCATTCTGAATATTGGCATTGACTGTACTTCTCACAATGTGACAAGTGAAGGCTTGAGATCTCCAACAAGCTAATCAAGAAATCTGAATTTTGATGAGACCAGATGCTGGAATGGCCCCTTCTATCATTTTTGAAATGGGATCCAACTTCTCAGGAATTTCATTTTCTCCTTCTACACCATATCTTCTCTTCTTAAGAAGTCATGGAAGTTAAAACAAGATCTTCCTAATAAAATATTGAAGGCTAATTTTAAAAAATTTATTAATTTATTTTAATAGGAGGCTAATTTCTTTACAATATTGTAGTGGTTTTTGTCATACATTGACATTAATCAGCCGTGGGTGTACATGTGTCCCCCATCCTGAACCCCCCTCCTGCCCCCTCCCCATCCCATCCCTCAGCGTTGTCCCAGTGCACCGCCTTTGAGTGTCCTGTTTCATGTATTGAACTTGGACTGGTGATCTATTTCACCTACGGTAATATACATGTTTCAATGCTATTCTCTCAAATCATCCCACCCTTGCCGTGAAGGCTGATTTTTAAAATCTAAGAACAGCTGAAAACACAGGTGTCTTATCTTTACTTCCCTTAAAAAATTTTTAATGGTTCTTTATTCCCCAGACCAGAGAATTAAAGCTCAGATCCTCAGTATGACAGTCAAGGCTATCAACCTGAATAAATCCACCAGGCAATAATCAAGCAGAAAACATTTATCTGGCATAAAAGAATTGCAATTAAGGGGACACAGATTTGGGTAGCAACCCAAACAATGTCTTACTAGGGAGTAAAAGTCAGGGACTTCTAAAAACATAGGGAGGTTCAAGTTATGAAGAATTTTAATTGGAGTTGGAGGCAGAAGCTAGTCTGGGCTAATTATGATTGATTGTGGAGGCTATCAGTAGGGAGAGGTTAAAAAAAAAAGTCTGTTGCTTTGACAAATTGCAGATGCTTTTGCAGAGTCCTTGGGATATTTGTGGTTTGGCCCAGTTTAAAGGATGTATGTTAAGTCCACTCTTTAATATCCTCCCAGCTCCATTTTAAAACTACTTGACATAAATGACTCCATTTTATTTCACATTTCACAAGGCCCTTCAGATGTGGTCTCAATCTATATTTTTAGTTTTACATTTCTGCAACATCATCCCACCCACCAGAGGTAAAGTTGTATGAAAGATTTAAGCACTAGAATTGAATTTTGCTTTCTTCACTTATACATGTAATTCTGAATATGTAATCTTAAGCAAGTTTCTAAGGTTAAGTTCTCCCATCTCTAAAATAAGTATGATAATAGCTACATCTCCCCTGTACTTTTTCTTCTATTATCCTTCCTTACTATGTACTAACCATACTGGGCTTTCTGCCTTTGATACTATACTATATTAAGAAATATATATATACTTTATTATACTACATATAATATGTTTATATCCTATATTGAAATATATGTTTTCCAGGAGAACCCCATGGATGGAGAAGCCTGATGGGCTATAGTCCACAGGGTCGCACAGAGTCAGACATGACTGAAGTGACTTAGCACTTTTTCAGGCACTCTGTCCATCAGATCCAATCCCTTGAATCTATTTCTCACTTCCACTGTATAATTGTAAGGGATTTGATTTAGGTCATACCTGAAGGGTCTAGCGGTTTTCCCTACTTTCTTCAATTTAAGTCTGAATTTGACAATACGGGGTTCAGGATCTGAGCCAGTCTGCTCCCGGTCTTGTTTTTGCTGATTGTACAGAGCTTCTCCATCTTTGGCTGCAAAGAATATAATCAATCTGATTTCAGTGTTGACCATCTGGTGATGTCCATGTGTAGTCTTCTTTTGTGCTATTGGAAGAGGGTGCTTGCTATGACCAGTGCATTCTCTTGGCAAAACTCTGTTAGCCTTTGCCCTGCTTCATTTTGTACTCCAAGGCCAAACTTGCCTATGACTCCAGGTGTTTCTTGACTTCCTACTTTTGCATTCCAGTCCCCTATAATGAAAAGGACATCTTTTTGGGGTGTTGTTTCTAGAAGTCTTGTAGGTCTTCTTCAGCATTACTGGTTGGGGCACAGACTTGGATTACTGTGATATTGAATGGTTTGCCTTGGAAATAAACAGAGATCATTCTGTAGTTTGTGAAATTGCACCCAAGAACTGCATTTTGGACTCTTTCGCTGACTATGAGGGCTACTCCATTTCTTCTAAGGGATTCCTGCCCACAGTAGTAGATATAATGGCCATCTGAGTTAAATTCACCCATTCCAGTCCATTTTAATTCACTGATTCCTAAAATGTCGATGTTCACTCTTGCCATCTCCTGTTTGACCACTTCCAATTTGCCTTGATTCATGGACCTAACATTCCAGGTTCCTATGCAATATTGTTCTTTACACCATTGGACTCTACTTCCATCCATCAAAACATGTGATTAGAGGATTGGAACTTTCAGCTCTGGAGCGTGGAAAGGGGCAGGAGATGTTGAGTTTCATCACCATTGATTCAATTAATCATTCATCTGCAAAGAAGCCTCTATAAAAAATTCCTGAAGCAGGAGGTTCAGAGACACTCCAGGTTAGTGAGAATGGGGAGGTGCTTGGAGGGTGGTTTATTTGAAGAAGTTGCGGAAACTCTGCCCCTCTCCCCATTTCCTATAGCTTTTCCATCTGGTTGTTCCTGAGTTGTATCCTTTTATAATAAACCAGACATGTCATAAGTAAATTGTTTTCCTGAGTCGTTTATACCAGTGGTCTCCAACCTTTTTGGCACCAGGGACTGGTTTCATGGAAGACAATTTTTTCACTGACCAGGGAGTGGGAAGATGGTTTCAGGATGATTCAAGTGTGTTACTTTTATTGTGCACTTTATTTCTATTATTATTACATCAGCCCTACTTCCGACCATGAGACATTAGATCCCAGAGATTGGGGACCCCTGCTGTAAATCATTCTAGCAAATTATTGACCCTGAGGAGAGGGCTGTAGGAACCTCTGGTTTATAGCTGGTGACAACTTGGAACCAAGATTGGCATTTAAAGTGGGGTGTGGGGTAGTCTTGTGGGATTGAGCCCTCAACCTGTGGAATCTGATGTATATAGTGTAAAAATTGGGTTGAACTGGAACACATCCAGATTGATTATATTCTTTGCAGCCAAAGATGGAGTAGCTCTATACAGTCAGCAAAAACAAGACTGGGAGCTGACTGTGGCTCAGATCGTGAACTCATTGCCAAATTCAGACTTAAATTGAAGAAAGTAGGGAAAACCACTAGACCATTCAGGTATGACCTAAATCAAATCCTGTATGATTACACAGCGGAAGAGAGAAATAGATTCAAGGGATGGGACCTGATGGACAGAGTGCCTGAAGAACCTCCATAGATGGAGGTTCTTGACATTGTGCAAGAGGTGGTGATCAAGACGATCCCCAAGAAAAAGAAGTGCAGAAAGACAAAATGGCTGAGGAGGCCTTACAAATACCTGAGAAAAGAAGAAAAGCCAAAGGCAGAGAAAGAGAGGAAACATAAAAACATCTGAGAGCAGAGTTCCAAAGAATAGCAAGGAGAGATAAGAAAGACTTCCTCAGTGATCAGTGCAAAGAAATAGAGGAAAACAATAGACTGGGAAAGACTAGAGATCTCTTCAAGAAAATTAGAGATACAAAGGAAAATTTTCATGCAAAGATGGGCTCAATAAAGGACAGAAATGGTATGAACCTAACAGAAGCAGAAGATATTAAGAAGAGGTGGCAAGAATACACAGAAGAATTACACAAAAAAGATCTTCCTGACCTGATAACCATGATGGTGTGATCACTCACCTAGAGCCAGACATCCTGGAATGTGAAGTCAAATGGGCCTTAGGAAGCATCTTTAAGAACAAAGCTAGTGGAGATGATGGAATTCCAGCTTAACTATTTCAAATCCTTGAAGATGATGCTGTGAAAGTGCTGAACTCAATATGCCAGCAAATTTGGAAAACTCAGCAGTGGCCATGGGACTAGAAAAGGTCAGTTTTCCTTCCAATCCCTAAGAAAGGCAATGCCAAAGAATGTTCAAATTACCTCACAGTTACACTCATCTCACATGCTAGCAAAGTAATGTTCAAAATTCTCCAAGCTAGGATTCAACAGTATGTCAACCATGAACTTCCAGATGTTCAAGCCGGATTTAGAAAAGGCAGAGGAACCAGAATCAAATTGCCAACATCCTTTGGATCATCAAGAAAGCAAGTGAGTTCCAGAAAAATATCTATTTCTGCTTTATGGACTATGCCAAAGGCTTTGACTGTGTGGATCACAACATACTGTGGAAAATTCTTCAAGAGATGGGAATACCAGATCACCTTACCTGCCTCCTGAGAAATCTGTATGCAGGTCAAGAAACAACAGTTAGAACTGGCCATGGAACAATAGACTGGTTCCAAATAGGGAAAGGAGTATGTCAATGCTGTATATTGTCACCAGGCTTATTTAACTTATATGCAGAATACATCATGCGAAATGCCAGACTGGATGAAGCACAAGCTGGAATCAAGATTGCCGGGAGAAATATCAAAACCTCAGATATGCAGATGACACCACGCTTATGGCAGAAAGTGAAGAACTAAAGATTCTCTTGATGAAAGTGAAAGAGGAGAGTGAAAAAGCTGACTTAAAACTCAACGTTCAGAAAATGAAGATCATGGCATCCAGTCCCACCACTTCATGGCAAACAGATGGGGAAACAATGGAAACCGTGAGTGACTTTATTTTTTGGGACTCCAAATCACTGCCGATGGTGACTGCAGTCATGAAATTAAAAGATGCTTGCTCCTTGGAAGAAAACCTAGACAGCATATTAAAAAGCAGAGACATTACTTTGCCAACAAAAGTCCATCTAGTCAAAGCTATGGTGTTTCCAGTAGTTATGTACAGATGTGAGAGCTGGACAATAAAGAAAGCTGAGTGCCGAAGAACTGATGCTTTTGAACTGTGGTGTTGGAGAAGACTCTTGACAGTCCCTTGGACTGCAAGGAGCTCAAACCAGTCAATCGTAAAGGAAATCAACCCTGAATACTCATTGGAAGAACTGATGCTGAAGCTGAAACTCCAATACTTTAGCCACCTGATGGAAAGAACTGACTCACTGGGAAAGACCCTGATGCTGGGAAAGATTGAAGGCTAGAGGAGAAGGGGACATCAGAAGATGAGATAATTGGGTGGTCACCAATTCGATGGGCCTGAGTTTGAGAAAGCTCCGGGAGTTGGTGATGGATGGGGAAGCCTGGCGTGCTTCAGTCTACGGAATCGCAGAAAGTTGGATGTAACTGAGCGACTGAACTGAGCTGAACTGAACTGAGAACACATCCAAATGGTATCACTGAATGGCTTGGTGTAGAAAAAACCATACCTCTGGTGTCAGAAAGATCGTGAGTATGCTAGGGATAGTAGTGTACAGAGGAGAAATAGTTTTTCCTTTAAAAACTAATAATGAGAAGGAAGCCGGTGGCCGACCCGTCAGCAGCCGGCGGCGGCCTCGAGGGGCGGCGCTGCGCTGCTCCCTGCGAACCGGTGCCGCGGCCAGGCGGGTGGCCAGCCCAAGGGCCCGGCGCCATGAAGCTGTACAGCCTAAGCGTCCTGTATAAAGGCGAGTCCAAGACGGTGCTGCTCAAGGCCGCATACGATGTGTCCTCTTTCAGCTTTTTTCAGAGATCCAGCGTTCAGGAGTTCATGACCTTCACAAGTCAGCTGATTGTGGAGCGCTCAGGAAAAGGCAGCCGAGCTTCTGTGAAAGAACAAGAATATCTGTGCCATGTCTACGTGAGAAATGACAGTCTTGCGGGAGTGGTCATTGCTGACAGTGAATACCCATCCCGGGTGGCTTTTACCTTGCTAGAGAAGGTACTAGACGAATTCTCCAAGCAGGTCAACAGGAAAGACTGGCCAACTGGATCCCCTGATACCATCCAGTACACAGGCCTGGACAGTCACCTCAGTAGATACCAGAACCCCCGAGAAGCTGACCCCATGACTAAAGTGCAGGCTGAACTGGATGAGATCAAGATCATCCTGCACAACACCATGGAGTCTTTATTGGAACGAGGTGAGAAGCTCGATGACCTGGTATCCAAATCCGAAGTGCTGGGAATACAGTCTAAAGCCTTCTATAAAACGGCCCGGAAACAAAACTCATGCTGTGCAATCATGTGATGGCCACCAGCAGAGGCCCCTGCGCTGGAACGTCACCATCATTCACACCGGAGCCGCGGCCCCCCAGGAAGCAGAGCCACCTCGCAACAACCCAAGTGGGACAGATTCAACTTCGACTTTGGAGCTCCTGGGAGAAACCGAAGGGTGGATGGGGACCTAGGGGTGGGGAACGTTCAAATTCACATGTCTAGTTATTTTTGAAAAGATACTGAGGCCCCTAAATGTGTATTTGGGGGCCAAATGGAACCATAAAGCTCAGTGACTCCGGGAAAAAAAAAAAACAAAAAAACTAATAATGACTAAAATCCCCTTGTAGTGCTTCATGTACTGTGTCATGGGAACCTTGACCCCAGTGACCATGCAGCCCTGACATTTGGAGACAGAGGAGCCCATAGAAAATTTGCTTGGGTGGGTCTGACTCTTAATTATTACAGAAAGTGGTTGGCTGCCTTCCCCTAAGGGTTGGATTATTTAGAAAGAAGAGAAATCATCTCATTCTTGAATAAAAGGAAGGCAAAGGGGAATCAAGGAAGGGGAAGCAGGGTCCGATGCTGTAAAGAGAAATATTGCATAGGAACCTGGAATGTTAGATTCATGAATCAAGGCAAATTGGAAGTGATCAAAGAGGAGACGGCAAGAGTGAACATCGACATTTTAGGAATCAGCAAGTGAAAATGGACTGGAATGGGTGAATTTAACTCAGAGGACCATTATATCTACTATTGTGGACAAAACTCCCTTAGAAAAAATGGAGTGAGTAGCCTTCATAGTCAACAAAAGAGTCCGAAATGCAGTACTTGGATGAAGTCTCAAAAATGACAGAATCATTTCTGTTTGTTTCCAAGGCAAACCATTCCATATCACAGTAATCCAAGTCTATGCCCCGACCAGTAATGCTGAAGAAGCTGAAGTTTAATGGTTCTATGAAGACCTACAAGACTTTCTAGAACTAACAGCCAAAAAAGATGTTCTTTTCATTATAAGGGACTGGAATGCAGGAAAAAAAAGTAGCAAGTCAAGAAACACCTGGAGTAACAGGCAAATTTGGCCTTAGAATACAGAATGAAACAGGGCAAAGGCTAATAGAGTTCTTCCAAGAGAATGCATGGGTCACAACAAACACCCTCTTCCAACAACACAAGAGAAGACTCTACACATGGACATCACCAGATGGTCAACACTGAAGTCAGATTGATTATATTCTTTACAGGGAAAGATGGAGAAGCTCTATACAGTCAGCAAAAACAAGACCGGGAGCAGACTGTGGCTCAGATCATGAACTCCTTATTGCCAAATTCAAACTTAAATAGAAGAAAGTAGGGAAAACAACTAGACCATTCAGGTATGACCTAAATCAAATCCCTTATGATTATACAGTGAAAGTGAGAAATAGATTTAAGAGACTAGATCTGATAGAGTGCCTGGTGAACTATGGATGGAGGTTTGTGACATTGTACAAGAGAGAGGGAGCAAGATGATCCCTAAGAAAAAGAAATGCAAAAAAGCAAAATGGCTGTCTGAGGAGGCCTTACAAATAGCTATGAAAAGAAGAGAAGCCAAAAGCAAAGGAAAAAAGGAAAAATATACCCCTTTGAATACAGAGTTCCAAAGAATAGCAAGGAGAGATAAGAAAGCCTTCCTCAGTGATTAGTGCCAAGAAATAGAGGAAAACAATAGACTGGGAAAAACTAGAGATCTCTTCAAGAAAATTAGAGATACCAAGAGAATATTTCATGCAAAAATGGGCTCAGTAAAGGACAGAAATCGTATGGACCTAACAGAGGCAGAAGATATTAAGAAGAGGTGGCAAGAATACACAGAAAAACTGTACAAAAAAGATCTTCATGACCCAGATAATTGTGATGGTGTGATCACTCACCTAGAGCCAGACACTCACCTAGACATCCTGGAATGTGAAGTCAGGTGGACTTAGGAAGCATCACTAAGAACAAAGCTAGTGGAGGTGATGGAATTCCAGCTGAGCTATTTCAAATCCTTGAAGATGATGCTGTGAAAGTGCTGAACTCAATATGCCAGCAAATTTGGAAAACTCAGCAGTGACCGCAGAATGGAAAAGGTCAGTTTTCATTCCAATCCCCAAGAAAGGCAATGCCAAAGAATGTTCAAACTACCACACAGTTGCACTCATCTCACACGCTAGTAAAGCAATGCTCAAAAGTCTCCAAGCCAGGCTTCAACAATATGTGAACCATGAAATTTCAGATGTTCAAGCTGGTTTTAGAAAAGGCAGAGGAACCAGAGATTAAATTGCCAACATCCGCTGGATCATTGAAAAAGCAAGAGAGTTCCAGGAAAACATCTATTTCTGCTTTATCAACTATGCCAAAGCCTTTGACTGTGTGGATCACAGTACACTGTGGAAAATTCTGAAAGAGATGGGCATACCAGACCATCTGACCTGCCTCTTGAGAAATCTGTATGCAGGTCAGGAAGCAACAGTTAGAACTGGACATGGTGTCACATATTGGTTCCAAATAGGAAAATGAGTACGTCAATGCTGTATATTGTCACCATGCTTATTTAACTTATATGCAGAGTACATCATGAGAAATGCCTGGCTGGATGAAGCACAGTTCAGTTCAGTCACTCAGTTGTATCTGACTCTTTGTGACCCCATGAACTGCAGTACGCCAGGCTTCCGTGTCCATCACCAACTCGCGGAGTCCACCCAAACCCATGTCCATCGAGTTGGTGATGCCATCCAACCATCTCATCCTCTGTCGTCCCCTTCTCCTGCTGCCCTCAGTCTTTCCCAGCATCAGAGTCTTTTCCAATGAGTCAACTCTTCACATCAGTCGCCAAAGTATTGGAGTTTCAGCTTCTACATCAGTCCTTCCAATGAACATTAAGGGATGATCTCCTTTAGGATGGACTGGTTGGATCTCCTTGCAGTCCAAGGGACTCTCAAGAGTCTTCTCCAAGACCACAGTTCAAAAGCATCAATCCTTCTCCACCCATCTTTCTTTATAGTCCAACTCTCACATCCATACATGACCACTGGAAAAACCATAGGCTTCACTAGATAGACCTTTGTTGACAAAGTAATGTCTTTGCTTTTTAATATGCTGTCTAGGGATGAAGCCCAAGCTGGAAACAAGATTGCTGGGAGAAATATCAATAACCTCAGATATACAGATGACCCCACCCTTATGGCAGAAGGTGAAGGTCTAAAGAGCTTCTTGATGAAAGTCAAAGAGGAGAGTGAAAACATTGGCTTTAAGTTCAACATTGAGAAAACAAAGATCATGACATCCAGTCCCATCATTTCAGTTCAGTTCAGTCGCTCAGTAGTGTCCAACTCTTTGCGAGCCCATGAATCGCAGCATGCCAGGCCTCCCTGTCCATCACAAACTCCCCGAATTTACTCAAATACATGTCCATCGAGTCGGTGATGCCATCCAACCATCTCATCCTCTGTCGTCCCCTTCTCCTCCTGCCCCCAATCCTTCCCAGCATCAGGGTCTTTTCCAATGAGTCAACTCTTCACATGAGGTGGCCAAAGTACTGGAGTTTCAGCTTCAGCATCAGTTCTTCCAATGAACACCCAGGACTGATCTTTAGGATGGGACTTGCAGTCCTTGCAGTCCAAGGGACTCTCAAGAGTCTTCTCCAACACCACAGTTCAAAAGCATCAATTCTTTGGTGCTCAGCTTTCTTCACAGTCCAACTCTCACATTCATATATGACCATTGGAAAAACCATAGCCTTGACTAGACAGACGTTTGTTGGCAAAGTAATGTCTCTGCTTTTTAATACATTGTCTAGGTTGGTCATAACTTTCCTTCCAAGGAGTAAGCATCTTTTAATTTCATGGCTGCAATTGCCATCTGCAGTCATTTTGGAGCCCCCCAAAAATAAAGTCTGACACTGTTTCCACTGTTTCCCCATCTATTTCCCATGAAGTGATGGGACCAGATGCCATGATCTTAGTTTTCTGAATGCTGAGCTTTAAGCCAGTCCTTTCACTTCATGGCAAATAGATGGGGAAACAGTGACTGATTTTATTTTTTGGGGTTCCAAAATCACTGCAGATGGTGACTGCCACCTTTATATAAAAGACAGTTACTCCTTGGAAGAAAGGTTATGACCAACCTAGACAGCATATTAAAAAGCAGAGACATTGTTTTGTCAACAAAGGTTTGTCTAGTCAAAGCTATGGTTTTTCCAGTAGTCATGTATGGATGTGAGAGTTGGACTATAAAGAAAGCTGAGCACTGAAGAATTGATGCTTTTGAACTGTGGTGTTGAAGAAGACTCTTGAGAGTCCCTTGGACTGCAAGGAGATCCAATCAGTCCATCCTAAAGAAAATCAGTCCTTAATGTTCATTGGAAGGACTGATGCTGAAGCTGAAACTCCAATACTTTGGTCACCTGATGCAAAAGGCTGACTAACGGGAAAGACCCTGATGCTGGGAAAGATTATAGCCAGGAGGAGAAAGGGATGATAGAGGATGAGATGGTTGTATGGCAACACCGACTCAATGGACATAAGTTTGAGTAAACTCGGAGTTGGTGATGGACAGGGAAGCCTGGCATGCTGCAGTCCACGGGGTTGAAAAGAGTCAGACACTACTGAGCAACTGAACTGAACTGAAACGGGAATCATATACTGTAGGAGCTGGTTCTGACATTGAAAGGACTTCCAGACTGAACATAAGAAAAGGGAACATTTTTGTAAATAAGTTCAATTATGTCATTTTTTTTAGGTTCTGCATATAAGCGATATTATACAATATTTCTCTGACTTACTTCCCTCAGTATGACAGTCTCTAGATCCATCCATGTTTCTGCAAGTGGCATTATTTCATTCTTTTTTGTGGCTAATGTTCCACTGTGTATACATACCACATCTTCTTTATCCATCCTGTATTGATGGACTTTTGGGTAGCTTCCATATCTTGGCTATTGTAAACAGTTCTGCCATGAACATTGGTGTGCTTGTATCCTTTCAGACCACGTTTTTCTCTAGTTATATGTTCAGGAGTGGGATTGCAGGATCATATGGCAGCACTATTTTAGTTTTTTAAGGAAGCTCCATACGATTCTCCTTAGTGACTGTACCAATTTACATTCCCACCAACAGTGCAATTGAACTGATTTGCAAAACAGAAATAGACTCACAGACTTAGAGAACAAACTGACGGCTATCAGGGGGAAGGATGGGGGGAAGGGATAGTTAGGGAGTTTGAGATTGACATGTACACTCTTTATATTTAAGATGGGTGACTAATAAGGACCTACTGTTGAGCTCAGGGAACTCTGCTCACAGTTATGTGGAAGCCTGGATGGGAGAGGAGTCTGGGGGAGAGTGGACACAGGTATATGTATGGCTGAGTCGCTGTGCTGTGCACCTTGAAACTATCACGATAGTGTTAGTCATCTGTACTCCAATACAAAATAAAATGTTAAAAAAAGAAAAGTGAACAAAATTATTTTAGTGCAAGAGCTGAAATGGGAACAGCCACAACCTCATACCACACACCCAATGCTTGGGATGGGGTTTTCCAATGTGTGTCTTTTCCCACACTGCCAAGCAGTTCACTCACTTCTTCACAGACCCTGACAAGCTGTCCCACAGATTAACTCAGTACTGACACTAATCTGGAGTTAGCATTAGATGCTACAGGTTAAGGGCTCAGTCCCACAACATTGCTCCACTTAAACAACAATCACAAGTCCAGGTTGTTACCTGTGTTTCTGACCAAGCAGCTATAAATCAGAGGTTCCCAAGACCCCATCTTGGGTTTGAATAATTTGCTAGACAGGCTCAGTGAACTCAGGGAGCCAGTTTACTCACTAGATTACTGGTTTATTACAAAAAATATTGAAAAGGGATAAATGGTGTGAGATAAAGGGATAGATGGTGTGAGATTCTGGATGCAGGAGCTTCTGCCCCCATGGAGTCTGGGGTCTGACATGTGAATGCATTCTAGTTCACCAACTTGCAAACTCTGAACCCTTTAGGTTTTTTTTTTTTTTTTTTTTTATGGAGGCTCCATTCTACTGACATAATTGATTGTCACTGATCATTGGTAATTGATTCACTCTCCATTGGATGTCAGGAGTGGAACTGAAAGTTCCAGTCCTCTGATCACATGTTTGAGTCCCCTTGGCAACCATCCCTCCAACTTGAGGGGATTTCCAAAAGCCATCTCATTAACAGAAACTCAACTGTGACTGAAATGGGCTTGTTATGAATAATGAGACACTTATTTCACCTTTAAGACTCTGAAGCAATTTCAAGACAAAACAAACAAACAAATATTATAACAAAAGATGCTTTCATTGCTCCTACTGCTTAGGAAATTCCAAGGGTTTTGGGAGCTGTGAGTCAGGAACCATGGCTGAAGAGGAAAAAATATATTTACTATAAATCATGATAAATCACAGGCTACTGTGCAACTATTATCATTTTCCTTGTGTTCTATGACCTTAAAAAGTTGGCAAGCATTCATTTAAATATGATTTGTAAATCTGGCAGTTCAAGTTACCAGAAGACTTAATTCCTCTTAAATATTCCAATGCTGTTTATAGGCTTAATAAAATACTCTGATACCTTCCAGTTAAACTAATTATTCAGTGTGGTAGGCTGAATAACAGTCTCCCAAAGATGCCCCACATTCTAATCCCTCGAATTAGGGACCATCTGATTTTACATGGCAAAGAAACTTTTTAAACTTTTTACTTTATATTGGCTTATAGATGATTAACAATGTTGTAATAGTCTCAGGTGCACAGCAGAGCAACTCAGCCATGCATATTCATGTATCCACTCTCCCTCAAACTCCCCTCCCATCCAGGCTGCCACAGAACATTGAGCAGAGTTCCCTGAGCTACACAGCAGGTCCTTGTTGGTTATCCATTTTAAATACAGTAGTGTATACATGTCCATCCTAAACTCCCAGTCTATCCTTTCCCCCCCATCCATCTCCATTGGTAACCATAAATTCTGTAAATCTGTGAGCCTGTTTCTGTTTTGTAAATATGTTAATTTGTACCACTTCCTTTTATTAATAGACTTATTGATTCTGCATGTAAGCAATATTTCTTGGCAAAGAGATTTTGAAGATGCAATAAAGGTTATGGGCCTTTTTAAATTTACTTTTTAAGCTTTTTTAAAATTTCACTTCTTGTAAATTTTTTGTTGCTCTGCATGGCATATGAGATCTTAGTTTCCTGATAAGCTTGTGCTTGTGCTCAGTCACTTAGATGTGTCTGACTCTTTGCAATCTCATGGACTGTAGCCTGCCAGGCTCCTCTGTCCATGGAATTCCCAAGGGTGAATACTGGGGCAAGTTGCCATTTCCTCCTCCAGGGAATCATCTTCCTGACCCTGGGATGGAACCTGTGTTTCTTGCATCTCCTGCATTGGCAGGCAGTTTCTGTACCATGAGCCAGTGCAGAAGCCCTGGGATCACCTTACAATGGGAAACTGATATCTGGATGGGCCCAATCGAATCCCTGGATCCCTTGAAGACAGAGAAATCTCCAGTTTGAAATGGAGCGATGCAGCAGAGGTGTGTGGAGTTTTGACATAACTTCAAATCCACTTGTTTATGACAAAGTTGTTAAGAATGAATTTGCTTTCAATAGTGAAATACTATTTTGATATAAAAGTGATATTGGGAGTCAGGATGTCATCATCCACATCTGTGTTTGTCACTAAGCACTCAAGTTCTTCAGGGTCCCTGCTGGGAGATTATTGATAAGAACATATGAAGAAGCAGCTGTGGTGAGGGGACACAGACCATAAATACTGAGTTTGTGAGGACTGTCGGAGAGTGTTCCATCTGGGCAAGGCTACCCTTTGCTGATCTAAATAGCTCTCTGGAGATCTTGGGCATTACCTCCTGACATGGCAATGGTGAACACCATGCCTGTCAACCCAGCCCTGTTATTACCTAGCAACATGCTCTAGCAACAAGGGGCTTTTACCTTTGTAGACTCTTAGTGGGCTGAACTATCTTTTCCTGGTACCAAATCATACTAGAGTACACCTCAACCAAATATGACCTTTATTCCTTTCATCTCCCCTTGCCTGTCACAACAGGATGATTAATCAGTCATTGATTTGGAGTATGTTATTTCTTTCTTGGCTTATTAAGAGACATTATCCTGTATGCTATTGGCTTTTGTGAAATTAGCCCACCGCATCATGTAGCTGAATGCTGGCAACAACCTGACTAAGGCTAAAGCCAGTTGTTCCTCAGTGTCTCCACTGCTGACACTTTTATTTCAGCAGAGTGAGACCAGTGTGGGTCTTCTGACCTACATGACTGTGAGATAACAGATTTCTGTTCTTTAAGTCCCTAAACTTATTGTGATTTGTTGAGACAGCAGTGGGAGGCTAACATACTCAAAACTTAAAAAAAATTAAATCCAAAGGTTAAAACGATGCCAAATTCACACCTATATTATAAGATACTTTAAAATTGACAATATTAATTCCATGAATTTGACTCATTTCATTATCTCAGTGATTGATTCTAAATCTTTTAGGACTCTTGTGTACTAAGCACTGAGAGTCGTTGCCATTTAGAACTAACAATGACCATCTTCCCAAGTCAATCTGGGAGCAAACTTCTCAGTTGGATGAAATTGTAAGGACCAGAGATTTTGATCTATTCACGAAATTTGAGGTTATAAACGTTTAGAACATTTTCCCCACAGCCCAAGTGTCTAGTCTGACCTCCTTTCATTAGCACTGGGGCATCTGGGGACGCCAAGTCCATGTCCTGTAAATAGGATTGATTTCACAACTGATGTCCTCAAAATTCAAGATAAGCTCTTGCCTAATGAACCTTTGTTTCTGGATCAGAGCTGGTGAAATACAATGACCAGTCCAATTACTGCACTACTTAATTTCATTCAATCAGTCTCTCTACTGCTCCATCCTGAGTTCTTTACCAGTTCTCTCTCTCTTGCAGGACCATAGGATTTGTATTTAAATGATGTCTAATTGGATTTTGGTGTCTGTCAAGGCTGCAACATTGTGCAGCTGAAGTTGTATTAGTGACATAAATCATCACACTTACACAGTGGCACTGCTCTCTAGCCTTCAACAATCATTATGATTTGTGACTTTTTAAAAAATTAATTATTTGGCTGCACCAGGTCTTGGTTATTCCTTGTGTGATCTAGTTCCCCAACAGGGTTTGAACCCAGACCTTCTGCTTTGAGATTGTGGAGCTTTAGCAACTGGACCACCAGGGAAGTCTCGGTTTATGACTTTTAAAAATAGTCATCTAACACTGATGCACAGAAGAAAATGTGGCATTTCACAGGAAAATTTTGATAGCATAAGAATATACTTGTCTTATTTTCTTAATGTAAGAAGTATTTTACATTTTGAAAAATAAAATAAAAATATAAATTCACCTGGAACATCTAAGTTTTTGTTTTAAAAGGAGGTAAACTTAGGGATCTTTCTAAAAAAAAAACCTTATTGTGCTGGCCAAAATTTTGTTCAGGTTTTCCGGCAACATCTTATGGAAAAATCCAAATGAACCTTTTGGCCAACCCAATACACTCAATAAGAATTAATCTGGCCCTTGTTGAAATACTATTGCTAAGTGCCATAGCAAATACAGTAGAATTAGAAGAAAATGTCACAGCACACAAATAGTTTAAGACTATATATATGTTTATATATATAACATGTACAAAACAACCAGAGCATATGTAAATATTTTAGAAATGATTTTAGAAACTATATCTAGATGTGATAGGAAAGCCAAAGAAGTGAGAATCTGTGCCAAAGATGATTAGTTAAGGGAAAGTAGGACATCTTGGAGATGTATAAAGGATTTAATGTGTATAAAATGACATAGGAGAAGAGGAAGGACATACTAGATTTTTCTGGAAATATACACATTTAGTAATGATATTTTGTATTTCAGAATCTCCTATTATTTTTACCAACCATAGGTCTTGAAAGATGTGTCATGCTGTTCAGAACAGTTATGATTCATCCAGCTCTCACATCTTCAATCTTCTTGTCAAAATGTCAGTACTCAATAAATTATGACTATATGCTAATGTAGCTAATAAATACATGAGGTACACAGGTGCACACAGTGAAAACAAAGGTCTGCAAGAAAAAGGCAAGAGGAATAAAAAAGAGGAATTTGATAAATATCATCTGAAATTCCTCAGTTTTGCTAAGGATTTCCTGCCAGGAACCTAACGTTTGGAAGAAAGAACCTTTAGAGAAGCAAAAAAAGTCCTTATACCCACATAATAGAAAAAGGGTACCCCAAAGGACAATAGCAATCCTGTCTTCCAAGAAATCAGGTGACAATTAATAGAAGTGCCAAATCAATCCAGATGTGCTTTGAAAAATGGCTTAAAATGACTAATTTGAATACAAAATTTTAGGTAAATTGGCCATTGGTCAAGTTGGTCATGAGACATTTTATGTTTAATGGCTGTGTTACCACTCCAGACAGGTAGATGAGCATGAGAGAGCCTCAAGAGAAAGGTAATGCTCTCAGGGCCCTGGCTATAAACTAAGATATTTGACTCTGGGGTTCTGAGAAGTGAGAGGAAAACATGCACAGGTGTGTGTGTGTTTTGGAATTGGTTGATAAAGTGTGTGTTAGTTGCTCAGTTGTGTCCTACTCTGTGACATCATGGACTGTATCCCGCCAGGCTTCTCTGTCCATGGAATTTTCCAGGCAAGAGTACTGGAGTGGGTTGCCATTGCCTTCTCCATGGAGTCTTCCCAACCCAAAGGACTTGTCCAAAAGGATGACAATGGAAACAGAATTGGCTTGGTCTTTCTTGATTCAAAGCCACAAATAAACCATAATGGAAAAGAATATAAAAAGGAATGTCTATATGTTTATCACTGAGTCACTTTGCTGTACAGTGGAAATCAGCATTGTAAATCAGCTATACTTCAGTAAGAAAATAAAAAGATAAAGTCATAGTAGTGCTGTGGAAGTGTCCTGAAGGACTTCAAGGGCATGGTATGAAGTATCCTGTGTGGAGATTGTTGTAAATTACGCTCATATGAAGAAGCATCTGCCATGTGGGGACTGCTGCGCTGTCTGTAGGCATTGATACAGGCTCAGCAGTTTTCAGGATGAGGGTCTCCTGCATTGCAGGCAGATTCTTTACCGAAGGGCCACCAGGGAAGCCCTTGTCATCAGTGAGTCCCAGATCAAATAAGCACTTTTTTTTTCTTGACACTTAAAATCTACTGTAAAAAAGCTAAAAATAATACATGCTAAATAAGGAAAAATTTAAAAATTGAATGGGCTTGAAGAACAGAATAAATATGTTATGACACCTCCAGAGGTGCCTGCTTTAGTTTTCATCCTTCCAGTTTTCGTATTGGTTTTCTCACTTCAAAATTCTGAAAATATTTACCTAAATGTTTTAAACAATTTTTCATGTTTATTTAACTTTTCATAATTGACTCTTCAGTTCCTTGGAATTTGTTGCAGTGAGTTGTAAAATAAAGATCCATTATTTTCAAAAGAGGTAACTCATAATAAAAGTCTATTTATTTAGCAGCTCATCTTTATGCTACTAATCTGAAATTCATCTTTATCATGGGCTAAATTCTTCTATTTCCAGGTTTTCTTTCTGTTTTTCTTGTTTTCTTTCTGTTTCCTGGTTTTCTTTGCTGTTTCTTTGATTTATTTGTTTATTCGGATGCCAGAAACTCATTTTGCTTTAATTATCATTGATTTAAAACATGTTCCCACATCTCCTAGTGCAAGCTCTCTTTCATTGTTCTGTTTTTCTCCCTGATGTTTTCTAGGTTATTCTTTCTCATTTCTATTTCTAAATTAACTTTAAAATCCCTTTGAGAACTTAATTAGAATTGCATCAAATGTATAAACTAATTTAGAAAGAATTTTTATATTTTAAGTCCTGAATCCTCCAATGCAGGGAGATGATCCTTCTCTCTCTGCCTCCCTTCTTTCATTTTCTTTACTTGAAGCATATTCCTTGTTCAATCTGCTCTTAGTTATTTCATATTTATTACAGCTGTTGTAAATGACTTCTTTGTATTTTCCAACAGGTAGACATTATATTGGAAAAAGTTTTTGTGAGTGTAGTTTGTAAATGCAAGCTATTCGAAATTTATTTTCCTTTTCTAGATTTCCAGAAGATTTTTTTGAAGTTCTGATTTAACAGTATTGTCATTTACAGCTAATGATAGCTCAGTTCATTCATTCAATCATGTGCAACTCTTTGAGACCCCATGGACTTCAGCACACCAGGCTCCCCTGTCCATCACCAACTCCTGGAGCTTGCTCAAACTCAAGTCCACCAAGTCAGTGATGCCATCCAACCATCTCATCCTCTGTCATCCCCTTCTCCTCCTGCCTTCAATCTTTCCCAGCATTAGGGTCTTCTCTAAGGAGTCAATTCTTCGCATCAGGTGGCCAAAGTACTGGAGCTTCAACTTCAGCTGGGTCTTCTCTAAGGAGTCAATTCTTCGCATCAGGTGGCCAAAGTACTGGAGCTTCAACTTCAGCTTCAACTTCCTAATGAATATTCAGAATTGATTTCCTTTAGGATTGACTGGCTTGATCTCCTTGTAGTCCAAGGGACTCTCAAGAGTCATTTCCAACACCACAGTTCAAAAGCATCAGTTCTTTGGTGCTCAGCCTTCTTTATGGTCCAGTTCTCACATCCATGACTACTGGAAAAACCGTAGCTTTGACTGGATGGACCTTTGTTGGCAAAGTAATGTCTCTGCTTTTTAATATGCTGTCTATATTGGTTATAGCTTTTCTTCTAAGGAAGAAGCGTCCTTTCCTGGCTGCAGTCACCATCTGCAGTGGTTTTGGAACCCAAGAAAATAAAGTCTGTCACCTTCTATCAAAGAGTTTTTCCTCTTATATATTTGTCTCCTCACTGTAAAGTCTAGAATTTCCAAAACAATGATAAATAATGGAGATTGTAATGCCATTGTTGGGGCTTCCATGGTGGCTCAATGGTAAAGAATCCAACTGCCAGTGCAGGAGACACAGGAGATGTGAGTTTGATCCCTGGGTTGAGAAGATCACCTGGAGAAGAAAATGGCAACTAACTCCAGTATTCTTGCCTGGAGAATCCCATGGACAGAGGTGCCTGGTGGGCTACAGTGCATGGGGTCACACAGAGTCAGACATGACTGAATTGACTTTGCATGCACAACCAGTCATGTACCTACCACCTTAATCAAGATATTGAATACTTATATGCTATATGCATTTTTATAATAAGCATTTTTGAGACTTCTTTAGTGGTCCAGTGGTTAAATTTTGCCTTCCAATGCAGGGGGTAGGGGTTCAAACACCTGGTTGAGGAACTAAGATCCTGCATGCCTCATGGCCAAAACAAAGCAAAACAGATCTTTTTGACCCAGGGATGGAATCCATGTTTCCTACGTCTCTGTCTCCTGCATTGTCAAGTGAGTTCTTTACCACTGCACCACCTGGAAAGCCGTGTATATGTTTGGCTGACTCATGTTGTTGTACAGTAGAAACTAACACAAGATTGTAAAGCAACTATACTCCATTAAAAATTAATTTATTAAAAAAGATGACTGATCTCTTGTATGTTTAGCTTTCTTCCTTAGAGTCTCTTACCTTGTTCCTCTTACATGTCCTTAGGTCACCAAATGGTCTTCCCTGGTAACCCAGGAAATGACTTAATAGCTTGAGTATACCTTATCTGTATACCTAGACAGCATATTAAAAAGCAGAGACTTTACTTTGCCAACAAAGGTCCGTCTAGTCAAGGCTATGGTTTTTCCAGTGGTCGTGTATGGATGTGAGAGTTGGAATATAAAGAAAGCTGAGCACTGAAGAATTGATGCTTTTGAACCATGGTATTGGAGAAGACTCTTGAGAGTCCCTTGGACTGCAAAGAGATCCAACCAGTCCATCCTGATTGGATCAGGAAATCAGTCCTAAATGTTCATTGAAAGGACTGATGTTGAAGCTGAAACTCCAATACTTTGGCCACCTGATGTGAAGAGCTGACTCATTTGAAAAGACCCTGATGCTGGGAAAGATCGAAGGCAGGAGGAGAAGGTGAGGATGAGACGGTTAGGTGGCATCACTGACTCGATGGACATGAGCTTGAGTGGACTCTGGGAGTTGGGGATGGACAGGGAGGCCTGGCGTGCTGAAGTCCATGGGGTCACAAAGAGTCAGACACGACTGAGTGACTGAACTGAACTGATACCATATCTATGCTCTCAAATAAGAGAAGAATCTTTCTCATTAAAATACAATTCCTTTACTTGGTACCTATTACCAGATCATTTATCAGTCCAAATGTGAGCTTCAGTCTAAGGTGCAACTTTACTCAGAGCTTGTAGGCAGCATAGTGATGACTGACAGTCACTCAAGTCTCATATGATATGTATATACACATTTCCCTGTTCTGACCTAGTTTTCCTGCTCTTCCTACTTCAGAAAACTCTGAGGACTCAACTAGTGAACCTTGTTGAGAACATATAAGTAGCTGCACTTGTACAAAAGTTATCTTTGTCTGATATGCCTGGAAAAGTAACAGGGAAGTTCTCCTTGCATCCCAGACTCTGTAAGAGCAGTGGTTAACAGCAAGTGGAATGGTGTTAGGCAAGTTGCTTAACCCCTCTTTTACTTCAGTTTCCACATCTGTAATATGCAATTATATAAATAGTATCTGCATCATTGGCTTGTTGAATGGAGTAAAGAGATAACATGTGAGAAAGTGAAAAACAGTGCTGGTAGCTGGTGGTCAGGCTGTGATTTTCCCAACAGAACACAAACTCACTCACAGAAGAGAAACAAGGCTCAGACCAAGCCACCTGAGGTCTATGGTTGAAACAAGCCAAGATGCAGTCATGCAACCTTGCAATGACTGAACACCCCCCTCTTCAGACGTGCACAGTGACTACTTCCCTGTTTCTTTTTTATCATTGTTTTTATTTATTTGTTTGTTTGTTCTTTTGTCTGTGCTGGGTCTTTGTTGCTGCATGGGCTTTTCTCTAGTTGCAGCAAGTAGGGGCTTCAGTCTTGTTGCAGCGTGCGGGCTTCTCATTGCAGTGGCTTCTCTTGTTTTGGAGCCCAGGCCCCAGGGCACTTGGGCTTCAGTAGTTGTGGCTCATGGGCTCAGCATTTGTGACTCCCAGGCTTAAGAGCACAGGCTCAATAATTGTGGCACACAGGCTTCATTGCTCCTCAGCTTATGGGATCTGCCTGGACCAGGCATCACACCCATGTCTCCTGCATTGGCAGGTGGCTTCTTTGCCACTGGACCACCAGGGAAGCTGTCTGTTTGTTTCCCAAAGTAAAAATCTTCCTTACTATTTGAGCTGAAAATGTGCTCAAAAATACTCTTGCTTTGACTCAGAGCTTCCTAAAGTGCTATGAGATGTGTGTTCCTGCTACTTCTTCATCAGTGACTACTGTCTTTAATCCTCTTTCCTCCAAGAAAACAACCATTAAGACACCCCATCACCAAATTGTTCCCACTTGTAGATAAAATCCATTCAAAAACTGGCTCCCTCACTACCTTCAACCCCCCTGAAGATCAGCCAGAATAGATCCAAATCTACAAGAAGCTTCCACTAGCTCCCTCTTACTGAGGTGTTCCACAATTCTTCTATAGTGTATTTTCTCTTGCTGGAGCAAGCTGGACAGATGTAACTTTCCTCCAATGAGTGAATTTGTGCGTGTTGTATAGTGCCCTTTTGTCTACTCAGAGTCTGCTTTATTTCTTATAACACATTTAATTTGGCAGACTCCTGTTGTCAGACATCCAGACCCTCTATCTCATTAAGTTTCACAATTCCCAATAAAGCTACTTGGAGAATTTCCATAGTAAGCCAAAGAGACTTCTGGTTCTAAACAGTGCCTGGCTAACAGCCTTCATGCGGTGTTTTCCAACTCCTCATTGACAGCCCACAAAGTCATAGGAAAGCCAGCTACCAACTGAGACTGGCAACTCAAGTCCATGATCTCAGAAGAAGTGACACTGACTATGAAGCATACGGAGCAGGACGGAGAATAATCCACCATGCTTTAACTCACAGGGCACCCAGGATTGCCTCACAAATTAGATGACCTCCGAAACACAGAGATGAAGATGGTCTGCAGCCCTGGCTCACAGACCCATGCTCAGACCAACTGAAATATAGAAAAAGTGTTCTTTACCCCATGTGTCCTTCTCTGGGAGTTACCAAGAGTTTTGTTTCTCATCTCTGCCTGTCCCCAATCTACCATCTTTCTACATTCAGGTAAAGACAGAAAACCACAGAAACCATTGGAGAGGAATAGGGGAAGATGTGAGGAAATAGTAAGTGAGGCAAGCGACTGGGGATGATGCATCAACTGCAGGTGAGGAGTGAGAAGAAGCTTAGTAGCAGTGCATTCTGGGAGTTGTACTTTCTGGGTATTACATCAGCTTGATGCAAAGAGCTGACTCTTTGGAAAAGACCCTGGTGCTGGGAAAGATTGAAGGCAAAAGGAGATGGTGGCATAGGATGAGATGGTTAGATAGTGTCACTGACTCTATGGACATGAATCTGAGCAAACTCTGGGAGACAGTAAAGGACAGAGGAGCCTGACGTGCTGCAGTCCACGGGGTGGCAAAGAGTCGGACAAGACTCAGCTACTGAGCAACAACAACAATGTTACATCAGCAGTAAGTAAGAAAATCCATCAGGACACAGGCAGAAAATGCTGGAACTTTATTTCTATTTTGTTTAAAAATTTAAAAAGAAATTAAGCTAGTCAATAACAATTGACTAATTTGGTCCATTAATTGTAACAAATGTACCATACAAGTGTATGATGTTAAGAATAGAGGAAACCACGTGTGGCATATGAGAATTCTGAGACTTCTCCATTTTATCTTCTCAACTTTCCTTTAAATCTAAACTATCTAAAACTATCATAAAGATAAAATCTATTAAGATACTTGAAAACAAAGATTTATTAATATTTACTGTATAATAGCATGCCTTGCCCTCATTTGTGTTATATGTCAGATGGTTCTTGTCACCTCCATAAATAAGAGAAAAGCAGGAGTTTTATAGCACAGGAGATTCATGGAGGTATATTAACTAGGTCATTCATTTCCAGCATTTGACAACATTGTGGTTTACACATGCCTAATTAAGTGGATATGTGGTTGATGACATCAGGTTTTTTGTAAGCCAATCTTCCCAAGATAATGGGTTTAAAATATTCTTGCAAAGAAAATGTGAATTATATGTAATAGTAGTAATGTTAGCACAAGTAAGTAACAAAATGGCAGAACTGACTCTGCTCTTATTCCTGGTTTGGCTCTTTTTTTCTTAAAGTCACATGACTAAAAACAGTGACCCTCAGGAAGACTATTTAAAATTCCATCAATGATAAATTTGTTCATTATCACCCATATCATTCCTAGTGATGAATTTTGTTCTATTCAGGCAAGAACACTGGAGTGGGTTGCCATGCCCTCCTCCAGGGGATCTTCCCAACCCAGCCATTGAACCCAGGTCTCCCACACTGCAGGCATTTTCTTTACTGTCTGACCCACCAAGGAAGACCATTATGCCTTTAGTATAAGCTAGTAAATATGAAACTATCATCATTATCAAGACATTTATGGATAAAAAATTTTTGTTAATCACAGATATGAAGACAAGTCTTTGCAATGTTTTCAGTGACGTTTAAAGTCATATAATATTCAATCTGAGACATCATAGAACTATGCTAAGCATGCTTCTAGATATTTAGCATCCTCTTCTGAGGTCTTTTGATGTTAATAAAAGCAAAAATCATATGATGTTTTTTCTGAAATATTAAAATAGCTAAAATATTAATTGAAAAATAAGTGAGAAAGTAAAATATACCTATTTCACTGAAGATGCTGGTGTAAACCACATGAAGGAATATTACCAAAGATTTGAAGAAATGAGTATGAAAACAAATCATGCATTTTAGGAAGTTATATTGTCATTAATCATAGAATATTCTATATTCTGCTTTAGTAATGAAAGACATGAAATATTTCTTTCATTGGGAATATTTGAAAGATGATATATTTTCAGGATTAAGTAACTTTTTAACAAATATAATGTTTTATGGGGAAATTATACAAGTGTTACCACTGATGGAGTGACTATTGGAAGTGTGGTCAAGAAACAATTTCAAGTGAAGTATACAAAGATGGCCTCCCCCTTGTAAATTAATTCACTATGTTGTTGATAGGCAAGCTCTCATGGCAAAGAAGTTATGCTGTAAGTAAACACACAAGAGGCTATAGTTCTTCAATGTCATATATATATATAGATATTTAAAACAGAATGCTTTTTTTTTTTAGAAAAAAAATTTTAGTGGTACTACCACATGATCCAGAAATTCCACTTCTGGGCATATATCTGAAAGAAAATGTTAAACTAAGTGAGATGTCAGTTACAAAAAAAAAAAAAAAAAAAGTATGAGTCTACTTATATGAGGTACCCAGAGTAGCAATATTTATAGAAACAGAAGGGAGAATGGTGGCTATAATGGTGCAGGGTGTGAGGAGGTTCTGTTTCATGGGAACAATGATTCAGTTCGGGAAGATGAAAAAGCTCTGAAGATTTTAGTGACTTGAAGTATGATGTTGAAAATCTTCCTAACCATGCAGATGCTGCTGATCATAAAAGGTAAAGTACATCGAAGAGCTGCCGCACGTGGAAAGGGCCCAGCTGTTTTTCTGCTCCAAATACACTTGTTCTGACCTTGTCTGAGTTCTGATTTGGTAGATCTTTCTGAAGGAATAAAGTCTGTCCCAAAGGTAAAGTTGACATTTGGAAAATATGACGCTGGAACTAGAATCTTCTTAAAAGAAGCTAGTGGTACAGTGGGCCTCCCAGGCAGCACTAGTGGTAAAGAAGCCACCTGCCAAAGCAGGAGACACAGTAAGATGTGGGTTTGATCCCTGGGTTGGAAAGACCCCCTGGAGGAGGACACAGCTACGCACTCCACTATTCTTGC
The DNA here is from genome assembly GCF_019320065.1 of Cervus canadensis. Classification (NCBI taxonomy): domain Eukaryota; kingdom Metazoa; phylum Chordata; class Mammalia; order Artiodactyla; family Cervidae; genus Cervus; species Cervus canadensis. Next base: position 7,903,419 of record NC_057415.1, on the reverse strand, counting down.
AGAGGAAATCTCATGGAGGTAGGAACCTGGTGGGCTACAGTCTGTGGGGTGGCAAAGCTTGGACATGACTGAATCTACTAAGCACAGCACACAGTACAAAGGTACAGAGAGTAGATTTTGAAGGATAGATCCAGTGGTTATCTCTGGGCGGTAGGATTTCTCCTCTCTTTTCTGCATGTTGAGTTTTTTTTTTTTAAGAAAAAAAAGCGACGTGTTGTAGGAGCTACTCCACGTTCAAGGTCAGGAGGGGTGGCCGTGAGAAGATACCCCTCGTCCAAGGTAAGGAGCAGCGGCTGCGCTTTGCTGGCACATCCGTGAAGACGTACCCCATGTCCAAGGTAAGAAAAACCCAAGTAAGATGGTAGGTGTTGTGAGAGGGCATCAGAGGGCAGACACACTAAAACCATAATCACAGAAAACTAGCCAATCTGATCACAGGACCACAGTCTTGTCTAACTCAACGAAACTAAGCCATGCCATGTGGGGCCACCCAAGACGGTCAGGTCTTAGTGGAGAGGTCTGACAGAATGTGGTCCACTGGAGAAGGGAATGGCAAACCACTTCAGTATTCTTGTCTTGAGAACCCCATGAACAGTATGAGAAGGCAAAATGATAGGATACTGAAAGAGAAACTCGCCAGGTTGGTAGGTGTCCAATATGCTACTGGAGATCAGTGGAGAAATAACTCCAGAAAGAATGAAAGGATGGAACCAAAGCAAAAACAATACCCAGTTGTGGATGGGACTGGTGATAGAAGCAAGGTCTGATGTTGTAAAGAGCAATATTGCCTAGGAACCTGGAATGTTAGGTCCATGAATCAAGGCAAATTGGAAGTGGTCAAACAGGAGATGGCAAGAGTGAACATCAACATTCTAGGAATCAGCGAACTAAAATGGACTGGAATGGGTGAATTTAACTCAGATGACCATTATATCTACTACTGTGGGCAGGAATCCCTTAGAAGTGGAGTAGCCATCATAGTCAACAAAAGAGTCCAAAATGCAGTACTTGGATGCAATCTCAAAAATGACAGAATGATCTCTGTTTATTTCCAAGGCAAACCATTCAATATCACGGTAATCCAAGCCTATGCCCCAACCAGTAATGCTGAAGAAGCCGAAGTTGAATGGTTCTATGAAGACCTACAAGACCTTTTAGAACTAACACCCAAAAAAGATATCCTTTTCATTATAGGGGTCTGGAATGCAAAAGTAGGAAGTCAAGAAACACCTGGAGTCACAGGCAAATTTGGTCTTGGAGTACGGAATGAAGCAGGGCAAAGGCTAATAGAGTTTTGCCAAGAGAATGCACTGGTCATAGCAAACACCCTCTTCCAACAACACAAGAGAAGACTCTACACATGGACATCACCAGATGGCCAACACCGAAATCAGATTGATTATATCCTTTGCAGCCAAAGATGGAGAAGCTCTATACAGCCAGCAAAAACAAGACCTGGAGCTGACTGTGGCTCAGATCATGAACTCCTTATTGCCAAATTCAGACTTAAACTGAAGAGAGTAGGGATAACCACTAGACCATTCAGGTATGACCTAAATCAAATCCCTTATGAATACACAGTGGAAGTGAGAAATAGATTTAAGGAACTAGATCTGATAGACAGACAGCCTGATGAACTATGGACAGAGGTTCGTGACATTGTACAGGAGACAGGGATCAAGACCATCCCCATTGAAAAGAAATGCAAAAAGGCAAAATGACTGTCTGAGGAGGGCTTACAAATAGCTGTGAAAAGAAGAGAAGCAAAAAGCAAAGGAGAAAAGGAAAGATATTCCCATTTGAATGCAGAGTTCCAAAGAATAGCCAGGAGACATAAGAAAGCCTTCCTCAGTGATCAATGCAAAGAAATAGAGGAAAATAACAGAACAGGAAAGACTAGAGATCTCTTCAAGAAAATTAGAGATATCAAGGGAACATTTCATGCAAAAATGGGCTCAATAAAGGACAGAAATGGTTGAGACCTAACAGAAGCAGAAGATATTAAGAAGAGGTGGCAAGAATACACAGAAGAACTGTACAAAAAAGATCTTCATGACCCAGATAATCACAATGGTGTGATCACTGACCTAGAGCCAGACATCCTGGGATGTGAAGTCAAGTGGGCCTTAGATAGCATCACTACGAACAAAGCTAGTGGATGTGATGGAATTCCAGTTGAGCTATTTCAAATCCTAAAGGATGATGCTGTGAAAGTGCTGCACTCAATATGCCAGCAAATTTGGAAAACTCAGCAGTGGCGACAGGGCTGGAAAAGGTCAGTTTTCATTCCAATCTCTAAGAAAGGCAATCCCAAAGAATGCTCAAACTACTGCACAATTGCACTCATCTCACACGCTGGTAGAGTAATGCTCAAAATTCTCCAAGCCAGGCTTCAGCAATACATGAACCGAGAACTTCCAGATGTTCAAGCTGGTTTTAGAAAAGGCAGAGGAACCAGAGATCAAATTGCCAATATCCACTGGATTATTGAAAAAACAAGAGAGTTCCAGAAAAACACCTATTTCTGCTTTATTGACTATGCCAAAGCCTTTGACTGTGTGGATCACAATAAACTGTGGAAAATTCTGAAAGAGATGGG